>NC_066852.1:8364193-9764193 GCF_001640805.2 Lates calcarifer
AGCGTTTGATTGGTGGACATCGATATGCTCTGTATTAAAAAGAAAATCAACGGCCAGGCCAATCCATTAAGGTGCTTTTAAAAGAAGTGATCCAGTTACCCGTTTCAGTAGTCTGCAGGGATTACATCAATGTGCTTATGGCATTCGGGGCCTGCTGAATGGGATCTGACCCTGCTTTAGTACGCATGGGCCCAGGGTGTAGTTGATCCTTTAGTATACATGGACCACATCAGTGTGAAGTGTCCACAATGGCACCTCGCTGTGTGAAGCAGAGTGCAAGTAGAGGTGAGCTTCTAAGTGAGGACATCGTCTCACAGAAACACATGCAGTGGCACCGGCTGTGGCCTCTGCATGACGATAGACTTTAGACATGGCTGCATTCTTCACCAGGCTATTTATTTATAATGATTGATAATGATAATAATGATGACTTTATGTCTGCATGTCATTATACATCCAGCGTGATTTGATTATTTAATCCAGGTTTACAGTACTACTTTAATCATTCTGTTTTTATGCATGCATAGTTAAGTAATTTTAGATCAGTTCTGTCATGCCCCCTCAGTCTCATTCACTTTTTTAATACACAACTTAAGTATTTGTCACTGGGAAGCCAACAATCACATTTTGCAAATTTTTGCAAAGATCTTGCAATGAACACTTTGATTTTAAAGGACTTTCAGGCCAAAGAGAGCATGTTAGTAGAGATAAGACAAGATAAGGTGTTTAACTTCTGATTTCTGTGTTTTCAAAGCTAAAACAAGTGCTCCTGTTCCCTGTTTTCACATTATGACCTATCATTCTGTCTGTCATAACCCAGTCAAGCCAGAGGACATACCGAAGCAAGATGCCCCCATCAGATATTGTCTGTGAAATTTAACTGAAAATCTGCACTGAAAATAAAACAGCAAGGAAATGTAAGGAGTAAGCAAAACATTTAATAAAACTGGAACTGCTCTTCAAGGCCAAATGTCTTTGAATAATTAGTGTTTAGGCCAGACTTTAAACTCAGTGCCTGATTGCATAGTAAAGAGGTATAAATTGTGTGTACAAATTTCATACCTAATAGAGCAATAGATTCATTTGCATGAATCTATAGAATATTGATGCTTAATTTTCATTGATGATTTAATTTGACAACAGTGGCTTCAGTGTTTTTGTCCACACTGTAAGTGTTGAATGCCCTGGGCTGCTGCTGACTAAGCAGAAATAGAATCAATAATACTACAATAATAAATAAACCAGTAAGAAGTGAATAATAACAGTACATCAACAATAAAGAAATCATTCTGGTATGATATTTGCTCTAATCTTTCAGTGTGTGCATATGTGTATATATATATATATATATATATATATATATATATATATATATATATATACATACACATATAAAATGTAAACACAACCCTGATTGACCCCTGGGAAGTAACTGCTGTCTATATCCAATCCTTAAACCATGTTCTCTTAAGGAGGACATGTTAATTATAATTGCTCATGTGGTGTTGAGATTATCCCTGAAAATGACAGAGACTTAATACGCTGATTGACTGTTTATTACCAATTTAGTCCAATCCAAGCACATAATTCTTTCCACTGTGCTGCATGATTTATCTTTCCAACTTATTGTCTCATTTAAATACACATTTTATATGAACAAAATTATTAACTCCTGAAGCTGAGTGGTCCTTTGAGGAAATATTTACACTCCCTTTCATGCTCTGACAGAATTCACCATCATTCATAATAAATCCATATGAACACCTGTGCTATGCCAGCTTTCACTGATATGACATGACCTGAATTTTGACACAGCAAGATGGGCACAACAATACCACATGGGCTTTCAACATATGTATTTTAGACCTTGCAGTAACATTAAATAAAAATGTTACTAGTAGTTAAGTAGTAACATAACGTAACAAGTACTTTCTTATCTTGATGTTTCTAAATATATAAGAACTTTTCTACTGTATATGGAGCATACAGAATGTAAACATGACTATTTTTTGCTCAAAAATGTAAGACGTGTTTGAATTGGTTGGAGCACTAATTTTCAACTTCAATGATATTTTCTCTTAATCGTCCATATGAGAATAGAGAATTAAACAATCTGCACTATGACCAAGTGAAATCTCACAAA
This sequence comes from Lates calcarifer, assembly GCF_001640805.2. Taxonomy (NCBI): domain Eukaryota; kingdom Metazoa; phylum Chordata; class Actinopteri; family Centropomidae; genus Lates; species Lates calcarifer. Next base: position 8,366,337 of record NC_066852.1, read on the forward strand.
CTGCACAGCTTGTTAGGCCACACTAAGTTTTGTTAGGTTAGTGTGTTGGCACATAAACCTTTTGAAATGATTCATAATAGCCTAAGCCTTGGTCTAATGCTCTCTATGACAGTCCCTTTATTCCTCATAACATTGTATAAATGAGGCATTATGTAATATTCCCCCTCTGTGCCCATTCGTCAAAACCATGTCAGAATTATATCACACGTCGCTTGAACCCTGATTATATTTGCTTTGAACTCATCATTGTGAGCTCTCACATTCCCTTTACAAAAAGCATTGCTCTTTTAAGGGATTTGATCTACAGACTGATAGCAATGCATGACATACTGATTCTAATATGTCATCACTGTGTAGTAAGTTAAAATATCTCAACTAGTTAGAAGAAAGGAAAAACAATGACTTTTTTGTAAGATGGCATATTTGATTATTAAATCTGAGAAATGGTTTTGACAAGTTAGGAGTTAACCCACAAAAGCAAATTATGAAATTATGATTAAAAATGACAGGGCTGGGATCTTACCCTACTAATGTATCACTGCCACTGTGCAGCATGGCTGCTAGATTGTAGCAACAAACTCCACACACCTAAGCCAGCCCAGTGGATAGGTAAGAAGAGCTACAAGCTAATTAAGAACCAGAGGGAGACGGACTGGTGTAACCTGGACTAATCATATACTAAGATGGGAATTTTGCCAGGATACAGGGATCATCCGGCATGTCTGCACTTGAAGTGGATGTGATAGGATCTTTAATGACCGACCAAAAGGAATCGAGAGCAGAGAAATCAGCAGAGCACTTGTTTGAGGCCCTCATTCCTGTGCACTGTTTTTGTACAGGGGCCAATGGAATTAGTGCCTCCTGCTGGACTTTCGTCACCACTACTAACACCATCTGGTCCCCTATCCAAAAGATAAACCAGGGATAGCCTCTGTTCACAGACATGCCACCGAATTGGTGCTGAACAGTCATGATTTATGTCGTTTGTATCCGCTATGACGCTTGAACGTGCTACTTGAAGCATCAAACCTGCAGTCTGCCTGATGTAAGCTGCTACCTGTGTGAAAGGAAGACAAGCTTACATTAAGCACCTAACCCCCTAACCCTAACCTGCACATTTGACAGGTAATTAACATTAAACTGTCTGGTGCTGGAAAACCTTAACCTTAACGTGGAAGTAAGAGGATGAAATTAAAGTTTGCAGGGAAATGGATATCATGTTATATCCACTAAATAATCCAAATGAAAACCAGATGCTTTAAATGAATTGTTGTCTTCCATTGAAGCCATTCTGTCTCGTTATTGCCAGGTTGCTTTAAGTGACAACTTCAGTAAATATTACTAAAAATATCAGTGCATGAATGAATGCTTGATATCATATGCATCTAGTGGGTGAAGGAACCAAACTCATGTTATATGATTAGGGAAATATAAAACAAACAAACAAAAAAAACTTAAAAAAAAAAAAAAAAAAAAAGCAAGTGGTCCCAGAATGTCTCATGCTTTTCTCATATTGATTTTATTGCTACCAGATCATAGTGAGACATGATTTGTTTCATCATCTTTTTGCAAACAGTTGATTATTTATAAATGGGTTTTCTGGGGTCTTTGGCTGGTTTAATTTTCCCCTACATAGAAAATGTCTACAGTACAGTTTATGAATCTCTCCATGCCATGTTCTGACAATCTCTTTCTGAAACTGTGCCTGAGGTCCAGAGAGATATAGCTTTTAGTGACTAACAATGTAAAGGAAAGGAGAGATCCCTTTTGCAGCACGTGGCAGAGCGCCTTTGATCCTGTTATTGGGTCATGGCCTTGGCTACACTAGCACAGTTCTACTCTGAGCATAAGTAGGTTTGCTCTAAAATTAGATACTGATTCCCGACTCTTAACCCCTAACCAATGTCAGCCTGTCCCCCACCCGCATCCCAGTTTGACAAATCATACAAGTCATAAAGATGAATGTGTGGCTGTAGTTAGTTTTAAAAAGTAACCTGCTGTGAAACATTCAAGTCATTAAATGCAACCTAATTAGAACGGACAGGCCTCTTGCTAGCTAATGAATTCCAGTCATGTTGCAAGATACAGGGATTCCCCCTGGATTATTCATTGATTGTAGTTGGACCACTCAGAAGGAGGCTTTCTGCTAATCCCTCACTCACAGCAGGGGGTGTAATGTTAAGTGTTACTATACAGTATAACAGTCACACATTTGCTTCCTTCTCACTGGTCAGTCATGTTTTTAGAGTCAGAACAGAAGCTTTTAAGTACAACACCTTGGATCTTGGATTTTCAACAAGACCTCTGTTTATGTAAAGTGACTGGCTGAATGATTCTTCCTGTCCTTATCAGGTTGTAGGAGAGACCCCGTGTGTGGCATTAGATGAAGCTCCATCCAGGTGTGAGAAGACTCCCGGAGAGGAGGAGGAGTCAGGGCTGCGAGTGACGCCCCCACCGGGCCTCAGCCTGACCCCCTCCCATCAGGAGGAACACACAGAGGAGCAGCGCCTACAGTTTCTGGTGAGAACATCTTGCTGATACTTCAAATTAAGCCTGACATGTAGGGGAATCGTCAAATCACAACCATGCAGTGTTTTCTGTTATCAAACATTATCAACATTATCAAATTCAGTGTACTAATTAGAGCTGTGCTTGTGACCTGTTTGTTTTCCTGAAATAAGGGGCTTAGTAATGCAGAGGTTCACTAATTATTGCCAGCATGGCTTTCAAATCAATCTTTTCCTCCAAACAGTCATTCATTAGAGTCATATACATCTCTCTGCCGCAACAACTGCATGTTATGCCTAATTGCAGGGATAGCGTGCTGCTATCCACTGTGCATTTCCATGTGAAACTGAGGCTTGAATTTCAGTGCTGCGACTGAGCTGACTGCCACTGAAGGAAAAACTAGGGTCAGATTTGTTATGTAATGTTGGGATTATTTTGATCTTGTCCCTTGGAAACAGAAGAGTAGCACATTGGCTTTGCTGATTCTACAAGTGGGTCTCATGGCTTAAATAGACCACAGTCCTTCTCAGCTCCATATTGACTTTGTTTGTCAGGGTGGAAAGTGGAGTTTCTAGACATTAGTTGAAACTCCACAGCCTGGTTGTTTTGTTTATTGTTAGAGTTTGTGCAATAACAGGCTTGTGTGTCATCATTCAAAATGACACAGAAAGCTTAATTCACAGTAATTTGGGGATCAGTCATTATTTCATGACTGTGATTTGTGTCCATTAGTATCATTTCTGCACTACCCTCACTGCCCTTACACATGAGTCAGTCACATTTGGAAAAGCTGATAGTGCGGTTTTCTGGTAGTGAGGAAAACATCATAATTTATATGCTGATATACCACTGATTTTTTAAATACTACTGGAAGTAATGTCCTGCTTTAAAATTCTGTACTCCAAAATGCATAGTTTGCTCAGATGCATAATTTCTGTCCTAATTAAAGCTGCAGAATTATGAAGGGAGTCAGAGAATGAGCTGATAGCTGGTGATGTCATTTAAATCAGTGAGCTTTTTGCTGTGCATCACTAAAACACAGCCTGGCTGAACAAGGAGTACCTTCATTTATTTGTGCTTTGTCTTTTTTAGTTTTTTTAAAGGACAGTTTAAATGTAGCTTGACTGTTATTAGATTTATTGAAAGGATCCTAAACTTAGATCACAGACTAATCAACTATTTTAGACTGAGTCATAGGAAAAACCTTAGAGAGTAGGATTTCTAAGATGATTTAAATGAGTTACAGATGTAGGACAAAGCCAACAGCTGAGTAAACACTGAGCTCCCCTATAAGCTAATTTAGCCCAGAGCGCATGCAGGTTATATTTTTAGCCACTAGAGATGTTGGTAGTTCCACCACCTTAGTCCAGTCTGAAATATCTCAACAGCTATTAGATGGATTTCCATGGAATTTTCCACAAACATTTATAGTTCCCAGTGGATGACTTCCATGATCCCTTCATTTTTCATCTAGCACCATTAAGTCAAATGTTTAATTTGTCCAATACTTTGGTTTATGAACAGAGACTTTGTGTTTAGTACTAATTAGCATTGGCATGCTATCCTGATAAACTAAGATTGTCAACATGGCAAACATTCATACCTAAACACCTAATTCATGCTAAACATCAACATGTTAGCATTGTCATTGAGAGCATGATAACATGCCAATATTAGCACTTCGCTTAAAGCACTCAAACCACAGTGCCTAGAACAGCCTCAGAGATTTGCTAGCATGGCTGTTGACCTCTTTGTCCAGTTTACTTCCCTGAATTCAAGCAAACTCAAAATATCACCTGCATACTCATAGCACTATTTTAACTTGGGCCCTGTGAAAGTCCCATTGAACTAGCTTTTTGCATTGTTTAGGCTGCAGGGTTAGAGAGGAGACAAAGTTGGAGCCACAGCCAATGCAACAGAACATCCTCACTTGTTACATATTATTCAGGCCTTTACAGCTGTGACAGATACACAGTGGAGCAAATCACACCACAGATTGCAGTTTAATTATCATTATTGTCTTGCTCTGTCATCACTGGTCAGAGTACAGCATCTCCTCCAGTCAGCTGCTGGTGGTCTGCAATTAGCTTGTCCATTCTGTAGCTTTCCCCCCACACAGTCAGAGAGGTAATACTTGATTGAGGTCCTGTGGCCATGCTGAAATAAGCTGATTTCTCCTATGCTGGTCCTGCATGTAAGCTGCATTTAGAATAATTAAAGGATGCTAAGCTTTGTAATACCTCATTGCTGTCATGTCAGAGGTCACAATGGAGCCCAAAGCCAATGTATTCTGCATTGCAAAATGTAAATCATGCATTTTGCTCTTATACAGAATACATTTAAAACCATTTAAAATACTAGATCTAGTTTCACTTTCAGATTTCAAAATAAGGATTTAGTGTAACTGTCTTTGCTTTATTATTATTGTTCAGGAAAGTGAGCTGAGCAAGAAGAGAAAAGAATGTGAAAACCTTGAGCATGAAGTAAAGAAGCGACAGAAGAGATGTCTGGATTTGGTAAGCAATCTTCTTGCTCCAATGTGTCCCTCTCACGTGCTCTCTGGCTGCCCTCCAGTCTGCTGTAAGCATTACTGTAGTGGACACAGTGACAACTTGGGAGATGTGGATTTCCTTTTTTTCTGAACCTGTGGTTTTGTAACAGGAGAGCCAGCTTGAGGATGAGCGATGCAAAAATGAGCAACTAAAGGAGGAGGCAGATCTCCTCAGGAGGAAGGCACAGCTGCTCGACCAGGTCGGTGTCTCCCTGCCCTGATGAGCTCCTTCCTACGTTTTGTTGTTGTTGTTTTAATAACCTGGATCATATCTATTAAATATCTAATGAAGCTAAGATCTGGAGTAAAAACAGAGCCCAGTAGGTCAAGCACCACAAATGTTCCTATAATCAAAGAGACTGTAAAAACAACTTATCAGTTTAGTTTAGTTTAGTTTAGGAGTAAAATGACTGATAGGAATCATGGTTACAAAGATAAAAGTTTCCTTTATACTGATCCTGTCAGTTAACCTGCATTTATTTTTCAAGACTCGGGCTGAGAATGAGGAGCTGAGGGAAGATCTCTCTGAAGTGACCGCTCAACACAATTCAGTTCTCGAGGAGAACCAGAGACTCCGTGCCAAACTGGAGAACCTAGAGCAGGTCCTAAAGGTACAGTCATGGCCAGATACTCATTATTTTCAGTGCCACTCCTTACCATGCAAAAACTGTCATCTGATATTCTTTTTCTGAACAGCATATGCGTGAGGTCGCCGAGCGAAGGCAGCAGCTGGAATTGGAACATGAGCAGGCACTGGCTATCCTTAAGTTCAAACAGGATGAAATCAAGCGGTTACAGCGGGTAAGAACCAGACAATCAAGCTCTTATGACTCCTTGCGTTTAAGGGAAATGGGGGGTCTTGTCCAGCAGGAGGCAACCTTTGGGCACCTATAAAGCACTGAGTTTGTCAAAAGAGCTTGCTGTGCTCTGAATTGGAATTTTGTGAGTAAATAACCAACATAACACTGACTCTAATATCTTTTTAATCATCAGGCTCAGTTATTCGCCAAGAGGGAGCATGAGGGAGTGGTTCAGATGCTGGAGGTGAGTTTGGATTACCCCACTGTGACTACTCATCAAAAAAAAGAATCAAATAAATGATTTTTAGACCATGCAGTGCTTTTATTGCTATATAGTAAATCCCTGAGTTGCTACCAAAATAAAAATCTTCCAGCTTACAGTGTTTAGTAAAGCCACACAAAAGAGTGGGACTCACTCCCAACATTAGAAAGTAGTGTGTGTGGAGTGTTTTTCAGCTGAAATAAAATGTAATTCATCATTGTAGGTGTTTCTTATTTCCTTTACACTAAGCAAAAAGATTATTCATTCAGTTCTCTACCTTTTCAGAGTAGACAAAAGACATCCCATTGCCACTGAAGCGGCATGGACCCACAGTACAATAGGCTCTTTATTCTTATCTAAACACCTGGCAGAGAAGCTGTTGCAGAAAGTACTTGTATTTTTGTAGCACTCCTGGGCCTGGAAAACCGTTTGAACAGATGGCTTCTCTGCTCTTGTGTGACATTCATGTATGCTCCCAGTATGAGTGTAACACACTTTGAATTTAAAACAAGCCCTGACAGTCGATGACAGTTGAAGTCTCCATCTGTCTCACTGGCTGCTGATTTTTGAATGATGAAAAAAAAAAAAAAGATCAAAAAGACATAAGAGCCCACCGCAAAACTTAAAAAAAAAAAAAAAAAAATTTCATCATCCACAGTTGATGACTGCTGTATATGCTCCTTATTTCAAACTGTGCATTTTGTTACAAGAGTTTGTTCCTAAAAGAAGTGTGTATCTTATTTTAGGATTTGACCCAGCTTGTGTTGCAGAGGGAGCTGGTAGAGTATAGTTGCTCCTGTTTTAAAAACTGCTCGTTTCCTTCCTCTTGCTTTGTTTCTCTCACTTTCTGCCTCTCTATTTAAACCCAAAGCATCACAGGAGAAAGTCTCTTTCCCTCACAAGAGCTTGCGCTTTGTTGCCAAGACGACACACAGCCTTATGACATTATAAGGAATATGTGGGCTCATGCAAAAGGCAGGTGTTGGCTGCTGAAGGCCAAGAGACATTCTAGTGATACTGGCTCCTGACAGGGATTTTCTCATCGACCTGGACTCAGACTGCTGTTTTTCTACTTTATTAATATATTTTGTCTTTCATTTTTCCTCAAGCATGTATTTACTTTTTCCACCCTTTTTGTCCTTTGTGTTATCTTTTTGCTAACCAGAGCACACTGGACTGCATGCAGGTACTATTAACCTTTATCCTGCTTGACCTGGACCAAATTATGTATCCTACTGCCACAAAACCTTCCCTTGCCCCTTTAGATAGAATAGTTGACAGAACCTACACCATTTGTGTTTTATAGATATAGTCAAATTGGAACAGCCCTGCAGTAATTACTATAAAACAGCCTTTCACAAATGTTTCATGTGGCCATAGAGGGTAATTTAATGCTGATGTTTTTTAGGGTGTGTGTCTAAATCAGGTCATTCTCACAGGGCCAGATACTGTGGCACAGTTATCGCTCCCAGCTGTGTTGAACATACTTATCATGCTCGTCATGCTGGCTTGGTATTTGATCTTATTACACTGAAGTAGAATTTCCCTTTGCATAAATCCAACACATCACTGAGTCAGATAACCATTTGTAACATAAAATTCACTTGAGGTTTATAAGTGATTTCTGAGTGTTTTAGTACTCATTACCTCTTCAGCTCAGTGAAGCTAGATAACAGTTGACTGCAGACTCGGGTTTGCGTAGGTGAGAGCTAACAGGAAATGTTGTTCAGACAGTTTCGTGCAGAGGCTTTTGTCAGATCAGCCTGCCAGGAAACTCCCACCGCAACCGGAAGTGAAATCAGCCACATATAGAAACTCAGAAGGGCTGAGGCCAACCTCTGTAGTGCTCTGGCAAATAACACTGCTGTCTATGACTTTGTTAAAGTGATTGCAGTGTAAAACAGAAGCACAGTATGTAACTTCTCATAACCTATGTTACCTTCCATCTCTGGTTTGTACTACTGTTCCTCACCTTACCAGCAAACTACCTGCCTTTATTTCCCTCCCATTCTTCTTCCTTCTGAGCCTGTAATTGCTTGTCATTTGTGTTTGCAGCCTTAATATATGTTTCATTGACAGTTTATATTGTCTGTCTCGCAGAAACCTAACCTCAGATTGTAACACTTTATTTTTATAATACATAGTTTACACCTTTTGTAAGCAGCAGTGTGTTTACCGTATGTTTGCCATGTTGTGCTGTTACATTTGTCTACCCACCAAAATAATCATAACTGTGTCAGATCAGATGTAAAATTTGATGTGTCAAACGTGTGTACATTAATGATAAAAAAGGCTTTCCATAGTTACCAAGAAAATGGCTATATGGTTTCTGCATGACTGATATGTTGCAGTAAACCCATTGTATTTCTGTTGCCATCTATGTAATATGGTGAATTTCCCCTTTTAAACTCATACTGCTCTGTTGTGTCCTGACTGTGCATATGTCCTCATGTTTGTTGCACCTCATGTATAGTCAAAGGTGCGAGAGCTGGAGGAGAAATGTCGCAGCCAGAGCGAGCAGTTCGGCTTGCTGTCCCAAGAGTTGGAGAAGTTTCGACTGCAGGCCTCCAAGGTGGACCTGGCCGGCTCTAGCCTCCTCAACAACCCCAGCCTCTCTGTTCTGACCAATGGGGTGGGCCTGACTACAGAGCGAGGTGAGCTACCTCACCACAGACACAGACATGTATTCACACCCAAAAACACAACGTATACCAGTGAGAGAATAGTAGTTGCTTAGTGCCTTAGGCCATGATAGATTCCTTACTGTAATTAGATGTACTTCATAGGATTCTTAATGGTTTTCTCGTGATAGAAAGGTACAACCTGGTTAAAACCAGATGAAAGGAATAGATTGCTTTGGTTAGTTAATAATAATATAATATCAGCACTGTATATTAGCAAAATGCTAGGGATACTTAAAAGAGTTTGATACATGGAAAATACTCAGCTTCTCACCTGGCTGGTGTCTCTCAGAACAAAAGCAGTGAGTGTCACTTTGATTGAAGCTGTCTGCCCTACTCCATTTTGTTTCAAGATAAACCTTTAGTGAAATCATTGTATAACCATAATTCAACTTACCTAGTATATAATATTTGTTAATGTTCTTGGATGCTTTTAGTTCTAATGGAAATCTTGTCACTAAAAGAGGAATGGAGTCCTAACAAAAAGCATGGCTTTAGAAAGACAGGCTGAAACACAGCCCAGCAGCATCAGTCCACTCATGAACAAAATGCCATCCAAATCCTTTTTTAAAACGCCCCATCAGGGATGCATCTTTTCAGGTTTTAGTATTTCTGTGTTGTTCATAGGGTTTTTTTATTATTGACCTTGTAGCTTCCTTTTAAACAGTAGTGACACATGAAATGATGCCTGAAATTATCTTAATGCTGGCTGGTGTATTTTCTCTTTCTATCAGCAAAACAGATTGAGCATAATAACTTATATTTCTGTTATTTCTGTGGCTGTGTATGTGTTGCATCTCAGCTTCTTAAGGCTGTGAATTAGAAGGCAGATAGAATATTAGAATAGAATTTTAGAATATCCACTTCAGTTCAATCCCATCCACAGCTGCCTTAAACCCAACAACAGTGCAAACCTAGTCCAAATCTTTCCTACTGTATGTATCCCACAAATGTATCCAACCTCTTTCTCCTACACTGTTCATGTGTTTTAGACTGCACAGGTGGCTCATGGGATATGGTGTCCCTGGGTGAAATAGCCTTCTGGAGTCTCGAGGGAGGTGACACTCTCTCCTGCCCTGAGGGTAATGATCCACTCGGTACGCTCTCTGTCTCCGTTACTCATGATATGTGTTGGGCACCGTCACAAAAGCACGGCATGTTCTAACCTGTCATCTCACCTACACCGTCACAGTACAACACTGTAACAGAGTTTGTCTGTGATTCTCACCATCACATGAGAGTCAGAGAAATGTCTGTGGACTGTGGAACCAGTTAAGCCCCTTAACAGCGTTGGTGTGACACACCACAAGGTAGTGTGACCTCCGACCTCAGCCAGATGGAGACAGGATTTTTTCCTCCACTGTTTAATCAGCCAGGTTCAACCTTGAGCCTCCTGCATGTAAAACCAGTGACCTCACCCACCTAGTTGCTCACGGATTCAACCAGGTTAACCAGTGAGAGGGCTGGAGGTGTCTATTAAAGTCATGGATTATGTATTATCCTCTTCCTCTTGCTCTCCTGCTAGATGTGGCCGCTGCACTGCGAATGGGGGCCACCCCCCATGCTGCAGGGTTATCCAGGGTGGAGCGCTCGCCTGTCACCAAGCACCGAGAGCTGCCCACCATCAGCGTCAGCAAGTCAGGCTCTTCTTCCAGCAAGTCAGAGACCACACACCTCACCCCAAAGTCTGACACCCACCTCAGTCCACACAAATCAAGCCCAACACATGAGGTACAACTCTGAGAATATACACTGCATCTCCTGTTATTCATGTCAGAATTCCCGGGGGGTGTTATTGTTTATGAGTGGCAACACACATTATCTGACATTTGTAGTCGGATTTAGCCAAAAGACTTTAAGTTGCAGTCACTGAGCATGATGATGTTATATGATGATATATACATTATACAGAAAGCAGATAAACCCACAGTAAAACACACAAATGACAGTTTTAGTTTTTAACCAGAACTGTGAGCTCCCTTAAAGCAGAAACTGGTTCAGTAGTATTGCTCATACAGAAATCCAAGTGGTTATTTCCTGCTGGAAAATTATATTATATTATATTATATTATTATACTTTATTACAATGCAGTAATAATGTTTGTACTTCACTGATTGTGATTATTAAATGTGGTTACTTCTACTGCTTTTGGTTGAAATTACTTACATTGAATGCAGTTATTAGTCAGTGTACACTTTACATGGACAGTAGTGAAGCAGTGCTGGTTATTCTGGGCAAAAACAGAGGTCACCTCTCACCAGCTGATACAGTTTGTAAGCATGACTTCAAATTAACTTTTTAAAACCCAAACTAATAGTGCTACTACATTTGACAGTTGCCAGAACCCCTTAATATCTGTTAGCCAACATGGTTTTCTCCTGACCTACATTTGATGGGTTGATGAGTGTTGTCACTGTGGTTGGTTGCACGTTTTTGAAAATGCTCCTTTAGTTTCTTGATGCTCATCCAGGTTATGTCACTGTGTAGGGCTCCTCTTGCAACATTTCTGCTTTCTTTGTCTCTCCATAGACAGGCAGATCGCTCATCAAGATTACCAAGACAGCTATACACGAGCACATTCATTGTGTGGATTTAATGGATTAAAAAGCCCTCCTTAACCTCTGTCATCTCACGCGAGTACAGACTGTAGCTAAATACTCTTGAGCTCCCTCAGCTCATACATAAGAGAAATAATTTGGATCTGCTGCCACGATTTAGTATTTTTCTTGGGCCATGTCCCCAGAGAGTCAATGTCTGGTCTTGCAGGCCAGACACCACCAGCTTGGTGGTCTTTTCATCTTGTTACTCATCTGCGCACAGTTCAATAAAGCTCATATCTAGTGAGATAATCCAGTGGCCACTGTGGATTATGAAGGTTACAGTAGTAGTTGTAAGTGATTATCCTTAAAAAGGTTTTCCCAGGGAGCTATAAATATGCAATCTTGCCTATTGTATTGTGTGTGATGAATGGAAATTAAAGTATGGTATCATGGTGATACTGCCAGCAACAGTGACCAAATAATAATAATATTGTATTTTCATGTTAACAGTCATGTATTTACAGTGAATAGATTTACCAGAAAATGATAAATACTATCTATACTTAAATCAGATTTTTCTTCCTGCTTGTGCTCAAATAAAAAATGAAGAAAATAATTTACAGTCAAACATAATGATTTCCTCTACAGTCATTTCCAAACAGTCATGGCCTTTACCTCATGGCCTTTCAAGATAACAGTTTTCATATGTATAAAATGTACAGTCATCTAATAACAACTTTGATAGTACTAGTAGAGGCAGGTTTCAGTGTTGAGAATTATAATTTATATGATTAATTTTATTTCCTTTTTCCCCATTTTTATGTATTTTTTCTGACATTAATGCAGGCAGTTTTTGAATTGACTAAATGTCCCAGTGATTCACTATCTGTTTGTGGTGTCCACAGGTGGATACCGCCAGTGAAGTAGAGGAGTTAGACATTGACGTGGCCCCGGCACCTTACACAGCCAGCAGAGGAGCAGCAAAGCTTCAGGTTTTCATTGCAAGATATAGGTAATTATTATACTAATGCAGAAGACAGCTTACTACATCAACAATTTGTTCGTATGTGATGAAACTAACTTCTTGGCAAAAATACTTCAACAGCTATAATCCTTATGATGGTCCAAACGACAACCCTGAAGTGGAGCTTCCACTCACTGCTGGAGAATATATCTATGTGTATGGAGATATGGATGATGATGGCTTCTATGAAGGTAAGTCCTAAGCACAGTTTCTTTTATCTGTATTTTCATGTTCCTGTGTGTGCATGGTATTCAGTATTTTACTGTGGTTCCTTTCAGGTGAGCTGATGGACGGACGGAGAGGGCTGGTCCCCTCAAACTTTGTGGAACGTGTATCGGACGATGACGTCATGAGCACTCACCATCCAGAGACAGGGGACATGTCCCATAACTCCCTACTAGACAGCAGCCTGCACAGTGCCAGCCACCAGCATCACCTCCACATGGGCGTCAGCGCCTCAGAAAGGACAGAGGCCTCTGCTGCCTCTGGCCCTGCCTCAGCCCCTTCAGATTCAGCATCGGCCTTGGCTGTCCCAGCCCCCCTCACCAACGGCCTGGACTTGGATTTGGAGGAGGTGGGAGTGGACATTGTGCCTTACCCACGTAAGCTCACCCTCATCAAGCAGCTTGCCAAGAGCATCATCATTGGCTGGGATCCTCCGCTGGTGCCGGCTGGGTGGGGCAATGTGTGGAGCTATAATGTGTACGTGGACCAGGAGCTACGGTTGAATGTGCCCTTCGGTGCCCAGACCAAAGCGGTGCTGGAGCGGCTAGACATAAACCTCAAGGCCTACCGTGTTTCAGTGCAGAGCCTGACAGAGAAGGGCCTCTCAGACCAGCTGCGCTGCAGCATGCTGGTCGGTCGGGATGTTTGTGTGGCACCCACGCAGCTGCGTGTGGAGAGGATCACCGCCACCTCTGCCAACCTGACCTGGCTGCCCAGCAACAGTAACTATGTGCACATTGTGTCCTTGAATGAGGAGGAGTGTGAGCTGGTGAAGGCTGGCTGCTACTCGCTGTGCCTCAATAACCTCTTGCCCAGCCTGCAGTACACAGTCAAAGTGGAGGCACGGCCGCACCGCACACCATGGGAGTTACCTGTGGAGCGACGTGAACACCGAAGCACTACAATCACCTTCACCACACTGATGGCAGGTCAGGATTTTGTATTTTCTCTAATATCAGATGTTCTCTGAAGAACTACACTTACACAGTCTATGGATCATGAATCAATCAGGCTATTTATCCCCATTCAAAATTAAATGAAACATTTAAGTTGGATTAGTATGCAAGGCTCAGTCTGGCTTCGGTGTTTGATCCTGGTCAAAGATTTTGAACACCTTTACTAAATGATAATTGCAGTGTGATACTGTGGCTCTGTGCAAATGGCTGACACCCTTAGGTAATTCAGATACACATATTTTGCCCTCACAACACATCAGTGTTGTAATCTGGAAGTACATTAACACTATAGGACTTTGTGATTCAAACATATTTACTACAGAGAAAAAGAATAGAATGGCCTAAAAAACTATTGATTAAATGCATGTGTGTTTTCAGCATTCATCATTAACATCATTACATTAACTACTGCATTTAAGTCATTCTTGTCTATAATCTCTGATGTTTGTGTGTGTGTGTGTGTGTGTGTGTAAGAAAGAGGCCCAAGATATGGATCAGAAGCTTACCAAACCTTTGTGTAGATAATATGATGAACAATATACTTACGCTCTAGTGCCTGTCATGTTGGTGACAGACATTTTATAGACAGCAGTCCTGTTAGTATGTGACACACATTAGGGATTGTTGAGGAAGTTACATCCTCGATTGATGTCAGGGACTTGTCTTGACCCCTCCCATAGCCAGACATCGCCTACTGTCCGCAGCTGCTTCTGTCCAGCTCCTCACATAATATCTTCTGGGCAACAGTCCTTGGATTAGAGCAGCCCACTTATCAGAGCTGCATGGTAACTGAATGTGTTGTATCTTGCAGTGCAAATTAAGTTTAGTCTAATGGTGTAGTAGTGGTGATTCTCTACCTCCTACACAAGGACATCAGTTTATTCATGAGAGCTGCTTTTGTGAGCCTCTCAATTGCATTTCCTTTATTAAATAATCAAAGGACCTTGGCACTGAATGCATTGCTTGTAAAGAGAAGGAAATAGGTGACTTGATTTGTCATGTCAGATGCTATCCTCTACTACACCTACTGATGACGTAAATTAGAGAGAAGTATCAAGGCTAGCTGATATTTTCCTGATATTGAAGGACTGTACAGGGAGAGGCTCAAAGAATTGGAATTCAGAGTAAATGAGGAAGCTCAGTGTGAAGTTTTAGTTTGTTTTGTTGAGTTTTTAATCCTGAACATCATTTGACGTCATATTGCTGTTCTACTTCTCCCAGTCAACAATATTTTGTTTTTCATGACTGAACCTTAGGCTTGTAAGATGCATATTAATGATCAGTGTCATAGATGTATTAGATATAAGTTGTATTTCTCTAAATGATCATTCACATTTGCTTAAGTTTCATGCCCACACTCTGGGAATGCAGGTATATGGTTTCTAAATTTCTTACTGTCCCTGTAGAGTGTTAGAGAGCAACTGTCTTAGTAAAATCATGTGCCCTTTGTGATAACCATCTCTCATCCCAAGTACTGTATTTTCAGTATGAACAATTCACTTCTTCCTATATTAACATAAAATCATGCAGCTGGCTGTGATGTGATACTTACAATTCCTGCAGGTCCCCCTGATGCTCCTCTGGATGTACAGCTGGAGCACGGCCCCTCTCCAGGGATTGCCCTCATCAGCTGGCTGCCAGTCACTATAGATGCTGCCGGGACCTCCAACGGAGTCCGTGTGACTGGATACACGATATATGCTGACAAGAAAAAGGTACAAACTTCCAATATTTTTTGTTTAAAATTAGTTTCAACCAAGCACTGCACTGTAGAATTCAGGATATATCTGTCTGTCTGTCTGTGTGTGTATGTGTGTGTGTGTGTGTGTTTTTTCTAAGCTGGCAAGTTGTTGAGTTTTATAACGTCAATGTGACATCGGATTTTACACATGTACCTGTCCTTCTCCTATCCAAGGTGCTGGAGGTGTCTTCCCCAACAGCTGGCAGTGCCCTGCTGGGCCCCTCTCAGATCCAGTCCCTGCAGGCAGCTCAGGAGCTCACTGTCCGCACCATGTCAGCTCACGGGGAGTCCTGTGACTCTTTGCCAGTCAATGTGCCCTCCAAGCTGGCTGCCATCATGGCAGGCCCGGCTATCACCGCCCCAGTTGTGCCACCCCCCCTCCCCTGCGCCCCAGTAGGTCCCAGTAGCCTGCCCTCACCGCCATCTTACATGAACTCTGCTGCCAAAGTCTCCATGCTGCCCAGCACTTTGCCATCAGACGCACACAACACTGGCCTCACAGTGGAGCCTGCTGCCAACCCTCCTCATGTTCTCCTCTCAGAAGATCTTCTCTTATCTGCCTCATATGTGAAGGCATGGGCCAACCCCTCATCCGCTGCTGCCTTGGCTGTGTGTGGGGCCTCATTACCAGAACCCCCTGCCATCAATCCAGTGGTAATCCTCACTCTGCCATCCTCCACAACTTTTTAAATTTATTTAGAAGAATAAACTTAATTGACTCTTTCTCATCTTTAGGTTAATGTGACCTCCCCCACCACTTCAGCACCTCAGCCATCTCCAATAGCAGCACCAGCATCTGCACAGGCACCAGTATCGGCAGCAACAGCAGTGTTGGAGCAGCGCAGAGACACCGACAGCCCCGGAACGATACGTCCTTTCCCGTCCATCACAGAGTTCATCGAGGACCCCAGTGCCAAGCTCGGAACCCCTGAGCGCATCCCCACCCCACCGAAAGCCCCAATCGCGGACCTCCTTAACCCTCAGGACATTAACCTCCTCCGACCCCCCAGCACTTCACCTCTGGAGTCGGAGGTGGAGGATGAACAAGAGAACACCCGCCTGGTGTCCATCGAAGAGTTCTTGAGACAGGACCAAGAGCCAGCGTACAGCAGGAGGCAGCAGGTCAGAACTGACACTCCCCTACTCTTTGAAATGGTTGACTCTTCACTAAAAAATAAATGTAGTATGTATTGTAGGTAAAGCTGAGTTTTAGTATAGATTGTGTAGTGATATACTCATTAAACAAAGGCAATGACAATTAAGAATTTAAAACTAAGATCAAAATAAACTCATGCTGGATGGTTTGATTCAGAGTGTCTATGTATCTTTTCACAGAGTTATGGCAGAGGGCTTGTGGAGCCCCAGAGTGACTACCATGCAGACAACAGCCGATCAGACTTGTCTGACATCCTGGAGGAGGAAGAGGAGGACCTCTACTCAGACCACCTTGGAGAACCACAGGCCAGGGGATACACAGTCGGAGCTAACAGGGTAAAAGAATGAGTGCACTACATGTTCTGCTTTTTTAATGAAATAAGCTTATTTCACTTTGTCTTGCGAACTTAAGTTCTCATTTTGTGACCTTGTTTCTGCTGTCATATTGCTGATCGTGTTTGATTGTGATTGTTTTTTTGTTTTTTTCTTTTCTCTTTCCTTTGCATGGCCGGGTTGTCCTGTGTTCTGTCTGCTCTGCCCTTATTTTTACTGAACAATATAATATTCCATCCCTTCCTCACCAACCCACTCTTGCTTGCTTTGACCTGTGGCCCCTTGTAGTCATGCAAGTTGGAGCCTCCAGACAGTGATGAGGAGGTTCTTGAGAGGATCCTTAAGTTGCCCCCTCAGGTCTACCACAGCAAGCAGCTGTTCAGTATTCCTGAGGTCACAGAGGAGGAGGACAGCGGTCAAGAAGAGCCTTTAACCCACCACAGCCACTCTCGGACCAGGCCCAGCCACCTTCACCCCAGGGACTCAGAACGCCTCCATCATCTCCCCCAGCATCACCAACATCACCCCAACCCACACTTACACGTTCCCCCTCACCATCACCACTTCAACAGGGATCCCAGATCCCTAACCAAAGAGCCTTTACCCAGACATGGACCCCTGCAGGTCAAGCCTAAGACACAGCATAGGGTGCACTACGCAGACACAGTGGACACCATCAGTTATCCTGAAGAGGAAGATGTGAATTTATATGAGGGTCCCATCAGCAGGCGGGTCTCAGCCCGCTGTCCTCCCCATTCGACCCCCAACAGCAGAGAGAGAGTACTGCTCAGAGGGCTAGGGGACCGCCTTAGGAGGGAGGCCATGCTGAGGAGTCAGATGGCTGTCACCACAGCAGCCAACCTCAGCCATGGCCCTACCCCGCCAAGACCCTACCCAGTCAGCAAAACAGTACGGACTCTGAGGTCACCTGTTGGTCGTGGGGTAGAGATCGACGTGGAGTACGGCACCGATGATAATGAGGAGCACGTGGGTTATGGCCCTGGGGAGTTGGTGGTGGAGCAGATGAGCTCTGAGTGGTGGGTGGAGGGGGCTCAGATGGAGCACTGTGGGCCTCTTCACCGCCGAGGGATGAGGGTTGATCCACTGGTAAATGTTGTTGTAGGCCAGCTGCGATGGGTGTGTTGTCCCAGCCTGCCCCTCTGCCCTGTAGCAGTGTGGCTCTAACCTTTAGTGGAGATCACATAACTCCACACCTCAGTAGACAACAACTTACTTTACCATCACCATCACTGCAGTGGACAGAGGGAGGTCAGGTAGCCTTGCTTTGCAAATCATGCACCCTACAGTACATTATTCAGTAATAGCATGTTACTTGAGCTGCCAAGACACAGCTAGACAGTGTCTGTTCAACATTTATACCAGTTCATCATTACACCTGGCTTCAAACTTCTAATCTGCATAACTTAGCCATGGCCGAAGCATAACAGAATCTGTTCTCCCTCTGTCTGACTGCACTAATTCCTGCTGCTGTCACCTTCTCCTGCACCTTGGAAACTACTCAGTTCTTGTCTCAAATTAGTCAGTGTTGCCTTGTCCTGCATTAGCTTACAGTGGATGTGCTTCAGTGGGTGTCTCTGTCTGCTAAGACTACCACAGTGGAAAAAGGAACATGTTTATGTTGAAACAGTAGAATATTTGAAACCCTGGGGTTTTCTGTATTTGATGTGGTTTTGACCTCTACTGCAGTAATTATGAAATATTGTATGGAAGCTACAGTTGGTGTTCATTTTTTCTGTGTCCCCTGAGCTGTCTCAGTAGTCATTGTGCTCTTGTGTTAGATATTTTTCTTATTGTCTTGTTTCCTTTCTCTATGTTGAGCAGGAGCCTGGTCAAATCCCTCCAGCTGAAGCAGGTTCATCGTGGGGAGGGCAGGCTGAGCCCTCTTCTAAACCAGTGTGCTTGCAGGCCAGGCAACTCAAAGGTCAGACTCTTTCCTCTTTTATCTTCCTGTTTCCTCTGTCGTTTGTGTCTTTCCCTCCCTTAAGTAAGATATGCAGTGGAAACATATGAGGCAGTGCTGATACACCTGTGCTTTCTGTTGGCAAGCCTCCCCCTCTCTCACATGATGGTAGTCAGATTAGCACCTTGTGTAGGAAGGGTGGGGGGGTCAGAGAGGAGGGAGGTGCTGTAGCTGCAGTGGAGAAGTGGGAGAGAGCCTGCTAAGCTGAGAACCGGCTTAACCCAAAGTGGCTTGTCATGACAGGAGGAAGTGACAGACATTAAAATAGTAACCTCAATTAGCAAGCAAAGAACCAGACTGCAGTGTGCAGTCCTATACAAGCCCCTCTCTTTCCCTTCCACCCTCCACACCTTCCCTCACTCACCGCCTCTCTTCTCATTTGTCCTTATGACACAGACTGCACACTCATTTAATGAACCTTTGTGGCGTGTGTGTGGGTGCACAGTTGATTACACACACAAGTGCCTAAGTGTACACGTGCATGCAGATAGAGGAAGGGAGCAGGGAGAAGTTTCTGTCCTATCTACTAGAAAATCAGTGAGGATGTGAAAGTGTGCAAGTTGTCTGCCCATGACTCTTGCCACAGATGGGCTGATTCTCCATAATGAGATAGAGAACACTTCTCTTCAGTGCAGCTTAAAGTCTCCTTACAGCTCTTCAAATTTGTCTCTAGCTGTCAAACAGGCTACAGTTGTAATGTCATTAGTCACACTGGTGTCAATGCCTCATGCCTGCTCTCCCGTAGACAGTGCTACAAGCCAAATGTAAAGGTTGCTTTGCATGATCTGTGACATAGAATGTATTAAAAACACCTTTGATAATATTAGTAATAATACTAGTTTTCTTTTTTATGTCAGTTTGTGTTGTCGGGAAACATTCTCAGATTTAAATGAGAGAGTGGGTCAAACACTGTTTCCCCTGTTGCTCGGTTGCTGCAGATCATGAACGAGTGCACGTTTGTCAAACGGCTCACACAGCTTAGGATCAGTGGTTTAGCTTGATTACCTCTTTTAAGGACATGGCTGTGCTGGGCAAACACTGTTCATAGCAGCACTACAGTTGGTGGGCGGTGGGGGAGGGGCCTGCTGGCTGTACTTTTTGCAGAACTCACTACAAGCCATGCATGGCTTCTTTGCAAAGGTACTGTTGTATTGAAAAAACTGAAATAGTAGTAATACTGAATTGCTTTTAAAATATAAAAAAACTAAGTGTACAAAGCACATAGCAAAGCATAAAAACAGCCAGCAAGAAGATAAAATGATTTCCATGAAAACAAAAATCGATGTAAATAATGAATGAATTAGGGCTGCAGCTCATGACTCTTCATTATCCTTGAATCTGCCCATTATTTTATTGATTAATCAGTTTTTTGTGTATAAAATGTAACTGTTGTGAAAAATACCTGTTTTCCAACAGCAGTGTAACATCGTATTTAAACGTCTTGTTTTGTGTGAGTGTCCAAAATGCAGAAATATTCAGAAATCATCACATTTTAGAAACTGGAACCAGCAAATATTTGACATTTATTGTTTAGCAAAATTGATTATTTGATTATTAGAATAGTTGCTGATTTGCTGTTGATTAATAATCATTACTCTGAATGCTCTGATCTAAGTCAGCTGTAGGCATCTTTTAATTATCTCAATCTTGTGTGTGTGTGTGTGTGTGTGTGTGTGTGTGTGTGTGTGTGTGTGTGTCTGCAGGTGGTGTTGATTCACCAAAAATCAAAGGAGAAAGTGATATACGCATCTTTGTGGCCCTCTTCCCTTATGATCCCGCCACCATGTCACCCAATCCTGATGCTGCTGAGGAGGAGCTGCCCTTCAGTGAAGGACAGATCATCAAAGTATGTCCTTCACTGCTCAGATACTACTGCAGTAACATGGAGTAACAATCATGCAGGTTTTCCATTCGTAGCAACCATGATAATCTCACATTAAAGACCACAACATGCACAAGGTACATACTGAGAGAGAGAGATTAAGTGTATGTGATGGTCTTCTAATGGAACTTTTATGTAGTTTTGACCAATGTTTGAATGAATTCAATAATAACACAAAGCCAGGCATGTTAGAATAGTGTCTGAAAGAAGCTTTACCTCATTCTGTTTTGGTTGGTACATTTTTACACTCCTCTTTTCAGGTTTACGGAGATAAAGACGCAGATGGGTTCTACCAAGGGGAGTCGTGTGGTCGTTTGGGCTACGTGCCATGTAACATGGTGTCTGAGATCCAGGTGGAGGATGAGGAGACCCGGCAGCAGCTACTGCAGCAGGGCTTCTTGTCCACAGCGGCCTCAATGGAGAAGATAGGTATGTGACACTGTCAGTCAAAGATGTGGCAACCACATGATGATGTTTTGACCAGATACTGCCTCATTATGTTGTTTGCTATGAAATGTGTTCTGTTACACCTGAAAAAGAGTATATCTGGACATTCTGTACCATACTGTTGAGGCTAATTTGAATGTTTTACTCATAATATCACCGCTGTTCATGTTTAAGTGGGAAGTGAAAATAGCAGCACAAGTGTAGCAGAATCTACTGCTGTGAATTGTGGATTTATTTTACAGATTATCCAGCTGCATATTTTTGCTCTTGTTCACTGTGTTGCTATTAGGAAAGTCATAACCATCTACGTATTCTCAGTCACTGTGTGTGTTTTCATGCAGGTGTAAAGAATATAGGAAAGTCAAAGTGTTTGCCTGTGGTGACTGGTAACGAACCACCCAGTAAAATCAAGCAGACACTTTGCTTCTGTTTCCTGCTCTCCACCCGGAGCAGTATTTGCAGATGGTTTAACCTTTTCACTTCCACTTGTTCTCACTGCTGTGTCTGCTGCTCGCTGGTTGTCATGTTTAAATCGCTTTTCACTTGGCTTTTCATTGTCTACTTTGTCTGGTCTGCTTCTCTCAAGAATTGCATCTCTGTGTTTCTTTGGTTTCATTTTGTTGTTGTTGTTTTTGTTTTTTTTTTTTTATTTCTTTTGATTTTCCTTTCTAAAACTCCATAAAGGCACTCGCACACACGCACAGCTTCCACGTCGCCCTGTTCCACCGCCGAAACCGAGACGATCCAAGAAAGGTGTGTCTTGCTGCAGATTGCGGCTTCCCACCTCCCTCCTTTCTTCTCCTCTCTGGTTTTCTGGTTTGCTTCTCTTTTTGTCTCTTTCACTTGAGCTTTTGCTCTTTCAGTTGCTGCTTCTCACTCAGCGACCAGGGAGGGGGATTTTTAGGCCAGCTCCTGTAGTAATGAAACTAGATTCTTTGCATTATGGACAAATATTACCACTATGAGTAGGTCTCCTTTACAGTATTTTCACATTCTATAATTGGAGCCTAGGGTTGCACTTTCTGTCTTAGTGTTAATAGTCAGTGTAACTTCATCTTTCCATGGGTTAACGTTTTATGATTTTGATTTTGTTAATAACACCTGTGCAACAGCTTCACAACTATTAAAATGCACATACATGAGTACTGAGTCACTCTGGTCAGCTTTCATTGGATATTAATGTAATACACTGCAGGCATAGCAGCAGAATGTGGCAGTTTGTCAGTATACTTTCTAAAGGATACCTGTGAGATTTATGAACCTGGGCCTTATTTCTCCATGTTCTTGGGTGTAAGTGATTCATAGGGACAAACATCTTTGGAATCTGTGCAGTGTTTAGGAAGAACAATGAGCCTGGCAACTGCTGCTGCAGTGTAATACACTGGACAGTGGTCCATGTTAAAGTAAGTCCACATAAGTGCTTGTTTTTGCCACTGACAGGCACAGATTGCTAAATACCACTACCAAACTCCATTATCAAAAATGGCAATTTTACAGAGCAATAAACGTGATCAGCTGGAATACCGCTGCCTCTATCTGTTAGCTTGTTTGTGTTACTGTGTGACTTTCAGTGGCGGAAGAAGAATTCCGATCCTTAATGTGACTAAAATTACCATAGAGTAACACAAACAAACTAACTAATTCCAGCAAGTCCTATGTTCTGTTCTGTAAATGAGAATGAGAGTCATTTTGCCAGTATTCTGCTGCTCTGTCCCAAATGCATTACATGATCACCTAAACCTAAAAAATCACTTGTTGAAGCATCCATCCCCTCTGATCTCCATCTGTGACTTTACATACTCCAGTGTGATGCCTGAGACGTACTATAGTTCAGACTTTGGCTTTTGAGGTGTAATTTGCATCTCCTGTCATTCTGCGATTGTGTTCATGCTCTTGTCCCTCGCCCGTCTCTTCCAGTGGAGTCTGCAGCACTCTGGGAGGAGAGCGTAGACTCCTCCAGCCAAGGTTTGTAGTCGGCCCTTTGACCTCCTGCCTCTCTGTTTGCACCTGCATGATCAAAAGACCATTCCAGTGTCCACTGGAGGCCAGCATGTGTTTACTTGATATTTTATGCATTTTGTGATCTCTTTTTTAATGGTTATAAACATGAGGACTGTATTCTAGCTGCTGACAACATCAGGACTCACCGTCACCCATCTTCATTAGGGACTGTTTGATTATTTTGGGGTTTACTGAATTTTTAAAGATCCTCAATAAAGGAGAGAATGAAAGACGCACCTTTGTTGGGGTGGGAATGATTAAAATAAGAGAGAAACAATAGAATATTATTGCTGAGAGTATCATAAATTCAACTTTTAATGTCTTATGTTCTTAAGCTTGTCATTAACCCCCAGTTATAAATATCAAGCGGTCCCTTCTGCTAACTCCTCTTTTCATTCCACAGTTCAAGTGGCATCATTTAATCATCAAATAATTTCATTTGTCTTCATTTTCACTAACAGTGTTGGGAAGAGTACACTCTTCATCCCATGACAAATGTTTTCTCTGTTTGGTTTCAAAACAGCAGTACAGCTCAAGCAGCTACAAGTGAAATAAAAGAGCCAGCTCTCTCTGTTAATCTCCTGTTGTCTTTATTTTGATGTGTTTGACTGCGGTGGTGTGACTTTTCCTCAGCTTAGCATGACGCTGAGTGAGTCAGACATGCAGACACCACGAGCTGCATGCTGATGAGCTGGGATTGCAGAGATGTCTCGCTCCTCTAATTGTACATATGTCAGACCTGTGAATTGTTTGCTGTTTTCTGTTTGACTGACAGATCCCAGCCAGACTGCTGCTGCAGCAGCTGTGGGGAACCCGGCCCCCGGAGCTCGCAGGATGGTCGCCATCTTTGATTATGACCCACGAGAAAGCTCCCCCAACACTGACATAGAGGTCAGGCTTTAACATGCATAATAATAACAAAGACATATATTCAAGAGAACATGGTATATTCTATGTGTAGAAGTAGTGTTTGCTCATTATGTGCCCTGTTTGTTACGGCTCTGTTCAGGCTGAGCTGACCTTCAGTGCAGGAGACATCATACATGTGTTTGGTGACATGGATGAAGATGGTTTCTTCTACGTAAGTGCCTGTTTATTTATCTTTAAGCAGCTGTAATACGTTTTCTGTGCATCACCTCCTTGATAAAAACCAGTAAATCTTGTATTTATTCTGTAATCCTTGTTAAAACTGCGGAGAAAATGAAATGTATAAGTTCCTTTGTGCAAGAGCAAAACAAATCAACACGTTAAGATCAGACTTTACTGATTCCTACATTACATCAACACAAGAGACCAACAGGAAAAGACAAAAGAAACATCTGAATGAATTAAATACAAACAACATACAAAATGAAGTAAATTAGAGAGATGACAATGATATACAATAACTACATTCTCTAAGTGAATTGTGTAAATCCTTCTAATATCAGTATGGGCATATAGGTATTAGCATGAACAACACATTCAATATACATGATACTATATTAAAGAGACAGTAATAATACAATACTATGTATGAATGTAATATAGATACTCAACCAAATCAATAAAGTAGTTATATAATATTATTACTCCATATAGTGGTAGAAATAATATTAAGTAATATGTGTTCAGAACAGCAGCTGTGAAAGGTCTCAGCAACTCAGTATGGCTTGTCTTTGAGTTGTTTGTTATACAGTATATAAATCATTGAATTACAGCCTCATCTTTGTATCTGATTTATCATCCAGGGAGATTTGAATGGACACAGAGGCTTAGTCCCCTCCAACTTCCTGCAGGCCTTACCAGACGATGCTCCAGCAGAGTTAGTCTCTGCTCAGCCTGCACCAGAACCCAAGAAAGAATCACAGGTAGCTCTGCTTTTTCTGTCTGTTCAGCATACACTGCTGTATGAGGAACTGTGGACGACCTCCTGACCTGCAGTCACATACATTATGTGTCATGTTCACAAATCACATACATCAAAAAGTTTGTTTTTTTCAGTCTGCATTCAGTCAGTTTCTGTTCTGTTTCTTTAATTCTGTCCTGTGGCATTTCTTCTGCCCCACTGTTTCCTGCATGGCCTTGTGCAGAAGCAGAAACGAACTGTACACTTTGAGACGTGATCGTAAGTGTTTTCAGACACAACTATAGCCGCTCAGTGATCAGTACTAGAGTCCCCTGTTCTCTCCATGTTTATGTCCACCTCCTCTCACCTTTAACTGTAGTTCCACGCTGCTCCTCCGTACAGGATCCCACTCCTCCCTCTGGACATAGTTCACTGAAACACAGGTCAAAATGTTTGAGAGCCTCCTCCTTTGTGTGTGTCCTATCTTAGTGTTTCCCATTTGTATGACAATTTTAAACATAACCAAGCTTTAGATATTATTTAATAAAAAACAGAGTGCTGTATATTTGGCATGCTCATTCTAAAATGTTAATTTACCTCCTGAAGGATACTGGGCCGTCCTCTGCAGAGCAACCAGATCCAGGACACTCAACACCAGAAGAATCTTTGCACGCCCAAACAGAACCTCCTGTCCCTGACCTAACAGAGCACACAGACCTATCACCCGAACCGGCACCCACTGCAAGCCCCACCTCAGACCCGGACCCTGCTCCAGGTCCAGCTGTTGCTCTAGCTGCAGCGGAGGCCTGCTTCTCCCCTCCAGCCCCTCTTCCAGCAGACAGCCTGACACAGACAGACTGCTCTGCACAAGGCAAGAAGAAGAAAGGCTTTTTCTCCAAAGGCAAGAAGCTGTTCAAAAAGCTGGGATCCAGCAAGAAAGAATGAGTCAGGACATCTGACTCAGGATAGTTGCGTCACATTGAAAGCACTTTTTCTTTCTTCACTGTTAGTCTCAGTTGGTAGTTGGTGTGGTCAGTGGCTATCAGATCTAATAACTGATGATTTAACCATTAGTAATTATACATTTGCCTTAGAGCACTGCTAGAGCAGCTGTTAAATATAGAGTACTCTCAAACATCAACATACAGCTTACAGTGTCAAAGGAGCATGTAGAGGTGCATGTTGAAGTGTGCAGACTCACAAATATATTCTCTAGATTCTTCCTGAATATCTCAGCATTTGCAGATTTTCCACTCATTAGAGGCTTTAATGCTTGATATAAAACAATGAGTCTGATACAAAATGATGTTGAACAGCAGCTCCAGACTTCAGTCCAACTCAGACACAGCTAATTAGATATTAGCTTTATAGCTCGTGTACTGGTGCCACTTTATTTATTTGAAGCAAACGAATAGAAGCTGCAGTCTATCTCTTCTGTGTGACTATAAAGAATGCACTACCCATCCTGAATGGATGTATTTTAAATATGTCTGCTAGTCCCTCACATGTGTTTCTTGTCTTTATGAGTATTTATACAGTGCTTTGTACAGAATAAGTTATTTATTTGTATCAGACTCTTGCCCCAGTCATCACCACATTGCATGACGTGACACCAGGGCAGGAGGTTAGTCATACACAGCTGTCAGAGACAGTGACGATCCACTTTGATATGTGTAGTTTAGATCTAATTCATTTGGGGGTCATGACTGTTTGTTGAAGTGGAACATAGTGTTAAATGGAAAGAATGCAGAGGGTGTGTGTGTGTGTGTATAGATGAAGCTGCCCAGTCCACTGGTGAGACTGAAAACAGATGCCTTTCTCAGACATTTACACGGGAATTCATAATGTTTGTGACCACAGTTACAACTGGCCTAAATGTTGCATACCACTTTTTTTCTGTGTGTGTGTGTGTGTGTGTGAGAGAGAGAGAGAGAGAGAGAGAGAGAAAGAGAGAGAGAGAGACCTGTTGTGTTTGCAGAATGATGTAGTATCAGGTGATAAGTAGGCTGCTCTGTTCGATTAAAGGGCTGCTACTAATCGATTAATCTTTCAGTCTAAAAAAAAAACAGTGAAGATGAACTTGAACATCACATTTGAACGTAAAATCCATCAAATATTTGAAAACACAAAACACTGAGTCCTTAAATAATTCATTTTCTTATCAAAGTTTCTACCATTTAATTTTTTCTTGATCAATTACATACAACTCTGACTGCCCAGTCATCAACATTAGTGTCCCCTGTTGTCTCCCTGTTCATTTCCCTGTTCATTGTGTGCTACAGCTGACAACTGGGCCCCACTAACACCCCGACCCTGCCCCAAAATAGTATTTTTTTTGTCTGAACAAAAAAAAATTGTCAAAGCAAAAAATAATATTGAGCAATATTAATGTCATATGATTGTCACCCCTGTTACTAGTCTTTGTCTTACATCTGTTTGGGGGTTATGGAGCCTTCAGTTTCCATAACTGGATGGGAGCATGCCCTCATCAAGCCCTTGTCACTTGCCACAACATTCTTTTAACCTGTATTTGTTTCCCACACACCCCCTGGGGAGGCACCCCTCACAGACTAATTGATTAATCGACCAATCGTTGCAGCTCTGACAAATTTATACTCAGAAATCACAATACTGAAAAGATTCTAGCGTGACTGAATATTCAGATTAGAGCAGTTAGCAGCGTGATGCTAAACATACAGTCAGTCAACCTGTGGGATTATTCATGGTTTGAACGTAGCAACATTATCTCTGCATTTATTACCAACTAACACAAACAACACTTGGTAGAAACACATTGAAACGGAGCAGTTTTCAGTCATGGCACTGGTGGTTTGTGGCGCTGCTGTACTGTGATAGACTCTGCAATAAGGTGTTTGTGTATCTTTTCTTTTGCCTCCATGTTAGGAGTATAATGACTTGTGGTGTGTGAATATTGGGTCAGACAGGCTAAACAGTGTTCTAACATCTTTATCAGCCCATGCAGTGTAGATAGTGGTGATTTGTTTTTTTTGTTTTTTTGTTTCCACACATTAGCATCCTAACATTGTGGACTGTTTAAAGCTAAATAATACCAGTTTAGCAATATAGCAAATTGTGCACTGCAGTACTAGAACAAAAGCAGATTATCTTTTAATGCTTTGCGACGGCTTTACTTAAATGAAGATGTAGTACAAGTATTTAGTTTTAATGTGAATGTGTGGACCAGGCCTTAGTATTCAGTCACAATACATGCAGTGATTGTTGGCTCAGACTGATTGGATCCTTTATGTGTGTGTGTGTGTGTGTGTGTGTGTGTGGCACAGGGCTGTTAGGTAACTTCTCAGGTTTTTACTTGTCGTTTCTTATTCACGCTGAGCCACGCTGTTGACTCTGGCTGTCAAAAACTGCAGAAAATGCCAAACTCTTAGGTGCTTTGCCTGTTACCATAGCTACGCAAGACCAAGCTGGAGGGATGTGTCAGGGTGGGGGTTGAAGCGTGGATCAGACTTGACCCCGCACAGGTAGACGGAGTTACAAAAGTTGGAGGCAGTTTTTTTTTTTTTCTTTAATATCATGAATGTTTTAATTGTTTGTCAGTGTTAAATAAAGGGAGCATGATGATGCCAAGAAGATAAGGGAGGGCAGATTGACGAAAGACACTTTAGATGTGATATAGCCGGGATAGAGGCAAGACTGAGGCTGTACTGTAACATTCTGTTTTATTTATATTTTTCTTATTTTCTTTTAAGGGGAGGAGGGGGGAGTGGATGCTCAAAAAGTTGCCGAAATGTACAGCGAATATTTGTACTGATCTTGTCTTTGACGGCCTTTAAATGCACAAGTATTCTTCTACCTGCTGTGTAGTGAGTAGGCGGCTCCACTGTTAGGACCTAGACCCACATAGGTAGTGATTTAGCTCAGCTGATCATATTTAGCCTTACAAGAAGACCTTGTTTAGTCTTAATATGTTGTTTACAGGACGTTTATTGACTGCATGCATACCAATGTTATACCCATGTTCGGCCTTATTTATGTTACTGTCATATTTCTGTTTTCTAGGCTGACAGTGTCTACATATGTGAGTTGTAGATTGTCGATGCAGTGGGAAAGAAGCTGTAGGAGCTTTCTGTATATAATGAGCAGTGTTGGGACTTGTGGTATATTTTCATACAGCACGGGGAACTTTTTTTTTTCTTTCCTGCATTCATTGTTTGAAACCAGTGGAAGATTGACCTTTTTATATATTACTGTTTTTATTATCCTTTTGGAAGTTCATCTGTAAATATTTTTGTTAATATTGTTTTTCAGTTGTTTTCTTTTTCTTTTGCATGTCCAGGCAGTGTCGATGGAGGAACATTAACTGAAGATGTAGTACACAGAGGACTTGTTGACTTGAAATTGTGATGGTTTCTTTCAATATGGATCTTTTTACAGGAATAAAGTATGTATATTTTCACAGAAAACACTGAGCCTAAAACAAGATACTTTTTCATTTTCATCTTTATTTCACGTCATACAGATTATACATCACATGTACATGATTAAATCTTATGTTCAAATTAAAACAGATAAAATATAAAAAGGAGGAAAGAGTTGCGAGCTTTGCTCCGCGCCACACACCGCCCATGTGAAATGATTGGGGCAACACTCTGGGTAATGCGTAGCCTTGCGAGACAAAGCAGCTTCCTCTTTTTCTGACTTCCTGTTGCGGGCGCCATGCCGGGCCTCTCCTCTCCCTGAAGCCAACAGTACACTCATCCATAAAGTAGGAAACACTACACTGTGGCAAGGAGTTTAGTAGTGCTTTCTACTTTATGGATGACTGCACTGTACATCCACCGCTCTTCTTCCGTCTTCTGTCGTTTTTCCACTTCTCTCTTCTTCTGCACCTGCGCCGGCGTCTGCAGCTGCACACACACACACACACAAACACCAACCCCCCACCCAGACACACACTTGCACACCAAACTGAAACCTCACAGCCCAATGCACACCCAGCGCTCAAAACAGCCCTCGCTTTTGTCAAACCAGAAAATGCACACTTCCTGATTTATCTTGAAACATTTGCATGCATAGTTCTCCACACAACCTGTTCAAATTTGAGTGAGGCCCATTAACAATCTTTGTTCGAGACTAAAATCTGTCTCAAACTGTCCCTCATTGCAGTTTTTGAGGCAAAAGTCAGAACTAAGTCGCCAGAGGAAGCGCTATCTTGAGGAAGCCATTTTGGCAGGCATGAGTAAGCTTTTCTGTCGGAGCAGTAACTTGGTACTTACAAAAGTCATGTAAAATAAGTCCAAGAATAACAGCAGACATGTATTAACAGTTCAGAATTAAATTGGAACAAATGCAAAGATCCAGAAGACATATTTAAGGCTTAAATGATAACAATATTATATCAGCAAAACTTTGAGTTTTTAGTTTTAAGTACGATGTTTTTTCATTGAAATTCCAAATGAACTTCTGAACAGAAGTCACTTGACCAAAAGTTACATTTTAAAAACAAAAATACAGTTAATTAAAGAAAAGTTCTAACAGTGAATTATCTGTCACTATCTGACACAAAATGCATCCAGTCGTTTTTACCATGTCGTCGCAAACCATTTGAGCATTAAGTAGACCAATCCCTCCATCATACTTTACCTCAACCTTCAGTTTTTTTTCTCAGTTTTAAGTCGACGATTGTCCGGCAGCCTCACAGGTGTCTTCTCTCTGTCCAAGGAGTGGATGAAGAAGAAGAAGAAGGAGCTGTCTCCTTTTGAACCCTCCTCAACCACGTGATGTAACCACAGGAAGAGGTCTAACAGTCACAGCCGCTCTCTTTCTCTTCTTCCGTCTCTACTCTCTGCTTTCTGCAAGCGCTTTTTTAAAAATGCCGACAGCAACTTAGATGATCTTCCTCCAGAAGAGTCTACATTATGATGTGACACAAACTACCTGGGAAACAAACGTCAACGTTTGAGGTTTTTTGTGTGTCGACTACAAACGCTACAAAGTCCCTGACATTTCTTTCCATCATTTCATTTTTCCTTAATCAATTTCAAATCTAATTCTTTTAAGGCTTAACCACCATGATGCTGATACTCTTGTAGTTTCATGCAGTTTTATCCAGAACACAGTGCAGTGTGGAGTTGGCTAATGAGCCCAGAATGAAGTGGAGAGAGATTACAACACACGATGTGATCTTATCTGTATCTGTGAATTTGAACTATTTACAGTGTGTTTTACTTTTATACTCCACATTATGTTCAGTTTATTAACAGTTTCATGACTTGTGTGTGTAATACATATATGAAGTGCACATCCTGAGATCATCTTGACGTTCTCAGAGCACGCCTCTTCACCAGTCCACAATGAATTAGTGCTGAGGCGACAGAGAGGTGCGAGAAGGTTTGGTTAACTACGTCTGGAACCTGATGAGCACAGAGCAACGTTTCCTGTGTGAAGGTGGTTTCACAGATAAACTTTTACTTGAAATAGCAGTGCTACAAGTGTAATTACTGTTAGATGAGTTAAACATGAATCTAAGTGTTGGTTACTTTTGACTGAAGCAAAGCCCACCACCTCAGACAGTGTGAAGCAGGTGTCAGTTCAGAATGAAACCATTTCAACTGAAATCGGCTGGAAAACACCAAAATGCACTTTTGTGTTCCCATGCAACACTCCAATGTTCACATGTGCAGTGAGAGAGTTACTGGTCACTCCTGTCCATATTGACTGAAAGCAGGTTCAGTGTAAGTGGTGGGTGAATCCACAGTCTTCACTTTACAACTCATTTTTACACAGAACAAGCACAGAGTTCAGAGAGGATCCCTCAGTGGCCAGTGTGAATGGGACAAACAATTTTAATGAATAGAACAACTCTGTCAACGTGGGCATGTGAGTATCAAAGACAGACGTGAACTTTTTCTATCTCTTGTTCAAAAGGTGACTTGTTTGCATGTTGAGCGTCACTATGACTACCATAACCTCTCTGCTGGTTTTCAAAAGTGAAAGGCCACGGGTTTCAATTCCCCGTAAATGTAAATGTCCAACTGTAAGTGTGTGGTTTCTCATAACAACTCGAGCTAACCTGGAGGGCAAGTCCCCACGCAGACATCAGGTCAACAGACTGTGAATGATGGAATAAAGCTGCACTGATGACATTTAGTAATATGGAAACATCATGTGAGTTTCACTAGGAGAGCCCCGAAATGTCTATCAGAGCGCACTATATGTAGTAGTGGTGGGCAGTAGCTAATTACATTTACTCAAGGGTTGTACTTCTATAGAATTTGGAAGTATTTAACTTGACTATGTCCACTTCACTGTCTGCTACTTTATATTTCTGCTCCACCATATTTCAAAGGGAGATGTTGTGCGCTACATTTACGTGACAGCTATAGTTACCACTTTACAAATTCATATTTTACATACAAAATATGTTGATAGTGTTATCAACCCAATATTAACATCACAGTACAATGTTAAAATACTCCTCACAAAATCCTACAGTGTATTACATAGTATAACATACAGCTAATTGCTCTGCATGAGTATACTGCCATCGTCCTACTTGAGCAACACTGTTTTTAAAAGACTTGCAGAATATTTTTATAGTGTGTTAATGATACTTTTACTTAATCTGATTATTGAACACTTCCTCCGCCACCGAGAATAAACACTCAGACTTTTACAACCTTGACTAACAGATAACCAGCTTCTCTCTGTCAGAAACAATGAATACTTCTTCTTTTTTTTCTTTTTGCTCCTCTGGTAGTTTTACAGTCTGCTGTAGGTCACTCAGAGTGCTACTTAGCAGCTGTGAGCAGCCCTGTGTGCACTGTGACAGAGTGATGAGAATTTGGTTTCCTTTTGTGGTAAAGAAATGTAACACACTAATAAAGTTTAGTTCAGTTTATTCTATAAGCTGCAGGCTGCTCAGATACAAGCAGAGACGACTGAACTCATGGCAATAAGGCAAACACCTTACTCTGAGTCTCACCAGTTAGTATTTATGAACAACACAAACACAAGTAGATACTAAATAAATAGTTTATAATACATTATAATGAGAAGATGATAGTGTTTATTAATGTCAATATACTGTACTGTACTATAACACATGTAAACAGACAATATAGTGAAACACAGTTGTGATAATATAAAATGTGTCTTCATAGAGAAGTTAGAATTGTTAACAGACACTGTACATTAATTAACACTTATTCATGTTCATATATGATCTGTTTATAGCAACATTATAATGTGGTATAAACTATTTATTAAATGTTTCTCACTGCTTATAACTGCAGTATGGGGGACCTGAGGTGATATATGAATATTTTTCTCTCCCTTTGTGTTTTAGTACTCACACTAACTGTCATATCTGTGTAATTCTTCCTATAAAATGTATCAAAGGAAAAATATTTATTTTGTCCCTGTGACTGATTTTATGACTAGATATGAGATTATTTGATTTTTTTATACAAATGCATTCGTGTGTAAGCAGCATTTTACCTTTGTAACTGCCTGAGTTCGAGCTGGTTTTATCTACTTTGGATACAGTTAATATATGTCGTTTAGTGCAGTGGTTTCCAAACAGGGTCAGGGGCCTCCAAAGGCTCACAAGACAAATCTGAGGTGTCGTGAGATGATTAATGGAAGAAGAAAGAAGAAAAAAGTTCTATAACTTTATCTTAATTTTTTGGCTTTGAAATGATTTTTTTGATTTGTTTTATGAAATGTGGGATTTTGATCTTCCAACAGTTTTGGTGAAACTGCCAACAACTCATGTCTGACATGTGACAACTACACACTTTTTAAATTATTTAAGAAGTATTTAGTAACTGTAGCTGTCACATTCATGTAGTGAAGTAGAATATTGTAGAATATTTCCCTCTCAGAGCAGAGGGTTAAAGTGCCTCAGAACTGCACTTGAATAAATGTACTCAGTTATTTTCCACAGCTGAATTAAAGTTCTGTATGTGGTGACTCAGATACGTTCACACACACTTTCCCACTGAGAAGTATAAACAGCATGGGCATGTGTGTGTGGAGAGATGTGACGTGGTCACATATATAGCTACTACATAGTCAATAACTATAATTCCCATGACATCTGCTCCTGCAGGAGAAAAGGAGCGGACGTCATTGTGACATCGATACCTTTGAAGGTAGTGGATGTGTGAAACATATCCCTACACATACCGTAGGTAAATGTGTGTGTGTGTGTGTGTGTGTGTGTGTGTGTGTGTGTGTGTGTGTGTTAGTTCAGCACACAACAAAGGTATTCCAGATGACACAGTTATGATACAGAATTCATACAAAAAGATGAAGGGAGGTGATGTCAGCTGGTGAACCAGATAGATGTGAGTGTCACTTATAATGCTCCAGTTACATACATAACACAGTGTCTTTAAACGCCACACATTTCTTCAGCCTTCAACCTTCCAATCTCCTGACCCCTGCCCTGCACTGTGCTAATCCCTGCCCTCTGCAGCTAATTGAGTCACCAGCCTCTGCTGATGGGAGAATCCACCGGCCTTCATCCCACCACAAGCTTTCAGTCCTCTGTGCATGTGCCAGTGAGGAAGTGATCCTAACTCCCTGTGTGAAGAGCACACTGAAGCTGGGGCCTTCCAGAGCCCGCACTGCCCCTCGTGATAGACCTTATCTGGGCCGGCAGCCATTTCCCCTCCCTGCTGCCTGCGCTCTCCAAGCTCCTCCTAGGCCACAGCCGGGTGTCGAAACCACTGAGCCACCCAGAGGCTTATATCCCTCCCAGACCTGCGAGCTCCAGGCCTGAGCTGCTCTAAACTGGCTTCTGCAGAGCACCAGCAGAAAGCAGATTTACTATAAGAACTGTGCTTCAGTCACGAGACTACTTCTACTCCTTCTATTCATTTCAGCTTTACAAATGAATGTTTTACATTAATAGGCTTCTAAGACACAACACATAATTACAGATTAAAGCACTGGTTTCCAGCCTTTTCAGCTTGTAACCCACTCACAAAAACCTGTAAGTATAGGGTTAGGGCCCCTTGACCTGGTTCAGATGTGTATGAGCTGTTAGCAGTTCCACCAAAGAACCATTTCCCCTCTAAAGCTCTCACATGCTGCCATTTAACCTTCTGGAGTCCAGGCCCACTTTTTGTTAACTTTTTTTTTTTTTTTTTCCTTTTTGGTTAGCACCGTTTTAAACTGCTCTCATCCCACATGTATGGTATTCCCCCTTCTCAGACTAAACTCAACTATGTGAGTCTGATTCATCATTTGTCAATTTAACAAAGTATGAAGCTGACAGGAAACCAAAATACAGGAATAATGACACAGACTGCTATAATAATGTACAAAACTTGAGTAATAAAAACGCAAAAGCTCAATGTTCTAAAATAAAATACTGTCTTACTACTTATACGCACAAATACACCAGAAGAAATGTAGGAAATAAAACCATACAGTCTGTTGACATGCAGAGCGATTTTATTCGAACTTGGCTTTTTCAGTGAATGTTTATATATTTCTGCCTGGAAATCTCTGAAAATAGGAATAATTCACACTTTTAAATTTTCATTCTGAATTATTTGTCACAGTCTACACAGACAAAGCCACGTCAACACTTTCAACTATTTTTTCAACCTCAGCCTGTCTCTACATGACATATAAATAAAGTTACGTTGCTATAAATAAACTATGCTCAGTGCAGACATTGCTGAATAGGCTCACTCACATTAAATAACTGCAAGAGGCCCAAAAGAGACCAAATTACTCATTATTTCCAGTTCACAAAATGATCAAATGATTTGAAGAATTTAATGTTTTCTTCCTTCCTCTCTCATTAAATCATCACACGACCACTCAGATTTCTCCTGTGACCCTCTGGAGAGGTCACAAGATACTATAGTGAAACACAGCTCCAACTCAGGCAGCTCTGACAGTAACATGCTGCTTATACACTGACGCATCAGTATTGAACATCTAACAGTAGAGAATAATATATCAGTCCCAGGAGACATTTGATTGTGGAATAAATACTTTTTGATACTTGAAGTAGTTTTGCTGAAAATTCTATACTTACAATTTTTTGAATGCAGCACTTTCATTTGTAATGGAGTATTTCTTACACAGTTACAGAGTGTCAGATGTGACGTACATTCTGTATGTTTCTATATGCCAACACTGTAGTAGATGCCCCCCTGTGTAAAAGGAATTGAAATCCTTCACTGTGACAAGCTGCTCTCAGTTCTGTAGCTGCTCTGTTGTCTGCAGAAGAGAGGAAGTGTTGTCAGCCTTATGAAACACTCTCACACACATCAGTTTGTGTCAGAGTGTGTGTAGCCTGATGTCCATCTCCCATGTGAAATATATCCTCTTACTTCCCCATCTCCACTTTATCCCTGTCAGACAGAGCACATTTCAAGACTGAGGTGAAGAAACCTTCACTTGCTTTTTGCTTCTTCTTTTTTTAAACAGAGGTCACTGAGCTGCCTAGACAGAGCAAACCTTCAGTCTGATCTAATACTTTCCCTTTAGCTCAAAGCCCTGACATATCCAAATAAGGGCAAAAGCCACAGTGAAGTTGCAAGCACCAATGAGGCCGTGACAGACGGGGCCTTGTGTGTGTCCCTGAGTGTGTGAAAATGAAGGGTGTGCTTCACTTTGCTCAGATGCTGCTACAACGCTTGATGTGTAGAGGAGAGCGCATGGGCGGAGCTGAGAGCCTTCCTGACAAAGCCTGCGGTGGTGGTGAAGGTCTTGCAGCAGCGAGCTGGTTTTGTTTTTAGTTTGCAACTCTCGTGAAATGACTTCAACTTCTTCCAAAGAGAACAGGTTCAAATCACATGGAAAAAAAGTGATGTAAAATGCTCTTTAGTGTGGAATTGTTTGTGAAACATAGAAGAAAAGGAGTAAAACTGGACAATTAAAGGATGTAGCACTCGTCTTTAGGTGCACTCAGTTCTATACTGGGTTAAAACCCCACATGGAGGCGTAGACACTTGTGGTTTGATCCTCATTTGATTAACAACTGTCTCCAACCACTATAGATTCTCTGTTCATAAAGTCTCTGTTCCACTTGTGATGGAACAAATGAGAAATATTTATCACTCTGTGCATCTGAATAACAGTGATAATTGATTTGCATGTCTTAGTTTTGGGGTTCAGGCTAACTGTGCTTAAGTATATTTCATAATTCCAAAATAAGAGGAAGCATTGGTCCTTATAAAATGAATGAGTTACTAGGTCTCTGTATTTAAGAGCTATTTCAACGACAACTTGTTTTTATTAACAAAGGTACAACCTACACGCACACAGTGACTGTCAGTTTAAATAATGACTGGTTGCCTTTTCTTTATAGTAAAAACTCACTGTGAATGTCAGTAAAATGAAGTTTATATGGCTACATGTCACACAGGTTCAGAACACGCACATTGGTCCATCACATAAAACAACATTCATAATGTCAGTAATAAAACTAAAACTATTTATACAGTTAACAAACTTATGAGGTGCTTTACATGGGCAAAGTGTGATTAGTTTTTATGTGTTGGTCATGTGCACTGAGAACAAATCAAATGTGAAATGTGCCAAAAAGCTGGGTGAGTATTACTGTGAAGGTGCAGTATTTATACACATTGGTGTCTAAACATAGTTGGGAATAAGACAAATTTGTCAAACCATCACTTTGGTCAAAACTGTAAGTTTTACAAAGACATTTCTAGCATCACCACAAACACACACACACACACACACACACACACACACACACACACACACACACACACAATAGTAGAAAATGGGATGAGTGGAAGAATGGTGTAAAAAATAAAATAGCAGACAAATGAATGCTGAAAATGAAATATAAAAAGAGCAGTCAAAACACGGGCTAATAAAGGCTTTAAGGCTATAATGGAGTCTTTGACCTTTGTCCTCATTGTGGCAGCAGAAGGAAAAAAAATCCTCATTGCTTTACTGTCATTAACAGTTACTGCTAATCTTCCTATACAGTGAAATTAGTGATTTTGATAAACTGATAAATTACTGACTCTGTGTGTAATAATGAAATGGCAGTGACGGAGATGTGTAACTATTTCAGAACCTTATCACATTTAGATTTAGAACTTAGTTTTTTAATCAGAGCTAGTTTCCTAAATTCATCATCTGTAGTGTGATGGTTTTGTACAGTTAGATGGATTGATAGATACATCGTAATATAACAGACGCACATCATTGTGCTGATTAATTATTCATTTTTACCTTTCATACCTGAAATAGATTTTTCTGCCTATA
The DNA here is from genome assembly GCF_001640805.2 of Lates calcarifer. Classification (NCBI taxonomy): domain Eukaryota; kingdom Metazoa; phylum Chordata; class Actinopteri; family Centropomidae; genus Lates; species Lates calcarifer. Next base: position 8,404,501 of record NC_066852.1, read on the forward strand.
CTTCTATTCTTTTATCTAGGTATGATTTTAAATACAGGACATGTACTTGTACAGAAGTATCTCTGCCATAATCTTTTATTTTTGATACTTTCATAAACTACTGTCTTTTAGTACAGGAAACTATTTCACTGTTAAGCACAACCTGAAAAAGATGAAGGGACAGAAGCAGACTAACTGTCTCTGTGGTAATAGAGAGTTCTCACACATTGTTGTAACCTGCTTCTAATGGAAATCAAGTTACAGTGTCATTGCCTGCAAAGGGGCCAAGACTGATGTACATGCAGTACTCGTACACTTCCTGTAGTGCAGGCAGAGGATGCAGCGCTCAGCCTTGTGTTTCTCTTGAGTTGCAGTTTGACATATGACCTAGTTAGAGTGCATTTGAGAATAGATCAAAGGAACTCCTGATGCATTCAAATTATTCAACATAGATGTTGCTTCCTTGTCCATGACAGTAAAAAACAAGTAATAATTGTGTGGAATCAGTGCAATATGATGCACATCGTTCAACATCTCTCCCTCTGTGGACCCATTGTGGTTTGTTCACAGATGTAAAGTGAGAAAAGTTCCTGCATGCATGAAACTGGGACAGCTTCCCTGTATATCATATCACAGATACATTTACCTTCTTAGGCTCTTTTCACCTCAGTATTTGGCATTTATTTTTGCCAGCAGTACATGTTACTTTCTTTTCTTCTTTTTATTTTTATCATGGGTGCCCAGTGAGTTGTAATCTGGTAGTGTGATAGAAGATCCTGAGATAAAGTCATCTGCTTCACTCTACTAAAACATAAGCTCAGCCTTTTTTTATATCACAGTGTGGTTTCACTAACCATGCCTTTGCACCAGGTGCCTGTGTAACGAAACACCAGCTAATAACATCTAATAAGACAACAGCAAGAGCATACTGTGCTCACTTACAGAGATTTAAAAAGTCCTCAGTATGTATGACCCCACTCCATCAGATAGCAGTGAAATTAGACAATGCCCTGACCCTCTGGCAATAATAATGTTCTTCCTAAACAGTAATATAAGCCAACAGTAGGATGCTACACCCAATACACACAGCAGCACAGGATGACAACTTATAAACCTGTTGTTCTGTACAGACTATTATACAATGAAACAGTAGCCACGGCAGTTACTGGAACTGAAAAGAACTTTAAAATCTAACAGGAGACACTACTTCTGACAGGCAGTTCTCTACTAATAGTTTAACTTGTAGTTCCCTCTACTGGCTATGAGTGGTGCTGCATGTAATTCAGTGAAAGGCACCATCTTGTGGTCCAAATGGATGAGTACAGGAATGTTTCATTAGTATTTGTTCAAACCAAAAATGATTTCAGTCTAGTCCATTGTCTCTTGTGTTTCAAATCAGTCATTTGTTCAGTATTTTGCGAGTGCAGTTATTTGACAGTGACTCACTGGGACACTGAATAAAGTTTGTACAAATATATTGTGGTATTTCAGTCTAGACTGACCATTTGTGAATGAAGATATGTCTGTACTCTTACATGACTCCACCATTTTGCCTTTTGAGATTAAGCGTGGTGAGGTCAGTCAGTTGTAGGGACAGTAAATGCTGTGTCATCCTGCAGTCTGCCTCACTGTGCTGAGTCTGTTATTCTCCCAGTCAAAGAGGGGAGTTACCTCTCTCAATGCAGCATTTTGAGCAGATGAGTCACTGACTTGTACTGAATAACAGTCTGCTTTGAGACTTACTGGAGTGTTCCCTTAAAAGATAATGACACATTCCCATAATCTCATTGTTTAAATCAAAATAAACAGGAATATTACGACAATTACTCATTCTTCTTATAAAACAGACCTTTATTTTTTTTTTTCGATTATTCAAAGAAATAAGAAATATCTGCTTTTTCTCCCCTGGATCACCCATGCAAATATATATAATCACAACAAAAAACAAGAATTGAAGAGTCCCACTATTGTAACTTCTTCCTGGAGTTGGTGCTGCAGTATTGTACACTGTATAATCAGATGATGTAAACTGGAAACAGTTGGTTTTAAGTCTTCACTGCTGTATCTCTGGATTTGTATATCACTCCTCTGCTTTTCAGCTCTCTCACGACACCTTCAGAAAAGGAGAAAAAAATTAGCAACATAAACTAGGAAGAAACTCCAATCAGGAAAACAGTGTGTAATTTGTTATAATATTGAGGCAGTAGAGTTAGAAACCTGGAGGTAGTCTGCCTGTCACTGACACAGCATATACACCGGGCTTGAAGTTGCCTGTGGGTTGAAGCACAAAATATACACAAGTGTTATCATTCACATAGCAATTCAATTCACATGTAAAGAAAATCGTGTCCTGACTGACAACATGTTGAGTTATACACCCACACAGAATTTCAACTTTTTTTTGCCTCTTTCAGCTCACACTTTTAGCTTTAAGGACCCACATTTCCTGTCGTCCCAGTAACAGCCGGCAGCTGTTTTAAGAAAACAACATATAATAGACCCACTCTATGCTACCTGCCTAGAACCAGACAGCAGACAAATACAACTAGGGACAGGCTGGTGAAAAAGTGGAATATGTAGCAACTTCAGAACTGGGCAGTGGAGGCCAAACCAGGATTATAATTTCAGTGAATACTGAGCTTCATTCGCCAGGTGGTCAGAAACTTGACTCCAACAGGATGATAATGTTGCTTTAGGTCTACTGGATGTGTGAGTCTGCAATTATTACTCTGGCTACCTGTAACAGTATGAGTGTGTATGAGTGTGAGCCCTTGATTTTGGAGTTCTTCTGCTTCCAACTTGTCAGACATGTATTACTGCACCTTTAAGTACACGCACACACCCTTACCTATCCTCTGCCATTTAGCTACCCAGCTGTCTTCAGGACTCATCATGGCTATCACACTGTGAACACAAAGACAGTAATGGTAAACATAACCAATATATGTGAAATTTTTGGATGATCAGTGCTACGTCGATGTTTACCCATCAAATGATGAACTTGTGCATTCATAAACCATCTCTCTGTTCCCCTTCATCTGGAGGTAAGACTCACAGTTGTCACAGCCGTCATATTCAAACTGGTCAATGGTCTAAAGAGGACAAAGAGGAGATGAGTGAATGGGTAATATGTTACAAGAACCCAGGACAAAAGACAAAAAACAAACAATGCAAAGTACAAGCGTGGTGCGTGTTTGAATTTAGCTACAATGACTTAGCTTGTTGCAAGACGAACACACTATGATCAACCATCATATCACATGAAGGGTTCCGTCAGTCTTTCGGTGGTATTCAGTAAACAAATGTCGCCATGAAATCATCATTTTAAACCTTAGCTTCGTGCGTTTGATACAAGAGAAGAAAAACGCTGCGCAAAGACGCATTAGCAGAGAAGCTAGCTCGATCGTTTCTGTCCCGGAGTTCACAATTTACCTTCACCAGCGAACAAAGAAGACACGCTCGCAGATGGCGTAGGTCTTTGGGGACAGTTTCCAACGCCATTGTGTTAAATTCCTGGGGTAAAATACTGTAGAAATATCAAACTTAACAGATCAGTGTTTTGAATGTATTTCTGTCGCTGAGGAATTACGTCACCGATGAGGACCTACAAGGGACCAGCACCGAGGTGTCGGTGTAGTGCCTGTATAAAAATCTCAATCTCCATCATGTAACCTTGTGAGCTCAATTACAGTAATTACGCTTAAGTTGTTTTGTATTGTTAGAAATTGTATATTTGTTCCACTTCGTTCGGAGAACTTGACTTGAATATGCGGACAGCGATTTTATTCACGTATTTCAAACATCTCTGCCAAAACTTTCCAATAATATTAATATACTAAATAGTCAAATATAAAAGCCAAGATGCAGATTTCTGTGCAAAGTAAGAAAATCAGACATTCCTTATATACCCTTACTTTTTAACTAAAATTGAATTTTATCTATTACTACCCCACTACTATTTGATCATCATTATTATTATTAGAAACACATTCACATAATTTCAAATTTACTTTTACTACTAATCTAATTAAATCATTTATTTACATGACACAGTTTTATTTATTTAGCCATTTGTTACAATACTGTGTTTTATACAATTCAGGAATGTTACCCAAATACATTAAAATTAAACGATGTTCAGTTTACTTTTACTAAAGTACATTTTAACTACAGCACCCTCTGTCACTCTTTTAATGCATATTTTTACAGTAGACATTGTGATATATCAGAGTAGAAAATGCACAGGTGCAATCTATCTATCTATCTATCTATCTATCTATCTATCTATCTATCTATCTATCTATCTATCTATCTATCATTTTTCCAAGGAAAGTAGCTGAATGAGAAATGTATGTTATTTTATATTTTAACAACCACTACATTACAAATATTGTACTACTTTTATTATAGGCTTATTTGTTGGAGAGCTATTTACAAATTAAACATTTCAAATAAAACATGTAATGTTATATTTGACGATGATATTATATTTATCAACAATACTCTAAACATGTGACAGTAAGGAACACTTTTACTTTGTATGGTTTTTACTTTGCTGCTAATATTTGAGGTAATAATTTTTAATACAGGCCTTTAACTTGCCATGGAGTATTTTTAAATTGTAGCATAGTTGAACTTGAATATTTTTTTTCCATCACGCATCTTTCTAAACCACACTGACACATAAAGCTGCTCACACAGTTCATAGATAAAAGGCACTGTAGTCTGGTGACGGTTGGCCCCAGCGTTAAGCTCAGGTGAAACGTTTGGACTCCCAACAACTTAAACGGTTTGGGAATTTCCAACGGCTCAGAGAGAACAGGAGAGGGTCATCTGTGGCGATCCAGGTATAGTCATCATGATATTCCTTTGTAAGTTTGTGTAACATAATTCAAAAATATGTAAGGTAACGTCGAAAGAATTTTCTGCAACCTTAAATAACGTTACTGTGCTAAAAATAACTGCAATTACAGAACTGGTTGTTGGTGAGCTAACGTTCGCTTCGTGCTAGCTAATGCTAACGCTAACTTTAAAAGTTAGCATTTTAAAGTTTCTTGACTTTGAGTACCACTAGAATATTATTTACGGCATTTTAATTTTTAGTTAACTTTGTCATTAACGTTAGACGTTTTAAGAATGTTGTAGGGTTAACTTAGCGGCGGTTTTAAGTTTGTCATAAACTGGTTTGAATTTGTTAAGGTCAGCAATTGCCAGTTAACGCAATGAGAGTGTTCCATCTTAGCTAGGTAGCCTACTTAATAGTTAATTGTATAACGGTTAGTAAATGTGTTGTGATGGATTATTAGCTAGCCAACTAGCTAATTGCTGAATGCTAGCGTGATATTTAGATGATGTCAAGACTACGTTCACCAGCATTACCTCTGTTTCCAGCTCTACAGACAAAAGCATGGATGTTGGTGAATATTCACTCCCAGAAAGCATCAATCCTAATAATTTCCCTGCCAAACTGTGGCGTTTGGTGAACAACCCGGCCAGTAAAGCCATCTGCTGGGACAGCTTCGGAGAGGTCATCATCATTGATCAACAGCTCTTTGAGAAACAGATCCTGTGTCCCACCACCACCTCAGATAACGCTGACGCTTTTAAAACAGCGAACTTCTCGAGCTTTGTCCGCCAGCTCAACTTGTACGGCTTCAGGAAAGCCGAGTCAGCTACTAAAGACGGCCAGCAAACTAAAAGAGACAGTGGGACGTTCCATCATTTTTACAACCCAAACTTCAGGAGAAACCACCCTGAACTTGTTGCGAGTCTAAGGAGACTCACTGTCGACAATAAGGCCAAGCTACAAGCCGGTCTGAACGTGAACTGTCGGCCTCCAAGTCGATACCAGAGATATGGTGGGGGTGATGATGGCAAAGACAAACCTGTGAAAAGAGGCAAGTACCACTGCATGACTTCTCATGGCTTTGGGGAGGAAGTGGTGTAATGAATAATACTGTAAAGCTGGACTCTTATCTTAAGCCTGTCAAGGACTGAAAGGGACAACCAGACTCCACAAAAAATCCTTATCCTGTATCACTTTTCACTTGAACGTATTATGTAACTTATTTTAATTCCACAATTAAATGTTTTAAATTTCACTGTCTTAAAGGTTGCTGTCATGCTTTGGTTTTTTCCAGTTTCTGCAGGCACTTCAGTGCTCAGCCCCACACATCAGTCAACTCATCCTTACTATCCACATAAAGCTCTGGAAGTGACATCACACAGTGGAACCCCAGCCCCGCCTCGATACCTGATAAGGGGTCACGGTGCAGCTCTTTCTCCTTCTGTCTTCACTGCAGACAAAGGGATGCCAGTATCTTTAAGCCATCATTACACTGGTGTAGCCTCAAGCTCCAATGCTGGCCATATTCAGCAGGGTTTACTTGCCCACACAAACCATGGAAATGCAAATTTCACCACTTTTAATCCTCGTAATCCACAGTATCCGCCTGGCCTCTATTCCCCAGGTGAGCATGACACCAGTTAATTTGTTAGGAGGCAAGTTATAAACCACACTTTTTTCACATCTCTTTAGTGAAATTGCACATGCATAGAAAGAAATACCAAAGCTAAAATGTACTCATAATGCAATGTTCTGTATGCTGAATAGCTATTATTTTGTAATTATGAATACAAATAAATACAGATTGCAACTCAAGTAGTAGCTTAAACCTAAACTGTACATTTTGATTTCGTGATTTTATAATATTATCCTTTGTTCTCCTTCTTGAAGTTTGCCATTGCTACCATACAAACCTTGTGGCATCACCTATGACTGGTAGTGGGCTTCAGACAGGGCTGTTCTCTCCTCTTGGTTATTACCAGGTAGGTGAATTGGAATGTATTTGCTACGTCATGCAATCTGTGACTGGTCACAACAAAAATGTGATCAAGAAAGATGAGTATATTTAACATGTACTGTGTCTTAAACATATGTCACCATTTTAGGCAGGATACCCTGTGCATATGTTGTATCATGGGGACCAAAGCCAGGACTCACAGAATAAGGAAAACCAGGAGATGAAAAAATGTGACATTAATTTAGACACAATTTTCCAGATTGCTGATGAAGTGATGCAAACTCCACCCAGTAACAGCTTTGTTAAAGTTGTGACCCCAGAGAAGGCAGGCCCTGTGTTAGAGCTGTCCTCCAACACCTGTAACACCACGCTGTGTGACAATCCTGCCAGCACTGTCAAAGGTGACCCTTTGTGTGCTGGACCCATTATAATGGCTGTGGCAGGCAATGTTGAACTAGTCACATGTGGAGAGCAGGAGGAATCTGTGGTCTTAGTACCCGAGCAAATGCCTGAAGACGCCATATTTGAGGTAAGCCTATACATTGTAGATTTCTGGAAGACGTGTAGTTTTATCTTTTTCAAAGGCAAGAAACTTTGCTCGGAAAGACTGAGGTCTGTCCAACTGTTTGCAAATAGAATATTCATCAATTATGTTTACTCTTATATTTTATAGCGTATGTACTTTTATTAGAGAATATTTAACAGCTTAGCAGAAGAATTGTACATTATTTTCTGTGGTCTCCGCTGTGCCATGGCAAGGTTACCAGTGATGATGGAAACACTGAGGTTGAAGGTGTCAAGGTTAGCGAGAGTGACTGATCCCAGTCAGGTTTAACAGCAACAGCAGGACACCAAATCTTTAGGTAAGACATTACTGAACATTTATGCAGCACATTTAGAGTGCAACTACTGGGATGAAAGTAATTCAAATGAACGTATGCTTGCTAGTCATAACTGCAACAGCTTTACTAACTGTTGGTTATATTTTTCATTTTAGATCTCAACATGTTGATTTGATTGGCATGTGACAGGGAGTCTTGAGGATGTGATGTGTAATAGTGAAGTTTTCACCAGGCTTCATTATGCACTTTAATGATTGTTGTGTTGGTATGTTTTAATTTAAATCTTATTTTAAACATTTTGCAAAATGTACATTTTTATTAAGAATTAGAATTACTTGTACCACAGTGCACTTAAAAAAATGTAAAGAAAGATCTACATTTACCTAGATTTTTACACCTTATTTTATAACATGTTTTTCCAACTTGTGATGTTTTTAAAGAATTGTGATTTATAGTATGATTACACATATTTGCAGCAGGAAACCTACCTAAACTCAGCCTCTCTCCATTTTGAGATGCACATTTTGACTTACATTTTAATTATATAACTTGCTTGTCATAGTAAGTTACAGTAAATGGGGGAGAATATAAATTATTTTAGGAAAATATTAAAATGTATCTACTAGTAACTGCTTTGTGGTAGAGATGGTGGTGGTATTTTCCCCACCTTTTTATTTTGCATTGCATCTCTTAAAAGGTGCAGTGTTTTTAAACATGTAACTTTCAAAGACACGTGTTATTAAAATTAATATAGTGTCGATAATAGTTTCGATTGTCAGTGTATATTTCATTGTGTCTTCCTGGCACTGCGGCTGGGTACAGCAGGCGTCTGCAGGTTGTGTAGGATTTTGTACACTAGAGGGAGCCACTCACTCGTTTTTGCAGCGCTGCTGCCGTGCGGCTGCTCCTCCCTCAGCATCTAATGCTGCCTTCAGGTACCACTCAGAAACTCCTTTTACTTTATTTCTTGAACTTTTTTTTTATTTACTTACTCTTAGATTTAAATGCATTTCGATGTACAAAGCGAAACCTGTTAAAAGTACATTTTACTGAAAATAGAGAATACAAGCTGTGAACTCTTACCTTGCATTTTTGTCAGGAGCAGTATTATAAGAACATACAATACCTTAAACACAAGTAGGGCACATGGCCTTTCTTTTAAACAAGACAGGTGGCAAAAATCTCGTTTCCCCAACACATCGGTACTTTTCTGGTGGCTCGGGTGCGGAGTTATATGAAAGCCCAATCTCCGACAGCACGCGAAGGCAGCAGGACAGTGAGCAGGTAGAGACTGTCAATGAGATCCCAGGGGAGCGAGACAGAGTCCGGGAGGTAGACTTTTGGGACGGTGGCATAGCAGTACACTGTGTCTCTCCATTTTTATCAACTTTAAGTGGGAACCCCGAGGAGTTTGGAGCACTTTTATTCCGTACTTTTGTAGTGTTTTTTTCTCCGTTGTCGTTGATGATTTTGATAAACGATTCATTTTCGCTCGGTGTTCTCAGGAGGATCGTATCTAATTTCTCACAGTGCAGCGGAGGCACTGAACTCGGGAATGCCTTTTTTTCTCTTTTCTTTCCTTTTTTTTGGAAACGGCGAATAGTTTTAAATGAGTGCCGACTGTAGAAAATAAGTGAATGGGTCTGTTACAGAAGTCGCTTTGGTTTCGGACCCAGTATAATTATCACGTTATAAATGAAGAAACGCAACGGCCCATTTGCTTTGGTTAATAATAAGGTAGAACGGTCGAGGATTATTTTTCGCAACTCCGTGATTGTAAAAAATATTACCCAACTTTTTTGGCACCACATTATCTGTCACCATGCCTTTTAAGTTTCCGGCGGCAACCTGTAACCCAGCCTTTGAAGTTCAAGTCGTCGCTCTTCAGCGTTTTCGGTGGATTTATCCAGAAAATGTGGCGCCCACAGGACGTGCTGCCTTTTGACGCTGTTTGTCAACTCGTGTTCGGTCACAAAATGTGATTATAAGGTACAGTGACTGGTGTACACTGTGATAATAATATTAGTAGTAGTTCGGATACGGATGAAGATCGATACACTGTTGCCAGGACCTGCCCTTCTGGGAGAGGATACAACAGTTCAACTATAAGGCAAACACGTTCCAAATGAGGACATTTGTTGTGTGTCTCATGAAGACCAGGCTGTTGGAAACCAATGCCCTCTTCAAGCTCTAACACAACTCAACGTGTCTTCATGGTGCATTTGTACATGCAATGTTTCGCCACCCATATTAATGACACTGGATAAAAGTTATCACTATAGCTTGTTTTTATCTCGGAAGATATCAGTTTTCTGTAACGAAGGGGCTGGCTCCATGTGGGCATTGGGTGATACGCTTTTCTATAACGTGTAGAGTTTGAATATTAACTCTGGTGCTGAATGGTAGTTTGAGTTATGAGTGTGAGTTATGCTGGCAGTCCTCCAGCTTTAAAATTTTGGATTGTATCTATTTCGCAGTAGTCGCCGAGGCAGAAAGAAGAAGTGGGACGTATATACATATTTTCTTGTTTATCCGTGGTGCTTGCCTGCTTTGAAGTCCACCATGTGCGGCCGGGCACCGCCGCTACAGCCGAGGCCATGACCGTCCCCCAGCGGCGCCTGGCCGGGCTCTGGCCGTGGCTGCTCATGGCGGCCCTGCAGGTGGTGCTGGGCCAGCCGGGCCTGGAGTCCGAGCGGCCGGCCCTCCGAGCGGTCATCAAGGTGACACTGCTGAAGAACGAGCCTACAGGGAAGCCCATCACTCTGGAAGGGGTGTTCGTGGGTGGAAGTGCCGGCCACGCGGAGGGAAAACTAATGCAGGTAAGGTGTAATAAAAGAGTATCCACATTCTAAGATCACACCAGGGCTTCCCATTATCACCCAGTTACGTCCAAACAACTAAAAGGAGGAATTCTCTCAGGTTTTCAGTGGACAGGGTTGCAGGGTGCTGGTGGGCACCTGTTGTCAGAGTTGTTGTTCAGCTGTCTCACGGGGCCAAACGTTGTTACAGGCTCCCCTGTAGAGCGAATTGAGCTTATAAAGTTGTTAAGGAAACAATGCCTTGGTCAAAAAGACTTGCAGTCAAGACTTGCACTTGACAGCAGTGTGGGAATGTTTGGTCTTCTTCTTCATGTATAGTATTTAATAAACTGCCTTACTACTTGCCATCCCTTGTGCCTTGATATACATTTACTTTGACCTCTTGCTCTGATAATCATATTGTCCAAGGCAACCCTCCCATTGACAATTTCATTGTAGCAGAGGAAATGCGGCTTAGATCAGGATTACTTAAGTGTTCTCCTATAGAGTATTTAAATCAAAAATGCGGATGAAGTTAAATGGTGTTACGCTCCAGGAACCTCTCTACAGATCCACTGGACTAATCTGTACCATTACTGTTACCAACTGGAAAGAAATAATTAAGCATTAAAAGCTCATAGATTAGAAGGGCTCCATGTAAAAAGCATTAATTTGACAATTAGTTTTCAGAACACACTGTCCTGTCTGTCAGTGCATCAATCCCTCTGTGGAGTGACTGCTGGCCCTGCATGTTTCCCTAACCTAAAAAACAGTTTACACAGCATCCACTGTCTGATAAACCAAATGATGTTAACACCTGTACTTGTTGCTATACGCCATCAAAATACTGGAGTGACCATGGGTTACAGCACACTGTATCTTTCCAAGAGCTGCTCACAATACTACCCTTTCCACTCAGCACTCAGCATGTGATGACAGAATATCTAAATTCCTTTAACAATAGTGATGACATACAGGTGTTATTGAGGTTAGTTTGTTTTCAGTCTATTTTTACTTCCCTTAAAAACATGGGTTTGGTTAAGGTTGCCAACTTTTGTAGGTGTATCTTTTCTAAGGTGACTGCTTTGTTTTGCAGTAACTATTTATGGCATCTAATGATCTTCCAACTTTTTTAATATGAAGGTGTGGTTGGAGACTGCTAAACAACACAGCAAATCATGTGTAGACCCATGCAAACTTATTATTTAAGCAAAAGTGTTTTTTTACCATTTAGAAAACAGCATGTCATTACCCTGCAAATGCAAAGTATGCAGTCTATTCAGTGTGCATATTTAGGATTCAGGAGTGGATTAAGGTTCCCAGGCCATAAAGCTTTGCTGCGTCAATTTATTTGCCGTTTCCAAAGAAACAGGACGACAGATATGAGGTACTGTAGGATCTTGTCTCTCCTCACTCACCAGGTGTGGGAGGTTTTGTGAATGGTGAGCCAGATGCTGCAGTTTGCCATAATTGATAAGGATTTACATGGCTTCTCCATGGAGAAAGCCCAGTGTTAGGGATGGTGAAAAGCCATTGCTGTTTTCCTCTCTAGTTAAAACAATCTGACTTTAATGTGTCTGTGTGGGATGTTGGCAACATCTCGTGGAGGCAAAACACAGTGTAGCTGAGATCAAAGACACTTCCACCTTTCTGGGATTTCCATCTTTAATTTTTTCCCTATAAAATCTTGCACAGTTTTTTGTACAGATCTGCAGGTTAAAAGTTGTTAACCCCCTGTCACCGGGTCTCAATAGAGTTTCAGCAACACACTGTACATTCTAAGCTATAGTGCATATTACACTGGCACATGGGTGATGGGGCTTGATTGAGATTGTAGAAGTGATAACTGGCTATATTTCCCTAAAGGTGTGAAGGAAAGTGCACCAGTGCCATAGTCATCTAATACTTTTATCTCTGCCACAGTCAGAATGGCGACAGCCTAATCCTCTGCTGATAAGATCCCTGTTTTTTCTTTTTGCGGGCTAAAGAGTCAGTAGAGTTGGTTTTGTTCGTGCCTTTGTTTTTTTGTTTCCCCGTGTCAGACTATTGATTGTGGTTCTGTCCAAGGTTAGGAAGGTATAGTTTTGTCAGACTCTCTTCCCAGGCTGTTCCCACAGTGCACGGAGGTGGTGTTGTGCTGCAGGATGCTCTTTGTTGCAGCTTAGGCCTGTTCCAACAGGTCCTCATTGCCTCTGCAGGCTGCTTTACTGTTCCCGCTTTATGTTCTTGTCTTCCTGTGGACGAGGGGGATGAAGGCTGGAAAGGAGGTTGCGTTCCATAGATTGATTCTCTGCCTCACAACGTCTTTGTCCTCTTTCTGTCACAGATCATGATCTCTCCTCTGATAACCCATTCCGGCCTATTAATATATTCTCATAATCATAAAACCAAATTGGAAGATGTCTTCTATGAGGCTAAATTCCTGTTATTTCTGTTATTACTGTAGGAGTTTCAGAAGTTACCCCATATTTTGCTCTGGACCTCGCTGAAGCATCACAGCCAGTTTTCATAAGCTGCAGTTATCACTTGTTATTTTGACCACATGCTGATCTTCATTAAAATGTTGCCATGCTGTTATTGCTTTTTTAAAATTTTCAAGGTTGGCATATAGGAAACCAACATCCAGCATTAGAAGACCATAGGAGTTTTGTACTGGTAATGTGACACTGAAAAAGATTCATCTTTACTGTGCTGATAAAACAGTACAGATGTACATTTTGTAGCCTTTTGGTAATACTGGATTTTGTTAAAGTGGAGCAGGAGCTATTTCTGTTATATACCACGAGATCATGTTTGTTAATGCATGTAAGCTCAGAGTAGAGGGTATAGAAAAAGTTACCAGTCTTCATCAGTGTATTCAAGTCATGAGACTTTGCTTTGGTACGAATCCCTCTGATCTATTAAACTGTGATCTTCCTGGAAGTATGCCCTGTCCTCTGAATGAACACGTTCATTGGAACACTGGCTGGGGTCTGGCCAGCACTATTTGGACAAATACAAATACAGAGGAATTTTGACTCTCTCTCCCCCCTCCAGAATGAATCTTGCATAGTGACCAGAGGAGAAGTGCAAAGGCTTATGGGATAACTTTAAACTTGAAAGGATTGTCAACTGTCCTCTGGCCTCTGTTTAGAGAAGGAGTTGGAGTTTATCCTCCAATGGGCATTGTGCCCAATTAAAGGACATCGTAAAAGCTCCACCTATTTTTGCTTAAAGCCGCCTTGACTTTCTTTTCTTCCTCACGCTGTATTTTTGGGTCTTTGTGCTTTGAAATGTTGAATTGACCTTTGAGAGCTCCCTTAAATACATCAGCTATAATTAAGGCAGGCCAGGCAATTGACTGAATACCAGTTAACTCTGCACTTCACATTCTTTCGTCTCCCTTCTCCGTGTCCCACAAGGTACTGAATGCCTCCCTCAGCCGTCCGAGGACACTATCTGCACATTTCCCCCGGCTGGCCCTCAGCACGGCCGTTTGGGAGCGAGGGATGGGAGGGCGGAGGGGGGCGCTGAGGGAGAACATCAAAGAGAGTCCAGTTCCGAACGTGAGCTGGGATGATTAAAAACCGAGACTGTTTACACTGCACTTCCCATATGGGCCCTCTCCTCCCCCTCCCTCTAGATTTCTTGTCCATGCTTCCTATCTCTGGATGAGATAACATCCTGTCCAGGGCTCCTCGGGGCTCCTCACTGCTTTACATTGCTGGGGTCGCTGCCGTGCATAGTTTGCATATGTGACATGTATATTTTGAAGTGTGAGCAGGAGCCTGGAGTTTTTTTTTCTTTGATATTAACTCTCTGAATTCTTAATTGTGTGAGAGCTTGATTAGACAGGTGAAAATTCAGACTTAAAAATAATGAAATAATGAAAATCTGCACATTTCTGGGTTGCTTGGAGTTACTTTATGTCCTTTGAAAATCCATGATGCTTTTGGTGGATTTGTTATATGTAGCAATGAGAGTGTGGATGAATTGCAATGTTAAAAGGATCATCTTGTCAGTAAAATGGCTGAAAATCGGATTAGTGTTAATGACAAGTGCTAAATTTTCACATTAAACTTTATGTTTTGCTGTCACTTTTATTTACTTCAGTCATTTACTCGTTAATGAATCTGGAGCACGGTTTTAGGTAATAAATTCCAACATTTGGCAAACAGATTCACTCACTCCCCTTATAATATAATAACAGTGAGAGTAGCAGCAGACTGGAAGGGGCCTGCTCTGAATTCTGCTGCAATCCTCAGTTCACATTCACAGTGATCATGTCTGGCATGCAAAGCTCTACCATGTCCACTAGTATGGACACCATATGAGACCTCAAGATACACAGCAGTAGAATCACGTCCCCAGTCCATCCTATCTGGCTTGTGGTGACACTGGCAGTTACATAAAGGAATGAATGAAATCGCTAGAAGCTCACAATTTCCGCCTGCTTTGCCACAGTGCCTGTTAGAAAGAAGATAGACTTTTCTATGATTAAGTTCTTTCTTGTATAGAAAGGGAGGCATTTAGGGTCAATCATCAACTTTAAACCCAGTATATAACATGAGAAACATGCTCAGTGCTGTTAATTCAAAGATTATTCATATTCCTTTTTGTAGCCAACTCACACAGATTTGTTGTTGTCAAGATGTGTTTGTCTTTTGTATTTCCATATGGTCATCAGCTCAGCCTGCCTGCTATTGCTTTTCTATCATCTCCACCTTTGAGTGATGTGAGACTTAAATTCTGTGTTGCCTCTGGCTCTTGACTTGAACAGACCCCACGTGTGTCCAAGCTATCAGACAAGCTCTGGACTAATGGTCTCTATTGGGCAGGGATCTAACAAAGCTGCAGCCTGCAGCACAGGAATCAGGGGCCAGTTCTGTCCTGCCCACCCTCTTCCACAAGTGATGGCTGCTGAGATGTTTCTTAACATCCCAACAGCACTGAAGAGGGGAGAGGCAGGTAAGGGAAACATGGCAAGTCTCTTAATCCTGCCGGCCCCCTTCTTTTTAAGTCATTAGACCAGGTCTGGAATTCTTGAATGTTATACAACACATTCTTGTCTACTTTTCATAGCTCTCCTCATGCACATAACCAGGGCAGGTTTCTGTTACTTCAGTACACACTGTGACACTATTACTCTTTCACTCACCCACTCACTACCTCATTTGTGCACATAATTAATTCCACATTCTTTGCAACATACCCATGTAGAACTTGCAAACGCACACATGCTAAGTACACACATGCACACTATGCAGTATGGTAAAGGCATTACCACTAGACTTATCCTTGAACCAGCCCACAGACAGGGTGAGTTGGGGAGAACAGAGGAGGAAGAAGAGAGCATCAGAACAGAGACAAACAGCATAATGAAACTAAACATTAAAGTGAGGGCTTGTCCACCTATACCACTGATTGTGTATGTCTGCGTGTGTGTGTGTGTGTGTGTGTGTGTGTGCGTGTGTGTTCTTTCACATTCACACACTTCATTGGTCTCAGACAGAGTGGTGGAAAAACTTGCATACACACATAAACACACTAAAATGAAATGTTAATGATACAGGCTTTGTCTCGCTCTTCTTTTTGAACCCTTTTATTGTCTGAGAAACCACCAGAGCACTGAAGGAGTAACAGTGTATGCAGCTCTTTTAAGTTATGCCATTACATTGCCACACATCCGTTACAGAAATGATTCATCGCTGACCATAAAAGAGCACATGCAAACACTCACACGTACACACACACATACCTACATTTTCCTTTGATTGCACCGTACCTGACATGGGGCCAGTCGGGGCCAGGGTGCGTTCAGGGTCAGTGGAATTCAATTATGTAAAATGTCCGGTGATAGTCGAGAGTACTTTGGCATTTTTGCATTCACAGGGAGATGGGTATCTTGTGCGACCTTTTCTGAATTTATCCTGACAGCGCAGGTCAAGTGAAGCACCTGTCTCTTTCCAGTTGAAACCGATCCACTGGGAGTACATAGGAAAGCCTGCTGATCCATAACGGATGTGAAGGCCAAAATATCCCTTCCCTGGGGATCAAGGCCACATTTATAGAGAATTACAGAGAACCATGTTGCAATAGAGGACAATTGCACCCTATAGCAGGAGAAAAAAAAATGACATTTTTAAACTCACAGTGTCTATATTAAAAATCATGCACTATATAATGCTGGAGAAATCTGAATAGTGACTTGATTAAATAATTAATTTTGCCTTATTTCTCAGGCTTTTTAGATAAAGTTAGCTCAAGCTTGCAGCTTGGTCCTCATAATGGCAAAACACCACTTTGGTCCAGACTGACATATGTCAACAGTCACAGATATTCATGGGGCCCAGAGGATGAATCCCAGTAAGTTTGGTGGTCCTCTGACATATAACGCCACAATGAAGTTGACATTTTTGGTTGCATCTCGACAACTACTGGATGGATTGCCAAGAAATTTGGTACAAATGCTCATGTCCCCCTCAGGATGAACTATAGTAACATTGATGATACCTTTTTCATCTAGCACCATCATCACTTCAAAATCTGTATTCAGTACTTGTAATACTAATGACATTATCATCAGCCTTAGCTGTACTTTGTAAGTACAGCCTCACAGAACTGTTAGCATGGCTGGAGACTCTTGGTCTTATTGATCAAACTAGACCAGATTGTTTTGTGTTTTCTCTTAAAATTACATGGAAATTTTAGATTCTTAAACAATCATACCAAGTACATTACAAAAGAGAATGGGACCCACTCACACAATCTGTTTTCCTTAAACCTGCCAACCTCATTGGCCAGAGGCCAGTTCTTGACAGTGCTACTAAAGATCTTTAGCTTTTAGATAGGCATGATTAATGGTTAAACTTCTGTTTAATAAGCATGTATCTAATTTTAGTTTTGACAAATTATTTTCAAACTATTCTTAAAAAGCTGAATAAAAGCTTACCTATAATGGAGTTAACATTATACCACAAACAGTTTTGTTTATAAATAATTTGAGATGTGGAGTTGAATTGAACTCCCCACTGCTTGTAATCATTTGGGACCTAATTTGTGCTTGCTGTCTTATCATTACACACTTAATACATTTCGGCCAGTGTATTAATAGATAGTGTATGTGTTGACTTTATCATGCAGTCGGTCACTATTGACTTCTACCCACCCTGTAGTGGCCAGAGCAGCCTTTACTACTCCCTCTGACATCAAAGGCTCAGATGCTTCTCTGCAGTTTCTCATATCTCTGCTTGTCTCACTCCTCTTTCTCCCATTAGCTCAGCCTCAAATTCCTCCTCCTCACCTCTTCTCCTCTAACCAGCCCTCTCTTGTTTCTTGATAGCTCTTTAAAATGGTTGTAATTCATTGCATGTGCTTTAGTTTCAAGGACAAAAATGGCTACATGTACTCAAAAGGCAGGAAGCGCTTAGTTTGCTGAGAGGTTGGAGGAAAAGAGTCATCACCATACCACAGATAAATGCTCTCTGACAAACTCCCTCCCTCTCTCCGGCTCCCTGTGGCTCCTTCAGTCACTCTCTCAGACATTTTTTTTGTATGGCTTTGTGTTTGCCACTTGGACAAAAGTAGCAATAGGACCTCCCAGCAATGTAAGTTCATCAGTTATAAATGGCCATAAGTTGTTTGGCCCCTGTGTGACAAGCTGAAAAGTTTTTGTACTACATGTTTATGACATATTTGTGTCAGAGCTGCCCAGTGATATTGTTCAAAAGCAGAATTAGCAGTGAGTACATAGCAGTCTTCAGACTGGAAGTAAATTTTCTACTTTTCTGCTTGAACGCTTGGCTCAACGATCCGCAAGAAGAAGAGCTTTCACCTGTGTGACGGTCTGGTTCTTTATGTATGTGTGTACAAGCATGAGTGAGCCTTTGTGAGTGTGTCCACTGTGTGTGTGTGTGTGTGTGTGTGTGTGTGTGTGTGTGTGTGTGCACTGGAGGTGGAGCTCCCATACTGAGATCATTTACCAAACTCTATTAAGCGGGATCAAAGTGACTTAGATCTTTCAGTGCTCCATGACTACAAAAGCCATATTGTAACCCCAGATCCAGGGAGATAACACTGCTGACAAAAAATTCTTTATGTCTCCAAAAGTCACATGGTCACTTCCAAACAACAAACAGCATGTCTCCTTTTTGACCTTTTTTTTTGCCTTCTTCTTAGAAAGGCTTCAGTGTTAGTTGCAATAATGGTCCTAATGGTTGTACTTCCCTGCTTCATGCAGAGTTTGATTCACTTCAATTCAATTAGAAAAGCTTAACACAAACTCTGATTTTACTGTATACACTCTGACAACAACAAAGTCTGATTCTGTCTCATCACCAAAGATGAAACAAGTTGTTTGAGACATGTTATAATATTGGTTGTGATACCTTTATGCTATGGCCTTGCAGTACTGTAACACACGCCTTTACTCTAATGAAGGCCACATGCTATGGTTGTATTAGTGTTGGTGCATTACTGAAGCCAGGCAGATGTGTATACCTTTTACTACATCACATATGTGGTTGCTAACAAGGAAACCAGGCTGTCCAACAGAGATCAATGTATGAAATTATCTCCATTTTTTAATGTTCCTGTCCACATGTATTTGCTGATTTTTTAGCAATTTGTAACACTTGTTAAGCAGCTAACTTGTTAGCAACACAACTAAAGAGCATGTGCTGGTGCATGTGTTTATTTATGAAGAGCATGCAGTGCCAGCCTCTGTGACAAATTGTGTTTCCTGTTACCACCTCACAATTAAAGACAACCCGTTTTTTTGCCAGTTGAATGTTTTAAATGTGAACTAGCAGCGGTGTTTGGAGAATGAACAGTGAAGCTATCAATGAGATAAAATTACAAACAATAATACTGGATTACATGCTTGCATCATTTTCTGTGAATCCTTTGTGTGTAAGTAGGCACTTTGCCCAGTAATGGTGGACTCAGCCACTGAAAAAAATAGTGATGTAAAAAGGGGTTTGATTTCATGTCTTGTTACTTTAAGGACTTATTCTCTGTGACTGGATCTGTGCCCTTTGCTAGTTGTTTAGCTTGCATAGTTAGAAAATTTACAATGCCACTGAGACTTAAGTCTCAAAAATTAACCATTAATTAATGAGAAGGTTTCTATCCTAGGAATTCACTTATTTCATGAGTAGAAACACTTGATTGGAAACTTGTTACAGGAGTAACATGTCAGTTATCACTAACACCTCTTTCTGTCTTCCTAATTTAAGCCTGATGCAAACAATGAGCTGTAACTTCCAAACAGAGGTAGCTAAGCAGAAACAGAGGTAGCATCACATCTGTCTGGGAAAGATTCAATACACTTTTTAGAGCATATTGTATTGTTCTCTACAGAACAGGTGGTCAGCAAAGTAAAACACTGTAAATGGAAAAATACTTCTTTTTTTGCTTGAACAAAGACTGTGTTTTCGCCCTTTGTAGCTGCTTGCCTGTTCCTAATGACTACTGTGTGAGCAGGAGGTGAATGATTGTTCTCAGTGAACATGACTGATCATCATACATCCAGTCACATGCCTGCCAGCATGATAGATGGCTGTTCTCTCAGTTGGATTAAATAAAAAGTGCATGCTTTTGAATTAGACAAAGGGTTAGTATATCTGCCAGACAAGTGTGTTTAACTAATGTGTTCGTCTCTGTTAACCTGCTGGGAGTTTTCCGCTTCCCCTTTGGGGAGTTTATGTTGAAAATGCACACTCAGGGCTGTAGAGTAAAAGTCCCATGTGACATGCTGAGAGAATTTGAGCTGGTGTCACATGGCCACTGTATATGCACGTATGCATGTTCTCACAAATACATTTCACACATTTTTCTTTTCCCCTGCCATCAGTACCACTTCTCAGCCTGCCTCTACTTGTTTATTTGAATAAATGCTACACTACAGCACAGTGATCCAGATCCAAGTCCCACAAATCCAACTTGCTAAATAGGTCTTATCTAAGGTGGGTGTTCAGGCACTTTGTGGATATGAGCAGTAGGGATCTTTATTGGAACCTAGACCCAGACCAGGACCTAAGTGAGCCGGGGTCCAAATTTTATTCACAAATATTAAATTGGTTGGAAAATTATTATCTCCTGTCAAATATTTTACTGCTGGTACAGGAGCCTTTTCTGTATATGAGTCTTTGGAGAAAATTACTTAACTTAATTCATTCATAGGACATCTCTCGGTTTAAAAATAATTGTAATATATCCTCAGGCCACATGGAAGTGTGAGGAACTCCAATGAGCATCCTTAAATGAGCACAGAAGAGAACAAATCTTAAAAAAAAGATGACTGAGAGGCAGTCCACTTTGTTTACTTGGTTTAAATTCTGCTGTGAGGAGCCAATCACAGAGACTTTTCCCTTGGAATGCAGGCTTGAGCAGGTATGGCTCAGGGAATCAGTGCTTTAGCTACTGTAAGAAAGTGTGTAGGCTGCCAAACTCTCATTTATCAGATGTGAGATGGACAATGGCAACAATGATAGGGATTGGATCAGAGCCTCCAGAAAACTTCTGAGGCACTGCATGCTTTTCACAACAATGTTTTCAAATGCTCCAAAGCCACTCTATGGCCATTTTAGAGCTTTATATTCTGTTGACTTCAAACAGTGGGACGCTTCCTTTAAACATGTGACAACAATGCTGCCACCAGCCATTTATTAGTTCTACCCCAGGTGGAATAACTGGTTCAGCACAGCCATGCGCTGACCTTGTTGCACACTCCAAAAACAACTAAACCCAAGCTAGACTGTGCTTGCTGTACTGACCAGCAACCCTCAGGAGAGGACTGTGTATCTAGGAGACCCGTTCCAATTGGCCATGACCTCCTGACTGGCTGCTCCTAATTAGAAGCAGTCCCTCACAGTGCCTCCCTCTCTTGTCCAAAGTAAATACCTTGGCACCCAGAAGGAATGCTGACAGACTGCTGTTTAGGGTGCTCTGAGAGAGGCTTGGACAGTCACTGACTCCCCTCACGTTTAACCCTCTGGAGTGTGGTACAGCCAACACTAACAGCTCACGCTAGTCAGCAACGGAAACACAAGTGATGTCATTGTTGAACTCACTCAAACTATGCATTACTATCTTGGTGCTTTCATGCCAGCATGCTGTGTTGGTTTTCCACTTTCAGATTATTCTCTTCAAATAGCCTTGACCACAAACTGGGACTTTGTGGGGAAGTGATAGAGCAGCGGAATATCATCTACATCTGGGTTACATAACCTGTGTGTTTACATTTAGTCCAACTTTATGCTTCCTGCAGCCTCCAAGTAAAAAAACAGATCCTTGCTGTTTCAATGTCAGCTGCCCTTGGTGTGCAGCGGTTGACTGGAATCAGGTGGGTGGATCAAAAGGCAGTCTGTGTTTGAGAGAACAGGGCCATGATGTCTCATCAGGGCCGTTCACCTGATAACCTCCTGTGTGGGAGCTGCTCCAAAACAGCAAGTAGTACTTGACAGCTAACAAAGCATGTTTTTAGGACTGTATGGAGTCATACGGACTCCTTTTCTACTTTGAGATGGTCTGTTGGTGACTTGAACTGCCAAGCCTCACTCCCTCACAGCCTGTTATTTAAACCCCCAGATTGCTGTGGGGAAGTGGTGTGGGGCATGGTGTTGCTCTTTGTTCTGGGCCCTAGGTTAGGGTTAGCACAGCATTACACCAGAGCAGTTCTGAAAGCCAACTCTAAAGACTAAAGCAGAGCTGTGTGTGGTTTGGTGTTTGGTCTGCTCACTCTGAGATTAGAGCAGCAGGTTGGCAGAGGATTGGGTAATGACATGTCTACCACTCTTGAGTCCTTGGACTGTCTGGGACTGCAGGGCTACTTGAAAGCAAGACGCACACACACACCTACACACATAAGCATAGCATGTCTTCCACCACCAGAGTAAATCTGACCACAAAGAGTCACCAAGACAGGCTAACATTGTGGTAACAGAAACAACATTTATGATCTCTGCCAAATGAGATGTGACATGGTCAGCCACTAATAGTCATAGACACGCAGATGACACATAATGTTCCACGTGTGTCACTGAATTAAAATCTTATTTTCTAGAGACTTAAGTCTTTGTGAATGTATATAACAGTATGGAAATAAAGCTGGTGTGTAAAGAGTATTATAATAGAGGAATGCATTTATTTGAAGTATTGTCTGCAGCTTCAATTCAATCCCTTTGTGCATTCTTTCCATTTTACACGTGTTTGTAAATGCTTGGACTGTGCTACAGAGTGTATTTAGTATGCTCTGTATCTGTGTATTCAAAGCTCTCTGGAAATGAAAGCATTTTAGTTGTCTCACAGTTTTATAAATCTTATTCCAAATCTGATCCACTAGCCTCCATCACAACAGAAATGTTAGTGCCTCTACATCACAATGTTATGATTATTTTCTGAACACCAGAAATGTATTTGCATCACTTGAATTTATAATCAAACTGGTTTTCAAAGCAGTTAGATCATGTTCTTAGGTCTTGTGACCCTGTTAGAGGAGTGTTTACATCCTGCTGTATTTTATGAAGAAAGTCCTGTTGAGTGCTCATTACAACATTTTGTTCTATATGAGTCAACAGCGTGTTTATGAAGCTCTAGTCCAAACCTAAGAGCTAGGAGCTAAGCCAAGATCAGAGAGAGAGAGAGAGAGAGAGGGACTGGTGGGGGTGGTGGGGTATACACAGTGTGTCTACTGCTGTTCCCTGACCTACCTCCATGCCGCTGACTTCCACTGTTTGCCCACTCTGTTAACTATTACCAAAAGGCTGTGTACCTTGGCTGCAGCCCAACACTCTTACACATACTGTGGCCCATTATCAAAGGAGACCTGCACTACAAGCCCTGGAGTCCTTCCAAAAAGGCCACCGCCACAGTTTCTGCTTCAAGACCTATCCCAGCTCTGCAGCACTATCTGAGCACTCCCTCCTGCTTTGTCTCCCCATCTCTCTCTCTCTCTCTCTCTCTCTCTCTTTCTCTCTCTCTGTCTCTCGCTTCTCCTTGCATTCTCTCTCTCTCCTAATCCCCTTGCTCGAACATGCACATGTTGGTTAAACTGTCCTTGGCAGGTACCTCACCCACTCACACATCTTTTTATAATCCCTTTTATGTTTGCATTCATTTTCTTTGGTGTGGTTACAGTAAAAAACACTGGAAGAGTAAAAACATGAGGGTTTCACCTCAACCCATAAAATTACTGTCTTTTTATGTTGTAAATGATCTGCTTTAGTTTTGTACTATTACAAATACCTGTTGGTTCATAATGTAGATGCACAGTGTATTTTACTTAAAAGAGTTATAAAAGCAACATGAGAGTATGTATTGATTATCATCTTCTTGTTCCTGAAATGAATAATCTACATTTCATACAGAAGAAGTTTTTGGCTGTAGTACCAAATATGGCTGCAACTAATAATAATTGTTATTATTGATTTATCTGTCCATTATTTTATGCTTAATCAATTCAGATTTATCTGTAAAATATCAGATAATACTACAGTTTCACAGAGCACATGCTCATGAATTGCTTCTTTTGTCTGACCAACAGTTTACTATGATACAACTGATAACTTTCTTTACACAAAGTTACAAAGTCCTTCAAAAGACATAAAACCAGCAGTTGTGTAGTGTAATAAAGTAGAGCAAAATACACAGCAATTTAACAGATAAGTATCAAAGACAAAATGCAGAAAAATAATCTAAAATAAATGAGTATAAAGAGCTTGCCTGAGTTCCCATGGCAGGTAGTACCAGAGTCAAGGAGCCATATCACTGAAAACACACAAATGGAAAAAAACACAAAATCTTCATTTGAAAAGCTAGAACTATTACACTTATGACACTTGATAATTAACTGATTATTGATTCGATAATTGAAAAAGTGGCAGTGGCAGAACTGATTTCAAACCTCACTGGAAAACAAAAGGTCAACTGGAAGCATAGATAGTGTAAAATGAACAGATACTACCATCTTTCTAATAATACTGTTAAAGTTGGTGCTGTATACACATGCTGAAGGTGGATGTAGTTGCTCTTTTTTCCCAGTTATCTTCTATCACATAATAAATGGCACCATCTGTGATCCAAATGTAAACAAAAGCTCTGCCTCACTTCCTAAAAGCAAAGCAAAGACTGGAACCTGCTATCACTATCATCAAATTGTTATCAAGACTTTATTATTTAATAAATCCTGATAACAAATTACAATTTTGTGCATATTTAGCCAATTTTGTTAGCCCATTATTCTGAGATAAGGAATCAATTATGTCCCTATCTTGAGATATCAAACATTAATATCTTATGATCATGACTTTATTAACTCATTATCCTGAGATGACAAATTCACGGTCTGGCAAGATCCAGTCTGATTGCCCAATTGATTCTGACAGAGTCAGAAGTAGACAGACAGAACAGAGCACCACTGACAGCTAATCAGATTTTACATCATTTAATTTATTGACTTGAAAGTCAAATGACTAAATAATGAGAAAGCTGACTTGGACAAAATCTCTGTCTACATCAGTCCAATTGGACACTGGCAAAGCCCTAAATTTGCTTTCACAAGATAGTGAGATATGTTGGTCATGATCACAAGAAAACAATTTAATTTGGAGGTGATTACATAATTGTACCAGGAAATCCCAAACAATTATCTCAAGATAAGAAGATGTGCTTGAAGATGTGGTTTCATCGTAAGTGGATGAAATAATTAGGAGAAACCAATTTAATTGTCCATAACTACTTAACAATAATATTAATATGAAACTAAACTGTTAATAATCTGCTCTTGTTTGTATTTTTTTTATAGTGGGACAGTTACACACGGAGTTTCAACCTGTCTTAGATTATTACAAATCAAGCAGTGTTTTCTGATTTTAAGTTTTTATATAATGTAGTGTGCATTCTTCAGATAAACATCTTGACATACTGTTCAGTGTATGTCAAGTTTTATCAAGTAAATTTTGTCTCTTTGATTTCTGTGCCATCTTGTCACAAGTGATTCATTTCAGTTCTTAACACTGAATAATATTGGGCACATGTGAACCAAATATCATCAACCAGATTCAGAGTTCACAATGTAATGTATTTGTTATGCCCCCTGTTGGTTGATACTGATATGTGGCTGCCATATTGTTCATCTCATTATGGACTGCATAGAGACCATGTGTGTATGAAAGTACACTGATCTTATTGGTGATGTATACTGCAGTTTTTTAAACAAATGTAGGTAAGAGGAGCTGACAGCAGCTAGATGAATACTATGAATGTGTGTCTGTGTGTGTTTTTTATAGTGTATTATGTTGCTTATTTGATCAGGTGGCAGTCTCGTCATACTTGAACCAGGTGCTCACCGATATTCGGCTGACTCTGTCTGCACACATGGCACTTTTGGTGGCATGTAAACAGATCATACTTTGAAGTGTGGCACTTAGAATCTGATTCTTTATAATTGATATGTAAATACAAAGCGCTTTGAAGTGTGTGTGTGTGTGTGTGTGTGTGTGTGTGTGTGTGTGTGTGTGTGTGTGTGTGGGACACAGATTGTATCTGAAAGTGTGATGTCAGATATCCTCAGGCCATATGCTTCTCTGTTGGTTTAGTGGAGCTTGCTAATGTGGAGAGATAACGGCCCCCGCCCCCTTCCTTCTCCCAAACTCACTTCCTCTCCCCAGCAGGAAGTCCTGGCCTTTTTCACTCTGACAAAGCAGTGGAGACAGTAGCTTCTCATCTGAGCCTCACCTCTGCAATTTTTAATTAACTCTGAGTTGTTTATTCTCTACTCTCTCATCCCTGTCTTTGATCTCAGGGGGGAAGTGATCAGACACACAATAGCAGCACCTACTGTGTCGTTTTTATCCTTGACTTGATTAAGTTATTTCAGCTACACAATAGAACACCTGCAGTTCTCTAGCATCTCTCAAGGGTTTTTTTTTTTTAATTATTATTATTTGGGGGGGCTTTTTCGCCTTTATTTTGACAGGACAGTGGATAGAGAGTAGGGGAATGACATGCAGTAAAGGTCAGGCTGGACCAGGAGTCAATCCAGGGACCAGCTGCTCAGGGCACTAAGGCCCATGTGGTACGCACCCCAACCATTCGGCTATAGGGGCGCCTCCACATCTCTCCAGGTTTGATGGAGCAGCGTGCAGTTCACTCAAAAGAGTCATGCAATCTCCAAATTTAGAAAGGTTCATCCTGTGGGAATCCTGAATGTACAATTTTTTTTGCTTATCTATTCAAAAGATGTCGAGATAATTCAGTTTTGACCAGCTGGTGGTACTGGAAGAAAATTCAGAGGATCAGCAGAGTCAGGATTCATCCTCTGGGGACCACAGGGACCAACATTTCATAGCATCCCATCCAGTAATTGTTGTTATATTTCAGTCTGGACCCAAGTGGCAGACAGAGCCAGCCATCCATAGAGCCACACTGCTCGCATGGCTACAGAACAGGAATGCTCAAATCTTTATTAGACTTTGATATGTGTGTGAATGTGCATAAACACGCCAGCTTGCTGTGTCATGTGCTTTGTGTGAAAGCTGAAAGTTACAAAACAGGTACAGATTTTACAGGCGTTGACTACAATTACCTGTTTTACGCTGTGTGTGCCTATGGGCAGCAATCTTGTTTGATTTCAGTCTGGCCATGTTGCAGAGCTCTTTGTAGTTTGTTATATAACAGTTTGCACACAGCACTGTGGCAAGTGTTGGTTGCATGAGACCTCTGCTGAAGGGCTGGTAAGTGGAGAGCCAGCTTTGACTGAAGGCCGGCATCATTTAACCGGTGTCTGGTTGGTGCCCAGAGGACAAACAGTGGCAGCACTTTACAGCTGGGTATTACTAAAGACTTCATAATAGAATATGCAGAGTGATGCACAGGCCACAATATGGTTAAATTACAGCTCCCCAGTTTAAACGTCTGCTGTTGCCTATGCGCAATTATGTGTAAAACATACAGTTACTCACCACCTCCTGAACACAGTCACTGCTTTAAATGGTCTAATTAGGCACAAGTTGAAAATTGGTGACTAGTGAAATCTCAAACACACCACCCACACACTTCCAATACACAAACACACAGACATAATATGCCCTGCAGCGATCCAGTGGTTCCAGTCTGCATGGCGAGCAGGGAGGAGAGAGGGCAGTACCCTTCAGAGGGTTTCTCCTCCACGCCTACGACGCCTTTGTTTTCTAGCATAATGATTTTCTTTTGGGTCACCTCTCGTGCCTTTCAGGGCAGTGAAAGTGGATCTGTCCAGGGCTTCTCCATTACATAGCCCATCTGATAGGGAACGTTAGATAAGTCCCCCTTGTATAATAAATGTCTCATATTTGATCTTCACAGGTGGGAGCGATCTCACAACACTGTAGCCACAGAGCCTCTCCTGGGACAGCTTGCACAAACACCTGCTCTTTAGGAGGAGAAAGACACGTCTAGGTGCCTTTTCGTACCCTGTGTCATACAAACACAGTTTCACAAGAACACACACCCTCATGTAACCTGTGACTCTGCAAAGTTGGTGTGCAGGAAGGTGAAAGGTTAACATATCCTTGCTTATTCAGCCTGCTCAACCTTTCAGGAAGCTTTATGGTGCGAATCGTAAATGAGTTAACCCCCAACCCAGAGCCCTCTCTCCATGCCTCACCTCCCTGCGGCGTATAAGAGAGAGTGCCTTCGCTCCATAGGTTCAAAGTTCAGATTCAGGGCCAGGCAATCATTGACACAGTAAAGCAGCACCATTTTAATGAAAGGAAATGTGTCGGGAAATCAAAAGGGAATACAAGAAGGGTTGGCTCCAGAATAGACGAGATCATAAATACAGTGGAAAGTAAATAGTGGAGGCAGAATGTCAGGCTGCCTTGTTAGCAGGTATAGTATTGCACGGCTGTGGTTTGAATGGAAGGCATTGGAGACATGGGAGGCAACCCTAGCTGTGAGTTATGTTCCCCTAGCTGCATGGGTATGCAATACTTGTTCCCTCCTTAGCATTCACCAACAGTCAAAGCTGTGGCTTGTCAATCATTTTTCAGGGTGACATTTTCCTTGGTGATCATTGGCCACCCAGGGCAGGGGTGTGTTCCACCAGACAGCCCACTGTAAGCTCTCCCTCTCAGCCCCACCTATTGCTTCAGTTAACTCTTGGACACTTTGTGCCCTGGTATGGTGGAAACACAGTGACCTGCTTTTCTTCTGTGCCTGTTTCTCTGTTTGTGTCTGCTTGTGAAACATACATTTAAATGCACTGAATGCTAGAAAGGAGGAATTCAGCAGTAGCTCTGAATGAAAGTGAATCTATCCTACTGTACAGGCTGTTAAGGCCATAGACTTGAAATCTATACAGGGTAACAAAATCAAATGAATCAATTTACATTATTGAGAATATCACAACCCTTTGTTGACTGTACTTGAGATACGGCTTGGAAACTTTGCATTGTTCGATGTTTTACTGTTACTCATGTGGCTTATCTAATGTAAATAGATGAAAGGTTCTTTATATCAGTCAGCTATTTTAAAACCACAATCTGAGTTTGTTTTTCCAGCAATGGAAATAGTCAGCTATACTGTCTTTAAGATGTATTACTTTAATAAAAGATGCATAGCATAATAGTATTTAGGGATTTGTACATGACATTCTATTATAAATTGGAGTTATACAGTGTCAGTTCACAGAAGAATAATCACGTGCACAGACTTTAATCCATAGCAAAGTTAACTGAGAAGCTGACCCCAGACCTGTGTTGTTGTTGCCACTGTTTGTATCCAGTAGCAATGGAAACAGGCATTTCCCCGTTTTATCTCCCTCTGTTTCCTCTGCTACAGTCTCAGATTCATTGTAACCTGCATGCTTTGCTCTGTCATTGTCTACCCGCTTCTTTAGCCTCTTATATTTTTAGATCTCTTATCTTATATTGTCATGGCAATGCATAATAAACAAACCGTTTTGATAGCTGCAGGTTTTTCAGTTGGAACCTGTTTCTGAGTCCTTTGATCAGAGAGGCCTTTTATTCTGCCAAGAAGCTTGAGAAGCCAGGAGGGGGGCTGGAGTGACAATGAGGCAGCCAGAAGAGCAGTGGTGAGCCTGAATGTGAGGAGTGAGAAGAGAAGCTGACAATTTCAGAGTTTTTACTGAATTGACCTGGAAGTTTCTATAATGTCTGGTTCAGACTGATAATGGTCCAACTTGACAGATGTGGGGTGTGGGGAAAGAAAATGAGTATCAGGTCTCACAATTGAACATTTGTCAAGCTCTGCCCCCTTAGTTGCTACCTTCTAGCATGGTACATATGCATTTTACACTGGAAATTTTCTGCATTGTCTTAACACTAGCATGCTTAAGCTGTGAGTTGGTTGAAAAATCCTGAGCTGATTTGTCATAAAATGAGAATTCTGTGAAAGAGTTTTAGATATGCACATGATGGCTACATACATGATACTGTGCTAAAAGACAGAGGCTAAAACTATATGTACCAGACAAAAAGTCAACATCCCCACCAAGTCCAAGACACTGAATTAAAGAAACAGGATTGTTCATATATTCCAGGAAACAGCTGCCAGATCTAGTATTGGGAAAGTAGTAGTTTATTACTTGTAGGTTATTATAAATAATAAATGTAATTATGGTGTTATTGGTGCTTTTATGTCTTCATTTTTCAAACAGAATGCTTCAACTTTTACAAGAGGAAAGAATTTTAAGGATGAGGAATAACTGATGTGTTTGGCAAATATAATGCAGGCTAATCCAAGTTTGGGTGGAGTTGCTGGAATGTAAACCTCTCCAAACCAAATAAAGTGCAGCTACTCTAAACTCTGATATAGTAGCATCTTGGCTCCCACAGAGAGGATGATCCAGTCCGACAAACATTTTTCTAACCTGTAACCCCACTAACTAATGTAATTAGCTTATGTTATGCCCCTTGCCTTTGGAAATTATACCATTATATGTATGTATGTATATATGTATATATACTTCTAATACAGTTCACATTTTGGTGTTTGGATTTTCAAAGCTCAGAGTGGCCGAGCCATCTTGTTACTGATTGAAACAAGAGATATGACATAAATGACAGTGCCACTGTGGGATTGGGGCATGGTGGCATCGATGGATTAGGTGTGTGGATGTGTGTTTATGTGTGCCAAAATGTGGATGTGTGTGACAACACGTGTGTGTGAAGTCATGCATGAGTGCTGGGCCTTTACATGGTGATGTCACTGCTCATTGGCTCTTTTGTGGGGGTAAGGTTGGGGAGCAGTGATGCCTGCTACAGAAGGAGAGTGTGGGAACCAACTGGCCAGTGCACAGAGGATGGGGGTGGGGATTAAAGATGAGGTAAATGTTCTGGAGCCCAACAATCAGCATGTTGATGTCTTCACTGGGTGGCCTAGTTCTATGGGAGCGGCAGGACAGAGCAGGTTGCTGGGTCTCAGGGCTATGGACAGGGACACACAGCACCATCCTGCTGGATGATGGATGAGCTGTGCTCGCTGCTAAAAATAACAAGATGGAATCATTCCATGGGGTGTCAAAATATGTACTCCACTCGATACTGAATCCAACAACATGTAGCACATTTGTCCATAGGCATAGCTTAATGGACAAATTTGCTTTAAATTTAAACTCACCTTGACAAAGACATTGAGACCTGGGGTTTGGTTCCTGTTAGTGGTATCTCCAGTGTGGCTGTGTACTTGCAGGTGAGAAGGTGGTGAGGGCTCTCATCCTCATCCAGTTTCTCCTGGTTGGTTGGGACACTCACACAGTAGGGGGGGCATCTGATGCATGTAATGTAAGTTTTAAAACATTGCTCCAAGATTGACTGTAGTTAGAACATTTAAATATTGAAATGGATTAAAGAAAATAAATCAAGAATTGAAATGGGAATGCAGAAAATGTAAAAACACTTGGCAACTCGTACTGTCTCAACAATATGATGTAAACATGGTGGGGACCTCCTGCATGTTACACTATCCCGGTGAAGCAGGAGAAAAGACCATTTGCCACTGAAGGAGCACATGTGTATCTGCAGGTCAGGAGTAGAATTAGCAGTGACAATGTAGGGCATATGGATATGGAAGTTAAACTGTGAGGGGAAAAAGGGGGGCAAAGGTCTGAAAAACAAAAGCATGATACATTTGATTTGATACACATCTTTATCATCATTCAAAACTTTTTTTGTCTATTAATCATTCAACATTTCTTTAATGGTGCATGCACTTGTTTTTAACAACATGCACTCCCTGTCATTGCTTCCTGGGCCACTTCTGAAGTTTCCATTAGCTTTGCTAACATGACCATAGTCTACAAAGTCCTGCCTCTATTGTGGGTTGGGCAGTGCAATGTTGGCATAACATTACAGATTAGAGTCTTGGTTCTGTGATTTGCTGCTTTGGCACAGTTAGCATTGCTTACAAATAATGATTAGCCTTTGCTTTTCTACAGAAATATCATGCACTGTCATTGTAGTAATAGCGTTAGTCAGCATCATCTCCCCCCTGCAAGACAATAGAATCCAGGCCACTCTGTTCCTTAGCATATATTTATATTTTTCTAAGCAGAGTATGCTCCTGTTGGAACGATGTCAACAACCCCCTACGACCACTGCCCCCCTCTTTGGAGTGAAATCTTAACTGCCAGCACTCAAAGCCTGTCAATGAAAGGCCAGCTGTTCCCCGCCCTCTGCCGTCTTGCCCAGGCCTCCGTTAGATGCTCGCCATCGATGTCCCACCTCTACCACCCCCCCACCCACACTTACACAGCCTCTCACAAACACACACACAGACAGCCCAGGCTCGTGTGAAAGCATGAAATGCCTTTACCAGCAGGCTTCAGGTTACGTCGGCACAGCACCAAACTATGTCCCCACTGCTAACGAAGGATGTGGTGAGAAACTTATATGCTACATGCTAACTGCACTCCCAGCATGGCACTGTTGCCTGCACGCTCTCCTTCATACACATACACTCAGTTCCCGAGGCCAATGGCTGTCAGAGCACAATTCTGTAAAACTTAACCATATGACAGAAATAGAGTGCAGCAGTCTATAATGTTAGAGTCTCCTGGAGAAAACACAGGCTGCTGGTGGGACCCCTTGGAATAAATAAAGGCTTATGTGGCCAGCTCATATGTTACTGTAAGAGAAGAGACTGTTTTGAAGTTGTGGCTAATCAAACACAGTTTGGAGGAATGTTACTGGGGAGAATAACAGCCTATAGAAAATGAAATACAATTACAGCTTATGTTAACCATGTTGTTCACTCTCATTTTCAGTCATTGACAGCTTCAACCACAATCATACTGAAACAGTAGTCATGCATTTAACTATTCTGTTTTTTGCTATGCTCACAGTATGGGTAAATACTTAAAAAACTAATGGCATATCCATGATCTCAACTGTTTTTGTGTTTAATGCTAATTACCCAATGTTAAACAGACTAGTCAAGTCGCTAGCATGACAGTAGACTGTTGTAATGAGTCTGAAAGTAAAAATCACATAGTTAATTAGTTAAACATGTAAAATCTAGTAGTTATTAGATTTGGATATAAAAAAATAATTTCCAAATGAATGAAAATTGTGCAAATTATCTAATCACATATTTAATGTGAAATTTACACTGCATTTATGTTGGTGGTTTATTGGCTGTCCTATTATGATTGTTATTATTGTTCATAATATTAGAAAAATCTACAAAAGTCGTGTCATAAATGTTTTTACACCAAAATATTGCAGCAATATTATAATCATTTTATAATCATTGACCTCACACTACACATGCATGTTGAATTTGTGGGCTTTAAAACAAGAATTTTGACTTGTTTGTTTCCAGCTTTGGAAAAAAGTTGCCAGCAACTTGTTTAAATGTTGAATTACCTGTCTAGGAGACTATAGCTAAGACAAGATAACACAAGATAGCTCTCTGTTTTGCTGTATGTATTTGCTTTAATTACATCATGCATGGGAAGAAAATAGCATTTTGTAGACTGATACCACACTGTTGTTTCAGATAGTAGAGTTGGTGTTTATGAGTGGAGAGACTGGTTTCATTTTGCACGTGGGAGGCATGCTCTGCATAGCCCAAGGATACAAAACTAGATATCGTTTCCATCTGATATCAGTTCATATCAGTTCTTAAGTCTCTTACATCACAGGCTGCATTACTGTCTCTCCCTCTTGCAGAAACAGTCTCACTCTTTGAGTCTCAGTGGTCATCTGTCTAATACTTTCTGAATGAAAAAGCTTTAATATCGTTCTTTTATATCAGATTTTTTTCCTGTTTGCTCTTCATTTTCTTGATACAGTTTTCCTCACTCCTACCCTCTCTCTGCGTGTCTTTGTCACAGTCGGGCTAGCTTTAATGACTGGACTCCATTGTTATTTGGGCTGGCCGCCTGCTTGCAGCTGTGGATAAAACTATCTGGTGTATTTGGCATGGTGCCCGTCTTTGGCCTCAGTTTCTAACAGGAGGAGGAGGAGGCAGAGGCCAACACATTGGATGTGCTTGATGTGGACTGATGGACAGCAGACAGCTTGCCGTGTCTCCACGAAAACAAGAGCGCTCTCCTAATCTACTTAGATGGGAATCCATGGAAACCAAATGCTTGTGGAGAAGGACAGGGAGTTACAGTAGATGAGAGACTGACTTACAGGACTGGAAGTGAAAGTAAACCTCTGTTGAAATATTCCAACAATTCATTTGATATCAGCGGCTCTTCCATATTTCATCTGTGATGACTAGTTGTTTTCATAGCCCATATAATCTGTTTGGACAGTTTTCATGCTGGAGTTTGTGACAACATCAAGCTGCAGTATAAACTCTACCCTTACCTGTGGGCTCCACTGTCCCCTCAGTCATTATCATGGCCCAGCAGATGCTGCTGACAGTCAAAACACCAAGATCTCTTATCATTTAATGCCCCTGTTGCATTTCTTTGTTTGGGCCAATGGGGATAGTTTAGGCCCCCCTAGGATTTTTGGAACTTAATACTTCATCTCTGACATCAGCTGAGGGTCCCATAGTGTTTCCGAGGTAAATCTGAGGCTTAGTCGGATGTACGGTAGGTGATGTCTTGGAACTCCCATATTACATATCACCCAAATCAGATAATACGTAATGTGTGAAGTCATCTACAGAGTCTTTTGTTGAACTCCACTGGGCTCTCTAAGTAACACTGTGAAAGCCCAGGCACAACCTCCACCCCTCTTGAGTTACACTCTAGAATTGAATCTAATACAGTCATATTTTCAAAAGGAGATCACTTATGTGACAGCAACTGACCAAAACAGCTTCAAGGTGACAAAACTGCAAAACCAGATCTTAAGTATACCATTATCAGGCCTGTTGAAACACTCAACCATTCCCTTTTACGTTTGACTGAAATTTGTGATGAGTGTTTTAATTTACAGCACCGGTTAACTGATGAAAACACGGCAACCATTCTCCCAACCTGATACTTGGTTGGCCAGCACTAGAAGCAAACATTTTTTTGTTAACCTTTGTTACTAAAATATTGTGTGACACTGTCCTCTAAAATAAATGGCCTACACATGGAGTAGGAGAAGGATTGAGGAGAATCTTGCTGAATACACTTTTGTACACTCTTGAAATTCCAATAGCAGAGTGCAGGTTGGATAATAAGTTGTTTTTAAAAGCCAAAAAATCGCAAGTAATTGTTGCGTCATTGGTATTTATCAGAATTGAAGTGAATTTGTTGTTTAGTGCTCAGTGGCAGTGCTTTTCTTCTATACAGTCACATACTGTGCATTAGGGTATATACAGGGATGGGCGTCATAAAGGCCAGTGAGTCTTTAGATTGTTGTCATGCTCAGTGGTTTGGCTCCAGGAGGAGATCTGACCCTGTGACGTGTCTTTTGTGTGGCTTTCATACAGCATATCGTGCCTGTGAAGTTTTTATGCCGCTCTGATCAGCAGCAGAGCGGGCTACTGTAAGTGGCCAGGGGTGGAAATAAAGGATCAGGATGAAAGAGCACAGATTACATATTCATCTGGCCCATTTAGAGGAAGCGAAGCCTACAGAGATGCCTGTCGAAGCACACTGACAAACTCAAGATTACTCACAGGTGCAACTGTGAGACATACACACATACACTTCCATCTTCACCCTTAATCTCTCTCTCTCTCCTGCCCACTATATCTCAGTCTTTTTCCCTTCCTGTCTCTGTTTCAGATGCTTGTGTTTCGCCACCTTTGGCTTGGTGTGTTTTATCGTCGGCCCTCATCTCCCTGGTCTTGGCGCGTTTCTGCATGTACAGTCTTTGTGTCTTATCACCAATCTACCTTGCTTATCACTCTCCTTTTAAGCGCAAGTTTTTTCCCCTTGTCTGTTGTGGGCATGCTTTTATTTTTCCACAGTTCCTCACAATAAAGTCCTTCATAGCAAGGTCCTGCTCCAAGGCTGGTGATGTTTCTCTCCGCACTGGGAGATGAGACAGTTTGAAACAGGGGACACACAGTGAGGACAGTAATGTGAGGAGGTACAAATATAGTGGACAGAGAGGAAAACTGTCACATCAGCTGAGTTGAAGATTCAGGTATTTTATGCTAGTAGCAGATAATGTAGCCTCGAGCCGCTAGTCTCAAGACATAAGGAGCAAGTTCAGCCCCTCAGCCCTACCAACCCTACCTCAAGTGACATCATTTGAGGCAATTTAATAGACTTTATATAGTTCCCTCTGGAGCCACAGAAGGCTTTATACATCTTTTTTCACATACCCAGTAATACTCCCCAACACCTGTACACACTTTGATGTGTAAAATCTGTGGAGTTCCCCTTTAAGTTCAAATGTGGCTTTTAAGCATCAGCAGCATCTAAAGAAAAGCATCACTGATAATTCTGAAAAAGAAAGTGCAGGATGGGTGATTCACAAACTCTGTAACAGTCATAATGTTTGTCTCTCTAAATATGAATTCAGTCAGTAGTGCAGTGAGTCTACAATCCAGAGGGATTTATTGGCCAAAAGCCACTTGTACTCTACACTGGGTTTGGCTGTATTGACTACAACAGTGTGTGAGTGATCTCTGGTGCCCTCTCTCTGTAGACCAGTTGTTCTCCATGTTTACAGGTGGCCAACTTGCTCTGCATCACACTGTCAAATATAATACATACATATAAGAAGTAATATATAGTTAACATTCTACTCAACTTTCAAATCAGAGAGCCATCCAGACAGTTTATTTCAGTCTGTTTTTAATAAGTGCAGTGATAGTTGAGTTTTGTGTCTTTGTGTAAAATTGGATTGGTTTCCATCTCAGTCCAAATAAAAAATGCTGTTCTGATTTTGACCTGGTAACACTGTGACACAGTTTAGCCTCCTTTCATGCTGTGGACTTTTGATGCACTATTTTTTACCCTGATGATTACAAATGATTTCCGGTATGGTTTCTGGACTGTCTGATAACAAGGTCAACACTGAAATGGCATCAATCACGTCTCTTATGACATTATCAGTCAGATTTACTGCCTCTTAAAGGCATAGATCACGCACTGGCTCAAGATAATCTCTTTTTGACTTCACGTGTAGGAGTCAGTTTTTGAAAACATTATGTAGTATATGGGGTCTGCAGCTTCATAGTCAGTAGACAAGACTGCAGGAAGTCACTGTACCCAGTCCAGTCCATAGCTTCCTGTGAAACCACAACTTGTAGTTTTTGATTAAACTAGGAGATATGATGTGTTAATTGATGAGTTTTGGAGGTACTGGAAGGCAAATTTTGTTACATGTTGACAGAACCAGGGTGTCTGTTTCACAAGTCTTGCAATGCAAAGCTAACCATCTCCTGGCCATAGCTTCATATTTAGTATGCAGACATGAGTGGTATTGATCTCCTCATCTGACTTTTGAAAAAAAGAGCAAGTGTGTTTTCAAGAATGTCAAACCATTCCTTCAAGCAGTGCCATTCACTGTACACTGAACCACAAATGCATGAGGAGAACACAGGATGCCTCTACCATCAGTCACGTTCTCCTTGGGGGTCTCTCACCTTGACAGGCATGTTTTTGATTCATACCTGATCTGCCTGCCTACTCCTCTCCCACATTCTGCCTGATTGGCCTGGAGGGCCAGAAAGATGGCATGCTTCTGAGCGGATCCACACCTAAAGAGCGCAGCAGTTCAGCTGTCGCAGGTCTATGCCGAGGGCCAGATCCATCGCGTGCAACAACTTCAGCCTCTAATTAAGCTTCTGAAGGGAGCGACAGCCTTTATTAAGAAAAGAGATATAACTCAATGTACAACTGTTTCCTCTTTTCCCCCCTTCGTGTTCCACACCCCAGCTGCGAGGAAGGCAGGAAACTAAATGAAAGGTGCCTTCCATTTAGACTCTATTTTTAACCTCTGCAGCTTTGTGTGTGATTTATAGACTTAATACTAAAAATGTTTTGTTGTTGTCACATTTGTGAATGAAGAAGTATGAGTGTGCGGATCTGATTGTGCTTTTGCATTGTGTTTTGTGGTGGTAGTGGTGGATGGGGGTTGTAGCCACTGGTAGGGGATGACTCCTCCAGATGATCATGTGTGTAGCAGCAACAGCGACGCAGCTGGAATTGTTATCTCCTTTGATATTAGGGCTGCATGTAATGTGGAAAACACCCTGGGCCGGCTCTACTTCCTCCTCAGACGATAGGGGTTTCACATGCCAGTTGGTTTTTATAATCCCCTCGAGATTTGTAGTTTATTCCACTGAATTCAACTTCAGCTATGTTAAATATTTCCCCATCGCTGTTTTTTTCAAAGGAGAATATAGGGATTACATTTTGTTCTGCTCTTTCTGAATCAAATCAGCCAAAAACACATCTTGGCATTAGATTAGATTGTTATGGGGTTTTTTTTGTTTTGTTTTGTTTTGTTTTTGTGGTTTGCTCCTGAACACGCTCCTCACAACAAGACCGTCACGCCCAACCTCAAGGTTGGTGCTTTAAAGGAAATGACTTAATTTGCACCTGAGGTAAAACTGGAAAGTGTTTGATAAAATGATGCATCAACAACTCAGTGAGAGTGAAGTAGGTGGGGCCTGATAAACAACAATCACGCCGGCATATTTTCCTCAGGGCCACTGATATGGCGCTCCCTTGTGATGAATGTCTGAGATTCTCAGTCTGTCTCCCTACCTTAACAAGATGTTCCTTTGGAGGGAGCATAAGGGAGGAAGTGCTTTGGATGTCGCTGCCCGTCTACCCAGAGGGGCTGCGTGTTGAGACACACCCCTCCCTCCTCCCCTCCTTCCCTTACTGCCTTCCCTTCACACCCCTTGCGCTGATCTCTCAGCCCATCCATCTCTCCTCAGGCGACAGTCCCATGTCCTTTACTAGAACTGTCTGGCCTGTGGGGTCCACATAATAAGACAAACACACACTCACCATAAAACACTCCCAACATCACTTCACCACTTCAAAACAATGCAGACTCTCTCATGCTCTTGTGCCTGTAAATGTGTGTGTAGTGTGTATGTCAGAAGAATGTCTAAAGTAAACCATCAATAGAGAGACACAAATGTTTACTCATATCTCAGCACTGACTTGTGGATGGTTCTTTATCTTACTGCATCATAACAGTGTAGGGATTATTAACTGAAATGTAATCACTGATTTTTTTTTAATTTTTTTATTTATTTTTTTTACTGTTCACTGAAAAAGTAATCACATTATCGGAACACCTTTAGCTTATCATGTAATATGTCACTGCCAAACACTGATTCTTGTTTTTTTGGTAAATATTACCTTATTGCTGAGAGTTAATGAGAGGATCGATACCACTGTGTTATCTGTCAATGAGCTGGTTAGCTTAGCTTAGCACAAACACTAAAAACTGGGGGAAACAGCTAGCCTATAAGCACTCTAACAGAGCCAGGCTATGTCTCCCTCTGGTGCCAGACTGTATGCTAAGCTAAGCTAATCAGCCAGCTTCATATTAAATATACAGACAGTGCTATTGCTCCTTTCAACTGACTTGTGGCAAAAAAAAACAAATAAGCATGCTTCCTAAAATGTCATTATAGTCATTGAAGATCATGCCCAATTGGAAGAATCCAGCCCACTCAGATGTCAACTTTTTGCTCGTTATGAAAGTTGCTTTGTTGGAGTCGGCACCTACCAACAAATATGGTTTTTAATAATCAGCTACTGTGTACAGGTTGAGCAGCTGGGGTTTTAGTGGGATACCCTAAGGGAAGTGATAAATCTTTTCCTGTGTGGGAGGTCTAGATAGTTGGGCTGATGTTTTGCCCTTACCCTTAGAAAAAAATCTAAATTAAGTAATAATGAATTAATAATTCATTACTGTAAAATGAGAGGGAATTAAAGGCTGGGTTGAGACCGACCTCTAGCATAGTAAATCAGTGCCTAGTAACTCTTCAGTGCCCTGCTTTGAGGAGTTGAGAACTCCCAATAAAACAGTCATCACATGAAAGACACCCCGGAGCTAAGCACAACACGAGAGCCTCTTTTAGAGTTCTGGTCTTCTGGTCTTTGACAAGAAACTCTCCATTTCTTTTCATCCCACTCTTCTTTGGTGTCTACATAAATTTTCTAACATGTTTTGAATTTAAACAGGAAATGCTGAACAAGAAAAATAGAAAAACCTACCAAGTGCTAAGTTTAAGCTTGTTTTGTCTTAGTGTCGGCTCTATTTCCATAGTATTTTTATCAGTAAACATCAAACAAATAGCTGTTGACAGAAAATGCATTTTGGTGTTGTTTTTGAATGCACTGGGGTATTAGGAGTAGGACAGTAGGAGTAATGATATTTGACTGTTTTGTTAACCTGAGTGACGTGTTTACCTGGCACCTTGGTGAAAAGCGTGTCTAAAGTGTGTTTGTGCGCCAAGAATCACAGAGAGAGTAGAGATAACCACTTAAGTTCATTGTAAGTCTGCCTAAGCCTGAACAGTACAACAGTCTGTGCTATCAGGATGACTCATGTCAGACTTGCAGTGATAATAGGCTGGCAGAGTGTCAGGATGACTAAAAATCTGCTTGAATCACACACGCCTGCTGGTATTGATTTAGCACTTCATTTTAGACTACAGGACTGGTCTGAATACTGAAATACATAGACACACCTACGGCTTACCTAATGCTATATGAGCATTAGACAGAATTAATTCCTCTGCAATTACAGAGCTTACTAAATCCCATGAGTCACACCTTTGCAGAGTCAGATGAAATCAATTAAACTAAATAGAGGGTAGAGCATGTATGTTCAGATTGTGAGCGTGAGACTTTTCATTACATTAGAGGAATTCTATACTGAAAAGTAAGAGTGCTTTTTATTATATTTATGTGTTTTTGCATACAGCATGTGGTAAAATCAGCATTTGGAACACCTTCTCAGAGGCAGGACGTGACTGTATGGTAGGACAAACATGTGACTTCCTACTCTGTCTGTTGACTATTATTCAGCATAGTCCATTCAAAGTGTAGTTAAGAACTTGTTAATTTAAAGACTAGTTGCAATTATAGATGCAATAAAGTAGAGGATGGTATTTAGACAAACCTACAGCAATCATACTCGAAAAATCAACATAAGTAAGCACAGATCTGAATCAGTGTATCCAGTTAATTAGTTACTGGCTTTTTCCTGCTCCTAACTTACATCAGCCTTAAAAAAACAAACAAACAAAAAACATATATATACATATATATATATATATATATATATATATATATATATATATATATATACACACACGTGTGTGTGTGTGTGTGTGTGTGTATATATATATATAAACAAACAAGGCCACAGAATCCATGATGAATATCATTTGAATGAGTGTATTTTCTTTTCCTTTTGTTACCTTTCAGCACATAGACAGATGATGAACATTAGCACTAGCATTAACTTCAGGATAATATCCACAGGAGGTTGTTTTGAACTGTTTAACTGAAGAGCTTAATGCTGATGCACTGCCCCTCTATCTGCAGCTCTGTTATTTTGCAATTATCCTGCAATGATAAGCAGGTGTGAATGGGAATGGGAGGGATGTGACAATGGAGAGGTGATGAGTGATCTGGGAGGTCAGGGTCGCTGTTGGTTTGGCTGTGATGTGGTTAACTGGGAGAGAGCTGGAGTGCGAAGCAGTTTGGCAGAGTGGCAGCTGGCCTTTGCCACACAGCCCTGCTTCCTCTAAGGGACAGGCCTGTAAAAGCTGGTTCTGATTTGCAGCCCACCCACATAGCAGCACAGCTTGAATGGACCTATGTGAGGGAATGCTGTGCTTTCCCCTCAGTCTTTATCATTTCCCTGCCAGGAGTTTAATTTTATGCGGTTATTTACTGCGGTCTGCAGTCGAGTTCCATTGCTTTTTTTTTCTCTCTCTCTCTCTCTCTCTCCCCTCCTCCTCCTTTCCGCCGGGTGCAGGTGTGTGTGCACTCGACCGAGGAGATGTGTTGGCTTGTCTACAAAGGTTCCAGCACAAAAATGGATCAGGAAATTCTGGTTCCACTTTACACTGAGTCCCTCCCTTCACATGGCAATAAAAGCCACAAACCAACCCCTAGACCCATCCACAGCTGCAGGAAAAGGTGATGAAAAGTTATTGCCACATTGTTGTTGTCACTTTCCTGCTGCTTAGTAGAAAATTTCTCTCCAGTAGTCCTCAATTAGCACTAAATTTTAATGATTTGACCAGTTGTACAGAATGCAGGAAAAAACTTTTTTTTCTCTGTGCTGTAGGCAGTTCAGCAGATGAACTTGACTCTGGTGACAGTTAATAGGCAACTGCAGGGGTGTCAGCATTGTGGACCCTCCAGTTGACTCCAGTTGAGACAGGATTCTCAAGTCTCCTTTCATGTCATATGAGGTCATCTTCTTTTGTGTCCAACATACACACAAACACACACACCGTCACAGAGACTCACAGATACCCATGGTCCTCACACCCTCAGGGCCAGAGGAAGGAGACCCAGCAGAGGAAGTGTAAAGGTCTAATGTGAGGCTGCTGAGTGACTCTGGAAGGATACTAGATCAGGTTGCGGGGCCAGCCAGGTCTGCATTGTAAAGATGAGTTGATCAGTCTCAGTGAATGGGCCTTGTCTCTGTCAGCAGCGTCCTGTTTGTGTCGTAGACCCTCGGACCTACCCGTAGGCACTAACCACTGAATGCCTCAGTGGAAATTTGAATTCCTTTGTATTACAGAGGAATGCCATTCATGAATATTTGACTTGAAAAAAGATACCGGACAAAATAAATCATGACATTGTATTTTTCTTTCATGGTTGTATGTTGCACATTAATTGAAAAAAGGCTGCCAAGATCACTCCAGAATGTTTTAGAATGGAACTGAAACTGATTTGAAGAGAGCAGGGAGATTCTGATGTAAAGTTAAGATAATACTTTATTAGTCCCACAGCAGGGAAATGGAAAAGGGAAAGGATTAGTACAATAGCAAGAGCATCAGTAAAGTGATTAACAAAATAAGTAAAATAAATACAAAATAGTAAAGTAGAAAGTAAAAAGTAGAATAAATGAGTAAATGGACTTGACGGTTGCAGTCACAGTATTGCACATACAGCAGGAATATTGACATTGCACAGTATAATGTACATTTGGGAGCAGTGTTGACTCTTAAGTCTGACAGCAGCAGGAAGAAAGGACCTATCATATCTTTCCCTCACACACCACAGATGAAGCAGCCTGTCACCATCTAATCATTCAGCTTTCCTGCAATATGTGTTTGTTTTCATGCCTCAATATCCATAATGGTTTCTAGGTAAATTAAGTGAAGAGAGTGAAATATATATTCCAGCAGGAAATGACTTAAGGAGCTCCCTGGATCTGACCCCAGACTGGTTTAGTCATTTGCCAGAAGCTAAAGTAAGGAAGGCTTACTTTCTGTGAGGGACATACAGTACCTTCTCTTTTCTACGAAGGACACAGCACTTAGGATTCAGAATCTCTGTTTACGACAAATTCCAGCCAATGATAGTAAAAAGAAAAAAAAAATGCATGCAAAACTCCAGTACAGTCTGGGTTCGCCTCTGATTGAATTGAGAGGCCTTCTCTGTTGCTGCCAAGAATCTGCAGAAAAACAGGAATGTTTTGTCTGCAGGCTCCCAGAGCTTCCAGGTTAGGAGGAGGAGAGTACAAAGGATGGCTGAGGTAGATTAATTGCTGCTGGGGTTTTATGTACCTTAGCCTACTGACCAAGGTCTCTCAGTAGTGGAGCGGTGCCTACTTGTGGTATTGGCTGCCCCTGAATCACAGACAGACTGTCCCTGTTGAAGAGATTTATCTAGTGGCTACCAGAAAACACCAGCAGACCTACCCTGCCAGGCAGCAGAAGTACCAATTTAAAAACTTCCCTATGATATGACAGCACAGTGGTGATGACAGGCCGCGCTCTGTTCCGGGCTCCCCTACCTTTCATCCCACAGAATACAGAGGGAGAGCGGAAGACTGCACTTTAAAGTAGGAAGAACTGCACCATAATGTTGCAGCTGCGGTAGAAGGACGCCTTTTGTCTGAGGCAGATTTGAGTCTGGCTGAAAACACTCAACATATACTTCCCCTTCTGTAATTATGCACCAAATATATTTTAATGAGGAGTGATGTCTAAATAAATGTCATTTGTGCAAAGCCATTTTGTTCTCTTGAGCCTTTTGAGGATGTTTTGGATGCTGCTCGATCTAAATAGTTTATTTCCGCCGACGCCCAGGCAGAACTACAGTAGGTGAATGCTGCAGAGTTTATTAATCGACCTCAGGACTGTGTACTGATGTTTAAAGACACTCAGACTCTTCCTACTGAGGTGGTGAAGCTCTATGAAAATGAAAGCCTGCCAATAGCAGACAGCAGCAGCAGCCTCTGGTCAACTTTGCTTTGTTAGTGTCTGTGTGTATACAGTATACATACTGTTTCCAAGTAGAACAAGTGATTTATATGTATATACACAATGGAGACTTTTATGACTGTATATATGGATGTGCTGAGTGTTTCGCGGTAGCGTTGTTCAGTGTGTGTTGCTGTTGGAGCCATCTCTGAAGATAAGCACTGTTTGTCATATATTTGTCACTTTTTATTCAAAATTCAAACATTTGTTCAAATGTGAAAGAAAAAACAATTTGAGCTGTAATAATATCTCTTTGATTCAAAATTTACAATTTATAATTTGTAAGTTTGAAGTAGCTTACCTTATGGTCCAGCAGAGGGCATTCTTAAAATTCACTACCAGCTTGAGCTATTGCATGTCCTGTTGGTTGTCAGTAAACCAAGCTAACAGATAAAAATGGAGAACACTAGCGAGCAAGGCCATGTGTTCAGATTTGTTCGAACAAAATATGTCCCAGTTGAAATTTGTTCAAAATTGACTTTTTGAAAAAATGAAACCACTAA
The DNA here is from genome assembly GCF_001640805.2 of Lates calcarifer. NCBI lineage: Eukaryota > Metazoa > Chordata > Actinopteri > Centropomidae > Lates > Lates calcarifer. The sequence continues at coordinate 8,449,242 of NC_066852.1, forward strand.
TATTCACAGTGATATGTCGGATCCTCAGATCCTCCAACAGTCCTGCCTTCAGTTCAGTCAGATTTGCATGGAGCGTCAGGGTGTAACTGTACATGTGTTGACACTATCCTAAATCGCTTGGTGCAGGATGTTCATATTGGTATTTGTTTTGGTTAAGTGCACCAAATAATAATAGTCCTTAGAACATAATAAAGTTTAATTGCAGTGTACAGTTTGACAAGTGAGAAACATACAGTAAACTGGGAAAGAAAGAATGATTTGTGGCTGTTGGCTAAATGTGGATTATTAGTCAGGTCAGTCCAGCTCGTTTAGCTAGAATCCTTTTTATATAAAACAGAGTAGAGAGTGAATTATCAAGAAACAACTTAAAGTTTAGTATAGTACACTATTAGTATATAAAAGTATAACTGTGGGTCCTGTTCCAGAGAGAAAAAAATCACATGAATGCAAATTATAAACAATCTGTGCATCATTACCGTCACTGAGGGGCCTTTGAGTGAGGGCATTAACCCCCACCTGCTCGTGGAAGCTGTAGTCTCAGCAAAGCATCCCCTGGATAAATAAAGTTTTTTTTTAGGTGAAAAAAAAAAACATTATGCAACATTATAACAAATTATCTGATACTGACCTTTCTTAAAATCAAGGGTTGAGGTATACCCTCATTTATATTGAACATGGATAGTAAAACCCAAGAACATGTTTCATCACCTATCACCTGTCACTGTACATATGTGACAGCACTCTATATGCATAAGCTCAAAGTGAATATGTTTACTCATTTGCCTTTAGTAAATAATATTGTAAATGGTGTGACTAAAATTTAATTTATACAATAAAATTGGACCAATACTAATAAATAAACTTTTTTCCCACCCACTGTACAGAAAGCATACTCAACCATGATGACCCCCAAACTGTTTGTTTTTAACCCTCAATTTTATATTTGATCACACTCCTAGTAGAGATAAGTTTTGATATGAAGCTTGTTCACTGCCACAGTCTCACTCTCTGTTTCACACACACTCACACTCACACTGGTAGCGAGAGAGAGTGGTGGTCCAAAGGGCAGCAGTGTTTACCTGCCTGCTTGAGTGGATTCCTCAGCCGGCTGGCTCAGACGCTGAGGTAGAGGCTCCGGTGCCTGTGTGTCTACTGTCTACACTGGAGGCATTCTTAGCCTGATATCACTGCCGCACGCTCAACAAAGATGTTGAAAGGCCATATTGAAGCAGGACTAGGAATGGATGGGACAGAAGAGGGAGGGAGAGAGTTTGAGAGGCTAGGTGGACTTGCCTCATAAAATTCACTGTCGTCAGTGGGGCCGGAAACCTTGAAGTGTCATGCTTGCAGAGGGAGAGCAGGTGTGAGCTCCTTTATACAGAATGTGTGTGTGTGTGTGTGTGTGTGTGTGTGTGTGTGTGTGTGTGTGTGTGTGTGTGTGTGTGTGGACGTGCCATATGTGACTGCACAGGCATGTGTGTGGGTGCATGTGTGTGCTCATGTGTTGAAGTGAGTGCATCTGTGTTTGAGTAATAAATAGTGTGTTCCGGCCTGGCAGACGTGTAGCTGGGCCGAAAATGCACACATACTGTACATGCTATGTTTTGAGGTCACATTCATATCACCACCCGGACAAAGCAGGACTTACTGTTCACTGCTTAAAATCATGCTTTCTTGTTTAATCACAAAGCAGTGCAATGTGTGTGTGTGTGTGTGTGTGTGTGTGTGTGTGTGTGTGAGTGAGTGATAGGGAGATGAAGCGACTTCAAAGCAGTATGGCAGCATACTCTCAGCCCAGCCTGTTTACACTGCTCAGTGGAGTCTGCATTCCTCTGTCTCATTTTTCCATGGCATTCCACGAGGAGCTCCATGCTCCTGGCTTTGTGCCCACCAGCGTTTACCCCACTACCCCTCCCTCCACCCTGACCCATACAGTACATACGTACTTCTGCACACACAACTGTACACTCCATTGGCCCATTAAAACAAGACAGGACCCAGCTGGGACCGGAGCATGCAGAACCCAGCAGGGCAAAAGGAAAAGGAGGAGGTTAGGGGAAGGATCCTAGCACCCTAGCACTGCAGGGGCAGGAGATTCTGCCTCCCAACCTTCCTTACCCCCTACCCCATCCCCCCACCCACCCACTGATGGACTCAGGTAGATATCCAGACACACAGATGTCAGTCCGCGTCTCACCAATGTCAGACAGAAACATATGCGCTGGTTTGTCTTGAAAAGCTCTCAGAGCATTCCCTGACTATAAATCAGGCTGCTTCATTGCCTGCCTCAGAGCCACAGTGAAATATAGCAACGAAAACAATTATGCTGCCAATTACAAGGTGTGTTGCAAGCAGTCAGCGGCCACATCAGAGGAATTCTCTGCCGATGTTTTTGGGACTATTTACTGGTGGGGTTGCTAAGGATGCAGCATGTGTATGTGCCTGAGCGATACGGTCACAAACATTTGTAAAAATAACACAGAAAAGCCCTTAATTTAGCTGTTGTGTTTACTTGCTCTTTGCCTTTATGACTGCATTTCTCCGACATCTGCCACAGGTGATTATGGGATTCCCCGTGGGATGCAGAGGAGGGACAGTGGCAGACAGTGACATCTGTGGAGAAATATGTCACAGTGTTTCTATTCTTTCCTTTCCATGGGATCCTCCTCTGGATTAAATTAGAGATCTTCCATGACAGTATAGTAGGTACTGACAACTGCACAGCAAAAATACCCATCTGAAGGAGTGTTTTCATCTAGTTTGGAACTCTAAAATCCCCTATTCCACCAAATAGTTTTAAAATTTATGGGCGACACTGGGTGTTTATGCTCTAATCTGCTTTCCAGGAAAACAAGATTTAAGGCTCAACATGCGACTCCATGACCTGTTAGCATCGAAGTCCTTTGCAGTGTATAGCAAGTATACATACTTGGGGACAGATGTTAAATGAATCAAGTGTGAAGAAAGAGGAAGTCAGTGGGTTAAGTCATTTTTGTCTGTCATTTGCTCTGTGCAGATGGGAGGATGGAGATGCCTCGGAGGGCATTTCAGAAAAATGATTTATGGCGTAAACATTAACCTTGATTCAATAACCGAGGTTTACAGTTTCTCTGCAGCCGTTTATAGTTATTTCATGTGAATTGTGTTCAGCAGCGAACAGGCGAACCACAACTGCTGCCAACTTGTGGATGAGATGAAAAACAATATGATATATTAAACTGAGCTGCATGCCACAATTTATATCTCAAATATAATCAAAATATTTATACATGTGGCTATTAATAAATCACTTTCAACACTGATAACACTTAGTCCTCAATAATTTAAGAATAGGAAAATGTATCAAAATATGATGATAAATGCAGGAAGGTTACATTCTTAAAACACATCTTCATTTATGCTCTTTATTCATTTATTGATGGTAAAAGCTGTATAGTTAAACTTCCACATTAGGGGTTTCAGGCTCTTCCTGTTCTCACACAGGGCTTCATGAACAAAGAAAAGCTCAGTAGCTGGACATGTCACAGTATGGTGGCATTCATGTTCCACCCATGAGCTGCAGCTTTATGAATATGAGTGGAAAACCGCAGCACTAAGAGGAAGAGGGAAAAGAGAAAAATGGCTCCCTCTCATATGTCATAATAAAGTCTGACCCCTTTTTAAGAACTACAAAAGCTACAAAAGACACATGTTGGTTGGTGGGTTCAGGGGGGAGAACATGGGATTGCATTTCCAAATGAAAGAGGGGTGTTAAAAACACCCCCAGCAGCCTACTGTTTTATTTTATTTGCATGTATAAAAGCCACCTGTCTCTCGTGAAAGAGAACCACACTGAAACTCTCCGCTGGTGTCCCTCACCGTCTGTGTAGAGTGTGACTTTTCCGTGTTATGCAGTAGTTTTATTTTGAACAGCTACAGCATCAGTTTACATACTGTATGTTTAAATAAGCCTTGGCTCATTGGGGTAGGTCACAAATGTTTTTAGCCTTGGTAGCGGTGTGGTTCTAGGGATGGTCTGTTAGTCCACCACTTTGGTCTGGACTGAAATGTTGCAGCAACTATAGGATGGATTACAATAAAAATTTTATACACATATCCATGGTTCCCAGGCGATAAATCTTGACGACTTTGACGATCCCAACTTTTCCTCTAGCACCACCATCAGGTCAATCCAACACTTCGCCTAATACTTTGGTTTATGATGATACACTCACAAAACAAAACTAATGACATTTCCATGTGTGCTGATTAGCAAATGTTACCCAAGACTAAGATGGTGACAATGGTAAAAAAAAAAAAAAAGACCTACTAAGCATCTGCGGCTTGTTCCTGTTCCAGTTGTGCCCGTGGTTACAGAATTTGCCATTTTGACACAAGCCTGTTTTTTGTTAACTGCTGTAGCGACCCACTGAAGTACAGGTACTGCCTCACTGCTTATTCCTACTGAGATATTCTTACTGAAGGAAAATGTGCTTAAATAAAGTTGATAACAGTAGAGATATAATCTTTTACATCCAATGAAATATATCACTACTATGATATGATAGCACTAAATTATGTTTCTCTTGCGAGGTAAACAACCAGCCATAAACAAACCACTTACAGAACACAGCTCGTGGATTCACAGCCTTTGGCTAATGCCAACTCTCCTTTAACTTAATTTAGTGTTAAATTACCGATATACAGTTTACCTGCAAAATATGCACTCAGATTCTCTGAAAAACTGTAGATGCAATTTAAAATGTAGCCAAGCACAGTGGTACTGGTGGCTTCAAAAGAGTGCTGAAAAAGTCATTAAGAAACTCACAATGTACAGTGCAGCACATACGCAATTTTGAGTTGCCTTCTGTGAACACCCCTCCTCATTCCCCTGGTTAATCTCTTTCCACATAGCTGACCTCCAGTTCCCAACCTTAAGTGACTGACATGTAGGAAAGTGTTGGTGTTCTCTCTGACTGATGTTGTGGAACCTGAGAGAATTTGAGAGTTGTCCTGCAGGCCAGGGAAAGGCCGGAGGAAGCCTGGAGGACGTGTGGATGTGGCCCCCATGTCTACAGGGAAGAAGGATCACTGCAATACTAACAAACTGCAGGGTTACCAAGCCACTGACTTGTTATGACAGGGAAGTGCTGTGTTTATGTTTAACTCAGAGCTTTGAAATGTATAGCATAGCACTGGCCTGAGGCTGATGGAGTGGCCCTAGTTGTTGATTATGTGTATGTTTAGGCGTGTGTGTATGCAAGCATGTGCGTTTGTGTTAGTAAGACCACAGAACCTGTGTATGTGGAAAGGCCACAGGTTTCCATCTTAAACTCAGCTAGTACAGTTTGTTGAGGCTGTGAATGCTTCGTCACCAGACACAGGGAAAGAAGTAATTCTGCCAGGATTTACTGTAGTATCCATACCAATCATAAAAATGAAAGTGTCAGGGGTTAATGTGTAATTTATATATATGTAAAGCTGTTTTCACATAGGGCATCATAACTCCCCCACGTGAGCTCTAAAATCCAGTACTGACAATGACCCAGTATCCGTTGCACTGATAAAAGCACAGGTGTGGCTGTATCCAGCTTGGTGCATTGGTCCCCAGAATTTCTACCAATTGATCTTTTATGCTGCATGTATCAAAGATGTAATCTGCAGAAATATAAATTAAATCTAAAATTCAACATTTCTTTCCTCATCTGGTATTCCACCAATACAAGTACTCAGCTCACTCCTCATCTCCATTTCTTTAAGACCAACTCCTCTTCCCTCTCCAGGTTCTTTCTTCTCTGTCTAATCCCTTTTATAGAACAGAGAGACAGTCCGTCGGGCCTGGAGTTGGGGGGAAGCACTGCTACTTAAAGAAAGCGCCCGGGCAAATTTGGGGCTGGTGGTAATTATTTGGGCCTCATTATGGGATCACGTTTCCCCAAGTCATTCTCTGTGGTAACCGTTACTGGATATGGGGCTGACACTGTCAATAAAGCGGGGGGAAAGATGACACGCCTTTTGTTTTGACAGGACCAAAGCAGTAATGCGTCCTGTTCGTTTGCATTTGCAAAGAGTGAAGAGGCGAGGGCCTCAGAGCCCACTTTTCCAGATGCTCCAAAAGTGAAAGACCCGCCGCCCCACTCCCTTGGCACCGGGCAATCCGGCGTCACTATAGCAGCCTTTCATGTAAATCTACTTAGTTTAGGGTCATGAGATACAAGCCTGTTTGATTGAGGAGTGTGGTATGAGGAGTGTGTATCTGTGTCATCTGTGGCACTGAGAGCTGGACCACAGTGTATGTGTAGAAGCCAGCATTGCTTGAATACTGGTCCAAGGACGGATATGATATTTGAGAAAAGGCCCAGTGCCTTGGCTTTCAGCGCCCCCCCTAAAGTAACCGCAGAGATTGAGAGACACACTCCTGTACTCTGCAGGACCACAGAGGAACTTTTTGCAGCACTAGATCAGTAGGCGCATGCTCATGCACACATATGTTCACATGCAAGCACATGCTCAAGTGCCTCTAGCAACAATACATAGCTGTGCTCTCACTCATTAACCCACGTTCTTACACAAACTCTTACACACTGACGTTAGTGAGGCAGACCGGCTACCTGATGTGTGCAAAGGGTCAGTATCTCAACGCGCCCTGTCACCTCAGGCTCCCTCATCCAATAACAAATACATACGCACGAGCCAAATCTTCAGCAGGGATCCTCAGTGTTTCCCAGTAACCACGGCAACCAGATTCCAATCTCTTTCAACTATTACATGCGGTCTTGGTGCTCCTTTTGGCAACCACTTCTCCTCTGCTTATAAAAAAATTACCCTTATTGTAGAATCTTTTGCCAAGTTGAATAAAAGCAAGAGAGACACAGATACAGACAAAATTTATGTTGTTGCACAAGTTAGGCTAAATCATTTTCTGAACCTACAGTATGTGTTTCTACACATCTGTAGGAGAGAATCAAGATTTTACATTACTGAATAAAGGAGTCTAATTATACAGTACAACTAGACTTATGTAAATACTGAATTTCACCTTGGGCAATTATGTAAGGAAGGATAGGAGCCATTCACTTTGGCAGCTAACTTAAGTTACCAATCTGATCACCATTTACAGCACATGGCTGACTTTTCTCACCCTGTGTGTGTGTGTGTGTGTGTGTGTGTGTGTGTGTGTGTGTGTGTGTGTGTGTGTGTGTGTGTGTGTGTGCGCACTGAACAGGTGCGTCTTTAATAGTGCAGTTTGAAGAGAATGAAAGAGACAAAGAGATTTCATTAGATTTAGAGTCCAGACATGGGAGGCTGACTCACTCACTGAAGAAGCAGATCAGAACTCAGGCAACAGATAGTATGTGCGTTTGTGTGTGTGTGTGTGTGTGTGTGTGTGTGTGTGTGTGTGTGTGTGTGTGTATGTGTGTATGTGTGTGTGTGTGTGTGTGTGTGTGTGTGTGTGTGTGTGTGAAAGCTTGCATGTGGCAGGGTTGATTCAGTTCTTCCTTGATATGCACTAACCTGGCAGTCTCTCCAGGCCTCGGGGCAGAGATCCATTAAAGAATCCTTTTGCCCTCGTCACTCTGTCTTGATTTATACTGTATGATAGAATAATCACATACTGATATATTTCTCTCATCTCCCACTCAACCAATCTGCCTCATTTTGATAATGTTGCATGTAGCATTTCAGCCAATAGTTCTTAAAAAGCCTTCTGACCTGAGCGGCTGGTAATTGAGTGGTGGAGCTTGATGAGAGGTGCAAGCTCTTTTTGCCCCCCCCAACACACACTGACATAACTGCCTGGGCCTGGTTCCCTGCTGGCAGCAGATGAACTAGAAAACTCTCTTGCTGATTATTGGCAGATGAAAAAAGAAGATCTGCAGGGCTAAGTGAAGGGAAAAAAAATATTATTGACTTCTCACCGCAGCTACTATTTATTTTCCCCTTTTTCTGTCCATGTATTTGTTTTTGAGGCTGTTAGATTCTTGCCTCGGAATATTTTTGGGGTAGTCTTTGATTGAGCTGGAAAGGAATGCCTTTAATCGTGGCTACAAAGAAACCGAGGGACATGTCCCCGTCAGTTTTGCAACAGATCTAGACAGATGAGGAGGAGGAGGCGGAACGGAGGAGTGAGCATTGTTAACAGTCTGTGGGGAACTGTTTGCGTGCCCTGTGGTTTCTAGTCCCTGTGAAATAGAGACTCAGTGATTTGGTTTCCCAGGCCCCTTTTTCTCAGGGCCATACAAAAACCAAATGAAGACGTTTCAGTCTGTCCTAGTTGCCATTTATAGTCCAGCGGCAGCGTGTTCCTAAGTGGTAGATGGCACTGATGGTGGCACATGGAGAGTGTTCACAGCCATCTGATTGTAAGTGGTGGTGGCATATCTAAAATAGAAGATAATGCTTAGTCTTGTCAACGGTGCAAAACATAGACACTGTGACCACTGAGGTGGTTGCCCTCAGAGCCTCAGAGAGCCAGAGAAAACTAAAAGCAGCCACTCCTCCTGAGCCTGTTTGGCTCCGCTTTGGGATTATTATCCGCTTTATTAGGTATGATTGCACAGCCCCATGCATCAACATGTTTAATATCATAGCAAGATCCAAACACAACCAGGTAAGCCTAAAGACTCTAATGAGCGTCGTAATTTCACAGTAAAACCTGATTCTTCTGACTGAATGTTGCTTTTCCCCAACATTTCCCACAAACCTATAGCAAAAAAGAGCAGAGGTCACAGCATCAGTGAAATAGTGTCATTAAAGGATTTTTTTTCTTTCTTTCTTTTTCTTTGTTAAGGGCCAAGTTCAACTGTAGGCCTCTAATTTAGGCCTAGTAAATGCAGACTGGTAGAAGCAGCTGGCAGAGCAGCATGCAGCCCAGGCCAGGGGTTCATGCAGCCTGCCTTCCTTCCTCAACAGGGGCTGCCATTCAGCAGCAGACATGCAAGAGTCTAAAATCATTATTCAGGGCACAATCCTCAATCAAGTGTTTTCTATTTCACCTTCATCTTTAGCTAGTGAGAGGTCATCTGTTTTGGATTTGTTTCCAAGTTGTTTTAGTCCCTGAGTGCATATGACCCCTGACTGAGGCTGGTGGGAGGTATGTACTGCACTGTCAGTGTAGCTGCTAACGTAAGTGAGCTGAATAAACTGTAGAACTACCCCCCAGAGTACAACTACCCCTGGTTGAAAATGACTGGTCTGTAGCTCACTACTACATTTCTCATTGATGTTTTTGCAGGAGGCATTTCCCAGTGAGTTTCATCATTAGTTTTGTTTTTACTTGTCACATTAATGACTTGTGGTATGTGAATTGCCTGCACTCGCTCTACACAAGGTGCTTCATTCCTCCTGACCCCGCATCTCTCACTTGCTTTTATTTCCCAGCCACGCCATGGTCCCCCCAAGTCTTCTTTCTCTTCTCCTCTCTCTCTCCGTCTGACAGACATGCACCAGCCCTTTGCAGCACATTACGTCAATTCCCCAGGACCGGGATGCCAGCTGTTGATGTCACCCTTGGGTCTTTTTAATTTAGGGATTTCCGCTGGGTGAGATGAGGGGGAGCCCCATGAACTCAGCCCACAGCCACATGAAGAGGCCCACCGGGGCAGAACCAGGCCAGGACGGGCCTATACAGGGCAGGGCAGGGCAGGGCAGGGCAGGGTGGGACCGCTCCACTGTGGGTGAGCGCAGAGACTGGGCGCTGCAGGGCAATCTGTGAGCTGTAACAAGAACTGATCTCTGGGGCACTGTATTGATGGTGGGCGCTCTCACTGATGTCATGTGAGCAAATTAGGGATGCACCGGGGTGTTTTAGGAGTGGTTTGCTCCCTCCTTGAGTGCCGTGCAACCCCTTGCACCCGTGACAGCCTGCCTGTGACTTGCAAACACTGCTGCTATCCCTTGAGCTCTTAAATGCTGCCTTTCAGCAGCTATGAATTTCCTCCCTTTCAGAGGGGATCAAATGTTCCTACCAAAGACTATCTCTCATTCTTTCAGTCCTCAAGGCTTTGAGTGGGAGTGAACATCGCCATCCATGTAATTGATTTTGTAGGGTGCCAAAGTTTTTCCTCCTGATTTTAACTGGGAAGGAAACGCCTTAATTTAACACATAAAAGCTTCTATCAAGTGCAACTGTTGTTCTCTAATGGTGTGAAAACCAGCATTAGATTCTCTGTCTAGACTGTCTTTTAAAACATTGTCTCGTTTTTATTGTTGGTTTCGGTCCAGTCTTTGAAATCTTTAAGGTCACCTACTGTGACCTTTTTTTTGGTACATATACTGTGTGATTTACAAAAAACGTACTGAGAGGTACTAGGTGTTAGTGCTATCTGCCTCTTACATCCCATTGGTTTGCAGCTGTAGGACAAATATCTTTATTCCTTTGTACAATTACTATTTTAAAAATGATCTCTACATGTTTAATTATTTGTTTTTTTCTGACAGCATTTTCAGACCAGTTCACAATTTCAAAAAAATTAAAAAAAAGAAAGTGATGCTGGAAGAAGCTGGAGATATTCTGTTTGTGTACATTGGCACTCATGCTTCTTGCACTTCTCATGACGGCTGCACCCCTAAAACAAAAAAATGTGGTGCAGTGGGCATTGCAAAAAATGTGTTCCTCTCAATCTACCAGCCAGAAAAATTATCCCGCCAGAAACATCTGTGTTGTTTTAAATTTCTGTTATTTTCCTTTTGTAACCTTCTCTCTCTCTCTCTCTCTCTCTCTCTCTCTCTCTCTCTCTTTGCAGTATCACCCTTTGTCTCTGTGCAACACAAGCGAAGATGAACGACAGGAGAGCGACTTCATCACCATTGTCAAACTGGAGCACAGGGTACCCCGCTGTTTGCCGCTGCTCGATAAGGTACGCACAGATGTGGCTTTGAGTGCGTCATGCATTTCTCTGAGTTAAACTCTCTGAGAAACTCCCCTCTCTGTGACCCCCTTCCCCCTCACAGACATGGCAGCAGACAGATAAACCATCTTGCCATCTTGTCTCCTCTCCAGTACCCCTTCCGCTCTTGGATTTAGACTTTAAAGAGAAGATGGTTTTAGAGGGAATTATTTGGCAGGAGCTTAATGTTTTGTTCAGGACAGTGATCTTTCAGAGTGAGGGCTTGGACAGGAGGGGATGGGCTTAGCTCAGCGCTGCTATGTAGCAAGTGGCAGTGAGCCCTGGCTTTGGATGTGAGGCTTTCAAGCCCCAGCTGTCACTGGTCCGATCCCAGCCAGCCAGCCAGCCAGCCAGAACCAGACACTTGGTGTTCTCCATTTCTGCTTCCCTCTAATATGAACGCAGCCAGAGCTCCATAGATTCCACCCACAATGGTTTAGATGTATGTGTAACTGCAATGGAGTTGACCTAAATTTCCCTTATGTTTAAGTACTCTACCATACACATTGGCTGGCATATCCTAACTTTAAAGTAGTGTGATTTAAAACTGTTGCTATTTTTTCCCTGTTTTTCAAGTGGTGACAAATTAGCAGGCAGGAGTATAGTTAGGCGACTGCCTTTTTTTAGCCTGTGTTTTCTTTTCCCCTAATTTAAAGCCATGTTTAGGAGCTGCCCGCCGTGGCGACGATGTAGAGACATTCCCACACTTCCCCGCTCCTTTCCTCCTCCTCCTCCTCCTCCTGTTGCTCCTTCAGTGGGAACCAAACGGGGGAAGAGGGGTGTCACTCAAGGCTGACTCTAGAAAACAGTTTTGATTAAAGCCTTAATGGCAACACTGTGTTGTCCCATAAACAAAACACGGTCTCTCCCTCATGCAAGTACCCGTGAACAAAAGGCTGTTGCTTCCGAGTGCTTTCTCCCTCCCTGCACATCGCCTTTGAAATCAGGAGAAGTGAAGGAGGGAGGGAGAGGGGGGGTCCCTCTTGTTGTTTTGGTCGTCTGGAAAGTATGTGTTGCAATAAACGCCACTCCAGCCACCTGCATCCTTGCTTCCTTTGCGAGATTCAAAGCTTTTGGTCGTGGTGGATTTATTGGGGATTCATCATGCAGCTGTTGAGGAGTTTGCTTTTGGCCTTTTGAAGAGGATGAATCAGATGGCTTGGGATGTGCGGTGCTGGGTCAGCCGTGCTCTCTGAATGTGACTTGTTTACAGTTTAGTCTGACTGTAGCCCGCGTCGCTGATCTATAGATACTCTGACGGCCACAGAGGGTTCGTGTTGCACCACATACACTCAGAATAGACTGTAAACTAAACAAAGCAAAGCTGAAAACCTTGAAGGATAAGGTTTCTTTGTTGTCCTTTGTTTTTATTTTGGTTTTCAGAGGTTCCTACCCCCAGCATCGCAGGGAGATTCCTCCACTGATTTACAGTGATTTGGCCTGTCTCTCTCTCTAATGCTCTTTGTTTTACTGGATGGGTCTCACAGCATCTCTGAATAGCTTGGAAAGTTAAAGTTGAAGTCAATGCCTTAAGAAATCACTTCTAAAGATTGTCTTGACAGTACAGGACATCTTCAGATTAGGAGGAAAACATGCACACAAATACCCTCAAATTTAACCATCGCCTCCTCCTGGTACATTCTGCACTTCTGACCACCTCTCTCCCACATTCACACATTTGTACGAAATAAGCATCCATCCATTATGTATACTGCTTATCCTTTTTTGGCTAGAGCCAATCCCAGGTGAGAGGCAGGATACATCCTGGACAGATCGCCAGTCTATCACAGGTCTGATGAAATGAGCAGTTCTCTCAAATAGAAGTTCTGCTCAGTGAAACTCCTCAGTTGAATTGAATTTTAGGAGGATATTAAACAAAAAAACATTATCAGGGGATAGGTTTGGTTTCAGAAGTGTGTGGGGGGCCTACCTTAACCCTAACTACATACATTTTTAGTTTCACTTACCTGATACTGTGTCATTGATAGTACTGTATTTGCATTTTTATCACAAAAGGCAATCTGCATCTTTTTTAGGAGAAAATTAACTAAACGAAATGGGGATTTGTTTATTTCTTTATTTTCTGCAGGTGTCTGCCTCAGGCCCAACAACCCAATGCACGGTTGCCTGGTAGTAACCCAAGAGGCAACACCAAGGGCAAAAAAAACTGCAAATAGCTATGCATCACTCGTTTAATTTTGTTCATCTAAACCCATATAACATCTTTAAATATTTATGAGTTTTGCATGGAGTTCATTAAAGTTGAGCTTGGCAACACCAGGCTCATATAAACAGTGGAGCCAGACAAAAAAGATATTGATGGTGCTTTACTTAATTTAGTTTAAAAAGTTACTCAGAAAAATCAAAAATGAGAAAGATCCAAATCCTCCCGTCATACACTTACAGTATTTCCTCTCAATGCAAATGCCTGAATCAAAACCCTCCACCGCTCCAGTGGTTTTGCATCATTACACAACACAACACAAGCAGAGGCCACGAGTTTTCTCTGCCAGCATGTTGTGCTACAGTAGAAGTAATCCGTTTCAAGGTTCTCAAGCTAAGTCAGTGAGCAGTACATGACTCAACCAGAAAAGGCATCACAGCGGTGCCAGGAGGGCTACTCTAAACTCCACACGAGGCTAACTTACTTATGAGTAAATAATCTGTGCTGTTTGAGACACTGAGCTGACTATCTGCCACTCACACTGCAGCTCAGTCAATAAGAATCTATGGTTTTATGAAAACATCTCCTACAGTCATTGAGGTTTTGGCCCGTGTCTGAACTTGTTGACTCTCATAGAAAGCCTCGCTTATTGATTCTGCTCCTCTCAGATAAAAAGGGTTTTTGGCCTAATTGTGCAGTAATCCTGTTTTCTTTAACAAGGGTTTTCATGTGTACATGCCTGTGTGTGTGTGTGTGTGTGTGTGTGTGTGTGTGTGTGTGTGTTATTGGATCACATTACCTCAAATGTCCCTAATCTTCCTCCAGTTATTAAAGAGGTGGCCACTTTGTGAGGAGGAAGGCTTGGCTTGTCGGTCACAGGGATTAAACAACACGGTGCATGTCTAGTATTTGTAATGTCAGTACAATATAAGGTCAAATTGAATATGATGTTTAAGTATAACTGCTCTAAAACAAGATGATTGGTAGCATTCATCATCCATCTAATGCTAAATGTATTATACAGTAAGTTCAAGTTGTTATTATTGTTCCAAACATCCTGCAGCTTTAAATTTCTTTTGATCACCTTGAACTACCAAGCTAAGCAGTTTGGAGATAGTTAAACTGACCTGGGCCCTGAAACTGACCAAAAGCTTATGAGTTAAAAATAGAATGAGCTGGTGAAAGATAAATAGAAAAAAGTTTGGTATATTGGTGGTAAGAAAAATTAAGAAATAAAAAATCTTCCCTTTTTCATAAACTGCCTACGTAAAGAAAAAGTAAAAAAGCTTCAGTCTATTCAAACATAATTTTAATTATCTAATTAGCTGCATTATTAATTGATGAATTTGGTTATATCTGTGAGTCTTCTGATTCCAAATGGCCATTGGAGTTTTGTTTTCTCCTGCGGAATAAATGTCAGCATGTTGCTGTAAAATGAGTAATTAAAGAACAAGTAACAATATATATACTTTGTTATGAAAACTAGTCCAATTGTAGTCAAATCTGTCCTCCGCTGTGGCCTAAACTTTCAAGCCAGGAAGAGTAGTCCCAGGGACAGGAAGTGTTTGAAAACAAGGGAAGCCCGTTTAGGGAGGAATAAATCATGGCCCTCATGACAATGTTTTTGTCTTGTCGTGTCTGATTGTCTGTAGGGGGTGACACTGACCTCAGGCTATTCCTGCCTGCTGTTTTTTTAGCAAAGACAGGGGCTGGAAATGCAATGGCAGCTGCCTTGGCTTCTTTTCCTTCAGCAGCCGAGTCCAACATCTCCAGTTCATCGGAGACAAGTCGAGGAGGAGGAACACAGGGGAACATCTGGAAAAAGGGGGATATTTCAGCTTTTGAGAGTAAATGTAAAAAGCAGCAGGTACACAATGGACATTTTGGCCGGTATGAAATGCGTCAGTGTTAGCAGACTTCTAGGTTCGCTTTGATTTCTCTCCCAAGAAAATTCATTATTTGCTTGTCTGTGCCAGACAGTTGCATGGTTGTCTTCAAAGGGATAAACTATGACTTTCTGTTTCTTTCTTCTGTTAGTCAAAGCTGGACTCGAATTTTTGCAACCTTGGCCATGCTTTTGCTAATCGACCGGCAAGGACCACCTCTTAAACCATTGCATGCACCTTAGATTATTGTTTTTAATCTCTGAAGCATACAAAGAACACACACGCCACTGCATTTTTACAATTTCCAATATGAGATAAAGCATAAATCACTGTATAAAAAGTCTGAAAACCACGTGGGGACATTTCAAAATCTGTTTTTTCAGTCCTCTAAGCGAAAAGTACAAGCCCTTTCTTCCTGTTATCCTCAGGGTCATATTCCTTATGCTCTTTGTCAGATAGGTTTACACTGCTTTGATCATTTCATCGTGAATGCAACTGCTTCAAAAGTGATGTAGAAGTAGCTCTGGGCTTAAATTTTTCAAGCCTCCCTTTCCATCAAGCACTGACAAGTGTCCCAAATATTTTTCCTGCTTTTAGCTGCTTAGAGACTATTTAGCTGTGTCTTTCAGACATTTCCTCACTATAGCACTGCGTCACCACCTCTCTCTTTAGAAAAGACAAGTCTAACTAACCACGTTCCTCTGTTTGTGCCTGCTTGACCCTGACGACACGGTCTTTTCCCTCCCATTTCCTCTGTTGCTAAAGTTAGGCGCTGTCTTAGCTCACCATATCATCGTGGAGATAACTCAGTAGGAAGTACTGAGCTTTGAGTCCAGCAGCCTAATGACTGCCTTCTTTTCAGTCAGTGCACTCATTATGGCTCTTACTGTACCCATGATGTAATTTGTAGTTTGATTAGTCTGTCTCTGAGGACTGCCTTATTTATTTTGACTTTGAGATAGATGGCGTTCTGACTGTGGAGGCATTTTCCTGAGCCAAAGTCCTCTCTCTCTTGTTCCTTTCATGATGATGCAGATATCAAAAGGGAAGCCACACTCACAGGGCTTTTAATGAAGCCAAACAATGGGCACCTTTGTCAGGCCCTTCCCTTATCCACGAGCCTACACAAGCAGAATCATAACCCACCCGGCAAATGGCAATAACATCAGCTGCAGTCTGCTTTCATCCTGTGGTGTTGTGACAGACTTGGTGCTGCATTGTTTTGAACATGTATCCACACACGTGTTGTTTACTGAATATATGTACATGTGTGGTAGTAGATGACTATATTGATTATTCAACTTGTTAACAATCAATAATAATCTTTAAAAATGACATAAAACACTCAAAGTGCAAGTTCTTCCATAGAGCGAAAGCTATTTTTTATGCTACTGCTGTGGTCTATAATCACTGACTTTTTAATGAGCATAATTAAGATGAATTAATAAAATAATGACTTAATTGAAATAGTCCAAAAGTTAATTTCAAAATATTAAACATAGGAAATAATGCTGTTATTAAGTTCTGTTGAAGATTTTAGTTTGGCATGAACATTAGCCTCTGGACAGCTAACTGAACACAGCAACCACAACAGTTTTCACAGTGTTTTTAAATGGTACAGTAGACACTGACATGCTAACTTGTTATACAGTCAGGGGAGTTAGCTCAGGACAGGTAGAGAGAGCACAGCAAGGAGCAATTATTTTTCATCTATGGACGGAAGTGTTCTACATTATTCATCCATGTTTTAAATAATGATACAGTATATCTAGTCTGATATAAATATGTATATCAGCAACCCTTTCAGGAACAATAGAAAGATGAAAACCTTTCAAATTAATTATCTTTGCTAAATCCACACACACACAATTTTACATGAATTTACAAAACGCTTCTGAATCTGTGACAGTGCCATGACTGCTTCCTGTGTCTGAAATAACTCCCTGCTAAGCACCAAAGGTCAGTCAAGCTTTGTTTTGTCAGAATATGTCAGCTGCACTTTGATGTTAGTTCACTGATACACTTAACTAAGGAACATCGTAAACATTATACTTGCTAAACATCAGCATGTTAGTGTTGCCATTGTGAGTACATTAGCAGGATAATATTAGCATTTAGCTCAAAGCATTACGGAGCTGCTAGCATGGCAGGACACTTATTTCCTTTTGAATTATCATCTTTGTTCTTCATTGTAAAAATAAATAAAGGGTGAGGGTGAGGAGGGGGCCATCACAACATAAATAAAAGGCAGAAATAAAAAGGTTAAAGTTTGAGTCCATTTGTATGATATATTATGGTCTGTCACCCCTCTTGTGGAATTCATCAAGAATACCTCAAGGGAAGTGCAGACATGTACTCGTGTAGTGTGTAAAATGTCGTGATGAGCAACTGTCTGCCTACAAATTGGGCAAATTGAACAAACTTTTAGAGTGAAAATCAGCAGCCAGTTGTCATGGAGGTTCATGAAGCATCTGCCAAGTTTGAAGTCCAAGGACAGGAAAACATGGTGATAAGTCCTCTGTTGTTGTCACACAAACAGTGAGTGCATTCCCATGGAAAGAATATTTTGGACAAGGAGGGGTCTTGAGAAACAGGGATGTTATTCATATTGCAGCCACCAAGATACACCTTGTATTTCTGTTTGTTCACCTCAGATTGTGTGGGAAGGCTTCTGCTCAATTTCAGGAAGGTTCTTTGCTCATTAGATACAGATTGTTGCTGAATTCATGCTGCTCTCTACCTCCTGATTACCTTGTTATCTATAGAAAACCTGCTTCCTGCAGAGGTCACCACCTGGTTATGATTCAAGTTCACATACATGGATCTGTAAAATGGGGTGGGGCAGTAACTGTACTGTACAATGGTATACTTATAACGCAAGCTCTGTGAAAGACCATTCAGCTATTACAGGAATTCTTCAGGTCACTCCTTAATGAGAAAGTGCATTCCTCTTTTTGTCACCACTTCAAAAAACAAGTGGTGGGCTTTGCACGTTGCAGTTGTGTGGTTTTTTTGAACAGTGGTTTTGGTGACCTGTGTGAGGTAAAACAAACATTTAATTTAATTTAAAGGATCAGGCGAGCAGGTGGGATACAAAAGCACAGAGTTAATATAGAAATCTCAGGGGAAAGAAGGAATTAGGCCCTATTATCTCACTGGGGGGTAGGAAAGTGGGTTGGGCCGCTTGCTGAGATATTTTTGACCTTTGAAGCAATGAGGTGAGTCTACACCAAGATGTATGGAACAGGAATTAGAGGTTATATCAACTAAATGCCTATTGAAATCTGTCACAATCCAAATTTACCACTGATTAGGCTTTGGTGGAAAGGTGCATCTCACCGCTGCATTCCCACATTTTCAGAACAACACTTGCTGGCCCAAGGCAGCTGCAAACAAGTGGAAGAGAGCAAGTTTATCTGTTAGTTTACTCATAATCCATCATACACATTTCCACCTGCAGGTGACAAGAAGTATTTTAACTGCAGGTCTGTGAGTTGAGAGGATCGTGACACAGGGAGACCTGAAACTCAGAGGATAGAAAGGCCTACAGGTCACAGCCAAACAGATGTCACTTTGACCTGCAGCATTGTTGTCGTTCAGCTCAGTTCAGCACTGTCATCACTCCCACCAATGAGGTGCGAGTGATTTGCAGAGGGTCTGCTCTCCGCTGCACAATCTCCACTCATCCTGTCACCTTAAATAGGTGGAAAATTCTCTGGCCTAAAGGTGCGTGTGTTACTCCTTGAGGATATTTTCAGCATAACACACCCCAGCTGTGGCTGCAGTTCTCATCCGCATGTCTCGTCGGTTTCTTGCCTGATGCCAGCGTTGCTAAGCTAAACATTGACTCTGAGCTGATGGCACAGAGAACTGTCCTCCCCGCACGTACATAAAATCTGGAAGATGTGTTGTTTGCTTTGAGAGGAGGTGATGTTTTCAGATGCTTGCTGTCTTTTCCCAGCGACTAGCGATTAGCAGCTTGTTGCTCCCCCTTTCTCACTTTTCTGTTCTTCCTTTTTTCTCACTGAAATGACACATGGGCTGTGTACTGGCTCTGCATAGTTACTGTAAGCATGGTGAATGAACACTTTTTGCAGTCCAATCTGAGTTTGTTGGCAGCATTACCACAAAATTTTAATACACAAACAGTGGGATGTCTACAGTGTAGTACCTCTGCTAGAACATCACTTGGTTGTATATTTTTGCAGATTGCAAAATATTTAAGTCTTAATATTTTACTGCTGTAGGTTCATTTAATGCTATATTTATTTATTTAAAAAATATTCCCCAAAAAATTTCCCATTATTAAATGGGATAATCTTGCTCTAAGTTTTGGTATTGAGTTACACTAGGGGCTACAACTTGTATTTTAGCCTTGTTTATTTACATTTTACAACTAGCACATATGCTGAATGAGCAGTGAGCTCATGGTTGTATGGACAGCTGGTTTTCTTTGATGCTGAAGAAAACTTCAAAACATGATGTTTGTCAGACACCTCTGGTGATTATAATGAGCATCTTTTTTTTCTATGATCTCTAAATAGATATATGGACTGGTCTATCAGAGATAATGATATTTACATAAAGTGAAAGTCATGCTGAATGTAAAAATACCAAACATATATGTGCATTAAGATTGAGAAGGATAGGGAGTATGTATTTTGAGGCAAATCACTGCAATGAGGTGCAAAGGCTTTTCAACTATCTTAACTGCCTCCCTGAGCTGCAGCTCCACCTGTTTACTGTGTGTTGGTAAATCAGCAGGTCAAAATACAACTAACTTCCTGTTGTCTTTAGAACACGTGTATGCACCTGTCTTTTTAAGATAAGTTATGGTTGTTTATTTTCATAATAAGGAAAGCAGTGCTAACCATGACAAAGACTGGTATCAGATTTTACACACACATTGACTCTAAAACTGAGGAAATGGAAAACAAATCTGACAGTAACATTTATCACTGTTACTGAACAGTTGTTGATTCACTTGTTGAACTTGTTGCCCATGTGAGCATTTATGCACACTAGGCTGCTTATCTGCTCCCTGAGGGTGAGCACACCACCCTCTTGCAGAGCTGCTCCTGGTATTCAAGAACGCATTGCAAGGCATTCATATTAGGGCGGCACATCTCTCACTTGTCACTTCAAAGGGAGTGCATGGAGGTCAGGGTTTCATCAGACTGTGTCAGTGTTCGGCACAGATGATTGGAGAAAAATGCTGACCTAAAAATAGAACGCCGTGTCATGCTCATAAAGACAGACAGAGCCCAGATGATGTGATTCTATGCCAAATTGCTGTTATTAAAATACCTCCGTGCCAACAGATTGGGAGACACCTTGAGCTGGCTGCAGTGGGGTGTGGGTGGGGGTGTGAGGGTGTTATGGTGTGGCTGCAGCCACGTCGATGAAGTGGAGCGGGAGAAGGATGCACAAAGAGTCGGGACAGGTGTTGGAGATTTCGTCACAATTGAGTTTTTTTTTTTTTCATTACTGGTAAGAGTTCATCCCTCGTGCTCACTCTGCCTGCAGAGCTGAAGATGTTTTTCTGCACAGGGATGGCAAATAGGATCATATGATGAGTGCTTAATGGCCCTGCAGTTACAACTGTTCTATATCACTGCCTCTCCCTGATGAATGAGGCGTTCATAGGGCAGTAACTTATTATTACTGCAGCATTAGTCCTTTGATCTTCCAGGAGTTTGAACCCTGGAGATTTTAAGAGGGATGGCTCGTCAGAATAGCTTTGCAGATGGGATCGGGCCTGGTCTTGCCCTGGCTGTGGGGAGAGGAGGCCCAGAGGTGTGCAGAGGCACCAGCGTGCAGGAAAACCTGACTACAGAGGCATCACAGTGCAGTCTAATGGACCCTTGGTTCCTAATGTTTGAATGGATCAAAGAAGTAATTTATTATGATATATTTGCAACTCATATTTTGGATTTTGTTCATTTCCTCAGCCAGGACAGTCATGATTCTTGAACCTCCTGTAGAGGGAGAAGGAGAGTTTTATCTTCATAGACCCTGAATGTGAAGGTGCTGCCCCTGAATCCCTGCTCAGGAGCCACAATAAAACACAAGATGTCATTCGCGCCAGGACATTCCTCTATTAATGACAAAGGCGAATGGTAAACCTCATGATGAAACATGAAGAGGGAGAGGAGAAGGGAACAGAAGGTAGGAGAGAGTTAGAGAGGTGGAGAGGTGAATGGGTTGATTCAGAGGAGTGGCAGGTGAGGCCAGAGGGCGACCTGCACCAGCCCTGTCTGTCTTCAAGGTCAGGTCTGGCAGGTCAGAAACAGGACTGTTAACGGGAAAATTTGTTGCTTTGATTTAACCCTTTCACGTCTTTCTCCTCCCTTTTTGTCGTCGCTAGTCCCTCTCTGGTGCTCACATTCCCCTCTGTTTACCTACCTAATTCTCTTTCCACCCTCCCATCCTCCATTGGTTTGTCTGGCACGTCCCCGTTCTCATTGTGCAGGCTGAGCCGCTGGCCCTCTTTAAGATCTGCATTAGAATGTTGTTTTTATATAGCAGCAAGCGGAGGCATGTGGAGTCTCTTTTGAACTGCTCGGCAAACAGATGGAGGTTTTCACGCTGCCTTTATGAGATTAAGTGAAACATTCCCATAAAAGAAAGACATTTTCCCCCTGTCCCTTCACCCACCACTGTCTCACTTTCTCTCTGTCTTACTCGTGTCTCTCATTCTGTCTTTGTCTCTGTCTCTTTTACTTTCTCTCTTTTTTTTTTTGACTCGCCTCAGGCTTGGGCAAGGGCACGCTGCTGAAAGTGAAGTGGAAAGTAGACAGGTTTGTGTTACCAATAACTACTTCCCCAGGCAAGCAAGTGAGCACTAAGCATCTCCCAGAGTTTAAAGCAAACCAGCAAACAGGTCCTGTGAGTCCGACACTGCAGGCGGAGGGAGTGAGTTCTTGTTTCTCCTCTGCAGAATGAACCTGTTTAACTCTGACTCAGGTGGGTTAGTGCCAAGTGCCCCCTCTCTGGCTTTTAACAGGGGTTTGACAAAACAGATTCACAGGGCAGACAGTGTGCCTCTACAGTATGTAATTCACTAGGATACAATGAGACTATTTAGACTTGCTTCGCCATTTACCCCATGCAAATCTAAAGCATGTCCAGTCGTTATCAAGCATGGTTAGTTTGAAATGTTGTGATTTTTCTATTTCTCTATATTGACCCACATTTTATAAGAACAGTGTTTTAGAGTCAGACAGCATGCAGAGAGAACAGTGTTTAAATCCTCATGTTGTTGTTGTGAATGATGTTGATGAAGGTGATGAACTACATTTTGAGAATTGGCAGGAGCCAATTATGGCCAGTTGATCAGTTGATCCACCACTTTGGTCCAGTCTGAAATATTTCAACAACCATCTGATGAATTGCCTTGAAATTTTGTCCGGGAACTCATGCTCCTCTTGGGAGGAATGCTGTTGACCTTTGGTGATCCTCCGACTGTTACTGTAGCGCCACCCTGAGGATCACATTTGTGGTTTTGAGTGAAAAATGTCAACAACTGGCTGGATGGCCAAGACATTTTATCCAGATATTCATGTTCCCCATAGGAAAAACTGGATTAACGTTAGTTATTCCTGATTTTGGTTTATGACCAAAACCCTGCAAAACTAACAACACTGTGTTACACTGGTGTTAATATTTAGCACAGGCACCCCTGTGATGCCAGTACACACGAACATACATGCATATGTATAGATAGATAGATAGATAGATAGATAGATAGATAGATAGATAGATAGATAGATAGAAACATGAAAAAAGAGAAACAGGGTAACAGTGCCCCCAGCCATAGGCTGTGAGGATGCTATGCTGTGGCCTGCTCTGGACGTGTTGGACAGTATTCTTCGCCACCATCATCAAAACACCAAATGAGGGAATATCCTTTGGAGGAATGGTGCTCCATCCCTCCAGTAGAGTCCAGAGACTTGTAAAACCAATGCCAGGGAGCACTGAGGCTGCATGTGGTGACTCAACACCTTTCTAAGACACAATTTTGGTTTGTCACTCGTTTATACTTTACACCACAACCTTTGTTTGACTGCTATAGTTTTTAACCAGTTTGCAGGTTTTTCATTTAAAAGTTCATTTTATTAAACTGGTCTTATTTTCATAAACAGGTCCTACTGACTTGTGAAATGTGATTTGCAACGATTTATAGTAGTTATGCAATGGTAGAAATGTCCAGTGCCACGGGAGGTAGTGTATGGTATTCTTGTAATTTGAAATCAGACAAGTCTTTTAAATTTTATCTGTGTCTAAGTTTCCCTCATGTACAGACAGAGTGTGTCTTCAGTTGTCACTGTGTGTGTGTGTGTGTGTGTGTGTGTGTGTGTGTGTGTGTGTGTGTGTCTGTGTCTGTGTGTGTGTTTTTGCTCTGCAGAAAGACACGGCTTACTGCATGGCCTGTTCCAAGAATGAATTCCTGGAGGCTTACAAGAGCTGTTGAATGAGATGGAGGGCTCAGGGCAGGAATGATGGGTGGGAGGGAGGGAGAGGAGGGAGGCTGCTGTACTCTATAGGAGGGGTGTCAGGCTCTCACTTACAGGCCTGATTAAATAACAGGATGCTTTATGAAAACAAGAACATTATCTGCCTCTTAAAAGGCCGGGAAAGGCCCTCTAATTGGCTTCCCCTGAGTCTCTGTGTTGCCGGCCGTCGGTGAGAGAAAAAATCCTCAGCCGGCTACAAACTGAGAGAAATTATTCAGCACACTTTCTCTCCCTCCTCTAGTTATACTCTCATCAGCACTATAGGAATGTATCAACATAGCGATACCAAGCCTACAAAAAGGGTTTCTTTTTCCACCCAAAGGAGGATTATTCCTACCTGAATCTCTTGATTGAGTGCAATACAAACAATAAAGAGATAGTGGCTCCTCTGTGGGATCGGACAGTTTCTCATGTGGCAACTTTCACAGCCGAGGTTTTAAAAAAGGCCCTGTAGATGTTTGGAGAAGTGGGAAGAAAATGTTAGAGGTGGGGTTTGGTATGTTTGTGTTCCCTGCGAGATCAGAAGAGTCCGTACATCCAGGGATCAAACTCCCCCCTCTTTACATTTCTCTCCCTGCCATCTTACCCAGGTGGTTTACTTAATTATACTTATTAAAGTCAAGTACTGCTATGATTAAAGTATATCATGATAGTTACCACTGTAATTAATTTTAGAACTATTTCATATGCTTACACAGCTTTAGTTAATTATAGTGATGGTTCAGTGTAGCAGCAGTCAGTGTTAGTAAAGCACTGTTGGACTGACAATGTCAAAATATATTATCATTCACTGTAATAGTAGTAGTTCACCTCTTAGATTAAACCCACTATGGTTAGAATTGTGTTAAAAATTTCTAGCCCACATGTATGTGTATGTCTGTAGTGCATATTTTTTTAGCCTGGATCACAAGAAAACCAGAACAAAACAGCTGTGGTTTTATGAGGGCTTTAACTTTACTCTTTGTTTCTTGTACAGATTAAACAAACAAGATGTTAATTAGTGAGCTAAAGGTGCTGGTCGACAGATGTCTTTTCTTTCACCTTTCAACAGATCCAGGCTAGCTGCTTTTAGTCTTTATGCTAAGCTAAGCGAACCATGTCTTGGCACATAGACATAAGAAAGGTATTGATCTTCATTGAGAAAGTGAATAAATATATTTTCTAAAATGTTGAACTATTCCTTTAAGGAGCTGTACAGCTGAAAGTCGCAGCTCATGAGGCTTTAAAACTCAAAGTCAAGTTTCCTTCTTGACATGTTTACTGGCTGCCGACACTATCGGTGCCCAGGCCGCTGAGTTTAAAGAGTGATTTGTAAGGTCATATGTTGGCGTGTGTGCGTGATGGAGTCGGGTCTCTCAGCTCCATCATCACAGCTGTCACTGGCG
Source organism: Lates calcarifer (assembly GCF_001640805.2). NCBI lineage: Eukaryota > Metazoa > Chordata > Actinopteri > Centropomidae > Lates > Lates calcarifer. The sequence goes on from NC_066852.1 coordinate 8,474,061, forward strand.
GTCACATCAGTCTCATCTGCCCGCAGGCTGCAGCCGCTCGCTGCCCAGCCGTTTGATGTTTCGAGGATGTGTTTAGCAAACGATAGTGTATCAGATGGCATTGGTCTTTCTCTGTTAACTCGTGCTTTGCATTTCAAATGTGTGTCACAGTCCAGCCAGCTCCTGCTAACGAGAGGTGGCAAGAGACAAGGGAAGTGCAGAGACAGAGAGAGAGAGAGAGAGAGAGAGAGAGAGAGAAAGAGGGGAGGGGTGAACTTCAATACTGTGAGTTCTCTAAGTGACCTCTCTTACCTCCAGACAGACAGATCAGGTTCATAATTTTTTCCAGTATGTCTCTCTCCTCTGCATGAGAAAGGTGGCCAAGCCCAGGTTCTGGATTTAGTGTTTGTGCGTGTGTGTGTGTGTGTGTGTGTGTGTGTGTGTGTGTGTGTGTGTGTGTGTGCCAGGATGAATGGAAGGTAGCGGGAGGAGGAGTGTGTGATTCAGGCCCACCCCCTCAGGCTCAATACTTTTCCTGAGAGCGTAAAATCTCCTCACCTGCCCTGACTCGCTTGCCCCCCACCCCACCTACCCCCGCCTCCCCTCCTCTTCATTCAGTACTTGCCCCCCCACCCCCCACCCCCCACCCCACCTCCAGCGTCCCCACATCAAAGTACCCCTGTGAGTAATGGATACCCAGCAGGGCCACACCCTTCCCTCTTCCAACCAACTTAACTGCCGCTCAGCCAGTGGCAAGCACCCGGCAATCACACAGCACACACACATACAGCAATTATTCACACACAATTAGACTTAAATATACAGCTTAAAAGATAGGGAAACAATATTTAAAGCAAGGCCGCATAGTTTTGGTTATACTTGATGTAATTTACCAAACTATTTCAACATTTACATAAGCATATTCAGATAGAAAAAGATTTAGAAGGAATGTAGCCACATTTAAACTTTACTGACTCCCATTTAATGTTGCTCAGTATGCTCTTTGCCAATTAATTGTCTACAGACTAAATATTAATTATGACAATAAACTAGTATTTCTTCACACCATTCATCATCTGGAGATAATATTACTGTTAAGTTAGTGAGTACCTTTTTTGGTCATCACTAAGGTGAAAGATATTAGGAATCTACATTTGACCAAAAAAAAAAAAGTTGTGTTTCCAGTCTACAAGTTTATGAAGGCATTAGAGGACAATATTTTGGTGCCAGCAGGATTTTCATCACCAAAATCATCCATGTGACCACAGTCTTCTGTTCTAGCTGTCAATTTAATACGTACTATGTTCAGTGAGCTTACTACTATGAGTCTGTATGTTCAGTATGTTTAATACCTGAGTGATTGGAATAATCAAGTATTAGATCTGAATGGACCTGAACGTATCAGCCAGAGAAGAAAAATATGTTTGATATTAAATTATTTTAAGATGATCTGCTGCCTAGCACCAGGTTAGCTGGGATGTTTTATGATGTGGAAGGTGAAAACAAGACTTCTTATTAAGAAGTTAGATTTTTGTCTTTTAGGGGCTGTTTGAATCAGCTGCATTTTAGATTGGTTCCCTCTCAAATCAGGTCTCTGTTGTTATAAATTCCATATCAGGTACTGGTAGGTTAAATGGATCCTAATACCTGATCCTGATATTTCCATTCCCATCAGCCTCAGCTGCACTTTGTCTTTAGCGTTAGTTAATGTTAGGGTGCTAATGTAGTGAACTTAGTGGCTGAACACTCAGTGTGTTATCATTGTCCTTGTGAGCATGTTTTAGCTCATTTAGCTCAAAGCACTGTAGTCACCACAGTGGTGATAGTCTTCAGTCTTGTTTAATAATTAGCTTTAAAACTGCTCCCATGTATTGTCACTTTGAAGTAAATACTATTTAACAATGAATAATAATGAGTTTACACAAAGTGAGCCAGCTGACCACTGGGTAAAGTGATGTACTATTGTGTGCCCCCCACTAAAATCTTCGTCACCAGCCCCCACCTCTGTCTGCTTCTCATTTAGGCATGCGGCATGTCCCAGTGCCTCAGTAATGATTCCAGTGTGCCAGGCCGGTCAGGAGAAATGACAGAGCAGAGTCTCGGCCTCAGACCTGTAGGCCCAGAGCTCTGTACTCTGTCATTAGACGCTTTAATGCAGCAGCACCACAGCGTGCTCGCCTCCCTCCTCTCCCTCCCTCTCTGCCCCTCTCTTTTTTTTCTCTACCCCTTTCACTCTCACTCCTTATTCCCACACATATTATTCCATGCTATAATTTACTCGTGCACTGAATGATGTGGAGAGTCACGCTGGGAAAATAGACCAACCAGGTCCCCACAAGTACTACAAAGTTAGATTGAGTTAAATAGAGTCCAGTGCCATGCTTTGAGAGTGTTAAAGGGTTATCAGAGCCCAAGGAAAAGGTTTCTGTCAGTGTGTGTGCTGGCATGTAATTAACTGTTTAAAAAAAAAAAAAAAAAAAAAATCAAAATAAAGCCAACCATGCTCACTAATTAGCTCAGCTTGAAATGTCTTACTTTCTGGTTGCACTGCAAAAATCTCTGTTGTAACATAGTCACTTAGTCATTAGAGTAAAACAAAAAAATCTTGTCATTGGAAAAACTGGGTGAAATTTATTTTATCTAGTTCCATTTCAAAACAACTTTTTCAGTAATTTTCTTGTAACTTTTCTTGTTCTGTCTGGTTTTATACTGAAAGCTTCTGGAACAAGTGAAATGATCTCACTCCGTTGGATTATTTTTTTGATATATGAAAAACACTTACGCCACAATATTAGAATGAATAATTGAATTTTTGTGTTGTGGCTCACCACCACTTTTAGTTCAAAATCTGCTGTCAAAAGTCAAAGGTTATGAAGCTACTGGGTCACTCTGAATATAGTTCTGTAATGATAGATGTTTAACTACTATAGCAGATGTTTCTCCATGGCAAGATTGAATGTGTGTATGTGTGTGTGTAATATTCTCATCGTTGCCCTGTCCTTGTTCTCTCCGTTACGTTGGAACATGGCTGCAGATGAAGGGAGTTGGCCCGCTGGCCCGACTGTGCCATCCGCACCACATTAAACCCATGACAAACACCAAGACGTGAACAGGCAAAGCGATTTTGTCAGGCGACGGAAAAAGCTTGGCCCATCCCCTTGTAATAAAGACATCACAGCAGCGTAGTTTGTTTCTACCCAGTTGGGAACACACTGTGATGCCAGGCCCTGGCTCACACACCGCACTTCACCAGGGATGTAAACAAACAGCGCTGGCGGGCCCCAAGCAGGCCACCCACTGGCTGGAGTCACAGGAGTTAATGCAAGATGAGCTGGGGCTGATACTGTAGATGTGCTGCTTGGAGTAAGGTGGACTATACATAGATTCCTGATTGGTCTGTTTGTCTGAATAACTTTCACCTGTGCAGTAGGTGTTACAATTTATGGACACTATGTGATTGAGAGATTTTTATGTGATTGTAGCATCTTTGAAATTATTCTGGTGGCAAATGAAAACTGGTGAAGAATATGCAATGTTTTCAGCCAACTAATCTCAGTCTTCTCAGCTCATATTTACAGAGAAGGAGGCAAAGACACTGATCTAGTAAAAAAACAAACACTAGTAAAACAAGAACCACTTGCTTGGTTTTTACAGAGCTTTCATCTGTACTCATGGCTTTCATCAGTGAATGGAGTTTAGTTTAGTTTTAGTGTAGCAGGTGTTGAGTATGCAGTGTGCTCAGACTGTAAAAGAAACAAAATTAAGTACATATATATTACATAGTAAAAAAATAAGGTTAAATAGTAACTCTTTAGATTGTGAATGCATACCTGCTTGTGTGTGCGTGACCTCACAGCTCCTCCAGGCCCCAAGCCCTCAGGTGTGTTTATGTTTGTGACCGCTTGCTTTTGCAGAAAGCTCTACACAGCCTGCTACTACTCCTCAACATCTGAAATAATGTCTGCTTCACAGAACACAGCAGAAAGTCGCCCACGTTTGCCCACACCCTCTTTCAAAAGCCCTTCAGTGTTAAATGTAGCAGCAGGCTGTTGTGGTATGTGTGTTGTTTGTTAGTTTTTCCAGTGATGACGTCTTCACTGTATAACTCTGTAAACCACAGTCATTTCCGATGCTGCAATTGTTTTTACTGAAATGCCTAATATTGTTTAATCACATGTCAAATTGCACTTGATGGGGACGGGTGTTTACCTAACCACAGGCCTGTCTGTTTCAGTTCCGACTAGAACAAACCTGGATGTTGAAACACTTTAGCCGGCAGTCCTTTGAACTGTCTTGTTAGCGTCAGACCTGCGCTTTTCACTGCAGCATTAAAGGTTAAATATATCTCCTATTAATCATGTAATGAGATCTCTCAGGGCCTCTTCCGGGTCTGTGGCTCAGTCGAGACGAAGTCTTGGCAACCACACTGTGGTGCCACTACTACTAATACTGTGATATAATAAGACCACAGCAGCAGTCATTCGAGAAATATAGTACGATATATTCTTGAACTGGTCGTTGTTAGTCTGAACTGTAGGAGGCTATTTGAAACTTCTCCACTGGTTCAGTGTGTGTGTGTATGTGTGTGTCAGACCACAAGAGCAGACTTTCCTGCATTTAATACCGCGATTAGAGGACGTATGGGCACACTGCTGCGTAGAGAACTTTTGAACCCCAGGTAAAACAAATTCCCACATGTCAAAGATCCAGTTTTTTTCTCTCATGTGACCACACCCCATTTAGGCCTATGCATGTACTACAATTATTGTTCTGATGAAACAGAGAAAAAGGCTCCTGCACAGGAGCTGAAAGCCAGATCAGAGGAGATATGCTCATTTTTTTATTTGACCTCTCCCTGACCACCGATACTAAAGCCTTTGAATACCACCTGTGGTTCTGTGGAACAATTCTGCAAACTCAGAATCACACAGAAGCACACACACATACTGTATGCACATTCACAGATGGCAATTTAGTGTACGCATTGCTTTGAGGAAATAAATGAAACAGCTGTAAGCTTTTGACATTTGATGTACACAAAGGAAACGTCTGTTTCTTCCTTGTCATGCACTGACTTTCAGTGCCACCACTCCACAAAAGAAGTTTCTCATTAAACTTGATTAATGGCTCAACTGAGTGATGCTTCAACCTGAATTTCTTTTGTAAGTGTCTGTGAGTGCACGCACACCTTCCTGCCCTGGGCTGCGAGCAGTAGGCTCACTGTTTAGTGTTGTGTTTGACCCGGATGATTAGGTGTTTAAACTTGTGTCTTCTCCTCATTAAGCCTTGGCAGATGCCAGACGCTTAAGAGCATGTGATGAGATATTGATGAAAAGGCTGCTATTTGTTTTCTCGTCGTCTTCTGGTGATGCTGGGGAAAGCATTTCTGGGCTTTTGTAGAACATGCTGATAACACAAACAACATTCAGAGCTGGCGAATAAACAAAGCCAGGTCAGGGAGCAGCTGGTCAATAGCAATGACAGAACATACAGTACACACACTCATGAAACAAAGCACAAAGGAACTACAGCTTGTAGAAATGACAATATCTCTATGTTCCTCTAGATTTTAGCAACTCAGACACACACTAAGTTCTCTACAGCACAGCTAATGAATATTATTCACACTTTAAAACCATCAGACTGGGGATCTGCCCAGGGTGTATCCTGCCTCTCACCCAGTGTCAGCTGGGATTGGCTCCAGCCCCCCCATGACCCTTAAGGATAAGATGTATAGATAATGGATGGATGAATGGATGGATAAAACCATCAGCCAGCCAACACACACCAAAATGCTCATAATGGCATAACTTAGTCCTTAACTTAGGAGCACTGTTTCCACAGCATCTCTACCTTTTAAAATGTGCAGTTAGCAGCTTTCAGTAGTAAATATATAGTAAATGACAGTTAGTTACTATTCCATTTTTGGGATTTTAAAGTGACTCTATGTAACCCCTGAAAAAAAAAGAAATAGCAAATTCTGTCTTTTACAAATAAAAAGTTGAATTTATGTGCAATAAAATTCACCCTTGATCAATACACTCAGTGGTTTTGCTGCTACAGCCTTACTTGGTCTGGTATGACCAGTAGTTTATGGTGACAAATGTTAGCAAACTTTTGATAAATATTACTATGTTTCTATGTTAACTGTTATTCATTTAGTTCTCTGCCTACTGAGCCACTGATTCGATAATGTTCTCTACTTGTGTTATGTTTTGCCGGTTACCATTACCCTGTAACTGCCACTTTTGCTTAAGTTATATTGATCACTTTAAAGTGGCTATAATCAATACTTTTCATAGACCACATGACAACTTGTATGTAAAAGGGATAGGTCATGATGATGATGCGATGATGAAGCCATCACTACAAGCTGGTAAACAAAGTGGAGCATTTAGCAGTCAAGCTTTTTCCTTGAGAAGTTGATGGAGACTAAAACCTGAGCTCAGATTGCCAGAAACATCCAAATGAATGTCAATGTTGCTTTGCATCAGCTGGATGTGTATATAGGCAACTGATTGTAACACATTTGTGGAGTATGCATGTAAGTTAATAAAAGTTGATGATATAATAGTAAGTAAATTGTTTTCTGCAGTCCCTATTCAGCTGTTGCCTGACTATATATAGGTTAAAGCCTATATCTCCACTGAGGTCTGATCAGTAGCTGATCGTTCACTCATGTACCATCATGCCTGTTAAGAATATCTCACTGAATATTTTAGCTTTAAAATTACACTCTGTTAAATGACATAATAAAATAAAGAAGCACATTGAGGGGGAGAGCTGCTGAACGTTTTCAGAGCCTGGTTTGCATGGTAGACTGATGAGACACCCATTTTCTTTTGCTCAGTCAAATACTCCACTGTTTTATTTAGCCATTCTGTCCAACATTAAAAAAAGGCAGTATATTTGTGTTTTGGCCTTCCCACTGACACACTCTTCACTCAGTGTGTCTGGCTTCCAGAGTCAGGTGGAAAAGTGACAGGAGGAATACTTTGGGTCGGTGTTGTAAGGCCTAAGGTTCATGGCATGACTGCCACCTAGTGATGGTTTAAGACATGGACACTCGTTTTGATTAGCTGTCCACTGCACAAATGACCTCTCTGAAGGACAGATGTTTTCTGTTGTTTGGGTGACAAGTTGTTTCTGTCCCTGACCCCTCTCCTGTGTTCTGTCCTTCAGGCTCGCATGGCACTGGATAAAGGAGCTCAGGCTGTTATCTTTGATGTCAGTGATGATGCCAATGCTGCTGCTGAGGTGAGTGTGCAGGCACGGCTAAAGACACAGCTACACCTTTATCGATTAACTATCAATCAGTGAGCAAACAGAAGATGATCAGTTTCACATCTTATTGCTGTGTCTTTCTCCTCCTGCTTTGGTTACCATGCCACACACACGCACACAGCTGCGAGAAACAGACTCCCTTCCCCGCCCGGTCGTGCTGGTGGAGGCGGAGGACGCTGAGGAGCTGATGGGCTTGGTCAACAAGAACGAGGAGGCCAAAGTTCGTATTGAGATCATGATGGAGCCATCAAAATGGGTAAGCACCGAATCACATCTATCATGAGCTGCAACTTTCACTCACTCACTGGCTGGAAGAAGAAAAAGAAACCCCTCTGGGAAACAGCAGAACAGAGAGAAAGTTGTGTGAAAACTGGGGAAATTTCACATCGTATTAGGTGAGAGGCCACTCGAGGCTCTAGGTTTAATGTTGTTTTGGTGTGAAATATCGTGCATCAGACTTTATTGTGGACTGAGTGTAAGGACACAAATGGACCATCAAGCGTAGAGAGGAGAGCGTGTGAGACAGGCGTGGACTTTGATATCCATGGGCCCATGGGCATAAACAACAAAGGACATTCAGTAGATTTATGAGATCTTAAAAAGCAAGTCATTCTTGCTATGTGGTAATGCTGCTGTGTTTAGACTTTCATGTGGATTTCTTAGAGGATTTTCTTGTTAATTTAAGAACTTTATACTAAGCTTTAATATATGGTCAAGTAGTGACTGTAATTTATCATAAATATTTGCTTTTTTTCCATCTTCTTTTCCCTTCTCAGCCACATTATGATGTGGGTATCCTGCTCACCATCGTCCTGGCAATTCTTACCATCGTCTTAATCTTTGCTTTCCGCTACAAGTGCAAGTCCAACAGAACCTGGGTGAGTGACAGCAAAACCACTGGCAGAAGTTTTCAGAGGCAAATGTGTCAATGAAATGTCACTGATCTGAATCCACCACTCAGTTAGAGATTTTTCAATGGTTTTTCTAACTCTCCCCTTCCTGTACATGCAGGACTCTGTCCACCAGCAGACCATGCGGGCCATCAGTCGATTGGAGACCAAAACCTACAGCTCTCAGGGCTGCTCAGGCTCACAGCGCCACCGAGGGGCCTGGGGGTCAGCCAGCAGCTCAAACTCCAGCCCAGTCTGTGCCATTTGCCTGGAGGAGTTTCAGGACGGGCAGGTAAGAAGAGAGAGGGAGGAAAGTATCTGTGTTTAGTTAGATACTGAAATGTGTCCATTTGTCATTTATCTGTTATCTACCTCTGTCTTTCATTTTCTGCCCAGCATTTGAGGATCATCTCCTGCGCTCATGAGTTCCATAGAGACTGTGTTGACCCCTGGCTGCTGCAGCATCGCACCTGTCCCCTCTGCATGCATAACATCATGGGTGAGGACAAGCACATTTCCAGTTAAGTTTTGTTAAAGAAGATCCTTCAACCCATAGACTGCAGGAATCTTTCTGTTTTCACTGACCAGCATTAACATGTTAAGATTAATTTAGTGGTTTAGTTTTCCACAACTCTTTGTTTTTAACCTTTTGGAAACAGGCATCTGTGGCTCTCTGTTGTTCATACTTTGGCATGCTGCAGAGTAATACAGAGAAGTTTTTGTCAGTTTAAAAACTGAAATTTGGTGTGACAACCCTGCAGTCCTCTGTATATTCTAATTGTTGCTGTTCCACAGGAACAGAGCGGCAGCCTCAGAGGAACAGACTCCAGCAGAGTCCAGAGCAAAGCCAGGGCTTCCTGCACCCTCAGCCTTACAGCAGCCCACACAACCACCCCTTCCCTCAGCATGCTATTCCCTTCTCTATGAGGCCTCACTATCCTCGTGGACCCTCAGGACCATATCCCTCTCTGGGAAACTACAGTGGCTCCTCTCCCATGGACACTCAGACGGTACGTTTCCTCACCAGCAGGCCACTTGGCCCCAGCTGTGGATACCGCCTTCCAGTAGAGGGTCCTGGAAGGCCCCACAGGATTGGAGGGAACTGCAGGACGTCCACTCACCACTACACCCCTCGTCGGCCGTGCCACAACTATCGTTCATCTTGTCCGACCCAGCGCAGTGCATCCTGCTCAAGACTGCACCACGCCACCTCTGTTACACCACAGACCCGTGGAGCACCTGCCCACAGCCGGCAGGACGAGGGCAGTTGCTCAGGTGGCAGCTACCACACAGAACGCAGTGGATACTTGGCGGACGGGCCGGCGAGTGACTCCAGCTCAGGTCCCTGCCATGGCTCCTCCAGTGATTCAGTTCTTAACTGTACTGACATATCCCTGCAGGGAGTTTATGGCAGCTGGTCCACCTTCCGTAGCTCTCTGAGTAGTGACTATGATCCATTTGTGTATTACGGGCCAGGTCCTGGGCACGGTCCCCGGAGAAACAGCTTGGAGGCTAGTGCCCAGGCCCGGCCCAGGTCTCTGGATTCTGTGGTGAACAAAGCAGGCTGCCCTGAAGAACAGCCACAGACTGTGTTCAGCCACATCCACTACCACCGCCACAGACACCACCACTATGAGGAGGGGGAGCACAGCCAGGGCCCGAGCAGAGGTTCAGATGAGGAGCAGGGGGCCGCTGCCGCCGCTGCCGCTGCTGCACCTGCTTCTCTTGTCCTGGACAAAGACTCACCCATGTGCCCTCCTAAGCACAGCCCCTGCCAGTGCCCAAAGCCAGACCCCACAGATCGGCCCAGCCCGGGACAGACAGAGCGTCAGGACCATGACCCCAGCAGCCCCACGGGACCTCCTGTCCTGATGTCCCCAATCCCCTTACAGCTCCAACCTCACTGCTGCCACCAGGGACACGGACACCCTCCCGCCCCTCTTGGGCGAGTGAGTGGCTGTGTGCTTGATGGCCCCTCTGTTCGCTTCCACCAGAGCCTGGATCTGCAGGATGACCGTAGCATCCACATTCACTACGGCCAGGGCCCGGGCTTCTGCTGCTCTCCTCCTGAGCTGCACCCTGCTTTGCTCCCTGTGCCCCTCATTCTGGACTCTGGAGGGATGGAGGATTGGCCTTGCTGCGCCGGGGCCCATGTCGTGTGGCAAAAACGGGTTCAGCAGGCTCGGTCAGAGCCTCAGCTCCTGGGGCCTGGGACTTCTATGGACAGGCCACCCTGCAGGTTCCACCATGGGCCTGCTGCTGACTGCAACACAGACATTTGTTTATACTGCCAAACATTACACCACAATCAGGGTGGGTGTCTCACTATTTTATCTTTAATAACATAACCACGTGTTTGGTGTGGAAGGATAATTCTGGTTTATTACTACTTGAGCATAATTTATATTGAGTATGATAACACTGCGGTCAATCTCTGCTGAGATCTGGGAACACAGTGACTTCATTATAACAAGCTCAACTTTTAGCAAATGATCTTATCCTGAAGTAAACGTACAGTAGAATATGTACAGTACTGGATGCCGGAGTAGAGGTGGGGCTTTTGAAATGCTGTGTGAACAGCAGCAGCATAGATTTCAGTTGAGTGGTGTAGCAGCAAGCAAGTATGACTGCAAAAGAGTGAGTAGAGAATTGACAAGGTGCATGATGCAATGTGTGTGTTGGATATGAGTTACAGTGGAAAGTGTAAGTCATGTGAGTTTAGCAGTGGTTTGGAGTTTAGCGCCTGAAGTGGCATGCAGGGTTTGCTTTGGTAATAATAATCCTTCACTGCAAAACAAAACTGTACGCTCACTTTCTTTTCTCTTCCAGAGAAGTTTTCCTAACCTGGGGGTTTATTTTTAAAAAAACCTGTCTGCTGGTGTGAATTTTTTTATTATACTGAAGCTGACTTGAGCTGTTTTTGTGCCCACAGGATCAGAAGAGGAGTCTGGTGTGTGAGAACTTGTTGCATCCCCATTATCACGCTGCTACACAGGAGCCAGAACGGACAAGCCTCTCATTGGCTAATCGCTCTCATGTCTTCCACATAATTCCACCAGCAATGCCTCTGCTCAGACGATTCCCCAGCTTCCACCAGGATTCAAAGCTCACACGCTTTCAGCTGAGTTAGTTGGGTTGTTATTAAAAGTCAGATTATTGTGATTAGATTACGCTAAAGATGTTTTCCATCAAAACACATGGAATGATTTAAATGTTTAGAGACGGGAAGTTGCTGGTGAAACAACTCATAAACCACAAAGGAGAAAAAGTGTTTATCTGTGTTTTTCCTCATCAGTTATAGGAAGAATATTCATCAGTGACATGATATCACAAGTTCCATGCTCCTTAGTGACAACTAACGAATGATCCTTGCTTAGGGTGTTGAGCCCTCATGAATTGAGACTCCATCTCTGCATCGCTCACTCTATTACAAAAGAACTTGATTTTTATCTTAGAGGTACTTAACTTACTCTTGTATGATCTTGGTCTTCCTTCGCTGAGTCCAGTCTCAGCTGAGAGAAGCTTTTCTCTCCAGCCTACCTCAGCTCAGATTTCTTAACATGCCTCACACAGGGGGTCTTTAAAGGTACTGCTGTAGTGATTTCTGATTTTTTATTTTATGTCACAACCATGTAGCTCCCATAAACTCAACTAAAAGTTATCCTCATGGCAGTCTGACCTGTCCAAATGGAGAGAAAGGTTGATGCTCAGCCCCTCAAACAATGAGCATTCACTGAGGTTGCTGAGCCGTGCATGGGCCTTGTTTTCATTATTTCAATAATGGCAGCTGTTTTTAACATTTTTGTGTTTTTGGATCATTTTCAGTTTTTTTGTTTTGGTTTTTTTTTGTTGTTTTTTTTTGTAGTCTGTAATTTTTTTCACCTTTCAAAATGAACTGGTTTGACTGAATTATGTTGTCGTCATTACAAGCTATTGTCTCATTCTTGTCATTTCTCTTGCCAGTGGTTACTTCACATGTTGACCTCTGTGCTGTTAAACTCCCTGATGTGTGCAGAGTGAACAGGCCTCATCAGAAGGATGGCAACCATATCCTCTGCTCTTTTAATGCCCAATTCATCAAACTGTCCTATTGTCAGAAAGGATATACCCTCCCACTGTCTTCCAGCGACTAAAGCTGTAGAAAAATCTTCTACGTTGTAGCCACAGAAAAGACAGATGATAAGAATATAACTGGAGTAAAGCCATGCTAGGTGGACCTTGCAGTCCCAAGCATCAGCTGAGTCTATTTGCATATGTAGCACCAGTTAAATGAAAGCTTGGTGTGCATTCCCCATTATTTCAAACTATAATGGGTAGAGTCTGAGAAAAGTCTCAGGAACAATCAAACACTGGAAAGACGGGAAGAATTCGTCTTAGTCACAAAAACGATACCCAGATGAGTGAAAAATCCTCTGTCGCAGTAAATGTGCATTGTCAGTCCCTTGAAGGAAAATCCATTTTAAATCAGAAATATAATACTGAGTAAAGACTTTTTACATTCTCATGTTTAACCATCTCTCAAAACTAGAAATGACAGGATCGATCCTTAAATCTTTGTACTAGTGTTCGCTCTGTTCCCATTCAGCCTCTCTGACAGACTGACAGAAAATCTGCTTATGTTCCAAGAAAATGACTCTGTACACCTACACTGTGTAGGTACAAGTTAACCTCATCATGCCATCAAAGACCTTAATATTTGGCTTAACCACAGACGTGACTGAGATCGGAGGAAGAGGAATTCTGGTTTAGCATGGATTTTCCCTTAAAGGCTCAGTGAAAATGTGAAAGGATTTTTCTTAACAGTCAGACTGCAGATACAGTTTAGCTTAGCACAAACAGCAGACAAAGAGCTCATGGGTATTGCAATGTAACCAGTAGCACTTACTAAAGCCTCACATGTGCCTTATTGTTTCAACTGTTCATAATCCTAAATCAGGAACCTCCCAACACACTAAGCTCTTACCTGTCTAACCAAAGACACAAAATCTTGAACACAGTGAACTTCTAACATAATATGTGTTGTGCCTTTTTCCCCTGCTCCATCCCTGCCCTTAACTCTCAGAATTAAATGTGCTTTCACTGACAAGAGGGAACATGCTAGAACTGAAGTGAAAATCATTTTGGACTCAATATTCTTGGACAATCATGCAGAACTTTTCACCTGCAGTTGCTCATACCAATACCTCACTTTGAATGAGTCGACACAGCGTCCTCTAGCTAAAGTTATCAGAGTTTCCTTGTCTGTTATTTTTCATGCCCAAACAGTCTCTGAGATGGAAATGACTGAATTATAAGCAGCACTTTGGCTCAAGTAGATTTTATATGAATAGAAAAACAACACAAATCTCATAGTATTCATTTAAAACAACCCCAAAACCATCAGCACATGAAAAATAACATTTGGTGATGCCGCAGAATATCTGATGTGATTTCATCCTGTTCAAGATCTTTCTCTTTGCGTTATGTGTTTTTTTTTTTTTGTTTGTTTGTTTTGTTTTGTTTTTGTTTTGTTTTTTTGTAATGTTTTGCAAAAATAATGAGCTGAAACTGCCTTTTCTAATAGAGTAAAAATCCCTCCAGAACTTTAAGGGATATGTCAGTATATTTTGGATACTTTGTGTACAAAAAGAGAACAACAAAAACAGAAATGAAATAGTGTTGTATTTTATATATAATAGAACATTTCAATATAGTGACATGTCACTAATATATTTATTTACTAATATATTTATCCATTTTGTCCAGGTTTGAAAGAGTGGTTTCTGTATAGACTGAATGTTCCTATATGGAAACTGACCAGTGCCATCACAGATGTATCAACCTGTCTTCATTCCAAGTATATGCAAATAAATTATTTTGAAATAAAATCTCTGTGTAGAGTACATCTTTCTGCAGGAGAATCCAGTGAGACCTTTAGACCATTTTATTGGACCTTAGAAGAATTCAGGAAACATCTATTGGACTCCATAGATATAATTATGCATTATGGGATTCAGTCCTTCACAGAGGTTCAGAACAAATTAATTTACAAATCAGATACCTACAGCAAAAAATGGATTACAATCAATCTAAACATTGCAAAATTTGTATGGGGATTGGAATAAGGAGTTTAAACTAATATGCTAATGCAAAATGGTGCTTATATTTCATTGAGAGCATTGCCACAAACGAAAATGTAGGGTAGACAGATGACAGTACAGATGACAGAAATATATTGGACCAAAGAAAAGTTGATAAGTTTGTCTTAGATTCTTCCTCATATTCCTCTAATGTGTGTGTGTCCTGCTTTCCACATAAACTAATAAACCTGAAACTCAGTAGCAGATATTTACTACTTGTAAACCACAAAAAATCATTTCATACTTGAGCTGAAATTAACATATTCTATAAGATGGTGTATTATATTTTCCCACACATTTATGTTTTTTTTTTTTATATATCTTAAAACAACAAGAAAAATAGAAGCCCCTATACAGGACTGAGTGTGATGTGCTACACACTCACTTCAAGAGAAACTTTGATGGTTGTGACCTATTAATCGCAATAGTGAATGGGAAGGTTGAAAAGTGACATTGATGTGTTTTATATGGCTCAGCAAATTTCACTGGTGACTGGACTGACATGGAGCAGAGTAGATAATGATAAAATCTTGTTGAGTTGAAATATTACTTTACACATGTTAGTAGCGATAAAGCAATAAAGATGCAATAAAGATTCCTGCAAAAAAACAAATAGTGTTTAAGAAATAGTTTGACATTTTGAGAAAAACATTTATTCACTTTCTTAGCAAGAGTTAGATGTTCAGATTGATATCTCTCTCATGTGCACTAAATGTGAAGCTACAGCCAACATACAGCTGGTTAGCTTAGCACAAAGACAAATTCTGCACCTAGACTCCAGAGATCAGAGATTCAAATGTTGAAGTCTAGGCTTAAAACAAAGGGGGATCATGCCTTTACTGTCCTGTTGTAGTGTTGTCTAATCAGTTGTTTTATTGTTATTATTTTTGTTTTTTTCTTCTATCTCTCTCTTAAATGTTGCTCTTTTTGAATTATTGTATATATTGTATGGTAATGTGTGACGCACGATGTAGACATGAAAGTCATATCAATTTCCTCAACTAACTCTCAGCAAGATATCAAAAAAGTGTTTTTCCCCCAGAATGTGAAACTATTCCTTTAATATCTGTACCCTTGTTTCCCAAACAGACATGCCAGCCCGCATGAGCATGAGTTACTTTATTTAGCCATACAGCATGCAATCTACTGACAGCTCAAAGCATATCTGATAGCAGTGCACCCTGTCACATGTTTGATATACTGTGTGGTGGGTGTTGTTGATTGCCTCTGAAATGTACAGCCATATATAACAGTCTAAGTGTGGTGGTGCTGTGAGGATCAGTAGAAGGTTTTGGCCTGCCCCTCGGGTGTCAGCACAGTGAGGTTGCCCCGGGCGTCTTGGTCCTTCTCGATGGCCTCAAAGAGAGACTTAAAGTTTCCTGCCCCAAAGCCCTGGAGAGAGAACAGACACACGCAGATGGCTAATTACCCCAAGACCTGCCCTCTTCTTCTGTGTCGTTTGTTATGGCTCTGGGGATCTTCCCTCAGACACCGTTCGGGGTGTTCTGCACTTTGATGTTGGATCACAAACGGCAGATAAATATTCTCATCAGGTTCAAACATCCACTCCCGCTCTGACAGGGAGCCTCGCTCGCCAGCAGCTCGCAAATTAATCATGTAAATATTTTCATAGCTAATCAAAAGATCAAGTGTTGGTGGTTGCTCTGAGAGATTCTTTGCTGCGGTTCAGGCTCAGTTTCACACTTTCATGCATTGTATCCACATCTGTAGACTGTAGGTGAAATGCTAGAGAGTGACAAGAGATGTGCCTGTCCTGACAAGCAGAATGGGTGCTGGGTGTTATAAATTAAGTGCCACAGGGTGCAACCCAATCCAAAGATCCCCCTCGCTGTGAAGCACTGAGCCTTTTAATCTGTACCTGTGATAGATTTACCGAGCTTTTACAAGTGGGCTACTGTTATACTGTTCACACTGGGTGGGAGCAGTAAACAGGTGTTCAGGCAGCTCCGTCTCAGCCTCTTAAGCAAGACCACAGGCCTGCAAATCCCACCAGTGTGGGGTTGAACAAGATTTCCCTCAGCTTACCAGTTAAACCAGTAGACTGCTTAACTGGTCACTTACAAAGTGGTTGTTCCGCTGAATGACCTCCAAGAAAAGAGTCGGTCTGTCCTGCACAGGCTTGGTAAAGATTTGGAGGAGATAGCCCTTGTCGTCAAAGTCAACTAAGATCTTTAGTTCCTTAAACGGAAACACAGATAGTTTATATTTTAGCGCACAAGGAAATGGCTGAGAATAATTTTTAACACTTGCTGAAATAATATGTCTTCTCACCTGTAAACGATTGAGGTCCTCCTTCACCTTGATCTTGGCAGTTTTGAGTTTCGCCCGCAGGGTGTCGTAGTACGTGTCAGGCGCAGCGAGGAACTCCATCCCTCGGGCTCGCAGGTTCACTATCTGTTTCAAGACAAAACCGTGAGGAAAAAAGAAAAAAGCAGGATCTAAAACTTGCCTTTACTTGTAGATTTAGATGAAGCTGAAGTCTGTGGATTGACTTGGAATTTTGATGATAATGAAGCGTGGGAGACTCACAGCTTGGATGATGTTTGACGTGTTGAGGGCGATGTGCTGAACACCTGGTCCCCCGTTATAGTCCACATATTCCTGTGCAGATGTCACACATTATAATGTCACAAACCACACTTAGCTGTAATTTGGACCCACAAATCCACATATGTGGACTGAAGCACTAATAGTAAATTGTTCCTCAGTCTGCTGGGGACCCTCATGTGGACCCCTGAGGGACAGTTTACAGAACAAACCCAAGTGCCAAAGGAAATGACTCAGAGCGTTGTATTAATAAAAGTCACACCTGGATTTGTGACTTCTTCTTCCCTATGGCAGGTTCATTGATTGGCATCTTGATGGTCTCTTCATAGTTTGTCACCACTATGGACCTCAGGGCACTGTACTGCGTGTGGATCTGCTTGTCGTCTATTGACCAGAACCGGTGGAACATCAAACACTTCTGATACCTGGAATTTGGAGAACACAAACAAGAAATCTGATGATAAGCTACGTGAACAAGTCAAACCTTATTTGGAACTGTACATGCCTCCTTTCCTCTTGGTGACTTTTTAAAAATACAAATTTGCCCTTGAAGTTTTATAGAGCAGTGATGTTGTGCTGGGGTCAGCTTTTTAACATCTGCACTAATGTTTCACCCTGCAGCAGAGGTGAAGCGACTGTTTGCCGAGTGTGTACTTGTCCTTTTGCCCCTGGTGTCTGCTGTGCCCGTCGTGTGCGTACGTGCGCTCAGACAGCAGTCTTACCAGTCTGAAATTGGCACCATCTGGTCATCTGGCTGATTTCCCACAATGTGATCGATGAAGTTCAAGCCTGCTGGTGGACTACAAAGAAAAGAAGACAAAATTACTGCATGGGTACTTTTCCATAAACATTGAGTGCACACAGGTAACACGCTCATCCTCCCTCATTTTTTGTACATTTTTAAAGAAACATTCCTGATTTTCACTGACCAAATACATAATGCATACTCAAGAAACTGAAATAAAATGTGTCAATGAAACCTCTACTGCTGACACAAACTTCAATATAAAGCATAAAATCCTATTTATATTAATTATTAAACAACTCTGTCACACACTTCCTAGCATACAAGACCAAATCGACCGGTAAAGAGATACCAGTACCAGTGATAGATAGTAACTAAATACATTTACTCAACTACCATACTACTGTGCTAACCATATCTTAGTTTGGGTAAATAACGTTATATTCAATAAATTATTATTTTTTATTAAATATATAATATGGTATAATATAAAATAAATAATAATGATAACTAACAATGGATCAAGAAAACTTGTCTTGAGTTTGACTGGTTATCCAATGGTTTTCTGCCAATGCATGCTGCGTAATGTTAATTTGGTATTCCATCAGTACTAGTGTGTAATACATTTACTTAAGATACTTCAAGTACATTTTACTGCTAATACTTCTGCACTTTTAGTGAGGTAACACTTTGAATGCAGGACTTTAAAATACACTTGTGATGAAGTATTTTACTCTGTAGTATTGCTACTTCTACTCAGTAAACAGTTCTTCCTCCACCACTGAAGAAAATACAGCCTCATTATAACTTCAGAGTAAAAGAGGAGGTATGAAAGATGAGCTATGTTGTGAAATGAGAAACAGTTTGTTATAAATATATAATTGCTTACCACAAAGCCGCCCCATGTCTTTTGGTGACATTTGGTAGCACAGTAAAATGTTGTTATGTAAGAGACTCACAGTTTGGCTAACAGAGGATCCCTAAACAGAGGCTCTTTGTAGCTGGGCAGGAACAGGCCTTTGTAGGGTCCGAGGTATTCAATGAGTGTGTGTGTTGTATCCCCATACTGAGGACAAAACATTGACACAACGATCACTCATTTCCAGTTTCACATGTGTATTTACATGAGGCTTTCAAATGTGCGTCACTCTTTACGTACCGTTTGAACCACAGCATACTTGACCCTCCCGTGGCTGTCCTGCTCCACCCAGGGCTCTTTGACGATTACCGCTCCTCGCTCTCTCGCTGTCTGTCAGTGAAGGGGTGTGGGGATCAGTCCAGAAATACAGGAGCATACAACACTGTGTTTCTGTCTGCAGACAGCTCCTGGAAGCCCTCCAGTGGCTGAATACAGAACATCTTCCTACACAGAACAGCCTGTGATCTACAACTTTATGTTTCCTAGATGATGCTGCTGTTTATCTCTGCGTGCAGTCAGTGGTAACTGTGTCTCTCTGTAGCCACCTGAAGGTCAACAGACAGAGTTTACCCAGCCTGACCTTGACTGAACTAAAGAGTTCAAATGAACCGCTAGACATCAAGGTTGCACTTTAGCAGAGCCTGTCACAACACCAGCATGTTTACCCCTATTTCATCACACACTGAGTGCACCATACACATTTTACCCCATCTGAGTTAATTGATCACAGTCAATTCATTACTTGAGGTTAAAATTGAGATTTAAAAACAGTTTTGAGGAAACAGAGTATTAAGTATAAGTGTGTATGATGTGTATTGCATGTCTTAAGTATTGAACTCACAGTAATTTTGAGGCACAGTACTTGTACTTGAATTGAGTATTCCATGTTCTGCTGCTTTATACTTCTACTCCACTACAGTACTTTTCACTCCACTACATTTATTTTTATTACTTTAGGTACTTATCTTTGTATATAAGATAAGGTAAGATGAACAATTACTTTTCTGTTTTATTAGACTCTAATCCTTCTGAACTTAAACTTACATAATAATCTGAATGTAGGACTTTTATTTGTAATGGAGTATTTGTACACTGTGGTATATCTTAATACTTCTTTCACCATGTAATAACTGTGTGAAATGGTAAGGATCATAAGGTATATCATTTTCCAAAAATCACAGTGGACCTGACTGACTGAATAATATGAAACAATGAAACTATACATTGTGCAGAGTGTGGTCAGTTAGAGGCAAATGCAACAAAATCCATCAGCACATCAACATCAGACACAGGTCCTCTGCATCAGTGTTACCTTGATTAAGAAGTCACAGTCCTCCACCTGGAAAGCGATGTCTTTGACTCCGTCTCCATGTTTAATCAAGTGTTCTCCCATCTCTGAGAAAAGATAGAACCATGCTGAAATGCAATGTGTATGCTGTGTGTTGTGTTCATATAGTTTTATGTTTGCTGATTAGAAAACTTGCCTTCATTTCCAGGATTTAGTGGAGACTGAAACACAAATATTATCTGTGGAGAGAGAGGGAGGATGGTAGATGGTGGATAAACTGTAAAATCAAACCGGTGAGTGTTTATTGATTCCATCAGCTCAGGATGTTCTGCTGCATACCTTATCCTGTCTGATGACATGAGACACCACCTCTCGGCTGCCAGTCTCCAGACCCTTATAGGCCAGAGGTTCGAAGCCCATCTTATCACAGTAGAAGGAGGCTGCCTGCAGAGTGATCAGACTGTCTTTAATGTGAAGAGAATTCCTGATGAACTTTACCAAAGTGAGATATTCTGTCAAATCTATTGACTGTGAATTGATCAGTCTCGGCTGTGTGTTGTCCGGCCCGTGTGCCAGAATGATTAAAAGAACTGAGTCAGACAAGCAGGTGGATTTCTTCAATGAAAATAAGTTTCCTTCTCTGGAAATGTCCACATCATCAATATTAAGTTTAAATGCATAAATCTAGTGGGGCTGAGCTAAGAATTATTTTCATTATCAATTGATTATTTTCTCTCTCTTCTCTTTTGCATAATGTCATAAAGACTTATTATATTTTACCAGAGTTGAAGTCTCACATTACCTCTTATCTACTTATTTTCTGAACAACCAACACTTCAAAACCCAAAGACAAAGATACTTTGATACTTTTACCTTGAAATGACAGAGAAAAGTTATGATACGTTTGGAATTTTTGCATGAGAAATGACGCTGACACTCTTGATTGATTATAAATATAGTTGCAGATCATTTTTCTGTTGATCGACTTCTAAATGAATTGTAATTGTTTTAGCTTTAAAATGCAGACTGTATTTGTTATTCAGAGATATCAAACTGTTCTGGATCAAAAAAACAGAGACTGAACGTTTCAGAAGCAAGAGATTAAACAGTTTGTGGTTATTTAAACTGTATAAATGACAATATAAGTACAGTTATTATCTAGTTAACAAAGCCTGTGGATGTTTCTGAAAATATTGAAATTTTATTCTCAAAGGTTAATCCAAATCCAAATAATGTGGTTAATTACATGTGCTTGGACTGGTGCTGAGCTTATGTGTCAAAATGACACAGATGACAAACAGTAAACTATTAATCTTATGTAAGTGTTTGCAGACTGACCTGTTTGGCATTGCCGACCCAGAAGGTGACATGATGAAACTTGACAAATTTCCCTCTCTCAGGCTGAAAGGTAAAAATGTAACAGACAATAAGAATGGATTATATGGATGAATAGTAAAATCAAATCAAATCAAATAAAACATAGTATGAAACATTTTAAAAGAATCATGCTGTTGAGAAACAATAACGTCACAGCTGAGTGAGGTTTTCTGTTTTAGAGAAATTTGCATATTAACTGAATGTTTACAGTGAATTATCTGTTCTCGCAACTTTCAGGCACTCATGCATGATTCAGGTTTCCTTCTGCAGAGCAGTCATCACATATCAGACTTCTTCCCCTGAGTATTAATCTTACCTTTTCACCTTTATCTGTGTAGCTTGTCTAAAAAGAAAGAAAAGATAGAAATCATTTTCAGTTTCCTTCCTGACATTTTCTTCTTTTCTTCTTCATCAACAAGTGCTCAGACTAACCTGCAGTCAATAAATCTTATTTTTCTGATGGGATTTAATTGGTTCTTATCGACTGAAGAGCCAATTATCTCTTCAGTTACTGAGCTGTGAAACATCTCACATCTGAGAGCATCTGCCATCATAACTGACTGAGATAATGCTGAAGTCTCTTACCATGGTGAGATTATAGAAGGGCCACAGTCCAGACAAAAGACAGATCAAAATCAGTGTCTGGTCAGACAGCATGCAGATAAGTACTAACCTGATGATCAACTGTGATTGGCCCTTTTGGCTCACCCACCCACCTTTCCACCTCCTGACTTCCTGTTGCACAGCAGCAATGGCCCATGTTGTATTCTCTTCCCCTCTCTTGGGTCCAGGGTCTAATCAGTCCTCTGAGCCTCCATTGTCATAGGACCATAGACACATTAACCTCAGTTTAGGGAAAATGATTAAATACAGACACTACACTCAAGCTAGTTTGGGATGTTTTGCCTGAGGCACTTGATATACCTTTCATGTGAACATGTGATGAGGCTCAGGTGGATAATGTTTTATTTAACAAACAGTGACTCATTAAAGTAGGAAATAAACATGGTGCATCCAGACTATGAAGAATTGAACTAAAAGTGCTGCACTGAGCCAAAATTGTTGAGGATACAAAATAAGAGAGAGATAATCCTGTCCTATACTAAACCAGAACATCTCCCGCTCTGGTTTCTGTTTTCCACCACCAGAGGGAGCAATCTGATACAAACACCATAAACAGATGAGCATCCATAAAAGATCAGTATGTACTAGACAGCCTCAACTTTCCAGCTGAATATGCACTGATTGAGTTATTTCTGCAAATGACCTGTTTTCATTATGACTCTGTATTAAAGCCTGATAATCTGATTTCAGGTTATAAAAACTTTCACATTAGGGGAGTTATTGTTTGCCCAGCTGTGCAGGGAAAAATGCCACAGGACTGGAGCAAACACAGGGGGTGAGGTGAGCCATTGCGTGGCTGTTGACTGGTATTGGAAAGCATATGAGGTCAGGCCCAGGCTGTTACAGAAAAGGGGGATAAACTAAAATAGTGTCTGGCCCTAGCTACAGTGCTGTAAACTGCACGGGCATGTCAGATGTATGTACACACACATTTCACTGCCTGTGTCAGGGAGCTCCTTGAGAACAACACCCCTGCAGATAAGTATTCTGAAGTTTGCATGAAAAATTAAACTGTAAAGTCAAAATAAGTGATCAGATTGGGGTTGCAACTAAGGATTATTTACATTATTGGTTGATCCATCTTTATTATTATTATTATTATTTTATTAATTGATTAATAATTTGGCCCTCACATGTAAGAAAACTAGTTCCTAGAGCCCAGTGTGAGGTCCTAGATATCTTTGTCCAACCAACAGTCCAAACCAGATCATATTTTATTTACAATGATATAAAACATATATGAAACAAAGAAAGGAAATCATCACGCTGGAGAAGCTGGAACGAGAAAACATTTTATATTTTTGCTCATTAGTTGCCTTGTGACAATCAATCAGCTATCAAAATTGTTGTGCATGACATTTCTGCCACTTGTTCAATCAGTTAATTGACAAACAGCTTCAGCTTTAGGTCAGTGTTCTCTAGGCAGAGAAGGGAGAGCTGGCTTTATCAGACAAATCAGCTCATAAAACACACTGTCCTTTTTCCTGTAACCTTTTAAAAGTTATTTTCACTTCCCTCTCATGCTTCTCTGTTTTAGTTTTGTTTCCAGGCTGTTTATATTAGGGTTTAAAAAAAAAAAAAAAAAGAAAAGAAAAGAAAAAAGAAAACAAATCACTCACATTCATAGTTCAGTTTTCAAAGTTCTTCATTTAGTTTTGAAATAAAAAGTGAAACTCTTTTTTTTTCTCTCTCTTTTTTTTTAATTGTTCAGAGTATTTTTACACCCTGCTGGCCTCTAATATAACTACGTGTGGCTGCCTGTGCCGCACGTATGTGTGTTCCCAGTTTGTGCCGCGCTGTGATTTTCTATTGGTGCGCTTCGGGAGTTTGATGGTACTTGATTGGCTCTACTGTGGGTGTGTGCAACGCACTCGCTTGACTGTTGTTAACGCTCATTGGCCGGTACAAATTCCTTAGCGCCATTGGTCTAGAAGGTTCAGTTTCCTTCCTGACAATTGGCTGGCGTTGTAGTCATCGCGTAAGAATGCGGAAGTTGTGTAGTCTACTGAGTCACCGTTGTGTCAGCTGATTCTTTCTGAGTGAGTAACTCGATTTAATTTTTAAAATTAGCTAACTTGTAAATATTGTATTGTGTGTGACATGTTCCCGGGCTGTCAGACTTGTGTTGGACGTGTGAACCCTGAGCCGTTTTGTCGTTTTCTGTTTGAAACTGAGCGAATTTCACACACCAGCGCCTAGTAGTGGGGCTATCCGGTAGCTAGCACGATGCTAACGTGCAAACAGTGCTCAGACACACTCACACATACACACACACTCACACAGTCACAGTCACATATACTTTCGGTTTGTCAACCAGTCGCCTCCTAGCACAGGACCAGTCTGTAGTGAGGCTGTCGTCCACTTTCACTTTCACCATACATGTCTTTAAACTTAATTCCTGTGGTTACTGGTTTCACACCTGTTGTGTTGTCAAACAGGAGTCACCTGTTATTCGGCTCAGGGGAAGCTAACAGTCTCACCGGGAATGCTGGAAATTTCTAGATGAAAGCACCCTGGAATCCCCGACTAGACGGGGAATTTATTTCATACTCGAAAGTAACTGGTTTTGCAAAAGTCATCTGATCACTGTTATTTTCACTGTTAAGGCTTCACTGATTCTTGCTTTAAGTATTTATCCTTATTATGTAACAATTCACTGTGCACATAATGTAGGCATTACCAGTTTTTTAAACACTAAAGCTACCTGCATCTAATGTTACTCCAGATTTATGTTTGCAAATAATCTGTTACTTTCTGATTCATTTCCTAGTTAATCATCTGCTAGTGAAAAATAGTGGGGAAAAAAACCCAACACAATTTTTTAAAGCTCCCTGTTTGTTTAGTATAGTTAGCAAATGTCTGCACATGGAAAGCAGCTGGAGCTATACGTTAGACATAACAGAAGCAGTATTAACTAAACGAAAGAAGAATGAATACTGTCTATAATGTTTTAATTGTATATTTTTATTTTTATGGACCCTCTGCCAGTTTATATGTATAATTATTTCAAGATCAGCCCAGTATTACAATGGCTCTTCAGTAAATCCTTCCTTTGTGCATTACACTATCCCATTTGGTATATGTCAGCAGCCTCCAAAATGATCATTTGGTTGAATCAGCAGTTCTTTAAAACTGTGGCAACATACTCTGAACATTATAACTTTCTTGAAGGTTGGATCATTGCAGTGCTTCTGTATTAGCCTGCTTTAGTTTTTGCTTGGTATACCTAATAAAATGGCAAATGAGTGGGCACTGGCTAGATATAAGAAACACCTGTCTGTCGTATGAGATGACGAAGCCTCTTCCACAATGGGAAAAAAATCCCACTAACATCTGGCTTTGGTCTTCAGTGGGAAAAAGGACATTCAGCATTCATTCCTGGGTCAAATGACTCTGAAGTAGTCACAGGTATTTATTGGTCCCAGCTCCAGTTGTCAGTGATGGAAACAATTTTCTCTCATTTTCTGGCACAATGTTATGACGTGCATCAAAGTTCTGGATGTTGTAAATAGCCAGGAATATGTATTGTTTTTTACAGACTATTGGAACAGCAGACATTGAATTTGAAGAGACTGAAGTAAAAGACTAAAAACTAACTGCTGTAACATAGTGGCCTCCATGCTGCTTTCTGCTATTCACTAACCCTGTTTCCAGCACCAGTGAACCTGCAAGACTGGCTGAGCAATATACTCCAGTATTTGATCAGGATGGGTACTGTCCATAGCATCAAGTATTGAAAGTAACAAAAGCTAGTACTGAATGCTCGCCTAGCCTCTTACTGCTCTTTGTTTCTTCTTTTTTCAGACAGTTACTGACTTTAATTAATTTATCCAATTTTGCTAATTTTAGACCATAATTTATTTAGGAAATGTATTTATAGTGCGTCTGAGATGTTTGCATTCTTTTGTTAAATGTAAAAGAAAAAAAAAAAAGGAAACCGTCTTGCAGAGAAGCATGTTTATAGTCCTCACAGTAAGGTATCAAAAAACAATATTGCATCGGTACCAACTTCCCAGACCCAGGTATTGTATCAGCACTGTCATAGAGACATTTCAGATTATACCAAGCCCTTGCCTTTTGTGATTCCTTCATTAAGCAGGAAGATAGTTATAATAATTTTAATTAAGGGCTTAAAGTTGAGAGTAGTTTATTGTTAAAGGAACCAGTGTCATGTGCAGAACAGCAGCCACAATTATAATGTATCTGAGGACAGGATTTTACATGATTGAGCATGCATGAAACTGAAGAGGGTGTGGTAGGCACCTGGAAATAGTAACATTTCTGTCCTCGCCCTTTTATACACAAGTGCACACCCTACTGTATGTGGAATCTTAGTTTTGATGTCCTGACAAGACATTTGATGGGGTTTAAAAATATATCACTGTAAGTATGACAACACCCAAGCTTCAATCTCTGTTGTATTATTTATTTTAACAACTATTTCCTATAAACTGGTGTTGGTTTAAGGAGGGAGAAGTCATGGGACAGATGGATCAGTGTTTTGAATTACAATCTGTTTTCTTTTGTGAGATAAAAGTTCCCCAGAACCTTTGTACATTGTGAATGGGATGTCACTATCTGTGCATCATTGTCATGTTTTCATATCAGGGATTTCCAGCCCATCCGGCTTACGCATTTGGGATTTTTTTTATTTTTCCTAAATATATTTTGTAGTTTTTAAATTACAGCTACCATGAGCAGGTTCTGCTTAAAACAAAGATATAATGGCTGGAAAGCTCACCAGTATCATTTGTTGGTTAAAACGTGAACGCACAATAGGACGCAACAGGTCTGAGATCAGTGTTCTTCACTCTCATTGTGCATGGAGATGTGATGTGATGTTCAGCACTTGACAACCTCCAGCTGTCACAAGCTGATGTTACCTAGCAACCTTAACTAGCTAGGTAACAGGTACACAGGGAATTCCTTTTAATTTATGATGTTTGGGGATAATGTTAAAGACGAAAGGTAAAACAACCTAAGGTAGTTTTTTCAGATGGGCAAACACTGGAGATGATGATGATGAGGTAGAGACTGCTGCTGAGCATCAAATGTCAGATTACACTTAAGTCAAAGTGATCTGTGGCACAAGTTAATTGACTCAGTTGTCTGCTTGCCTTGATGGAAAAAAAATTATGCCTCTTTTGGTTCATTGTTTTGGTTTCACAGAGCATAGATGCACTGGATGGTTCACTGTCACATCTCTCATCAGCCCAGTCTCTAACTGCAGCAGGCAGCTGTTTTCTGCAAACAAGCTTTAATAAACACACTGCACAATACCTGCCCAGCACTGAACTGCAAACAGAGTGAGCCACTAGCATGTGAACACTATGTTAAAGGTCTAGATATTTTTCTTAAGGGTTGGTTGAGTCAGAATCTGAGCTAAAAGGACATCGAATATCAGACTCGCAATTAGGTGGCCAGTGACACAACAACAGCTAACACTTGTTAGCTAACACGTAAGCCATCACAACTTTATAAGGCAGTAATATGTCAGATGGCTGTTGAGTTGTACTGCCCCCTAAAGGCCAAATCACCAGTTAATCCAGCTTTAAATGTCTGGTTTCCTTACAGTTACCGTGATTGTTTCCCTGCTAAATATGTGTTTAACTTTGTTGATAAAAGATTATTGAAATCAAAATTGAAATTTTGTTACCTTACACCTCATTACATTAAATTTTTCAGTACACATTTTGTATAGTTAAACCATCTGACACTATTTTTATTGAGTCATTAGGTGATTCATATTGCTTTGATTGTTATATTGTACCTTTTTGAAAGCAATTATGAACGTTTGCCTACATGTGTTGATTTCTATATTCATAGCTGATTAATGATGAAAGCCATTGCTTTTGATAAAATGAGTCATGAGTGTACCGTAGGTGGGTGAAATGTAGAGAGTCCATGCCCTGTAGTATGGCCTCTTTCACTTTGAGAAGCCTGGCACTAAGAGAGTGGGAGGGAAAAAAGAGTAAGCAATAGAGACCGAGCTAGAGGGAGGGAGGGAGGGAGGTATGTCATGCACTGGATTACAACCAGTATGTGTTTGGGAGACGGAGACTACTGCTACTTTGCAAGGCATTGAACTTTCATTCAAGCTTAAAAGGTAGACAGAAGTTCCAGCAAAAAATTTGGTTCAGCACTTTGTACAGGTAAGAGAAGGTTACATTGAGAATAGTAGTTTGTGAGTTGAGAGTAGTATTTTTTTTCTTTTTGTGGAGCTGTGTGCAAAAGGGGGTGTGTCTGAAAAAAAAGTGGGGGGAAGTGAGATTACAGCACTACACAGTGAGAACTTCGATCCAGTTCTAAGTCCTTATAATCGGTGTATTGTAGTAAAGTCTGTTCTAAACACAAGGAAGGGAACACCATGCCTATGTTTAGTCTGGTCTGCATGAGTGTGTGTGTACTGTCTTTGTAGTAAACTTACAATGAGTAGCCTCCACTCCCTCCTGACTGAGCTTGCATATGTACAGGAAGAGTCTATCAGAGTCTAGCTTTTCATACAATTAATAAATCAAGTCTTTGGTATCAGACTGCTCAGTGTTTGACTGTCTTCTTTTATTTTGAGTGTTTAAACTTGTTGCTTTATTATGTATGCAGCCACTGTAGCAATGCATGACTGTTTTTAAATGAATTTCAGAACATCTTGGTCATGTTGTAAAATGATTAAGATATCCACCCCAGCACTTGTTAGTGTTCTGGGTGTGGAGAAGAGTTGTGGAGTTTGCCCATGTACACCTCTCCTGCAGCTATCAATTTGGCTGCTGATAATCTGATGAGGAATGTTGAGTTTGCATTTCCTGTAAATCATAGTCTCTCCCATTGGGTCAGGTCAGGTAGTCTGCTCCAAGGTTTCCATTATGGCAACAGACTTCATGCTTGTGTCTGCATGTCTATCTGCCGTGCCGCATGTGTGGAGTGTGTTTACATTGACCTGACCTGATTTGTAGAGAGCACTTCTTGTCCCAGGCAGCCAATTTAACCATCACTCTGTATACCACCAGATTTCTCTGAGAGCTGCACTGTGGGGATGTGGCCAGTTGTATAAAATGAAAACAAATTCATACTCAACACCTTCAAGAATTAAGCCATGATATGATTTTAGTACCAGCATTCATTCTGCATGCTGTACTTTAGACCAAGAAGGTTTGAAATCTTGCCATTTTATGCAATCACATACCCCCACCCACACACACACACACACACAGGTCCCATGTCTGAAGGTAGTGTGTTTTTATGTTGGCAGGAGCCGTCGCTGGCACAGCAGAGCCCAGTAGACAGGAGGAGAGGGAGGGATCTGAAGAGGAGCACCCAGACCTACTGTCTACAGCCCTGGCTGGCAGCATGGTGAGCCAATCACACTGTTGGGGAGGGAATTGTATATGTTTCTAGATACTCTGCTGCCTTTTAACTAGGTGGAGCTCTGAACTTCCTATGTGTTTTCTGGAGGTGAAATGACAAGTTAGTACTTCTTCACTCTCACACAGGAAATGACACAATACAGACTATAACACAGTGCAGGGTATTGCAACATGTTCAACAACAGAATGCTGATCTTTTGTCACTGCTTTAACATGAGGTTTAGGGCTGCACAGTTAACTCTACACGTTAATTTAAACAATGTATCTTTTTACCAACTTTCTAAATGTTATTTTTATTTGCAGTATTTATCTATCAGAAGTACAGAATCATTGAATTTTACTCAGAACTTCCACTTCAGTCACGAGTCTATGCTCTTGTTTATTAAATACAGGTGCAATAAAAACAATGGTTTGTTAAATCGTGATAAGCAAAACTAATTTTGATTTGTGGCCAACAAGGCTTTAAAAACAGTTTTTTTTTTCATCTCAGAAACATGGGGTTCAGTTCTTTGAGATAGTACCTCCAGGCTGCTCATGCATACTAACAAGCCAGTGAGGGATCATGTGTGTTTGACAAATTTACAAATAAATACCTGGATATAACAGTTTAGCCATAGGCAGTTCTGAACAGGAATTTGTGGAATACCAGTTTGAGTGAGTGAAAGTAGATCGTCCCCAGGCAGCATCCCTCTGCACTCCTTAAGTAGTTTTCTCAGCAGGGTTACAGTTTCAGTGCTGCTGCTTCAGTGAAAATACTGTGTAGCAGTTGTTGTGATGTAGTGCTGTAGTTGAGTGGTGAAGGTGATGGACCACAAGACATGTCTCTTACTATTGATATTAGATGGAGATCTGTCCTGATTGCCCTCTAGTGGATGCTACGGGCTGTTCAGTTCTGAGGCAAAACTAAGACCAAATGGTTATTGTATTATGTAACTTTACCATGGAAGTAATTTGTGCAAAAGGATAATAAAAGAATGGTGCTGCTTCAAGTTGCTACATGCACTTTTGTTAGAATCTGAGTGTTTTCACGGGAATGCAGAGTCTCAGATTTTGCTGTACGTGAGACAAGCATGTGGTTTGTCGAGTCATGCTGCTGTCCTGGGCCTGAGGCTTATAATTATATCAGAGTATAACAAATATCATGTGCAAGATGCAAGACTATTTGTATTTCACAACTCTACTGGCATTTGACCCAAGCCATGCAAGCACTGCATCTTTTTTTACAGTAATTATTGAGTATAAGCTGACAGTGGCCTGAGCAGTATATAAAGTAGATTTCATTGAAGTGCTCCATTTCAAAGATTAAGAAATGTGAGTTTCTTAATCTTGTGAGTTTTTTCATATAATACCCTAAATACGTTTTGTTCGCGTGTTCTTTCTCTGTGAACTCACAGTAAATGTATTTCAGCCATGAGAGACGGGAAGCAGTGACCAGATGACTGACAAATTCCGCTTGAAACTAATGGGCCCGGCTTTTATGGGACAGAAATAGGAAGTGTAACAGGAGGATGTGTGTCCCGAGGTTCTGGTCAGCTAGGTCCACAGAATGCCCCCGTGGCGGCATGCCCAACTCTCACTCTGTGGGACACACGGTCGAGCTCTGGGCTTAATTGATGGCAGAGAGGATGAACAGATAATGTGCCCACGGAGGCAGGTAAAATGAGAGCATAGATGTTAAAGTTCAGTTTTCTGAGAAGTATGTTTTCACTGACCCCTGTCCTTGTTTAGTTGCCCTTTGGGTGTGGTTGGGTGTGGTCAGAAGCTTGCTCTGTTGCACATGTAACCACATTCTAACACTGACATTAGGTGCACTGAACACATTATAGAGTACTTGAGCCACCCCAGACAGACTCACTTGGTATAATTTGTGCAACTTGGATTTTCAGCTGTCATTTTTTCAGGTATAATATACAACAACATTAAGTTGCTTTGTAATCTCTGTGGCCACAGCAAATGACATTTCTACCTGTCCTCACCTGTGAGACTTCTGTTCTAGCAGTTTGTTCCACAGGTAATATGATCCTTTTAATCCTGTCTTGTGAAGCAGTGTTTAATTGTTTCCCAGACTCCAGCTTTTTTTTCAGCTGAAACAAAACGGGAAGTATTGAGTTCATGCTGTTGTCCACTCATGCTGCCACATTGTTAGCAGAATAATGCAAGCGTGGAAACAAGGACAATGGGGTTGTTTTACCATGTCCTCAGTGCCCATAATGCACTGTAATGCTACCTTAGAGGGGTTGTGCAGGAACCAGCAAGAGAAGTTAGTGTGCCAACACCATGCAAAGATGGGTGTTTCTGTGTCACTGCCCCATGTGATGTCACCTGCTTACGTAAGGATTAAGTCACCTGGATATGTGTGGGATTTTTCTTTTCTTTTTAAATGCACTAGACACTAGAAGCCATCAGTGAAGATGTACTTAAAGCCAGAGGGTTCATTCCAGGTTGTTGTTAATGACTTGACTGTAACTCTCCTTGACAGGAATTTTGCTTTTACCACTGTTTAACCTTGCTGTGGTTCCTGACGTCTGGCTGTTAGCGTCTGGTTCCCTGTTCCTCCTTTTTCATTCTAATCTGATAATGGTAACTTGTTTTGTTCAGTGTACTGTGCATCTTTTAATCAGTGCCTGGTGACCAGAATTACTGTTTGTCTGAGATGTTTCTGATATACAAATTTTAATGGATGCCTGGCAGCTAATCCAAAAAAAAGTTACATGGTTGAGCACTTGGAGTCAATATATTGGACAGCCTTCATTTTAATACTTTTAATGCATAATGTTAAGCTAAATCCTGCTTCAGGCTAATATGTCAGAGTTGCCACCAAAACACATTTTACTTATATGGCCTGTACATTGCAATCATACAAAATAATTGTAATTGACCGGGAAAACACATGCAGAATAGTTACAGGTTATGGTTTGTGTGATTTCACGTTGTAAAACGCATGCAAACATAACTATATGCATTTACAGACACTTAAAAATATTAAAATATACAAATATTTTCTGGAGTTTCATTAGATTTTAGCTCTGCATAGACACCCTTCTTGATGCCTCATGTCTTATTCATATCTTACTTCTATGGCTGTGTGTTAACGTGAAGGCTGACACTCTGCGTTGGTTACTCGCTGCCCTCCTTTCCTAAAATAAAATGTGAGACACAGGAGGCCAAATCTGGCGCTCACATTTGTGGCTGGGCCGGGCGGGGCTGGGCAGGCTGAGAGGGGGAATTTAAAGCCCAATGTTTGGACTGTGGACCCACTCACCATAGATTAGGCTGAAATATTCAGAAATTCCTAAAATGTCCATGCAGCTTTTGTAATTTATGGATAAATACGGATAAACTGGAAAATGATTTGAAAGCCTGAGTTATACACTTATACAATTCAAAGGTTCATTGTTTGAGAAAATAGAAGTCCAAACTGCATATACAGCTTTACACTGATATAAAATGTCAAAGCAGGTGTGTCTGACAATTTTATTCACACATTATGTTCCATCTGAAAATCACTTTGGACGGTATATCTGCTGAGGTTTTACGAAAAGTCTGAATAATGGGGTCAACATATAATGAGGAAGCTCTCCACATCCCAACGACTTGATGAAGGATATGAGAAGTCCTAGTCACTGGGATTTTAAATTAATTAAAAAAAAAATAACACAGGCTCTGAGTGGTTTTCTGTCACCCAACACAGCAAGTTGGTGTCACTTCTTCAGAGTACCATCTCACCATGATAGTTCACCAAAGCATTTCTGCACTGACAAACATTAAAACATATATTAATATGGCTGATTTTTCACTGCTGGTGTGTGTGGGCTTAGCTCTAATACTTGATACTCTATTTCACTTCTTCATTTCTCTTGAGGAAAATAAATGTCATAAGTCACAGATTTATCATGTGAATTCTCAGGAAGGTTCTGCTTGATTTGTGGAAGTGCAGTTTATAGCAGCAGCTGTAGGAGTCCATTTATCTGATGAGATCAAAGTAATGCGTCAACCGTCCTTCAGCATAAGGAACTCTATAGACATAGACATAGAGTATGTAAGAGTATGACACTAGGCATTACAGAATCCTCAATTAATTCAGTCTGCATGACAAGGGAATTATTTCTCTGTTCAGAAGCCAATTTAAGTGGGCTGTATAGAATTTCTAGGTTATAGAATAACCTAGAAATTAGTTAACCATTAACCATTAAAGGACAGTTATATACATGTTTTTCTTGAGGCTGAACCAATGCATTCTCAAACTGAAGAAAAATACAAAGCAAAAACAACAACATTTTCTCCCCTCAAACTTAATTAGTACATCTAACTTGAAAACTAAGCTGCCAAATATTTTTCTCATTAAAAACAAATG
This sequence comes from Lates calcarifer, assembly GCF_001640805.2. NCBI lineage: Eukaryota > Metazoa > Chordata > Actinopteri > Centropomidae > Lates > Lates calcarifer. The sequence goes on from NC_066852.1 coordinate 8,507,569, forward strand.
TAGTTACAAGTAGTGTCACTTTTCCTGTACAGTAATTGAAGACCCACACTAGATACTCTGAATATGCTGAAACAGGTTAATGGCAGGTTGAATGACTGCCGTGATGAATGCTGTGATGTCTTGCTGTTGTACAACTGCACCCTTGTGTTTTGTAAAATGTATCCACACTGGATAACTGTTTTGCTGTGCATTCTTACTATGTTATCTGTATTTTTTTAATCCATCAGAAATGTGAATTGTCTCTAAATCCAGTCATTTATGTTGCACTGCACATACTGTAAGAGATGGTGGAGCTTTCACATCTTGCTGATGGATGTTTTCTGGATGTTGATTTGATTTGAAAAATGGAAAAATATACTGTATTGGATGGTTACTGTGCCTGGATTATACTTAAATATGATAAATAATTACAATTACCCCACTCCTCCATGAACAAATGAGGCTCTTCCATATTGAAATTACACGACCTCCCCAGGCAAAACGAATCCCACTGTAATAGTGCTGCATTCTGCAGCCAGTCTATGCTGTGTTTACTACATTATACGTGTTACGTAATGTGGGGTCATACAGTTGAAGGCCAGCAGCTGTCACGACTCTACTGGGGGGGGGGTGTACGTCTCTGTGTACTACAAACCATACATCCCGTGACCTTCCTGAATTTCACATGCAGGAAGGTGCTGCGACTAAGCAGTGTGAAGTGCAAAGATGTACTGCACTTGTGTTGGACAGTGCCAAGAGGACACAGAGGCAGGGTAGAGGAAGAGTTTTCCTGTAGAATGCTGTGTCACCAGAGATCTCCGCATAGACTCACTCTCCTCAGCACCCTCCCTCCTCCGTCCTCTGCCACGTATTTTCCTCCTGCACTAGATCAGTTGCTGCCAATGCAATGGTTTTGTGATGGGATACTGTCCAGCCGCTGGATGGAGTGTCTCTCTGCTCTCTGTATGTGTGTATGAGTTTGCTTCAGGTTGTGTTTTTGTGTTCAACATAGCCTGTACACACAGCTACAAGCAGACAGCGTGTGCTGCGGTTGATGTCAGATGGTGCGTGTGCATGGCAATCGGAGCATCCTCTGGTTGCTGGTGGTACACTATGGGCTTTACCGCCTCATTTCTGAGGAAGAGGCATATTTATGAGGAGATGTCGGTGAAGGGTGAACAAGGAGGAGGAGTGGGGGAGGAGTAAGGGATGAGAGGGAGACGGGGGAGAAATGTGAGCATGTGAATGTGAGAGAGGGAGGTAGATGCGCATGCAGAGGGTGGAGCTTAGCATCAGGCAGTTCCCTCTATCCTGCTTTCTCTCCTGCTTTCTCCTCTTGCAGTTTCCCTTCATCCATTCGCTACAGTTGAGAAGGCACATCTGCAGTCATTTCATCCCTTTCACTTTCCCATTAGTTCTAACTCAGCTGATCGGGTGGACTGCTGCTCTGGTTTGCACTTGGACTATCCTTCTCACAACGGCGTAACAGGGACTGTCTTCAGACACCAGCGTGCTCTCTCCTCTCGGGAGCTGTGGGGGGGTGGGTTGGGGTGGGTTCCTGAATGAGAGTTGGGACTGGTATGTTGTCCCATAGCAGCTCTTGAGAAGGGGGAACGTGCAAAAGGTGGGGGGGAGGGAGTGGAGTGGGGTGGCAGGCAGAGGGGTTCGGAGTGGACAAGGGGTGGAGAGGCTCCGGCTGGGAGAAGAATGGTTATGCCGGCTCCTCGTGCTCTGGTCGTGCTGCTGCTCCATAGGCTGCGTGTCATTCTGGCACAGCCCTGCCTCTCCTCGACATGAGCCTCGCAGGAAGGGTGTCCTGCTCCATGCTCAACTGCTTTGTAAGTCAACAGGCTCTTATTTTGGTGTTCATTTTTATTTGTCACTCTGGTTTGCGATGGGTGTGGATTAAAGCCCACCCCTCCCTACCTCGCCTTGTGTGTGTCTCCCTGGCAATCAGTGGGGGATGGGGGGCGAAGAAGGGTGGTCAACACACGTGAGCGCTGCAGTTATTAAGTAACCAAGGCTGATTCCACATACAAATAATTGAATTACCTCAGAGTCTTCTCATGTGTGTGGTGAAAGCTACTTTATTGCTGTCATTACTCAGCTGTGTTGTATGGAGGGCTCTGAGCTGCCACTATGTTGATTGGCAGGGAGGAGAGAAGTGGCCTGTCAGGAGTAAGGCATGTAAAACGTGTGCTGCTGAGAGTGAGTACATTGTGCACTTGCTGTGCAGCCTCAGAGCATTGAAGTGTCTTCACTGCAGTGGAGAACCTGCACTGACATGTAGTTATGGTACTGGATTGTACAGTAAACTGAAAGGTATATAAAAGAATGACTGATCTAAAACAGGTGCTCCTCTTAGTTTGCGTCTCAAATTCTGAAAAGGTTGACGGTTTAGGAATAAGACAGGTTGGTCTAAATTACCTGATGATTCACAAGTTAACATCTGACCTTTCAGTGATGTCCACAGTCCACTGTCTGACCCTAATAATTGTTTGTGTATTTTTCAACAAAACATTGAATTCTTCCACGTTCATCTGTCTGCTAGGCCATACTGTAAAAACACCACAGGTTTTTCTCTCCCTGGGGTAGCTAATCTTGAAGTAATGTTTTTTTAAGCAGACAAAACTAATATCTAAAAACTAGGTCAGGGTTTTTTGTGGAACAAAATACCCATCCAAATCATATTTCATTAGGTTGGAATGAAATCCTCACTGGTTACAAAATGATTTACACTTAGTAAAAGTAGATATAATATATACTTATAAAATACATTAGTTATATATATTTATAACAAGACTGAGAGTCTACAGCCTTGCTAGAGACTCTGGTTGTTTTGCTTTTTGTTGAATTTTGTGCAAAATACGACTGTCCAATATGCTCACAGTGACAATGCTAACATGCTGTTGTTTAGCAAATGTTTAGCTGGTATAATGTTTGTCATTTTCGTTCTCTAAGCTTATTCTGTTAGCATTTAATTGGTTATTCTGTTAACAAGTACAGATGAGGCTGATTGAAATGTCATTAATTTTGCGGGTATTTATTCATAAACCAAAGTATTGGACAAACTTGAATTTAGACCTCATTAGATGCAAAGACAGGTGATCATCAAAATGAATAGGATTCAGGGCATTTGGCCTACATTAACACTTTGTTTCCACCTAGCTCCATGTATGTATGCAAGTCAAACTGAGGGCCATTCATTCCTGTAGGAACCTCTGTGATGTGTTTGCAAAACCCCTCATTGTGTTTTTTATTTCAAAGGGGAATTTGCCTCTAGTATGCTGAAAAATACATTTTGGAGGAGATTGCAGACAGACCATGTACACTGTGTTCCATAAGAAGTTGGCATAAAAAACAAATCGGCTAACTGTTCGACAGCATATTTAGCTAACATTGCTAACATCCTAGCTGTGTAACATACACAATGCATGCGCTGTGGTTCTTATACGTCTTTTAACAAAACTGGCTCCACACCTGGCAGTTCCATAAGACTGGATGGCGATTGTTTTCAACACTAGGGGGTGTACTCCATATATTATACAAAATTATGGATTCAAAAAACAAAACTGTGTGGAAACGAGGTGTTAGTAGTTGTTGAGATATTTCAGTTTGAACCAGTGTTGGACAGACTGACACGTTTTGTGAGATTGCTATCCACAGAGCCACTTTGCTAACATAACTAAAATGAGACAATGGCAATAGGCAGTAGTGTTGCTAAACAGAAATCAGTTCAAATAATCAACGTTAGCAAAACTATAAAGTGTCGGTGTTTTGTACAACAAGCACGATACAGATTCAGGGCACACCTGCTATGTGTAGACAGCATTTACTGAGAGATTGTTTGTGTGTTATGCTAACATTTTCAACAACAGTAAATGTTATTCATATTGGAAAGGCTTTACTTTAATTTCCATCCTAGTTCTTCCAGAGAACATATTGTAAAGTTATTTGGTGGACCAGGAAGAGTGCAGCAGCTGGTTCCTCTTCTTCTTCCTCTGTGATTAGATGTGGCCAGCTCTTTATGATCTCTCTTTTATATGTCTGTAGTGCAGCTGAGTCAGCAGTTCTTCTTCTGCGTCAGTGTCTGTATAATTTAGTATCTGGATGCTCTGTTACTTAAGTGGATCACAGCTCTGTCATTTTTCCTCATGTGAAACAGAGCTTCAGCATTGTGTTTCATCATCGTCTCTATTGTTGTGATCCAGCTGCGGAACAAACATCTTCTGTTACTGTTCCATATATCATGTTTATCTCCCTCTGTGATATGTTGTCTGCGCTAAATGGAACCATAAAAAGCCTAATTGAATTGGTTAAGATTTTTCCATGACTCAGATTCTATTATACCCAACAGCTAAATGAATCAGGAGTGTAACTACAGCCAAAAGCTTTTTGGGGATGTGCTTCAGGCTGTTTACCTTATTGCATCCTCTTTGGTACCTGGTATTGGGCCTTTCCACTCTGCAGGACACCAAGGCAGTAACGCCCATAAGAAGTACACAGCAGGTGACACAGTCTGCGTGTTAAGACACTATGGAAACTATCATGACCACGGCATCCAGTGAGAGGACCACCACTATCACCAGTTCATTATATTGTTTAATGTTCATATAAGAATTTTTCTTAATGGAACCAGTACTTTAAAATATATCTACATAGAAAGATGTGTTCTTACTGTGCTACAGAGTGTTACTCCAGCTTTATGTGTGTGTAAGCAATGAAATCTGCTTACTTACAGAAAACCCTGGCCCTGCCTAGTTTCCTCAGCTCTTGGAGAGTACAGCCCAGTTATAGGCCTAAAATGGGACTGATCATTTAGAACCCAGTGGTCTATGAAATATTAAGTCAGAGTGAGGGCAGAGAGAAAGAAATGCATTTAAAAAGATTCGTCCTGCTCTGCCATCTTTGATCTTGACCGATTACTGAGAGTGCACTGCCTAACTCAACCCTCAGAGGAGAATATCTTTGCCTTGGTTGTTTTTCATATCATATTTGGTGACTTTCATTTTGTCCTGTCCTTGCCTTCTCTGTTTCCATCCACCCTAGTCCTTGACTTTCTCTGTGTCACCTCTGTTTGGGTCGTTCTTCACAATTTAAAAAAAATATGCCAAGCAGTGTCTGCCTCGTTAAATATTTTTGGAAACTGAGAATAACTGGACATGTAAAAGCAGACATAAGTGCATGGAGCCCACATATTTAGGAGGTCACCTCTGCAACATGTAGTGATTCTCTAATCTGCACAACTCTAGGACAAAGCCCCAGTCAGATTAAGTAAATAATCTGGTGAGTAAGGACAGCAAATTGTTTCCCAAAGCTTTGGAGAGAAAGGGACTCTGACTCTAAAAAGAGGTTGTTGTATCCATGGCAACCAGACACTTATTCATGAAGACTGTGCCAGTGTCTTTTTCAATCTCCCTACCTATTCTACCTTTGTGTTGTCCTGCTGCCTGCTCTGTTCATTTCTCCATTCACACACATGCAGAAATCCATGGAAAATGGTTATTCACACATGCTTTCCCCAAACAATTTAAACTTTATTTTAATGTAGTGAATATGAGCCCTGCGTGTTTTTACCTCTTCATACACACTATTAATCAGCTATGTTAGATCTGTCTACTCAGCTGCAAGCTGATACTATTACTGTTGTGGCAATACATGTTATCAAGACATTACATGTGCTATCAGCTCTGACATTTATATTTGATAGATGCATGAAGGCGTATGTGTGTATGCACACATGCCTGTCAGCTCCAGCTTTTTGATTGCTGGTTGGACAAAGGTGGGGGAGGGTGCGCAGGCTCACAGCAGTGACAAAGCAAAAACGTGTTGGGCACAGGACAAGCTGTGCTCCATCTTTATGAGTCAGTTGGAAGTGAGAGCGTTTCTCTTTTCCTTTAATCTTCTGTAAGCTGATTGTCTGGTTGTGAACATGCAATGGACCAAAAATCAAAAAACAGAAGTGCCTCACTGCTTGTATGTGTTTGCAAATGTAAAGGCAGACTTTTAAGCCCTGTCATGTTTAAATGAGAAGTGCCACGTGAAGGGACTTGCGAAGCTGAAATATCAAGGTGGTCTGTAGGAGAGCTTTCTGTTGTCTACTTATACTGCCATAAAAACCTGTCAGGTAAACAACTGGGAGCATCTTATTTCTGATGTTTAACACCAACAACATGGCCATATACGCCAATCTGTGTATATAGTCTTTGTCTTGCATTTATGGAGCAGAACAACATTCATACAGCTTTTAGTCAGCGATTTTTTTACTTTCAGAGTACACAGTGTTCTGCCAGGCCTCTCAAGAGTGCAATGTCAGGACTGCTCCATAAGAGAACTGAGTAAATGGTGCCAAGTATCTACCAGGTAGTGCAGCAGAAGATCTATTGGAACCAAGGGAGTGGATGGGTTATTGACGCGCGCGTGTGTGTGTATGTACATGTACTTGTTCTTCTGTCTTTGTGAGGACCAGTTTGAGTTTTAGACCCCGAGACTGACGACACTTTGGCCAGTCCTCACAACTTTAAAGAGCTGTTTGAGGGTCAGGACTTGGTTTTAGGGTTCAGGTTAGAATAAGGTTTAGGGATAGGGTGAAGGTTTGGGTTATGCATATAGTTGTGATGGCTGAGGGTAGAGTAAGGGGCTAGGGAATGCATTATGTCAATGAGTGTCCTCACAGAAGTACAAGTGTGTTTGTGTGTAAACAGTGAATGCATGCTTCTCCCTACTTATTGGCATCGGACTTCTGAGTGGGAGACCCGATAACGATAGATTCTCAAGTAATTTATGGCTGCTGTCTGGCACACCACATTCAACTTCATTCCATTAAAGAAAGCAAACGAGTGTGTGCCTGGATGGCAGGCTGGTGTTTTAGACTGCCTGGCAACAGTGTGTGAGATCAACCTATAATGACCCAACCCTCGCAGGATACCTCTGACCACTGTCATGGTCCACCCATTCCTGGTGAGAATAAGTAAAATTGATGATGCACAGCTGCCTCACCAGTCTGATGCTGGAGGCTCACATAGGTCAAAGGTCAAGAGATTAGGGGCATTGCATTGCAGAGGGATTTGGAGGAGTTCAGACAAGTTTTGTAGTCTGAAATTGTGTCTGAAAGTGCCTCAGACATGCACCATTATTTGAGTTGTAAATGCAGTATTTTACAGTGAGTTTTGGTGGAACACTTTATTTTCATTATGCTAGTGAGTAGCTTCCATCTCACCTTCACCTTGAGTGTGTTTTACGTGGTGGTGGAAATGCAGCATTAGAACAAATATAACTGCATCATTTGGAGGAAATGGAGTCCACAGTATTACCAGACAGCACTTAACATCTCAGTTTGGCACAGCCTTGACCGCCACCTCCATGACTGCCATCTGCACCACCATTTATTACAATTTATGGTGGAGAAGTAGCTAGTAGACTGGCTTTGTGTTGTGATTTACTATGATCTCGTACGCTGAGACTTCCCCATACCCATAATAAGCCACCAATACAACGACAGCAGCAGCAAATGAATCCACAGCCAACTGACCCTAAGATCTCAAGTAATAACAAGTAATTATTATTTTTTTATTATATATTAAGCTGCTGATTATTTTAATTATTAATTGTTTTGGCTATAAAATGGCCTTTATATTTTGCCAGAGCCTTAAGCAGCATCTTGTTTGTTCTTGTTTTGTTCAACCATCCCTTCAAAATACCCAGAGATGCTGACTGTCTTACATACGTCACATTTTAAAAGTTTGAACCAACAGTATTTGTCATTTTTACTTGAAAATTGATATTGTATTTGCTTTAAAAATGCTATTACTTGAAAATGTATTATTTTAAAATTGGTATATTTTCAATAAATTATTGTAGTAGTTGATTACACATTTCTGAATAACTAACAGTACCCGTCCTTCACATTCAAAGGTGTGTATGTCTTTATTGCCGAGCCTATAGATGTGGACTGTTGATGGAGCCTCTGTCAAAACCTATGTCACAGAAGCTGATAAATGATGCTTTGGCCATCACTCTCCTGTGATCCCCATGCCTTTGAAACCAGATAGTGACATGTTGGAGATTTGTAGGGGAGGAGTTGTCACTGTAGGGACACTATCTCCATCTGTTACTCGTCAGCCCAATGGGTGGTTTGTTTATTATGGTTTAATCACCGGCTTGGACCCTTGGATGACAGACGTAATGATTGTAAACATGGTGGGAGGTCTGTGTGGTCACACACCAGGGAGTTTCCTACTGTAATATATGTCCTTTGTCCTTGGACACAAGAAGTAAGCAACTCCATGGATTTGGTCCACTGAAATAAAACACAGATGACTGCATTCTTCCTCCTCCTGGTCCCCCTTCAGGGCTCCATATCTGTTTTCATTAAGAAACAGTGTCAACATACGGTCATACTCAGATGGAAAAGCCAAATCCAGCAGAGTAGTAAAGGTAGCGGTGTTCAGGCAGCCAGAAACCAAACTGGGCTCATCCCCAACCACTGAGGTAACAGTTGCAGCAGAAATGACAAACAGGCTGTGGATGTGGGGGAGTGAAAGACCTGCCTGCACATGTCATAGCAGAAAATCTGACACTTGCATAATGTTAGTTACATACTGTATATACAGGAAGCAGCATTTATCTCTGTTCCATATATAAATCACATCTCAAATATAATCAAAACAAGACTCAAAACCAAGATTGTAGTAAACATGTAAATGTGGGGGATTTTTGCAGATACAGATAAAGGTGAATAAGGGGCATGTCCTTCAATTTCATCATTTGATTACTTTTTACCCCGTCCCTCCAGTGATTGAAGTGTGACCTGATGAAAGTGTTTGCTCAGTCAGAGAGGGCACTGGCACCCTAAGCTGCAAGGACAGGGTTGACTGCCCTCTTTGTTCCTCTCTCATTCTCGCCTCTGCTGCTTCTTGAAGTGTTGCAGTCTAATTTTAGCAACCTTCCATTATAACAGGTGTGCATTTGATAAGACTGCATTTGAATGTTTAATTTATCAGCAACCGTAGAAATGTGACCTTAAATTAGTTTATATTTGGGTATCAACAGTGCTTCAAGCCAGGGATTATTTAAACCTAAGACATCAATGTCAGTACCTCATGAAAAAAGGTTGCCCTAGTATCTTTGATTGGCCAAGACTGTAACACCCAGTCACAAAGTCTACAGGTTTTTGGTATCTGCTGCCAATTGGATATGCAATAACAATAACTGCACAGTGCCAAGGCAAACTGAATGTAACTATGTATACGTTGAATTCGTCCTTTTAGCATTAGTCATCAATCAAGGTAAAATGCTGGGTGTGAGTGCCAAGTGGTGAACATTTTAAAATAGCATGCCTCTTTGGCCTAACACAAGGTTGTGTGCCCTCTATTGGAAGGGAATTTTGGATCTCCAGTAGTCAATATTTAATCTGGTACGTGATGTCTGTGAGTTAGCTGGTGGGCATTGTGAAATTCCACCTGGCATGTATCCTGATTAACGCTCAATACACAAGAACACAGAATATGGACTTTGTGTTTGATTTCACAGATTTTTTGCTAAGGTCTTCTCTTAGTTCCCCATTGTGGTCTGACATAGATATCATTAAGCTATGTTAGCTCAGGGGTGTGTGCATGCATGTCTTACTTTCTCAATGTAGCTGTATGTGTGACAAACTAAATAATGAGAAACGTATTTATCTGACCGCCTCTGCACTGTGTTTGTGTCTGACAGGGTGAAGAGGGGCCTCCCAGTCTGGAGTACATTAAGGCCAAGGACCTGTTCCCCCAGAAGGAGCTGGTGAAGGAGGATGACAGCCTTCAGGTGAGATGAACGGTCTTCATCAGCCCTTGACAGCTGCAGCTCTAGAGCACATTTCCATCTGCTCTGACACCCAGCTACATGACTGTGGAGCAGACAACTTCCAGATTACCACCTCAAGTTCAAACCTGGCCCCTGGTGTGGCATCAGCACCTTTCTCTGAAACACCCTGATGGAGCTGGGTAGTCTTGTGACTGCCAAGATATTACTGCAAGAGTCCCAACTCTACAGGCTTGAGGCCTGATGCTGAAGGAGAGATGATGAACAGATTTTTGTTTGCCATTCTTCATCAGTTTTCAACACAGGAAAACAATTAATCAGGCAATTTGGTGGATAAGAAAATCTTTGCATTTGAATGAAGCCACTGTCCACACTCTATACAGATAAAGCATCATACTTTTAAAAGAAACTTATTTTCTTCAGTATTTATTTAGACAACATTACATTGAGATAAGACACATATTTATGCAAGGACTTAACAAGACCAGAGGGAAAGTTTTGAAAACAGGAAGTTGAAAATGCTTACAAAGCTTTTGTATGTGCCACATGATGTGATTCACAGTTTTTTTATGTGTGGTTATGACACTTGACAGAAAAATGAAAAGCCACATGCTACGTGAATGAATTGTTTTATGAATATTATGTCATTATTTACATGTTACAGATGTCAAGAGTGACACAATTTGTCAGTGCCCTAAAGACCAACTACAGCATTTTTTTTTAAATGTAGTCTAAAGAGGAAAAAAGAGAGGAGGAATAAAGAGAGGAGGAATAAACTATCTCACATTTCACAAAACAAGCAGAAGTCACTGCAGCAGATAAAGAATAGTGCAGTTAAAAAGCATTTTGGTCAGTGAAGTGCGAAGATTTTGTAAGTCTATTTCGCAGTGAAGATGCCAGTAGCAAAATTGTGATGGGCAACTTGTGCTGTGCCCACCATGGTGTTGAGTTTGTGCTCTCTCACTGTCTGGTGGTTAATGGAGCTGAGCATCATGTATCTGGAGAACTGGACAAAGGAGAAAGGTAGGGGGAGGAGGGAGTTGCCCAGCCGGGGTTCAGTATCTGTTGTTTCTTTTTACTGGTTTTCAGTGGAAGCATGTTTCCACTTGGGTTGCTATGATGTGCCTGTTTAAAGGTGTTTTATTATCATTATTAGTAGTAGTAGTATTACAGGGCTGTGTTTCAAAAGCCTTTGTGTGTCAAAGGTCGTGGTAGAGTTTTTTATTTCCTTAGAGGCAGTGCATGAAGATCGGAGGGGATCAGTAACATGGTGTCAAACAAAGTTTATAAGATTGCATCTTAATCTGAGGAGCCAGAGGGCATAGCTTTTTTTGTACTAAATATTTTGCAATTGCTCTAATTTTATTGACCTTGCAACATTATCTGTTTCTGCACTCTTGTATGTCCCCTCCCCCTCCACACATGCAGTCACACATTGTGTCACTGCGTTTGTGTTTTTCTTTGTGTGTGGGCACTCCCATGATAGTTTCACTGACAGCTGATGTCCCTTACCACAGCTTTCCTGCAGGCAAATTACAGTCATTCCCCACCATATTTAATACCCTGCTGCCATTCCTCTTGAGTTTGTGCAAGCCCTGCTGCATGCTTGCAGTTGTGTGTGCATTTGCACATGTGCATGTCTTCACAGACAGGGTGCTTGAGCCGGAAGTCACGACTCACAAGTCGTAGAGTGTTATTCATGGGTCTTTCAGTGCGCTCTCTTTCTCTCCCCCCTCCCCCCTTTTTATAATTCTGCTGCTGAAGGCTTCATAGAGGAAACGTGACACAGTATCTTCTGCTGCACTTGCTGGCTGCTGGTGACTCATGCACCTACTTTTGGAGCACAGCTTGTTTAATGCAGCTCCCAGTCTGTACAGCATGTTAACTATGGCACTCTCAGCAGGACGTGTTAGGTCTGTTCCACAGCAACGCAGCACATAGACACGTAGACACGTAGTTTCACGTTCTCATTACAGCCATTTCTGCTGCTGCAAACTGGCTACATTCCCTGACCCATGACAAATACAAAAATGTTTTTGATTAGGCAATTCCTTTTCTTCTCTTTTTTTGTGTGTGTAAAACTGTATCTATAGCGTTTTCTGTCACAATCAGCAGTTTCAGAGTTTTCAGCTTTGTTTCTGTACCTGTCACTCTGAGTTACAGCTGTCGCATTTTGAATATTCTGCATTTTAAAAGTCCTTGTGCAGGGTGCCAGGGGGCTGCTGCCTATATTTGGCTCTGATGGTGTCTGAGTGCAGATACTACGTGCTCCATTTCCCAGCTTAAGCTGTACTCTTTCCTCATCATGCCTCCTGTCCGGTCTCACGCACGCATTTTCAGTCAGAGATGAGCAGCAGCAGGTGCAGTGATAAATGTCAGGGGTTTCTCTCTAAGCCCTCTTGATCACGAGTCATCAACAGTCCGATGTGCTGACATCTCTCAACCTCTTGCCAATTGACAATATTCCTTATAAAATTAAATAAAACTATTCTTGTTTTTTATGTATTATATGTGATGTTTCATCTTTGTCATAAGTAGTAAAAAATAAGCTGAGAAGAGTTGAGTTATATATATGAGTCTGTCCGTCACATACAGTTTATGTGCTCTGTGCATTAACAAAGGTTGTGCTTTTAACCATGGTGGCTAATGTTTCAAGTGAGCCTGATTTGCTGACATCTCACCATAATCCCCCATCTGCCTGGTTGCATGTCCTCTTTTAACATGCACCAGTGGGTCCTCCTCTGCGTGACTCAGCAGTGCATGCTAATGCAGGATGAGGTAATGTTGTCTCTAAGCAACACTGTTGTCCTCACTACCAGCAACTAAACAAGGAGAGCTGGGTCACAATTCATAGTCCCCAATGATTATGATAATGTTTAAGCAGCAGCCAGGGGTAACAGCAACACATGCAGCGATGACTTTTAAGTGTGAAGAGGTCACCTAAGAGAGGAGCGAGTGGGCATAACATAATCCTTATTTTGTCAGATGAGAGAGAGTGATGTCTGAGTGATAAAATACCTCCCAGCAGACTCTACTGTTTCACATCAGCCAGAAGAAATGTTTTATGCGAGGTGATTGAAAAAGATTTAATCTCGGTACATATTGTTAAAGTTTAAATCTTCCTGATAGGTCTAACAGAACACTGAGTTCATCGTTTTAAGTCTCTTGAAAAAGCCGCTAGAGTAAACAGTACAATAACTTCTACCAGAGTGGTTAGTGTGAAATCGACCGCTCTGAAATCATTTGGACGCCTCTGTTTTTAAATCAAATCGTTCAGAAGCTGGCAACTGTAGCTGTGTTCCTCTTCCACGCTGTCAGCTTTAAAAGCTAATGCCCTGCCTCAGAATGAATTGAAAATTGTGTTCTTTTAACCTCTGTTGGGAACCAATTATCTTAATGTAGGGGTCCCGTTGTAGCCAAAGCCCGAGCTTGGCTGTGTCTGTAATAAAATGAGTACAAGTAAGAATGTTAATGGACAGTTTGGGATCGCTCACTGTACTGTTCACTTCATTCAGGCTCACCAACAAGCCCTCTGCCCTCACAAAGGTCCTTCTGTAAAACTACTATGTACTAATTGGACAGCAACACATGCACACAGTTTTCTCATCTCTGTAATGACACAACGCTCTCACTCTTGTAGGTAGTACGGTTAGCTATGTCTAGCTCTGGGTATTGTTTAAAATGTTGTTGCAAGTATGATATTTAAGTTTCAATAATGACGCCAGAATGGTTCTACAGGACTTTTTTTCTGTAAAAAAGAAAGTGCAAAGATGAATCCATGTTTAATTCTCTTTCGCTACAAAGCAGCTGTCCTGATCTTTCCCTGAATAAAATGTAGTGTTAATTTTGCAATGTTATGATTTTAAAATCAGAAAACATCTAATCAAAGTAAACAAGACCAAGAGTCTTACCAAGCAATTCCCTGCTAAGCTGTTGACTAGTTAAACTGGTTTTTAGCTATGCTAGCAGTGTGACTGAAGCCTCCAGCAATATCAGTGTGTGAGGAGGTCCAAAGGTGGGTGCAGTGGTCAGCTGTTCCACCCTTTTGGTTCAGACAGATATATTTCAACAACTATTTGATATTAAGTTTGTAAAAACATTCTTGACTTCTCATCTAGTGCTACTATCAGGTCAAGGTTTTTGCAAAGACAAGATTTTGTGCAGATATTCATGGCTCCCAGATGATGAACCTTAGTGACTTTGGTGATCCCTGACTTTTGATCCACCACTGTGATGAGATTTACACTGGATTTGAGTGAAATGTCTCAACAGCTGTTTGGGTGGATTGTCATGAAATTTGGTTTAGAAATTAATGTCCAATGATTATACCTGCTAAACATCAGCATATTAGCATTGTCACTGTAAGCATGTTAGCATACTGACACAGCATTTAGCTCAAAGTACAGCCTGACAGAGCTGCCAACATGATCACATACTCAGTTGTGTTAACTGAGTTTTGTGTAGATATCTTAAATAACTAGAACTAGCTTGGACAACACTGAGAGCACAGCTGATGTTGTGATTATCCTCTCAGTGACATAATACAGTCTGACAACAAACAGGTTGGCGTAATGTTTTTGCAGCACAGACTAAAACAGTTTTGTTGTTTTGTGTCCCTACAGGTGCCATTCCCAGTTCTTCAGGGGGAAGGGGTGGAATATCTTGGCCGTGCTGATGAAGCCATCATTGCCATTTCTAACTACAGGCTCCACATCAAGTTCAAGGACTCTGTCATCAACGTGAGTGCACGACAATAAACAAACAGAAGAACCACAGAATTTTCACTTCAGTCCAGATGGCAAGGGTGTCACTACTTCTGCCATGCCACGCCACTACAGAAGCCAATAGCAGGAGAGAGGAGGTTATAATGTTTAGTTTGGGCGCACATAGACTTTTTCCCTTTCCCCCATATAAATTTTACAAACACATAATTGTGCTAACAAGGCAAATAAACCTACAAGTATTTTACATGAGCTACCCGTAAAGTGGTTTTAGTTATATCCCAGTGTAGTTGGTATGCAGTTGTTTGTACCAGGATTGTACCGCAGGAGTGGCGGGCCCTCTGATCTTCAGGCAGGAGAGGTTTAATGTGACATCTAGGCTCCAAAGGCCCGGCCCCCACTGGCACTGGTGTCCACCAGCTCGCTCCTGCTGACGTCAGGCCTTGCTCAAACACAAACAGGCCAATTGTTTGCATTCACTGGCAGTGAAATTCCTCCTTCTTCCCAAATCCCTTGTCATCTTTTCCAGAAGCTGAATCCCTGTGGAAAAGATGACAGGGATTTGAAATAGAGGAGGAGGAGAGGGCAGATCACTGGGATATTCAGGACTTCTCTTAACTGTTACTTTATCAGAGGGGAGTCGGATTGATGCGCTGAGTTCAAATGTCACAAGCTAACAAGTCCCTATCGAACAGGTTTTCTGCTGGGCAGAGTCCTGTTTTGACCTCAGCAGCACAGAATGAACTCTGTCTGAATGCCAACAGGCCACAACCTCTCACCCACAACCCCCCCTTCACAACTCACCACCCCTTCTTCTAAGCTGTTTTCTTGCCCTTTGCTCCCGTCCATGTTTGTCTTTCTCTCCATGATTTCCATTTGGCTCGGTCATGTGCTGCAAGTAGCACACTGCGTGATCCACTCAGTTATCTTTCATCCTCTTTGATGTTTTTCTTTCCTTTTAACTCTTCATTTCCCTTTGTCTCCTGAATTTTTTTGGTTTAATAGTCTTTTCCATTTCCTCCTGTCTTTTGTCTTCCCTCCCTCCTTCTCTCTCTCTCTGTGCTCCATGGTGTCACTGTGTTTTAGACCTTCCCAGGTGTGGACAATGAGATATCTGTGAGTACCATAAGATAAAACACCGCCCTCTGCCACAGTCTAGACAGCTTAGTCATTCAGCTCTTTTTCACTCTACACGATTACAGTGCTCTGAGGACAAATTGCAATTTACATTCAACTGAGTGGTAACACTGGATTTATTATAATAATTTTCTGTGAAAGCACCCTGCTAAAGGATTGTGGTGCAATGTGTTGGCTGACCTTGAGACTTAAAATACTGGCACTGTTTTCTGCCATATGACTTGAAATAGTTGTTATTTTCCCATTCATACACAGTGCACATCAGTACCTTGTTGTTTAAAGTTTTTTCCAAAAGTGAAGTTGCATGGGGGATTTTGCAAATCTTGGCAGTGCCTTCATTAACACCTCAGTTCACGCTGTATCGCTTAAAAGCTTAGAAAGCAGAACCGACATTCCTGTGAACAAAAGCAGGTTTATAGCTGTTGTTTGGTATAATAACAGACGTCTAGACACAAAATTAAAATACTGCAGAGGCCTTCCTCTCCTCTACAGTGAGCTTAACTCTATGTGTATCTAGCCTGGACTCAGTCTGTACTAGACCAGAGGGTGGTAACCTCTTTGCAGATGTGCTGTCGGCTCTGATAGTGGGCCATCACACATGCTCTCCGTCTCCCCCTACAGGTGCCTCTCAGGCTGATAGAGAGTGTGGAGAGCAGAGATATGTTCCAGCTGCACATCATCTGCAAAGACTCCAAAGTTGTCAGGTAAGGAGAGCAAGTCACTCTCACACATCATATTAACCCTTTAGACAGGTTGAAGCCATCGTTAATCCAGAGTAAATATAGTGCAGTGCTTTGGCTCTCATTCAAATGACTAAAAGTTCAATTTGGTCTGGTCTTAAAAAGTCATTTTATATTACACAATGCCACACTTAATTCTAAAAAATATTTTAAGGTGTTAAAATGAACAGATTTCCTGTGTTGTTCAGCTTTAAAAACAGTTTCTAGAAAAACAGACAAATGTCTGCTTTTATTTCAAAACAGACTGAAATTCTCATCTCTTTGCAGACATCTGTAAAGTTCAAAACTACTCTCAGCAGCAGTAGTGCCAGCAGCATGTTGGTTCCTCATCATTAAATAGCCATATCATTACCCCTGTTTAAAGGCTGGAAAAACACTGAACAGCTGAAGAAAGTAGTTCTGCGTGAAGTTGTAAGGAGATGTTTTGTTCTCACTAACCTTTCTCATTTTCACACTGGCTCCACCACAGATGCCACTTTGCAACATTTAAGCTGTGCCAGGAGTGGGTCAAGCGTCTCAACCGGGCCATAGCTCACCCGTCCCGGCTGGAGGACCTGTTCGCCCTGGCGTACCATGCGTGGTGTCTGGGAGGCAGTGCTGACGATGAGGACCAACACGTTCATCTCTGTCGCCCAGGTCCACACACACACAACAATCAAGACTCAACATGACACAGAAGACATAAATGCGCCTCTAGGATTGTGTACTTTGTATTGTTGTTCCTAAAATAATTTCCTCCTTCCACACTCTGTGTGTGAGCAGGTGATCACGTGCGTCAGAGAATGGAAATGGAGGTCAAGAGGATGGGCTTCGATACACAGAACATCTGGAGAGTGTCAGACATAAACTGCAACTACAAGTATGTTACATATACCTATAAATAGCATGACACTTCTGTCTTAGCAGATAGCTACACAATGCCCCAACTGTAAGGAGTCATGATAGATGTTTAGAAGGTGAATGGTGAGTGACGGTGTTTCAAAGAGCTTTTTGAAAGCTGTGACAGAGAGTAGGCCCAGGATCAGGCAGGAATGTATCCACAGTGTTGCCAAAGTGAACAGATTGTGAGAGAAACAGCTTGTGTGTCTGTGTCTGTGTGTGTGTGTGTGTGTGTGTGTGTGTGTGTGTGTCTGTGTTTGTGTTTGTGTTTGTGTTGGCACATCTCTGCACTTTTTGTCAGAACTCTGTTGAGAAGTGGGACTTCTGAATTTGTGCTGAATTACAGTTACTTTTGGGGGGATACAAGAGTTGACTCTGAAATGTTTGTGTTTTGTTCACAGGGGACAGAAACTGTATTCAGTTTAGAGTTTTTCAAACTGTGAGGTGTGCTTTTCCAGGGGGACAAAGGAGAGTTAAAGTAGGGGCACAAAGGGAGAAATGTGAGGCAAAATTACTGCAGTATTACTATCTCTGATGTCTGTCACAAGTCCATATATCCACATAGAAATCACAGATAAAACCTTGTAACTCAAGAGCTTGCCAAAGAATCATCAGGTTTTTAAGTCTTTTGTAGTATTGGATTAATCCAGTGATAGTTACCAGTACATCCGTGGGTAAACTGCAAATAGGAACTGTTGATAGCTAACTCAGCATACTGGCATGGTGCTACTTTGCCAAAATGTGAGCAAATATTCCCTACCAAAACAGGGCTCTTGGAGTTGTAGTTCCAAAACATAGAGCATGATTAAACGGAGCCAGGAAGACAGTGCAGTTGACTCAGTTAGTCAATTCTAAACCCCTGGCATAGATTCACAGTAGTGAGGGTAGATTCCAGTGGTTACCTACAGTCACAGCTACAATGCATCAAGATGTGTCAGAACACCCACAAAAACTTCTCAAACCACTTCCACTTCTGCCTCATCTGACCTTTTAGGCCGGCAACAATCTCACCAAGCCCAGTCCAAAACACACACACAAATAATGTTGTAGTACTCACTCAAGTGGAAATAATGCAATGTACCCTGTTCGTGTATTCACATACCTGTGTATCAGACTTTTGCGTCTCCTTTGCTGTCTGGGTAAATAAATGCTACAAAAAAAGGTCAGTCTACTCGGAGGGCCCAAGAGAGCGCATCCTGCTGAGGGAGACAGACACACCGGACAACTGGCTAATTAAACAAGCCGCAGCCTGCTGAGGCCCATGACTCAGCACAGTATTTCACTTTCCTACTCTCTTACACACACACAAACACACACACACACAAACCTACACACACTCATGCAGTCTCTGTCTCCCCTCCCTCCTTAGACTGTCAGCAGGTGAATAGCAATTGAAGAAAGTATCATGAGAGACCAGAGACAGATGGAGATGGGCAGTAGCACATTGTCATTTGTTGTCTGCTGGAGCTGAGAGTTAGTGATGCAGCAGTGACCCTGAAAACCAGAACGTTTGTCTCAGATCTGAGAATGTGTTTGCTGCACATCAAAGTGCTGTTCTGTCTAGTTTTTCTCATTAAAATACTCTTGTCGCTTGCAACAGTTATGTGACTGTATAATGCAGCATTATGAACTGCATTTAATCCTCCTCCAGTAGCATCATGTCTGTCGTCCTTCCTGTCCACAGGCTGTGCTCCAGTTACCCGCAGAAGCTCCTGGTTCCAATATGGATCACAGACAAGGAGCTGGAGAGTGTGGCTTCCTTCAGATCCTGGAAGAGGATCCCTGTGGTGGTCTATAGGTAGGTTCACTGGCACACAAGTAATATACACATATTTTCTCCTGCTTTCTCAAGAACATTTTAGTTTTTGATATTTAAATCTGTACTCGCCTGTTGACGCTACAACCAGTAATTATCTAATTCCAGACACCAGAAGAACGGGGCAGTGATTGCCCGCTGCAGCCAGCCTGAGATCAGCTGGTGGGGCTGGAGGAACACAGACGATGAGTACCTGGTGACATCCATTGCCAAGGCATGTCAAATGGACGCTGGAGCCAAGGGCACCTGTGGAACACCAGCCTGCAGACAACGCGGGGAAGCTCCCGACTCCTCGGACAGTGATTTTGGTAAAGCTGTTGTGCTCGTTATTTGTCAAAATGTCACTATAACTCAGTGGGAAGAAAATAATATCCATTATTTACAATTTCATTACCACCAGATATGATATGATGCTAAACATAAGCGCCAAGCAATACAACTTTTTCAATAATCCTGCATACATTGGAGTTCAGAAAATGCATTGTCAACAATTTACACAGCAGTAGATTAACTAGCATTAAACTATGCTTCTACCTCCTGAGTTGTTTACATGCTCCAATTTAAGAGGAAATACATGCAGTTTCCATTTATGTGAATTCATTATATTCAGACTCATACAGCTGAAGAAATGTTAGTAGATTGTAAGTAGGGCATCTGCCAGGAAAAAACAGAAAACATCTTTGCATCTTTTTCAAACTCTGTTTTCTTTTTGTTTGTTTTTTTTTAAATTTTTCTATTTTTAAAACATGATGCCACATGTCAAATTACAAAGAACATTTACCGAGTGAAGCACATGTCTCAAAGGGGCTTTAACACCATTACTGGGTGCACAACAGCAGGCTGCAAAGTGAGTGGCAGCCCAGCACCCCGAGTGCCAAGAGAAGTAGTTCATTTGCAGCCTCAGAGTAATTACCTGTCTTTCTCCGTGGTAGCTGTTGTAAGCTGTTCACTTGTGATCGTTACCAATAGCAACAATGTGGTTGTGTCATCAAGAGGAGTTATTGATTTTCAGTAGTCAGTTTCTGTTAATCATGTTCCTGGCACTTCTGGTTCCTCCCTCTCCTTTCACACTTTGTTTCTCTTCCACAGTTCGATTCACACAACACCGTCCTCTCATAACAATAAAATCTCCTCTCTGTCCTCCCACCTGTGTCCTCCAGACTCCTCTCTGACAGGCGGCTCTGGCTGCGATGACAACACTGTGCCACAGAAGCTACTGATTCTGGATGCTCGCTCATATACTGCTGCAGTGGCTAACCGTGCCAAGGGCGGAGGCTGTGAATGTGAAGGTTAGTGTGGGCAAACATTTTGAAAGTCCTCAACAATTCAGCCAATCTACATTTAGATTTTTTTACCACCCTTTCATTTTTCACAGCATTAATAATACATTTTGTAAACCACAGCAGGAGGGAGAAAAAAAACACAGCGATAAACCCACTGCATGCACGGCATTGGTGGAGACCAAAGCAAAGCTCAAAGGAGAGATGTTAGATTGTAGTGATTAATGTATTTAATGTGAATGTCTAATTTGACATGATATTCAGTAAAGAAAAGAGAAATGATTACTGCCACTTGTGACTGTACACAGTTGGCTGCTGACTGCTAAGGTATACCTATGAAAATGTAAATGATTATTAAGACTATGATTTTTGCATCTACACAAACACAATTGATGCATTTGTGTCTTAGAAGCTAAGCGTTGTTTATGTCTGATGACCTTCATCTGAGTTGTTTATGTTTGTTTGTGTTTAGAGTACTACCCCAACTGTGAGGTGATGTTCATGGGAATGGCCAACATCCATGCCATTCGGAACAGCTTCCAGGCTCTGAGGGCCGTCTGCAGTCAGATCCCAGATCCAGGAAAGTAAGTCGATCTGTTTGACCTTTCTCTCTCCGAGCAGCTCTGCCCTCGTTTGCAGCCCCCCCCCCCCCTTTTTTTCCAGCGCCATTTATAATGGCTTCACCCCCACTGTAAGGTAACACCACACAGAGATGGGAACACCGCCACAGTTCCGTCCCGCTCCTGCTGGGCTGGCCAGCTGTCTGTACACACTGACAGTGGATACGTGTGTGTCATGTGTTTCCGTTGGTTCCGGTGTTTACATCTGTGACTGTGTGACTGCTAAATGTACAGTATATATGTCAACTCGGCTGCTGTGACATCACCACATGCTATTTTGTGGTTTGTTGTTACTCTGACATGTGTAATGATGCAGGGAGGCCTCCAGAGATGGAGGTCAGGGTAAACCCTACAAGCCTGATAGCCCAGGATGACTTAACCCTGAGTAACCCAAGCTGATGTATGTATACAGTATCTAGGCTCCATGTACTATATAGATACCTGTGTAATCAACCCCCTCTTGTGCTTCCAGCTGGCTTTCAGCGCTGGAGAGCACCCGTTGGCTGCAGCACCTGTCTGTCATGTTGAAGGCCGCCACCCTGGTGTGTTCAGCAGTGGAGAGGGAAGGCCGTCCTGTCCTGGTGCACTGTTCAGACGGGTGGGACCGCACACCCCAGATCATAGCCCTTGCCAAGATCCTACTGGACCCCTACTACAGAACATTAGAAGTAAGAGTCTGCACAGTTTGGGTTTTTGTATATAGGGGTTTAAGTATTTTTGGTCTCAACTGCATGTAGACACATTGTTTTAAATGTAGTATTAAGCCTAGTGTTCGTTGCACTGTAATATTATTACATTCAGTGCTGACTAGTGTATCATCCACAGGGTTTCCAGGTGCTTGTAGAGACTGAGTGGTTGGACTATGGCCATAAGTTTGGGGACCGCTGTGGCCACCAGGAGAATGCTGACGATGTGAGCGAGCAGTGTCCCGTCTTCCTGCAGTGGCTGGACTGTGTTCACCAGCTGCTCAAACAGTTCCCCTGCCTGTTTGAGTTCAACGAGGCCTTCCTGGTGGGTGGTCATACTTTTTACTTCTCTCTGTCTTTCTGATAATTATTATATACATTTTCTTGTGACTATTTCACCAATAAACCTCAAAAGTGGGAGACATTTTGCGAGGCATAACAGGAAACCATGAAAAAGTTAACTTTTATATCATAAATAAGTTTTTTTCATACCATTTAGTCCTTTAGCTGCCAAACAGAGCTGAGATCCAAAGCTAAAATTTTCAGTTAGTGATAATCAGATCACAAAGAATGTAAATTGTTGTTATAAAAGACCTGACTTCATGTTCCGTCTTCCTCGTGACCAGGTCAAGTTGGTGCAGCATACGTACTCGTGTCTTTACGGCACATTTCTGTGTAACAACGCTCGCGAGAGGGAGGCAAGGAACATCTACAAACGTACCTGCTCTGTCTGGTCCCTGCTTCGCACAGGAAACAAGAACTTCCAGAACTTCCTCTACATCCCCAGTCATGATATGGTACCTACCAGCTTTTACAGTATTATTCATGCCTTTGTAGTAGAGCTGCCAAGGGAATAGTGGTGTTTTAAGACTATAGCATAAATAAGCAGGTCTCTAGTCTCATTTGATCCTGATCATAAGTGGCTTGATTAATGATTCATAGTGTGACTCCAATTTAAACTTTAATTTCCAAACTGTGTTTTAGATCAAAGATTTAAAGCATAATATTAAATTTGTCCCACTTTCTTTGCCACCCTGTCTGGTCCACACTGTCTAAGAAAAGCATACATGTGAGCGTAATGCACCACCCACAGCAGTGATTGAGCACTAGGCACCATCATTACTGACCTTCTAAGATAGTCCTCATCACTTGTTTGTCTGCCAGGTGCTGCAGCCAGTCTGCCACACTCGGGCATTACAGCTGTGGACAGCTGTGTACCTGCCCACCTCCTCCCCCTGCACCGCTGTGGATGATTCTATGGAGCTCTACCTCCCCCCAAGCGTCACCGGAGACGAACTCACCTCCCGTTCCCTGGACAGGTACGTTGTTGTTTTACGTGCGTCTGATCTGTTAATCAGTGTCTGTACTTACTGTTCTTGGCAGTCCCTGAGCAGAGATTTATTTTAATTAAAAAATCACGTGATAGATCAGACTGGATCAGACTGCCCTCTACAGTCCCAAGCAGAGAATTGTGTGTGTGCTGCACATGGAAAAAATAAATCCTTTTGTATTTCTGATTTCCAGACTTCCCAAGACCCGCTCCATGGACAACCTGCTGACAGCTTTTGAGAACGGGGTGCCCCTGACACGTACATCCAGCGACCCCAATCTCAACAAGCACTGCCAGGAGGGTCGCTCTGCCCTGGAACCCTCACCTGCCATGGAAGAAACCTCTGCAGACAGCTCTGACGAGGTCATACCTGACACTGGACCAGACAGCGCTGAGGGGGAACCTCTAGATCAGAGTCCTGCCAAGACCCCAGAGGATGTCCCAGGTGCAGAGAGCTGTGAAGACACACTGGAGAAGCCCTGCCTCACCACACAGCCCCTGCCCTCTCTGCCCCTTCCTCCTGTCCCTCTCAGGAAGGATGTCGCACTCGCTCACACTCCGTTCCCCACTCCTGTACTCCAACAGGCTTTGCCTCAGATCACAAACCCTCCACTCCCACCACCGCCACTGGAGGCCAAGAGCCCCGATAGGACTGCTGAGAGCACCACATCACCCTCTCATAAATCAGAGCCGTGCTTACCTCTCCCCTGCAAAGGCACCCAACTTGCAGCCACCACACCCATCTCACTGCTTAACGGTCACATTGACAGCCAAGCAAACGGCCTTCCAGAATCTGCAGGCCTGCTGGCTCTGAAGCAGCTAACACCACTCCTTCCTATGGAGGACTCCACGGAGACTCTCACTGATGAGGGAGAGCTTCCTCTTGCCCTGCCTCCCACAGTGAGCCAGGATCTTACCCAGGATCTGAACAGCGAGGAGCAGGCTGAGCCACAGCCCCAGGTTCAACCTCAGAGGGAGAAAGAGGACACAAGGACAGATGCAGTGAAAGGAAGAGAGCGTGTGCTAACAGTTGCAGCAGCTCCTGTAGACTCCACCCAGGTAGCTGCTCGCCATCTGATCTCCCAGAGCCAGCTCTCAGACCTGTCTCTGCTCGGCTCCCACTGGGAGAGCGTCCAGGGTCTGGTCCAGTCTGCCTGCAGCAGCGCCAGTCACTCTGGCATCAGCCGGGCCTTGCAGCCCAACACTTACCAGAGCCGCCGGCTTGCCAGTAAGCTGCTCCGCTCCCAGGGCTTCGCCATCGCCAATGGGTCCCAGTGCTGCCGGAGGGAGGCTCTGTGTTGTCCCAGCAGCCCCCTGCAGCCTGGCTGGCTGGCTGCTGCCAGGAGTGCAGGCTACATCGGCCTGTGTGGCCCTGCTGCTGCCGCCGCTGCCCTCAACAGCTACTCCCTGGCAGGCCATCAGCTCCTGCCAGTGTCCTACTCCTCACCCTCTGCTTCAAGCTCCCCTCCCCCACCCCAGGCCCCAGCTTACCTCGATGATGACGGGCTGCCGGTGCCCATGGACGCCGTGCAGCAGAGACTGCGGCAGATTGAGGCAGGTTACAAGCAGGAGGTGGAGGTGCTGCGGCAGCAGGTGCGACAGCTGCAGATGAGGCTTGAGAGTAAACAGTACAGCACCCCTCCCTCAGAGCCAGACATTGACTACGAGGATGACATTGTGAGTACTTTTATCAGTGATTATATTAATGCCAGACAGCCAGTGCCAGAAGCCTTTTTCTGTTTTTAGTGTATAAATATTTACTTTTATCTCCAGAAGTGTCCTCTCTCCTCTTACTCCTGTCTGTCCTCTGATCTCACCCTCTCCTCTCCGTTTCAGACGTGTCTGCGGGAGTCAGACAACAGCAATGAAGAGGATTCTCTGTCCACCCACAGTGAGGACCGTCTGTCAGAGGGCAGCTGGGATCGAGTGGAGCGCAAGGACACAGAGGTCAGCATCCATTAGAGCCTTAATGACACTCCAATATAGACTCTGTCTCCATTCCCTCACCCTCTTATCTCCCCCTCACCTGTATAGTTGGGAGCACCCCTTATTACCACACACTGTTCTGAGAGAGATGTCTGTGTCTGTGTCTGTGTGTGTGTGTGTGTGTGTGTGTGTGTGTGTGTAGGTCACGAGGTGGGTGCCTGACCACATGGCCTCCCATTGTTTCAACTGTGACTGTGAGTTCTGGATAGCCAAGAGACGTCACCACTGCAGGTGGGGTTCACTATGGTTTTCTTACATTAATAAACACAGAACACAATGACACTTAAAATGTCACGTCCTCACAAATGATAAAGGTACTGGAGAAACGGTGTGGGTGTTAAATATCAAAGAATTTATTTTGGTTCAGTCACAAACACAGTGACTGTGGAGCTAATATGCACCATTGGAGACCTCTCAAGCAGCATATTTTTTGTACGTTTGTCTTAAGGAGGAAAATGTCCCAACTTAGCTTTAGCTTAACTAAATTGTTAAGCACAAATCTTCCTTGTGATTCATGGCTGACTAGTAAGGATGCAGGACAGTCCCTTACACACTGAGAATAGCTGAGGCATGGTGAGTCACTTAGTTGTTAAAATACCATTTGCTTGTCATCAGCACAATTTTGCCAAAGTGCCAGCCTGTGTTTCAGAGACACTTAGCTTTGTATTATCAAGGCAATAAACCAGGCTTTGGTTTCTGCCCATGCTTTCAACATCAAAGGCTCTTGGTTAACAAGAGAATTATTTATATGCTCCACTGAGAAACTGAGACAGTTTTCCCAAATTAGAAAAAGGAATGAATATCCAGACAGAGCAGCACTCTGAAAGTACAAGGGATGGACAAAACATAATGAGTAGTAGATACTACTATATACCTAACCATTTGAAACACACAGCAGATGTAAAGTTAAATTAAAATATCAAATAGTATCAGGTTATAATAGTAACTGGCTGTTAACTGTATTTAAACAGTGACCTCAGCAGCCACTGCCTGGAAACAATTGTGCCAACAGTCTCTGTCAGGGATGACGACATCACTGTCACATGCCAGAAATCTCAGCTGAGAGCTGGAATGCACAACTACACTGATACTGAGATTAAGGATATACAGTATGTTCTGCACCAGGATGACAGTAAAGCTGTTGTGCCAAGAACTGTCATAAAACAGGAGTAACAGATAAAGCCATACAACTGTTAAAGCACATAAATCATTTTATACCATTTTCACTTCAGAGGCTGTTTATACCTGTTTGAGTGGTACTGCTGGCCTTTCTGCTCTAACTGATTTAATAACGTCTGTCTGCTTGGCTAGCACTAATATACATTTTATACTGCAATATATTACCATAATTATACAGTATACCATACATATTAGATTCCTATTTTATTTTATTGATAGATTTATATTTAATTTAATCTATTTTAGATGTTGCAGATAACTTGACCTTTTACTTGCACTTGTCTCTCACCTACCTCATTTGTGTTTGTGATTTATGTGAAGTGGCGGCTGAAACGCTACAGTTTCCCTCTGGGATTAATAAAGTATTCTATCCATCTATCTGATATTATGTGAACTCTCTGTGTG
The DNA here is from genome assembly GCF_001640805.2 of Lates calcarifer. Classification (NCBI taxonomy): domain Eukaryota; kingdom Metazoa; phylum Chordata; class Actinopteri; family Centropomidae; genus Lates; species Lates calcarifer. The sequence continues at coordinate 8,534,128 of NC_066852.1, forward strand.
CTCTCTGTGCTTAGGAACTGTGGCAATGTGTTCTGTAAAGACTGCTGTCATCTGAAGCTGCCCATCCCAGACCAGCAGCTGTATGACCCCGTGCTGGTCTGCAACACCTGCCACGACCTGCTCCTGGAGTCCCGCACGCGCGAGATCCGCAGCCAGCAGCTCAAGAAGGCCATCGCCACAGCCTCCAGCTGAGAGACGCGTCGTGTAGCCTGGTCTGCCTCGGCTCTGTCCTGCTCGTTTTGGACCGACGAGCCGAGCGCCCCGTTGTAACCCCAACCTGCTGTGGTTTTGGCTGCAGGAGAGGGGGGTGGATATGAGGAGGAATTGTTACTCTTTGGGAGGCTCAGTTTGCACTGTGAGACTGTCTGAGAGGCAGTGAAGAGGGAAACAAAGGTCTGAGATGGAGGTGTGTCAGCAGGGGAGGTTTTCCTACAGAACAAACCCCTTCTGTTCAAAGACATTTTCAGCCTGGAGCGCTGCAGCGTCCTGCTGCCTCCGCACAGCTCGGTCCTCTAGCGGTGCCCTGTCTGAGACACATCTCCAACCTGTACACCCCCAGCAGAGCCCACCCACCTTTAGTACCAAACACCTGCACCCTCCTTACAGACACTGTCTCGCACTTAAGAGGACAATCGCTCACCCTTCCATGTGTCGGGGACTCTAAAGCCTTTACCTGTAATATTGGAGGCTTTCAACTTCAAAAGAAAGGAATTGCTGCTACAGTATTTAAAAGTCTAATTTTGTATTCTTATTTTGTGCACTACTAGCTGTTGTGTATTTGAGGGAATTTGAGACCAAACTTGAGCAAAAGGGAGAAATCTGCTGTTTACTTTGCCATCGCATCTTTTTTCTTAGAGCCTGAATGTAATATGTAATGGGTAACTGGATCGAGTTTATGTTCTTGTGCATTTGGTGGGTTGTATATGTGTTCATTGCTGCAATGTGTTTTCAAAATTATGTATATGCACAGTCAATGTGGTTCTGTCTTTATCAATGCTTTTCTCCAGTATAACCATGTTGCAACATTAGACGTTCTGGGGGGATGCGTATGGACAGACTGATGCTGCAATGCTGTGTGTTTTTGTGGGACGTGTGCTTGATATGTCAAGAGGAAGAGGAACATAATGATGCTGGTAGACTGCAGATTTCTGTAATGTCTTCTTGTGATGAGAGGAAAAAGTCATTTGAAGGTACTGTTGGTATTCTATGATGTGACAGAGGGAATTTCCTCAAGGTTTTTCTGCTGAGATGCTTGAGAATGAATGGCTTAATGTCCACATAAAGCTTGATGTCCATCTGACTGACGACGACTCCTCAGCTTGCTAACTGGCAGTAAAGACTGCTCGGGAAAAGACTGAACAAAGTGCTTGGAGTTTCTTGTTCTGTTTAGGGGGGGTTTGGCCACAGTCCCCTTTAAAAATGTGTTTGTGTCTACTGGTTGTTCCTTGAGACAATAGTGCCATATTTTGTTTTGTCTATTTTTAAAGCCTTTTTCTTTTCTTATGGATGGCAGCAGGTTTCTAATTGGCCACCTCTCTGTATGTTTTAATGGTACAGATAGTTAGCTGCTTAATAACACTGAGGCAACTAAAGATTAACAAATGGTCCAGTTTGATAATGAGGCTAACAATTTCAACAGATGATCGGGTGTCACTGAATTAGTTAACCTGTGTGGTTATCCATCATCTAATATTTGGGATTTTATCACAAGGTGTTCATGAAGTCAGAATCTTTAAGAGGAGCTCAGAAATGTAACATACATAGTTATCTGATCCGTAGTGGTGGCTAAAACCTGTCACTTAATGAATAATTGTTGTAAAGAAATGCACTGTAAAAGTTAAATCCCATGGGTTAAAATAAAAGATTATATCATGGATCTGTTTCTCAGCCTGTTTAATTACTTGTAACTACAGAAAAGTAGTTAACGCATGTGAATTATTTTGTCTCATCACAAGGATCCAAGTGTTCACTGTGAGAAGACGGAGACGTTGAGACTTTGTCAGACAACGTGTAGAAATCAGCTGATACACTGATAAAAGGCTTGGTCACACTGTAAATGATGTGGTGAATGATAGAAGGTGAAGTGGATGAAAGAAAGAGAAAAAACCTTGAACTGCCCAACAGATCAAGAACCTCCATCGAGACGAGAACAAAGAGTAACAAACTGTACAGTGCTGAAGTACCAGAAGAGGTGAACATGTCTACAAAGACTGTTCATTTGATGTGCATGTAAACACCCTAAAATGACAAAATCTGCCACACTTCAAACACTTCAGCACTGTGTCTTTGGATACTCTGCATGTACAAAAAGATGATGAATGTCACCACAGACAAATACAAGATGGACCAGTGGTGAGATGAAGACGATTATAAACCATGGTTTTGTCTCTCATATCTTTTTATTATGTCATGATGATTTTAGGTTGTGAACTATTTGGATGAGCAGCCTGCACATCAGAGAAGGAAAGTAAAATATACATTTACTCAAGTAATGCAAAATTACAGTTTATATAATTTACTCATGTATTTCTGCTTTATTTAAGTATTTCAGTTTTATGCTACTTTATGCTTTTAGTCCACTACATAAGAAATACTTTTACTGCACCTGTTACAGGTTGAAATTGGGTTTAAAACGTATAATGAGAATCTTTAAATAAAGGATCTGAACACATCCTCCAGCTGAGAAACATGAATTTCTTCCATTTGTCCACTAGATGGCGCTTTTCCATCAAGAGAAGCACATGGCAGGATGCAACAAGACCAGCGCATTCAGCCAATCAAACCTAGAGGTTGTTGCATCATTTCATTGATGAGTTACTCAATTTCCCCTGTTCTATGGTAAAGAGTGAGTATTTCCTCCCTAACATGAATCAACAGTCATTTCCTTTAGGGAATGGTGTTAAAGGTGACATTGATTTAGGAAGATACGTGTGGGTGGAAGTGAAACCCCACGTGTGCTATGTTGTGTTATACATCATGTTTTATGTTTTCCCCTAGTTCCCCCCTCACCCCTACCACACACACACAAACCCACTCACAAAGTCCATATGAAGACAAGACTTGAATATACCGTCATGTCCCGCTGCAGAGTTTCATGCTGGCAAGAGTCCTCAAGAAGAGCAACTCAAGCTAATTCATGTTTTTTTAGGAAAAACTCCTCCCAGTGTCTTTGACTTTACTCACTCAGCCTGATCAATAATTCAGACTGAGGGTATTCTAGGTTTCCAACCACTGAATGAAAATAAAGGTGACAGCTTGAACTTTTCTGTGGAAAACTTGACGGGAGATGTTGAGATTTTTTTTGCAAAGCTTTGCACTGACTGGACAGGTTTTCTGAACAATGTGAATTGGGCCGGAAAATAAACCTTTTTAAAGATTTTACCTGATGTCTTCTTTTAGATGAAGCTCTCAGGTGGTAGTGTGTGTGTGTGTGTGGTGGTGGTGGTGGTGGGTGGGGTTCTCATGCTGTTAAAACCCACAAAACTTTATTTTGAATTTTTGTGCAGACCCCACATTTTCCTACAAGACGCCAAAACGTCGGACTACATTTTGGGAAAATATGTATAAAATGCAGGTGGAAAGTCACTAAGTAAATTTACTCAAGTACTTCAGTACTTTTCTATTCTTTTCAACTTATTTCTTCACTTTTTCTTTACATTCAGTTATTTTTCATACACAAATTTCATGAAATGAGAGTCCAGTTCCCTCTGGCATCCAGCTGTCCTTTAGTTAGAAAACTGTGCTGTGAACTGCAACTTAAAGTTCCAGTGTCACAAGACTTGGTCAATAATGCAGATTCTCATTAATCAAATGTCCATCATTCACTGATATCCAGTCAAATATTAAGTGGTTTATGATTCTGACAGTTACTGTGACACACACCCCTGTAATATTCCTGTAATATTTCCTGTATCCTTCCAGTGAAACATTTGGTGGTTTACGTTACTGTGACACGCTGAGCTGAATCAGTGTCTGCACACACGTTTTAAATTTTTCACTGAAAATGATCAGTTTTACCTAAATCAGCAGAGTCAATCTTTTCGCCCTCTCTGCTCTAAACTTCAGTGGTCATCACTGGAATATTTCTTGTAACATGATGTATTATTATAGATTAAATTACCAAACAAACCAAACCAATTAGTTACAATCAGCTCCACATGCACCAACAATGACATTAAAGCGCCTCTTATAAATCAGTGCTAATGACCCAATAAAATTCTAATATATCACTGACAGAGACCAGTCAGCATGATGAACACTTTTCATTTTGATATTTTCAGCACATTATGACACTTCAATGAATCAAACTTTATTTGTATAGCACCTTTAGCACAGGTTAGTGTAATTCAAAATGATTTACAGATGACTGACAAGTTGAACTATCTAAGACTAGTACCTCTGTGTGTACTATTTTGAATACAGGAGTATTAATTGTAACTGAGCTTATATTGTGCTACTTTTACTCAAATAATTTGCATGCCTTTTCCACCACTGACAAAACCATGTACCAGACATTTAGAGCTCCATCTGATTAAAAGGCGCAGCCATTACAAAAAAAAAAAAAAAAAAAAAAAAAAAACATTGAGCTTTGGATTTGAATATTTCTGGAACAAGCTGATACAAACTGTATGTGAAATGCAGTGATTTTTCTGACCTTATATTTAAAGGAACAGGGGCACTGATGCTCTGAGTCTAACAATAATATTTCTCTGTCTTCACAGTTAATCCTGAGGGCCACCTTGGATTACCTATGGAGCAATCAGCTGCTCGCATTGATGATTAACCGCCTCTGATTTCCCCCCATCGCCACAGCTACCTCTCAAATCATCAGGAAATGTTTGCCTATCGACACCATGACAGTAATGATTGCATTAGATTTGGCTCCTGCACACCAGGAGCCCATTGATACAGGCCCCCACCTCCCCTGATTGGAGCTCTTATCAGTGGAGAGTTTTATTGGAGGCGATGCCCGAAGGGGGAGGGGCCACTCTTTCTTTCCTGTCGGGGTATGCTGATAGATAAGTATAAGACCCCCTGCAAGAATGCGATCAGATCGGTAAAAAACAAGTCCTTGTGTTGTCTTCACTCGGTCGAAGCAGAGACGCTCTAAGATGCAGCCGCTCATCCTGCCCGTTCTCCTGGCATCTCTCTGGACTGTCTGCACAAGAGCTGGAGGTGAGTGTCTTTTCATTCATAACTGAATGTTTCAAAAATGATCTATTAACATTTGCTTTATTTTCTCTTGCCTACGTACAAATCCCAAATACACAAATAATGTGAAAGAAACGGGATAATAATTAATAGAGTAAAGAGATATTTGTTTTCTATCTGGAATTTGTTTTGTTTTTTTGTTTTTTTATTCTGCAAGATTTTGGCAGAATATGTTTTTTTTTTATGTTTATTAAATATTTCTGATCAGAATTTGTGAGGTTATTTTACATAGAAGCGTGCAATTGATACATTATTAATATCTGTATTAATCATTCATGTAAGATATTAGATTCATTTCAACACTAAACAGTAAATATGGAATAAATGAATACATCAGAGGGCTTCTCAGTGAGACCAGCAGGGTGAAGTTTCTTTTAGTTTCTTAGCTGTTTTTTCCAACCGTCCCGGTCACTTTATTCGATTAGAAAGTTGATATCCCGAGAATCTAAAAGGACACAAATCCCAGCATAGAGGGGGAAAGAGAGAAAAACTGAGTCATTAAAGAGCCACGGATGAAAACGAGGCTCTCCCCGCCACCAAAACAGCGCCAAAACATACCTGCCCCGTCCACCACCACACTGATGTGATGTGATGTGTGTTGTGTGTCCGATCTGTACCTTGCGCTCACACCACCGAGCTCCCCGCTGAAGGGCACGAGCGGGATGCACAGATCCTGTATCATCTGAGCCAAACAGGACTGAAGCAGGCAGATCACACCGAGCTGAGATTCACTCCGAGCCTCTGTGTTTCGGACTCTCTCTCTCTCTCTCTCTCTCTCTCTCTCTCTCTCTCTCTCTCCGTCCCTCCCCCTCTCGTGCACCTGCTCAGATCCACGCTCAGCCAATGACGGACGTCTGCGTGCTAGTTGCCGCAGAGAGGCGCGTCAAGCTGCGCAGCGCCAATGTCTCCAAATTCACAGCGCTGATACTGAGGCGTTAATTTCACAGAAAGAGCTCCGAGGTTTGGCACCAAGACTCTAATGGAGTAAATTAGCTGCAGCTGAGTAAATAACAAGGCTAATTTGATCCGTGCGGTCAGTTGTTAGTCAGAGGTTAACGAATGCGCATTGAGAGGAAATTTCACCAAAGCTCCTCTGAATTGTGTTTCGCATAAATTCCATTGGAATCTTTTCTGTTTGTCTCTAATGTGATCATGCAGTGTTTGGCTTTGTGATTAGTTTCTTTATGGCAGCAGGATTGTTGTGAAGTCCAATTAAGCTCTTAAAGAGACAAATACGTTCATCTAGAAAGAACAGAGCAGAACAAATGAAGGTTAAAATAGTTTGATCGTAGCCCATCTGTTCGGAGGGACGATGCAACTGAACTCTCCTAATGTAGTGAAAAGCTCTAAAATGTACCAGTACCGTCACTCAAGTATAATGTGTATGTGGCATTCAGGAGTAAGTTACTGTCTAATTTTTCCTCTCTGAGATAAAGCACCAATCACACAGAGACTCCATAAACTGTAAGAGACGCTCAGGTGGCTCTTTATTGTGTTGGATGCGCCGTTACAATCAGCGCTGAGCAGGAGGAGGAGGAGGAGGAGGCGCCTGCAGCCTGTGTGGAGCAGTTGCAGCGCGCTGTCTGAGTAGTTGTCAGCATATTTCTTGCTAAGGAGCCGCAGCTGGACACAGCTGGATAGAAGTTTTCTAGCAGCAGTGTGCATGAGAGAAAACGTTGAGGAACAGCAGCCTGGTGGTCAAATCTTCTATTCTGTATGTTGTTATTGCAATGGCCCGAAACTAATGAAACTAATCCTGGTTTTGTTGTGGGTCCTGAATCTGTCTCTCAACGCCCAGTCTCAGAGTTGGACTGTTTCGGCACATAACCGAGGTGCAGCTGCTGGCAAAGCATGGCACAGTCCCGATCTGCCCTCTGATCCGTGTTTCGTGTGTGTGCGTGTGTGTGTGAAACGCGGGGTCTGCAGCGCACGCGCTTTCGCTGCCTTTTGTTTTAATCCTCGACAGTTTCCTCAGTTCGCTCTCTGGAAGAGCTCTCAGATCCATTGAAACCCATTCATATTGTTCATTTTGCTGCGCGCCGCAACAAAGATCAAAGCCGAGAGTCGATTGGTCAAGAACTGTGCGGACAGAAATCTGATTGGCTGAGATGAGTACAAGCGACTGTGAGCCATAAAAATATATATTCCTACACACAAACAGTTATGGGGGAGGCTTTGGTTATTCACTCAAGTAAAACTGACGTTACCACACTATAAATATACTCCTTCACAAATAAACTTCTGGCACTGAAAATATTACTGTGGTATTATTCAAAAAATGAAGTATTATTAGCCAAGTGTGCTTAAAGTATCCAAAGTAAAAGTGTAGAACAATGGCTCCTGTTATTGTTACACTTTTATATATATTAACATATTATAATTTCTGTTGATACTGTTGTAGTTGGAAGTTACTTTTAATTACACTGGTTGAATCTGTAACAGTTTAAGCTCATCACATGATTTGTATGGAAAAAAATCTATAGCTAGCAAACAAATGCAGAGTGAAAAGCACAATGTTTTCTCTCTAGATTTTTAAGTGGCATAAAATGGAAACACTTAAGTAAAGTACAAGTACTTTAAATATGTACTTATGGTGAGTACGGTACTCAAGTAATTGTATTTAGTTACTTTCCATCACTTATAGACAAAACATGAACAAACATTAATTGTGTAACATTAAATCTTTAATTTGAGGGATTTTGGTAAGTGACTACTACAAGTATATCTCATGTCAAGGTTGTGACTAATGAGTGACAAGCTTCATTATCACAGATGTAAGTGATACATCTTGTTTTTGGAGGACTCACACAGCTGTGGTCCTGGATGTTCATTTGATCAGGCTGATTTTAGCTGTGGCCTCCATGCAGATTTCTTAGGACAGTGACACACTTACCATCCAAGCTGTAAGACCTTCCAAGCAGAAGTGAGCAAAGGTTTGAAATGAATCCTAATCCTTTCATACCCTCAGCGTCAGACTTCAGCGACAGAGTAATTAGATTTTCTATTCATTCTTTTTTATCATTATTATTCTGCTTGTTCACATTCCAGTCACACACATGCAACAAAAGCTTTGTTAGTAAATAAATACAAACAAAAAAATTGTGGCTTTATTTACTGGGAGCAGTATGATGGCACCAGTGAATACAATCTGAACCCCGCCCAAATGTTTGCCCCCCTGCTTCGTTTATTTTCAGTACCCATTATCATTCCAGAGCAGGAGGAAAAGGCTTACCACATGGCAAAGAAACCAAGCAGTGACTTCCTTCACAAACACCAGGAGAAGCCCTCATACAATTCTAATAACAGAGTGGGAGACCCTCCCCATATTTTTTCAATGGTATGTGTATTTTTCATAAATATTTGATTTGAGAGATAGCTGCAGATATTTGTCTCTGAGTACGGGGTGGAAACATGCAAACCAATTGTGAAATATTAATAAACCCTCAGACAAACATGTGAGAACGGGGCCTCACTGATGCAAAAGATTGGCTCTCTGTTTATTCTGATAGCACGGAAAGATAAAGCACAAACGCCAACTTTTTGTGAAAAGGAAGACAGTTCCTGTGTATTAAGGGGGTTTTTGTACGGTTAGGAATAACAGTTGACTTAAAACATTAGGAGAACAATTAACTGTTTGCAGTACGGAAAAAAGGAAACTATTAATAAAATGGCACATTTGTAAATGTACATAAAATATAGCTGGACAGTTGCCAGTCACACAATCAAGTGTGTGTGTTTATGTTCTTTTCATTATTTGTAAGCCTGTGAGTACCTTGTTTGTATGGAAACACTGTCTTGACAAAATCAATTTTCTTTTCTGTGTTTCAGACTGGTGTTATCAGTCCCAGTTCACCTGTGATCATCAGTGCAATGGTAAGCTTATTTATATACAGGGGGATGACTTTTTTTTTTTTTTTTTTTGAAGGCAAACAACAAAGTGCTTCACAAAAGACATAAGATTTTAAGTGTACTAACACATGTAATTAAGATTAATATAAGGAGCAATTTACAAGATGAAATTAAAAGAAAAAAAGAACAAAGTTTAAAAAAAAAAAGAACAGAATTTAAAAAATAGAAAATAGAACTCTAAAATAATGTGTTTTAAGGAGGAGATTTAATTTAAATAATAAAGAGATATCTTACCTGATCTCCTCAGGCAGGTTATTTTGTAAATGTTCTGAAGATGTAAAATTGATGGTTTTGGACAGCAAAGTTAATATTGAGGTTAATGTTTGAGGAGAATGACCCTGAGTGTGAGGAAATTTGGAAAACCAACTGAGGAGTCTGAACCTGTGATAATAGCTTTTGATTTACTGCAGAATAACTAAAGGAAGGTGTAAGAAACCCAGCTTTGAATCTCTGTACAACTGACCTGTAGTTTGCTCAGTTGGATCATGTTGCTGGGATCAAAGAACATGTTGACCTGAGAATCATCTGCATGAAAATATAACCTGATCTGACGCTTTTGAAATATTTGACCAAAATGTAATGTTTGCATGAAGAACTGTAAAAGACCGAGGACTGACCCCTGTGGTACTCCAAGAATTTACAGTCCCCTGTAGTCTCTCTCAGAGTGACAGCAATATAAGCAGTTTACTTACCCAGTACTTAGGACATTCAATAAACATCAAGCTGCTGTCTGACTTAGGTCAGGATTGGGTGATTACTGTTCTGTGGTCAGATTTAGCAAACGTATTGGCTTAGTAGCAAAGTAAAACCTAGAAGTAAGATAAGTTTCAGCCTAAAACCAGACTGAAATTTGTTGAAGAGGCTGTTTCTTGTTCAGTACTGGTGTGTTTGTTTGTTTTAGGACCAGACAAGTGGAACCACGCCAACAGCAACTGTGGAGGAAAATACCAGTCGCCCATCAACATCGTTACCAGAAAGACATTGACAGATGAGCGTCTGACTCCTTTCCAGTTCAACAACTACCAGCAGATCTTCAGAGGCACAATCAAGAACAACGGCCACACAGGTGAGTATATTCTCCCTGAAACATTGAATCACCACTGGTGCTCTGAAGCTGTTGTTTGAACTCTGTGTCTGATGTGTGTGTCCTCCAGTTGTGGTTGGAGTTCCTCATCTCAGCACCATCTCAGGTGGAGGCCTGCCATCCACCTACAAGGCTGTACAGTTCCACCTTCACTGGGGCAAGAATGGAGGGCCTGGCTCCGAACACACCATCGATGGGGAGCAGTATCCCATGGAGGTATCTTAAACTTACAAAGCACACACGAAAAGACCAAAACCAGCATGTTGGTCTCATCTCTCAAAACTTTCTGACTTCTTTCAGTAACAACTTGTTCCCACTGAGGACATGAATATTTAAAAACAATATCAACAAAACAGCTGAGCACTGTAGGTTTAGGAAATGTTACCTGAACATTTGTAAGTAGTGTATTTGTTGGGGACAATTTTCAGCAGCGGATTTGACACATTAGTGAGTATTTATGGCAGAAGGACTGACTCAAAACAAACATGTTCACTATAATGAAAGAACATGTCAACTTGTGCAACATAGTGGCTCATTGATGTGTTTTTGGGCAACAATGAAGCCCTATTGCACAGACAAGCTGTATCAGGTTTTGGATTCTCAGACAATGCTTGTGTATTGATGGTTTAGGTCTTTTCATTGAATTTGTTGACTGTTGGACTGTTTAAGCATCATTTGTTATCATTCAAGGCTCCAAGACATGTTTTGATAAAGACGTGCTTAACTTAAACATTTTATACACATTTTGTTAAAAAAAAGAAATAACTTGAAACCTTATAACATGGCTAAAATATCATCTACAGCTGCACATTGTTCACATGAAGAGCCAATACAATGATTTGACAACAGCACTAGCCGACCAAGAGGGAGTTGCGGTCCTTGGGTTTTTCTACGAGGTAACCATTTTTAATCCTGTATTGCTGAAATCAAACTAACAGCACTATTACACAACAGACCTCAGGTTGAACACTGAAATGTATTTCTCTCCATTTTCAGAAATCCAACAGTGCAAACCGAAAGTACGACCCCATCATCAATTCTCTGCGAAGCATCAAAGCTACAAGTAGGTAGTTTAATATAACCAACTAAAAACATGGCTGCACAGCATTGTTGCTAAAGTTTCATCTGTGACTTCTCTGTTTTCAGATACCAACACTTCTCTGCTTAGCATCTCCCTGACACAGCTGATCCCATCTGAGCAGAATCTGACCGCCTACTACCGCTACAAGGGCTCTCTGACCACCCCTGGGTGCACTGAGGCTGTGATTTGGACTTTGTTTGAGAATCCCATCCCTCTGAGCATGGATCAGGTGAGGATGAAAGAACAGAAAATGTAAAGGAATCCAAGTGAATTGTGTGGCTTCTTTTGGTTGCAAAGGCACAGTCTCAAAAACTTAAAACCATAACCATCAAACCAATTTTCCTTAAAAGAGTGGATGGAGTACTCAGATTGTGTAATTAGATAAAATAACCAGTACAACTAAAATTACTCCATTACAAAAGCCCTGCATTCAAAATTGAAAACTTCATCTGTAAAATAAGCACTAATTATGCCATATTAATGTTGTAGAGTACAAAATGTACAAGTACTTATACTTACTTACTTACTTACTACTTATATTATAATTAACAACCGTACATGATCAAATGTACTGAGTTACATTCCACTACTGTTCTTGAATGTACAAGCGTTCACAAAAACATTACATTCACAGACTCAGTGAAATGTCAAACCTCGATGATCTCTTTCCAGAAACCGGAGCCTGATATTTGTGTTATCTTGTCTTCCCCCAGCTGCGGGTGTTCTCTGAGCTCAAGTTCCACGATGGAAATCCAATGGTGGAGACTTTCAGGCCGGTCCAGCCCCTTAACGGCCGGCAGGTGTTCCGATCAGGAAGCGCGGTCATCCTGGCCAGCTCCGCCCTCCTCATCGCCACCATTGCCACGGCCTTGGGACTGTCCCAACCCAACTAAAAAGCGAGGTATCCTGTGCTGCACTGCAACGCCCATGAACACAATAAGTTCTGTATCACTCTTCAGCTGAACCCCGGTTTGTTAACTTCATCATTGCATGGTTGCTAAGATGATCGACCACATCGCAGTGCAGGCGTGGTGTTCTTCCCTTATGACACAAATGACAAAGGCGTTCAAGAGATGCTTTACGAAAGGTGCTGTAAGGGTTTGATGAGCATTCATGCATGCATAGAGAAGAAGTAAGTCTTATTTCAACATTATGAATGTGCCATAAAGCAGGTTACCAAGCAGTGACAGCTCAATTCAACACCAGACCCTTTAGTCATGCCCTAATTTTTCACAGCATCATTTTATAAACACCAGTGCGCACACACACACACATCACACGTCCTCGTACACTTTAGGCCTCATCCACCTTGTCCAATGTCAGGTAAATTTAGTCTCTGCTAATGTCATTGTGAGTTGCTGATGGCCTGTGCTCTGAGCGCCATTGCCAGCCCCATGACCTGGCATGTGGTGTGTTGTTCTCAAAGGGGCATGTGAACGGCATGGAGCTATTAATAGCAGAACTGAGTCATAATAACAAGCTCCATTTCAAAGCCAGCGGTCAAAGGAGTCAGCAGTTTGGCTTTTCTTTCAAAGTCCAGGAGCTCGCAGCGCGGCCATCAGGTGAACCCCTCACAGCCACTTAGTCAGCAGTTGGTTTGGAAGAGGCGGGGGTGGGAGGAGTAGGGAGGTCTTACCTTTCTCTGCGGGAATCCAGTGTCAGGAAATTCCATGATGAACAACTGTGTGCTGTTCTGAGTGCAGAGCTGCAGTCTCTCTCCTCCCAGAGCCAGAGACTGACACCTGAGACACAAAGATAAAGCTTCAAAGATCCTAATGCTAATGCTAACAGAGGATCACAAAGTGGGTGACAGCTCAGGGAAGAGGGAGCATCTGCAGCGTGAGGAGACAGCAATACTTCTGTAAACCAACCAGCGTTAGAAAAGTGTCACTTCTCTTTTCAAACCCAGCAGCATTATTTTCATGCATCTCACAAGCGCTCGCATGAATCCGCATGTCTTGATGTTCCAGTTTATTATGAGCTACATGTACACACAGCTGCTGGAGTGAAGCTGCACACACTAAACCGTGCTTGCCAAATTCATACACACACCTCAGTCACTCCATTTCCCATTGTTGACCCGCAAAGTTCAGTGAGCTTATCTTGAGAACATGTGACTGTGTTCATGGCTTGTATTACAGGGTCTCGGATGCACTGAATGTTATCGACTGTGAATTACACCCCACTGAGTTCTCACTCATTTATTCAGGAGAACTCGTCATGTATTCTAGTGAGAGATCTGTGCAATTTTCCAGCAAGATTTATTGTGATGATCGAGCAAGGAAACTGTATATTTTCCATTGTTTCATAAGGCATCAAGTTATATTTCTATGCTGTGTCATTGTACACATGTATTTATGTACTGAATGTGTATATTGATATGAAACGCACAGTTATTGTTATTTATGTATTGCAAAGTTTATATAGTACTGAATGCATATATGAAGCATCAAGTTGTTCATGACCAATCAAGTTTACTTATGTTACTTATGATGTTCAAGTGTATGAGATTGTCAGATTGTTGTAATGTTTGAAAATGTCATAAATAATATGGAGAATGTGTTCCAACTGAACAATAAACTACTTCCATGCCTTTTTAATGACATGTCTCCTCTGCTCCCACAGGCACAACTCAGGCTATTTGAACCAGTGATCAAAACAGTGTTTAGCCCCAGTATCAGTCATGCCCCCCTCGTTCTACGCTGTGAAAAGTGATATTAGAATACACTCTGTTGGCTCTGTTGCTTGTCTGCTAGCTCATGCACACAGATGAGCTTCTCACTTTCCTGTCCGATTCTCCTTCAGTCTGTCAGGAGAGCCGAGACAAAGCTCAGGGATCTCAGTCCTTTAATCCTTTTCTAATTGACTTCTTCTTGATGTTATAGAGGTTGTTCTTTGGCCAGAGTTCACTAACACACACACACGCGCACACATAACCGAAGAGGAGAATGTTGTCTCATACACAGCTCACTATCAAAGCTACCAGAGAAGTAACACAAACACACAAAAATGTATGAGACAACCCAGCCTCTGAAACAGATTGCAGGTGCTTTTTCAAACGTCTTCCCCTCGCAAGTTATTTTACATGCCCCTGCCCCCGTCTTTTGCACCCCTCTGAGCCCTCACCCCCTCGTCATTAAGGAATCAAAAGGCTTATTGTGATGGACAGGCTTAGAAGACAGCAGCCTCTCACAGAGACATGCATGGAGAGGGACAGAGACTACACACAAAAGCTTGAATGAAAGCCTCTCGTTCATCCTCCTTTCTTGGGCTACTATTGCTTCATCAGTTAAGCATCAGGGGGGACTGGGGGAGATCAAGGGATGGATGCTTAATATCTGGCAGTGGTACCTTGGTCCCTCTAGCCGATAGACAGCGCCCATACAACCTCACTAACTCCTAAATCTCCCCTCAGACCCCCCCTGTCCCTGGGGTCTCTGGGACAAAGGGCACCATTCTCTCTAGGAGAAACCAGAGGCATCCTCATATTGAATGTGACCCTCCCTGAAACACACAGTGCAGCCCATCAGATAGCAAGCTGCAGTTAAAGGTCACTGGGCCACTCTTTGTCCATGTGGGCAAGAGAAAAACAAACAGTGTCACCTTTACTGCCTCTTTGTACGATGCCCTCACTTCCTGCTTCTCAAGCTTGAAATAAATTCCACGCAGCCCGCTGATCAATGCTGCGACGAGTCTCAACTCCAAGCTGACATCAAGAGATATCTGTGATCGAATCAGCTCTCCTCTAATCTAATTGATACACCTGCTAACCTAGTTATTGTGTTGTCAGTGATATAACTCTCAGAGGTGTCTGCCAGCTCTGGTGGCCATGATGAGATGTTTGCCAATGGCGGAAAATAACCTCTGTCTCGCCACAGAACATTGCAGCAGCTAGTCAGTAACAACAGCCCTCGCTGCTCTTGTTTTTGGAGGGATAATGATCTGGAGGAAGCAATTAAAAAGGGCCAAACATTCATTCCCTCCTAAATTAAAGTCAGAGGAGATGGTATATGTTCATTTGTAATTCAAAGTTTAACACACAATGGCTTTTATTCAAGGAAAGTCACATAAATACAGCAAGCGACTGTTAGCTGCTAATATCTTTTTAGGAGCCTACTTATCACAGCACAGACACTTTTACAGCCTTTTAGTCTTTTGATCTCACAGAGCAGGACAGTGAGTAAATCACTGGGGTTAGATAGCCTTTTCAAAAACTTTCAGGCCGCCTTTCTGTGACACTCGAGCTTTGGTTGCAGGGGAGGTCAGAGGTCATCAAACGACTGGCACACGACTGTCACACCAGAGACAGGTGTTGTGCCATAATAAACACCCCTGCTGTGAAAAGCACCTCCCCTGTACATTTGGCGTTATTTTAACTCTAACCCTAACCTTAGCCAATCGTTACTCTTCATGCCTAAACCTAACTTTTTTTTTCTTTTTTTTGGGGGGGGGGGGGGTTGCTTTTCACAACAGGGGTGCTTATTACACCTAGGTCCCAATCCACAGTCCTGTCTGTGGTTAGGTTTAGGAGACAAAAAGCACTTTGGTTGAGGTTGGGAAAGACAATAAACACATTGTGTCTGTAGTCAGTGGACTAACCAAGCACTAGCCAAGAGTGTTTACACATAACCATGAAACGGCTTAATAATGCTGCAGTCAGTGTGGATATTGTCCTGAAAGATGGGATGTTTTGGAGGAAAAGAAATTTGTTTTCAACACTTCTTCATTATGTTAATAGAAAATATAATCTGGTTGCAGTTACCTTTCCTACAAAACATTTTCTGTTGCAGTTCCAGGAGATAGTGTTGTCTTAGGTGTTTGAGGAGCACCACGGTATCTGTTTAACAGGCGATGAGATTAGCTGCTGCCAATGCGGCTCAGTGCTCCCGGTGTCAGGCCCATGAAAGTGGAGTCAGTAAAGCAGACGTGGCCTGGCTCTGAGGTTGCTCTGACACAGTCAGCTAAAGTGATAGGTTAACCACCGTAATCCCTTTTAGGAGTAGCAGCTTTGGGAAAGTGATCTGGATTAGTCTGGCCCACTGTAGACAGCAGTTCATGGAAAGAAGTGAGGTGGACACAGAAATGGAAGAAAGCTCTGCAACACTAATAGAAGAAAATCACTCAATTAAAAAAAGTCACCTCTAAAGTCAGGGGGATTTCAGCCAAAACAAAGTCAGAGGTGTGGGTTTACATTTTTCGAGTCTATCATATAGTAAAACATTCACATCTTCGCATTCCAGTGTCTTGAAAAAATGTGTATTTATCCATTAGGTTGACTAAAACTTAGGGGGAATGCTCTCCACAAATTCATCAATCTGGATCAGCTGCAAAGGAAATAAACTAGAAAAAGAAAGAAAAAAAAGAAGTAACAAATGCTGTCTATGAAAAAGCATATTCTTCTGTTCACTGCTGACATATTTTATATCTTACAGTGATGACAGTGACAGGGCAATGTAACCTCCAGTCCTCTCGTGGTCTCTTGTGTCAGGATAGCTGTTTCTGTGTACATATTGATAAGATGGTACTACTGTGTGTGTCGTCCTTGGAGCCTTAAAGTCTGACTGTGTGCAGCTCTGAAAAGGAGCAAGTTTTACTTAGGTTGCAAGATGCCCATAGACAAGTGAGAGATAAGATGAGATAGGCGCTGGCATTGTGTGAGGAAAGATATGATAAACTGACCTGGAGCAAACCCTGTCTGAGCAAATTTGCTCTCAGCGGGACAAACTGTTGAATATCTGTGCTTTGGGAAATTGCAAGGAAAGAAATCAAAATAAATGCGCAAAGCTAGTTGTGAGGAAACTGATATCACGGCAGTTTTGTTGTGAAAGTGACGCTCATTGTGACCTGAGTGCAGACTTGGACTGAGGTGGTTTCAATCAACAGGAAGAAGGCTCAGGCTGGGGTGACAGACGGTCCCTCTCTAACAGAAACAAAGGTATCATAAGTAACAGTGCTCACAAAGGGCCGGAGGAAAACATGGTGAAGTTCTATTTTGGACAACAATGTTATTTGGCTGCATTGTTCTCGGGGCACAGGCCAGTGCACGGGGTGATGGGTCTTGTAAAAAGTGAAAATTGGTGTGAAGTTTTAGGTTGACCCTACATTCCCCGCTGAACTAGATTTACGGCAGGTTTTCCTGAAAAACTGCTGAAGGTCAGAATTGTGATCATGTGCCAATGACCAAAGTTCATTACATTATTTTTTCGTTTTTATTTGACCACATTTATATTCTCTTCAACTTTGACTAAAAGAAATGGTGACCCACCATCAGCAGGACAAAGTGTGTGCTCTTATATCTTGTCTCCAGGATATTTGAATCAAATTCCTAAATCCACACATGAGGATATGATAAGGCACATGTTGTATTATGCACCTATCTATGACCTTAAATACAATGAATCCACCCTTCTACCAGTGCAATGATTTTTGTTCTGGCTGGTGGAACACCCTGTTCACCCAGGCGCCTTAAGGAAGTGTGAGGAATTTTCATTTTTCCATTTGAGAAATTGAATTTCATGAGTCATTCTGACCAGTCACAATGACAGCGGGAAGGCTGCTGCCTGCTGGTACGTCACAATGCCCCCCTCCCACCCGCCTCCTACCCATCATCCACTCGTGGCACTCTGCCACTTACCCTCCACCCTCCCCCCAGTCCTGCCCCAATCATGGAGCCCTGCCGCCTTTTAAATGCAAATAAAGCACACTGCAGAAAAAAAAGGCTAAAAAGGGCCATGTTTTAGTCCACCATCAAACAAATGTTTGACGCCAAGGCAAAAAAATACAAAAATAAAATACATGTTGTACTTTTCAGTAGATAATATTTATATTTCTGAAGGAAGGAGACACAGCCACCACAGACAGAAGGACAACAGCAGGATGAGAGGACAAGAGACAGGAGACGGAAATGTCCTTGGACTTTGCTGCTGTGCAGAGCTGTTGAGTTGGTCTGATGTGAATGTACAGAACTTTGGTTATTCATTACTGTCAGTATGCATACGACTTGTATATATGCTGTTATAAAGCATGTAGACATAGATGGACAACACAGGGTTTATTTCTTTTAATGCTTTTTCATTGTTCAGCTCATTTTGCAGTGATACTGACATTATCACCACATGATGGTGAGTGACTCTAATGTCCCTCGGTGCAATTTAATGGTTTTTGTTTTATAATTTAGACTGTTTTAAGTCGCCTTTGGTGCCTGTAACTCTAATATGTGACTTATCAGATGATGGTGTATTTATTTCTAAATATTTACTGAACACAAGGCCCTTAACGTTTAGCTAACAGTCCTCTGAAGAACAAAAATGAATTAGCATCGGTTAACAATCCTGCATATGGTGTAACTTACACAGAGCCATGAGCCATCCACTGATGCATGGATGGATAAGCATAATATAATAATAATATAATACCAGCAGTAAGACATTAGTATGTTGAAATTATCTGAAATAAATAAATGGTGCTTCAGCCTACACTCCTACACTGTCTCACACTGTAAATTACTCTGTGCTTGTTTTCTCTGTTCCCACACTGTATGGTTCTCTACACATGTACAATCAATCTGCTCACACACTCGATGTGAATATTTCTATGTATATTACTGTATATCAGCTAGTATGTTTTTTAAACTCATTTCTGCAGCCTCACAGGTATTGCTTGTAAGTGTAATCTGAGATACACACTTAAACATGGTAAATAGAAATATTACACTTAGATTGATACAGTGATGCAGATTAAACATGATCATTATTTTAACATTATTATTATTGTTATTATCATTAATAATAGTTGTTTTGTAATTCTCTGGTTCAGTAGTGAAGCACATGAAAAGTTTAGAGCCACAGATGAAGCTTTGACAGTGTCTAAAATGGGTCAAACACAGGATGAAAGGGCATTCAGTAAACCTGCGTCACAGGGATGTTTGCCATTAAATGAGGTCTGAGTCATTTTAGATACACAAGTCCTCTAGAGGTTTGCTAAGAAATTAATTAATCAGGCTCAATTTATCAAAGAGGAACTCATAACTTCCTGTTTTTGTGCTTTTTCAATTTCTTTTTTTTTTCAGTATTGTCTTGTCTCAACTGTGATTTAAGAAGCGTAACAAAGGATTTTCCTTGACATTGGCTCCACCTAGAAAACAACGTAAAACAATCATTAAGGGCAGTTGTTCTAGATCTATACTGTTTTAAAAAGTATTAAACTTAACTATATAATTTTTTTCATTATTTTGTTTTGTTTTTTTCTTTTGTTTTGTTTTTTTTTTTTTTGTTTTGTTTTGTTTTTTGCTGCTTTTTGTGTGATTTTATTTCAAAATAAAAGCGTGCTATTATTCCAGATAACTTCATGCCAGGATTAACAAATCAGTAGAATTAGTCAAACCACATTTGAGGAATATGGCCCGGGTCAATCTGGCGACAACCTGCTGTCAGCGGTGACCTCTTTGACAAAGTCATTTCGTTTCCTGTAAGTGTTTAACAATAAAAGCCAACCTGTGTTTTGCTTTCCACGTGAACAATCAGAAGTAGGAAATGTTAGGTTTGCATTAGTAACTAGATATGGTCAGAGTGATGAGTGAACTGTGAGGCTGATAACAGTAACACTGGATTATATTCTACACTATGTCCTGTGAATGCCTGTGGGGGGTCATTTGAATCCAGAATGGGAAAAGCGCAGTCCACCACTCAAAACTACTAAACTATACAGAGTGGTTTAGGGTCCCAGCGCTCAGAATCCTGACATACTATAAATTAGATATAGAGTCAAAGCAGGAGATGACATTATCATCAGTGTACACACTTCTTTTGTTTGCAAATGTCTTTCTTTTCTCAGTCTTCCACACTAACCTCAGACATTTTGAAGCAGGCCGCAGTGAAAAGCCTGCTGCAGGTCAGCGGGACAGTTGTGTCACCTCTGTGGCAAATCGCTCTGACCTTTCTAGAAGCTGATGAAATATCCTCCATATATTGTTACACCACCTCACCACCTTTCCCAAGAGAGCCATAGCTGGATTAGTGGTTCAGTGGCTGCCAAAACTGCACACTGGACAGACTGAGTAAGCCCTCGCCTCTGTCGCCTTTACAACAGAGGAAGGAAAGAGGAAATATCAAAGACTTCCCTTTCTCATTCTTCCCGTTAGCTGCCTTTCAACAGGTCATCGTTAGTGCTGTGGCGACCCATCAAATCATGTGACAGCTTCCTCATCAGGTGAATGAGGTTCAGGGGCTTCTGTGTGCTGCGGCCCAGAGGTGCAGATCATATTCGACTTCTTCAATTTTACGCTGAATTAGACAAACACTCCGGTTTCAAAGGGAATGCATCGGCAGGATTTGGAGGGTAGCATTACTGAATGTGTCTGTGGCCAAGTTAATCAGACACACACACACACACAAGTGCACTGCATGTATGCACACAAGAAACTAATGGGGATGCGACACAGTTATAAAAATAACAGACTGCATACTGTGGGGCTGAAATATGAAACTGACACTCATTATGTGTTATTAATAAGGCACACATGATGCTGTTATTGTAACAGATCAGATGACTTTATCACCACATATCAATCACACACACACAGTCCTGCTGTCTGTCCAGCAGGCTCTTGGCAGTTCATTCCTCTGCTGTGTAGTTTGGGACACTGAGAGCCTCTCAGATATCTGCTTTAAGTTCATTCAGCCATTTTCCTGTCGCCCTGAAGGGGACAAGGGGCTTCTCTTTCCCTTGTTTCTGCTGACTGACTTTGTGCTGATTTGGAATGAGAAGTAGGGAACTTTTCAAAGGAGTCTGCAGGCACCCCACAGAGTGAAGCTCCCCTCTCTGTTTCATTTTATCCACCACCACCCCACCCCCCCAACCCCTTCCACATACACCCCAAGCTGCATTTGTTTGTTTGCCTGCGTGATCAGCTGCAAGTGGGTGTCCTCATTCTGCCCTGAATGATGTTGCGCAGATGACAACTTTTGTCAGCATCAGATCACTGCGGGGCTGTTGATCGGGGGATTTCTCAGATCACACAAACCCAATAAGACACCAAAGCCTTGAGCATAAGTAACTGGTGTAAAACAGTGACAGTGGGATATACAGTATGTCTGCACTGGGGGAGGAAGGAAACGTTCCCCCTGGAAGACTTAAAAGCAATTACTTTACACACTCTCAGAACAGAGAGCAGCTCTGCTTGACATCTCTGTTCCAGCCTGAGGAACCAGGATCAGTTTGCAGTTTCTCACATAGTTTACACGGCAAAAAGCACACAGAAAGGATAAATATGAATTTTCTAATGACTCATGTAGATCATGGGTTAACATTTCTAAAGGGGCATCGTGCTGCATCCACCCAGAGGTGGAGCTTTGTCCTCCAGTATTCTGTGTACTGTACATACTGTATAATCACGGGTGGATGCACAGAGAAACGTGCACACACAGGGCCAGACCAGGACAAACAGAGGAAAACTCACATGTAAAATTCATAAATAACCGTCATTCACCCTTTAGCCAGGTAAAGAACTATATTTATATGAGTATGTGTGTGTTTTGTGTTTTTCTGTTGACTTAGAGAACTCCATCCATGTTGGCTTAAAAGCTGAGGTTTATTTTTAACCTTGTGTAATGCAGGTCCTCTTCATGACTCCTATTTACATGACCAACTGAAATGCATCACATAGATTTGTACTTTTTATGAATATTGTGGGTAAGAAATAATTGTACAAACAGTATTTTATTTACTGTTGGCCATTTTTCTATTACTGTGTGCTCTGTTGATAGCTGCCCCTCAGCTGGCACTGATTAACGCCTGTCCTGTGAAAGAAACACTCTTTAGTTTGGCTCAGCTTTGGTTATTCCTACAGGACATAACATTTTAATTGTGTAGTCTCTGCTATAGTGATTGAGTGAAAGGTGTCTGTTTAGATGCAGGACTGTGCAGTGTCTTACCTCTGCTGTTGTGTCTCCTCTCCAGGGTGTTGAAGAAGAGTCCCCAGGGAGCCTGAAAACCATTTGCAGGTTCTGGAGGACATCAAGTGTTTGATTAGGGAGGAGGTGAAGAGTCTATTCACATTTAAACTCAAGGTAACAGACTTAACAACATAATGTGTGAATTAGATTTAAATAATGTTATCAATTACATTAAAATGTGTTAATGGAAATAATGTCTATCTAATCTGTTTGTGTGTTTCTGATGGTGAGATGAGGATCAGGATCAACAGCAGGGTTTAGTCAGGCTATAAAAGGTGTCGGTTAACATTTTAGATGTTGCTGTTGTTAGGACCTCATGCAAGCTGAGGTCCACAGTGTTTTGTTTGTTTGTCATGTTTTACTGCATGTTCATTGTGGGTGACACCTTTGTTTGTCTGCACCTCATCTCTGCCTCGAGCCTCCTGCTTTAATCCAGTCGTTACCTCTCATTTTAACACCTTGGAGACAATATTTAACTAAATAATCTTTCCTCACAGTCCTTTTTGAAGCTGTGGATCACACAATTCTCCTCGGCAGATGGAGGAGTCCATTTGTCACAGCATGTGTGGAGGTTGAAATACCCCTTTTTCTGATACTTCACACAATCAAAGGCTCCAGAACACACACTAAATGTACCTTATATTGAGATTATTTTGTCAACTACTGTTTCCAAAGGCAAGAATGAACTTTGAACTTCATACATAATGGAAAAGACAGCACTGAAACACACACAAAATCTGTATAAGGATTATTCTGAAGCATCTAATAACTGCTATATTCCACTGAATATAGATACCATCACTGATTCAAATTCTATGAAATTTCTTAGGAGGGACAAAGCTGGTAGATCTTTACTGTTGATTGTCATTTTATGCACACACATTTTAAACAGTATATACACCAACATATGTCAACAATCAACCACAGTTATTAAAAGTGATCATGTAGCAACCAGATTAAGTTGTAACCAACTAAAAACATTTGGTGTTCACCCACACAAAACTTATCATTTTTCCTGAATCTGTCATATCTAAATATTTTCCCACAGTTATGTCAGTATTTGTTGAAGCATGTTTGGGTTTTTCTGATCCTGAGTTCTGTCCCAGATGCGCAGCTCTCAAAACATCGGGCCCCTGGATTATTAATATTTATCATTCACACATCCTGCCGTGAATTATTCTCCAGAATGGGATGAGATTTTGTCACTAGCTGAAAAAATGAGTTGTTGTTTATTTATAAAAACAGGGGCGCCACTAGGGAGGGGGTGCCTCACCCACCCTGGCCCTGACCTTCAACTCAGATGATGATGTCATCAGTCGTATAGGCTCAATGTCATTTGGTGGGGCATCAAATCGTGCAACGGTTTTCCGATGAAATAACTTTGCTGACAGCCATTTCCAACAGGTCACACAAACAGATCTGAGGCATCTCAAGCAGCTCATTAAATTTCACTTTCGCTATAGAAGAATTAGATGAGTTTAATTGCCTGTGAGACAGGGAACATTTGTGTTTACCCAGTATTCTTGTTGAGATCTTTTCCAATAGCAGGAAGGCTGCCAACCTGTCTCGCAGCTTCTGGTCCCCCACTTAATTTCCCTGTGATCCAATTACAACAGCCACCAGCTTTTTAGAATTTAATCATATTTTTTTTCTTTCTTTTTTTTTTCAGATTGCACTTCACTGAGAAGTAACACCTCCACAGAGAAACTGTAGTGCTGGCTTGAACAGTGATGAACAATAACTGAGAGCACTTGAGTCCACTCAGTTTATGAAACATAAAAAAAAAACAGGTCTCTACCACTTTCTAATGGAGGGCATTTTTAAATATATTTTTATGAGTTGTAATTAACAGCTTCATTACAAGGATGCAAGGACCTTTATTGTCATCTCACCACAGCTGAATTTTACACTGGTACTGTATAATGCTACATGAATGTAGAAATAATATACAAATGGTAGCTATATATAACATGAAGAGCAATACAATAAAATAAAATGAGGGACTCAAGAAGAAGGGATATAAGATGTAAGAATAAAGAATCAAATTAAATAAGAAGATGGTGTAGAGGGTTGAGGTGGACACTTCATCATTGTTTATATACAGTATATAGCTGGGGGACACAGCATGACCAGATGCTACACAGAGGCACTGATTGAATTAGAGGACCATAGTGTGAGGTTGTGCAATTGAATTTTTCAATGGGTAATGAATCATTTAGTTATATAAAGCAATATGACATTTTTAGCCACACTAGCAAAACGGCTGTTGGCTGGTCCACCACCTCTGCCCAGACTGAGATATCTAAACAGCTATTGGATGGCTTCCCATGAAATTTGGTGCAGATATTTGTGGCACCGAGAGGATGAGTCTGATTGAGTTTCCCTCTAGCGCCACCAGCAGGTTTACATTTGGAGCTTCAAATGTCTTAACAACATTGGGATGGATTGCCATGAATTGTAATCATCCCTTAAGTTTTCATCTAGTGCCATCATCAGGTCAAAATTTTAAGTAATGTTGCCATTCTGGCATTAACATTTAGCTGAAAGTACTACTGTGACTAAGTGCAGGGTGACCTCTATGCTAGCTGCTCAACATTTGAGTCAACAGGTTGTGAAAAAGTTGCTGCATATCCACCTCCAGTGTAACTTGCTTTGCCCTTTTTTTTCTTTTTTTTTTAGCTCTTTAGTTAATAGAGAGGCCCCTGAGAGGACATGGCATCCTGACTAAAACATTTTAACCTTCACACCTCAGATACAATGGATTACTGTAGTAGAATACCCCTTTTATGAATGATGTAGTATGAATCACTGTAAAACTCCAGGACTAGTGCATAAAGAGAGATGTGACCTTTTATGAATGACTTAATGACTTTCTAATTAGTCATTATGTCTGCAGTTATAAATGTCAGTAAATCATCAGTGAAGAGTTATGGGTTTCTCACTGCAATTACACCTTATAAAACCTGCAGCTGCAAACCTGTGTTCTGCATGGGCTCAAATGACATGTTTGTGATTATTAAGGAGTTAAACTTAAACATAATTAAATTTATTTTTTATTTTATTTTATTTTTTTTTTTTTTTTTTGTTATTATTAATGCTTGGAAACCCAGAAAGGTTTATTGTTGAACTAAGCCGTTACAGTTAGGGTTATTTTAGTTATTAGTTATAGTTATTTTATAACCCTTATATTAGTCAGTAATAATGGAAAGATTAACACCCTACTAGTTACTAATGCCTGATGCAGTGGCTGAGAAAATCTTCCATCGTTGTGGGCCTCTGACTGAGCATGACCTGAACACATGTCACCATTATAGAGGAACATTACTGGCTTACTTGACACCATAGTGATATTTTCCATTTTCACACCCGCCCAAACATTGTCAATTCCATTGTCTGGTTTGTTTTGTTGCAGATGTATAGCACAGACCTGAACTGTTGACCCTCACCCACAGGTCTCAGACACACCGTGTGAGATGGGACAGGGTCATGACCTGAACTGACACAGGATGACATAGGTGACGAGTCTCTATAGGGGCGCAGCGTGAGGGACAGTGACATCATACACACACCCACCACAGAGGGAGGATGTGAGATAGACGCCCTGAATCTTGTTTGTTTTCAGTTGGGGGGAAATGAATGAGTTAGAGAACTGGAGATAAGGAAAACAATACATCATCTGCTGATTTCATATTCTTCAGTTAAGTTATTGCATGTATGGGAAATTGACAACTGACAGGCAGCGTTGTATAATTAAAACTATGGTATGTTTTTTTGTTGTTTGTTTTTTTTTTACATCTGGGTAAAGGTATTTTATTAAAGGACTAATCTAATAAGATATTTCACAGGACTGTTGTACTTGTAGCCTAAAACCTTGTTGACATTATATGCATTTCCAGATGTTTCACATGGTTTATTTATTGTGGTGGTGGTGGTGCACAAGGCCACAGCTCTCTCATGGTTATTGTCCTCTCCCCTTCATTGCCACTGCACATTCAGTCTCAAGCTTCCCTAGACCTCCAACCTTAAACCCCATGTTGGCCTGTCCACATCATATATCCACAGTGACTATACATAAAGCTGATGAGCAGGGATCAAGGATGAGTTTGCGCTCCAAAAATCTGTTCTTCTCTATACATACAGTGACCTAATTTGCTGCATACATTACTTTGGATGCTTTCAAGGAGAAGAAGTGGTGACCAGCATGTTGTCTTGTCAGATAAAGACATGGTTGATTGTTTGAGAAACACATACTGTGCATTATCTGTAGTCAAATCTTTCATACTGTTCCCTGCATACTGGTGATAAAACATACAACCTGCTTGTTGTTTCTTAGGGGTCATTTTACAGCTGTGATTTCTGTTTAGCTGAAAAATCTTCTCTACAAGTCAATAATTTTTATTTATTATCCAACTGCTTTCATTTCTCTCCAGTGTTTCAGATGTATTTTTTGCATGCACATCTTCCTGTAGGCTTGTATAACCTCTGCAAACTCTGACCAAACTTTTTAATGGAGCAGACTTCTTCTGAGGTGCTGACTTGGCACAGAAGCATTTTCTGAAAACATCACTTTAACGTCTCTTTTAATATCTGTCAGGGTGTGTCAATGAGTTGGAAAACTGGACAGGGAATGCATCGCCACACATTCCTGTGGTGGTGGGGTCACTTCACTAAATCTAGGCATAATGAGAACGTCTCCGCCTTACTTTCCCATAGTTTTTTAGGCGACGTGGTGAACATGTTGTGGTGAATCTGTGGCTACGTGTTCTATGTTCCATCAGCAGACCTGATGTGAGGACTGCAGGCTGCCTGCTTGAAAAGCACAGGAAAGTGCAGAGGCACAGTTTGTGTGACACAATCTCACAAAGTCCCCAAGAGGAAAAAGTACAGACACCTTGTCCACTCTGGGACAATGGGAAACAAAACACGTCATGGCACAGAACCATTCTTAGTACACCAGGATACAACAGGGAGGGACTATGAGGCTGCTGAGTCAAGCCAGACAGGTAGCCAGTGAGTTCATCTGTGACTTGTTGCACCTCATGATTTTTGCTCCTCTTGGCTACATGCTGGAGCTGACTGGTGACCCTGCAGTGTGCTGGCATCGACTTCTGAGGCGCAGCCCCTCTGTGTTGTTCTTGCAAGCACAAGAAAAGAGCTGGGAAACGGTGTGTTGCATTGATGCCAGGAACAATAAATGGGCTGCGATACAGGAAGCCAACCTCTGTGGAGGTATATGTGGGAATGTGTCCCAAGGGTATTTTTACTGAAAAGTGACACGTATGACACCAAGAAAAGTTTTATCGCGAAGCTAGTATATTAATTTTCTCAAAAGAAGGAAACTGTTAAACTACACTAATAATAATAATAGGCATTCCTACAAGTAGTATTTATTTAGTTCAGACCATCTTAAAGGAATTTGAGATTTTTCTGAGAATTAGATGAGAGCATTGATACCTCATTGATACCATTGATACCAGGCTAGCTTGGCTTTATCCAAAGTTCAAAGATCTAGCTACCAATACCTCTAAAGCTCAGTATTTCTCATGTGTTTGATCCACACACAAACAGAAAAACAGGCTACAGTCATGCTAGCAATCTTGAGAAGCTGTAAATTTGGCAAAGCAGTGCTTTGAGCTTAATGCTTAAGCCAGCATACTGATTTTTAGCAGGTTCAGACACTGTTTTGACTTGATGGTGGTGGTGGTGCTATCACCAAAGTGATTACAAACAACTCATCCATCCAATTGTTCTCATGACATTTCACTCAAAACCACAAATGGCAACCTCAGGGTGGTGCTGAAGGAAACATCAATGGATCCTCAGAGGACCATCAATGTTGTACAAAATTTCACGGTAATCTGTTACATAGAACTATTGCGTTCTGGACCAAATTGGTGGACTGACCAACTGACCCATATTGCGTTCCCCATAGATCCTTGCCACCGGCATCAAAGCTGTGACTAATTCTTTGTGAACAGCAGCTGGGTGCAGGAAGCATAATTTCCCTAAATTTCAAACTGGTCCTTTAAAATATCTGATACTTAACTTTTATATTTAACTGTTTCATGCCTCCTTTAATGTCAGTTTATTGAGAGTGCTTGTTTTTGTCAAGTAGTGTCAGCTTTCACCGACAAACTACCTAGATACTAATTCAGAAAACTAAACATGGGGACACGGGCTCCCCTTAAAAAGCCAGTAAGATTACTGTCTCATTCCTATCATCTAGATGTGCTGATAGACGTATCCTTGTATCTAAGAGAAGACTCACTCACTTAGCTGATAGATGCAGCTCTGAGTCAACACCTGCTGCCACTCAAGCTCCTGAATACTTGAGACCTCAAGTCTATGGCACACACTTTCTTCAAGCAAAGGAATGTGTGTGTGTGTGTGTGTGTGTGTGTGTGTGTGTGTGTGTGTGTGTGTGTGTGTGTGTGTGTGTGTATGTACGTGGTTTCATGAGAAAAGCCCCCCCAGACATCCTCTGCGTCTGTCTCTCTGCGAAGGCTCTCCTACAGCGCCTGTCTCTTATTCAGTCTCCTCATAAGCAGGAAGAGGAAACTGAGTGTTTGATTGTGTGTAGGAACCAAACACTGATCAGACCTTCTCCAGGATTACCGCTCCTCTAATAACAAATTATGTCATTAGTGTAGAAATATGTGACAAATGGCACAACAATGATCGGTGCGCAAAGACGTGCTCATGACGCAGAGCTTTGTCTATAATGGTGCTTATTCATCTGCATGTCTATTCTATCCATTAAGATTTGTCCTGTGAAGTCACTTATTTTGCAGTTGTACTCTTTTCTGCAGGTCATGTTAAGGAATGTGACCAGGGAGCTATGTAGGCCAGTTTTAACAATTCAAAATACTGATTTATTTTCTCAGCTGAAGACCCCAGGATGCTGGTCCACTCTGGAGAACACTGACCCACACCAGGAGCATGAACCTCTGCTCTGTTTAGACTGAACCAATCAGAGAAGGCTACAAACAATAGAAAACAACTGAGATACTGCAGGTTTTAGCCATGGCCCTAAAGCTGTACTCAATATTTCCACATGAACAATGGGTCAAATGACTTAACTCCCCTCAGTTAGCATCTTTAATCTTATTGCTTTCTACCTTTATGGCCCACAACTTTGGTTCAGTCTCATCACTCTCATCAAAGTCCTATCCAGCAGCAGGCAGCTGTTTTCTGCCACTTCACGCCATCTGCCTAACACCAAATGACAGACAGACAACATTAGTGAATAGCTCCTAAACAGAGGGAAGCATTTCACAGCTAAAGGCTTAGATTATTTCCTCAGAGTGAAAGGAGAGTGACTTTTCAATTTACCATCATCATGTGGCCAGAAACTCAACTTTAAATGAATACTAATGTTGCTCCTCATCCACAGGTTGATATATAGGCAATTATTTGCTAACATGATGGCCATCACGTCTTTATAAGGTCATAATATGTCAATATGTGTGTGTGATGTTCACCCTGTTGTGGATTTTTGACTGTAAATGACCAAAAAACAATGCTGCTAAAGACGTGAGATTTAGTTTTTCTACAGTGAGACCTCTCCATACACTAGTCATTCATCAGAGCCTGCTCATCTTACAAAAAATAAAAATTCACTGATATTTTTCCAGTCAGTGTTTGAACCAGACAGCCTGTGCTCAGAATATAGGTGGTGGTGTTTGTAGTTACTCAATATATGGTATGGTGAGAACGTCCTCAAAAAGCCCTGTCACATTAACGGCAGTTATTTTCATTTCTTCAGCATGACCGCTATTTTCATCCTGAGTCATAGCAGCTTTAACCACACCGTACGTAACCTTTAGTGTATATCAGAAAGCCTTTACACCTACGTATTTCTTCATCATATGTTTGTTGCCGTATGACTTATTCCTGTAGCCCCTGCTGAATAGGCACCAGGCTGCTTGGTGTCATTAAAATGGGAAATCCTCAGCTCTGCCTTAAATAAGCACAGATTCACTCCATTGCCCAGTGTGTTGCCACACACACTTTTCATTTTATCATAACACATGCTGTTGAACATGTTCACCTACAAGAAAATACTGACTTAATGGCACACATCACACACCAGCTTCTGCACTTCACATGCTGAGCTGCTCCCGGGTGTTTTGCCACAGCTTCAATGAAACTGTCAGGTTATAACCTCCACCACACATGCTCATCCCCCCTACATCGCTTTAATAAGTAAAAATGCAGCGTGCTCTTTTGTCTTGCCTGGGGGTGTGTTGCTTCTCCACATACATGTGAGGTGTATATTTAGAATAGTTGTGCATAACAGTGGGTGTTGCGTGGGTGGATGTGAGGAGTTACTTTTAACACTGGAGCCAATGACCCATGTTCGGCAAAAACAACCACACATGCATGGGCTCAGATGCGCCATCACTGACACACGCACAGTTTCACTGGGACTCATTTATATGCACATGCAAACACACACCAAAACAAGAGTGTGTGTCAGGGAGAGGGAGTTAAACCCCAGATGCACCGGCTCTCCTCCCACCCCTCCCTGTATAGGAAACCCCAGCATACAGACACAGCTCTGCGTGATGCTGCAGCAATGTTTTATTCACCATGTTTAAACATGGATTCTCCTTTTCACTCCTTTTACACAGTTTAATGGAATTCAGAGAGCCTCAGAGCAAACAAATGCATCAAGCAGAGCACGTGGATATATGTTATGTTGTGTTAGCAAGTGCAGATTGAACACTTTGTACTCAATGAAATGTCTGTGTGCTATTTTAGCTCCTCGACTGGAGCGTTCCTTTTTTTGAAGCAGGTGAGAGATCACTCAGCGGGGGAAGCCCTCCTCTGTCTCTCATTCTAGCTCATCAGCATGTATCCTTTAATCACTGGCACATATTCATTATTCACCTCCCACAGGCTATGAATTATTCAACACTCATATTTCCACATGAGAATAGTGAGAGAAGACACGAGGAATGCCTGTTCTCTGTCTTTCTTTAGTCTTCCTCCTTCTCCTCCACCTCCTCCTCTTCCCTCTTCCCTCCAGCTCAGTCTCCCTCTCTCATGCACCATTGTCACTCTGGCACAACGAGGACAAACGTGGGGAGAAATCACCCGCCTCCGAACATTGTGCATGTTCTACCCTCAAGGTGTTTGAATGTAATAACACGCGGCTGCCAAAATCCATCATTATTGCTTCAAAACAAACCATGTTTCCACTAACTCCGCTCATGAGAGGGAAAAAATTGAATGAATTTCAAGGCAGAATATTATTTTTTATTTTACAAGAAAGCAGTTTTGCTCATGCTCACGGCACATGTGATATGACTCTTTTAAGTATCTGCACTGCTTTGCTTCTAACAATTCCTTCTGTATTCATTTGATTAATTATTAATCAAGTGTGGCACAAAAATGTGAGCAGCAAATAGCCACACAGCTGCTTCCTGTCACTAAAAATGATGAGGCATCCAAATCTACTGAAAAGGTTGCTGACCTCTGCTCTGCCCTGCTCCCATGAAAGCCATTATGTTTCCCCTCCACAGCTCCAGCCACATGACCTATGATGGCCATTAACAGGTTGTAGTGACACAGTTAATCTTTAGCTGGTTTTGTCCCTCACCAGTACAGGTAGCTGTGACAACAAGAGTGTGAATGAACAGGATATTGATGCAGTTTGCTTGCAGTTTTGCTGAGATGTTGGAAATACTGCAACCCATAACTGTTTTCTGTAAAAATGACCCTGTTCTCTCAGGGTCAGATGCAATACAGCTATCACACAGTATATCTTCCTCACCCTGTTTGGACAGGGAGAGAATTGTGAATTGGAATTAAAATCGATCGGCCCGGTCTGTGTTGCCTTGTGCAGCTGAGCTGCCTTCATCTTGAACATTGTGGTGTCAAGAGCTGCTGTCACACATCTGCGTTACTGTGTCCACTGGGAGCAGCATGCACCAGTCTGCTGCTATGTCAAAAAAATTCATTTATTCATAACAGAGCAATTACAACACATAAATCTTGGGTTCCTATAAAAGTACAAGATCTGACACACGCTTTGTCAGATGGCAGTCCTCTCTGTAAGCTGAAAACCTGTTTTGCTCCTTGTGGTCCGAGAAGTGTAATCATTCTTCAGCTGCAACCAGAAATAACCAGCGTGTCACCTGCTGAAACTCAGCATTACTGCAGGAAAGTAGCCATTAATAAAGCGTGGAGGAAAGAGCAGATCTCAACTGAGGTGGTGGTGGTGGTGGTGGTGGGTTCTGCAGGTTCCTGATCACAGCCGGGGCTTTGGCAGTGTGAAACCTTGGCACAGAGGGAGGCGCAGCAGGGCTTAAGAGATGACTTCCTACTCTGTCATGCGTGCGCCCACTCAGCCAATCTGCCACTAGTTCTATCTGACGGAGCCTCTCTGGACCCTCAGTGCAGCTACACCCTTATTTGGGCTTCTTCTCTCTGCCACACATTCATATCTCTGGAGGGAGACAGTAGCACTTCATCTAAGTTTAAAAAATGAACACAATAAAAGACCAATAATGTGCCAAGGCAGCACAAGGCAATTTATTATTGGCCCAAAAAAATACACTAGGAAAATAATGAGAAGCACGATTTCAGCGAATAATAAAACAACTACAATCTGTAATATTATAAAAGTCTCTTCTGTGAACCTTCTGACACTTGTAACTGCAAGAAGGTCAGCTAAAAGACCATATCACACCTGACTAAATTCCAACTGCTTCCTGCAGCTTAACCTCTTTTAGCAGCACATTTACACACCCATTTATAATGTTCAACTCACTTCATCATCTATTAGTGACTAATATTAGACGCAATGCCTCATTAGACTGTCTGCCAAAGAGTTATGGCGTTAATATGTGCTCAGTATTTTACCACATGTTGAGAACTTTATTCTCTCATTAGGTTGTATTATGTTTTTATTGCATTAGATGTTCTTGTCACAGCAATTAGGAGTTGTCGAAAAGTGTTTCAACACAACATGTCCGCGTTGAACTAAGGACTGTGCGGCCTGGACAGAGGATGTAGAGTGAGGAAGAAGGCACGCAGTGAACTATCTCAATGACCGGGTTCACCTTGTAACACATGTTCTCTGGGCACAACTTAGTACTATGAGCAGAGAGCCAAAGAAACTCTCCCTCCTTCTGCTCTGACTGACATTGGTGAGTAAGACATAAAGGCACAGTGCAGAAAAGTCCCAACTTTCCATTGTCATTTGCATTTTATGTCCTGAAGTCACAAAACCCACACAAATAAATTTAAAATTACCCTGTCTGTCAGTAGATTCATTAACAAGCTGGTGTGAAGTATGTTGGTTCAGACTCTTCAGGGTCCTTATCTGATGTGCCATCTAAGCAGTAAATATTTATCCAGGCAGAGTGGACACTCCTGACAAAGAAAAGAGACAGGATGCAGTGAACACTATAGGAAACACACGAGTACATCACCACTACAATGCAACCAGTTAATAGCAGCAGTCTGCTTCTGTTAATACCTGGATTACTATTATTAGACCTGCTTCATACACATACGCAAAGTTACACCAACTTACACCATATGAGTGCTCCTCATAGTATATGACATTATATTGTGTTCAAGTTTTCTCAGAGGAGTGACACATTGTTTTGCTAAATGCCTAAACTTTGTGTTGGTCTAAAGATCCTGCACCAGATAAATGACTTTCACAGCATGTAATCATGTTTCAGTTCATTCACAAAACTGAATGCAAGCCACCGATGAGGAAACCGAACTGATATCTAATCACCTTGTGGATGTTATCAGAGGATATAAAATGTCGGATTATTATTAACTGCGTCTGCAGACTGAGATAAGAAGTTTAGAATATCATAATATCACTAACACAGAGTGTACAGCATTGGTTGCATTTTGCACTGAGGGCAGACTCCTGTACTCTGCACTTTTAACTTGCTTTACAGCTTTAAACTTTATACTTAAGCCAGCAACTAATCTTGTTGCATCTTTGCTCTGTATGTTTGAAGTCACATATGCTTTTGGTAAAACATAACGCATCTTACTTAGCAATGTGAGCGAGTCAGAGCTGAGGCTGTTGCTGCTCCTCACAGCTGAACATGTCAGTGTTTTCTTTCACCTCTGATGTAGTGGTAACGTGGGCGCAGCAGGACTGTGAAAAGCATATCAGCAAAAATTCTGGCTTTGGGAAAAAGTGTCCCCCTTTGTTTTCTCTATCTCGCTCTCTATATTTCTCACCCCCTCCCCTGCTTACTTATCAATAATGCATGAATGAACACCCTGTTTTTAAAACTGTTTTGACTGCAGACAGCTTTTTATTTTTTGCCAACTAACAAATTTATTTAAAAAATAGAAGCTAAAAACAAACAAAACGTGAGAACAAATTTAAAAGCAGGTCAACCACAAAAATACCTTTGGCTTAAAAATGACAGAAAGATACAGTAGAGTGAGAAGGGATGAAGGAAACAACACTCATGCGTCATCTGTGTGGCAGAACCAAAAATTGTAATCAGGACTTGTGGAGCTGATTTGATACCTCATTCTAGATAATGTAGAAGTACCTACATGCCATTTTGTTATGATCCTGTGGTAATTTATTTAATGCCACTTACAACAAAAGCAACCAGAAATCTACATTGTTATTTGTTAATATTAATCCCACAATCACAGAATGAAAGAGAGTGACGACAAAGAGAGAGATGGACATTTTGCCAGAAGCGAATCCCTTGTTGCCCCATTGTGGTCTAACGTGGCCATGACCCCTGCCAGCTTTTTTTTTCTAAGTCAAGGTTATGACTGCTTTTGTAACCCACAGCTCCTCTGAGCAGTGTATGTGTGTGTGTGTGTTTTAGCTGCATAGAAGGCGTACAAGGACAGTAGGTACATGGAAAAACAAAAACAAATGTCTGAGTTCAAATCCAAGATACACCACTGAACTGCTCAGCACCTGATTTTTCCTTCTCTTAAAGGGCTTTCAGTCGATGAAGTTTGAAGTAGAGATCTGTTTTCATAAAATTCTGAAGCTGTGGTTCTCTAACATCTGTCAACTTCTGAGTCGAACAGAGTAAAGGCAATGTGGAAAAACAGAAAATGAGCATGACTCTGCAGATAAAAGGAAACAGCTTGTGGAACGAGAGCAATCAGAACAGGTTGTGGATGGATACTGAGAGTCAAGTCATTTGTTGTTCTGTGAACCATGTTTGCACCAACCTGTGTCATTAGAGCTTCACAACAGTCTGCATGGATGTCTGGATGAACTGAGTAGTGATGCAGAAGTTGAAACCTCAGGATATGGTGAAAGATAATTGTGAGTCATGATAGTAAAGACTGTGTCATAAAAGATTTTTTCATCTTTAACAGCGAAGAACAAGACGTCTCACTCTGGACTGTGGTATTAAACTTGTGTCTTTTGAAAACCTTCCTGGCCTGACTGCATTCGATTATTACTACTGAATTTAGTCATCTAAGAATAGGTATGTTGAATAAGACATCACTGACATGGGGTGGGAACCAAAGGATGGTTGGTAGCTCCAAAAATAGATCAAAAGTACAGTTATTTTGAAACACCCCAAAATGAATTGGTGGGAAAATGACTTGGGACAGGAAATTAACACTGAACTCACCATTAACCTTACATTAATTTCAGGCAGATGGCAGAGCTATGGATAGCTTGGAGTCACTCTCTGAAGCACTTAATTACTAATCTGTCTTGTCTGTACTTTAGACGCACAGTAAATTTGACTCTTCTTGTTCCAGACAGAATAATGTTAACAAAAATGTTTTTTCCACCATTAAATTCAGTTGATTTGATTATCTCTGTGTCTTGGGAATGGTGTTCCAACTACTGTATTTCACTTGGTTGGGATGTGAAATGGTTTGATTTAATGAGAAAGCATGCTCAACAAGAACTGAATCAGAACAAAGAACTGTGGGGTTTCCTCCAAAAAGGGAGTCACTCCCTGTAGGATTAATTAGTTATGTGGGAAAAGAAAGCATATCAATTACTGATGATCAGGGATGGGAAACATACCTGGATAGACAATGAGCCTATGTCACATGCATTACAAACCAAAGTGGACTGAGACAAGAGAAGAGAAGTCCATTCAGTGAGAGTGCAAATCTTTAACTCAACACATCCAGTTCATGGTCAAAGATAGTCAAAAACCAATGATTAAAAACATTTTGAACACATCCATATTACTCCAAATTATTCTGTTCAGGACAGGTCAACAGGACTTTACCTGTGCTGTGGGGAACACAACCTACAAAACTACAAAAAACTTTTAACAAATAGTCCCTTTGGCAAAGATGCATTTACAAAGTTTCCTACATGTCACAAGTTGTATTTCAATTTTAAACTGACAGTCCTGGGTGAGACTGTCATGTTTTAGGGTTTTAAAACTGTTTTCAAAACTCTGCAGAAATTAGGTCACAAAGTCCTGAACCTTTCTTGCAAGTGGGTTAATATAACCCTCATTCTCCACATACCACATCAAAAACATAGGAAACCACTCTCTCCAAACACAGTATACAGTCCCAGTATTTCCCTAAAGATACAGCCAGACTGGACCACCAAACAACTGACAGCAGCACTGGAAAGACAGAAATCTACCTTTATTAGCAATCTGATGATTGACAGATAGCAGCACATGAGAGGAGAGACAGATGACAAGAGACAAGGGTCTCCAGCCAGCAGCCCTGAACTCTGCAGCTCATGAGGTGGTCAATATAAACTGTGAGTTACAGTCATTAATATTATTACTGTTAATTGTATTATTGTTATTTTTGTTAGCATTGTAAGGTAGTGGATGATTTAGATAGTTATAGAGTAAGAAGTAAGTAGTAGAGAGTAATAACTCACTTTTGAATCCACAGACAGGGCTGGATTACCAAACCCAGGCCCTCAGGGACCCCTCATTCTGTCTGTGTCAGTTGGTTTGTGATAATTTGATTAATTGCTAATTTGTTTGGGAATATACATCAAATGATAAGCACCATAAAGGGAACTGCATTTTATCTGTGTTTTCTACTTAGACAAACTTGTGTTGTCATCACAAAATAACCACAAACAGGGGTCGAAGAGAAAACATTAGCCCCGGGCCATCCAACATGTTAATCAGTCCATTTTGAGCTGGAAGGACATTTGGGGCTGTGGAGGGTTTATTATACTCTCTGACAAAATCAGTGAACTGACGCTTCTGTGCTTTGCCATTGACGTTTATGTACGCATGTCTGGCGCCATCTAGTGTCTTTTATTAACTGGTGCAGCACCGAATGACGAAATAAAACCAGTTGCAAGAAAATAATGTGATTTTGGAAAGTTTCATGATGTTATGCATTGTGTGTTCTCTTTGTGTCTTTTCTTTTGACGACTACGACATTTGAAAGGCTAGGACTTGTTTCATGTTAAGTACCATTTTCAAAAGCATTAATTATAACAACAAGAAATGATGACACAAATACTAAATAATGTTTTTACCACTGAGTCGGGCAAAATAAAGTATTTTATAAAGTGTTTCATTACATATTTTAGGGGTAGTCCAGTGACTCTACCTGTAAACGGGAAATTTCCGAGTGTTACGGAAAGCAACCAGGCAACGCGAGAGGAGCCGCACTACGGTCACGTGACTACAGGATAAATCATGTGACTGAATCAGTAAGGAAAACCGCGGAGTGTGTTTCTGAGTGGGCATTAAAACACAGCTCAGGATGTTTCTACCTGGAGGGCCTGGGGTGCTCGGTGCTTTGTGCTTGTGTGCCGTGTTTAACACGGTGGACAGCGGCATGCTCTTCCCCCAGGAGTCCTCCTCCAGAGAGGTGAAGGAGCTGAACGGACTGTGGGACTTCAGGGCTGACAAGTCCCCAAACAGGAACCAGGGCTTCGAGAGGGCATGGTACAAAAGTCGACTGGCAGAGGTGAGCAGGACAAATAAAAGCAGCTCTGTTTGTTGGACAGTTTAAAAAGTTGAAACAGTTCTTTACATGCACTTTCAGTCATCTGCAATGGGGAACATTTTAGACCGACAGTGTAAATCACAGCATTTAACAGCAGTGAATATGCCAAAACACATAATAGTAGATCTACATAGCACAACAGAGAACCACTTTAAAGTACTTAGTGGCGCAAAGCCCTGTAGAAACTCAGTATCACGCAAACCACATAGTACAGGAATATTACAGTGATACCACTGGAGATGAGACATACCACAATCTGGCCTCTGTCATACCATAGGAGATCACTTCAACAGATACTCTCAAGTTTATATAGCCTCTGAAAACATATTGGTAATGGCGTGGTTTAAGGTTTTAAAACTGTGCAGAAATTAGGTCACAAAGTCCTGAACCGTTCTTGCAAGTGGGTTACTCTAACTCTCATTTCCACATACCACATTAAGAACATAGCAAACCACTCTCTACAAACACACTTGCACTATTTAGTCCCATTATTTCCCTTAAGACTGACAACAGTGCTGGAAAGACAGGTTGTGGACATTTGCTGGGAGCAGTAGAGTCATCTCTTGAAAAATATGCATAATTGTGTGTATCAGAAATATATGACCCTCAGACTGGACATGAGGTAAATATAGTCATTGTTAACTCCCCTTTATTACCACAGTGTTATGATTAGTGTTGATTATTGTCATTATTGTCTCA
Organism: Lates calcarifer; assembly: GCF_001640805.2. NCBI lineage: Eukaryota > Metazoa > Chordata > Actinopteri > Centropomidae > Lates > Lates calcarifer. Next base: position 8,573,003 of record NC_066852.1, read on the forward strand.
CTACTGAGTGCAGCAGTTCCACTCCTAGGAGTAAAATAGTGTTTTTTTTTATTGATAGTGATTGTTTAATTTTCCCCAGACTGGCCCAGTGATCGACATGCCAGTTCCTGCCAGCTACAATGATATCACCCAGGATCCCTCTCTAAGAGATTTTACTGGTTGGGTATGGTATGAGCGCGAGGTAGTAGTCCCTGCCCGCTGGGTCGCAGATGAAGGAACAAGAGTGGTTCTCAGAGTGGGAAGTGCTCACTATTACTCAATAGTGGTGAGTATCACGTGTATCCTCCCAGTCAGCTCCAGTTAGAGTTGAAAAATAAAAGTTAATGTAAAAATTCATGTGATCAGGCTTCTTTAAAATCTCTCTTTACTTTTGCAGTGGGTGAACGGGGTGAAAGTGACCGAGCATGAAGGTGGCCATCTTCCTTTTGAGGCTGAGATAGGCAGTTTAATCCGCAAGGACCCAACTACGCCGTGCAGGATCACCATTGCTGTCAACAACACCCTGACTCTGAAGACTCTCCCTCCAGGAACCATCCAGTACATGAGCGACCGCACCAAGTAACATCATCCTTTTGAATTTAATGAAAACACTGCCTTGATATGTAAAGTTAGCTTCATTAGTGTGCTTGCTTCAATGGTCTTTGGCATTTTTAGCATTTAGGTGATGAATGCTTTGATGCCATTTGTGGTGGCAGCCCTTTTTTCAAGTTTAACCTGGAATACAGACTTTAAACAGGCCATGGCCCTTTTACTTTTAAATATCTTCTCAGCTTTTTTCATGTCTAAAGTTTTTTGAAAAATTGAAGTTTCTTTTTCTCAGACATTTACAGAATTGAACAACTAACAATTACCTCCATCATCAATTTATCAGCTAACTATTTTCGTGATGAATCACATTAACTTCTCACATTTCAGGGCCATTTCAGGTGAATGTTTGGCATTTTCTGTCCATTGTCTAAACTGATTGAGCAGTCGTTTGACATCAACCCTCTTTTGCATTGCATTGGTTTAGAGTGGTTCCATCACAAACAAAACTTGTCCTTAAACAAACCCTTCAACTGTTTTTTATGCGTACATTTCAACTGTTTTCACACCTTCCATGTTAAGTGGCTCTGCAGCTGCTCTCATCAGCTAGACTGTGACTTTAGCTTTACTGTATATCCATTCAAAAACTGAGAATTCAGCTGCTCTCAGCACATACTGTACAGTACTGACAGTTCAGCTGCAGTCATGCTTACTCTTCTGCTCTTTTTAATGTTTACAATAGAGATGACCCAGTGATACTTCAAATGACATTTCAGCTGCTTTCAGCATTTACACTGTAACTTAAGTGATATTTCATCTTCCTCTTTCAGTTACTTTGTCTCCTTTCACTACTTACACTTTAACTCCTTTCTTTGCTTACACTCTGACACTTCAGCTCCTGTCAGCACTTAAACTGTCAACTTAAACTGTTACTGTCACTCTGATACACCTCCAGCATTGTTAACTGATGTTTTTTATTCAGAGATTCTACCCTTTTATAGTTAATATAGCATTTGGGTGAGATTAAAATGTGTACAGTCACCTGTCACTGAGTATTCAGATAATAAATAAAGTGTAATTGTTCAACAGGTATCCTGATGGGTTTTTTGTGCAAAACATCTACTTTGATTTCTTCAACTATGCTGGGATACATCGTCCTGTGTTGCTGTATACTACTCCTAAGGCGTATGTGGATGACATCACTGTGGTGACGGACTTCTTGGATAACACAGGTAAACATATGCAACTCAATACAATGAAATAACTAATTTATTCAGTTTCAATTTTGTAAACTGGCAATGTACAAAAAATTATGAAGTGAATTAATATCGTCCACATCACCCATAACAGCAACTCTCTTATAGTTTCATATGTGTTTATTATACTTTGCTGTTTCCTCCTGTGCTTTAGGTCTAGTTAAATACACAGTATCAGTCCAAGGTGCTACCACAGCCACCCTGAAGGTCACTTTGATGGACAAAGACAGACACTGTGTAGCCTCTTCCAGCGACCAGTCAGGAGTGCTCAAAGTGGTAGATGTCAAGCTGTGGTGGCCGTACTTGATGCATGAGAATCCAGGCTATCTTTACTCTTTGGAGGTAAGACAGTGTATTTACATACAACTGACTTTCAGCCTTAAGTTTCAGATTCAGATCACATGAGCTTTGCTACTGGACTTTTGAGAGTAATCTGAATCATCTTTTGTTAGTTATTGTTCGTCAGTGTGGGTAAACAGCATTTCATGCACTCAACAGAATATTTATCACCAGGAAGATCATCACAAGAAGTTAATGTACATAATTAGATAGTGATGTAGAACTACAAAAGACATGTTGTATATCCATAACTATGATTATTGAATGCAGTTAATTTAGGATATATCATGAATTTCTGTTGTTCACCATTTATAAATTATCAAGTCACTGTGAGTTTATATGATTAGTTAACACATAATGGATCATAAATAAATAAATGTTAACTCACTTCACACATTAATTTATATGCAACCAAACAAGGTGGAGTCCAGTTCCAAAGAAAATGACGTTTCAGACCTATTCATTTGATCTGACTGTCTAACCTGTTGTCACAGAAACAAGCTGGTTTTGACTTGTAGTCAGAGGCAAACATGTTGCTGCATGACCCAGCAGTTAATCTATTCCAGACACTTGTTTTTTTTTCTTTCTCACTTCATTACAGTGTAAACTGTTGAGTTTAAGCTCAAACTTTCCTGCCCGTCCTCCACTGAACCTGTTAATTGTTTTTAGTCTTGGTGCATTCTCTGCTTAAATCTGACGACCAGTTTGATCAGAACAGCTTCATTAATCACGTAAACTCATTGTGACTTGATCTAATGGCAAGCAACATGAATGCATGATACATCCTGTATTAATGCATCCATTAGTTATGCATTGCTAAGCATATGTCACCATTGATGTGTGATAAATTTTTATCCATTGTGCAACAGTTCTCAGCTAGAGACATTCACTGTTCCTTTTAGTGGTGTTTGAAGTTGCCCTAAATTAATCTCCTAGAAACAGATATTGTAACCAACAGTACCAAAGATTTTTGTACACTTACTAGTAATGTTTTGCCTATAACTTTACCCTACCATCTACTGTGCATATAGTTTGGTTGTTTTTCATCACCTCTCCTCCAGTTTATCTCACACAGTTGAGGGTTTTTTTGTATAAGTTGTGAATGAGCTTCCTAACTAGCTGTAGTTGCTGGGTAATTATCCTAAACTTTTCTATACAAGGTCTGACTGAAGAAATGCATTTGGCAGAGATGTCAAGAAATAAACATTCCTGAAACTGGCATTTGTTCTAACATCCAGGTTCGCTTAATGGCAGCTGATGAGAGATCAACACAAGATGTGTATACTCTACCAGTTGGCATCCGCACTGTTAATGTTACCAGCACCCAGTTCCTCATCAACAACAAGCCCTTTTATTTCCATGGAGTCAATAAACACGAGGACTCTGATGTGAGTACCACTAGAGGGAAGCAAAAGCTTTACCAAAAGACTCAGCATCATGCCTGTTATAACATTTACCTTGCTATCACCTCCAGAGATTTTCTGAGAAAATTAAAAATAAATTGCTACATCCAGTGCAGTAATCTAATCCTCCCATCTTCTGTTTATCTCTTGTTTGTTAGATTCGAGGTAAAGGCTTGGACTGGCCCCTGATTGTCAAGGACTTTAACTTAATGAAGTGGTTGGGGGCCAACTCATTCCGTACCAGCCACTACCCCTATGCTGAGGAGATCCTTCAGATGTGTGATCGCCATGGTATCGTAGTGATAGATGAGTGCCCGGGGGTGGGCATCAAAGACATGTGAGTGCCTCTGTGACCTTTGGGTGTGTTTGACAGTTCAGAGTGGTCAATGGCATAAACCTCTTACTGTTAGTCATGAAAAATCCTTTTAGGCTCAGTATCAGGAATTCAAAGGGATAAGAATACATACAAACAAACTGAATCATAAGACAGCTTTTTCTTTTAATCAGTCACTGACCAGCAGAGTTTTCAGGCGAGTCCTCACTGCTCTTACGTACAAATGTTGATGAATGCACATTTTGTCTTATGGGCTAATGTGTAAACTGAGATGACGAATGAATCTGGTATGTTTGTCTTACAACTCAGAGTGTGCTATGTCTTTTGTCCTTTGCCAACCTAGTCGTAGTTTTGGAAACGCCTCCCTCACCCATCACCTGGCTGTCATGGATGAGCTTGTACGCCGGGACAAGAATCATCCCTCTGTGGTCATGTGGTCAGTAGCTAATGAGCCCGCTGCAGAGATGCCCCCTGCTGAATATTATTTCAAGTGAGTATTGGTAACATTTTAGTTGTGAAGCACTGCACTGAATGGTTCCACCCATTGAATAATTATTCCCACATAGTTACTGTTGGCTTGTCTGTGGTTTGATATTTTTTCCTCTTTTTTTGATAGTTGATAGTGTAGCCACCCGGACGCCTCTGAAAGCGCCAAACTTTTAAAAAATGTAAAGCATTTGTAAACTGTCTGAGGGACAGGTACTGGTTTGTTTGTCAGTCACAGCCTTTTCCTTTACTCTAAAGGAGTGGAATGCAGTAAGAGTAGTCATGAAGCCGCCCTGAACACTAGCAGCTGGAGCTCAGTAACAGCCTGAGGCTTCAGGGAGACAAACTGACAGACAGTAGAGCATGAATAAAGCAGCATGGTATGTGTGTGAAGAACAAAGTGTACATGTATTTCCAGAGCAGTTTTTTGAATCACACAAGTATAATATGACAGTTTGAATCACCTGTTAGCATTTTGTGATGCTGCTGTGATTATTTATTATCATATTATTGTAATGTACCTGATTCCTGGAATAACAGCCTCCACTCCACATTTGCAATTTATTCACCTTTGTTTTTCTTACAGGACGTTGATAAAACATACCAAAGGTCTGGATCCTACTCGGCCCGTTACTTACATCACAGACAGTAACTATGCCAGGGACAAAGGGGTGAGCCTGCAGAGAAAACCTGCACAGCACATTGATTGTCATGTTTATTATTTGACCCGTAGTATTTTTTTTTATTAATGCAAGTGTTGTCAATAACCTAACCATTTTTACTTGCAGTCAGAGTGCTGAAAGTTTTTTTCCTTTAGTTGAAGAGTAACTCAACACCTCCTGAGTTCTTGTTTTTCTAACTTATTGCTGCAGTGTAGATGTGTACCCCAGGGTGTGTCAGTGCACGCTGACATCACTGTTGGGTCCAGTTACAGGTAATAACAGAATATACTTCTGGCCACTACTGCATCCATCAGTAATGCTAGTTGTGGTCAGAAGTGGAACCGACTTTCAACTTTCAAGAGAGAGCAGCAAAATGCTGATTTAATACTTTAATACTGCTTTACAGACTGCATCAACAGCTATTTACTTACCAGTTGAGAAGAAACATTTAAAATAAAAATCATCAAACTATTTCCTGTGGAAGAGTGATGGAAACCGATGTCAGTCTAAACTCTTGTTTTGCTTCTATTTCTACCAATTCTTTTTTTTCTACTGAAGTTAGCATGCTAACCAGCTAACCCCAGCCAGTCCCATCTTATATTACCACTTTCTACCATCCAGTCTGCCCTCATACAACATGAAAGGATGAAGACAAAGCTCTGTTCAGAGGGCATATTTTAACCTCTTGTCTAACGTTAGCTATGTAGCGATAGCAAAAACGTACATATAGCACCTTTTAAGGTCAGATATTGAAATCTTTCACATTTCACTCATGATCAATCAAATTTATTAAATATTCATGACCAAATAAGTTGATATCAAAGTTTGACTTTAAGAGAAACATACATTTATTAACTTAAAATGAAATAATCTACCACAGACAGACATCTCTCATGTAAAATAACCAAAACCTTTTAAGCTTTGGCAGAAAATAGTGTATTCATGTTGGACCACATCAGTCATAGTTAGAAGAAAATATGCTTTCAAGTTATGTTTACCTTTGCTGTGATGAAGGACAGGTAGTGATGATGCTATGAGACACATTATTCAGAAATATTGTGAAAGAGCACTACACCATCTATGAGAAAAACTACACACATGGAAAACATTTGCAGAAAAAAAAGGGCAAAATGTACATTTGTGCTCCTCAGTGCTGCAAGTCAGATCATGACACCTGACTGAATGTTCCCACATATTAACATAATAGTCTCCAGGGAATCAGATAAAGTGCAAAGTTCTGAAGCTCTTGTTGACTAAGTTGTTGGCATGCCTTTTTCACATTCCTGTACTGTGACGACTATCTTTCAGGGTGATGTTTGTAGCTCACAGGTACTGATTAGTTTGCAGCTGGTGACTGCTGTGGCCACTAATTTGTAAAGGCCTCTGGCTGGGTGGATAAAGTGTCTCTAAATTCATCATTCAAATGCTGTTCATTTACCTAAGGGCAATCAACTCTGAATTTATGAGCAGTTACTGCTGCTACACCCTTTCTTGACCTAAAAGCAGAGTGAAGACTGCCACTACATAGTTCCATTTGCAAAGCTGTAGAAGGTGAACACATAGTGTCAGGGGAATAATGCTACATATTTTGGCTCATAACAGATAAGTACCAGCACTTTGAAGTTCCAGTTCCAGTTGCTCGCATGTATATAAAAGAATAAATGAATCTATAGAGTTGAAGTTATTTCAGTTCATATCAACCAGATCAAATTGTGTTTAACAACATGAAGGTCATGTATTATCTTATATCCTGTCTCTAGGCTCCCTATGTGGATGTAATCTGTGTAAACAGTTACTTCTCCTGGTACCATGATCCAGGCCACCTGGAGGTCATCCCCATCCAGCTCAACACTCAGTTTGAGAACTGGTATGGAAAGTACCACAAACCCATCATTCAGAGTGAATATGGAGCAGATGCAGTGCCGGGGCTTCACAGTGTGAGGATTCACAAACATACTTACTCAATTACACAACCAGCAAATACATTTATACTGGATTTTTTTATGGCTCATAAGGCAGCTTTCTTTTCCCTCTCCAGGATCCACCCATGATGTTTACTGAGGAGTACCAGAACGTAGTCCTGCAGAAATACCACGACGTGTTTGACCAGAAGAGGAAGCAGTATGTTATTGGTGAACTCATCTGGAACTTTGCTGATTTCATGACTGCACAAGGTACTACAGCTGCAGATCACGACAACCTGTAGAACCAGAACTGCCATCAGTCCTCCCAGTTTATACAGTGCACATACAGTATGACAAAATAAACATTGCATGCCCTGCACGTAACACCTGATGCTGACAGGGAGACTATTCTGTAGAGGGACAGATACTTAATGTCATATCATCAACCTCCTGTCTGGGGCAGTTAATGTACTTACATTGCTTTGTAGGAATCATGCAGCCTATGCATCCATGCTCCCTGGACACATCATAAAATGGTCCACACCTCTGCCAGGAAAACTGTAATATTGAGAAAGATATGTACACAATACCAAAATACACTATATAGAATATTATAGAAATTCAGCAGGTTATATTTTCTTAATTCGCTTAGATCAATTTAGTCATTTTAATGCAGGTATAAAATGTGCACTGCCAGCTGTGCAATAAAGAAAAAAGTGGTCAAAATAGAGCTAAAATAAATACTATCATAAAGCCTGGTCAGAAGATCTGCGAGTGAAAGCCTCATACTAATCGTACCTACAGCTCAGAACACATATGAGCCTGTGTGGAATGAGGAGGAGTCAGAAAACACTCCTACACAAATGAACAGAAACCTGATGTTAGAATAATACAGGGATATTAATAACCATGTTTTATTTACTGTATCTTCCGTAACATTTCCCAGATGAAAACCAGGGTAAGTAATAACAGAGGTTATTGTGCATATAAAATTTCTAATTGTCATGATATTTGACAACACAATGTAGACCAGAAGTCGAGTGAAGTTGAATAGAGTTGCATTTAAAATAATGAAATATCAAAATATTATTTATTATAATTAAAAGATCAGTCCCTCAGAGGCACCTGTGGATGTACTTTCAAGAGCACTAGAACTGGATCTGGCTGTAGAAATGGTGAATCTACACAAGGAGATGATGTTTGGCCTGTTTTGTATTGTTAAAGCCCAACATGGGTTGAGGATGCCTTACAGGAGGTGTCACTGTGGCATTCTGGAGGTGTGTGAACTCCAGCATTGATTTCTTGCCAAAATTTCTAGGCTTGTCCCCCTGGACTCTGGCATTCGGGAAGCACAGTTCACTCAAAAAAGAATTTCCTCGCACATGAATTGATCTGCATATTGACCTGACAAAAGGCCCCTTTGTTTTTGCGTCCTGTGCATGACAAGGTTCTCATTGCTCCATCTTGTGTCTGCAGGGATCACCCGTGTGGTGGGGAACAAAAAGGGTGTTTTCACCAGGCAAAGACAGCCCAAAGCTGCAGCATTCATCCTGAAGGAGAGGTACTGGAGACTGGCAAATGAAACGGGAATACTACCCCCTTGGACCAAATACCCCTGCTCGCTCTGACACACACCACTGTTGGGCCACCCAGTTCAGGACAGGCTCAGTCCCATGTAAGCACTATGCCTTATGGAAAAATGCTGGTAAAATTCAGTCAGAGGACATTTACTTATGCACATACATTATTCCTTTGAGTGTGTATCTAAGGCCAAACCACCACAGAACACAAGTTAGCTATGTTATTCCTGTGGTCTGCACTATGACCAACACTATGTTCAGGGTTTTTCTAGCAATTTGGAACATTTTTCTGAACATATAAACATTTTTTGATGCTGATAAACATCAGCCACTAGTTCTTCATCAATAGTGGTAAAATCATAATAAGGATACACCTGAGTTAAGACTGGGGGGATTTGTTTAGTTGTTACAGGATCTACAGATATGGGAGGTGGTGTGTTTCAGTTGATGCCATAAAAAGGTCAGGTCAAAAACCAATCAGAATCTTGCTGCATCAGTGATTAGTTCTGAACTTTCCTCCAGCCAGATGATATGAGTACAGCCGGCTGACACAGGACATAACATTATAAAGACACTGTAAAGGAAACAAGTCACCACACTAGTTCCTTTGTCTGTTTAAGGGAACATTTTCCATCACAACAAAATCTGTTAATGTTTCAGGAGTTTGACATAAAACCTGGATTGGAAGTTGTTTTCAAAAATGTGAACCTCTGTCATTCCTGTGCTTTGACTGTGTGTTTTAGGTTGTTTTGAGGATAAAACTACTTAATACATGTGATATTGATGTGAACTACAATGCTGAATATAATCAGAAAAGTGCTTTATTTTCATATGTGCAAATCAGCTGAAGAAAAAAAATCACTTTTGATATGAATTGAGGTATTAAAAACCAAATGTGATCTATATGGAAATGTATTTTTGAGGTTTTAAAACCATATCTAACATTTTCAACATTCCTAATGGAGCAGTTTTGTAGAAGATGTATATACACACGTATATCTTTACAGTCTGTCTTCTCAAATCATAGTGACTGAATGTTTTCAAAAACTCTATATAATATGTAACCTAGAGGGTTAAGTGACGTGTTGATTGTTGATGGTGGCGTGACTGTAATCAGATCTGTCACTATCAGTGACTCTGCTTGTGCCCTCATTACATGATTGACCTTTGTGTTACAGCTGGACAAATACTGAATATTAAGACTACGGCTTCAATTTTTGTTCAAACAGCAACTGGGCGTGTCCTTACTTAAAGACGTTCTATTAAGGGCTTTAATTTGTCAAAACAAAATGTGAAAAGCAATAAAACAGCCTTTTTTCCTTGGATTTGGATGGATGGATTTGGTCTAGCTGTACATGCTGTTTACACAATAATTGTGTCATTAAACACACTGTTCTTTCAACAACTTCCTTGAAACACTGAAACTAATCCAACAATCAGAATCTGTATCACTACTGACACTGATCAGCCAGACATGACTGATCCACATTAAATGCTTTATCTTAGTCACATTGACATCAAGGTTTAGACACGTGGTTAGCTAAAAGAGATACTGTGCACTTTTAATGTCCTCATATGAGCTTGGGGTTCAGTAGACTTAAAAATTGTGAACTTATTCTTTAATGGTAAAATGGTAAAATTATTAAATTCAGCAGTAATCCCTCCTCACTTAAGTCAGAATTACTCTTAACAAATTCTCCACTTAATTAAAATAACTTAAAATGACAGGTAGTTTCAGAGGGAATGTTTTAATGGTAGATCATTTCCACATGACAATGACACAATTAAAAATGTACTCATGTCAACCTTTTCCACGGTTTTCCCTTAACATAAGCTGGATTGAAACAGTTTACTTTTTCTGCACCCTCCTACCATTCATGTAACACTTTTCCATGTAAGAAAATACAGCATTTTAAAACATATTTGGCAATACAGAAGCAAACCCAGTAAGTTTTCCTCCACAAAGAAATTTAATAAACATTTGATGCTGACACATGGATTCCTAGCCCTCCAACCCCTCAACTTTTTTTTAATTTACTAAAATAACCCAGAATGTTAACAGTCTATACAGCTAAAGGGCATAATTAATTCATGATGAAAAAAGAACATTACAATCATGTAGTTTAACAGAGTGTATTCCTAGCTAACAAACGTGTCCTAGCTAGACAAAGTAAAGACGATCATATAGTGGAGTTCAGGAAGGAAAAAAGGAACGGCCATTGATTTGACAGGGCATTTTGTCTGGCAATTTCTGAATGGATTTTTGCACGGACACTGGATATTAAATCTTTGGGAATTAACCAATTAATCAGATTACATCTTAAGGAAGGCAAGCAGAAGTGCCTGTTACAGTTACCATTCTTCGTTTTACAAGGCTATTACTGTTGCTCGTCTTTGGCTCAAGGCCTAGTGATCAAACAGAAGGCACTTTTGTTGGCATTGGTGATGCAACTAACATGGCAGTTATACCTCAGGGCCTAAATGAATATTCATGAGAATGTAGTATCAATCGCTTTGACCTTTTTTTTTGACATTATGTCATCACACAACATGGTGACCCTTTTACCAGCAAAAGATTTCAAACATTTAACATCCAAATTCCTTTACACATTTCTTTAAAGTAACTGCACACAACTAGTGTAATAGGCTTGCATATGACCAGAACCATTAACATAATGATAGGCTACCTAATGTAAGCTTGTCAGTTCTATGGTCAATACTCACAGGACCAATAGCTGTTGCCAAAAAAAAAACTAGCAGGTAATGTCAGTTTGACTTCTCTACATAAAAAACTTTGACTTATGCAAGTGAATCCATAGGAGACTTGTCTTTTATGTGAGTGCACAGGCTTTCCCAGAAAAAGGACAAAGACAGAACAGTGTTGTGGCTGTGAAATCTCATTCTGAGTTTAGATGAAAAAGAACGTGATGTAAGCCCAACCAGGCAATACTGTGTAAGAAAGATCTTAAAGATGACTCACCAAGGAATGATGGAAACATTTAAGTCATTATATGGAGGACCATAGCTTTTGTTGAAGGACCCTAATGTTTTTGCATGTTTTTGCCACTTTACTACCAATCATGTCAGCTTAATACAACTGGTCACCAATGTCCAAAGCAAATAATAGTGTTTCAGTAAGTTTCTCTTCCAGGCAGCTACTAGTTCACATTCTTTTCTGTATTGTAAGAAAATCAAGTTGACATTTGCCTAAAGGGGAACTCCACTGATTTTACACATCAATTCTATTTAAGGCCTTGGGGAGTACTACTGCATATATTTAAAAAGTTATATAAAGCCTTTTGTGGTTCCAGAAGGAGTTGCACAAAACCTGAAATGTCCTATAATGACTACAAACTTGAAAATGAAATGAATCTGGGGGTGTGGAGTCAGACAGAAGTGAGCTGACACTGAAATTGAGATTTGCCTGCATTACATTTACCTTTATCAGATATACCTTTTTTTTTTTTTTTTTTTTTTTTTTTACTAAGGCCAGGGGTGACTCTATATTTACCTGACAAACCATATAAATGATCTTAACTGTAAAGGACTAAGGGATGGAAGTTTTAAGTTATGAAAAATTTAACACTGCATTGCTTTGGAAAACAGTCAACAGTGATGTTGGACATGATCAGGAGTAAATGAGTCACAACATGCAAGAATAGAAACAATTTCACTTTGACAATATCTGAAAAAAAAGTATCACCTCAATTTCCATTTTCATATACAACTGATGACTTAATTGTTCACACAGGAAGTGTGTCACTGAAATTGCTTTCCTGACTGTTGCGATCATCAACACGTTAACAACCTTCACCCTATAAAACAACTGTACGGGAGAACTTATATTAAAACATGAAGGGGCATGACGACTAGCAGTGATGGAAACTATTAACAAGCTGGTTTAACACCACAGATGAATCACATTATTACAGTTATTACTACGACTTTTATAGATCTTTGACAGTGTGTGTAAGATTGTCCAATGGCCAACATATATTTAAAGCCAGGAGATCGTGTACCATGCAGCTGACAAGTGGGATACTTTAATCAGTGGAAGAGACAATGGTCCTACTCTGACATGACAACACTGGATTTCTAGCAAAGCCACTACAAGCTGTGTTTGCTTCTGTCATACTGTGATCCATCTCTGTACAAACTGCACTGTATTAGATCAACCACTTGATGCAAAGCTTCAGTGTGACAGAAAACCCATCAGCAGCCTGGATGTCTTTCCTGCTCGAGCAAAAAATCCCACCAACTCCACATATGGCTTAACATACTGTTTTGTTTTCTTAAAGAATCTTCTGCCTTGTTGCACCTCTGCCGTTCATATCAAGAAAGTATTAACATTTTCCAAGTTTTGCTCAAGTCCTGCAAATGAACTGTAACTCAGCTTTGCAAGATCACCGTTACAGTTCAACAGACATCAAATGTATACAGGCCTGGACAGTGAACAAAAGCCAGATGAACATTAAAGCAAACCCAAACAGAAAGATTAGAGATGCTTCTGCCACCAGGCTACTCTACTCTTGAGAAGACAATCACAGTGTAGCAGCCTTTGCTACCTCATGAGACTCTATTAGGGAGGGAGAAACACTTCACTGGTATTTTAATTTACAAAAGAAATGTGATCAGAAAAATTAAAGCCTTGGATCTGTGACAATAAAACGAGCAAAAATGGTGTTAACATGACATCAGCCCTCCCACCCACCCGAAACGTAAAAAAAAAAAAATCACCTTAACACTCCTTTAGGCACATAAGTCTTTATGGATCCCACTTGTGTGGTGGTCAGGAATGCTTCTCACACAATAAGAAAACCAAAAAAAAAGGGGTGAGGGTGCCTTTATGCAAACTTGGTGAAAAGAACCTATGGTTCTGTTTAAAAGACTTGTATTGGTGGCTTCTGATGAAACAATAACCACTTACAACAAAGAAATCCACACGACTCTGAACAGCATGCCTGACCAGGATTACAGGACAGAGGATGTCCTGAACACATCTTCAGACTCATCCACCTCCTTAACTGTGACCTTGATCACTTCTTACTCCAGATTTACTGATGTTTTCTCCTGTTTTTTTGGTTGCTTTTTTTCCTTACAGGTTTGTGTCAACACTAAATCACAATCTAGCCTGGAATATTGCTCAGCAGCTATTTACAGAATTGCAAAACAAACAATCTGACTGATCTACACATAATATCTCACATTGTCCCAAGTTTATTTTTAGTGGTCCTCTTCAAAAAGAAACATACTACAAAGTGTAAACATGAAAAAAAATCTATTCTGTATAAATGTTAATTGTTTAACCCACCCTGCCATAGAACCTTATCTGCAAACTGTATGATAACCTTAATGAGTGTTTTTTCTAATTTCAGGACCCATTATTCTGTTCCAAGTATTAGTGCAGATCTGCTGTGCAGTAATAGGACCTTTCTAACCATTTCAAGTAAACCCTCTTTAATGTCCTGTTTTTTCTTCCATTCTGCGTTCCTTTTTGTTCAAAAGAGAGCTGTCCTCCATCGGCCTGTTCTGTACTGTGGCCCTCTGCCTCTGCTTGCTCGGGTTGTTGTGTTTCCCACCACATACACTCACACACACTCACACACACAAACGCGTGCGCGCACACACATAGCCAGCCCCCCTCCTTAAGTGAGTACAATGTTAAACAAGGTAAAAGAAATTAAAAGAAAATATCATCTTTCACTTAAAAATCCTTCCGTGTTTGCAATCAACATTGAGATGTCAGGCCCAACATTTAAGTTAAATTTCTTCATTTTTTTGAACACACAGCAGAATAAACATTGTTTGGAAGCAAGGTCTCCTGGTGGCAAGTCAAATGTTCAGAGGTCACATTTCTTTTTTTTGTTGTTGTTGTTGTTTGTCGTACTTTTCTTGCCGTTCTCGACAGCTTAGTCCTGCTTAGCCTGGAGCTGCTGCTTCCAGGCCTCATTCAAGTAAACCAGTCGCTTGTAGTTGAGAATAAAGAGAATGAAGTTCAGCGCATATGTGGTGATGCAGATGATGCAGAAGTCCTTTAGGACAAAGTAGAGGATGTAGCCCAGGTAGAGTGAACCCACCACCGACAAGATGGATGTCGTCATGAGAATAAGGGCAGCCATTGCACTGACAGTCATTCCTACGGCAAGAAACACAAACTAAGGCTTAGGCAAGTGACCGTGGACAAAAAAAGACAACCTTACAACACACAGGCAACCTGATGAGTCTGCTGAGTCTGTCACACAGCTTTCTGCCTCAGACAGTTCTCTATTTATATGATCAGCCTCCTCGTGATTACATTCAGCTCAAACGCTGAACAGACTGGTCATACTATTCTGTTGTCACATGAGGTGCAGTCATAGTTCTAAGGCTGAGTTTCTTCAGTGTTTGTGAGGTTTCAATAGGCTCGTAACAATCACTGCTAAACAACTGTTGAGGATTGTCTTTTGCTACCAATACCAATAGGCCCTCTCTTCCTGACTTACTCAGTGTGTGATATGAAACCAAAATGCACTAACTTATCCATTATTCCAGAGCCATTAGCTGCTCTATACCTTAGCTGAAATAGTAGGGCACTGGTTTCTCTTACTACATACATTAATGCATCAATAATTATATTCCAACATTTAAGTATAAGTAAGTTTAAGTATACTCTGATGATAATATATCTGTACTTTTAGTTTTAGTTTTAACAGTATTTCTACTTTTTCAACCACTGGGGATCCCACCAATGGTAACATCAATTACTACCAGACATTTCTAAAGCTGTGGCCTTTTAACTTGTGAAATACCCAGAACACATTCTGACATTGTGTTCTCTTCTAGGGGTGGGTAATATGACAATATATTCCACAAGGCAATATAAGTTTGTCCATTGTGACAGATGTTTATGCCCTGTAGCTACTAATATCTTTGAATGTATTACACCATTGTGGGTAATGTTACACATCAACGAGCTGGGCCACCTTGTGGACAGGTTGTACTTTGATTTCTATATTTCCATCAATGTGATGAAACACTTATATTTGACAGGTATTTAATTTGCTGGATTGTCATAAAACAAACATCACTGGTTAAAAGGAGCAGCACAGAATGTGTTGGGGAAAAGGCCCAACTAACTAACATTAATGTTATGTAAATGTGAAATTTGGGTCTATAATAAAATCCTTTTCAACAATAGTCCCAAGCTGTACAAAGACATTGTGCAGCCTTGGTTATGCAGATTTTGGAGTCATGCCTACTCACAAATATTGTCCGGGCCAAGGCTGTGAGAATAATCCAAGCTCTGAAACTGAGTGGTCTTGACTTTAATATGGAAATCTTGACCCGCTGTAGCAGTTTGGTTTAACTGGGGTGCTATTGTGTTAGTCAAATGAGTGGCAAATACTGTGGCTAAAAGGACCTCTTGTTCTGTGCCAGCACCAGGTGGCCAGGCGAGCCTACAGGCCACTCAGAGAAACATGTCAAACCAGCATGACTGAGTCAGCAGCATCATCACTGTACTGAGGGAAGGAGTGACTATGAATGTAACCAAAAGATGAAGAACCTTCAGGTTATAACACATCACACATAAAGAGAAACATATATTAAACATATTAAAATTAGACTGCACTGCACTATTAGGAGCAGAATTTAGAAGTACAAAGCCACTAAAGTAATCAAGGCCTTTTGATCTCCTCACTTATTGTTACTGTTTCCACTGCAGTCTTAGTAAAAATGAATTAGATTTAAGTCCAAAAACACAAAATATTGTTTCCAGTTCAGTAGGGTGAGCTTCAAAAAGTATCAGCCTCTCACCTAACTATATAATTATATTTATAAATGGCCACTTCATATGATTCCAGTATCATGTGAGTCAGGTTTAGTCAAATATAGCCATGTCAGAGGAAGGCAAAGTACAGAGTCAGCACTAGATGCTAGTGCAATAGCTCGGGAGATTTGTCACTTGAATTTGCAATACAAACAGATTACTCAAAATAAAATGACATCTTACCTAGTAGGAGCTGAAAGGCATAAAAGACAATCCCATAGACACTGTTTGGTTGGTTCAGTGCACTGTCATTTCCAAAGATTGAGCCCAAGAGTCCAAATCCTCTGCCCCACCTACACCACAAAAAACATCAGCAAAGAAAAAGACAGTTAAAATTTCATTTCAGGAATGCAGAAGAAAACTGCTTATCAAGTGATAAAATATTTCCCTGAAACACTTCCTAATTTTCCTGAACCTGAAAAACCAGCAGGGCGAGGTTTGCTTTTTACTTTGGATAGGAAAATCGTTATTTACAGACAGATATTTTAGTGTTTAGTGAACCTGAGTTGCAAGGAATAATCATTTTCATTGCTGATTAATCTGGGGATTATTTTCTTAGTTAATTGTTTTATCTAAAAATGGCACAAAGAAGTTAAAGTATGCCCAAGATAGTTGCTCAGAGTCTGAAGCAACATCTTGTTTTGCCTGACCATCAGCCCCAAACCCAAAGATAATAGGTTTACAACGATGTTAAACAATAAAAAGTGGCAAATGATCACATTGGAGAAGCTGCAACAGGAGAACATATGGCTTCTCTTATCTTGCTTGAAAATCCATCAAAATGGTTGATGATTAACTTTCTGTGGTTCAATTGATTAACTGATTAATTATTGCAGCTCTATGGTGAACATTCTGTTGGATGGATTGACCAGTCATGAAAATATCATGACATGCACCAAACTGAACCCCATCTGGACCTTTTAGGATGAGAGAACAAATGCTACAAAACAAACAAACTTTACCATTGCTGTGACTGCAGTGGACAATCACACTGATATCACTTGAGTAATCATAACCCCTTTATCTTTCTTATTTAAGAACTCAAAGTACAGTCTTAAGAGGATGACATCAACTCACATATACTTACATATTCTCTCGTCTCCACCTGTTAATACCAGTCTCCTGTTCACCAAAAGCTTTAAACCCATGTAAAACATGAGTTAATATTCCACTTTCTTCCCCAAGTACAACTGAAGCTTTCAATATAATTTTTAATGTGCTGATAGATTTCTTTTAACAAAAACCACAACAGCCAGCACACTGCGAGATAGGACAGATGTGTGTTTATTTTGCTTAGGCGAGGTGAGGCAGTACGTAGTATGTGGTAAGTAAGTATGAGTTTCACCCTGTCTCTGGGAATATCAGAATGTTTCAATAAACAAAATACTCTTTAATGTTCACATAGTCTGAACCACTCTCTCTGTTCTGTAGTGCTACAAACATTTGGAGTTAGCATTTCATGTCACTTCAATTTTTAAAAAGATCAATTAATCAATGAGCAAATTCCACAGTTCCAACATAGACAACTAGTAGACGATTTGAAAATACCTGAGTATACTTTGATCTACTTACACGCTTGTTCATGTGCAACTGCACAGATGTATCACTATAAACTAATTACTGCTTATCATATTGTGTTTTAGTGAAAATTGGAATGAATTCAGTATGAATGTTTTTAAGTGTTTCATGTCTCATTCTAGGCTGTACAGATATGGAGAAAAGAGGTTGGTTCAATAACTCAATCCTTTGTTTTATTTCTTCTCATTTACCACAACAATAAGCCCAACTGTGCCTCAGAGTAACTGCCTTAAGAAACAAAGTTGACATCTACGTGGCTTTCTATCAAATCTTTGGGAAGAGTGGCAGTAAGAGTTATGGGCGATTGAAGTTAAAAGGCCTGCATGCAAGTATGTTACCATTTCAAAATGATGTGTGATAAAATGATGTGTGAAACTCATTTCATTAACCACTTTGTGGTTCAATGGGTTTCAATCCTTGAGATAAAGATAACCATTTGAGGAGATGTGCAAAAACAGGCAACTGAATATAAACAAACATACAATAAACTGCTTTACTAATCAAAGGGTATTCACTTTATCAACAGATTAAACTGAAAGACTGTTTTGAATAAAGTCAACCCCTATGATTTTTCATTTTGTGGAGAAAAATTATGACAAAGTTATACAACAATATTCATAACAGAAGGTTTACAGCTTATTTTAGACAACTGGCTAGACTGTCCCTAATACCCACACACAGAATTTACTCACTCATTGAACAAATATGTAATAAGTCCTAGACAAGTTGCATTCCATGTTGGCAGTCTGTATGTGTTCAAAAGCCTGCAAAGACTCTCATTCAGTGAGATTAAAGGTGTGCTTCACTTAATTCATCAACAGTTGCATGCCCACAGTAAAGCTGGTATGGCAACTTCACACAGTTGCTTTTATACAAGAACAGTGTCTTAAAAATGTAAAGGGATGTGACTGCAAACTGTGTGTAAGCCAACACAAGCTGTTTGCCCATATAAAATAAATCAAAGTAATTCTCTAGCAGCAGCTGTGTATGTAGAACTGGGAGTATTTATCTGACTGGTAACAATGTGTGATGGTGAGCAGCACTGAAACTTTCAGGTAGCCAACAATGTTACAGTTCCCTCCACTGACCTCTGAAGCAGGCACAGTATGTGCACTGTCCCTTTAGGTGGCCAGGCTGCAGGGTTTAACCCCTTGGACTGACTGATGGCTGCCTGGCGCGACAGCTAATGACAGCGGCATGACAGCTACTGTGGGTGCTAGCTAGCAGTTTAAAAACGTATGTTGCCCAAAACTATCAACATAAAGCCAGATAACCTCCAGAAAACCTTGTTTTGGTCGGCGGAATGAATGGCTTCATCCATCAGTAACATACACACACGGCAATAACGTTAGTCTGAACAAGCTATTGTCAACTTTTGTGCTTAAGTTGGTGATACAGATGTGTTATCTTTACATGCACAAAGAGCAGCCAAACGACCAGTTCACATTAGCAGTCAGTAGCTCATCAATTTATAATTTAACGATGCTGGCGGCTCTCTGTTGATAGCTAACTGGCTAAGAAGTATAAAATGGGTTTGTTAGCTAGCGGTTAGCAAAGTTAGCTTCGCCGGGCTAACTAGATAGCAAATGATGTACTTATTAAATGATAAGCCAACAGTTAACTTATTTCAGACGGAACATTTAACTAATATTGAGCTCGCAACATGCCAGCAGTTATGGATTGTAGTTAGCTTCAACAGTAGGCAGGCAGATGTTAGCTGAGTGCATTTGACAGTTTATACCGCGAAGCCCTTCCCAGATTGCCACCACAATAGCAGCCAGCTTCATTGAGCGCCACTGTAGGCGCTCTTTGCTGAATTCAAATTACCTTGAGCTGAACACTTTTGAACAGCTGATGGAGCTGCTGACATCGCACATAGCCGTATAACTCGGATCCCGAGCCTTTTCCCTCTCGACGTGAAAAGCATATAGAGACAAGAGTATGCCCAACAGGCAAACAAGGAGCCTAGCTATTCTTTCCCACCGAGGGGTGGACACTCTCAGGACGGGCGCCGCCATCACTCTCTGGCCTAGCTGGAGACACGCATACATACGCAGCGAGTTCGCCTGTGAGACATAGCAGCGACGTGGAAAAGCGTCAGAACGTGCCACACCGTGAGGGGCGGGCCGCTGAGCCGAGGAGCAACACAGGACATCAATACTGAACACAGCTCCATATGCGGAAACATTTTCATCGTATGATATGCAAACAAATGCACAATTTTCAGATCATATTTATCTTTCTAACAACGCATTGTGTTAAAATATTCTTTTAACTGGTATACTAGGTGTAATATTATCTGCAGTTTGTATTAATCTCAGTATAACATGCCAGTAGCCTCACTGTGTGCAATATAAACCATTTCCATAATTCCCTCGATATTTATATTTCCATAACCCTGATACATTTTAGCCACTAAATGTCCTTAAACGTACTTTAAATTCAAAGTAATGGCACATTAACAACATTGTTATTACACTAATTTACTTTCCAATATTGGTTTGGAACATGTAACAAACTATGAATGACAATATTTCCTACTAACTAACACAGCACATTTATTAAAGCATAAAATCCATATATCCATTTTCTTTAATGTTAACGGCCAAGTGGTCACGTGACTACATGTATATAAACACAGGGTGACATCATCTGTTTACTCCGTCGTTTACTCTCCTCGAGACTCGTTTGCTGAAAAAGCTGCACCTCGTTTCCAAATGGCGACAGACATGGAAAGATTTGTCTCTTTCGAGGAGGCATATTACGATCAGTATGACTATTATAATCTGCTTGAATACTCGTGCCATGCTTGTGGCAAAGGGAGATCCAAGAGAGAAATCGAGCTGAACACAAACCGCCATTGCCCCGCCGGACACGAGAGGAAGATAGCAGAGAAATATCACAACAGCCAAATGAAGCGCAGGAGAACCAAGAGCTCGTCGTCTTGATGTGTTTCCTCGATCTTTACAGGTATTAATGAGCCTTTGTAGTCTGAGAATAGTGTTTATTCGTAGTTGAAAATCCTTGATTTTCTTCAACTATAGGCCCTTGATAGAAAAAAACAGCTGCTTGGATATTTACATAATCGAGATCCTGCAGATTAGTCAAGCATAAAAGCTTTTTGTTGTTATGATCATATGCTTGAAGTTTCCTTTGCTCAGACATGCTAAAACATGACCCAGTTTTTCAAGAGAGCACCTGTTTTTCTTGTTGTGTACTGAAAATAGAATATCTTTGGCTTGTGGACTGTTGGTCAGACAAAACAAGCAAGTGGGTTTTAGGGAAATAGTGACATATTTCACTATTTCCTAACATTTTATAGACCAGATGACTAACTGAGAAGATAATCTGCAGATGAACTGATACTGAAAATAACATGTAGCTGCAGGATGTGCTTTGTGATGACCATCTAATTCTTATTTCCACACAGATCTGGACACAAGTTGGATTTCTGATGTTGACCATGACCAAGTGTCTCTGCCTTTCCTGTCCCAGTGAATGGAGCGCTGTGACAACGGGAACATACCCAGTAATCAGTCATGAGGCAGCTCTCCATTCCACACTCTACCCTGTAACAAGACCTGCAACTCTCAAGTTACAGCTGTGCAAGAATAGTTTGTATTAAGCT
Organism: Lates calcarifer; assembly: GCF_001640805.2. Classification (NCBI taxonomy): domain Eukaryota; kingdom Metazoa; phylum Chordata; class Actinopteri; family Centropomidae; genus Lates; species Lates calcarifer. The sequence goes on from NC_066852.1 coordinate 8,594,505, forward strand.
ATATAGGTCAGTGGTGTGTGCTTGATAAATATAAATATATATGGATAGATGTAGTCATTTCTGTGGGTACAGAGGATATTATGTATTTTAATTCAATAAAAATAATGTTAACTGGCTTGAGTTGTTTGATTTCTGTTGCTCATAGTTGAATGAGAACACTTAGATAATAATAGATAAATGTACTTTATTAATCCCATGAGGGAAATTCTTCTGTTACAGCAGCAGAGACAGCAACAACAGGCAACAACAGCAAAATGAAAAATACTAAGAAGGATCTTAAAGATATATAGAGGAAAATAATTTAAGTTGCAAATTTACAATTCACAGTAACCATCTCAAAGGTGAATAAATATAGTTTTGTGCAATATTTTTAATCTGAGAACGGATGTGCAAAACTCGCAATGTAGTATGACGAAAATATAGGTAGGAAATATGTAGAAAGAAAGAAAAAAGTAACTTAATACATCTGGTTTAGTTCTGTCAAGTATGTTTGTTTTGTGTTTTACTTTCTCTTAAAGCAGAATCTATCCCTCTCATTTTCACTTTACTTGCATGCAGTTCTAGACACCAGACCAGGGGATAGTTCTTTTAAAAATGCCCAAGGATATGGCATGTAGCCTAGAAAGAGTGTTTTTGTGTGTGTGTGTGTGTGTGTGTGTGTGTGTGTGTGTGTGTGTGTGTGTGTGTGCATTACTTGTATTTTTAAACAGTTTAAAGAGTTGTATTCATATGAAACACTTAGGTTTTATCTCCACTTAATTGTAGAAATTAACTGCAAATCTAAAATAGTGTCTATATTTGGATGATGAGGAAAGCAGCAGTGACAATTCAAAATATATGCAGCTGGAGGTTATAGAAAGTTAAATACAGTAATTATAAAGTTATGAATAAATGATAACTGAAAAGATTAAGTGTACCTCAGTAAGACCAGTGTTACGAGTGACTGTTAGAGGAAACACATGTGAATTTACCAGCTTTTATTTTGAAAGAAGAATTACCAAACTGGAAGCGACATCATTTATTTCCTGTTCTTCACGTACATTTGATCATCAGCTAGCACCATCAAGTTGAGAAATTAGTTGGTTGTTTATTTTTTCTACCCGTCAGGATGCAGATATGTAATGTGTGCAGCGAACAGACACCAAAATACAGATGTCCAGCCTGCAAAATACGATAGTAAGTAACTTTATCCCTCTGTCTGCAAGCTAGTTTACCAAGCCTCAGTTAGCTTCCGATTTGTTTGGCTAGGTTTTCTACGATGCTAGTCAAAGATTAAACCAATCACTTGAGAACAACCGTCAGTACATGGCAGAGAATTATCTGTTGTTTTGGTCTTTAGATGAGTAAGTTAACAGGACGTAACTTAAAAGAATATCAAATATATCAGCCTTATCTCCACGAGTTAAAGCTAAATTACGAGTACATTAAATGTACATTTGTTAAATATGGCGCTGGTTCCTAGAAAGTAAATACACCCGGACATCTGTAACTAAATATGAACATATTAATAGGCCACGCTGTTGGCTTATTTAAGGCAATGTCCTTAAAGTGCCATATGAAAACAATGTTGTACATCACCACCACATGTGACGGCAAGCCATGTGGGTCAAAACGGATTGCGATTTGATGTCACAGGCCACTTATCTCACTGTGGAATGAACGAAGTGGACATCATTACTATGAAACAACATCCCTTCAACTTTGACTTGACTTTGAATTTCTTAATTAATAATTAATCATGACTTTTAATTTGGGTGACATGTGACCTTGATTCATTATCATACGCATCATTATTTTGAAAGATTATTCTGTTTTTCTTCCTGCAGCTGTTCACTTGGCTGCTACAAGCGACATAAAGGTAACAGAGCGTGATGTCAGTTTTGTATTCGTTGTTGTGATTGTTTATGATATTTAGTTGTGGACATACTCAAGGGAAATATTAGACTTCTCATCATTCATCTGATTCTCCCTCTCCATAGACACTTGCCTCCCTTTTGAACAGCCTACACCCACTGTTCCTGAAGTGAAGGAGGCTTTCAACACCGGTATGGTGCTATTTCACCCATCAAGCCTGTGATTCTGTCTCATTGTCTGCTGTGTCCAAATCAGCCAGCAAGAGCACAAATGATCAAATTACTCATGGACAGGGCTGGGCAAAATTGACAAAATTAAGTGCAATGAAAAACATACATTAAATCACATTCATGTAAACAGAATGAAGTGATTTTACTATTAAAGTAAATCAACAGCCTAATGATTGAAATACATGTTCCTGAGATCTTATTGTCTTATTGTCCCATGTTTCATTTCAGTGAAATGTATCATATTAGTTCATGTGAATTTTCAATAATAAACAGTATGCTGCAGTGGTAATCTGTAATATGTGATGTTAGCTTGTCGCCAAACTCTGTCTACATTTCAAACACTGTATTACTTTCAAAAAAATCTGTTTATTTAATCGTCCCTGTAATAGATTATCTTGCGTTATGAGATAAAGTGATTGAAGTACAAACAGAGTTGAACCTGCTGTGTGAAAAGCACCTTTTTGTCTTTGCAGAGCCTTGGACTGTGGAGGATCTTCTGCATGAAGATGACATCATTGACAAAGTGCCTCTGCAGAGGCTCCAGCTGTTAGGTATTGATTTAATATTATCTTTCATGTGCTCTTAACCCCTCCAATTGTCTGAACACTGCTGGCAGAAGCATCACATGTCACACACTACTTCAGCCAACATCTAGAGCTACAGTTTTCAAAAATGTCATGTATGTAATTCATGTTTTCTGATTACTTCTACAGGTCAGTCAAAGGAGCTCAGAGATCTTCTTTGCAACCCCCATCTGAGGCAGTTGTTGCGCTCTGTTGACAGTGCAGACAGCAAAGACGATGCCATGAAGGCTGCGATGCAGGAGCCTCTGTTTGTTGAATTTTCAGATCAGTGTTTGAAAATTGTAGAAGATGAAGCAAAATCATTAACATCGAATAAAGATGACGATTTGTAAAGTTATGCCTGAATTATTTTGTTTATCAGATCACTTTTTGATATCTTTGAAGAAAGTTTATTTTTTTATATGAAATGTCTTAGAATAGGCCACGTTGTGCCATGTATGTTGTAGGGCTGCTATCTTGTGCACTGTCACATTACATTATGTGCGGTATATAGCTTTCAAATAAATGTTTAAACTGTTAAAAAGACATTCCTGAGTCAACACTAAATGATTACAGTGAAATGGATGATGACATGCAGACAAATGTTAAGTGGAAAGAAAAATTTGTAATAATACTTTATAATACTGACATTTATTTCAGCAAAACAGTCATTTAAATATTAACAAAATTCAAGTTCTTGTACATGGATCTCTTAGTACCCCTGACAAAAAAGCAGATTAAACAAAACATGTTTAAGAGAGAGAAAGAGGAAATTATTCAGCGAGCTAATGAAGATACACTTGGAATCAAAAGGGCCAAATCTGTGGGTGATGAGGATAAACATCAGTGTTGAGTTACATGAATTATTTTTAATAAAATATTTCATGGCAAAAAGAAAAATGATTTGAATGTTAAAATGGTGAATATCATAAAACTTGATATTAATAATCAAAAACAATCAAGTTTCTTCTCCCACATAAAACTAGTGTACTTTGGTATGTTATACAGTATTAGCTTTGGACTGCAGCTGATAAAAATCAACATATAAAGTTATTTATTCAGACATTTGGCTGATGTGCATATCATAATAATCCTTTATCAAACAAAGCAGCAATATGAATAAACCTGGGTTCATCATTTCCCTGTGTCACATCAGTGATGAGTTGGCTTGTTACTGATTATTTGTCCATCTGTTGCAGTATGTGAGCAGGTGTTTGGTTTTAATGTGCAATATGTGCTTTACATGTGCAATACTTGCTTAATCACCATTTTCCCAACACCAACTACTGTCAAAATAAATGCAGGATGTCAACATCTGCAATCATATGTGCAGCTGAATCACTACTGTGTTTTTACACCCAAAAATACAAATATAAAATCACACATAAATAATCACCTTTACATAAATACATATACTAACAAGCCCATTTGTCAATAGTAGTTTTTCTTTAAAGGCACTTGTCAAAGGCCCAATACTTTGTCCAACAGTCAACTTTTCTTGTCTTGCAATGGCATTATCATAATCATAACTCATACCCCATTCATTGTTTTCTATTTGTGGGACACAAAAGGTTGAAAAAAATTCACCAGTCTTATCTCAAATGTAGCAGACGGCAGTGTTTCTAAACTGTCCACTGACTGAGATTTAAATTTAAGATGATTTTTGAGTTTTAAAGCCACTGCTGCTGATGATTTCTGATACTAAGGTCAAGTTTGTAGTGCACTGCAATATCTTCAATGACCTCCTGTTAGGTTAAAAATAATTCTTATGCAAAGTCTTAACACCCTTGGATAACATTGAGCGAGATAAACCCTGGCATTCTTAAAAAAGTCAGTTACCGTTTTAAGTTCGATGCACAAACATGGGAAATGGCAGCATAAAATAGCAGGTTTGTTCCCTCCATGATCCATGAAATTCAGCCTTTAGTATTCTGAAAAAGAGGAACTCCTACAAAGTTTTCTCAAGCAGGATCTCATTGAACCCTGTCACGTCACTCTTCAGGTCTGGTTGCCTGTCAGCATAGAGAAGTGGAGATCGCTGGTAGTGCAGCTTTACAGACCCCTGTGTAGAAAAGTCAAATTAATCTCATAAAAATCACCCAGACAAAAACTTTATAGAAGATGTAACAGAACTTGCATGGATGTGTACTGACCTTGGGTTGAGCCCGGATGGAGGCGACCCCCTGTGTGTACTGGTTAGTCTCCACCTTGTACTCCCCACTCCTGGAGGGCAGGTTGAGTGAGGCCATCACAGACATCATCTTCTGGAAGCCAGTGGCTGTCAGAGACATGGTGATGGACGGGGCCGAGGCCAGAGCCAGACCCATGGGCCACCCTCGCACTGTGACGGGCTCCTGGATGGTGGAAAGCTGCACCGAGCCCCGTTCCCTGACAACAGGGTTCAACACTGGCACGTCTTCTTTCACAAGGTCCTTTGCATCGTCAAGTTCTGCCTCAGCCAAGGATTTCAACAGAGCCTGCCACAAGAACCACAAGAAACAGTCATTTACCAAACATTCACAACTACACTTGAAGAATGATATGATGTTATATGTTTTCAAAATCTCACCCTCCACTTCCTCCAGGTGTTCTGGATGACTGCAGCTGCTCTGTTCCATCTCTGGACCTGCCTCCTGACCAGCCAGGACCGCACCACTGCAGGCAGTGTAACACACATGCAAACATCTAACAGCCATTCATTCTGCAAGTTTAATCTGCACACAGTTTGTCTCACTGTGGAAAGAAATGTACTTCCATTCAGAAGGACGTATAAAAAGAACATCTGTCATTAACCGTTAAACAGATCAGAGGCAGCCTCTGTTGATTCTAAAAGGATAAACAGTGCCAGCCTGTAAACACTGTAAACAGACTCTGCCAGCTGCTTCCTGCCGCCCAATCAGTCAGGTCAAAGCCAGCAGACTCACACAGCGCGAGCAGGGCCACAGACCTTTGCTGATTCTAATCAGCAGTTACCTGGCTGGGGTATTAAGAGTTTACCTGCTTGGATCAGAGTAGCAGACTGCCGGCGGGCCTGGCGTCTACGGCGCTGGTACCGCAGCCAGCAGCACTGAATGGAGAAGGCGCACTGAGACAGGATCCTCTTCCTCTGATCCTCCAGCAAATCTAGCTGTGAGACAAGGGTCAGACAGGTCAGTGCTCCCAAAAAAAGACCAGAGCGCTAACTTGCTTTACAGCCCTGATTAACGGTTCAACATTAAAACACCCACTCAGGACTATCTGACCAGAAGTAAATCTGAAAACTGTTTCCCATGCATTTTACACTTTATAAACACACTTGTAAATAAATGTCTGACCATTGACTGGGTGAGAAAAACTTTAGTCCTTCCACAGTGCACCCACGAATTGTGTTTTTCACCATCAAGGCAGCGTGATGGGTCTAAACCCTGGTGCTGTAACACCACTCTGACGAGCTTCTCCACCTCTCGCATGTCATCGCTGAGAGCCTCCAAATCTGAGACAGAGGCAAACGTGAATTAGACCGAGTAAAGCAGGAGAGATGTGATTCAACTAATGGCTGAATAGCACTCAAACCGTCTAGGAGATTTAAGTTTTCACACACAGCATTTGTTTGACAGTATGTCAGTCAGTGAGGTAAAAACTGTTGAGTGGATAAAGCTTGAAAGCACAGAGAAATCCACCAGCAGCAACAGCACAGCCTCCACAGACTCCTGATGTTATTACTGTGGATTCAATATATATTTCAAACCTGTTAAGATGCAAGTGCATATGAAGACAGAGAGAGGTGAAGAGTTAACTAAATGTTTGGCAGCATTCAGAGTTAGTGAGCAGGTTCTTTGGATACTGACACAAAAAGCAGCTGAACAGGGGGTTAAGACAAATAAATTCAATCAAGTGTGATTACAGAGATGAAACACATTAGACAGCAATGAACACCATGCAGAAGAAGATCTAACAGACAGAGGTACATGCATTTACCTTCAAAGTTCATAAGGAGTAGTACATTTTGTTAATAAGTCCCATTTTTTAGACCAAATTGAAAAGTCCCAAGAAGAGTAGAGGGTCAAATGTACTAAAAGGACTAGCGAAGGAAAAGGAGAATAAACCAGCAGACCTAAAGAGAGGAAATAAAATCAGTCTTTATCCACAGACAGCATGCCAAAACTGACCATAAATGGACACAGCAACAAACCGCACTCACCAACACAATGACTCTCTGACTTGGACCCTGAGTATTTTGCAATCAGTCCATAACGTTCCATGAAGCTCTTGAAAGGAATTCTGCACAACAGAAACGACAAGTCAACCAAAATCCAAGAGAAACAAAGCCATAATTAAGATTAAAGGGAAAAAACTTCACCTTATTGGGAAGCCAGCAGCACTAATGTGTATGGTCTCTACAATCCCACAGGCCTCCAGCTGCATGATAACCTGACAGCAGGTGGAAAATATCCATGAAAACCTTTCCTTTTTGTTAATATAGAGAGCACTGCCTCTCATTGTCCTACTGCTGAAAAACAGAACATGTAGAAAGTCTACCTCCTCCTTTTTGAAGGTCAGTGGCTTGCAGTCAGGGTTTGGTTTGATGCAGCGAGTGTAATGAGGAGTAGTGGTGTGGAGGATCTTCATCAGGCTCTCCAGAGAGTTCTACAGTCAGACATTAACATCATCAGTGCCAGTGCATAGCCAACATAACCCTGCTGATAAAAGCTTTAGCTGTCATCCACCTTGAACTTGGAGACCACAGTGACTTTGCTGAGCCCCTTGCTAGTCATGTTCTCAGCTTCCCTGTCAGTGAATATCTGGTGAAGCAGGGCGTTCTCAGACTTCTGAAGCAGGCTGATGAGCTCTGGTGGCACTGGGTCCTAAAACACAAATTTCCAGTAGAAGATGAGTGGATGGATTTGTGTGTGGTCAACTTCTCTGACAGCAGTTTAACAAGCTTTTTTTTTTACCTTGTTTTTCTCTACCATGCCCTGTATCTGGTAGTTGACTTTGCCAGCGTAATGGGCCACAGTGAAGTGTGGCACCTTGCTGAACTTGTCCCAGCTGATGTTGACATTATCACAGAGCTCCTTCTCCAAACGAACCTTAAACGTCTTGGCATCTGAGGCTCGATTAAGACGACTCTCCTACAGAACAGGTATGTAAAAAGTTGAATGACATCCACTTACTATAGCTACATACTGTATGTTTAATAATAAATCACTGTACGCATTAACCAAGAAAATAAATGCACATAAAAACAAAGGGTTAAAAGGGCAGCAGGAAAATTACATCTGTCTTCCCTTTCTAAAAAATTAAAAGTGGGTTCAATGGAAAAAAGACATGTTCATAAATGTGTAATTTATTTTTGAAAAACTAGTTGTATATTATTTTTCTCATAATTTTTAACAATGAAAATATAAAATCAAAAAAATCATATAAATAAATAAAACGAGCAGGTTACCTCATTAAGAAGAGAGAACACACTGACTGGGCTCCCCTCTATAAGATCCAGACAGCTCTGGTTGTCTTGGTATTTCACAAAGGACCACTGCAACCCCTCTGACACATACTCCTCCTGGGAGAACAGATAAAAACATAAATGCCCATTTTTCACATTACACGTGAGGTGTGACAAGTTGCAGTTTTCAAGCCTCCTGACTGAAGAAGCCTCCTGATTTTCTGAGGCCTGGACATCAGCACAGTGAGTAGATGACCATCTGAAAATCTACGGCTCTGCTGAGATAGACACCACCAGTACCTGTTGAGCTCTGAGATAATGGGCCACAAAGTGCTGCTGCAGTTTCTCATTGGCGTAGTTGATGCACAGCTGCTCCAGGTTATTGATCTGGAAACACTCAAACCCATACACATCTAGGACTCCTGCAGATCACAGACAGGAGAGCACTGTGTGAGCTCATGAAAAGAAACTGGAGGTTTGTATTCAGCGTAGTCAGCAAAAAATAATAATGCTCTTACCTATGAAGTTGCACCATGTTGATTTGTCTGCACATATGCTGTTGTTGATGAATGTCACCAACCATTCAAATAACCTATTGGAAGGAAGTGACACATTTATACCTGTGACAATAAAAAGTGAATATGATTTATCAGACATCTTCCTCACTGTTTATTGTAAACAAAAAGGCATGATGGTTTCATATTTGACGGAAAAGAGTGTTTGACGTCAACAGGGTCTTAGTTACAGGACAAAAAGCAGCTCCTGCAGGGATCAGCCATTATCACATAACATCACATCACGTCTGACAAATTTGCTGTGTTATTTGATGATCAAATTCCTCATTCTTCTTACTGGGCGTAGATGACCTTTGCCAGGCAGTCTCTCCTCATGCTGCACTCTGCCTGGGAACAGGGCTTGAGAACGCTCTGCTTTCCCGCCTTCAGAGTCCTCACTCTTAAACACAGCTGAAGCTCCTCAGCAGGGACACACAGCAGCTCAGCGGCCCTCTGCAAGAAGTCTAAAACACAGGCATGATGGGAAAGACTGTTAACTACATGTTTGATAACAACATGTTTTATGATAGTTAATGTCAGGGAGAAGGAGCATGACACATTAAAGTACTTGTATTACATCTTACTGTAATGTCTAAATAATAGGTATTTTATGCAAGAGTTGATTAACTGTCTTAAACAAAATCATATCCATTACCTTTAGACTGTTCTTGTAGGTTACAAGGTTGTGACTCATCTGTTGAAGAGGAGAAATTCACATTCCCCAGCTGCAGAATCCCTGCTAGTATCTGTAAAGGAGACAATAAAGAGAGGAATAAAAGCCTGTATTCACAGAGAAATAAAGATAATCAAAAAATGCACATAAAGCTACACTGACTGTTGGGGATCAGTATCAAACCTTGAATATTTGTCTCTGCTTTTCTGCATTAATGCCCAGATGAACCATTGCCTCGACGGTGTCGTGAAAACAATCCTCTGTAAAACATCAAATGAACAGCAGCTACTTGTAAAAATCACAATCTATAAATGACCCCCCCCCCACAAAAACATGTAAGTGCGCATGAAAATTTAAGACCAACCCTCAATGGTTTTTTCAGCTTTTGGCAGCCAAACAAAACGTTGGTCATGTGACATCTTCCACTCCTTCCTCTGTTCGTCTGTGGCTCCTTTCATCATCTGAAAAACAATACACTCACAGCATTGACATCTGTGCAAATGTGGTAATATTAAACTAAAATACTATATCAGCATATGAGCCTCAGTCTGGGTCTGTTAACTCACCTGGTAAAAAATGTGGAAGTTCCTCTCGTTCGCTGGCTGGCAGGCCACCCTGGTCTTCTCCAGTAAATATGTTTGCACAGAAGCTCCAACTAACAACTGACACCTTCATGTAAAAAAAATAACACGTTGAAGAGACTGAACAACCTGTGGCTGATGTTGTCTCATGTGATGATGAAGGAAGTACAGCAGGTACCTGTCTAGTTGGAGCTGGATGTACTTTCCAAAGCGGCTGCTGTTGTTGTTCCGCAGCGTGCAGGCATTTCCTAATGAAGAGTACATTGTTGATGAGTGAGTGTTGTCTACAGAAGGAATTTACACAATAACAAGACACCAGTGGTCTGTTGTCTCACCAAAAGCTTCCATGATGGGGTTGGAGTCCAGCACCCTCCTCTCTATCCTCTCCACTGTGTCCTGACTCTTCAACACTGAGGAGGAGGCCGCCACAGTGGCATAGTATTTCATCAGGCAACGAGATGTCCATGTCTGTAAAGAAACAAGTCATTCAAAGACAACCAAGAGTTTGACCTCAACCTGACAAAACGAATCATTAGTCAACTATAGATTCTTTCCAGTAATATATGGGAACATAATTTAAAGAGATCATGCATGTGTAGGGCAGCAGCTAACAATTATTTTCAGTGTTTCCCCTACCATTGACCCCCGCCCTCCCAAAAAAAGCATAATTTACATTTGCGTCTCACTCTCTCACTCTGCACATGCGTCTGCACACAGGAGCGAAGAGCCCCAGAGGAGACAGGATGGACAACCCACCCCCCCATGACAGTCATTCTAGGGGGAAACACTGATTTTCCTTATCAGTTCATCTCTCAACTATTTTTATGCCTAATTGAAGTCTAGAGTTGTGTAAAAAAAATGGGAGAAAATAGTGAAAAGAAATTCCCATCACAACTTCCCAGACCTAGGGGGGGCGTCTTTGTTTGCTTTGTCTGACCAGCACTCACATATTCAAGAGATATTTAATAGTCCTAACCCTAAGCATCAAATCCTCACATTATGCAAAGACATTGATAAACAGCTCATGTGATTAACTGATTTTCAAACCTGTGGAAAATGACTTTTCTGTTGATCCAGTAATCAATCAATCAACTATCAATCAAACTGTGTGGCAACATCTTTTCTTTGGAATTTCAGATGAAGTTTTGAAATTATGTGGTATTGTGGCTAATGCTCTTCATGCCACCTATCTTCCTCACTGATTACTTGTTTTTTTTCTGCTAACCGACGAATCTGGTCTGACCAACACAACCCCCCCCCAACCAGTTAGGTTATTAAAAAACACAGACATAAGAGAAAAGCAAAACATTCTCATATGTCAGAAGCTGAAAGCACCAAAGGTTCTGTTCATTTAAAACAAACCACTTAAAGAGACACATCACTCACTTCTTGTGGGTTTGAGGATTTTTGGGGTACCTAGATCTAATATGCTGAGTTGCTTTTACATCAATCGTTCCAGTGGCAACACATACAAACATCCACACTGCCTATAAGATCTTGAACTGAATGAAGAACAATAAGAGTAAGTTATATAAGAATAATAAACACTATTTTGCTTGTTGCAAGTGTGCAGTAATAATTTACAGGTCATGAATCACACAAAGACTTCAAATTCTTAAAACAAGCCAGCTTACAAGACTCTAATCAGCTTAGTCTATACACTGGAAATCAGCAAAAGTTAATAAACTGACTTTCTAAACCCCTGACTGGTGCAGTATGTTCTGTTTTATCACAAAATGTGGTGTTTTACCTTTCCTGCTCCACTCTCACCGCTGACCACCAAGGACTGGTTCACTGGCTCCAGCTGACCCTGAACATTCCTGTAGGCCTCCTCTGCCACAATAAAGATGTGTGGTTTGAACTCCTGTTGATTAGAATGTACAGGACTTGTTAAGATGCTGCTCAGTCATGACCACAGGGAGAGCTTTACTGAGTTTAATGAGTTTGACTTTGAAGCTGTTCTTGACAAAAAGGAAACTGACAAGTAACTGCAGAGTTTATGTTTGAAGTGGTGGCTGAAGTGACCATAAAACAGGACGCAGTTTTTTTACATTTTAAAACTCTGCAAAAATGTTAAACACCAAACATACTGATGAAGTACTGATTACCATCAACACACTCATGGTACCAGTTGAAGGTTTGATGGTCTGCATTAGTGCATGATTTCATTCTGAAGTCCAGGACACAGCCCTTTGGAAAAGACGTACTCTTACAATGCACCCACTCCTCCCCCACCCTCCTCACTTACCCAAACATCCAATTGAGAAATATACATTAGTTAACTGAATTACAGTGACAGACTGCTATGATGTTGTAAATACCTGGGGCTGAGAAGCACAGTGATACTCCTTCATCACATCCAGAGAGTAGAGGTCTGGGATTGGCTGGAAGGGGTTGAGAGCCACCAAGGTGCAGCCAGCATGGGTGTAAAACACCTTCACGCGGTACCTGGCCTGCAGGCATTTCAGCACTGCCAGAGAAAAACAATAAATATCTTTAGATATTAACAGGAACGAAACAGGTCAACCAATATTTCACAGATGACAGCCACCAGAGGCAAAGACAAGAGAACTCTAGGAGAAACAGCTGCATTAAAATGGTTTACATGATTATGCAGCATGTGTTATATGGATCATGTTATTTTATATGGTCATGACCTAAGGATGAAAGAGGTGAGTTAAACAACTCTTGTTTGCAAGTACAAGTACAGTTGAACTCTTTGACTGATTATGCAAAAGTTAATGACTTTTGTGGTATGTCTGTTTCAGGTAATTGTAATTTCAAGGCAGCACCGTGTGAGGAAGTGGAAATCAGCCTTTGGGCAGTCGTTCGCTGAATGTTGTTTTGAACTTGTCCAACATCCACACCCTATTCACATGATCTATTCCCCAAGATGAAGAAAGAGCTCAGTGGTGATGATGATGAACATGATCGATATAACAGGAGCAGCGTAATGAAGTACAAGAGCTTTAAAAGAAAAATATCTTATAGCAATATCCTGACCTCTGCTGTTAATAAACTGTAGTGTAGTTTTTCTCTCTTGGGCTGAAATGAAAAGCACCTTGAAATATAAACTAAATCTTTGCAGTATCAATGGAAAATGTTGATTTTTTTCTTAAATCATAATGACACTGCGAAAAACACACAGAGACACTTTAAGTTATAGTGCTTCACATTTACCTGTGTCCCTGTCATATTACAAATATGTATGGGAAACAAGAATTATAGTTTTTTGGGAGGTGTGTAAATCATTCCCTTGGTTCTGTCACTTGCGTGAAACTAGTCATTGTGTATATTGCAGCATTTTGGCCACACAGCAATCATTCGAGCATTCATTTTTTTATCATCTCTACAGATTTTATCTTGATGTGGGTAAACAGTACAACAGTAATTGCTGCAGTCCAAGGTCACACGAGCTGGAAAACACTGTGTCACACTGGCTGTGTATTTGTAAATAAATACAAAGTGTATATGCAACATATCAAACACTGAGCACACACTATACGGTGGTAGAGATTTCAAGATCATCATTTTAAGTGGAAGGAGTCCCAGTGACATATCACGTCTTCAAAGTACTGAAGAGAACAAGAGACTAATACCCTCCATGTTCACTAGTTACCTGTTGTAGGGGTCACAGGGTTGACTTTCGTGAGGTCGTCATAAGTATGGAGTTGGTCTTCATCGGTGAGGAAAGCCCGAATCTCTCCCTCCAGTGAATCATCTAGGGACGGATGAGGAGAATGGCCTTTGTGGACAAATCCTGTCACCTGTGTGTAAGAGGCCCGGTGTGAGGCAAACACACACAGAGAGAGGGTACTGTGCTTACAATATGAGTGGACACAAAACAAAACCAAACATTTTGGGGAAAAAAAGCAACATGATTAAACAAAAGCCAGGAAGAGGAGGAACTATGTGTTATGTATATTGTATTTGCTATTCCTGCAAATATTAAACACATAAAGACACACAGCTTTCCAGAAGAAACAGGACAGCTAATGTCCTCATGACATCAAGTCCAAACCTGCCAGTCTGCAGCAAGCTGAGATTCTTGGCAAAGGCAGGATTTTCAAAAAAAGGACACATTTCTTGCTCCAGACTCATAGCATTATAGTAAAACAAGTTTTATTTTTGCATCAAAATGTCAAACTTTCAGTGAATCCATAAAATCTAATGACATGAATCTGGGTCATGAAGCCTCTAAAACGTTTCACCTCAATGCAACTAAATGTTCAAGTATTTACTTTTGGCTTTTAGATCCGTCAAACATCATAATACAGATCACATATGTAAATCAAGTGTGATTTCTCAATCCACATTTCTCACATCAAATTTTCATTTAGGCTACAAAGTGGTTAATTATAGAAGTCATAGTCTTGCAAAGGTAATTTACATTTATTTTTACAGAGGTATATCTTGGTCAGTGTGACCTGTTATTCATTTAGTCACAGTCACTTAATACTGACAAATAGAAGTCCATCCTGTCCTGCCAGGATCACATGGCCGGGACATGCACCCAGAGGAGGACTGTCATCAGGCTCAGGTACTAAATTTGTGCAGACAGATTTAATCCAATCGCAGGTCGCCTACATCCAATTAATCTGTAAGGCGTTTAATGATCGTAATGACATTAATTTAATATCCAACCGTGCACGAATGCTATCCTGAATACACAACACACCATGACAAACAATTATCACCAGGAAGAGTCATGTTATAGCAGTATGTTATATTATCATTTTGAAAGCAGTAGGTGGCTTAAGAATAAATACTGCCAATACATCTATCATTTAAAGGTAGATAAAGAACGAGCTAGAGTGATTTTTTAAGTTTTGTTACGCAGCCTTCATTCCTCTGCTGCTCTTCTTCTGCCAAACTACAGCCAAAAATCTAGCAATTGTGTGTGTGTTGTCATCTACAATGGCAAACTGAAAACTACCCCAATAAGAGCTATTAACTAAATATTGAGACACAAGACGTTGCAGTAGCATGTGTGAACCATGTTTGCTGATATAGTTACTGTGACTGCGACTGAAAGTTGGCCACAACAATTTGAGTCCACACTAAGTGTGCGTTAGCAAAAGGTAGAAAACGTTGCCAACTGTTGTCTGTATTAAGTTTGGCTTCATTCTCCCCATGCATTGCAGGGACTATTTATCTGGCGCAGTGAACATCGGGTGTTATTCGGTCAGAAGTATGAATTCATAAGACATTTTACAAAGCGAAAACGAGCCAACCAATCAAAATGAAGAAGCGGTACAGAAGTATTACAGGTAACATCACACTCGGCATTAATTTTTAGGTTTTACAAACCGAAATAGAAAATGTGTAAACCATCAGTTGCGAAATTGTAGACGGGTCATCCCGTGTCCTAACTTACCGTTCCCCCTCCATTTCTGTGTCCTGCTCTAACGTTTCGTCGGTCGTCCGCTGAATTCATGGATTTTACCGTTACCCTCGTGTCTGTCTCAAAACTGTACCGAAAAACCTTGAGAGAACTATACCTAAATTTTAATCAAGACGAGCCGTGGTTATTCTACTCTACAATCCTGAGCCTCAACATTTTCCATTACTAACAGAAATTCCTCAAGGACAACTACTTCCCGACTGCCTTCTGTGTCTCTGACTGCCTCCCAAACCACACTCTAATTCCCGCCCTCCTCCAAATGCTCCATGGGCTCAGCTGTCCACCACCACTGCCCAGATTTACAGTACTATTACTTTACAACCTTGTTGAATTAGGACTTACGCTGTTTTTGCTACGCAATTAGGTTGAAAATTACTTTGCATTTGTCAATTTATGTCAAGTTTTCTTTTTTGTATCTAAAAGTTGTAACTCACACACAGCGGTCACGCATTTATCAGCTGAGTGAAATAGCTGCTATACCAGAGCTCTTAGTGATTTAATGCTAGTTATAATACTAATACTACTTTTTCATAATATTTTTAACACGCTAGAAACTCTTATACCGGTGAGGTCGGAATATGCCGAAAATCCGAGCTTACATGAATGCGTCATGGGGCTGAATGCGGAAATAAACGACGCAGCTCTCATGTAGGAATCAGTAGGTTTAGGGCTGCAAACAACTGTAAATAGCAATGCTGTAAAACAAGTATTTTTGAATCTGCACTTCCCACGCCTGAGCGACAAACCCGTGGTAAGCGCTGATAAGTAGACACACAGCTGCCCTATAAAACATCGTAGTGTAGAATGGAGAACTTTGGAGACTCTACCTATAATCAGGTAACAATTTTTATAGGTTTGGATTAGAAAATGTAGCACTATCTCTCTGTATTTAACACTGGTGCTGTCCTAAACAGCCCATTCATTGTTGTAGTCTCTCATAGAGTAAATAATGTACTTTATTGTTTGCAGGCCATGTCGCAGAGGGGACTGAAGGAAGCGTTTGTCAGTAATCTCAATGGGACCAGCCTGCAGGAGGTAGCACTGGGCTCATTCCTCTCGCCAGTATGCCTCATCAACAGGGGACTGATATTGATCCTCTACCATCAGGCTAAAGGGACTCTTCCACTGCCATTTCCACTGATATCTCACCTGCTTCTAGACTTCTCTGTGCTTATTCTTCCCCTGGTCGTGTCATGCACCGTCCTGAGCAGCATTCTTCTTCAGGTCATCATGAGCTTAACCTTTATTTCAACTTGTGTATTTTGCTATATTAATCGCACCAACAGTCACCCTTCTACTCGGCACTCAAAGACCACCATCAGCACCTTCCTTCAGAGCCATGTTCAGTTCAACCAGGTTCCCTTTGTGACTATCTTTAGAGTGTTTGTAAATGTGAAAACAGCCATCAGCATTCTGGCTGTGGACTTTAGTGTCTTCCCAAGGAGATATGCTAAAACAGAAACCTATGGAACAGGGGTTATGGACTTCGGCGTTGGAGCATATGTCTTTGCAAATGCCCTTGTGTGTCCAGAGGCACGGAGGAAGACCATCTCAGGGTCCAGGATGAATCATATCACAAAGCAGCTCCTGTCTGTTTGGCCCCTTGTTGCTCTTGGTATAGGAAGGCTAGTGAGCGTCAAAATGGCAGACTACCATGAGCATGTGACAGAATACGGCGTCCACTGGAATTTCTTTTTCACACTAGCCATTGTCAGAGTTGTGGCTTCTATGCTTTTGGCTGTTTTACCAGCCAGTCAGTCATGGGTCATTTCCCTTCTGATCGGCGGGCTTTATCAGTTCACTCTGGAGACATCAGGGCTGAAGGAGTTCATCATCCACAACAATGACAGAGGAAAGAACTTTCTGCATGCTAACAAGGAGGGCATATTCTCTGTAGTGGGCTATGTAGCCATCTACATGGCAGGGGTTCAAGTTGGACTTTATGTGATGCAGCCAAGATCCCAAGTTAAAGAGTGGCTCAGAGCACTTCTAAACCTCTTGTTTGGTAGTTTTGTGCTGTACGCTGTTTTGTACATATGTCAGGCGCTGGTGGAGCCCGTGTCTCGCCGCTTATCTAATTTACCTTTCTGCCTTTGGAGTGTTGCTCAGTCTTTGTTTTTTATTTCCTGCCTCGGTATAGCTGATATGGTTTTACTGTTTTCCAAAAGAACATCAGGCTGCCAGTGTGTACCCTCATCGTGGAATTTTCATAAAAAACAGTCAGACTCAGTCTCTGACAAAAAGACTGATGAAATAGAAAGATTCTGCCTTGTTCAAGCTGTTAGCAGGAATCAGTTGTTATTTTTCTTGCTTGCAAATGTCATGACAGGACTGACCAACTCAGTAGTGGACACACTCAGCTGTAGTAGTTCATTTTCAGTCTGTGTTTTGTTGTTGTACATGTTCACAAATTGCTTTGTAATATATGTTTTACATCTCTGTGGAATTACAGTGAAATTCTGGTAAAATCACATTTGTTAAACTATGTGGTTCGTTTGTATATTTTAATGTTACAGAAAGATGTGATCTGTCATGTTGAAAATACTACTGTGCCTGATGTGTTTATTTATGTAAATAAATACATGTTTTTATAAAATCTGAAATTTTAAAAAAAGGTTAACATTTGTTTATGTTCAAAAAAAGCACAGTAAATGCTTCTAATTTATGCATTCCACTGATATTGGATCTATTATCCATCTATATATTTACTATATATAGTTACTGTCCTATCCCTCTATTTCTTCCTCATCACTTCTCTGATATTTCATTACATAGCGCAGGGCTGTTTTTGGGAGAGTTTAGTTTCTCAATTTCACATTCAACTCAATTCTCATTGACTACAACGCTTGCAAAAATCTATGTATCATTACCATCTTTGCACCAAATCCTCAGCTAAAAACAAGAGCTAGGATTAAAATCGAACACAAGTACTTAACATATTAAATGATATATAATATATAGAAATAATAAGTATGAATCATTAAGGCTCACGTAATCATTTAATATAAACTGGATTTCTAAGAGCTTTGCTTTCATAAATGAGTGAACGTTTTCTTCATCTCATTAGATCCACAGTGCGCCCCCTGGAGGCTACGCTCATTACAACGTCAGCTACTACGTCGGAGGGCAAGGGTCACATCAGTCATAAAGATTCCGCCACCGTAGCAGCTTCTCTCACTGTCGCACTTGTTTATTTTTTGTAGGGGGAAGTTTTAGAAGCGGGTAAGTGTGAACAATAATTTGATTTTGGTCAGATGTCCGTTTATGTTGTCACGGTGACAGCAAACGGTCAACCCTCCGAACGTTAGTTTGAGAAGCTAATGAAAGTCGCTAAGTGGCCAGTCACCTACTTTAACTTTATATTAGCCGTATCCAAGCTTGCTAACGTTAGCTTTGTGGGGTAGCTATGCTAACTAGTAAGTTAGCCAAGTTTGCTGGAATCGACAGGGGGTAGACAAACTATATTATCACTGCAGCATATGGATTATTTCTTTATGTGTTAGAAACTTCAGTGTATGTTAATCGCTTGAGAATATTGCCCATAGAATACACTGACCGGCTTCCTCAATTTCTTACATCGCACTGACAAATGAAACTAGCTAGCAGGCTAACCTGAACTGGCTACCCGCCTGTTACTGTCTTGTCCTACCCAACAGAGCATTAGCGTCATTAAACCTGTTCTCATAACTTAAACGCTTTTAGACAAAATATCTGCGAACAGTTTTTACAACAAAAATATAGTTCTCATTAGGCGCCACCGTGTACCAGGTTGTCCTGCTAACTTAGCTGGTTAAATCTGGGTCAAGGCAAATCTGTATGTACTGCAGCAGTGTTAGTAACGTTAAATCAGATGCTGTCAACTTAAACAAATGGTTGACATTTTGTAACATGTCTTAGTGGCAGGTAGTCTGAAAGATTGGCTTTAGTGTAGTGATGTTGTAGCTAGCCTCGCAATGACCTGCAAGCGACTAGCGTTAGCTCGGTATAGCCAGTGCTGATGTCAGATCTGGTCAGTCAGACTCTTGTGTGTCACCTGCAGGCGAGCTGCACCACAGCCGAAACGAGAAGTCATGGCGCGTCTTGTAGCAGTGTGCAGGGAAGGGGAAGAGGACTACCCATTTCTCGCCAGACAGATTCCCTTGTATATTGATGATACTCTCACGGTAAGGAAGCTTTACCATATGATGATCACAAGGTGTGAAGTGGCTAACTCGGCCATGACCCTCTTTGAGTCAGGTGTTAGCACTCATTGTCAGCTCTTTAACATTTGACGTCCAGAAGCAAAGGCTTGGCTATTGCCCAGTAGGGTTGTCATGATGCTAAAATTTAAAACTTGATACTGATACCAAGGAAAATACTTGATACTCAATACCATTTTTGACACCGTAGGAACAAAAATGACAAACAAATTAACAGCCAGAAAGAATTGTTACTAAAGACTAGAAAAATACAAACAGCTACAACAATGACAACACTATGTAAGTTGTCTGAGGTAGTGCAAAAAATACAGTAACATAAATATAAGGTATGCATATGACAAATACTTTAAGATTCTCTCAGGTACTGCAAAAGACAACAAATAAATATCTAATCTAATGCTTATTTTTAGTGTCTTATAATCATTTCTTTTGGCAATCCTATTGCCCGGGAGGTATGAGTTCCCAGCCTATTTGAGGAATAAACATTGTATCAGTGATATCCAGTCAACCAAACCAAATAAAGAAAGTTCTCTGCCAGTGTAGGATTGAGAGATGACAAACTTAGTATGATCTGTCAAAAAGTATTCAAACAGCTCGTCTTTCTCAACATGTTGGGGTGGTACAGATGCAATATTGATAACGACAAGTGACAGTGTTTCTTTAATATCATAATATAAAAGTGTCAAGAATTTTTAATGGCAATTGTACAAACTTTACCAACTAAGAGTACTCTGAGTATTGGCACATTCTACTTATAGGCCTAAATAGTGATACATTAGTAATGCAAACGGTGATGCACGCTGATGCACACTAACTGTTGTGTATTGTCTTATGTTGACAGATGGTGATGGAATTTTCTGATAGTGTCATGGATGTTGACAGCCATGAAATAAACACTTCTCATTGGAAACAGTTTTCTGAGGTGAGTAGTTTTAATTTTGCGTGTAGTCACTCCTCCTAAAATGTATGGGAGCATTTGATTGATTGACTGTTTGTTTGTTTGCTCCCAGCCTATAATATGTATATGTAAACTGAGATAATAAGTGTGTAGTTTTTCTTTATGTGACTTGTCAGCAAACTGGTGACAGATTTATGATTCCTTGGCCTTTAGTATCACTCCAAGTTGAAGCAACAGGACTTAAATATCGCTCTGATGGTGACGTCCAGAGAGGTGTACAGTGCATTATTTCAACTTGTGCCATGTGTGGGCTGCCGACGAAGCGTGGAGCGCCTCTTCTCACATTTGGTGGAATCAGGGAACCCGGCCCTGGAGCCCCTCACAGTGAAACCCACAGGCATGCTCTCTGTCACCAAGGCCTGTTTAGCAGATGTAAAGAAGCTTTACACCCTCTTCTACGTCCATGGGTGAGATATAGAGAAATGTGTTCTTTCATTTTCACTACAAAATGGATTTATTTCATTTAGACATAGATGTGTTTAATTAAATAAACCTCAGACTATGCACAAAAGTAGTTATGGTGTATTTCTGTTAACTCTTGAGAACAATATTGGATTTTTATTTTTACAGGTCAAAGTTAAATGACATGATTGATGCCATTCCAAAAAGTAAAAAGAACAAGAGGTGCCAGTTACACTCCTTAGATACACACAAACCTAAACCTTTGGGGTGAGTAATACATTTGTTTTCCTCATTAAACTGTTTTATTAGTTGTTATTTTCATAATGTTACAAATGTATTGTTTAGAGACTGCATTTCAGAAATGGAATAGTAATTCTTCCCAGCAGGTAGGATCAGTGTGTTTAAGTTTTATATCAAACCATAGTGAAGGGTGGACTGAGAGAATTGTTGGTTTTACAAAGGACAGCATATGTAGCATGTTATTTTCCTTTGAACAGCTTGTGTCCCCCAGGAGGTAGGCACACATTAGAAAAGACAGTCTAGCTCTTTCTCCAGCCTTCAGAGTGCTTCTGTTTTATGCAAGTCATCACTTTGTACTATTTGTTTTTCTGTTTGTTTTTTCCTGGACAGTTGATGATATACTCAAACACAATCTTCAAATGTTGGTCAGCTTTTTTACTTTACAGCTTTAAACCAGGGCTGCTGTTTTTACCAAGAATTGTGCAACAGTTTGTAACTTTAAGATATAGAAACTTGGATACCTCTGGCCAATGATGATCAAAGAAACCTTTTTAAAAACTTTAGCATGTAGCCAAGTTGTATAACTACACAAAGACTCTATGTGCCCGTAACAGCATTATGAATGCGAACACATTTAGTGGTATTTCACCAGTGTCTTTTTTTTTTTTTTTTTAAATCAGAAGGTAGCATAATGAAAACAGTCCTGCAGTTAAATTGATTTATCTACAGATATTACTGTCAGTGTTTTCTATTAAAACAAGTAAAGTCCTCACTTACACTAATGTTTTGTATCATTCTTATCTTGTGTTGTTTCATGTAAATATTTAAGACCTTTCAGTAGATGATTGTTTAGTTTGGATTCAAGTTTGGAAAACAGAACAGAGTGTCATGTTAATCCCTCTACATCTGATAAGGCATTACCACATATCCATCACTTGGCACATTTGCTTTATTATTTGGATATGTCTTTCTGTTAGAAATCCTAATGCAGTGCATGGGGACATACAGCAGCAGACATTGGGAATAGATGGCCTCAGTCAGACATGCTGGCGTTACTTAAGTGTAGTGAACATAGTGGAGTATTTAGCTGCTAAAGAACCAGATATTTCCCTGAGAGTTGCCAAAGACCAAAACAGAGCTAAAGGAAGAGTAAATATTGAATTTAGATTTGCCAAGAAACACAGTCTCTAATGAATGCTAATGTTGTTCTGTGCCCGCTAAATGTGTAAGTATCAGTTTCATCATATCAGCTTAGGAAGTATTTCGGTGTTGTGCATAATTGTGCAGTAATGGGATCGCTGTTTGCTTACAGGGGAAGCTGGATGGATGTATGGGAGCTAATGTCTCAGGAGTGCAGGGATGAGGTGGTCCTCATCGATAGTGCCTGTCTCCTAGAGACGCTGGAGACATACTTGCGTAAACACAGGTAATGCGTGACTGTCATAGCTTTTATTTACAAAATGCTGTTTTCACTCTCTTAAATGTTTGATAGAAGTTTTAAAAGAACTGGATTAACTCAGAATTATTTTGTTGTCCGCAGGTTTTGCACCGACTGTAAGAATAAAGTGCTGAGGGCATACAACATCCTGGTGGGGGAGTTGGATGACAGTAAAGAGAAGGGGTACTGTGCCACCTTATATGAGGGACTATGCTGTTGCCCCCACGAGCGCCACATCCATGTGTGCTGTGAAACAGACTTCATCGCACACCTGCTTGGACGGGCAGAGCCTGAGTTCGCAGGAGGCTATGAGTAAGTAAAGGTTTATATAGTGACTGCTGCAACAGCTCACATTCACCATTTGAGATGGTCTCTGTCACACCATAATCCTTTTATTCCTTGTATGTATACATTCAGCTGATGATATTATATTTCAGACGCAGAGAGAGACATGCCAAGACCATTGACATTGCACAAGAGGAGGTCCTCACGTGTCTGGGTATTCACCTCTATGAGCGGCTGCACAGGATCTGGCAGAAACTACGAGCAGAGGAGCAGACCTGGCAGATATTGTTCCATTTGGGAATAGATGCACTACGCAAAAGTTTTGAGGTACACAACTTCTAAGCCAGTGTGTGTATGATATAATATCAAACTGATCTATGAAATACTGAATGTGTTATGGCTGCGTGATATTGTGTTTATTATCATGCCTCTAGATGGCAGTGGAGAAGATGCAGGGGATCAGTCGTCTAGAACAGTTTGTCGAGGAGTTGTCTGAGGAGGAGAGGGCCAAAGAGCTGAAGCAGGAGAAAAAAAGGCAAAAGCGAAAAAATCGGCGCAAAAACAAGTGTGGCTTTGACGCAACTGAACAGGAGGCAGAGGACAAGGACAAAAACCTGGATGAGGTAATCCTCCACTAACACTGAGAGTCTGGGACACAAATCTCCACTTGCACATTATTATTACGTCTGCGTTCTTCTGCAGATACGTCTGTCTGCCTGTATTTCAGTCTGACCCGTCTGGTGTGTTGCAGGGTTCGCTTGAGTCTGTGGAGGGCAGTTGCAAGGCCTGTGGTGGCCACGATGAAGAGGAGGAGGCCGGCTGTGAGGAGGGAATCGCCACCAATGGAAGCACTTCCTGTAGCTGCCCAGACAACCCCAAACAAGGTAAAGACGCACACCAACATCACCACAAGCTATTAAACCTGTATATCCATGGGGGTTACTGCATTGACAAGACAGGATTATAGTAAAGATAAATAATGATCCTGAAAACAAATTGTGTTTTTCCATCTTCCTCCAGATATGTCCCCCCATAGCAATGGCAGTGACTGTGGCTACTCTTCAAGCATGGAGGGCAGTGAGACGGGATCACGAGAAGGCTCTGACATCGCCTGCTCTGAGGGAATCTGCAACCATGACGAAGCAGGTCAGGCTTCAGTAGCTCTAAGATGCTTAGGACTCTGAACTCTGAAATCATTTCAGGGTCTTTTTAGCATACAGTGTAGTTTAATCAGTTTTCTCACGGTCTGTTTTTGTTTACCCTCTGAAGGAGAAGACCCAAATGTCCATCACTGCGCTGAAGATAAGGAGGAGGATGGAATAGACAGTTGTGTGGACTGCTGGCAACACTCTGAGGAAAACACCCAATGCAAGAGTAAAAAAAAGAAAAGGAAGGGCAAGGGTTTATGCAATGATCAGGTGAGGGGACAAGCTTGAGAA
Organism: Lates calcarifer; assembly: GCF_001640805.2. Taxonomy (NCBI): domain Eukaryota; kingdom Metazoa; phylum Chordata; class Actinopteri; family Centropomidae; genus Lates; species Lates calcarifer. Next base: position 8,618,750 of record NC_066852.1, read on the forward strand.
CTGGCATGGTATGTACAGAATATACTGAGCTGTTTACCAATTAAAGTATGCATGTTACTACAGGGTCAGAAATGTGAAGGTTCTATGTCGGATGGGAACACAACAGGCCACAGTCCATCATCAATGCACACTTGCCGAACCAAAGAAATCTTCTCCTCCTTATGTGGCAATACATTTGCCAGCATTGCACTACGGTTACCATGGACAGTACATCAGAAGAACCTCAGCTTTCACACAAGGCCTCCAGAGGCAAACATAAGTCTTGTGGAACTTCTGGTCAGTGAGAAATGTCTTTTAAAATGATTAAAAATAAACTTTTGTCACAACATACAATCCTGTTTAATTCTGGCACTTCGTAATCCCCTGCTCTCCTGTTGTGTTTTTGATACAGGATGATTCAGAGGTGAGCTCTGACGAAGAGAACTGTCTGACACAGGATGAAATCCAGGCATTTCTAGAAAGAAACCAATCCTTCTACAACAACCGCAACCAGTACCGACAGCTCCTGAAAGAGAAATTCACCGACTACTGCCGCGCCACTGAGCGGAGGAAGCCAGTCTGTGGAAAGTGGTTTGCCACCACCAGTGTCAACTAACTGCACTAATGACATCTCCCCCTGGGAAAAACACTCGACCACTGCTGCAACATGTTTAGAAAAGATAAAATTCTGACTTACACTTGGTGTCTTGTTCAGTCATTTCTCCTTTAAAGTAAATGTAATTCTTACTTTCTGTTGATCATCTCTCTCTCTATCTGTTTTGCACTTGTACACCAACACACTTTTCCATCTCATTTCTTGGCCACGTTCTCACCTGTAATTGTTCTCTTTGACCAAGCCTAGCTATTTGTTGTTGGTCTTCTGTAGGGTTGTTGGGTAAGAGCACAGTGGAATCCGTAATAAAGCTTTGCAAGCTGTGACATTAGGGATAAATTTTAGGAGTCTTATTTTATGTTTTGTTTTTCTATTATTCTATTTTTTGTTTGTTTGTTTCTATTTCATTTCTCTTTGGTGACACTTCAGTGTAGTGGTAAAGGTTGTACCATTAAATGTGTACAGAAATTCTAAATATAAAGATTTTACAGAGAATAAACATCCATTTGTAATAAGGACTTGGGTGTGATGTTAAGAGCGCAATGTGCAAAATTTACTAAATAAAGAATATTTATTAGTATGCATTATACATTTGTTGTTTTTTGTTGACATTATCAGAGTTCATTTATAGATTTGCTGATCTTAGAAGATTGATAAATACTACAGTTCTTATTCTGCAAGTCCTGGACTGTACCAGTTGAAAACTATAAACACAGGACCAAGTTACTAGACAAGCAAGCCTGTGATAAGCCTGGTCCTGATTTTACAGAACAGTATTCAATAAACATCTCCATTGACATTTATCACAGTCTAGGACTAGTTTCAGTCCTTCAATCAAATACTGATAGGCTTGCTTATCAAACTGATAATTATGTGAGGAACTATGCCATATTTACCCTTGGTCATTTATTGTCTGACATGTACCAGTTTTATATGTGTAATTTACTGTAAATGTAAGTTGACCATGGGTCAAATTCTCAAATTTCCTCCTCACAGTGCCTGGAATGAAGTTCAGTAAGTGTGTAGAGACATTTGTCTTTAATTTCTTTCAGAAATGTCAATGTTCGTTGTTAAACTTCAGCCAGAAAGGAATTAAATACAACCTCCACACGCATAACTTCACTGATACAATGGTATCTTTGATATACTGCCTTAAAAATGCTGATTTTACACCATGTGTTAATGTCATCATTGTGTGTTTTAATCCCTAGTTTTAGTTGCACATACAGTATATTTGTTGAAGAAATCCTTTGTTTGCAGCGCCAGTTTAGTACATAATACCTCATTAAGACTTCTAGAAATAACAAGATAGTTGTTAAAACCAGCGTTACTTGGTTTACTGGTGTTCCTCTGTTACATTTCCCGATTCAAGGCTTGGAATACTGGGGCTGCTTGAGGGCAACCTGTGAAACATTTGTCGTGTTATTTTATTTTCTTTCCAGTAGGTGGAGGTAGATCACCACACACGGAGAACACTTTGTTCTCCAGGGCTGAAAAAGAAAGTGGGAGGTGATGTGAACCAAACATTTACACACTCCGGAGCTCTTCATATTTCATCCAGAGAAGCGCATGGATCCGGGCTTACGTACACCGGCCGCCGCTGTCCTGGATGCTGCACAGACTGAGACCGGAGGCTGTAGCCGCTGCATCCCTTCATTTAAATATATCGCTCATAATACTGGCCGCTGCAACACAGACCGTTTGAAGTAAGCAGACAGACGCAGAGCACAGGAGTCGTTGTTTCTTGTACAGTGCCGCCGGTGTAGACAGTACGGAGGAGATGGAGCGGTGGAAAGGCAGAGTGGCCCTGGTGACCGGAGCCTCGGTGGGGATTGGAGCGGCTATAGCCCGGGCACTGGTCCAACAAGGCATGAGGGTTGTCGGCTGTGCCAGGAATGTCGACAAAATAGAGGTGGGCAGTTTAATTTAATGTTATTAGCAGCTGTGAGTTCAGTCGGTCCGACACACATAGGAGAAGCTAGCTGTGTCAAAGCAACAACAAACTAGCTAACTAACGTTAACCGCAAGCTAACATTAGCTTCACAACTTCAGCTAGAATCCTTAAGCTCCAACGATGGACGTTGTTTAGCGTTATTTATGAACTGTGGGTAACGCAGCCTTTATTGCTTTGTTTGTTGAAATTGACAAGGCAAGCATGGTGTAATCAGAGGGTAACAATTTCATTAAAAAAAGAAATGTCTCATTAATCTTAATAGTTTTATATATTGTATGCCATGTTTTATTGATATTATATTCAAAATAACAATAGAATACATAAAGAGTGGCATCATGAGAGTTGGATAGCATGGCTAAATAAGGACAAGCTAATGTTACCAACTTCCCACATGAATATTGCAGGGATGCTATTGCACCTTCTACTCAACACTGAGAAGATATGGGATGGCAAACAGTACTTCCCATTAAATAAGGTAGTACTGATGCTCCTCTACCAGCTCCTATCACTGCATATTCCACACACCCTTAATCTGTAATAATCTCCATTATTAATCCTTGCTGGGGAAAAAAACACTTTCTTTTGGTTGACCTACTCTAGTGAGGTCAAAGTTCAGGGTCAGCAGCGGACCAGCATTTACAGTGCTGTCAGGGATCCAGCGTGTGTGTTAAATTACATTTGAGCTAGGGAGATACCTGCTAACAACTGTGGGCCAGTAAATAGTAGGTCATCCTGTCAACCCCTAATCCACCCACTGCCAGTATTAGTAATAAACCTGTTCGGATAGAGTCTAGTTACCTCGCCACAGATTTCAAATAGGAGGTGTCAGTGGATGCCCATCAGTCTTTCAGGGGAGACAGGGTGTTCCCAAGTCTCGTAGGACACGTAGATAAATTGTTGTTGTTGATGTCTGTACAAGAATCCTCATTATAGGTTTTAGCCTTTCTGTCTCTCAACCAACAGGCTTAACAACAGAGATATCCTGAGAAATGACCTAAGCCTATTTTTACCTTATGTAACTGTATGTACTCCCTTATTTATTTTTTCCCACGTAGGCTTTGTGCAGCAGTATTCATTTCTGACTAGGCTTGGTATAAAAATGATCTGATCTACATATCATATTCCTGAGGTCAATGCTTAGTTAGCTGTATGTCAGAGAGCTTAAATGACACCCGCAATGATAAGAAAAGACAAATCCAGACATTATTTAAGTCCTGCTCTTCGTGATTCAAACTAATAGGTGTGGTGATTATGTTTCAACTGCACACAAGTTGTGTGTGTGTGTGTTGAACCTGTAAATCTCTGATTGTAACTAAAACATAAATTAATCATGAAGGTGAGCATGTGAGGCACATTTTCAAATTAAATGCAGTTGAACTTGTGTGACACACATTCAAAGACTCTGGTGGTGTATGGCTCGAAGGCAGAAGCCTCCTCTATGGCAGGAGTTAGTGGCCCCACCCCACTATCTCTTGTCTAACCATTAGCCATAAAGCACTGCACCTTGCTTTTCATGTCAATCACTCTCCTCATTCCAGAGCTGTCCTAGCTTTTGGCACTGGGCTGCTGAACACCTGCTACAACTTTAGCCACCTTTTAGGCAACGAATGTGGTTTTCTTAGAGTAGTGGAGCTTTGTGTGCCTGAGGTTATTAACACTGTCATATTTGAATATTTGCAATGTATTGTAGAACATAATCACCTAAATAGGTTCATGTGTGTATGTGATTCAGTGCTGTGAACAATTCAACACACTAACATTTTATGGTAGCAGTCATATCAGTGATTTCTTTTTTAATGCACTCTGTTTCCTGCTAATGTAGTTAGCCATTCTCAGTAAGCAGATTAATTTCTATGCTTTTATGCACCAGGCCAACTTATTAAATCAATAGGAAGTGAATTTTAACTAGTTTCAACTAACTATAACCAAGGTATGTTTTATTGAACTTAATGACCTGCAATATACCAGTATCAAGCTGTTTCCAAAAGACACAAGCAAGGGATGGGGTTTAGTTAGAAAAGTTCCTCATTTCATGTCAACCTATTTTCCCTTTAGCATGCTATTCAGTACCCAGGTTGCAGCTAATTATTATTTTAATTGTCGACTAATCTTAAAGGTACATTTTTGATTATTTGTTTAGTCTGTAAAATGTCAAATAATCGTGTAAAATGCCCATTACAAATTCCCAAAGGTCAGGTATGTCTTCAAATGTTTTGTTTGGTCCAGTCAAAAACTAAAAGGTTTTCAGTTTACAATTGTTAATGACAAAGACAAGCAGTCTTCATACTGGAGAACTTGACGTTAGATAATGTATAGTATTTTTTGACTGTTTGCGTTCAAAATAGGACTGAAATAATTACTCAATTGTCAAAATAGTTTCAGATTTTTAAAAAATGTAATTATTGGCTATCAATCATTTGGATGACTTTTTTTTATTTATATACCATATTCTATACAAACATACAGCACAAAACATGTTGTGTGTTAAAACCTAATAAATAAAAGTGAAAAATGTAAAAAGTAATATAAACCCAAGGGATAAAAATGAATATGAAGACCAGTGGTTAAAACATAAAGACCAGAGCTTTAACATTACTTCAAATTAAAAGCCAGATTAAAAATAGGTCTTTAGTTTGCTTTTAAAAATACTGATTGTGTTTGCCACTCTAGCATCCGGAGACAGCGTTTTCCACAGAAACTAATCAACTAATCATTTCAACTCCACACAGCACTATGGCTGTTATACCCACTTCTACTGCAGCACTGTTTCCAATAACAATAAAATGGCGAAACCTAACAAGAGTATCTGAGCAGTGTCAGTTTCAGGAACTCTGCTTATGATGATATTATGAAAGCAAACAGGTGTGAATGTTAATTCTAAATTTAGTTTCGTGGAAAAATAATTTTTCCATATTTTAGTTAGGTCTTGTTTTTGACATGCAGGCATTTTCTCCACCTTGACACCCCCACCCACACACACACACACACAGACACACACACCCATCCATGCCCATACATGCATGGAGTGAGTGTGAATTGCACAACAGATAGCCTTACTCCATTCATACTCTAGTCACATGGTCTTTCCTGTCAATAGTTAACTACCACAGCTTGTTTCAGCCCTTGTCTGTGACTTGTGCAAGACTAAAACAAGGTCACAGCATTTAAAATCCTTATAGTGCTTTTACATAATACAAATGTCAGTCAGCATTAAAGATTTGACTACATCACAGAAATAGTAATCTTAGCTATTTTTTATTATGGGTTACAATATGTGAAACCAAGGTTTAGGTTCAGTTGACTAAATATCTGGCTTAACTATAAATAGACATCAGGTTGTATATACTGACAGGTTTCCATCTCTTCTGTTCAATTGTATCACTTGTACAAGACCTTAGAGAGATGTCTGTGTGAGTTGAGGGACAAAGCCAGTATTGTACCCTCTGCTATGTAAACTGGGCTCTTGCTGTAGTTGTGCCAAACCTGGCATGCTGCTAGTGGGGGGATGCAAGTGTCCATCACTAAGTAATTGTTCTTGACTTCCTTTTGGTGTTTATCTCTTTACTTGAGGAAATAAAGCTTTCATGGTCAGGTTTTTCCAACACCAATATTCTCGCCAGATAAAACAATGATGAAAGGGAGAAATGTATTCAAATGTTATAAGGATTCTGTTTTTCTCTGTAAGCAAAACATGGAGAGAGGGGAGTGGAGAGTTGTGGCAGCAGTATTGTTTTGTTGTCTGTGAGATTGTGTAGTAGGCAGTGGGGGAGCAGCAAGCTGGAGGGAGACGTGTGGTCACCATGGTCTCTGTGCAGGAATGGAGACGACAGGGCCGCATCCAAGTAGCAGCAACACAGCTTCTCATTAACTCTTGTGAAACCCAGCCAACACCAGGGGTGGAAGATTTTATTTAACTGGAAGAGAAGTGTCTTTACACTGCACACAGTGTATTCTGTGAGGATACACACAAAGCGTAGGACAGTGCAGTCAAAAAGTGTGCCACTGAGAGTCTTATGTTGCACATGTTCAGTACAACTGAACACTGCAGAATCTGAGTCAAGTCGTGAGGTGGGATGCCATCAAACACTGGGAGCATGTAGAAAAACCTGTATGTTGTTTGTGAGATTGCTGCCATATTAGAGGGGTTTTAAGTCTGAGCTCACATCTCACTCAGAGAAAGAAGAGAAGAACATCTTGTTACTGACTGAACAGGGCTTTTTTCCTGATACCTCTGAAGCACTCTGGCCCACATAGCCCATATCTATGGGTCTGAGGTATCTGCTTACCTAGCACAATATGATGCAGTAGTAAATACACAGTTATGGGAGTATGAACTCCTGTTGCTGATCACCACAACTCAAATAATCCTTGATTTGGAAACAAAAATATTAGATTTAAGACTGCCGTTTGTTTTCTTTTCCCACATTTGACTAGGAAATTCCATGCTGGTATTGTGCTTAACATGGAGTTACATACAAATCAAAGTGATTTTATATTTATTTGCTAAACTTGATTTCACAAATGAAACTTGGTGAGCTGCAATGAAATGTATTTGCTGTCTGACTCTCCCATTACCAGGCTGTTAATATGAGTTTTATTTAACATGCCCATACCCTGTAAATATGAGATAAGTGCAAGTTTCATTTCTTTATTTTTGCATTACCTGCAGGTCAGGGCTGGTGTAGAACAGATTAGTGCCAGCACTGTTTTTCCTTTGAGGACAGGAGAGGCAGAGGTTTGGGTGAGGTCTGTCACATAATCAGTCAGATGCAGTGGTCGTCTATGCATCTAGAAAGTATAATTTGTGACGCTGTGTATGCGGAGGTATCACATCAGATTCATCATGCTGTTTAAAATAATTCACCATAAAGTAATAGACATGGCTTTCTATTGGGGCTCGAAGGAAGGACCACAATCTCAGTTGGCAGAGGATGACTCTTTACTTAATGATTCAGTGTTTTAAAAAGTAGTCACATTTGTTTTAACCCAGGCTAAATGCAGAAAGAACATCTTGTATTGTAAGTCCATTTCAAACTGATAAAGTGAAACTGACATTCCCCGGGTGCTTTGAGGCTACACACAATAGAGACATCTGTCAAAATTCAAAGCTTTGGCAGCTGCAATTTTGGATCAGATAAATTTAGCAAACATAATTTGTGTTTTTTTAGTGCTAAACATATTTGGGGTTGGCATACAGAGACCTTGTGTTAGAAAAAGATTTAGAAGAGATTCTAAATAAAAGATGCCCAAAGGAGATAATCTTTGTCAAATTATTGCACTCAGCATTAAAGAAAAGCAGTCTGTGATAAGAATACTGAGAATACAAGGAGCATAAGTAACAGGCAGATCTTTTTTTCTGTACTTTGAGTACTGATGGCCTTTGGATCAGATTCAGCAGAGATGTTTAAAGCTGTCCACAGTTTTTGAAATTGTACCCATCAAATGCTAAATCAGTATGGCCAACCCATCATTCTAGCTGGCAATTTCTCTGAGATAACAGCATTTGAACTCAGTTTCTGCCTGTTTTAAGACTGGTGGACTTGAATCTAACAGGCTCCCAATTGGTCGCCAATAAATACAGCTGGGAGAAAAGTGTAGAGGCTTCACAGTAGAGGCCTCTACACTCTTTAAAAAAAAAAAAAAACTAGTCTAAGCATCTTTTATTTGAGTGAGTAAATCCTAAATTAAAACTCAAAGCCCTTGGCAGGTGAGCCAGAAGGTTCATTTCAGACCTTGGCTGACCAGCTTTGACTCAGTGCCCATTCTGAGGGAGCTAAAAGATGCTCAGTCATGCTTCAAAAGCTGAGGTGACACAACAAAAGTCAATCAGTGTCTCTCTGTCTGCAAATCTGAAGCTGTCTCAGCCGCCTCCCGTAGGTTGTGTCTGGACAGCCCGTCTATTCACAGTGAATAGATTTCACTCCAGAAAGGAATTGAAGTGGGTCAGGTCAGACAGCTTTACTCTCTTATCTCACACCCGCTGCCTCACTTTGTGTTTTTGTCTCTTTTTTGGTTTGTGTCCTCATTCTTCTTTATATACTTTTCTATCTTGTTTTTCATGTCTTATGTAATGTGGAAATGTACAGTTGGATGGTTGTTAAAAGTATTGCAAAACCCCATTTAACTTATCTGCCTCAAATACTGTATAGTATGTATGAACAGGCCAATCTCTATATTTTCAGATTGTGCTTTTTGGTTTATCATGTTTCATCAGCTATACAAGAAATCACACCACTGCTGTCTTCACCTGCACGGTTGCTGTTCTATGTCCCTTGTCAATTTTCTGCTGAACTCACTGAGTTACCTCATGGCTTCTTCGCCTCACAAGTTTTTTTCTTACCTGTGCAGAAAGCTTTTCCACTGACTGCATGTTTTCCACTAGAGCTGGGAGCTGACCAAGACTTATACCTAACTAATAACCTATCACGTGTCCGTGGATTCTGGCCCCAAGAGAAGCAACATTTTCACCAGCGCAACAAATAACAGCATTTCCTCATGTATGAATCCTCCCAAAGCTGCAGTCCAGACTGTTGTGAGGATATCAGTGACATATGGGTATGTAGACAGAGCTGGGAGATAAAATAATCTTGATTATCACAAAAAAAAATCACACAATAAAAATGATAGACTGTTGATGAATTGCAAAATAACTTAATTAAGCCACAGCAACAGGCTTACATAGCCTTAAAAATAAGAATATTGGTGAGAACAGTAAAACATATGCAGATATGTAGGTGACCTGTACTAATGAACACAGGAAATACAACAAATGTTTTCAACCATGTGAAAAGGTACCATCCTAAAAAGCTATGTTATGGTTAACTTCAGGTCTAACAAACATGTTGAATACATTTCCTTATATTTTTCTGTATATTTGGCCATATTGGCCATACTAACACAGCAACAGATTTATGAAATAGAAGTAGGTGATGCAGATGAGAAACAAGTTTATTCTACTTTTCAGATTTCATTCATTCTGTTTGTCATCTCACTCAAAATCTAGTGAGATATATTCTCAGTAAGTCATTAGCAAAGAGATTTTTTCAATAATATAATGCTGCATATAAATTAAAAAAAGAACTTAAATCAGTTACATTCTCAGTGCTCTCTATAAATTACTTAAAACGTCAGGTCAGTAGTGTTTTTAATTAGATCACCTTATACAGTTAACAGTCTGATTTGTCTAGACAGCTCAGTGACCCCTGTGAGCCATTCCCCCTGTACCACCACTGTGCTGTCTCTCTGCGCTTATCTTTTAAGGTGTAAGGTTTACTGGCACTGACATTCCCTCCCCGGGCCTCCTGCTATGATAGGTAGGGTGCTTCCTGTCCTGTCCTGTCGAAGACTTACAGGAAAGCTCTTCTCTTGGTGTATTGTATGTGATATAGTGTGTGTGTGTATTTGAATCAGGAGGCCTGATGTGCAAAGGGGGAAAATGTCACGTAACTGCTGAGTGCAAATGCAGAAGCAAGCCAGCACTTGTAACTGAATACACACTCACCGAGCACTTTATTCATGCAATTAACCAGTCAGCCAATCATGTGGCTGTATGAAACCCTACAGATACAGGCCAGGAGCTTCAGTTAATGCTCACATCAAACATCAGAATCTTGTTTAATCCATACCATGAAGAGTTATGGCTGTCTGAGAGCAAAGGGAGGCCCTACTCAGTATTAGTTCAGTGTTCCTAATAAAGTGCTCAGTGGGTGTATTTTTGTTGCAGAGAAAACTTACTCTACTCATAAGAGCACTTTGTGGTGAAAGGGTTATATGAATGTACAACACAAACACAAAGACAACTTGAGTTCACCAAGTTCAATATTTCCATTTAGGGTTGGGGGCTGACAAGAAAGAATGCAAATTAGCTTGTTTTTGGCTTCAACAGCTGCCAAATTGGATTTGTTGCTGGCTGTTTGTTTGATATTGGAAACATTTTATGGCTACTCTGAGCTCACATGCTGAATAGACCCAACTCAGGCTGGCCCAGTTTGAAAGGTTTTCATTCAGATCGACACTGTCTCCATGAGACTCTCCTATGCCTGTTTTCTCTCTCTCTCTCTGTGCAAAGGGCTCAAGTTACCATAACCTTAGCAATGCATTATAATGTGGCTCTTATCCAGCATCAGGCCTGCGGTGAGAGCAAACTTGTTGTACCGATGACCAGCATCAGGTGTAGAAAAAACTCATCACATGAGATAGAGGAGGCACGTGATTCGAGCCGATTCACAAGAAGGAAGCTTCACCCCTCAGCATGTTTCAACTGCAAACAGAAACGGAGAACCGTCTTTTATCATCTGACGCCCATGTAAATTTATGAATAAAGGCTGCTCTCTGTAGTTAATCTAATGTTGAAGTGCTGCAGAAATGTCATCCTCGCACTGTTTTCTTTCTTATTCAGAGGGAATATCTGCTTCTGCCCCCTCCTGCTTTTTATCACGTTGTTTAAGAAAAGAACATCCAACCGCACTGGTTCCACCAGTCTGTTACACAACACCTGGCTGCCTGCTCTGTCTGTAGTCTGTCATGGTTATAAAAGCCTTTTCATTTCAGCCAGATACTCATACCAAACATCAGTTGTCATGTACTTGTAATCATCAACAGTTTTCACTTGACTCATCATCCAGCACTATATTTGGATTTATGAATTTATGCCTAGGACTTATTTCAAAATGCTGCTAGGCTTCCTATATTGTCCCCTGGTTATTCAATGCCTGGAACTCTTAGACCAGCTTAGACCAGAAAAGTCAAAGTCTGTCAATGAGTGTAGTTACTAACAAAGAGTGTAATTATTTTTCTTATCTCCCCGTCTTGATTAGACTATCCTAGGAAAGTGCTGTAAAACCGCCCTTTTCAACCTTTAGACCTTTTGGGCCAGGTGGCGGTCTCAGTGTGTGAAGAAGAGATAATCACACAACCATTCCTTCTACCCTGCTGCAATCCTATTATACGGCCAACTGTCACCTTTGACCCCACACCCGATATGATTGTGCTCAGACGAAACTTGAAAGAGTTTATGTTTATGTCACACAACAGTTCAGCTGGATAATGAGTGAGAGAATTTGGCAAAATAAAGCACTACAACTGGATGTGTTCCTCTGAGACCTTGTTAGTTTGTCTTCAGGAAAAAAAAGTTAATTAAAGGATGTAATTAACCATCTTTTTTTGGAGAGTGGCTCCAAACACCATTTTGCCTCTCTGGTTTGTTGCTTTAGGAGGTTTGGTTTCTTTCATTTCAGTGATAGTAATTGTAAAGGTAATTGCACTAAAATAGTCACATATGAGCTCATCTTTAGGGTGGATGTTTCCATGAAGCTGTACCTGTGCCTGAGCAAATCCGACTGAAATCTGAATGCAGTTTGATCAGTTTTAATGCAGTATGCCTCAGGTTTTGTTCACTCTCTCCCTCTCCTTCTGTTTCACTTTCTGGCTGCCAACACTCCCTCCCTCTCTTCCTCCCTCCTTCTGCACACTTTCTGTGATCACTGGACAACAGTCTCTGTAATGAGGATGAAAATGCATTATGACAGGCAAAATTGTTTTGTGTGTCACAGGTACTTAAGAGTCAGGACAGGAAGGATGGAGAGGGGAGGGGTTACTGGCTGAATTATGGCTGCATTACATCTTTTGATTTTTTTTTTTCCTAACCCCCTACCAGTCTCTTCAGAGAGTAACAGGAGGCACAGCGCCCTATAACACAAGCCCTCTTTTGTCTTGGAGAACTCTCAAGTCAACCTGAGACAAATCTAATTTCTCAGCTGTCTCTGCTCATGGCTGCTGCCTTGTGCTATTGATCTGGCTCACCTCTTAAAGTTTCTCTGCCTTCAGCACTTTGGCATCATTATTTTTATCTCTTACGCCTTCTCCAACGAGTTGTTTTGCTGGTCCATTTACACCAGTTCCACTTGAGTGGGTGAAAGACATGGTGTGGGACAGTGATGTCCCTTGCATTGTAGACCTTATATAACAGCCACCCGCAGGGGTTACGGGCCGTGAATGTAACAATGTGAGCATGTGCACATATGCCTGAGAGTGCGTGGGTGTATACACCCATTACTGTAACATGTAAAGGCTTCATGACCTTTATGACATGATTTGTCTTTTGAATTGTAAGAGTTTTTAATCTGTCAGTGTTGGTCTGCAAACAGTGATTTTACAACCACACTAGACTAAATCATATGAGTGAGTAGAGGTGATATGAAAATAGGTTTGTACTTGTAAAATGTTTTGAATTGGATTATTATTATTGGATTCTGATGTTGCATTTGTCCTGTGCACCTCCAGCACACCTTGTCCTCATACATACCTAGCTTCATTTTTATCTTGCACTCCTCCGAGGCTCCTTTTTCAGCACTGCTGTGTGAGTCTGTCATTGAAAAATAGTTTGCGGTTGTCTCACTCTCATTATATGTAAGCCCTTTAAAGGTGTGATGCTGAACACACCAAAACCTGAAGATATCCGGTTTCTGTTTGGATTATTATGAATGAATTGTGTGTAGCCTGCATTTGCTGATTGTGCTCAGTTGCTTATCTGCAGGGTAGCGTGCCGTAGTGCCGTTTCTGTGGGCACGGCCAGTATGAGGGCTGGTACTGACCTCAGCAGTAAAGCCGGTGCCAGAACTCTCTCACACACATTCACAGCCTGAGACTTCCTGTAGTTGGACAAAGATCACAGCCCGCTTGCTCTGCTGCCCCCACTTAAGTCTTAGTAGCACAACTAATTCTCTCCCTCTAACAAAAGACAGACCCGACATCCCCTTTACATTAACCACCGTTCTGAATAAAGAAGAGCCTTTCCACTCGTCCGCCTGCCTTCTCCTCCCTGCCTGAAAGCATTTTCTCTCCAGGGATTCAGGCAAGTGTGAATCTAAGAGCCGTGGTCTAAGGGCAGCTCAGATACTTGACTTTAAAGGTGTTACAGCAGCTGAACAGAACTGTGATCACAACTTCACAGTAAGGGAATGGACAAAAGGGAGAACTTCACCTTTCTACAAAGTGGTCAAAAGAGGTAGTTTTAGTCTTTACAGATGAGACGAGTGTTTTCAGTGTTTTAGCATTTTGACAGCTATATTCGGGTAATGCCTTCCCTCTGGATAATCCGAGTTAAACAGCTTAGAGGAAGAGCAGGGAAATCTGCACACTCCAAGTGTGAGATAGGGTGCATTTACTCTATTACATGTTTTATTAGAAAGAAAGCAAAGTGATCCTTCTATCCAATTTCATCGTGAATATAAAAAGCAGGTTTCACAAGTATACTTACTTTCCTTAAGGAGCTGCTGCAATCAGCAGATATAGTGTAGTAGTAGGTGTCAGACATGTAACAGATAATCCCACAACATACTTACATTCATCCACACTACCACATATGGTGATCTCTAACTTTGTGCTGCTGCTTTCTTAATGTATATTCTGGATGTAAGATGTTGGGAAATTTCAAGTATCAGATCACACTGCCTCTTCTCTAGTATTAGTTTTATGCCAGAAGGAGCTCAACATTAAGCTGTGAATATGTACTTACTATCTTTAAAATGTGCTACATTCTGCCTACAAAGCAGGGTTCAGCACTCAGCTGAAGAAGTTTTGCAAAAACCAAAGTGTGATGATGAGTTTATGGTTTAATTGTGTTGTGGATCTTAAAGAAGTGTGTAAATCTACTAACTGTGTGACTGGATAGTACAGGAAGGACCAGTCCAACCCTCTCAGATAGTCTTGCCCAGAGAGGTATCATGAGTTCTGATGTGAATCATGATTTCAGTTTGTAATTTCCCACATTACTCACAATGCTTTTTTGGTCTGAACTTGTTGTTTTCATACAAAGATGCATATAAATCCTGACTTTTTATATGTAGCTGGCTCAAGTATTAGTGTGTTTAAACACTCATGGTCACACCCTCAACATGTCATGTGGCTGCTCTGAGATCTGGTTTGTTATCATCACACACTGTCAAGTGGTATGTGAAATCATTTGCTAAAAGTATTGAATAAACAGCTAGAATTGATGGCTGAAAATAATGGATTCAAATTTCTAATAGTTAGAACACAAAATGTACTCATTATTGCCGGGCACAGTAGCTTTTGTAAGATGCTAAAGGTTTCGAGGGTCAGTTTTTTCTTAGACTTCCTAAACATTTAATCCTCTCGACTGCCCAGGCACAGTGTTAGCAATGCAGTGCATCATCTCTGTCTGCCAGCAGCCCCGCCCTTCTCACCCACACCCCCCCCCTGTCTGACTGGCACCCAGAATGAGACATCAGGTGACTGGTGCAGCTGTGCCTAGCACGGGGAGGGGTGGGGGGTGGGGGGGAATCTGTGTCAGTTTGTATCAAACCACACAGCGGTGGACAGCCAGCTGACCTGTTTGGAGTGTAGCCCTGCAAGCTCAGCCCGGCTGTATCCCGGCATCCCATTGGTGCAGAGCTTACTTCTTCTCATCTAAGGTCATGATTTGGATTTTTGGTAGAAAGTGGAATTTCAATTTATATGTATTTTGTATTATCAGGGGAAAAACATAATCAGAGTGGAGTTGTTTTGGCTACACTGGTGCCAACTCTGGCCCTCCACTGATGTGGTTTTGATTTTATGGTTGCCCGTTGTAACTGCTTCCTCAGTGTCTCAGTCGGTAGGGTGTAGGGTGGGACTCTGTCTTAATTACAGTGCTGCAGGTTAATCATTTCTAGCTCTTGCCTAACAGTTTCTCAGCCCTGATAATCAATTTATGGCCACATGTATGGCAACTTATAGCGTTCACGAGGTGATGTTAATCATCCTTTTAACATTTATGTATGTTGTCACAATGGGCCTTATTTGTGTTTTTCAGAAGCTGGCAGCAGAATGTCAGAGTGCCGGCTACAGTGGTACACTGATCCCTTACAAGTGTGACCTGTCCAACGAGGAAGAGATCCTGTCCATGTTTTCAGCCATCAAGACGCTGCACAAGGGCGTGGACGTATGTATCAACAACGCTGGACTGGCCCACAATGAGCCCCTGCTCAGCGGAAAGACAGAGGGCTGGAGGAACATGATCGACGTGGGTGGATCACAGACACACAAATGTTAACAATTAGGCAGAAAAAGCTGGAAATAAACCTGGGATTTTTAATTGGGATGGGTGGAATTTATCCCCTCACATGTACAGTATGTTGTATTGATTTTATGGTTGCTGTGCTCATATAGAGAAGCAGAGGGAGGAGCTAAAATGGTTGTCTAGTGTGAGTGGAAGTTTTGTGTTTGTAGAGTAGGAGTTAAGGAGAATTGTGTGAATACATGGGTCTACACACACACACACACACACAGATTGTGATCCCCTCCCCTCACAGAGGCTGCCTCAGTGGCTCTGGGGAGAAGCTTTGGCACGGCAGAGGCCCACTAATGAAAGCCAGCACTATTTCTCTTGTTGGGACTTTACATTCTGATTCATTGAGCTCTTGACCACTGAAGACCCCCTGCTCTAAAGTCTCTGTCTCCAGCGTTCTGCATTTGTAATGCTTGTCCATCTGTTGTCATGACAGCCCACATGAATGTGTACAGCAGTATATTTTTAGCCCGTGTTTAATCTGTACGCTGACCTTGTTTGGTCACCTCCCTATCTTGCCACCATGTTGGCCTTAACCTGCTGTCTATGGGTATCACTACAGGAGCAGATTAGAGGCCACAACCTGGACAGGAAGAGCAGGTTTAGAAGGTCTAACACACTGACCCAGTGAACATCAGTTAGCTGATCTGATAGTGTTATAACATGGCATTCTTAAAAGTGATTTAACAATTAAACACAATTAAGTTCTGCAAATGACAGATTCATACACTGACTGACACATAAATGGTTAAATGAAGTTGCTGTGCTCACCTCCCCTGCAGGTGAATGTTTTAGCCTTGTCTATCTGCACACGTGAGGCATACAAATCAATGAAGGAGAGGAATGTGGATGACGGCCACATCATCAATATTAACAGGTGAGCTATGCGGACAACCTTCAAACCTTAGAGCAAATATAAAGATTAATCTGAAAATACTTCAGCCAGTTTGTTCAAGGTGATTTTAATCCAGCAGGTATTAAGTAAAGCCAAGTGTGATCCCCACCTGGCCCCTGCTGGACATGCAACATTGTGAAGAGCTAATGTTGACTTCTTTCATTAGCATTATAGTAATGTTGGCTTTATTAAACATTTGTGTATTAATTAATTTACTCAACTGTCTATTTTTTATGAGCCTTTAAAGTCCACTAAGACACTGTATGTGATATTCAAACATACAAATAAACTTGACTTGTTAGAACATGACAAGTAAATCAGAGACTGTAGGGATTGGGAATTTATTACTTTAATTTGGACTTGAGTCAAGCTTAAGCTACAAAATGTAGTTTCCATCTCTGTCTCTTCTTGTATCTTCTCCTGCAGTATGGGTGGGCACCGAGTGGTGCCAAGTGCTGATGAGCATTTCTACTGCGCCACTAAATATGCTGTGACTGCTCTGACTGAGGGGATACGGCAAGAGCTTCGAGAAGCAAATACTCACATCAGAGCCACAGTAAGTTAGTTGTTACCACCAGAATACGCAGGTCCTTGGCTTGTGCTATTGGTAATATACTGGATCACATAAATTATACAGTATGTCTTTACTTTAACAACAGACAGTGTGTTTTTGTCATTGGCAGTATATTTCTCATGCATTTTCCCTCCTCTGCAGTGTATATCTCCTGGAATAGTGGAGACTGAGTTTGCCTTCCGGCACCACAACAGTGATCCAGAGAAAGCAGCTGCAGTGTATGAGAGTATGAAAGTAAGAGTCAACAGATGTGTTTCTCACAGTGAAAATAACCAGAGTACAGCTGCATCAAGAATAATTCCTGTCTCCACTTTATAGTGTTTGAAAGCAGAAGATATAGCCAGTGCAGTCACATTTGTTCTCAGTGCCCCTCCTCATGTCCAGGTATCTCTTTCTTTCTCCCTCTTGCTTAAATACCACCAGGTGCACTGTTTGGTTTCTGTATTAATCTCCTTTGTTCTTGTCTTCAGATTGGAGATGTGCAGATGAGGCCAGTAGAGCAGGTGTCATAGCAGTTACACAGGACCCTGCAGGAGGAGCAAGACAGATGGCAGCCATGGTGACTCCTTAGCGACCTCTGCTGGGCAAGGGAGGGGGGAGGGGGATAAAACAAATCAACTACAGCTGTTATGGATCTGCAGGGATGTGGTCAAGGAGGGCTGGAGCCTTAAGGAGGCTGTGCGAGGAAATGAAGGGCGTGGACTTTGTAAACCACTACAAAAATACTACTGAATGCAGCAACCCGGTATTTGTGAATTGCTGAGCCCAATCCTGAACCGGGCTACAGAACTACAGTAGGAACAAATAAGAAAGGAGAGAGTTGCTGCTGTGCTATGTGGTCATCTGCATGACCATCACTTTAGAGGGAAGAGTATGCCATTGATTGCACATGTTTTTTTTTGTTTTGTTTTGTTTTTGTAGGTCATATGACATATCTTTTTGAAATTAAATGGAAAGAGTAATTGCTGTTTATAATTTTTTTATGAATATTTTAACTTTTGATCAGATAGCTGTGGTTTCATACTCACTAACCATAGACAATACTATCTCATACTCACTGTAACTAAACATCAACAGTCTGTCCATCCTGCCACCTGTACTCGCCACATGTTTTCACAGACACATTCAGTCATCCTTGTTTGGAGCTATCCAAAAAAAAAAAAGTATAAAGGAGAGATTCCATTGTCTGTAAAGCTAATGGGTTTCTATAATCCACCTTTTTGCCTGTGTAATTTCAGTTCTTCTGCACTTTTGATTCATTTGTGGGGAGTTAGAAGAAGGAAACACTGGCAACTTATGTAGGAGAGGAAACTAACTCAGTGCACATGTATGCCCTAGAAATGTGTACCTTTCAGTGGAAATTTCTCATTAAGTGAATAAATAAAAACTATTGCCCCATAAGTAAGTTATGTTCTGTGTTGTGTTCACCAGACAGACTGTTAGTGTCAACTTGTCTTTGCAGAAAGATGAGACAAAGTGGACTTTGTGACATGTTTTTATTACATCTTACATGACCTGACATAAGAGCTGCATGACACATGTACTCATCTGTTAACCACCAGCATATATAATTTTTTATCAGCCGTTCCCTGTGCATTTGACCTAATAAATGAGTCAGCCACAATGAATTGGTACAAAGTGCTTTATGTTTTAAGGGAAGTGGTTCAAAGAAAAGTTCAGCTGTATGAGCTGTGAATGTTAAATTGTGGCACTTTATTTGCTAAAATGTTAGCACTAAATCTAAGTACAGTACCTGGTCACGGATTTTATCAACACTCAAAACTGCATCAACATACACAGCCAAAAGATGGCACCATTAACAAATGAAAACAGTGAAGTTTTAGTTGTGAGTGCCACTCCTTCATCCTTTGAAGCTCTCATCACAGAGGAAATGTTGGCCAGATGTTGAGGATGCACACAATAACAGATTCTAAACACGCATCCGTCCACAAAATCTTTTCGCATTAAACATGAACAAAACAGCAGAGGTTCAACAAAATCTCACAAATTAAAGGCTTACAAAAAAGACATGCAGCAACACATTTTCACAATCATGTAAATAATTTTTGTAGCATACTTCTGTTTCTTTTTTTTTCTTTTTTTCACCAGAAGTTTGTTCAAATAAAAAAGTCTGCCACTAATGGTGGCAAGGCAAACATTATGGTTGTGCAAAGCACAGAGGTATCAGAGGTTTGTCTGACTGGGAGGTTTTTCAGGTAGACTGATGTCGAAGCTGATGGCAGCTATGACTGGACCTCTGTCTCCTCCTCCCCTCTCATAATACGGCATCTTTGACATTTCATTCAGGCCGTATGGTGTGATTGACAGCTTCAGTTTCTGTTGGAGAAATGCACCAATAATATTAACACACAGCTTGATTTTGCATGAACATGACATGGTAACACATGCACATGAGTATTATATGCAAAGCAAATGGTAAATGTAGGTCACCTGCATCAGTGAGCCAGGCAGCACCCACAATGTGTGAATTGCACCCAAAGGAATCCAGATGATGGAGGCCATGGCAATGACCCACCCAACCCCCTGAGCCCAGGGAGGGAAGACATAGTCCTCATAGCGGGCTGGTTTGAACTGAATGACGGAGAAAATGAGGATAACCTGCAGGAGGAAACACTGAAAGTTACGTACTGTCACTTTTAGGTGGATCTCAGTTTTGTTTTAGAGTGAAAAACTTAAATTCAAACATAAAAAACTTTAATGCTAACTTACAGCGATCAGCACAGGAGCAACTATCATCCAACACAGTCTGAAGAAGATATTTGCTCTTTTTCCAGTCATCTCTTCTAGGTTGTCTGAAAGTCGAGTCGCACCTGCAAGTGGAAAGTCAATTCAGACAAATCCTCATTGGTCAGCAAACAGCTGTGCATATTTTAATGTATGTTGACAGACTTTTACCTCACTGTGGCTATGAAATGTAAAGCCTGATTCTACATACAGCCTTAAAATTGATAAGATGGGTCTATTTTCGTAGCAAGTTACTGTGTATCATCAAATGTTTTTCTTACCATAACTCCAACAGATGGCTGCAACCTCAAAGAATGCAAGAAACATGATGGACACTATGGCAGTGTAATGGTCCATCAGCTGGAAAACATAGATTCCCACCTGGACAGAGAAAGAAACACTCTTAAGGATGGCAGATATGAGACTGAAGTGCTTACAGTTTGGTTATAATTTGGTTAGAGGTCATCCATGAAATTAGAGTCAAAGTTTGTACCTGCATGACACAAGGAATCCCTAAAAGGCAGGCTGTACCACAAACAGCGAGAACAAACAGCTCCTTCCGCTTGAAAAATGTTATCAGCTGCTGATAGAATTCATCCATGAGAGTGGTCACCATCACTTCAACCATTGCAAACTGGCAAAAAAGAAAAAAACAATCCTGAGTTACGCTGTAGCTCTTTAGGATAAGTGTAAATAATCACCAGAGTTGCAATGTTGTTCCCCTGATTTATCAATGAACTACCTCACTGTCCAGTCCGAGGCAAAGCAGCATGAAGAAGAACATCACAGCCCAGAGCTGAGCCACTGGCATGTTGGCAAAGGCTTGTGGGTAAACAATATAAACCAGTCCTGGACCTGCAGTAGATACTCAAGATGTCAATGTAGCACTGCTGACTAAAAAGTAAATCATGACTAACTGTGGCATGAAATCATGAAACCTGTGATGGAAAAGAGCATTATGTGGAGAATTTATCAACAGCTCCAGTAATACTATTGTTCCCTCCTCTGTGCTCTGTGATGAAGAAAAGAAATATGCACTTGAAGACGAAGTATGTGTGGACTCCAGCTAGATCAACTTAGTGATACCTTGACAGCAAAAATGCTCTAGCTACTATTCAGCTTTCAGCTAGCGATTATGACTCACATTTCACTGGATTGTAGCTTGTTCACTTGACTTTTCTATAGTCAAAATTATTAACAGAGAAGGGTTGATTCAAGGACAACTAGATTTGGTTGTACATGAGATACTTAAAGACATTTCACATCTCATCCAAGAGCCTTCTTTAATGACTAAGCGGTGGGTCTCGATTCAATCCTTCTCTTCAAAAACCAGACACAGACATCATAATTATCAAATACATTCATAAAAAAAATTACCTGTAACAAATGTACCAAGAACAGGAGCACTGTCTTACAAGTACACTGATTTATTACCATCATAACCAAACACTCACACAGGTAAAATATCCTGTCTTTACTGAGAATTCATTTAAATGATCAAAAACAGAGTAAGTATTCTATTACAGGAGAAGGGGTGACACTCTCCAAACCAAAATGAAGTCAATATAATCTGAAGTAAAAAAAAATCATCCTGGAGCTGAAGATATTAGGAGAGATTATTTTTATCACTAGTTTTGTTTCCTTACCATCCACAGCCAGATCGTTGACAGGAATGCCCTGCAGATGAGACATGTACCCAAAGGCAGAGAAAATGACGAAACCTGCCAAGATACTGGTGAGGGAGTTGATGATGGATATTGTCAGGGTGTCCCTGCAGGGAGAGGAGTTGTTCTTTATATCACTTTCTTACTGCCCAAAGATCATTTTGTCACTGCTGTAGGGAGGAAACGAGTGGGTGAGATTTTCTGCCTTATTACTTCAGAATGTTGTTGTTGAAGGAGTTGTAGCTGGACATGGCCAAGAGGGAGCCAAAACCAATCCCAATGGAGTTGAAGATCTGAGCTGCAGCATTCACCCATACCTGCAACACAGAGGGATGTCCATCCAAAGCTACTGATCACTGCTAATCACTGCCAGTACCAATCAACAGGGCTGATATGCCAATACTAACAATATAAATCTTGAGCTAACTGCTCTCAGGTCAGACAGAACCAGTATCTTACCTCCACTGAGAGCAGCTTGTCCCATTGTGGCACAATAAAGAAGGTTATTCCATCTAATGCTCCAGGAAGCTGCACATTATTGATGAGCAAGGCAATCAGGATGATGTACGGGAACAGAGCTGTGAAATACACCACCTACACAGACAGACAAACAAGGTATATTATTCTCTGTCTGTCAGTCAAGTCTCTCTCCTTGTCTCAGTCTCAGTCTCTCTTATTATTCCCTCACCTTGCCTGTTGACTTTACCCCTTTAAAGATGCAGAGGTAAATGAGGATCCAAGCCAGGAGGAGGATAAGGAAAAGTTCCCACCGCATCGCTCCTGCCTCCGCCACTCCACTTGACTGCTCCAGCATCTTATATCTTTATAGAGGCCAAAAAAAAAGAGAGAGCAACAAAGTAGAGGTTTTCTAACTCCTTAGGAAGATGACCTGTAGGCATTAACCAACTTATGAGTCAAATATTGTTTCCTGTTCTGATAAATTATTCATTGTCAGATGGACATTGGGCAGAGAAGCATTAACATGTGGTGAACCACAGGGATCCATCTTGGGCCTTTTAATTTTTCTGATCCATTGTGGTTTCTGTCTCGTCACAATTTGACCACCCTTGATCGCCGACCTTTTATCAACCAAATAATATCTTTGTCCCCTGTCAGTGTTTATTTTCCAGAATATGCCTCTTTTACATTTGGTGCCCAGCAATCTATCTGCCCTCAGCAGATGAAAAATGGTGATATGATTAGATGCTAAGTTATTGTGACCTTAAGTAGGAAGTTCTCATTTCTAACCTATGAAATCACTATGAAATTGTGTATAGGCATTCATTGATGCCAATTAGTTTGATAAATCCCAGACTTTTCTTCTAATATATTGGCTTTTCAGTGAAATGTCTACACAACTATTGCATGGACGGATCACCAGTGAGTGTGGTTCGGACATGCATGGTACCCAGAAGATGAATCCTTTGGTGATCCCCTGACTAGAGTCACTAGAGGGAAGGGCACGAGTCTTGGTGGTGGTGAAAGGTCAGTGGTGAACTTCTTTCCCCTAGTGCCAACAGCAGGTTCATATCTCTGGATCAGAGTAAAATTGATAGTTGCTGAATGGATAACTATGCAAGATGGTGCAGATATTCTTGGTCTTTGTGAATTTTTTTGTGATCCCTGACTGTTCATCTAGTGCCATCAATGATTTGTCCCACACATTCAAAATTAATGACATCTCCATCAACCTGAACTGTCTTTCACATTGATAAAAACACTCATGATGTTTTTGTTGTACAGAGGCAACATTTTCCTCTACCCTCATAATATATCATAATATGTCACAGGTGGCATATCATGTTGACCTCTTTGCTTATCTTCAAATGAATAAACTACGTAATACTTGGCCAGCTTGGACTTGAACTTTTATCTATTTAACAAATTTTTTTTTCTACACCCTGATGGACCCACCAGTGTGGATTTAGACTCTTAATTGGAACTGTTGTCACACAAAAATAATTGACTGACACGGCAGATCAGCAGTTGCTGGTGATGCTATACATCAAAATGATTCTGCATGTTCATATAGATTTTCTTCCAAGTTTAAACTAAACTTTCATTCCACTCCTACATTTATCCACCAACTGTGGTTAAAGAAGTTAATGAGTGAACCAATTTGAAAACGTGATGTGCCACTGTCTAAACAGTAAGCTATTCACAGTGAAAATATAGATTCTTAAAATCGTTAAAAGGTTAAAAGTGACTAAGCATTTCCCACTCTTCCTCTATCTGTTTGCCAAGTCTTATCACTAACCTTCACTTTAACTGATATCCCTCACATGACTGTGATAAGATGAGGTTTCAGTTCAAATTTATGTTGCATATTAAGTTGTATATTAGCTTTTCCCCCACTTTGATATAATCAACAGAGTTTGTGGTGTATAAGCAGTTTAGCCTGTTGTCAAACTACAGTGACTCTGTAACCTGCTGCAGTGTAATCATTATCTAGTCTGCTTTTGTCACTCTGCTTTCTCCCACACAGTGAAACATACCTGAAGAACTCCTGGCTAGCAGTGGAGGAGTAGCTGCTGTTGGTGGCATGACTGGTACAGTTTGGGGTGTTCCAGGTGTTGTTGCAGCTCTGCCAGGGTAGCGGTGCCTGGAAGGAGCTGAAGAGATAATAAAGAGCCCAGGTGATGACAACATTGTAGTAGGTGCACATGATGAAGGAGATTGCCACTGATGCCATGCCCACTCCTGAGGACAGACAAAAATAATGTCAAAATAATGTTTTCCACAGTCAGACATGTTTCAGTTGTGACACCTATCAGTTAGTGGAAATAGTCATTCATGTCTCATGGTACCTTTTAACAGCGGGCAGACACTAGTCAAAGCATGGACAGGCCCTCTCCTTGTGTACTGACCCACAGTCAGCTCCATGTGCAGCAGGGGGATCCCCAACACCACCAGCATGATCAGGTATGGCACCAGAAAGGCACCTGGCAGGAAGTGATGGCGAGTCAACACAGACTGACACATTATGGCTGTGCTACTTTTATGGTGTCATCTTGTCTTTAACTTCTGTGAAAGTTATACTGCATCTGCATTTCCTTCCTTATCTTGTCATTAGTCATAATTTTACATGTTTTAGTGTAAACCAGTGTGCTGTACATGCAGGACCTTAGTAAATGGCAGCAAGTATTCTTAAAGTAAATGTCAGAATATGTGATCAAAATATTACAATTTGAATATTTTTAAACACAATCAGCATTACAAAGACAGTGCTTGAAGTATGGCTGAGTAACAGCACATCAGGTGATCTGGTTTCATAATTCTGTTTGAGGATGAATTATCTGGTTTTTAGTTACTCACCTCCTCCACTCCTGTAGCAGAGATAAGGGAACCTCCATACGTTGCCCAGACCCACGGCACAGCCAATGCCAGCCAGAGTGAACTCTATCTGCCTGCTCCATGTTGGTCTGCTGAGCTGCTGCTCCATGGCTGCTCCCCGTGTCACCACTGTCGACCCAAACTCCATGGAAAGGTTGGCTGTAATTTAAGTGACTCTGGGTGATATAACCTTCCTTTTTATTATCCTTAATGATTAGCTTAGCAGAAACACTCCAGCATGTGGTGACTTCAAGACTCACAGAGGGAAAGGTTTGTCTCAGTTAACAGGTGTCACAAAACTCAGGTTTAAAATGCACAAGGGTTATAGAAATTTGTAGAGTTTTTATTAGTAAAAGCAAATTTTAATATGAATTATTCCCAATTTACACTGTAGAGGGCCAAAGTAAATAATCTTAACAGTAAAAGTAAATATAATACTTCCAGCTGGATGCAAACAGGCTTCTGTTTCTATATTATTCCAAACTTTATTTATTTTATGTTTTTAAAATATTATTGACAAAGTTGATGGGGTCAACAGTTCAGTTAAAAAGCTCAAGCAAAGAAAAGCAATAGAACTACTAAATTATTTTCATAATAAATGATTATTTTGATTTCTTATAGACTCCACTAGCTCTCTGCTCCTCTGTAACACCAAGATCTTTACATCAGCAAGAAATCTAAAGCTTGCCAGTATAGACAAAGGGAGACACAACTCTTTTATGACCAGCTTGTTATACATGTGCAGTACACAGAGTATCTGAAAAACTTACACAATTTGCTCTGTGACACGTGCTGTA
Source organism: Lates calcarifer (assembly GCF_001640805.2). Taxonomy (NCBI): domain Eukaryota; kingdom Metazoa; phylum Chordata; class Actinopteri; family Centropomidae; genus Lates; species Lates calcarifer. The sequence goes on from NC_066852.1 coordinate 8,644,373, forward strand.
ACACAGATTTCAGGTGGGGTCACCATGGTCCAACACACACCACATTCCTATAGTAATTAACCTTTATTATAAGCAGAGGTATAGATAGAAGCTCTTTGAATGTGTAACCATGAAGAAAAACAACAAACAAAACCTCACTGCAGCTTTTTACAGAGCACTTATCAATTACCTTTCTTTTGTTTGCACTTGTCCCTGCAATTAGGCACATGTCCCAGCTGGATTGATTTCCTGCATTGTCCCATATGGGTCAAAAGAGATCAACAATTTTATCATGTACACATTTTAGAGAAAGCATTTTCTCTTTATGACAAGTGGAGAAATTAACATTAATTTCCCCACTTGTCAGTGCCCTCAAAATAACTGTCTCACAGTAAACAAACAACGCACAACACTGTGTGGTTGTAGCCAGTCATGTATGAAAAGGGAGTTAACCCACTGGATATTAAACAACTGCTCTGAACAGGATCAACATGCATGACATACATAGTAGACACTGGGATTTATGAGGTAAAATGGGTGAACAGGATTTACAGTGTCGCATGAATGTAGCTGGAGATGAACCAATACAGGGAGCTGTGTCAAAGAGGAAACACAGCAAACCAAGAAAAGAGAAGGCTGCAGCAGACGGGTGTAGTGATGAACATCACAGGTTGACAAATATGCCGCCGTTCTCTGTGCCACAGCCAACCCTGCTAGAAGAAGGAATGTGGCACAGAGAGAAGTCTGTAAGATGGAGCAGAGGCAGAGGATTAAGAGTAAAGCAGTGGGGCTGTGGGGTGAGGGAGACAACAGACAGGGACCTTGTAAAACTGTGCACAGTTGAAATAAAATCCACTTCCTGTTATGATGATAAACTTGCATCCATTTTACAAACAGCACAAACCTCAAACTGATGCCCTGCAGCGGTAGAGATGAACTAGACTTTTGGAGTTTCTGGGGAATAGCAGGATGTCAGTCATCCAGCAGCTGCAGGCCAAATCCATGAAGCCATGAAGCCAAATCTATTCATCAAAATCAGAGTTATTGTCATGTTCATGTCACATAGAGTTTCCCTAACAGTGTACAGTCTTTACTTTAACACTGAATTTAAAGAAGCAGATTGATGTTAGCACCTGTACAATAACAGGAATAACTTATCGCTCCAAAAAATCACTTTTAGTAACATGTTATTTTGCCTATATTGGTAAGATACTGTCACTGTATATGGACACTTTTATGGTTTGTGTCTGTGGGCCACCTGCTGGATAAAGTGGGCACCGAGGAATACTACCTGGTACCAGGGACACTGGGATTTGCAGTCAATGCACCCCTATCGTTTGGGTAAGTTGACAAAGTCCACAAATGAACAATCAACAACTGATTAATGATGATTTGACTGATCGAAGCCAAGCATGTGCTTTGACTGCCAGGGCTGGGAGTGTAAATATGGACCGACCACCCCACCCCAGATGTTATCAACTAATTCACCCTGCATACAGAGACAGCTGCGAAAATGCCATTTCTCTCTCTCTCTCTCTCTCTCTCTCTCTCTCTCTCTCTCTCTCTCTCTCTCTCTCTCTCTCTCTCTCTCGTTTTACTCTGGCACATTTCAGAGAGGTATTATGACTGTATCACACAAATCCATGGTAATGATACCAAAGGAGATAATTACTATGTGACCTGGTCACAAGGTTCTCTCAAGAAAATTTTAGTGATTGCGTGAGAGGACATTTAAACTACCACGCCTATTTTATTGTTGTGAGGCGGTATTCTCTGCTGTGGAGGAGGGACAGCATAGAGAGGAGGGGTATCTGATCAGCTGAGTCAAGTAGCACAAAAAGAAGGACGGAAGCTTGGCAAAGTAATTTTCGAAATAAAATGAAAACGATTATTTAAACACATTTTCATCAGGATGCGTTTTATTTTGAATGTCTTAAGCGGAAGGTCACTCTCATTACGGACGATGATGTATCCCTTGCTCCACTCTCCATTTTGAAAAAAAAAAGAACCATCAATAGGGGCGTGAAGCAACTGTGTGAATGTTGTGAGGAAAAAACTACTGAAGAGTTTTGTGAAAAAGGAGGTAAACCGTGATTAGAAGCTGAATTCGACTTGTATGCGTCGAGTGGGTGTGGATACGGGTTTTTTCTGTCGGTAAAATGGGAAACTGCCACACCGTTGGACCAAACGAGGCCCTTGTAGTCTCAGGTAACGTAAACGCTTTTCGCACGATGTGTTGTACCTCCTCGGGCTGCTGCCTGGCTCGTCACGCTAGATGACGGGCTCACGGTGAAGACTCCGGAAAGAATACAACACTCTCCTAACCTTTATTCGAAAAGTAACCCATTAATGCGTTAAAACAGAAGTCAATATTATTTGTAATATTATATCAACCCCCCCCCAACTATTTTATTTACTGAGGCAGTTGACGGGTCCACCCTCACCCGCGAAAGAGAAAATGTTTCATATCTGCCTTTATATGTCGTCTTAGGCTCTTGGTGACATAATAGTCACTATATCATGCCGACGTTTATAAATTATGTTTTCTGTAATGTTCTCTCTTTCTCTGCTTTAATAACCTTTTTATTTTTATCGTATTATATCATTGCTGTAATGCGTGTTCAAATGTCCTCCCAACATTTTTGTGGCTGGGATTAATCAGTTTTGGTTCCACATCTGTTTACATTGATTTCTAAATGTAACATTTGCTTACGGAACTGCTTTCAATTGTCCACTTAATTATAATAAAGCAACAATCATGAAACTATTTATAGAAGTCGAGATGTAGGAAAGCTGGGCTAAAATATATAACGAGTTTATTTTATATCTCTATGTCTGAACAGTGGTGGTAGGATATGGCGGCTCTCTGCTGCAGAGGGAATAATGTTACAGCTGGATTGATTAAATTACATGAGAAAGGCTGATAAACTCTTGTGGTTTCAGTCTGGCACACAACATGAACTAAACTATACTACACAGGACACCCAGGACTCTTAATCTCAGGGGCCCCTCATATAAAAACTCAGAGGCCAGCCCCCTCTTTTTGGTCAAAGTTTTGGTCCCACAGACTAGCATTGGATTTTGTTTTAATCAAAAGTCTCTGTAATGTTGTAGAAAGTCAAAAAGAGTATTGTGTATCACTAAGTAATGGTGAAATCAAAGCTTTTTAGCATGTTGCTGCATTCTCCAACGATCTGACATGGATCCCTTACTGACCACTTTAATGAATCCCTGAGTTTTGCGCCTTAAATGAAATCTTTCAGCACTGTAGAAAAGTGGTTTGGCAGTGTAGTGCACCAACAGTTTTTAGCACACCTCCATAATTGAATCTGTTTGGACAACTTCCACTAGTGATGAACAAATAATAGAAATGTCTTTGGGATTTTCCACTGTGAACAAATTTTTAAGAGCATGTTAGTCACCACTTAGAGGAACATAGATTGAGAGCAGAGGTTAATGGCCATGAGTGACATCCTGATCCCAAGGCCAATTCTTTCCACAACAAGAAATCGCTTTCTGTATTTTGAGGAGGATGGGCATCAACACAGAATTTCTTATAATAACCTATTGTGAAATACATGAAATAACACCACCTTATCTGTGTCTTATGAATAAGGCTTGCATTACTTTTCAAAAACAAAGCCCCACATCAAGAAAAGTTGATGATGGGATTTTTTTTATCCTGTGTAGACTCTCATTCATTTGCATGGAGCCCCTCCCCCCTCCACAGAGGAGTGAATGCAGTAAGGAATCTCAGTTATGTCAGTGGTAAACTAGAGCAACTACTCCAAGTATTTCCATAGCCCCTCCGCCTGCTGCTTTAGTTGGAAATAGGATTCTGCAGGAGTCAGGTGGGCTTTAATAGTAAAAGCATGCCCCACCCACATTCCTTTATTGAAACACCCCTTTTAAAATGTAGAAATCAGATTATATCGTAAGAGAACATAAGAAGAAGAACAAAAAGATTTTTTCATGGTACTATACATTCTGCTTGTGGTCAGTCTCTGGTCAAAATTTCAGGATTCAAGAAGGCAAAAAGCAAAAATGAAAGTTACTTGGTTCATGAATAAAGTCACAAGAATTGCAGACGGTGAACTGAGAAGCAAGAGCACAGGAAATGTGGCATCACAGCCAGTTCCGTATGTCATCATTATGAATTCACGTTGAGCGTATTGCTGTTTTCCAGGGACTCCTAAGTCTTTTTCCTGTCCTGCACATTATTGCTACTGTTTCCTGTGGGCTATTGTTCAGTCACACTGAGGAAGTATGTTATTTGTGTAATGTGAAAAGGGTGTCCGAAAGTAAGATTTCTGCTTTAGACTAGAAATTTCACAATATTCCCTTTGAAGAGTTTTTGATAATAATCCTGTTGATGGGAATGTTATGGAAACATCAGTGATGTATGTCAGTATGGCCCCTGGGTTGTAAGGCTGAATGTGTTAGTAAAGATAGCCCAGCTCCTCCCCCTCCTCTGCCTGTCAGTTAACATGTGACAGCTGGGAATGTCACACTAAATGCTTGAGATTAAACTATCAGACTGAGGCCGCTGAATGGGACTGATACATGTTGTCTAACCTAACTTGCATCTCATCTGCGAAGAGCTGCCATTCACTTTGAAGCTGTTGTTACTGTAATTTTTACAGTGCTGCATTAGGAGGGTATGGGCACATGCAGTTTTGAAATTGGATGTTTCTGTTGAATTCTGCACAGGAAAGAAATGTGTGTATTGTGCAGAGAGAACTGTTGGTCTGGAAAGTTTAACATGATGTACAGTATGTGTTGGATAAATGGTTTGAATTAAATCACATGACTCACCACAATCAGATAACACATGCTGCACCACATGTGTATAGCATTTAACAAGGCTGACTAGTTCCAAGTCGAGAAGAACATTTAAGTCAGATTGAGTCAAGAGAGATAAACATGCATCACATGCTTGATTTGAGAAGCTGTGAAAATTACAGTATCCTTCTCTGTGTGAGTGGGAGAAAGGTGACATCAAATCAAGAGATTGAAAGTGACCCTGGAAAGCAGAGATAACCTGCTTGCTTTTAGTGTAACAGCACCCAAACAAACACTGTGGGGACTGTGGTTGGAAGATGTGACTGGTGCTTGTTTTTCTGACTTTTTAAAAGAGCACATGATCATCTTCCTGAGAAACTGGGTCACTGGCTGATAGGTCTCTCCTAACAACTCTACACTTCTTTGCGCTTAAAATAAAATGTGCTGTCACAGGTAAATATAGGATTATGTATTTATGTATTATTATAAAAGATATTCAGTTAAGCTGTTACGTGAATCTTTGTGCACATGCATGTAATCCATTGTGGATGTCTTAAATGAAGTTCATACAGAATTTTGTTTTCCAGCTGTTTAAGAAATTACTTGGTGAGGGTCTAAACAATCCAAATCAAATTACTCCTCTAATGGTTTTTTGTTCTATATTACTAACTGATGCTACTGCAGTTTTTATTTTATTTATTTATTTATTTTTGCTACTGTGATTGTAACCACGTGACATCAGTTTCATCTGTGTTTTTCCAAAGGTGGCTGCTGTGGCTCAGATCAAAAGACATATGTTGTGGGAGGCTGGGCATGGGCCTGGTGGCTCATCTCTGACATCCAGAGGTAAGACATGTGGACACTTTTTGGACACTTCATGTGCTTTTCTACAGCACCAACCCCAGGCCATGTGTTAACTTCAGACACACACAAGATGTAGATATCATAATTTATAAAGCAGATGTAATTAAAGGGTAAGACTGGTGTTATTTTGCTTTTTCTTATTGTCAACAAATCAAATGAAAAGAACAGGCCAACAATGAATCGATCCATGAACTATTGTGTAGCCAAAGCCTGAGGTGCATGTTGTTTATTCCACAGAGCTCCACTATTGTTCAGAAACTCTTAAAACACATCAGTAAGTCACAAATTTGCTCTGAATTATATGTTTCTTCATAATGATGAACAATTGCTTTGTAGTTTATTTTGAGTCAATCACATGTGCACTCTCCTTGGGCTGTAAATACACACTACGAGAGAAAATGCAGATTAATCCACAGCTGAAAATAGTTCCTAACAAATGCACTATTTAATTTTGTGATGTGGTGTTTGCTAAAAATAGAGTGCACAGCTGTTAAACCATACATTTGAGACTTGTTTTTAAAGATTAACACCTTCAGTAGAGACAAATGGGCTTTTTGCCGAGTGCATTGTTGGTTTGGGTATTTTCATGGAATTTGTCAACTGTAAGAAAAATAAGCAGGATTGCCAAACTTACACTGAAACATTTGAGAGGAAAAAGTTTATTTATTTATTTTTTTTTTTCCATTTTCACTTGTAATTTTGAAAATAGTCTGACTTTCATGTCTAGATAGCATTAAAATGTGGATGTTTTAAGTTCAGCTTTGCAGATTCCCTGAAAAAGTTCATAAAGTTTGTTAAGAAAAGAGGTGTGGTTGTACTCTCATTCCTACCATTATACAGTCCATTGAAGAATAAACAAACAACATCAGCATTAAGAACTAATGTTTAACAGATGTGTAAACAAAGCGGATCATCACTGTCCGCTGATTTTAAAAGCCAGCTTCAGAGATCACGCTGGAAAAATAAACAGATGGTACATAATGGCAAGGTCAGAGAAAGTTACAAACAAAATATTTACAAAACCAAATAAATAACTTCACCTTGTAGAGTGTTGAACTACCATTTTAAACCAGTGACACTGGGGGTGGGGTTGGGGGGTACAGGAAACAAAGAAATTGAATATTAATCATTCAATTTAAAAAAAACAAAACAAAAAAAAAAAACAGAAGCTTTAACCCAGAAACAAAGTCTTTAGCCTGATGTTAATCAAGTCTAACTCAAAAAAGAAACAAGCCCTGCAACTGAAACACAGACTCTTTGTAGACTTGCACTCTGTTTATTTGACCTTTACCCCACTCTGAAACATTAGCTTCTTCTCTAAAATGTGCCCATGTATCCCTGTAAGATCCCAGAGTTACACAAGTTACACAAGTCGCTGATTTAATGTCAGTGTAGCAGCTTTTATTTGCAATGAAGCTGTTTACAGACTCTAGGTTGTCTTGTGATCAACTTTTGATGAGACTTTTTCAGGTCTGAGTGATCACAAATTTAGACTGAGCTGCCCAATAATTATGGGAAATTATCTCAACTCTTTTTTTTAAGTGCATTTTTCAAGTACAAGGCTCAATTGCCTATGGTGTTTGTTTGCCTTTTTTTAAAAAACATCTAGCAGTTGAAAACCGATCTGTGAAACATAGTGTAATGTGATCTTATGAAAATAGACTAATCCGTGATAATATTCCCTGTCTCTGGAGCTCCTGGTTTTGATATAAAATAATTTGTGTTTTTTAGTGTTTGCCTGCCTCTGCTCTGTTTCTACTTTACTAACCTGCTTTGCTCTGTCTGGTGTGGATGTCATCCTGTCTCACCCCTAGTGTGTCTCCTTCAGGTTACCCATTTCCCATTAAGTGCTGTTCTCTGTTTTTTGTTGCTAGGAAACGTAATGGTAGACCTCAACAATAAAATAAAGTTGTTGCGTATGTCCGGATTTATAAATCCCCATTTAGAGACAAGCTGTCCCAGGAATTCCCTCTTGTCTATTTTTATTCAATGTTTTCGTCATGGGTAGTTTGGTCAACATTTCAGATGCTTTCTTGGATGATGAGAACAGGAAAGATGCTCTTGCTCTTCTTCAGAGCACTGACCACTTGAGCTAAAAGCCCTGTGTGCATAAGCCAGTAGCTGGACAGCAGTATAAAAACAGGGGGGAGGGAGTGTGGCTTCCCGCTCCTGCTGCAGTAATCATATTAATGTCCAGGCCTGTGACTCATTGATCCAATTCTTCTGTAAAGAGGGGGAGGAGGAGCTTTTAACCAGAGAGTCCTCTCTCCAAGTGTTGCTGCAGTCAGTCTCCCATATCTTTGACTCTGAAGCTGGATTTACTAAAAAAGAACAGCTCTGGGTATTTTATCAGCGCTGAAACATAACCTCACATAAACAGTCCAAGCAGACTAGTATTGAAGTTGAGGATATGATGGCTTGAAAAGGGCATTCCTGAGTAATCTCCATACAAATGTAATCTTGCAGAGTCACAGGGATCAAGAATCCTGTCAACACCGACTGAGTTTTTACCTGTGGATCTCGCTCTTTGTCCCATTTAATTTAATTATTTATGAACAGAGGCTACAGTAGCTCTGTTGTTTGCTTTTGTAAGAGGTATCACCAGCAGCATATATATATGTGAAACAGCCCTCTGGGCTAAAACCAGCAAAACAAGAGGTCACATTGTGTCTTTTACCCCCTATCTCTTCCTTCTTCCTCTTGACCTTGGTTACTGACATTCCTAACAGCTGTTGTCCAACTTACTGTTTTGCCTCTGCTATTCCTGCTGCCCGCCTGCCTGCGTAGAATGTCTTTGGAGGTTATGACCATCCTCTGTCGCTGTGAGAATATCGAAACCTCGGAGGGTGTTCCCCTGGATGTGACAGGGGTGGCTCAGGTAATACATTTCAAAAGACCCTCAGAAAAAAAAAAGCAGTGGCTGGTGCTCGAGATCAAAGGACGACTCAGGAAAATGGTTCAGCTAACAAGCTAACGTTGTCTGTGTGTGTTTGCTCTTCTCATCTTCATTGCTTTTTTCTTCTGCAGTCAAAAGGAGACAATCAACTGTCACTAACTTGGGCTTCGCCATAAAGCTGAACTCTAAGTCACCTTTGGCAATGGAGTCACTAAATGAATGCTATAGAAATGGCAAAAAATATATTTTGAGAAATCCAATGAAATGAAATGCAGATTGCATTATTTGAGCATATATTTGAAAGAAATAATGACAAAAGTTTAAACTATACAAGATTTGTATTGTGGACAGCATCTCATTTTGCTCCGTTGTTAGTGATCTGGAGTCCTTGGGCGAATGGTTTCACTTTGTCCTGTTTTTTTCCTTGTGTTCTGGCCCTTCCCTTCATTTGCTTTCCCTCCGAACATGTCAATTTTTATTTTTTATTTTTCCACATTCTTCACAGGATAACGCTTGAGATTATGACCCTGCAGCCCAAGTGTGAGGATGTAGAGACAGCGGAGGGTGTAGCTATTACTGTCACTGGGGTGGCTCAGGTAAATCACCACACTTTTCTGGGAATGCCAGTTCAGACTCCACTAACCCACACCTCCCTCCCCTCCACCCCTCTTTTCTCTGGCATCACCTCATAATCACAGCAGAGGTGGTATTTCATACAGAGGGCTCAAGTTAAGATGTATACCTGTATTTTTGATCAAGAGACATGTAGATGTACACACAGATGTTGGGTCAAATTGTTGTCTGCATGATTTCTCATAAAAACGTATCTGACCAAGCTGCAGCCTGACTGACAGTAGTGCTGTGTCATTCATTCATTTTGTTTGTACCACAGATTTGGCACAATGTAGCATTTTGTTGACACAGTGCTGTTTTCAGTCTTTCAGTGAACTTGGTACTTGTGTAGTGGCTGATGTGCATCTTAGTGTCAAAACATCTGTCAATGTTTTTATTTTGCTTGTTTGTGTTTTTTGTGTCTGCTGTTTCATTGTTCAAACCTCATCAGTGCCAAAAGGAAATCTTTTAGGTTGACAACTTGAAATGTTGAAGAGAAAATCCACATAACATAACATAATCTGCTTCATAGTCAGTTTTGGTAACAATGCTTATACATTAAAAGTTAGCAGCAGACTGAATACATTATAATGATACTTTCTCTTTTCTGTGATATTCAGAATTCTTTACATTATAAAAAAAAGAAAGATGGCAAATGATTACAAGCAAACTAAAATACAACATTTCACTGTTGTGTTTTAGTTTGCTTATAATCGACAATATCATTTCAAACATTCAGGTGTCTTAACAGATCATAGGGATAAAGCAGGAGCCTGATCATGTAAAGCTTTTCTTAAATCGACAGCCGGGATTGTAGGAGTGTGGTCTTTTCTTTTAGTTTGCAGTATTATGCACAAGCTACAGTCAGTTTATATTTCCTCTGACAAGAGGAGGTATTCACATCATAGCAATCAAGCGTGGGTGAGATAAAAGCATGAACTAGCAAGGACTGGATGAAAAAAGACCAGACTTTGTTTGCCTTAAGCAGGAGTCGTCAAAAGGCTGACAGTGGCTTCAGAGATACTAAGTGATCATGGACGAACCCTGATTGGTCAGTCTAGGCTGCTTGTGTTCTCCCTGTTGACTCCCTAATGCAGATGGATATTGTTGATCATGAAAAAAACATTAGGAAATTTGAGGAAAGGTTCAGTAATCTGCTGTTTTTCAGGCAAAGCTATCTTCAATGTTTCTCATTGAAAGAAAGTTAACACAATAGTGTAGGGAATACCATGAAAGCACTTGACTGACCCTGTCTTTGGACTCTCCTAGTCTCGGCTTGAGTCTTCAGTCTTGAGGAAAGTGTAGATTGAGCTCCAAACAAGTGTAATAAAAAGGGAAATCTTTTTCATGGTGGAGTTTCTTTTTGATAACTTCCAAATGATATCCTGTTGTTTTTCATTTCCCCTTTTTAGTCTGCATGCCAGTGTTTTTTGTTGTGTTTAAAACATAATGCCACATCATCAGTTCTTCATTTTCACTACAGACATGCCGATGTTCCTCTCCTCTGTGTTTTTCTACATGCATGTCGACAATGAGCCTACTGTTTGCAGCTGAACAGCCCCTTACTCTCACACAGTTCACTTCACAGAGAGGCTCACCATGCCACCATTTGATTGGTCCAACCTAAGCCACAGCCATTGTAGAGTGTGTGTTCCATGGTAACAGGGGTTGTGTGTCCTTCTTAAATTAAAGAGACACAAATGTATAGACTCAGAGGGAGGCATCCAGCAGAATTCATTTAAAGAAAACCAGAGCAGAATGTTAATGTAGGATATTGTTTTAACTTCATGTTACTAATAAATCAGTCACATTCTTTGTTCACATTTTGCCATGTGACTTTAAGTAGGATTATTTTTGTCTACTTTGACATTCTGCTGGTCAGTTTCAGTAAAACCACATCGATTTAAAGACCTAACAAATGTGTCACCTTTAAAAGATAACTTCTGGCCTTTGAGGAACATGAGTTGGATGTTTTGTTATTCTTTTTCTGTCACATTTCCTGTTACTTGTGCTTTTCAGTTTTGTATCTTTAAGGAGCTTTGTGTTTGGAAGAGGCAGGAGGGAGGGTGGTGTCATGAGGGGGATGTGGTGGGGCTGGGGTAGCAGGTCAGGAGCAAAGGGCAAGAAATTACTATTGCACAGAGGTCCCTAATCCAGTCTCAGCCACGGTACGGCTCCCCCTGCTGTCTGTTTGAGCTGGCTTGTGTGTGGTTGTGTGGCTGAGTTGCAGCCTTTTCTGTTTTCAGATGTGTTTCCTTGGAATGATGTTCATCTCCCCTGACATTGTGTTGCCCTCATTCCTGGTATGAGTGCATGTTGCAAAACCAAACAATGTGTAGACCTCTCGCCTGAGGACCCAGCTCACACTCTCTCTCTTTTTACAGCTCCAGTGGAGTACATCATCCAAAAACCTCTGTCTCACACACATTTTTAATTTAACAGATTAATTGTCTAAGTGAGCTGTTGTATTTTCACTGACTGCCCTTTGTGTTTATCTTGTAAACCTCAGGTTATTGCCATTGATTTTTTTTATTTTATTCCTCTGATTTTTTCCCCCCCTCTTTAACTTCATATTTAAATGATCCTGTTCATTGTTTTCAGACTGTGTAACATGTAACATGGCACTGCATTGCCATGAATCCAGCTTATCAGATTTTTCTCAGTGTAGCTGATATTTGAATGCAGAATCAAACAGGGACTATATCCTTATATCTGTATTTAACTCTGTGATTCAAGATGTTTTAATGTAGTATTTTCATTTACAAGTATGTCTATACAGTACATGCTTTGCTTACGCCCAAAAGGAACAGGTTTGAAGTCAAATTTATGTCTGCATCTGCTGATATTGATTAGCAAAGTAAAGCATATAGTAGCTGATTACTGACCATGGTTTCAAGGATTCTGTTGTCTGCACTAAGTCCACTTATATTGTTTGCCTGCAGTCACTATACAATGATGATTTATATGAGGAAAGAACAAAAAAAACAACATCCCAAAATAATCCTAAAATTAAGTGATATGTAAACTCAGCAGGTTTTATATGAATTGGTAATTTATCTGGCCATATAGACTGTGCTTCATGCCAGTATTGGCCAGGATTTTCCCTCCGTCCCCAACACCTGCTGAACAGCTAACTGCAGTGGATTATGTGTATAGACTTTTTCTGTTCTGATTGAAGCAGTTCATCTCAGTACAAGGTTTCTTTGCCAGATCAATAGCAATGATGCATGATTGTAAGTTTGAAGCACTCCAAATTGCTTCAAAACAACCCAGAATATATGCATGTATGTCACTACTGCATTGCAGACTTTGTAAGATTTCCTCAAATTCTGTTTGTGTGTTAATTTCCCATTATATTATACTTTCTTTTGTACTTTTAGCTGTTTTCTATGTGTTACTGATGGTGTGATGTTGTGTGATAACTGCTAGATAGAAAATTATTGTTGGATGATACCACAAAAGCTAGTATGTGTCATGTTTTGATGTGTGTCACACCTGTGTGTGCCTGTATTTGAGCTTGTGTTGTGCCCGTGTTTGTGTATGTGTGTTCAGCTGACGATCTTTGTCCATGTTGACACCAGGTCAAAGTGATGACAGAGAATGAATTGCTGGGTTATGCCTGTGAGCAGTTCCTGGGGAAGTCAGTCATGGAGATCAAAAGTGTCATCCTGCAGACCCTCGAGGGTCACCTGCGCGCTATCCTTGGTGGGTAGCTCCCCTAAGCTGCATGCTCACTTCTTGTTTGTTTCTTGAGATCAGGGCTCTGTGGGGACCATGCCATCTGTTACAAGCTCAAAATGAAAAGATTCACGCAATTGGCAAACAGCAACCTGGAAAGGTCAATTGATCAATTTCACTGAAGTCATACATTTTTTAATTTATTTTTAAAAAATTGAAAAGTAATGGTATGTGCTGCTTCTGTTTATTCAAGTAAGCTGCTAATGCAAACAGAAAATGTATAACATGCTCACATGATAATTATTGTTGACGCAACATTAACCATTGTTTCTATTTTTTTAGGAACCCTTACTGTTGAGCAGATCTACCAAGACAGAGACAAATTTGCCTCACTGGTGCGAGAGGTGGCAGCACCTGATGTTGGTCGCATGGGCATCGAGATCCTCAGCTTCACCATCAAGGCATGACAAATAGAAAAACTAAGTTTGCTTCATTATGCATTTATCATTGAAATGTCTTGCACATTTGAATGATGATAACTTACAATGCTTTATCTTCACACTTCTTCATCTGATAGGATGTATATGATAAAGTGGAGTACCTGAGCTCACTGGGCAAAACTCAGACAGCTGCTGTACAGAGAGATGCAGACATTGGTGTTGCAGAGGCAGAGAGAGACGCTGGCATCAGGGTAAGAAGAGCTTTAAGAGGAAATTAAACCTACAGACATGAGCAATTTAAAAACATCTGTTCTCTGATTGTTAAGAGCTAATAGATATCACATTAGGAAACCAACAGACTGCTCTTGATCCATCTCCCTGTCATTACCTTTTGCACACTGTCTTTCACAGGAAGCTGAGTGTAAGAAAGAAATGATGGATGTTAAGTTCTTAGCTGACACAAAAATGGCCGACTCCAAACGAGAGCTGGAAATGCAGAAAGCGTCCTTCAACCAGGAAGTGAACACAAAGGTATAATAGCTACATCTGAATATATCTTCAGCAAGCAAACTCAATGAGAGTGGAGTATAAATAAGATCTCCTGCCTTTTCCAGAAAGCAGAGGCTCAGCTGGCGTATGAGCTGCAGGCAGCCAAAGAGCAGCAGAAGATCCGTCTGGAGGAGATAGAAATTGAGGTGGTGCAAAGGAAGAAGCAGATCTCTATTGAGGAGAAGGAGATCGCTCGAACTGACAAGGAGCTCATCGCCACTGTGAAGAGACCTGCTGAGGCTGAAGCCTACAAGATGCAGCAGCTGGCTGAGGGACAGAAGTGAGTGGATCCCACACAGTTTGCCCCTCTCAGTACACACAGCAGAACGTCTTTCACTGTTATTTTACTTTAAATGTGTCTATTCTCGAGGGGAAAATGCTAATGACTAGTTTCAATTTCAAATGTTTTAATATTTTTCATGAATCAAATGTCAACCGACAGCAGTACAGAAATCTGCCTTAAATTAAGCTGTTGCCATTTCTTTAAATGCAATTCCAACACTGAAGAATCCATAATGCAGCAACCAATGAATAGCAGTTCATGATGGCACATTCCTTATGCTTATAATCCAAGCTGTGTTTAGTCCCTGTTCAGATTGAGTGACCATCATGCAAATAAGTGCCCTAAAACTACAGCATCATGAAAGACAAGCCAGGCTTTCACATAGTTACCTTTGCTCACAATGAACACCAATAAAAAACAGTTGAGGCAGGTGACTACCCACCCTGAGTGTGGTTCTGCTCGTGGGTTCTGCCTCTTAGAAGGAAGTTTTTCCTTGCCACTGTTGCACTGTCACAACTCCTGTTGTTATTTGGCGCTTTATTAAAAAAACTGACTTAAGGTACACATAATAAAATCTCTTAAAATCAGGAAGGAAACTGGAAACAAGATAAAACCATGCTGAGTCTTGTCCTTTGTTTTTGGATAAACATGCCTGTAAAGACACAACCCTTAGTGCCAATGCAAACAAAAGGAGCTCCACGACAAGCAAACATTTTAAACACAATTCATACGACTGAATCAATCAACTTAAACTTTAACTTAATGTTTTCAGATGTTTGTTTACATAACCGTACAATAAAGACAGCAATAAAACTGGGCTAAACTGTATTTTAGTTTTATAATCAGTTGGACATTTGTGTATATTTCACCTGTAAGTCAAACTTACATATTAATCAAGTATACTGTATACATACATGAAGAAACTGCTAATGTAAGCAAACAATGAACAGTCCTTTTGATGCTTCTGTAACCCTACCCCAGGATAAAGAAGGTGCTGACGGCACAGGCAGAGGCTGAGAAGATCCGCTGTATCGGAGAGGCAGAGGCTGCCTCCATTGAAGCTGTGGGAAAGGCAGAGGCTGAGAAAATGAGGCTGAAAGCTGAAGCCTACCAACAGTATGGAGAGGCTGCTAAGACAGCTCTGGTCCTGGAGGCTCTGCCTAAGGTCTGTGTTATACATTTATACACCACTGGTTTTAATAGAAATACAACATTTGGTTTAATGGGTTTATTCGTCTGTGTCTACAACACTAGATGATTGGCACCAAGGTCATGTCCATGTCTCTTTCAATAGACTTTTTCTTGTGAATGCTAAAAATGAAACAAATAGTGTCAAATAAGCATAGTTAAAATGAGACATATTGTTTACTTTTCTGAAGTCAGTATTGATTTTTATACTCACCACATCAACAAACCAGTCATCACTGGACAGCACTGAGAGATACAGCAGCTGTCTCTCCTGTCATGTCCTGTGTAAACAAGAAGTCCCAGGGGAAGAGAAACGATCTGCCATTGTCAATACTTGTAAAGAGTGCATTTCCTCATGTTTCCTTAACAGTCTCCTCCTGTTTCCTGGCCTGGTATGTGTATCATTAAAATGAACCAACCCAAACCCTGCCTTACAGATGCTACAAGTACTAATTTTCTCACATTTAGTGTGGGGCAAACCCCCTTTAATGTCTTAACATGGCATTTGTTAAAGCATTAGCATGCACAGTGGTGAGAGCTACAGTCTAACAGAGACATGACTTTGGTGCCAATGTTTTTGTCACGTGTTGCTGTGGAGAACAAAGGTACAAACACCTGAGGTTTTTTAATGAGGAATGGAACAGAATGAATGGTACAGTATATATTTATGTCCGATCTTGTTTACCTTCACATGTATGTGATGGTGTGGAGCAGAGGAGTGTTTTGTCAGTGAAATAACAGCTCACTGTGTCTTATAGATTGCCAGTAAGGTGGCTGCACCCCTGTCTAAGACCGATGAGATTGTCATCCTAAGTGGAGAAGGCAGCCGCGTGACTGGAGAGGTGAACCGTCTATTAGCTGAGCTCCCCGTCTCTGTCAACGCCCTCACTGGTGTGGATCTGACTAAGGTGAGAATGGCACTGTTCTCCACAAGAGTTAATAGATCTCATCAGACCCCTCATCTGAGCTTAATCCTTATATTGACTGTTGTCTTCAGGGCCAGCTGTTTACTTTCTGGCTTAGAAGATTTGGGTGTTTGAACAAAAAACAGAATACAAAGCAGCCTCAAAATACTGTTGTCGATGCATATATTTGTCAGAAATTAAAAACATTATGACAACAACTGACCACAGGGCACTTAACAGAGCACAAACACCCACCAACGCTCAACAGTTCTCCATCCTGCCAAGCTGCAGCCTCCATGCTGTCGGTTTATCATTCATGTCTTCAGGGACTTTCCTACAAAATAGCACAAGAGTGCAGTGCGGTGTAGAAGCAAACATGAAGAATTTCACCACCCACATAAAAACAAAGTTTAATAGTTATGCCTAAAAACACCATCTTATAATGTAAATAGGCAACTGTTTGCTAACATGGTCACCCTAACAACTTCATAAGGTGATTATACATGTCAGTGTGGATTTTCAGCTTTTTCATTTGTTCCCCTAGTGGCTGAAAAATACATTACTGCAGCTTTAAGATGAAGCAGGAGCAATTTTCTGGAATTATCTAGATCTTGTAAATGTTTTTTTTTCTCAAACCAGTTCTTTTCATTATTTCTACAGATTTCATTCAGTCTTTACAAAATTTTGTACATACATTTTTTGGATGAGGTTAAAGTTACTCATTGTTGTTTGCCTCACCAGGTAAGTTATAATAATGGTGCAGTTACAACTTAATTCCGTCAACACATGCACACACTGACTCAGGATAATTCTGTGGGAATCTTTCCGTGTCTGCTCCTTGTTAGCCATGATTGGCCATCAGAGGGTGCTGAAGTCATTCTTTAAAAATCTCTGGCCATATTTTACTTTAATAGATATTTATATATATTACATAGATATTTCATTGAATTCAGAGGATTGTGTCCAAAGCTTTCACCTTTTTCACTTTGCAGCAATCACCTGTATTTACTTCACAAATGGTGTGACAGAATAATACAGCACAGAATACACCGATATAGTGTATACAGAACATAGCTGGAGTTTCTGAATGTGTGATAGCACTGTGTGCTAAGCCCTTATGTTCATTACTCTCTGTTAAAATGATTTAAACCTTCTGTTGTCTGATCCCACAGATCCCTCTGCTCCAGAAAATGACCACCCCACAGTGCCAAACAGCCATCTGATGAATCAGGCCGGAGACTTGTTACTCTCAATCCTTTGACGTATATCTGCCTCAAGCATGAAAACAGTTTTTTTCAGCCTCTGACCCCTTATGCAGCTGCCTTTGACCAGAAGCACTCTACACCAACCAAGAGGGTTTTTTTGTATTTTTTTAGAGATTTATAATTTTCAAGAGGAGAAAAAAGCTGGAGCCTTACTTCTAAAGGACCAGACTGTATGTATCTTTTGTTGTTTTAAATTCTTGTGTTAGACACATTGATTTTTATCACACTGCACTAGTTAGCCAGGATTATATGCTGGATGCCTGTCAAATCCTACAAGTCATCCAAAGCAGAGCTGGGTATTTCTGAAAAGTAAAAGTCAGCTTTGGCTCTTTTTGAATCTGATTGTGTTAAATATCATTTATAGAAGGAAAAACACCACAGTTTTTAATAGTAGGTGACAGAAAGAATCCAAAAAATTAAGGACACATCTGAATACTGTTCTCCAGAGCTGTCTAAACTCCTGCCTGGAGTTTGGAGTGCTCTACTTCCCTGTCAGCTGTTATGACATTTATTCACCTGTGGGAGCAGAGCAATGTGTGCCAGCTTCTGCCTCTTCATTAAAAGGTGATTCATCTAATGCTCAGAGTCCAGTTGTAGCTGGCAGCAGACTGAGCACAGTGTGATATGGGTAACTTTTATTTCCTCTTTACTTTGAAAACTATGTTTTTTATAGATTATTTAGATTTATCTCTAACTCAGAGAGAGGTTGTTGGATTACCAAACCGTTGTTACACTTAAGGTTCACCAGATTCTCACCCACTGTGATTGTAAAATTTACATTTATTACAATATCTTTGAATCGTTTGTATAACCCTTACCTCGTGGTATATTGTCATGTCGGCTGTCTTCTCGTTTTTGATGTGCAGTGCCTGTTTCACCACTCAAGTGCCCAAACCTTAGGACAGTGGTTTGGCTTTAGTTGGATCTGTGATAGAGTGTATCACTGTGTTATAGATGGATGATGTTTAAATATTGCTCTCTGCTCTCATAACATCTGCTTATACTAACAATAGTGTTTACTCTTCACATTTTTTCACATTCTGACACAATGCAGATATAAACGCTAAGCAAACGTATAATACAAAGCCATACTTAGAAAAGATTAGCCTTAATAGAGACCTTGGACGCGTGCCAGGCTTACTGAACATTTCCATATTACCTCAAGTAGCACATGGTAGACATTCAGGTTCTGAGCTTTCATTCATTTTGTTACTCTTCTCTCACTTTCCTCCTTTGGAGATGAAGTGGTAGTCCTCCCTCTACTCAGATGTGTTTCTCAGATGTTGTTTGAAATATTCAGATTGTGTACGTATTTTGTAATTTTAAAGAGTAACCCCCCAATCTAAATTTTTTATAGCAGAAAAGTGACCTCTGACCTCTATGGGTTGAAAGTTGCCACTCTGTCACCTCTGACCACATCCAGCCTTTGACAGGAATTTTCTAGGAAGTTGGAGAAGGAGCATGTGATCAGGTTGTGAACACTGTACATTGTGCTCAGGTGGTCTTCAGTTTGGTAAATGTGATGTGAACATAATGTAAGAGTGAAGCAGTTGGAATAATGGCTTCAACTACTGTAACATATAATTTAAAGTCAAGACTCTTGCTGATCAAGTCAGTCTAATCACATGATCAATGGTTCAGTGAGACATCAGCACTCAGTGTGGGATCACAGTGTGCAACAAGTTGTAAGTTTCAGCCTCTGGGTGGCAGAGTCTTGGCAGATTTTAATCCATATTAAGTTGCTCCTTAAACTGAATGAGCCTTTTGTTGCATCCTGTTACAAATCTAACTTTCATATCTTCGTGCCAGCCTCTTGATTTGCTGCACTATCCGACCTGCTTACTATGCACACAATTAGTTCAATTCTGTATTTTGTGTAAATCACATTGTGAATGATCATTAACCACTTTTCAGAGTCTGTGACCTGAACTACTATGTTTTATTGTGTCAGTGACCATTATGAATCGTAATCACACCATTTTTCTTACTTTCTGTGAAATAAACATGAGGCTTGTGGCTTGTTTGGTCTGAGCAAATTTCATCTTGATTCTGTTTTTGACATAAATGTTACACTTACAGTTTACATTTACAAAGCAAACACAATAACATGAATAACCAGTTTCCTAGCCATAACTTGAAATGGCCAGTATTTTTTAATAAGTGATTAGTAGTATGTAATGTCAGTCATTAGTCATGCAAACCTGACAAAGATCACCTGATCAGGGATACACTGCCCCATAATTCACTGCAGCCTGGCAGAACTCGCCAGTGTTTTACTTCACTGCAGGAGAGAGACTGACACACACATCACTTTAAGTTGGCTGCACAATAGATGATTGACACGTCTCTTCTTCACTCAGACATCAACATGAAACCGTCACACACCTGAGAGAATGGCTTCACCAGTTTCTAGCAGTCAACTTTTAAACTATAAAAACAGCATCTGATCTGGAAAAAATATTATATTTTGCTGTGCTCCTTTTATTGAAAAAAGCAGATTTTGTTTCTATACACAGTGCCTTTGTTAATGTGCAGTTTGTTAACTGTATCGATCATATGTATGGAAATACTAATAGGATGTTGTATCATGAATATACTGTAGGACTAAGACTGACTTGTAGAATATGTGAACTTTATACATATATAGTATTCAACTGTAAGTTTTGCTCTTTCTGCTTTTTCTCTATGATATTCAGTACTACACATGTATAAGGGAACACAGATATATATCTAGTTAGATGATAAGTAGGAATGTAGCTCTGAGTAGCATTTAACAGCTTTTCCTGTAGGATCTGGAGCTCTTGAATAATGAATTTCCATTCACTATTTTGGCCATTATATCATGTGTCAAAAAAATGCGTGTTCTTGATTTACATTGTCTGATCAGAATATTGGCAACTTCCTGTTGTGGAGAGGTGAATGTACTTAAAGACCAAAACCTTACAGATCTACGCCATTACTTTTGTCTGCATCTGTCGTCTATCACAGGAATAATCTGTAATCTCCATTCAAATTATACTGTGGATTTAACTTGTGGCTTCTCATGTAACACTGGCCTTTGTAAAACTGATCCAGCATGGCATTTGAAGCATGTGTTCATGTTATTCTGTGTTGTGTGCCGCTCTTTAATAAACGCAGTACCACCTCCTGTTGGCCTCAGTGTGTGTCTGTTACACAATATTAAATTAGGGAGGCTTGATTTGGCATCTCACACTGATAGCTTCAAAAGATCATGCTGCAAACACAGCATAGCTGTCTAAATATTTGGGAGATTAATCATCATATGAGGATAAGCACCACCATCATCGTCATTAGTGTTACTATGCTGTGTGTTTTAGCGCGCAGCCGTTCCTCTTAGCAATATGACAGGGCTGCAGACTGAGTCCCAGCACATGAAGACAGAGATAAAAAAAGCCTTGGGTCACCAGGAGCAGATGTGTTCTCTGGTCAGTGACCTCTCCACTAAGCTGGGCATCGTCATTGTCACAGGTCATAGGTCCAGGTGCTGTTGAAATAACTATGGTGAACCAGTGAAATAAAATCTTCAATCTGCTATCTGTATGTTTGAAATCACAGTCATTTTCAACAATGAGACTAGTGAATTAATAGGGAGCTAAACTGATATGTTGGACTTGTCATCTTTGTGCCATTAAAGGTAAATTAGACATATAAGAAATTTCCTGTTAGAGTTTGGTAACATTGTACTTTATTTGTGTAATTGCTCACTGTTACTCTGCAGAGGCTAATGTGTGCAAAATGTGGTTACTGTGGTCATTTGTGTTCTGCTGTCTCTCATTACTTTGCATGTCTACAGATACTGAGTACTCATTGTTGTCATTATATTATTTCAGCGGTGACCAGCTGCTCAATGCTCCTCTGCATGATTAATGGACTGTCTTGGGAATGCTGGTTTTATTGCTACTGTTGTCGTCATGTATGTGTTTCTTAAGCTTCAGCTGATGGAGAACATGACTGTACAGCCTGGCCCACAGACAGTTCATGTTCAGCCTGCAGAGGGCAGTCAGAGTCATCTCATTAACACTGACTGGTGACACAAATAATGCAGCAGCAAACTCCAGCACCACTGCTAATAAATAATAACCATAAAAATGTCAGTGTCAGTGTTGTGACGTGTCAGTTCATTTCTGTCCTGAAGGAAAATCAGACCTGAAGTAACTGGTAACCTGGAAACATTAAACATCAGGAACATCATATGTCAGCTTTAATGTTGTGAAAGTTATGTGGCATTGTACTGCCACATAATGATAATAACATGATGTTCCTTCCTTGTTGGTGGATATCTGGAAAGTGTGGAAGACAATTCATATTGTTTTACAGATGCCTGAACATACAACAGAAATTATATAAATATATTAAAGTTTTTGCCTTAATCTCTGACTCACTGTTTCTTTTCATTTTCAGATTCATTACTTAATAGCAAGCAAATACAGAAAAAAAACTACCTTGAATTTCCTTTTTTTGGGGGGGGGGGGGCGCTGTGTGAGTCAGTGCATTTCCTCCAGGAAACATCATCTTCACTGTTTCAAAACATCAGATGACATTAATGGATCCGAATGGAGACCTGCTCCTCCTGTTTATTTTAGAACTTGAGGGTCACAACCTAAATCTGAGGGCTCAGGAGATCATAAATGGGAAAGAAGAAATAACCAAGTTCTACAACACATATTTATATTCATTGTTCTGGTTTAGTCTGGTTTAATGTCAAATCTTAACCTGAAAGTAGCTTGTAATTACAGTTGTCAGCCACCAGTGGTGGGGTAAAAAATACAATATTTCCCTCTGTAATGTTGTGGAGCAGTATGATTAGGCATAAAATAACACGTAATGTGCAAGTACCTCAAAAGTGCAGCACTTGAGTAAATGTACTTAGATACATTCCACCACTGCTCGTCTTCCTTACCATCGTATGATACAATTTAATGTAATGAAGTAAGTGCAACATTCAGCTGCTGCACTGCTCATATCCCACAGTCATTAACATACCGGCAAATACAGCCTTTAGAGACACAGTGGCAGGTTGTGCCAGTTAAACCAAACTCATGTGCAGCCATGTTTGTAGCCTTCCCAGAGGACACAAGCTCCCTCCTAATAAAAACAAATGATGTGGTTCGAATTGCTCCTGACCAGATGTTTCATAGTTATCAAATGGTGGCATGAGCTATTCTCAGTTAATGACAGATGGATTTAAAAAAAAAAACGAAATTCTCACTAATTTCTTTTAGACCATATATCACCTCAGAAGATGATCATGATGCCTCTTCATTAGTCTGTTTATATAAAACATATTTCCACTATGTTGTATTTGCTCTGAGTCAGTGGGTTTGGGTGTGCAGGGTTGCGGGTGAGGAGGGGGGAGGTGGTGGTGGTGTTGGGGGGGGGGGGGGGGGGGGGCAGGTTCAGACTGGAAAAAACTAGAAGCATGTGACAGAGAAAGAGTGGGGGTGGGGTGGGGGGTCACAACATGATGTCATGATTGGGACTACATTTAACACGTGCACGCAAAAGCCACTGATTCAGGCAAATATCTTACCTTCTTCCAACAGCACACAGTTTAATCAAACCTCAACAAGTTCCCCTGATTACCTTCAATAAAACCGGCTTGTTACACGATGGGAGCGTCCTCCCTTTTTGTCTCCACAAGCATGAAAGAATAAAAAACTTATCTTCGAATGCAAATGGAAACTTGTAGAAAAAAGGCAGAGGCATTTCAGCGGCAGATAAAGAGTTGGAGGGAAACCAAACCACCCAGATAGTCCTACCTCCATCTTTATCTGCACCTACAGGAGGACCTCTCACACCCCATACCAGCTCCCACACCCTAACCATGTTACCATGGCAACTGCCATATCCCACCTAACCCAGGCCTTCCTACAGAACATGCCACTGTTCACATACAAAATCTAGAAACAAAGACATCTATGTACTGAATTGAATTATTAGGTTGTTATTAGAATAAAAAGAATTACAGTCCTTCCTTTATATGCACAGAACTATATGTAACTGTGATTAATGAAGTTGACCTTAAAACAGTGGTGTAGTGGTGAAGACGTGAGTGTACTCTCAATAGTTGTATGTTAATGACTTGGTGTTGGAGCATGGGTATTCATCAGTTTTGCTTGAGAAATCACTACACCTATGTGTTCTTATATCCTGCAATACATGACTTTGACCTTTTTCATTTAATAGTAACAGCAATGTTTGGATTTAAATTCAATGAATCCACTTCTAAAAGAAAGTATAAGAGCTAAAATCCCCAGGAAGGCTCCTTTTCTCTTCAAAAACAGTCTGTTATTATGGGATGTAGACAAACCGTCAGGGATTAAAGACAAACTACAGCAGGTAACCCGCTCTATTGCAGTCCATGCATAATTTGATGAGCTCTGTGTGTGTGTGTGTGTATGTGTCATATCTAATATAAAATCTCCATATCCTGGAATCTATCATATGAGAAGAAATCCACCGAATTTAATAAGTCAGATAACATGTCATCAGCTGACATATTGTGGTATTAAATTCCAATCCATGAAACCATCACGCATAAATCCGAGGGGCTATGAGATTCAGAAGACTTGAGAGATGGTGAACATTTATTACTACACTGTGAGATAAAGCTCAGAGCACAGCTAATGGACAGTAAAAATAATTTAAAAAAAAAAAGCCATGTTCTCTCATAAGAGTTCTTTTGTTTGGGCATGTATGACCAAGAAAGGTCTAAATTCTGTGAAATGGCTTTGGACACAGAATTTTGAGCAAATAGGAGAAGAGTCAGTGCTGTTAGCTGCTGAAACTTAACTTGATTTTTTTCCTCTGATATCAATAAATACTTTTGCTTAAAAAGGTTACATCTGCACTTTTCTTTTTAAATAACATTTTACAGATTATGATGTAAAAAAAATAAAAACAGGATTCATGTGTAATATTTGTGCAAAGTCCAGCTGGGTGTAATAAGGGTGTGGACCATGACCGGACAGAGGCAGTCAGGTCAGGACCAGATAAGAAAAAGTTCAACCCGTGCCGTCTGGTCCAGCCCAGATGTCATCATGTTATGCTAATGAGCCAGGGGCCTTTAAGTGTCAGAGCCCAACCCGGGCAGACCAGTTTGGAGAATGAACCTGAAGTGGACACATAGCAGACCTTAAAATATGAACATGGTGTGAAGGGAAGTGTCAGCAATCCATAAAAGATGCAACGCAGAGAGGTGAGTATGTAAGACAGAGAGGCGGCCGCTGAGGCCTGAGCCTCATGGCAGGTGGAGGGTTAAGGATGTTTTACAGTACACTTTATTGAAAAGGGAATTTTCTTCAGTATTTAAATACATGCCAAGCTAATTTAATCATATAACCATAACCATATAATTAACATTATTTTCATTTTCTGTTTGCGTCTCATCTAGCCTCACCTCGCAGACGACAACAACACCCTGCTAACGGTTATGTCTTGTGCCCTGGACAGGATATCATCTTATACTGTAAGTTTATTAAAGAGACACTACAGTATAGATGATGTACTATCCAGGGTTTCATTCCCACTCTGGCGCTATCAGCACATGCTCAGGCCTAACTGTCCACAGGCTGCACACACTGCAGAGGAGGGCCGTCAAACCGTTACCATTACTGAGTTTTAGTAATGGTAAGGGTTATATGGCCCTCGCTCAATGTCGTCTGGACCAGGAGGAGGAAAAACAGGAAAAGCCTTTGATTGATGTCTTATTCATGAGCTTCGTCTCTTAATCCCATTTTTAGATGTACTTGTGGTTGCATGTAAAATAAAGCTTACGGTTCCCAAACAAATGACTGCCTCATTATTTTGGTAAAAGCACACGTGAAGCAGGGTTTCAGCTTTCTAAATGTCTTGTGTTTGAAGGATTGCTTTAATGTGCCAGCTGACATACATCAGCTATAATATTTTCAAGCAGCAGTTGGCTTGTCTAAGTGGTGATCTCTGCTGCGCAACCGGCTTGTCTAATCACTGGGAAGCAGCCATTTCAGAAAGAGCTTGAGGGCTTGACACAGCTTCTGTGAGACATTCAAGGCCTCTCCCTCTCTCCCTCCCCTCCCATCGCCCTTGCTTTAGGCCACTGGCTGGTTATTCATCAAGATGCCCCGGATAGAGTAACTGTCGAGTTAACTCACAGGCAGCAGGAATGAATCTAATCACCATTATCTGACCCATTTTAGCATCAGGTTAGTGCTCCATTTTGCCATCCATTAGGGAGACAATTCAGCCCTCGGGGGCAGAGCAGGGCTTTATAAGAGCCAAAAAAGCAGGGGGGGGGGAGAAAAAGGGAAGAAGCAGCGGAACAAAAAGTGATAGTCAGAGGGATGGATGGCCACACTTCAAAGGCAGCGGAGAAGGCTAAAGTGATGTGGGAGTGCGGGGAACAGGGGTGGATGGTACATCAGGGACATCTGAGTGAACATGACTGTGCAGGTCCCACTTCAGTTTATCTACAGTCCGTGTTTGCACGAGGCGCCCGCCAAGTAAAAAGCTCTGAGAGCCAAAGATAAACCATCGGCCTTTTCACAGCTCGCCAAACCTGCTCAGCCATAAACACACTGTCAAACTTGTGTCAAAACATCCATTTGATGAGAGTCTCTGTCATGTTTGTTACCTAAAATACATCAGTGCTAAATAAATGTCTATAATTCATAACACTTTATTTTGCAGCTTGTGTAAGCTGCTTTTAATCGACATGTTTTCTCTGTTTCACTGTCTTGAAATAATGAATACAGTTTTAGAATGATGTTGGGGTACCATGGGGGCCTTGCAGTTGACAGTCAATGACCCTGACTGGTGCTCAGTTAAGTCTCTGCTGTCAGCTGTCAAATAAAGGCATTGAATGTCCCCCAGAAAATCTAAGGAATATATTTTACATAGCTTTGTTTTACAGCAAAAACAGTTTTATCACATTTTTCTACCACTATAATGACAGCATCTTACAGGTATCACCTTTATATCCAAATGTTTTACATCTTATGGGACCACAGGGAAGAATGCTGCTGATGCAAACGTCAAACTTTGGCATACAACCTCAATTTCTCAAAGAAGTACAAGCTCAGTGGGAGCTCTGGGACTATGGACACAGTGTATGCCATCTCATAGTTCCTTTTCAGACTCACAATGAGATCTTATCCTTTGTTACAGAGATATCCAGCAGGATCTGTCTCCACCTTTTCATGTCTTCAGGATTGCACCATTAAAGTCCTTCCATCGTCTTCACTTTTTCAGCTTGGCTGAGAGCCTCAGCTTTACATCCCTCAGGTAGACGTGGCTCAGGTCCTCACCTGCCTCTTGGGCGATCTGTGCTACCATCTGGCCACCTGTGCCAATCACCATCTTCTACAGAAACAACAAGAAATACAGTGACATCAGGCACCAGTTTAAAAAAACACAAGGCCACAGGTTTTATTTTGCTTCAGGAAGAACAGTCCCACTTGAGAAAAATTTAAAAGATATAAATTTAGATTGGAATAGTCCCTGTGGAAAACAGTACCATGATACTGGTTGGCTGGATATAACACCAAAATATAGTATGTTAAAGGTTTCTTTTTAAGTTAAGATATTGAAATGTATCCCTATTAAATGATGATGGCAACTATGTTATGCTCGCTGACACCACAAAAATATTTTAGAGGATGTTTTTTTTTTAATTCATTTTTTATACGCCACTGTTCAGCCAATGTATTTCTACCTCCTGTTGAGGTTGTGTGTGAGGCTTGTTTTCCATCAAAAAGCCTGCACTGATTTGATAAAGTCAAAAAATATCATTTTCAGTTTATTCAAATAAAACTGAAAAATGTGGCTTTGCACCACGAACTATTTGCAAAATAGATGAGATTTGATTTCTTTGGTCAGTCATCCCTGGGAGTTCTAAGGCAATCTATATTTCTTATGTTATTCCCTTTGTTGAATGTAAAAACTAAAGAATGGTGTTGGTCTGAGTCACTCTTTTCAGCAGTCACTGGCCTTGAAACACTTCAGTAGCCCCGATGTAGCTTCAAATATTCTTTGTCATCAAATATGTATGGTTTAGAAAAGCTGCTCAAATATTTACAAGTTAAAAACATGAGGAAAAGGAAATCTAAAGGTATGGGGGAACAACAAATAAATATCAGATGCTTCAGATGTCACTTCACTTCCTGCAGTTTTGTGTCTGCAACTGACTCAACCTCTTCAATCAGTTTAAGACTGATATTTCAATAGACTGTTTGTGTTGCGTTTACATCACATCTGACTACTGGAAGAACAGAAGAAAACATTCATTTGTGCATTCCAGATTGTGATAATAGTGGGACTTTTTTGCAGGATTTGATGTGTCATTTGACACTGGCAGCCAAAAGTGATTAAAAATCTAAATTTGTCCACTTTTGCTAGCTGGGCCCCAGTGAACACACAAGCACTTTCTAGCTGACACAGTGAAATCACATTCGTCACCTCAACACATAAATGCTAAATTAACCCACAGTAAGTACTAGATAGATGGATAGTGTTGTTCATTAATCCCAGAGTGAAAGGTCAGTGTTACAGCAGCCAAGTCACACGAAACACACACATATATATACAATCTTTTTATTGTATATATAATACAAAGAAGAAAATAATCATAAATGTACACTAAACTAACCTCCTTTCAATAACCAGCTGGACATACACAAAAACATACATTTACAGAGTGCACTTACCATGTGAGAATCTTTCTTGACATAAAGTTTCACAGAAATAAGGAGTTTGCCCTCTTCTCCCTCTTGCCAGAGTTCAACAGTCTGAAAACAAAGACATTTAAAAGTTAGAAATTTCTCAAAAAGCCAGTACAGTGAGATAATTGTTCAAAGTGGAACAGGAAATGTCAGCTGCTGGTTGAGAGCTGTGGTCACTACTACACATCCCAGAATTCCTTGCCTGAAGGTGTCCTCCACAAGAGGCTGACTACCATATCTAATAAATAAGTGTTAAATATTTGCATATGAATTAATGTGTTGTTAGTTTGTCAGAAAACACTCATGCAACATACAGTAACTAATAACAACTATACAGTCTACACAGCAGCAATAAATACACACATGACAACATTGAAAATAATGAATGGGAAATGACATCCTTGGCCATCTACAGTGAGGCCAAGGTGAAGCAGGTGGAGGATGGGTCCAACAGCTGCATCAGGGCACATGTCAACATGTAGAGTGGAAGTGAGTATGAAGGGCTTTAAATAGGCCACAGAATCAGTGCAGTGGGATGATGTGTGTTGTCAATTAGCTGTCAGCTTAGCATCGCATGTGACTGTTGAGTGTCCATGCTGAATTGGTTCATTAGTCACCTGTGTCACTGAGTAAGGCACCTCCTGGGGCAGATGCTCCAAAAGCTTCTCTCGGATTATGTTTTTGCAGACTTCCTCTGGACTCTGATCGGTCAGGACTTCACTGTGGTACTGCCATGGACCTGGCTTAGCAGCAACCATAAAGTAGCTCTACAACAATGAGACAAAAATTAAACATTAAACTACAATGACACTAAGTCATAGAAAAAGAAAAATGAGATATTGAGAATAATCTCATACTGAACTAAAGCTAACATGTCTACCTGTAAAACTGCAATATAGCTGACACGTGCAAAGGTGTACAAGGTTTACAAAAGCTTCTGTTTGCATTTTAGTTAAGTATTCAATCTGTTCCAGTTTCCTTAGTTTTCAAAAGGGGGTGGAGAGAGGTTTTCTTCAAGGCATAACAACAGAAGTTTTTAACATATGTTTTGCACATTTTGAAATGGTAACACAGTTGTTCTTACTATGGCCATATGTGTGTACCTTCAGTGTCTCCACGTCTTCTCTGTCCACAGAGGAGAGCATGAAGACATCTTTGAAGTGAGGCCAGCCTCGCTGGCTGCTCAGCTCCTTCAGCTGCTCTTTGTTCAGCTCAGAGTTTGGCTCAGCGCTGCCCTCAGGCCCTGCGCTGTCCTCGTCGGCTGATAACTCTGAATCCCTCTCTGGCCTCTTTTTGGCCCACGGAGGCTTGATCACTGGCCTGACCCGCATTCTGCGTCCATTCACCACTCCACACGTCAGCTCTGCTGTGATATCCAGCAGCCTGTCTTTAGCCTTCACCAGGTCCACCTTAAAGAGAGAAGAGGGTTAGTGAAGACCTCTATAAGACACTTAAGTCCTGGTGATTATTTCTTTGAAGTGTTCAGAGGAAGTCTGGTGATATAATATTTTTTTTATTGTCATCAAATCCCAGGAAAGACTGAAACCAACAAAGTACTGACAGCCTCATACTGTACATCTTATTCCTCTGTGCCATAGAGCTCCACTGTTGTCAAAATGTGTCCAAATAAAAACACATCAGAGCCACACTGTTGCACATATATGATTCAGGGGAGAGAATACCTTATTGAGGACCAGGATTGCTGGGATGTCTGGGTGCTTGGCCAGGCACTTGAGCACCTCAAAGTCAAGCCTGCTGCACATCCATCTGTCTGCCACATCCACCACCACGACCACTGGAAACAGTTCCGATTATAAGCCACTGAGACTAAACACTATATCTCACTCTTAATATTCAATCTATGACACAAAAGAATAACTCAAAAAATTACTGGCTCAGAGTAAATATATATATATGTATAATACTTAGTTCGGCTTCTTTGACTGTGTTCCAAGGATCCACAAGCAAAGACTTCTCCAGCTGGTGTCTATGGAAACAGAGGATTCATTCATACATTACAATGTGTGATAATACTGTATGGAGACTACAGACTTTGAACAATACCAACAATATAAAAAAGAGAGGCACCTTTTAACTTTTGATGGGGTGGTGAGACCTGGAGTGTCCAGCAAAATCTGTAAAAATACAAATATATGCACTGACTCAAGCATCTGGCTGTTGAATGGTATTAAAATGCATCAGATAGATGTGAAAAAGTTCTTACTATCTGTGTATCATTCTCTGTTATGATGCCCAGGGAACGTGACCGTGTAGTGTGTACTTTCTTGGACACAGCAAACACCTTTAAGAAATGAACACTGACTTAAAAAAGTAAGCACCTCCTCCTCCTCCTCCTCCTCAGTGAGACAGATACATTGTAGTATAGAAGTTTAAAAGAGAGACAAGTTAAGACAGGGACCTTTCTGCCGAGGAGCTGATTGGACAATGTGGATTTCCCAGCATTTGGGGCACCTAATATAGCCACTTTCAAAACTTTTGGGTTGTCAGGCTGATCTGGATGCCTCAGTAACAAAGACATTTGTTCACCTGAAAAAAAATACAAGTGCAATTAATCATGAGACAGACAATGAAAGTTAATATGAAGCAGTAAAAACAGGAACTAGAACATGAGAGTGGTGGAGGGATGATGTCTGCAGTATTTGGAAAAAGGCTGAGGCAGAATGATCAGATGAGTTTAGGGATGTAAATCTCTGAGGCAGTGGTCTGGTTACCACTGTCCGGCGGAACTGAGGCTGGGAGGCGATAAAAGCTGCTGTCTGCCTCTGCTGCTTTGCCTTTCATCAGTCTGTTGAGCAACGCCTCTGATGTAATAAAACAAGCAGGAGTGAAGATAAATCCATTCCTCCCTCCTCTGCTGCAGGCAGCACTTCCTGTAAAGACATCAACATATCCATCACTTCACTGCCAGCAGGGCTGCAAGGTAACTGACTGATTGTACTTATTTGGATGATAGGCTGACGCAGTCTTATTATGCTTTCAGATGATCACTGTTTATAATGTTTATCATGTCATAAAATGTATCCCAGAAACGTCTCATTCTAACTAAGTGTTGGAGTGTTTGTGCAGATTGAGTAGTCCTTTAGAAATCACACAAGATTTACTATGAATATTAAATATTTAACATTTTTACCTAAAAATGACATACCTTCAAAGGTACCCTTTGGAGTTTTTGACCACTGGTAGTGTTACAGAGCAAAGTTTTACGAGTGGGCCTCTGTTATTTCAGTATCGTGAATGAGCATGTGGCAGCATAATTTACTTCCTCCAGTTGGTTTCAGGCTGTTCTGCTGATGAACAGTTAGTGGTTGTTAACACACCAACAGACCTTACAATGTGCCAAAAAAGCCAGTGAAGAAGACTGCCAGCAAGCCGACATAGATATAAACAATTCGCAATTGCAAATATTTGCAAAAATGCGTGCTATGCAAATGGTTTATGACGAAGGACATCCCTTCAGCTAATTTGTTAAACCTCAAGGATACATACAGTGCATTTTGATGGGAAGCATTGACTGTAAACAAACCTTTAGATAACATTTTCTGGTTCCACTTTTTGAAAAAGTGGAAATGCGAGAACCTGCTAATTTTCTCTATTGTATATTATGGCAAATGACATAAAAATGAGACATCATTGAGGTCTGGGCTGTTGGTTAGACAACACAAACAATCTGGAGACATGTTTCTTTGTTGGGCAATTGTTATGGCAAAACCATTAACTGATTAATTTGAAAAAATCTACACAGATTAATCTATAATTAAAAAAAAAAAAAAAAACATAGCCCTCGTTCAAACAAATGCATGGATGTAATGTATGCGACCCAGTTGAACCCAGGTTGTCCAGCATGTGAGCCAGCTAAATTTTTAAATATCCCCTCCAGACATAAAAATAGTCTGTTTAATTACTTAGTTTTAAAAAAATCTCCAAATTACATCTGCTCCTGTAATATATGAATATTTAAACATTGTTCATTTCACTGGGTTAAGTGCTGGATACAAATGTCTCCTACTTTACCCACTCTCAGTGTATGTGTCCTGGAGGCTTCATCAGATAAATGTAAAAATAGTTTTCTCTCTATAGCTCAAACATCCATAGCTCAAGTAAAGGAACATTTCTGAGAGGTGGGGGAGGTAAAAACTTTATCGGTGCAGAACATTGAATTTAATCTGGGTGTGTTTCTAAAATGGGAAAGAAATTTTAGAATTTTATCAAAATAAGATTCTGGTGTGCCTGCTGCCTTGTCAGGTTGCATTGGATGTGTGCCTGTGTCTCATACTCCGTCTCAGTGACACGGGAACTGATGGGATAAATGAAAAGCAGCATAATATAGTTTTTATGAACGTGTCAATCAGAGGAGCAGAGAGATGTCCTGATTTGTCTGTTTTGTCGCCCTGTCCCCTTCAAATGTCAGTGTACGCTGCTGAACTGAAGGTCACATTTTACCCATTTTGTACTCGTGCCATACTTTACTAGCGACTAAATACGTATCCATGCTAACAAAAATGAAAATACACGAGCAGCAGATGATCCTTTTAGCACTGACCTGCTTTGAGAAGCCATGACGCACTTTCCTGTCGAACAGACACGACGACCCGTCTGGAGAGGACGGCGGAGTCTCTGAAAAACCGAGCACCTACTCTAAAAGCCATGGAGCTTAGATAACAGTTACTGCTGTATTTCAGCTAATATGAAAGTATTTGTCGTTTGAGAGGTGAGCATGCCTGTTTACATTCACATTGCCCATAGGGTGGAACCATATTGCTTTGACCAAAGACAAACATCTTCCGGTCTGAAGAATGTCCTCACCGAGGTTAGGGTGGAGGCTACACCGCCCCCTAGCGCCCAATATTTCAAAAGATAATTTGCCTTTCTCCTTCATGCTGTCTTTAGCAGTCGTTAAACTCAGGACATCAGTCTGACAGTGGTGTCCTCACAGCTTAAAACACCTCAGCAAAGATTCCCATTTGACTACTGACCAGAGGAGGAGTTGTGTCTAAAGCAACCCAGTTTGAAATGTCTCCTGTTGGCATGACATGAGTTGACCTAGGTTATTTACATTTACACAGTTAGTACCTGATGCTTCTATCTAGAGAGATCCACTAAGACTGCACCAGTAGAATAAGCTTCAGTTCCTACAACAACAATGACAGATTAGAGTCTAAGTGACCTTAAAATGATGCATAAGAGAAAAGCACCAAGGAAAGAAATAACAAGAGTTAAAGAATGAGGTGGAAGATAATTCAATTTAGAGGAACTGAAATGAGCAGGGAGAGGAAATCATTCAAGTGGAAAAAACTGCACTGCAGGTTTTGAAACCAAAATGATGACAGGGTTAATTCACATTTATATGTACATTAATTTGTAAAATAACTAAATAAAATAGCAGCCATGCTTCATTTTGCATCAAACCCTCTGGAACTCCCTCACAGCTCCTGGGGCCCCTGTTTAGGAACCACCTGTCTACAGCAGGTAGGATATTCAGAGGCTAAAATCAGCCAACGGCAATTCTAAATCAGCTCATCACAATGCACAAACACTCTGCCGACATGAGCAACTCGCAGTTTAAAATGGATGACAGCGCTCAAAGGATCTTTTGGCTCGGGTGATATTCTCCAGATTACTTTGTGAGGGATGGTGCGGCTGTAACCACAAATCAGATTGCACTGCGCAGACTTTTTCTTTCCCTCTTGTCCCTTGAGTACACACAACAGAGCTTATCCCCAAGGGTGCTTGAAGCACAGTTGTGACAATGCTGCTGAGGATATATCGAGCATTCATGCTTAGAGCAATATGCCAACATGAGGAAAACACAGCATTCTCTTGTAGTCACACCTTATAACTCCTCAGGACTAATTCGCAATGACAAGCTTATATAATCACTTGATAACCATGAAGTCTGTAAGGTTAATCATCAGACTAAAAGGACACCGTTTGCATATTGATTGATTACTGTAACACGTAGTTTTCATTCTGTATGGCAAAGCCAGGCAGAGCAGATGTCTCCCTATAGTCCATCAAATGCGCCGGCTGTTTGTTAGTCCTCGAGGACTTGCTCGGGGCGGAACAAACACCTCCACTGGGGAGAATGATGAAGGATATCAGGTAGCTCACAATCTGTCATCATCTAACTCTAAAAGCTCAGCAGCAATGGAAGGGCAACAAAAATGGAGCTTTTAGTAGACACTTTCTGCCGAATTCCAATTGAACCAGAAACCAAAAGGATATTTGAGGATCAGTAATGTTTGAACTTTCTCTCTATCTGCCTCCCTCCCACTCTCTCCCTCTCTCTCTCTCTCTCTCAAATTCATTCAAGGCCTTTTCTCCCTCCGGGCTTTCCTCACATGGCCATTTCACGTGGGAGTGTATCAGAGTTCTTTCTATGACTGCATTAACTTTGGCCTTCAGAAAGAGCTCTCTCTCTAAAAAAAAAAAAAGACAAAAAGGCTTCGCCTGCAGACCATTTAATCATAAGCTGTAGCCCACTTTGCCATTTGAAGTGCACTTGCCAATGAGATTCAGCATGGTGTTACAGAAAACCTCTCTCTCTGTGCTGTAATTCAGTGTGCTGATGATTCCTAATCAATCTCGTTCTCTGTAATTCAAACAGAACACACATATATTGATAGGGAACAGGTCAAAACTCCCTGAATATGCAGAATTTTTCTGCAGCTGAACCAGGTGATGTGAGACAAAGAGGTCTTTGCTCTCTTGTTCATTTGCTGGGGTTAGATGTGAAATAACTGGCAGCTCCTCTACTAATAAGAAGACCTTGCTGCTCATGAGGAATAACAGAGTGCG
Source organism: Lates calcarifer (assembly GCF_001640805.2). NCBI lineage: Eukaryota > Metazoa > Chordata > Actinopteri > Centropomidae > Lates > Lates calcarifer. The sequence continues at coordinate 8,679,348 of NC_066852.1, forward strand.
TGGAATAAGAGGCACGAGCCATGGGGAATGTCAACGGGGAGCAGAGGTGGGAAAAAACAATCAGTCAGTGCGTCAGAGCATCCATCACTCCATCACCACTGATTGCAGGGAGAGGCGTGATGCTGCACAGCTGGCTGACTGTCTATAAAACAGCCACTCCTGAACTTTTTCATGCTGAAAACTCCCAATGCAGTCAGGTTATTTGTAAAAGGTCCCACAGATTAATGAATGGATGGATGAATTTCCACATCTGATAAATGAGAAAGCAGAGAGATTTGTGTTATGCGATGCCCTGAAGGTCCCCCAAGGTCCCTCGATTCAGCAATCACTTCTCTATATGTTCTTGTTCAGACTGCTTTTTAAAAGAGGTTATTTAGCTCCCAAACTACCCATATAGGTCACATTGATGCTCTGATTGTACAATCTCTCTCTCAGTGGGGGAGATAAAGGAAAAAAAAACTTTTATTCATTCTAGACTTGCAATCGATGGGACTTGTCTGTGAAGTGGATCGATAATGCCTCCCTTTGAAATCATCAATCACGTCAGTGGTGAATTTAAAAAGCGTAATTAGGAACAGCGTTCTTAAACATCCTGTATTGACGTCTTCTTTGGTATGGAGAAAGACACCATTCTGCATCATTAACTTTGTATTATTGCCTGATGGAGCCTGCTGCTGCTACTTCCCCACCTGCTGAACTCGGAGCGCTGTGTGTGATTGGGCTTTCAGACCAAATTCTCCCCTCTTTCACTTGCTGATGGGGGAAGTGAAGCTTGCAGGCCTAAATTGGCTGGAGTATTGTAATAAGCCCAGTCCATACTGGAAGCCAGGCCACAGCTTATCCTTCGCAGTGCTGTATTTCAGAAATGTTTGTGGAGTTGAACATGTGTAATTTTCTCTCTAATCATCTTTTTGATTGCTTTTGTGCAGGTTCTAAGCTGACATGACATTACATGACCATGAACACACATTCTCCAGCATCCCCATAACTCGCCACACTCTTCAGTGTTGTCCATCTGTCTCTCTCTGGTAATAAAATGGTATCAATACTGTGGAGAGGGCAGGTGGGCGGTTGTAATGGAGTAATTTATTTTAGTTGTCACAGAAATATAAGTCTTTGATTAGGGAGCTATACACATCAGGTTGCACAAATAGAACCTTTCATCAAATCACAAAGCATGTGACACTATTGACCGTGGAGTCTTCTCACTGAGTTTAATCTTCCCAGCAAAATGCATAATACAGTATGTGAAGAGCTCAATGACACATAATCCAAGAGTAATACGACTCTTGCTAGTGTACCAAATGAGTATTACATTTGGGCCAGTAAAATGCATGAACAAGCTGTATTTTGAAAGTTAAGCTGAAAATGTTGATGCAAGAAATAACGATTATCATTATTAAATAACAAACCACTAACAACTGAATGTGTTTGAGACATCTTTGCTACCGGTTTGGTGGCTACCCAGGTTCAATGTGTTCATCCATATTATAAATACATACCCCTAATGTTATCTAGCTAAACTGATCCAAGGTGATGTCAAGGATCCAAAAACCATGGGCACTGCTCCAGTACAACTGATGTGAAAAGAATTTTGTTTGTGTTATCGCCATCGCACCCAACAACACTGCATACAGGTGTGGTGATTTAAGTGATTTAGGTTTCATGTTCAGGTGTACAAAAATTGTTAGGGTTATTGGTCAAAAAGTAATACAGAGATGGGTGACTCAACTTTACTCTTTGGGCAACAAGTATCAAAAAACAAGGGAAAAACCAGAATAAATTGCTGTACAAACATAACAAATGCAGATGCTCCAACTGAGGGCACAATGGCTCACTGAATCATTTGATGAGTTTGAAAACGATGTGAATCACATGCTGTGGCCTTTGCAGTCACCAGATCTCTACCCAACTGAACACCAATGGGAGATTTTAGAGTGAATGTTATAATGATGTTAGAAAACACCCTCAACCATCATCATCAAAACTCAAATCATCAGCCATCTTGAAGAATTTTTGTAAAATTATTATTTTCCAAAAATAACTACAGCTGTCAAATTAATGTAGTGGAGAATAAAATGCAGTATTTTACTCTTAAATGTATTTAAGTATAACTCTAAAGTTGAATAAAAAAAAAACTAAATTAAAGTACAAAAGTTGTGCTTAAATACCGTATTTGACTTTGGTTATTTTAGGTTTTAAGAGTTAGGTTTCACAACTGATCACATTGCATGCAAACCCACCACACCCATTAGAACATTATTATTATTTCACAAACAAAATAGTTACGATTTTAATAGCTTTTTTGTTTCTTAGTTTTTTGCTTTTTCCTACTGATGACAGACAATAGGATACAGGTAGACAAGAGTTTTACATGTAGTTTGACATTATTATCTAGGCACTGTGATTAAACACCAACATCTATTTTGCGTTGTCTCTCTAATTTCACCTCCCACTCCCGTACAAATATTTAATCGCCCAATTAAATCCCACTCTGACTGTACCTTTAAACTCCTCGTCTGTCCTGCGCAGCGCACAGCGCAGTCTGGAACTGTCCCAGGTACTGCGCATGCGCCGAAAGTTGCTGCCGCAGACAGCAGCAGCAGTGATTCGGCAGCGCAGGGCAACGGGAGAAAATCTGTCCGTTTTAAACCATGGCGACGTACTAAACGATGCCTTTCGCAGAGGTAAACGGAGAGTAAGTAGTTGTATCTTAATAACACGCCTGCCGCCCTTTACTGTGTGACATCCTCTCAAATTGTTGGCATAAATGTCAGGAAAGGTTGAGAAGGCAACAATGGGACTGTGTATGTTTCAGACTGGCTGGCTAGGTTAGCTAGCCAGGAGCCTGGGCAGTCAGCTGGCACACTGGCAACATGCAGGTTTACAGCTACTATACTGCTCCCCTGTACTGTCTGTGTGTCTGCTGTAAGTCTTTACGGTTTAACTGACTCTCATGAGAGTACACTAAAGAAGGCATACATTCTTGTTGAAAACTGGTGTTAACTGAATGAAACTGGGATTGTGGTGCTGAGCTGGTTAGCTAGTAGTTTTTTTTTGCAATATGACAACAACCAGTGAGGATTATGTGGAGCTCCATTTGCCTGCCAAATCATCGTCATTATTGTAGTTTCATTATGTTTTGTGCCTCATCTCAAGAGAAATTGTAATTGTAATATCCTCTCCTGGAAGGAGCCGGGGCTGTGGATGAAGTTGAAAGTGTGGTTATCTTATGCTATTCCTGGCTTTCAGAGTATGGTATAGCTGTCACTAAGTTGTCTCCCGCTGCCCGTATCTGATACACTCATCAGGATGTGTGTGCATATATCCATATTTAGTGTCAGTCGTCTTCATCCCGTGATACAGATGTTTGTGTGTGTGTGTGTGTGTGTGTGTGTGTGTGTGTGTGTGTACGTGTGTGCGCGCGCGCGCGCTCTCTCTCTCTCTCTCTCTCTCTCCTTGCTCGCCAGCGGCGTGTCTGCAAATAGCGCCTCTTATTATAAGGACACAGGGAAAAGTGTTTCCACCTGCAAAGGCAAGTGTTAAAGGTGATAACAAAAGGTTGACGTCACCGGGCTCATCCTGATCCTGCCGCACAACCTCGACCACTGAGGAGGTGGAGGAGGAGTGCAGGAGGAGTAGTTTCAGAGGAGGAGAGCAGCTCTCTCTCTTTTTTGCCATAACGTCTAATGGTTCGTGTCTGGAAGGAAAGGGTCTATCTCTGATCAAATTTCGGGTATCCTAAGGGCGCACTTAACTAATGGGATCTTATCGATGTTTCTCCCCCTCCAAGCCTGATCTTTACACGGCGGAATGTTAATGTTGCCACAGCCTGTCCGTGTTGTCTTTGGCTGCTCTGAGTCTGGCTTTATTGTTGTAGTCGGTCTATAATGACATGGAGCTTGACGGATATGATTAAAAAACATACCGCAGTAAAGCAACACTCCTGTGACTGACTGGACTATGGAAGTGATCGGTTTCACTCTGCACATGGTAAGATGATAAAACATTTTGTGGAGAATTGTCGGAGAGAACTGCTCGGTCTACAATTTGCATGACAATTTTGACAATCTGTCTAAATATAAAAAGCCATTAAACTTTCTTTACCATAACAAAGGTGAAACTGTTTAGTTTAAGTCAGCAGGGAGGATGTGCTCAATGATATCCTGCGCTTACTCAAACAAGAGCCTGACATTACTTGCCTCAAAAGTGCAGTTTTGCAATGTAGCTTTCTTCCCCTACATTTTCCAAAGAGCAGATAATTAAATTTCAGACCATGTTGTCTGGGAAACTCAGGCCCCTCGACTCTCTGCAATTATCGTGTAGAAGGAACCCTTTTTGCATTGGGGTGCTATGTTTCCCAGCACAATGAAGATTAATTAGGTCTTAGAAACAAATGACTGTAAGGCCTCCTCCCATCTGTAAAATGCAGTCTGCCTCTAATGACAGCAATCTGACAGACACCTAGAAGAATGAAAGTAAAATGCTCCACAGATACTGCGAGATATTACAAATGCGGAGACAAATAACTTTTTACAGTACATGCTGTATTTTGCATAACACAAAGCTTAGTGATTAAACTTTGGCATTAGTGCATTAGTTAATTAGTTTCTGTGTGTGCTCTTGAACACGTGCTTGCGTCTATTTAAGTCTGAAAAAAGATGAGTGTGTTTGCTCTTACTCAAAAAGGCAGCAGATAAGCCCAAATGTCAGGAGCACCTGGTTCATTTGTTCATGTCATGCTGGTCAGCATTGTAGAAAATTATGGTGTTTCACCAAATTGAAATACCACTTGAATGCATGTGTTAATTAGAGCTCTGCATGGCTTTTCAAAGTGTCTCCTCTCCTCTTCCTGTGAGTCATGTGCTGACTCTTTGACCTGTCACCGCAAACCCAGAGTCTTTGCTGAGGACAAACTGACAGGAAAGCAAGTTTGCCATGGTTTTTCAGCCAACCACTGACAAATATATTGGAACATATTGATTTACATTGTGGGCAGAGTAGGGTAATTTCCTCTAAAATACTTGTGTAGCATCTTGGCTGCTTTTGCCTCACAGTCTACAATTTGCCTGTGGATGAGGTTAAACTATTGTAGAAAAAAATACATGTAGTCAACATACACACCTGCGTGTTTAAGCTAACATGAGTGGAAGCTTTAAATTAGAGTGTTGAGTAGAGTACAGCATGATTGTAATATGCTCACCCTCACAGTTTTCTAGATACTAATCTTACTCTATCAAACTTTCCTCTTGTAAACAAATGGCAAGGCACCTATTAGTGAGTGATGGTTGGTTTCACAGAGCAAAATCAATCATTCTGAGCACCTTACACTGACATCCAGATGTTTTGTGTTTCAGAGGGTTCTACACATGACAGCCAAATGGTCTGATTCCCAACATTAGGCTTGTTTCAGACAGCAGTAATAAGAGGATAACATCAAAGCTCTGCTTTATTTCTTGGAGACTTCAGAGCAAGACTATGAATAACAGATCACAAGGTACAAAGAGTGAACCAGAGAACTTGAGCAGCTTTTATGTTTCAGCTGTTGTTGGGATTCACAGGGAGCTCATTAAAATACATTGATTAGTAACAGTCCTGATTCTGTGATTGTTGACTGTGAAATGGCTCGGCTAACCAGCATATTTTTGATACAATGATTTTCTGTGCTGGGATGAGCCACTTGGCTGGTGCTCATTTTGGTTTATTCAAAGCCAGTCATTTGATGTAGCATTTTAGCGACGGTGCTTGAATTGGAAATGCGTAACTGTGCACTCTCCCCAATGCAATACATTTGTTCCTTTCATATTCCAGCGGGGGCCTGTGTATGTTAAATCTCTTGCAGGTGTTGTCTGTGAAGTTTATGTGCATAGCAGATTTTTATTTTCCTCACCTCAGGCATTTTAGATGAGCAGCATTTGTTGAATATCATCCATTTGCTAAATGAGGCTGCCCCCCCCCGTCCCGGACAGCAGGGCAGAGATTTCCCAGGTACCAATGACCTGCCAACCGGCTCCACCTTTCAGTCCTCCAGTCACCAATGCAGCTGTCAGTCCGCACTCACCCACTCAGCCACCCACCATTTGGAGACACTGTCTGTGAGGCCACCCGATGCCTTCTCAGCTGTATGAGTCTGGTTACAGACAGGGAGCAGATGTTTGGTAGCCTTTGTGCAAGTAGGCAAAGTCAAGAGACAGAGTGTGAGGGTCAAACGCAGGTCAGGCTGGGAGTAAAGAACTGCAGCCACATGATACATCCAGATCAGGTGTTGAGGACATCATGGGCAACTTCAGGATACCTCTGAGAACAAGGGACTGACCTGCAGGGCTCAGGCTGTGGGTCAGCTGTTACATGGTATTTAGTTTGGTTCACATGGGTTGTTTTATGTTGTGCCAAATAACTGCAGGCGATAGGCCTGATTTGATGATACACTTTGTGTCTTTGTTTGCTACATATTTGTGTTCTTCATGGCTCTTTTTTGCATGGATTTGCATATTACCCAGCAGGTCCAATTAGGGCAAAAAGCCCTACTCTTTCTGGATAGTTTGCGTAATCAGCAAACCCAAGGCTTTAAGCCAGGGAGTACTGCAAACTGATGTTACAAACACCAAGACCAAAGGGCTTTCTGAAATTGTTGTGTCTTCAGCTTGAGGGCAATCAGGGAGGAATCCGGGCCTCCTGGTGACATTCACGGCAAAAACAGCATTCACAGCAGCAGGAGGAGCAGGGTTTGGTTCAGGACAGCATCTGTCTGATCAGGCTTGTCGGAGGCACTGGAGACGACAGGGCTGTTTATCCACCTCCATCTCACAGGAACAGCAGAAGAGCAGGGCAGATACTGTTATCTGTTTATGACACAAGATAAGGCCGTCTCAATCGGATCACTGACCCTCCACAGAAAATCTCCATCCCCAATACCATGCCCTCTGTAATAAGAGGTTGCCAGGCGAGTCCCATATCACTCTTAAGTAATCCTAATAGATGCCATTAGCATGTCCGCAGTTATTGCTGTAGTTTTCCAATGTCCATGCCAACTGTACATATCAGGGCATCATTAGCCATCACCAGAGAGGCTCACAGTCTGACCTGGTCTGTGGGGTCAGAAAGAATGCCACAACAAAGCACCAGTAAAGCTGTGGGGTGATATCAAGTGGAAGGGATAGAGGGAGAGTGAACTCAAAGTGTCATAGTTGGCGCAGACATTAGATAAGGCTAAGCTACGAGAGGATTAGAGAGGGAGGAGATGTAAAATGCTGTCGGCTAATTGGGCTTTATTTTTAATATTTCAGAGGGTTCATTAGAGACTAAATTGGTGAAGGATTTCAGCTCTGGCTGTAGTCTGAGGGCCTTTTGGGGACAAGCCTTACAACCTGAATAACAGCAGATAATTTTGGTCGAGGTCTTGTCATTGAACACATGGTACAAGAGTTTTTGTTTTTTTTGTTTTTTTATTTAAATGCTACTTTTGTTTCCCAGAACTTCAGTTATGTTACAAAGCTAAATTTCCTACCTCTCCCACTTATCTTACAATAAGAATACAGTGACAGTCATGTATTTGAACTATTTAAAGTAAAAATTTTTATTTTCTTGCCAGGATAGTAGCTTCATGAAATTGGTAGTAAAAACTGAAATCTTTGAGAGGGCGCAGTGACCTTAAGGATGAAGTTTAGGGTGTCATACATTTATCTTCCCCCAAGTGACAAAGCAGTGAATGTATCTGAAGGCATTGGTGCTAAGAGCTATGTTGGAGAGGGACGGAGCCTGAGCTGAGAGAGCTAGTGAGGGGTGAGCGGTCAGTGCACGCCACTTTGCCATGACCCTACTCAGTTTATCATTGGTTGCACCACTTCTCCAGGCCTCTGTGTGTGAGTGGGTGTGTGTGTGTTTTTCTGTGTGCGTCCAGTGTACCAGAGAGCGAGTGGCACATAGAATGGGGCCCTTTATAACCTCCTAACCCTCTGGTCCTGTTTGCAGCCATTGTTGGCCACAGTGAATGGTATCTCCGTGCCTTGAAAAGTAACCAGATGACATTCTTCCTGTTGTTCAAAAGGGCCCAGGGTTGTGTTGTGAAAAGCGGCTGAAAGGATGAGCTAAGACTGTGACCTTCAGAGGCTAATCTCTGGCATGTCATTCACTGCCTGTTTGAGGCAAATGCAGACCTTTCTCTCTGATAGCAATGCACTAAGTCAAACAAGGTAGAAATTCCTCTTAGGGTTTCAACAGTTACTCTCCAAAAACAGTCAAGTTTTTTTTTTTTTTATTGAACATCCACTATAAAGGAACTAGAGGGTGTCTTGTAGAGGCTGAACTGAATCATTATTCCAGACAGGCAGTGTGTCTGACACCTACATTGTCCAAACAGTTTCTTCAGGCTGTGACTGAGCCCTCTGTACACAGACCTGTGGCATCAGCAGCCCCTCTCTACTGCATGCTGAAATACCGCCACTGCTGTGAAAGCAGAGGGGATGAAATGCACTTAGTGAGACAGTAAACATCGGTGCGGCTCTCAAACTAGCTTACGTTGTTTATGTCTCCTCCTCTCTTGTGTATTTGCTGTCTTCAGCTGGCTGCGTTTCCTGGAATGTGCAGAGATGCAGTTGTCGCTCTGCGGGGGGATGTTGGCTGTAATCACAGTTCATAGTTCAACTCTGTAGCTGGAGGAGTCGCATTATTATCCTGAACTAGACGACCACACTTGACATTACTGTTTTTGTGTATTGAGATAATTGTTGCAGGATTTTTATAATGAAGATTGTTGGCTGCACAATAGATGCATATCCTTTTTTTCTGTGTATATTACCAGGTTTAAAACTTGCCTCTTAAACTTTGAATCACATCTGTTACATTTCAGACAACAGCCTTCACAGCATAATACAATGTGGCTACATAGTCGCTCTACACCATGACTCTCAAAACCCCTTTCTCCAGATGCATTTAGTTCACACACAGAACGAGCCTTTACCATTAATGTGTTCAAGGGGATTTGCTTTTCAGCACATTAGAATACACTTAACTGGCATTGAGCTGTCTTTGTGCCTGTTTAAATGATCTCTGAGAGCAGGTCTTCGAGTGAGAACATTTTCTGCCTGTGTCCTGTGAATAGCACTCGTGCTTCCTGTGTTAGTGCTGTGCCACCTGTATGGGGTTAAAATTGGGGTCAGACCTCTTGCTGGAGTCTGTTGTTCGGGTCCCCCTCTTTTTGCAGGAGCCGGTTGTGATGGGGAAAAGAAAAGCTGTCAGATTTTTAAAGGCCTCTTTTGTCAGACATCTTTCAACGATAAATGATTGGCATATCTCCTGTTATTTCCCCCTTTTGTTAGCGGCCATTGAGTTCGAGAGCAAATAGTAAAACTGGCCATTATGTGTGATGTGTTTGCAGCCTGTGTGTGTGTGCGCGCACACACACGCACGCACATGTGCATGTGCATACATAAAAAGGCGAGGTTGTTTACAAAGGAAGCATTGAATTAGAAAAGGAAAATGTCAACTTTTATCATGCTACTGCACAACCATTTTGCATTAGTCAGAAAATATCCCCTGAAGTAGTGTAACATCCGCAGAATGTGATTGAGATAGAGAGGGAGACGGGGTGGGGGTAGAGGAAGAAGGGTGGGCCACAATTTGAAAGGCATACTTGAAAGTACTCGTGTGTAAAGAGTCCTGAGGCAGGTCATGTTGCTGTGTGACAGAGAAGCATTCGTCTTGCTGTGTATCTGACATCCCAGGGTCTCATTGCGAGGGTTTGCCTGCACTGCGTGTCGGCTTTCTGTAATTAATAGCCAGTAGCCCCCTCACCCCATCCAAGGACCAGGTGCTGCTTAGATCTGCCCTGGCATGGAAAGACAGCAGATACGGTTGCAGGTTTCACTATTACTGAGGTAAAACTTGCAGATGTCACCATCATCTCTCTCACTTCATACATCTCGGCTGACTGTGTATATATAAACACACAGTCCTGGACCCAAAACAAAGAGATGTTTAATCATTACTGTGAATTTTAATGGTCCACTGCTGATGGATAGCTTGTTGGTAAAAGATGTGGTTCATTTAGTCTACTTTGTGTCAAGCACCATTGTACTCATGTCCTGTGCTGTTTAGCAGGTCTTGCGGCCCTGACAGATTGCCATCCCGATGGGGAGATTTACCCAGCCAGCACTGCCTATGGCACTGACACCATCATTAGGCTTTGATCAGCTGCAGTCTGCAAGGAGAAGAGGAGAGAGTAATATTCTTGATCTAATTACTAGGAGACATTTCAGGCAGTGTAATGTGTGATTTAACCTCTTGTCAGAGGCTATAAAAGGAAGCTGGGTTAATCTTCCTGGCAACCTCTTTTTCCACGCAGGGGAGAGTGCCTTTAAATTTCCATTTCCCATGAACTGGTAAAAACCACTATGGCAGAGCACTATGCTGACACACTACTGCAGACTTTCTACTTGAAATCTCTCAAGGCAAGAGTTCTCTGACCTTTGAATGTTAGCAACAGCTGGTTCGCCGGAACTCACGTGCTATGTGCATTTGGAGAATTGCAAGTAGAACAAAAAGCTGTCCTTTTGACTTCTGTATGCTTCCTCCAAATGGATTGTTTTGTAGCCCCCTTTGTTTCTGTCTCTCTCTCTCTCTCATTCTTTCTCTCATTCTTTCTCTCTCTCTCTCGCCATCACCACCCACACACTGCAGCATGATGAGTGCAGGAGCCTTGATTGAACAAATAGATTGTAAGTGGAATCGAGGGGTTTGGGTTAATCAGTCAAACATAGTTAAACAATTCTTTGGACATGAAGGGATTAGTCTTGCCTGCATTGAGCTCATCAGAGCCTATTCTCCCCAGTGCTGGCTGGGCTTTTAGGGCCAAGGGCCACGGCCTCTCTGACTCCATGAAGAACCACACACGCACCCCTCAGCATGCTCCATTGCCTCTGAATGCCCCACCACTCTCCTCTCCCTTTGTTACTGAGTACAATTGGAATGATGGATTAGCAAATTAAATGTAGACCCTTCTATTCATGGCCACCCTGGCTCAAAGTCTCATTCACTAGATCTGTCACAAACCTACTTTAAAATGGTTACCAGGTTCACTGTATGTCTTTTAATTCCTTCAGAAAAATGTGTCTTTTACCTTAAAGCTACTCTAGAAAACCAGTTCAGTGACTCTTTGCCAACACAAGGGCTCTCAGTATCTTGTTTTTACAGGATGACTTCCTGTGCATTTTCTTCTCCTTTTATTACTGAGTGCTGATCACACTGATAGGAAGTGGCCCTGATATGATGATGTGTGGTGTTGGCAAGCTCGGTACACAGCTGCAGCCAGCCTGAGCCTGCTCTAAATTACCTGTGTCATTGTCCCCTCTGTGTTCCTGAGAGCAGGGCAGAGACCCTGTTGGCCCACAGATAAAATTGACCTGCCTGACCCACGTTCCCTTAAAATACCACCATGTTGTTCAGTTTAAATTTTTGAGATATTTGGTGTTCTATATACCATGGTTTTGTAGTAGGCACTATGAAGTTTGCATTTATTTGTTTTACATGATTTACTATGATGTTTTGCTCCCCTTTTAACCTATAATTTTAACGTTTAGTGTTTCTGGTGATAGTATCCTTGAATCTTAATGTCAGGGCAACAAAGCCTCTCTGAGGTGAATGTTTAAGACAAACAAGTTCACATTATTCACAGTATCTCTGCCTCACATAATGCTCTTATGTTCTATCTAGAGCTGAAAAGATTGGTGGATGAATGGATTAGTCGATAAACTATTTGTTTAAATAATTTCTTAAATAAAAATACCCATTATGAACTGATTGCAGCTTTGCAGTTGTAGGGATTAGCTGCCATATCTGTCTTATTTGATGTTAAACAGTTGCAAGCTATCTGATGACGTCACCTACAGCTTTGTGATGTACATTTTACACTTTTTTTTAAACATTTTATAATAACATGAACCACAACAATAGAAAGAAAAAAGAGAAAGAAATAAATCATCAGTTTGTTTTGAAATTAAATTAATTATTCTGTGCAGCCCTGTAGTTTTAACTGTGGTGATGTATGTGTAGTTTTTTTAATGTTTATAATTTAAACCACACACAAATATTTTCTTAATATTATGAAATGTTATAATTTTTAAATTAATAATGAAAACATTCTCCATAACTTTTCCCCTGCAAGATGAACTATTTTCAGTTTTTACCCCACTAAGCAGTCAACACAGGCCCCCGCTATCTCTTGCTCTCACTGGCCCAAAGTCCCTCCTACAGTGCAGTGTGGAGGGGGGTGGGGGTGGATTGCTGTGCTCTGTAGAGACCCCAATTAGCAGGACTAGCAGGCCTGCTGAAGGTCACTCCCAGAGCTTTGGTGTGAAAAAAGAGGAGGGCTGGGCCGGTCAGAAGCAGCTCAGAGAGTGACGGGGCTGAGACTCTCAGCTGGACCCAGGAGTTCTCACATAATAACCATACTTTCTTAACAGCAACAGCAGTTTGCATATTCTTCGTTATACAGTGTTGGCAAAAAGTGGCTCAGGATTTTGTTAAAGGTCAAGCGTTCTCGGCGGACTGTCATAGTATATTGTGACCATATCTGAGAGATCCATTTGTCATTAGCTCCAAAGTCCCCTACTTCATCAGCCCGTGTCTGGTGTCGGCTATCTGGGCCTGATTGATAGCTCTGTCCTTATTGAAGGGAACGGGGGGTCGATGGCAAAAAATTTGCTGCTGGGTGCATTAATGCGGTGTTCAATGGCATAGACCTTTGAGCATGCCTCATCAGTCTTGAATCATTGGACGGCCGCAGGAGATCTGTATGAGCAGACATGATGCAAGAACGCAAGAGAGAGAGTGATAGGAGAAGGAGTTTTTATCAGCTGGGCTAACTCTATTACTCATATGACTCTATCTCACCGGTACAGACTAGACTAAGAGATTGAATATTTTGATTTAAGATTTATGTATTCAGGACTATCCACACACACACACACACACACACACACAGAGTCTACCACTGTCTGCCTCTGTCAATATGATACATGTGTTCAATACCTATATTAACACTGAAACTAAACTTTTTCAGAGCCATAAAATTGTATAATATATTTACAAAATATGATATATAAAACAGTCTAAAATTGGCAAAATTTTCAGGAAAAATCAGAACTACTTGACAAAAAGAATAAGTAGCTGCGATGACAAGTCTGACCAGACATTTGATGCTGGCTTTCAGTGTTTGACAGTTTTTGATACTGGGTTGCAAAATCAGCGCATTTCTGTCTGAAAAGTGTTGTGGTTCAATACACAGCTGCTGAAATGAATCTTAATCCACCCAAAACTGGGGTCAGTGGCAAAAATAGAATTATTTAGTTGGGGGATATGAGATGTTGGTTGGGATGTGCGGTTTCACAAATAACATCACAGCCTCTGTGCTAAAGATGCAAACCAAACTGTTAAATCAGTAATTTGATAATCATAAGATGGTGCTGTGGTTGTTGTTGTTGTGTTTGTTTTGGTGTTGTGGTGACTGCTTTCTCCGTATATAAAACCGGTACCTGTGTAGGAGTATAAAATTCTGGTGCCATGACAACACCAGTACACAGTGTGTGTAGGCTCACAGTCAGACAGGCAGACAGACAGAGGGGCCCTGCAAGCCTGGGAGGGCCAGATGTTCCCATGCAGACACGGACGTGAGATGTTTGCCACGCCAGGCCTGTGTTTGCCTGGCTCTCCACAGAGTCACAGGCTGGCTGCCCGTTGCCCCCGAGCTGGTGTCTGCTAGGGAAAAGAGCTGGGGGTGGAGAGGTGCTCACATATACACAGGAGATGAAGAAGAGACCACAAATGTCTTGTGTTTCGCCAGGGGCAAAAGGAACAAATCTCACACAACCCTGTCCGGTGCAGAAAGATCTCTTTTATTCCTCGGCTGGTCTCTAGGTGCGAAGGGGACTCATTTGGTCTCACTTGAGGCCAGACTGAATGTCAGAGCTGCCATGGAGGCGGCTGACCTTACCAACCTTCCATAGACACAGGATGGAGACAGATCAGCTTTTATTGAACACATACACCGCAGGGTTTGAAATTGTTATGTAGGGATTTGTGTTTGACTTGTATGACTGCACTTCTCAATACGGCAGAATATTTTCACCAGTTCTGTGCATCACATCCCCTTAGACACGCATCTAAATTAATCCACTCTTGCTAACTGAACCAATGCACTTCAAAAGAATCTTAGTGAGAGCTATTTCTTTGGCCTGTCACAAGACCTTTATAAACTAACAGTAAGAAATTAAACTGGATAAAATAACAGTGTTAAAGATGAAGCTGTGGTTCACTAAAATTCTTTTGGGGGGCAGTGTTTATAAATAATTGAGTGGCCCTGAGTTATTACAGCATCTAAATTCTTAAAATTGATGGTATTCTTACAGATGTAGACGCTGCTTACACTTTCAATATCTCACAAGTCACAGTTAAGCTATTAAGGTGTCTAAAGCAATAGTGTGTGGCATTTGAGTAGTATGGCAACATTAAATAAGAAGACTAACGGTAAATGAAATTGTGTTTTTAGTGAAGAATAGTAAAAGCTTGAATTGTTTGAGTGAGTTCTCCTACAGGGTTGGACCAGGCATAAGTCTAATTAAGGTTTTTTCTTTATATATGTGTGTGTGTGTGTATGTGTGTTGGTATATATATATATATACAGCTCTTATGGGACAGAGGGCAGTTAGTATAATGGCACAGTGGATAAATCTCTCGCAGTGGCCCTGTGCAACACTGGAAGCTGGTTTTGTGCGTTAAGCCCTTTTAGGATGATTTGTGAGAGTCAGCGCCTGCACAGTTTTGCCTAGCAGAGCTGCTCTGACCCCCCCCCCTTAAATCAGCCCAGCCACACTCACAAACAGGCCAGGGCTGGTTAGTGCTGGGTCAGTGATATGGGTCTGGGTGGGACAAACAAGAGAGACTTAACTTTCTTTGTTAAACACAGCGTATATGTCAATATGAAGGCACTGGTAACACAAGAGGAAGTCATTATTCCGGCAGGGGAAAATCATTGGTGTATACTTCATGTGCTTGTGTGTAGTTTCCTATGCATGTTCTTTGTGTGTGTGTATATATATATATATATATATACACACACACACTCACACACACATATATATATATATATATACCTGTGTGAGAGAGATAGAGAGATGGGGGAACAGCTGCATTGATTTGGTTTTGTTTGCTGAGTACTCAGAGCAGAAATGTAAGCCGTGGGAACACCTGGAGAGGGGAAAATGGGAGAAGAGGTGGTGGTGGTGTCAGCTCTGCTATTGGCTCTGTACCAAGCATACATGCATGCACGCACACACACACACACACACACAAAATGTACACCTCTGGT
Organism: Lates calcarifer; assembly: GCF_001640805.2. Classification (NCBI taxonomy): domain Eukaryota; kingdom Metazoa; phylum Chordata; class Actinopteri; family Centropomidae; genus Lates; species Lates calcarifer. The sequence goes on from NC_066852.1 coordinate 8,694,709, forward strand.
GTGTGAGGGTAGCCTAGGATCCCAATCAGCAGCACTTAACAAAGCTTTCCTCTTTCTCCCTTTAATCGCAGGCTCAATTTGTCACTGGGGTGTCCAATTTCTGATAAGCGCTTTGACTGAGAGTCGCGAGGTGGGTGTGGGGAAGAACACAAAATGGATGCACCTGCTAACAAATGAAATCAAACCACTCCATCTTCATTTCCCCTTTTTCCGCCAGCTGGAACAATGCTGCCGCGCTTTAGCTATCAGCACATTGAGTTATATCCCACTAACCAGGCAGAAGGCCTTGCTGACTTACAGTCAAATAGTTAGAAAGGGCTCATAAGTCTACTTTTAAACCTGAGATGGGCCACTCGGCCCAGTTTCAGACCTGATGGAAGTTACCTGTACAGCTAATTGTATTTTCAGAAGGATTATTTTGTAGAAGCTGGGGAATGTAGGTTCTTGTCAATTTGTCTACACTGCAAGAGATGTAATTCTGAATACATATATCTTTGTATGTTGAATATCATTGCAGTAGATCAGTTCAGTTCAAATATGCTTATCTGTTTGTTTAGGTTTCTTCATTGTGCCTGTACCACAGCTATGTGATTTATAACTGAGCATTCACACAAGGATGCAATTTGAAAAAATAGCTGCCTTAGGTTTGATGTCTATCACTGCACATACTCTGACACACAGAGATAGCAGATTTACGGTACTTTTGTATCTGTATATCTGTGTTTGCTCTAATCATGCCATCCAAGTCCTGTACCAAACCCCAGAGTCTGGCATTTGACATGGCAGCATGTGACTCAGTGCATTGTTGTCTGGTGTGATATGGGTATATGTGAAGATAAAACAGATGTGGTGGCACCACTGAGGAGATGAAAGGAGCAGTGTTGATGTCATATGTATGAGCGCCATCTCTGAGGTGGCTCAAGTCTCTCCAGAAGATAAAGAGTCTTTCCCGCGGTGCTCATCTGCATGCCTGTGCTTCTCAGTGTTTTCCCAACATTGTCATCTGTTAAATCAAAAACTCCAAGCTAGTGTAGTGTGGCTAGAGGGATGGCAATGTTGGTCTTTTGGTCGAAAGTGGTGGACCAGCAAGTGGCTAACCAATTTGGTCCAGACTGAAATATCTCAACAATAATTGTCATGACTTTTTGTACAGACATGGTCCCCACAAGATGAATCTTTATGATTTTGATGATCCCTTGACTTTGGCACCACCAGCGGGTCAAAGTTTTCTTTAGCCATCTAGTGAAACATTTCAAGATCTACTGGATAGATTGGCACAAAATTTTTTTATCAGATATTAATTGATCATATGATGTATCTTAATGACTCTGGTGGTCCTCTGACATCTCTGCTTTAAGTGAAATGTCACAGCTGTGATGGATTGCCGTGGAATTTTGGGGGAAAAATCATGTTCCTCTCAGGATGAACCATAATAACTTTGGTCAACACTTTGCAGATACCTACAAAAGTAATGAAATTCCCATGGCAGTAGCCACACTAGAGAGCTGGATAGCTTACCTTACATTTGCTTCCATGCCTAACTATCTAGTCAAACAGTTTTAATTGCAGTGCTGAGTAAGAAAAGGCCCAGCTTCTGTACATTGTCATGGATGATTTCAGAGCAACCTCTGATTAATTTGACTCATTTCATGTGTTAATCATTAATTAGTATGAGATTTACTAAGAATGAAAGTAAATCAAATCCAATCTCTCGAGCAGCTTCATGAGATCCTCACTTTTTTCTTTCACAACATGTCAGATCTTTTTTATTTTTCTACCTCAAGTGGTTTAAGAGTGTCATGTCTGAAAGTAGGCTGGCTTTTTCCTCACTGAGGCATGCCCAGCCTCTGGCTGCACTCTGGATGGATATTCAGCAGATAAATAAATAACTAGGCTGGCACCCCTCACTTTGGATCCCCTCTGTTGGCAGGCCATCCACACTGCATTTTCTATCAGGTGTAAACATGTCTGTCAAACGGCACAGCCAGGGGCCCCGGCATTTTGGCATTCATGACGCCACGCATGCGGTGCTGCCAGCACTTTCTGTCTGCCTGCCTGACCTTGGCCAGGCTTGACATGACTGAGCACACTTAGTTCTACCTTCCACATTTGAGAAGCCAAGTGGGCTTAAGTGGCTGTTAGTGAAACTGACCCCAAGTTGAAGAATGGACCTTGGCTGGCTGTCCTCACAGCGCTGACGTGGTGGATGGGTAATGTACATGACATAGCTCTGGCAGAGATAGCCAGGCCACGCCAGGACACTCACTGCCTGATATCTTCTCATCTCGCCACCATTACTGTCATCTTCCCCACTGTGAGCAGCCATGGACGTCATCCAAGAGGCTGTGCCACAGGCTCCAAACCACTGATGTAAAGACAAGACAGGAGGAATGAGGTCACTCTGATAAGAAGAGGCCACGTGCTTTGAAAGTGCGCTTCCTTTTCTTAGTTTCATGGTACACAGCTCATCTAAGAGCTTGTGTTCTCGTTGTGAAGCCAACGTTCCGTATCTGACACGTATGCAAAGATTTATCCGATCCAGCTGTGGACTATGCATTATTCTAGGGGCATGCTGTCTCTTTTCACTCCATATCCACCATCTCACCTTAGGGAACTGTCACTTTTTCATCAGTTAGTTACTTAGTGTTCATACAGCCTCCCAGCTCTTCTGCAGACCGCTCCCTCTCTCTAAAGAAGAGTAGTTTCAAGTAGCTGTCTTCCTCTCTCCCACACTACTGCAGCAGTTTCCTTGTTTGACAGTTTTATCCCTGACACACTGTCTCTCGCATCTTGGAAACCACTATTTTATAGACTCTCCGTTTGTGTGCAAGTTTGGTTTGGGGTGGTTATCTTCTCTTCATTTTCACCGTCCGCTCACTATCGTGGCCATCTCCCTCTCTCTCGCCCTTTCTCTTTTGGTGTGAGATAACACTCTGGGTTGATGGGGTGGTCTGTGCTGACTGAAAAAGCAAACGGCCTGTCCCAAACGCCTCGGGACGTGCTGGAATCATCAAGATCCATTGTGTGAGACTGCGAACCAGCCTGTCCTAGCCTAACATGCTCGTGGCCCTCCGCTAGCAGCAGAAATCCTTTTCTACCTCTGTTGTTGGTAAAGCCTGATGGGCTAATGAAGGCCATACCAACATGTTATTTCTTTCTAACATGCTCAAGAGCCAAGGCTTTTTCCCCCTTTCTTTTGACAGAATGCTCTGGCTTGGTATTCAAGGGTAAAAAGCTGTTCTCTTCTTCCTGCTCCTTTTCTTTCTTTACCTCCTATTCAGAGACTCTGCTTGCAAAGAAAAGTAATTTCACTCTCTCTGTCCCTGAGAGAATCAACACTGAAGTTGCATTGAATTTCCACTGCAACATTTTTTCTTGGCTCTATTTCAGACCCATAACCTGGGGGTAAACATGCAATTAAAATAACAGCAGCCTGCTTTCTCCTCCACTCTCCTCTCCCTTAGCCATTAGCCCAAGCCATGTACAACATGGTGACTTGGTTCTCCTAATTGCTTCTGCTTTTAATTGGTATAGTAAAGCTGCAAATATTCAGCCAACAAGCAAACATTCTTTCTCACCTTGTTTTTTTTTTTTTGTTTTTTTTTTTTTTAATTCTTTATAGTTTTTCTCCGCTAATATTTTTGTATGCCAATTCTCCTAATGAGCTTATTTTTAGAGCACAATCCTCGCTTTTCCTCATGCATTACTACTGGTAGATATTTTAATAGACAATTTCCTATGCAGTTAGCCTGATGCTATTCCCAAATTTCTAACAAATGCAGATTGTGGTTATTGATCAAAGCATTCTGCACATAAATGCAGTCAGCTGGTCTAATTTCTTAAATGGCTTCCTTCCTTCTTCTCTTTGTCACACTTTTTTTTAAACTTTCAGATGGCTTTCTTCTTCTCCTTCCCCACTGAGGAATGAATAGAAAATATAGGTCAGCTTTTATGGGAGCAATTTGACACATGACACAAGCCATGTGCATCACTTGCGCAAGTCCTGCTTTGTCTGCTCGCCTTTATTTGTCTATAATGAAAGCCACACAGTTATTCACACACTTTTATTACGGTTCTATAAGTAGTTGGTGGAGACTTGCCGAGTCACGGGGGCCCCCCTAATACTCTGAGAACCCCGTGGTGTCTGTCTGCATGGGGCTGATAGTGTGAGACGCCTGGCTAAACTCCACCAAGCCAATCCCTGCTCCACAAGCCTGCCCAGTTGGCTCGACTGGGCCCTCACAGACTCAACTTTGTTTCCACTCAGGACAGGAGGGGCTGCGTCTCTATATCACAAAGGCTACTAAGCCATTAGGGTAGACACCTACTTGCCAAGATGGATGGATGGCTGGAGGGTCAAGCCCACGTCCAGACCTGGCTAAACCCCCTGCCTGGTGGTCAGAGGGTAATTAAAACTCAGCAGCTGAGCTAGGCACCTCCAACGTTAGTGAGCTCAGTTCCTGTCTGGACTTAGACCCTGTCAGGTGTAGTCATCCTGCTCCTGATACAAATAGTGTAATGTGTTGAAAAAAAAAAAGCCTGTGTGGGGGAGTTTGCCTTTGTAGAAAGCACCAGTGTTTGGCGTGTGATGTATATTTGAAGTCGCTGTGGCAGTGGTGCTGATAAGCGAGTCAGTAGACGTCAGGCTTCTGTCTGTTGGGCTTCATCTCCTCCTGCTCTGCGCTGTAAAGCAGAGTGTCAGCTGGGGCATTACCATAGGCTGACCTTTGCCGCTACACTCCCCACTGCACAGTTTTCTGACATTCAGGGGCGCTGTGGGGGAGGCAGGAAGGGGGTGAGCCGTTGGCCTGTTGGCTGTTTTTTGCCTGTAGTGTGTTGATGTGTGTGTTCTCATAACAAATGAACTGACAGTTTATGTTGATGTTTTTGTGTTTTTTTGTTTTTTTTCCCCCACAGCATTTCATTCTCCTGCCACCGTTTTGCTTTTGAAACCCCTAGCAAAGACACTGTTGTATTTGATATTTAGTTTTCCTCCACCCCAAACCTGCCTGTTGTCAAAGAGATTGCTGTTATCTTTGTGTGAAATCTTGGCACCCTGATAAATGAGAGAGGGCTGGAAATCTTGCCTGCTGACATCAAGGCGCTATGTACCTAAAATCCTTCCAAGGCCGAGGGAAAAGAATAACATATCAGGCCAATTAAAGTTAATGCATGGTGACACGCTGAATCGAGGGCAGGGATTGCTGCCATATGGCGGTCCAGGCTGTAAATCAGAAAGCAGGGGAAAGGGAGAAGGATGAGAGGAGTGGGAGGCTGGGCAACAGAAAGGGTGACGCAGCATCAGCGGCACAAAACACCCCCAAAATCCTCAGATCTGTTTCAAGACTGCTGCTCCGCCACCCACCAGTCTCCCCCCTCTCTCTACCCTTTTCTCCTTTCCTCTCCCTCGCCCCCCGCTGCCCTGCCCCTGCAGCACCCTAAGGTGCAACGCTCTCAGGTATCTGTGTAGAACTGGCAGCTTCATTAAGGCTTGTTTTTTCTCCTCTCACTGGGAGGATTTAAATGAGCTGTCATCCTGACCTTTTTGAGCTCCTGCTTTTTAAAGCGAGTTCAGGCACCCCACCACCCCAAACCTGCCACCCGTCTTTCTCTCTTTCCACCTTTCTCTCTTGCTTTGTCACTCTTTCCTCCACTTGTCTCTTCTCCCCGCAGGGGGGGAAGACACTTTTAAGCCATCACCCTGCGGCAGACAGGCATGCCAAGGTTGTTTTGTGGGTAATTGCCTCTCTCATAGACGCTGTTTGTCTGTGCACACTTGCCGCCCTCTTCTGATGCCACACAGCAAAAGGGGAGGGCGCGGACTCTGTAGACTTAATTTGCTCCCTGACTGTTCTTCAGTGCTGATTAAGCAAGCATCTGTGGTGTTTTGAATACAGCAGTAAGCCAAGTGGAGCATGGCTAACGTTTTCTCCCTCTCTATTACATCAGGTTATTGCACAAAGTGGCAGGCATTTATTGGAGCTGTAGCCCTGTTTATTCATTTCTTTTCCACCACATCCTGAGCCGGCTCCATTGTTTAATGTCCCCAAAATAAAGGCCTCTTTGAGGTCTAGAGGACTGCAGTATCGATCAGAGACTCACTAACTTGTCAGCTCCAGGCATCTTGAGTGTGTTCTTTTCGAGTGTACAGGAGTCATTAATTTCCTCCGCCAAGGTCTGGTAGAGACGGAGAGGTAAAGTGCAGGTAGCAGGGTCCAACTAGCTGACTAACATGCAGGGCGAGGAGGAGGAGGAGGGACTGAGTCGATTTAAAGCTGCTAGCCCCTCAGGCCCAGTCTGCTAGTTTTACTTCAGCTGTTTGATGTTTAATTGAAGTTGTTATTGGCATCAAATGTCACCTTACCTGATGCTCCAGGTGTGAATCAGTTTCTAATTGAAAGGTAACTATGTCTCCCTCAGCCCGGTGCCTCCAGGGATCGGCCACAGAGTTCTATTAGTCCGGACCCAGCCACTGTATCGCCACGCACCATGTGCTGCCTTGCAGTTATGTCTGACTGCTGACCCCCACCCCCCCACCTCTCTCTCTCTCCCTCCCTCTCCCTCTCCCTCTCTCTCTCCCTCTGCAGTGTGAGGAGAAGTGTGTGTCCCATGTTGCATTAGTGTCTGTGTGAAATGCTGGCCTGTCTCCCGGGGCCAGGTGACCTCCCCCTCCAGCTTCTCCCCCACACGCAGATGAACACTGGACTTCAGAAATGTAAGTACGGATCTCAGCACGTACACACGCACACACACACACACACACACACACACACACACACTATTAACTTCCACCACCATCCCACACAATAAACCAAGCTGTTACAATTCTGCTGCCCGCCCCACGTCAGATCCCGATGCCAGCCCTGGCCTGGTTCTCTTCTGCAGCTCTGTGTTAAAACCAGAAAGAGAGAAAGAATATTTTTGTGCTCCAGGACCATAGATCTGTCTTCAAGGGAAATTAGGATGAACTGTGCCATTAATTTGCTGATGAACAGCAAACTAGCTCCCTTCCTCCCTCTCTCCCTCCCTCCCTCCCTCCCCTAAAGATCTGTCTGCCACCAGAGTGTGGTCCAGTATGCTTACTACAACACTACTGCCACATTCTCATGTTAGATCTGACCGTCTCAGTTACTTTTCACCATCAGGAAGATGTCACTTACTGTCAGACTCACAGACAGATTGTGGCTGAATGCTTTTGCCCTGATGATCTTGTAATGTGAGTGAGTTTAAGATGCAATCTGCTGCCCGGGTTTAACAGCAGACTAGTCAGAGCTGGCCCAGTTAATTCAATGTGTTAAAATTTTACAACTCAACTGCTGACAAACTTGGACTCTTCAGGCTGTGAGGGGCAGCAGCACAAATGGAGAGTTGAAGTCAGCAATCAGTCACGAGAACTGAGACTAATTGGCTCTGGAGGACATTAATGTATGACAAGATGATGAATGGGAGTAGCAATATAAGTCAGTATTATTGTCTTTCTGTTGTACCTGTTGTCTTTTCAGCCTGAACACATTTAAACTGACATTTCACAGTTTTTAAAAGTGCACATTATCATTTATTGCTTTTTATATACATTCAAATTCATGTATTCGTATGTTTTGTAACGATAGATATATATTGCTTCAATGATGCCTGCGTATATTCACACTTTATTGTATTGGCAAGCTTTTTAGATGTGCACAAAAGATCAATCACCTCCCAAACATTGATTATTTCCCATCCAGTTGGTCAGCTTTGTTTGTTTGATCAGTAAAAGTCTGTCTCCTTCTCCTCTTGCCTGTTCCTCTCTGAGAAGAAACTCAGCCCCAGCCTGACCCATTTCTGCAGCAATTTTTTTTTGTAAAATGCTCCAGCTCATCAAGACTGTAATTTCAGAATCACAGTAATCAGCCAACCCCCAGGAGATCAGTGAGCGTGAGGGAGTCTGCTAAGTGCCAGCGTCTGTTGCCTCACTCAGGCAGGCTTGTGACATGGTGCAGCCATCAGCTAGACTGTTTCTCTGCTCTTCCTTTATGTGACACACTAAGACACATCAGAGCACAAAGCACAACTGGAGTTCAATTGGTTTTTCTGTCCAACACTGTAATCCATTTCTGTGATGGAGCGTGCTTCCCACTGCATGGCCGTTCCTAGAGGTATAATTTCAATCATTTTTTTTTTTTATTCTCGTAATTTTTTCATAATACTTTTCCTTTTCATCTGCTCTTCAAAGTACTATTAACAGACATGGTGTTACATCAAAAGCCACAGAGCTGTATTTCATTTAGACTAAATCATTTTTATCAAAGTACCTCAGGAAAAAGGGAACACAAAAAAATCTGCACATTCTCAGGTTGCCGCCCTTGCGTGCCTGCAGGTTGTGCAGCTGTCATGTTTTGAGGCATTAGTTCCCTGTGCACTGCCACACAGCCAGAGCAAGGCCTGAGCCCTCAAGTAACACTGCTGTCTCGCTCCCGGCTATTCACAGGACTCATTGTCTCTCCAGAGCCCTGTCGTTTACCCAGCACGGAAGATAATTTGACAGTTTAACGCCATATGAGATGTGCTTGGCTGCTCTTAGGTTAAATTCATAGACTAGTTGTCACTTGAAATCTTTAGTCAATACTCTGTACTCTCTAGTTCCCACAAAAAAAGATACTGGAGAGATGGAGAGGTGGTTTACATAATTAGCTTTGATTTGTGTTCTCATTCACTTATCCTTGACCTCTATCCTTTCAGCTACTCAGCGTGCTCTACTGCTAAGTCTTGTGTTACAGAATCTTGTCTTTTGACCCCACCCCCCCCACCCCCATTTTCTAAGCGCTCCAGATCGCCGTCTTTCCTGCGGGTGAATCTGTGCATAGCAGAGTCATTTAAAGTTACGAGCTTGCAGGTTGCTGTCAGAGGCAAGGCCAGAGCAGCTGCTCTATTTATCATCAGGGAGTGACTGTGAACAGACGATGGTTGTGAAATGTAATGGCTATCGGAGGAGTAGATCAGGTACAGTAAGAGACAGTGGGTCATGAAGAAAACGGCTCATCCCCCAGGCAGGATGACTCAAGTGTCAGGAAGTGGCCCTTGGTCCTCAGTTCTTATAGGCAGAACAAACAGTGAGTGCAGCTGGACCACTTGGCTCATTTTCACATTTCAGTCCCTACTGAGATCAAAAGCAACCGTCTTTTCTTCCTCTGCATAATATTTTTCATTTTTCAAAGGTCTTGCAATGTTGATCTATCAGCATGTGGGATGCTCTGTTCAAAAGTCTGCAAAAGTGTAAGGAGGTTTCTTCATGTGAGAAACCAAAATCATGTCTAATTTGACACCGAAGCTTCAGACCTAATTTCCTGCTCTTGTGTGAAAATTGCAGTTTACAGCAGCATGAGCCCCTGCCCCCTGCTGCTTAAACCTTGTTCAATGAAAACAGTAGTTTGAATAAAAGAAACCCTAATTAGTGCCTGCTGACTGTGCACTTGTGTTCTAGCTAGCTAGCTAGCAGCGGGGTAATTAACGCATGGCCAGACTGGCCTCTTTCCCCCATTTCCCTCTCTGGGAACGTGCTTAGCTGGAGATCTGAGAGATGATACGCTTGTAGCCACCAGCAGCCGCCTACAAACTTCACTCAGATCCTCATTAACCCTCCCTTGATGCTTTAAGCTCTTCAACTAATCCAGGTTTCAGGTTAAGGTTGAAACGCTAATAAGCTACACTTGCTTACTAGAACACATAATAAACAGCTGCCAGGACCCTTGAACAGATGTAAACTGCAAGAGGTTGATTTTATCCACCGTTAGGGGAAACTACTCTAAACAATAATTTACCAATTTCATTACACATTTTACAGCAGTTCTGTTAAACTCTGTCTGATTTGCTTTTTTCCCCCCAAAAAATGCCCACCTAAGCTTTGTTAACAATGTATAATCCCTTTTCCAACTTAATGGATTGGTCAGTTTCCAGACATAGACATTGCTTTCTTTGCTATTTGCCCAAGTCTTACAACTTAAGTATAAAACTCATTATACAAGTGCCGGTGGCAAAGAAATAACACTGTTCCCAGTCACATGCCTGCTGCTGTTTTTCTTGCTTTAAGTGAATGCCATTTTTCTGTCTATCTTTAAAATAACACATTGTTTAATTTCCTGCAAATACCAACATAGGCCTAAACACACATTTATATTAATTTATCAGTCATGTCATGTATTAAATTAAACATATACATCGTGTTATCATCTCATTTTACACTAAACAAAGCCTGGTCATTTTTATTAGAAGGCAACTCTTCATCTCAGTCTTGCAGAGGTAAATCTGTCATTTGAACAGTTGGTGAAATAAGGTGTTAATCATTCGAGTCTGACCCCAAATTCAAAATCTGTGCAGAAACCAAAAGTATTTTTTTTCTCATTTGAAGCTGTTAAAGTGTTTTGATCAGTCAGTTTTGTGTGCTTATATTAATTACCCCCAGTGTACCCCTCCATGTCAGCTCAGTGTGTGTGTGTGTGTGTGTGTGTGTTCAGTGTGTATGTACCCTGATATCCTCCAGACAGATTGTCTGACACAAAGCTCTGACAGATGATGTTACATATAAAGTCACTGTGTTTTTTAACATTCATTCATGCTGTCCACAATCCCGATTTCATCCAGAAGATCTCATTCCGATGATAAAAGATGTTTTATTCATTGCAACAGCTGATGGTACTCTCTTCCCACCTACTCAGAAACCCTTTCTAGAGCTGCACTGACATGAGGTTTTGACAACAGTTGCAGAGGCTGTGCCAGAATCTTACAAGCACTAAATATATCTTGAATACTGATAGCAAACAAGTTGCCTTTATGTGTAGTTTTATTGCGTTTTATAGCTTAAGTGGTATGTATTGAATAGTAAATATAAACCACTGATACTGTGCTGGATAATTGTTAAAATCAAACCACCTTTGTATTTATTTTGTCGGTCTCTGTGTCACTATATGGAACATAATTTCCATCGAGGTCATTAATCATCACCTGTGTTTGACAGGTGAAGTCCATTCTCAGCATGTCTGTGCGCCTGTGTGTAAGTGTTCATTTATCTGTGTTTGCTTACCCTGGCATTTATTCATCGACAGACATTAGGCCTCGGTGATGGCGGGTGTCGAGCTCCAGCTCCTTGGCCCAGACCCCTGCATTAATGAGGCTGCCATCAGCAGGCTGAACACTTAGTCACAGCAGCCCCCCTGTGTGCCGCCCCATACCGGCCCCGCACATCGCTGCCCATTGTTTCCTGTTCACAAATAAAGCGGGAATTAATTAGCCAGTTGGCACAACTCTCTGTGCCACCGTGTCAGCGCTCACAGTTCAGCTCCGTCCCTCATCCCTCAAGCCCAGTCCGCCTTCTGTGAGACTGAGCATAACAGCCACGGCCGCATGAAACTGCAGACCTCTGCCAGCAATTCAGACATTTCAAGTTACTGCTCACTCAACAGCAGAGAGAAGTAGCTGTAATGACGACATCTATTTTACCTGAACTGAAAATACCCCTCCTTGCAGCTTATGAAAGAGGAAGTTAAATGCAGCTGAGGAACTCGTTTTCCCTGCACTCTCTCATGTCCATCAGTCCAATAGTTGTGGTGTAAGTGGGTCAGAGTGGCGGGGCTGAGGTGATAGGGACAGCGAGATGGAGGAAAGCAGTGAGACGAGCCTGTCGTTCTCTAAAACGATTATCACTGACTTTTATTGTGTAAGTGAAGTGAGTGGAAGCGAGCGCACGAAACGCACAGTCACATCTACCCAGGCTGAAAACGGGTACATAATGTACAAAATACTGACACATTAGCCAACACCTGCATTTTAAACAGGCTCATGAATGAGACACACCATCGTGCTCACACATGCACAAACACATAATCATGTTCACATTGTCACTTTGACATTGTTAAATTTAACCACAGTGCTTAGCAGGTATAACAAATGTCTGCGAGCTGAGGCCTGGGAGGTGTTCCCGCAGATCAGAGACGCTGCTGCTGTGTCTGATTACTTGTCTGCTGTCATGGAGCTCTGCTCTCTGCGTCTATCTCTTTCTTTCCCTCTCCCCAAAGCAGCCACAGGGGACCATCACTGCCTCGCTCACTCTTTGTTTATGTTGTGAGTCAGTAGCAAGCAGCGCAGCCCCCCCTCAGCTGCATACTTATTGTTTGCCCGGATGCTGCGTCAATTAAGGCCACTAAAAGCTCCTGACCTCAAAGTCACAGGCGTGACCACAAAATTGGATTTTAGACTGGGGATGTGTCGGCCCCAGTAGTTCAGCCAAGAATGAGATCGGAAATCTCTCTCTCTTCGGCCTCATGAGATGGGAGCTATGAGGGTTTTAGAAGAAAAACAGTGAGGTATGGAATATGAGAGCACTGTTGAAATCAGGTTCCTCTCAGCTGCTCAGATTACAACTGATGAGCTCTTTTGTGGCTTTTACTCTTCTACCTGGATTGTTATCTCTCTCATTGTGCCTTCCTTTTTACCCATTCTCTTCATCTCCCCCACTCTGCCCTCTCTTGATTTCTGTCTCTGTCTTTACCTCTGACCTGTTCTGTCCTTCACCCTAGGGGACACCACACAAAGGATGAGATCCGCTCCATTTCCAACCCCTGCAGAATTGGATGCATATGCTAAGAAGGTTGCCAACAACCCCCTCACCATCAAGATCTTCCCCAACAGCGTCAAGGTCCCCCAGCGAAACCACGTGCGCCGTACAGTCAACGGGCTGGATACGTCAGGCCAGCGCTACAGCCCTTACCCCTCGTCTCAGGCCAGTGCCAAGACAGGCCTCCTCGCCATCGTCAAGGTGCCCACGGTCAAAGGCATCCTGAAAGATTTTGACGGCAGCCGGGCTCGCTTGCACCCTGAAATCATCATGAACCCCCCCACTGGACCCTACCAAGTGGCTTCGACCAGCACTTTAAACCACCACCCACCTCTGCCAAACCTCCCCCGGTCACAGCAAAGCTTACCCCTCCAACCACAGGACCCACCTCAGACTCTACAGATGCCCCTCCCTCAGCACCAGGGCCACACCCAGAGCCTCAGACACCCTCCCCCCATGGCCCAGCACCCTCAGGGCCCATCCAGACTTCAGACTCTGTCTCAGCACCCAGCCCTTGGCCACCCACAGGGGCCCCCTACTGTCATGCTTCAGCAGCAGCACCTTCAGCAGCAGCCGCCCCCTGGCCTGCAGGGGGGCAGGAAGCTGCAAGATGGCGACGCACCACCTAATGTTACCGTTTCTACCTCAACCATTCCACTCTCAATGGCTGCTGGGCTGCACCAGGGCCGCCAGGCCGACCTGAGCACCATTGTGCATCAGATAAACCAGTTCTGCCAAGCTCGAGCCCAAGGTGCAGGAGCCACCTCCATGTGCGAGGGCCAGATCGCCAACCCCAGCCCCATCAGTCGCAATCTGCTTATCAGCGCCTGCTCCAGGGTCTCCATGCACAGCAACCCCGCCACCCCCGGCTTCCCCCCACCCAACTGCATCATTGGCCCTCAAGAGAAAGCCACGGCTCTGGTGGGAACTCACCCTCCACCCAGCGTGGCTGTTATGAACCACTTGCCTTCCAGCCACACTGATCTCAAGCAGCAACACCACTTGCAGCAGCATCTGCATCCACAACAGAATCAGCAGCAACAGCAGATACAACATAATACACAGCAGCAGAAGATGCGCTCTTGGAATCAGCACCAGTTGGCTCATGTACCCCACATTCAGAATGGTGGGACCCACCTCTGCAAGCAGCCTTCCAGGGACCCCGCCTTCCATTTTAAGGGCATGGGCTACCCTGCAGAGGTGTGTGTGGGTCAGCCTTACACACTGAAACCTCCCGTAGAGAGGCCCACCCCCTCTCCCCCTGTCAACAACAACGGCATGCCCGGTCCCATGGCCCACTACCCTAATGGTCACTACTTCCAGTCCCACATTTGGAACAGCAGCATCCTACCCACACCCAACAGTGACAGCTCTGGGTCTCAGGACGTAGCCATGCCATTCCACGGTGCGGGCCCAGGGGGGTGCACCACATTAGACTGTGGGCCCCCCGGGGCTCCCCATTACAGGCTAGGAGCGAGCTCCTCCTCCACCTCCTCCTCCGCCCAGACTACTCTGATGCAAACGGCAGATTACTTGGGTGGGGACTTCCAGACGCCCTACTTCCGCGATCAGAATCTAGGGTTGATGGGCAAGATGCACAGGCCTACTCTGAGCAGGGTAGGTCCAGAGGTTGGGGATGGCAGAACCGCTCTCATCCAGCACCCAGGGTACAGATAAGCTATGGCCTTGTCTACACAACAGTTATCAAACCCCTTTGTTTAGTCTTAAGAAAGGAAACACATGAATAAAATAAGTTGATAACTTAAACAAATGACCGCTAATGTTAAAGAGGGTAAATTAATATATTTAATGAAGAACAGTATTTTTTTGTTCTTTTTTTAATAAATCTTGCAAGTGATCAATTGCTACCTTTATTTTTGTTAATGAGTGCATTTACCTGGCACTTTAGGGAACTTTTTCATGTGCGTGTGTGTACATGTCTGTACTGTGTGTGTCATTCCCTGCTCCCAACTCTATCATACTCATCTATCTGTGTGCCTGGATCTTAACAGATCCTGTGTAATTTCAACTTCAGACTTATCAGTAAAGTTTTCTTCTGCATGTAAGAATGACGATAAACAGATCCCTACTAAAAAAAAACTACCTGGATGTTTTTTACAGGGTCTTGTCAGGAAGTTTGTGTTTTACTAGACAAGCAACTAATTTTCTTTTCGCTCAAATCTCATAGTAAAGTCAAGATTAAACACATTCATTAGGACATTAGGGAGTAATGATCTTGTCTCAATGCAAAGCTATCAAACACTGGAGACTACAAAGTACAGCTTGTGGTATGCACATGTACACAGAGGTTTTGTTCTTTTTAAATGTACTTATTTATTTGTATAATAGGATATTCGAGATTGATTCCTCTCTGTCAGTTAAGGAAGCATGTAATCAAGTTGTTTGTACATAGTAAACATCCAGCAGGGAGCAAATATGTTAAAAAGGTGATGCTCCATTCTGCTTAAAATGCTGCAACGAATTCAGGTGTTCAAAAAAAAAAAGAAAAAAAAAAAGACTTTTTGTCAATGCCAGGAAGGTTTGGCAACAAGATTGTGAAATGTTAAGTGCAGAAGACGTCATGAAAGCTCAACTCTCATACCTTAAAATGGCCAAAGTCTGGTTAACAAGGACACACTGTTATGAAGATGTACCATTTTTGTTTTCCTTTCCTTTTCAGATCGTTTTTGTAACCATGACAAATGTATTACTTGAATGTTGAGATTATTTGTTTTGCAGGTATTGAAGGGGGGTGGGTTAGTTACAAGGACAAAACTCTGGAGTAGAAGAAATAATAGTGTTACTAATGTCATGTAGAATCTAACTACGAGTCTAACCAGAGTTTTGATCCTGACAGCAGGAACTTAAGTGAATTAAGTTACGTGTAGTTGCTACTGATTCTGATGTGAAGTCTGCCTGAAAAGACCAAATTGATCACTTGCAAGATCACTTGGAGGTAAACAAAACTGACTTTTAAGTTTAAAGTGAAACAGCAAATGCATTGTTTATTTTATTGTACACTGGCTTACCTACTAGACTACTGTAACTTTAAAATTTAATGATTGTGTGTGAATGTTGCCTGCTGATGTGGGTAGAGTTCAGGGTGTGTGAGTGTGTGTGTGTGTGTGTGTGTGTATAAACACAATGACGCCCATGTTTTGTTCACCTAACTCCCTAACAGCCCTTAAAAAGCCTTAAGTGTTTGGTCCTTGGACTTTCCTTTGCAAATGAGCATGGTTTTAATGAAAACCCCAAACAATAAGGAAAAAGAGGATGGTAAGGATACACAGAAACAGCATTTTTTTTTTCCCAATCTTTTTATTTTAATGAAGTTTTGTTGAATAGACAGGCAATTCCTTAGAAATTCTTTATTATGGAAAGCAAGAAAAGGAGTAATATTTTGTAATTATATATTTTAGCAATGTGTAGTTACAGAGCTGTAACTTTTTTTCCAAGTTTCAAAGCTTCAGTTTGCAGTTGTGATTATTTATAATACTTGATTTGCTTGTTATTTAAATTTTATTTTCTCCTTTGTTTCTTGTACTATTGCTGTGAAATGGAAGAAGGTCCATAAGCCTTTCTTTTGTGTCATTCTGTACGACAGATAAGAGGCAAGAGCGTGAGAGTTGTGCTACTCTTTTTGTAATATTGTAATAATAAAATAAAGTTCTAATTTATGCTTTGAATTGAGTCTTAAATGTAGTTTGGATCATCTGCAACACTGTTGTACATGTCTGAGCTAACAACAGGCAACTTAACTGCAGTTTTCTTCTGCTCCCTTCATTCCCCATGAGCTTAGATACAGTAACTTAACTATTGTCATCCTGACTGTTCAGGTAGGTTTCTATTCACACACCTGTTTCTCACATAATCAGCCTAACAAGTGGCTGAACGGCTCAAAAGGCCCGTCTGAACCACATAGAATTTGTACTACAACAGCTAGTGCTGAAGGTGGTGATTGTTGCACCAATTGCTGTGCTTTCATGCCATTTATCCGAGCCTGCCTCCGCCAAATAGAAACAGGAAGAGGAGTAGACAAAGCAAGCTGTGAAATCCGCAGGAGTATCTGGCTGCAGTAGATTTAGCTTGTCTGGCTGTGATGAAAATGGGAGCCGTATAAAGGGCACACAGTGGGAAGCCAGGATCAGCACCTTCATGATCACTATTCCTCCATGAGGGATTTTGAGCGATGCCATAGGTGCCGGCGGGTTATGGCCTTTTTGCAGAGAGGATGTGCATCCTGTTCAGGTGGTGGCAGAAACAGCATGCGCAGATTAAATGCTTTATGTATTTTAAAAGCACGGCTCCCTTGGTATTTAAGCAGCACTTGTTGCAGCATTCAGCATTGATAAATTCTACTTTTTAACACCATTATGTCAGTCCGATAAAACATCTACACCATCTTCCTCATCCCTGCTCATGTCAGTAAAATATTGCCTCAGAGATTATATTCAAAATAAAGCTGACACTTGAGTATCAGTCAGTCAAAAAGACAGTGCATCCATTTGGCAGTTACATTTCTTGGGGAACTGAAACTGAATACTATGTTTGAATGCCTCATTGATCGGGTCACTCGGGCTGAGTGAAGCTCTCTGTTGTCTCTTTAGACCGGTGTGGTGCTCAGAGGACTCATCTCTGTGGACTGATATGTCCCCAGCCGCCGACTGCCCTCCATGAATAAGCCTCTCCAGCTCCTCCCTGTGGAAAAAAGGAGGAAATGTTACTAGAGGAGGATTGCTTCCCTGTCACAGAGAAATGCCTAAAAAGCCTTTTCTAATCTAGAAACTTTGAGTCTGCATCCGTGTCTCTGTACCTCTGTTTGTCTGTCTGTGCGAAGGGGTGTCGGAGCCGGGCTGTTGGACATGATCCCAGCAGCCAGGATCCTCATTGATTTTGCCCAGGTTGATGTTCCATTTGTTCCAGTTGACTTCCTCCACTCTGAGACGACAAGAAGAGACACATGCTCCAATTACTGTCTGCTGTGTGACACATCAATCAGCTGTCAGAGAAGGCAAATTAGTGAAGAACAGTGTGCTGCACTTCAATCGATCCTCCTCACACAGCTGCATCTTTTGTTAAATCTTAAAGCCTAAACCTTTGTTTCTGCCTTATTATTATTACTTGCTCAGAGGATCGTCCTGTAGTGTTGAACAGTTTGGTGTAAGAAATTTTTACTCTTCAATGTTAAAAATCTGAGAGGTAAGTCATAAAGAGATGAAACTTTGTAACATGCCAGATAATGTCTCACACCCAAATCAAAAAAAACAAAAACAAAAACAAAAACAAATAGACCAGCCAAAGCTTTAGGTCAGATGACTCTCCAGTACCATACCTCTCACAGTACCCTTCCTATCACCAAGAAACCTGACACACACCCATCATCTCATTTATGGACACACATGCAGATTTAGTGTCTCACCTTCTTCATCTCAACTGGAGATGATACAGGACCACTACTGAGCAGCAGACATATGAATAGTGTATGCCGTCTCTGTCACTAATAACACTGACTAATGGAGATGTATTCAACCATCCTAAATATACCAAAAAGGTTTTTATCTAGGGCAGGATTAATCTGCGGGGGGGCCCTACTTCTCCTCTGAGTCTGTGGCCTGTTGCCTTTTAGTACCAGGTACCAGGTACAGTGCACACTGCAGATTACATGGTGGCTTCTCTACATTTTGCCCAGAAACCAGCTGGTAATAATATGCTGGCATACTGCTCTTCCACTGGTTTACTGTGCTGTGAAACACAAATTGTTTTGGTAATGTGCACTGAAATGATGAAAATATAAAAGACAGATTTCCCTACCAGACAGGACCTCAATAAACACGACTGAATCTATAGCCATGCTAGCAGCTCTGTTCACAGCGGTGCCTTGAGCTAAATACTGATATCCTACACTATGTTGATTTAGCTTGTTAGCACATCATTAGTTTTTCAGGCTTTTGGTTACAAACCACAGTGTTGGACAAATAAAAATATTGAGTTGATAATGGTGCCAGGTGAAAAGCGGGATCACTAAGGTTGTCTGTACTAAATTTCATGGTAATAGTGCAATAGTTGAGACATCAAAACCACAAAGGTTAACATCATGGTGGTGCTAAAGGAAAAGTCAAAGGATTCATGGCAAACCATCCTTAAAGCCTCACACCTGGCATAGTCAGCTGGCTGTTCATATGTGCTTTATATTAGCAGAGATCTTTGCAGATGAACAAATTACACTCATTTCCACACAGCAGGTGGCTTTTTGGGTCCATATAGTGGGGACATTTATTATGGAAATATACATATTATCCAAGAATGAAACTTTTCAGAACATGTCAGTCACTGATTATGTGATCTAAGCTGAAAGAAGCCAACCTGAAACACCGGCGACGGTCATCTCCAAGAGCAGTGCCCAGTTTTTTCTCCACCCCACAACGAAACCTCTTTCTCAGACAGCAGGGCAGCCTCTTCTCCATGTCCAGGATGGTATTGGCCCTCTGAAAACAGTCGCATCACTTCATCAAAACCACAGCTGCCTGGATCAGTGACTCACATGACCCACGAAACCACTGGATGCCTCACCTGCAGCTTCCAGATGCTGGCACTCTCCAGGGTGATCTGCTCCACAGTGCGGTTCATGAGGGCGATGAGCATGTTGAGCAGCAGGATGTAGGTGAGTATGATGTAGCCGATGAGAAGCACATAGAAGACCTCCTGGTACTGGTAGTCCTGGGTGAACTCCATGTCACCCATGCCGATGGTGAACTTGAAGAGCTGCAGTGTGGTGTAGGAGATGTTTCTGAAGCCGGGTTCCACGCACTTCTCAGGGTCAGAAGGGACATAGAGACGGGTCTTCCCACTACTCACAGTGTTGTTAGCAGGGCGCTCTATTAGCAGGCTGACCACCGCTGTGACAGCAGACAGGAAGATTATACACGACATCCATTCATTGTGTACTGTTTGTAGCATTATTACAATTTTTTATCTCAAAGTGGGAGGGTGTTGAATGTCTTTTTGCTCAACTATTTTCATTGACAGAAGAAAAAATGAAAACACCTGCTGAAAATCCAAAGAGGAAGACGATGTAGACGAAGAGGAAGCGCAAGATATCACTGAGGATCATCTAGAAAAAAGAGAGGAGATAAAAGGCTTCAGGGATGAGAACGTTCACTGTGATGTTCACTGTGCTACAGTGCAGCCTTATGTGAACTACCTTCTGTATCATGACACTGTAGATGCCCATGTGTTTGTCACCCCTGGAGAAGTAGAGCAGGTTCACCCAGCTCAGAGCGAGACACAGGACCAGGAAGCCGAGGTACTCCTCCTTCCCCCACAGATACAGCCCGGCCGCCATCATGAAGAGGACGCCCTGGAGGAAACTGCAAACAGCAGAGAGCCAGCTGTGACTTTCAAATCATTTTAATATGTTTTTACCTACAGTAGGACACACGCAGGTCATTACTGGTTCAATGGACCTTTTTCACTGCAGACATTTTGAGACGTCACAGGTCTAAATAATACAATGACTGAATGCTGAATACCACTTAGCTACTTCTGTGTCAGCGTTCTTGTACTTTTAATAATGACTCACTAGTCTCACTGTCACATTTAAATGCAACTGAACCGTTGTTTATATTATTAGAATGTTTTTATGTTTTCATTCCGTTTTGTTGTCTCATGAACTGAGGTCAAAGGTCATTGTGACATGTTTTTGACCTCATGAACAAGATGCCTCAGGAATGACTTGAGGGATTTTCTTCCAATTTGGTGAAAACATTCACTTGGAACCAAAGTTGAACAGATCAGATTTTGTCTGTCAAAGGTCAAAGGGCACTGTGGCCACACAAAACATGTTTTTGGCCATAACTCAAGAATGCACACACTAATTAATTGCAAATGGACTGATTGGTGGAGGCATACAACTGCACTGCAGTAATTCTAGCTCCTATTATGACAAGTCAAAATGTGTGCTGCATTAAAGTCCGACTGGTTGATTGTATACACCTGTGTCTGGGAGGTCACACAATTCTGCTGAGTCAGGATTGTGGTAATATCTACACCACAAAGACAAAGGAACACTCAAGCAAGTCCATGAAAAGGTTTGTTATTTTTGGTGTCAAGTGAACAGTACACTATCAGATGTTACAGGGGTTGACATATCGATCTGTGAAGCAAAGTGCTGCTAAGAGATACAGTTTGTCTCGATTATATTTCAGTTATAGACGTGTCAGTTGTGTCTCTGTTAATGATGCAACAACAGCTGCTGATTTTATTAAATCCTATATTTATGCATCTGAAAGATAAACTGTAACAGTAAACATAAAAATAATGGTTATGTTTCAATGAGTCGCATCAACGACTGTTTATTTTCTTTTCTTTTTTCTTCTTCTTTTTATTTGTCAGTATTGTGTTAATGATTGCACTGTTCTAAAAAATGACCAAAAAAGCCACGTTAAAACCTTTTTGATTCATTGTTCAATTTAATTCAAGGGGTGAAGGCACTGTATGTAAATCTGTCTCCTGATATAAAAATCTTCTAGCATGTTTTCCTGATTAGTTAATCTCTGAAAACTTTCATCACTCGCTTCCCAGTGAGTGAGGAACATGTCAAGACAGCTGCTCCTGAGCCACCAACTAAATATTTTCAGAGAGCAACTTAACACCCTCTGTAAATTTTGTTTTTGATTACTTCTAGCATTTCAATATCTCAAATGGCAGCGGTGATATAGAAGTGTTCTCCATGGTGTGCATGAACAACAGAGCACATTTTTGACCACACCCAGATGAAACAGATATAAAATTGCTACCAGAGGTTACAGTGAAACATGGTTTTTCCACCTGGTGTTGTTTGTTATCTACACAGCATTTTAAAGCTACCCCGCGTAGACTTAAAAAAAATCTGTGGTCACACACAAAAAGATACATGCACACATGAGTAACACAATATATGTTGTCTGCCTTGGTTTCACGCTGTTACACACTGATGGACAGCTGGTGGCAGTAGCGTGCAAAGAATTGTTGCATAGCGCCAACAGAGGCAGTGAAGAAGAAGACACATTCATTAGACCTTAGGGACACACACAGTGCATTTTGGTGACAAACACAGAATGTAATTGTAACTTGTTTGTGTACAAGAAACTCCACAAGGCATTTTTAATTTTGATCAGGTCTAGGGGAAAAAAGCTCAACTACTTACAAAAGAATCTCATAATATCCATCAATCAGCAGTGTCTGCAGCTTCGGACGCTTCCTCTTCATGTCAATTATCTGGGGATTCAGATATAAAAGTGAATACAGTTTCCACAAGGTGCTAATAAGATTGGATGGACTTGAATTTAAAACACAAGAGTAACCACATACCCCTATGACAAAAAAATAGCAGTTTGCCAGTGCTGTTAGTAGCTGGCCTAAAACATAGAGGTAATCCATTGTCGTGTGTTCGATGGGAAACGGTGGCTGAGGGGCAGAGAACACACATCAGCAACATCACCACAGGTCTGTCTGGGATGGCTAGATCAATCACGCAGTGTGTAGCAGCCAGCTCACCTTTCCAGTCTTCTTATTGTAGGCCACAAGAGTGAAGATTATCAGGTACAGGAGGTAGACCAGGAAGTTGAAGAAAAACAGTCGACCGGCAAACCTCTTCCACTTCTCATCCAGCAGCCGGTTCAGAGGCTCCGTCTGGAGCATCTCGTGACGGTTCTGTGAGGAAACAGATGTTTGAGTACAGAATAATGACAGCAGCTGCTCTGACTGGGTTCATGATGACTTACGGGAATGTCACAGCCGTAGATCAGTATCTCCAAGACTGAGTTGTTTTCGGATGAATCCAAAGAGGCCAGGTCATACAGGGAGCAGTGGACGGGCCCGTAAACCCATTCAGTGAATTTACGGGACAAATGTTTTGTGTGACTCTCTTGGAATTCCCGTCGCAAGATGTGTGAAAAAAGCTGGAGACAAATGAAAAGAAACCCAGAAGGTTCAGGGTCATTCATCAAGGCAGATCAGCATAAAGACTGTAGACATGTCTGGAACCCATTTTAGGCACTAAAAGCCAAACTTCTCATGTTCAAGGGTTTGAAACATTTTCTAATTTTCATCACTATATATGCCCATTCCCAAAAGACTAACAGACTTCAACTCAGTGGAGCTTGGGGGGCATGGATTCAATTTTTGCTTCTGTACCCTTTTGCATTTTAATCTTGTCATGTCTGTACTGACCCCTATCTTCCCAGTCTTGGCAGCCATTTTGAGAGGCGTTAGCCCTTTGCAGTTCTCAATGTCCTCCAGTTTTATATTTGGATACAGTCGGGCGGTGGTCTTGAGGATACGATCGTACATGCTGGTGATGAACTCTGTGTTGTCCTTGGAGTTGTCAGCCACCACCACCAGAGCGTGCAGCACTGTGTTGCCCTGAGAGTCTGCCAGCTTTGCATCTGCTCGCTGGTACTCGTTCTCCATCAGGAAGTCCACCATCTCGGCCTGATTGGTGCAGGCTGCCAGAGACAGCGGTAGCTCACCTGAGGACAACACACAGAGAGACTCTGTCATCTTTGTTTACAACCTTTTTCTTGTGTAATCGATTGAAAACGCACAGAAAACTTATTGTTTTTCCTTCCTGTTTGTATCATGTGCTCTACCAAGAGTCTTGTCTAAGAACCTTATCAGTTATCTTTAAATGGACTGTGTTTGATAGAAACTGTCCTTCAGAGGTCATCTAGACAGTCTGCAGATTAAAATCCTGATTAGCTTCTTCTTTTACATCAGTCCATGTTCTAGATTTGACTCATCCTCTTCCTATCTTTGAATAGGACACTGTACAAGGACACACCTGCACACATGCAGTTGGTGTGGATACATATTACAAGATACAAGAGAACAACTGCACTACGCTTTGAGATAAATTAACTGGCATGCATACTTTGAAAGGTCACTCCATACATGGTACAGTGATGTTAGGGTGTGAGGGTTTGAAGGCAGAGGGAATATAAGAGGCAGGTAGGTGCTACTGATGGTATGTTCCATTTGAACTGGAAGTCAGAATTTACAGGTTCCCAGTCGAAAAGTTGAACGGAAACACCACCTGAAGTCAGATTTACGTCTCAGAATAAACGCCTCACCACCTATGACCCCAAAGTTCAAGATGGCTGCTCTGTGCATCATCAGTAATGAAATCAGTAATAATATACTGTTTATTTGCTTTTCTGTCTGCTTTGTGTCTCATTAAATAAGTCATGCACACAACTCTGTCCAATTTCTATCTGTGGACAGTTCGTCACTGTGTTTGTATGTGCAAAATATAGAGTAATGTGTTGTTATCAATTGCTATTGCTATAACAGTGGCTAACCTGGCTAGTGTAAACCCCCTTCACTAACTGAAAAATAAATAAATAAATAAAAGTCAGACTTCTTGTACTGGAGTCTTGGGTGTGATGTCAATCCTAACTCCAACCTCAAAAGTAAATGGAACACAGCATTAAAGACCATGTTGAGTTGCATTTTGGGAAATGTAGGGTCTGAATATCGCTGCCTCTGTTTGATTGATTTTGACCATTCTTCTTTTAATCTGTCCCTTGTGTGCCCCCCAACTTTATGAAAGTGTAATACAGAATCACTGGAGTGTCCCTTTAAGTCAGTACAATATTGATCAGTACAGCTGTGTTCTTTCCTGCTGAAGAAAATAGCATGTCCATTTATGAGCCCGCAGTACATGGTTATTCAGTGGTGTAGTAGTGTCTTTTGTTTTTATCTTTAATTAGCATGAACTAAGAATGAAAGAATGATTAACAATAACTTGAAAGGAAAATAATGAAACACAGTTTTGGAAAATCAAGAAATTAGATATAATGAGAAAGTCCATTTGCAACTCACTGTCACAAAGAAAGCTGAAAACAGACATGTCATCAACAGAAAACCAACAACCCACACTGTCTGAAATACAGTGGAGGAGCAACCCAGCAATGACAGCAACAAAGATGCTCCCAAACTCTCACATGATACCTCCCAGATGATCTGTGTGTGAGGCTCCAGAGGTGGAATGCCCCCTCTCTGCAGCAGCATGGACTCACCAAAGTAAAAGTAGGGGCCGTCATGCGGCTGGAAGAATTTTCCACAAGCTTTGGCATGGACATCTGCTCCTTTACTGACCAGTAGTTTCACATAGGAAATACTCCTCCTTTCAATGGCAATGTGGAGAGCTGTCTGGCCTGTTGAAGTCAGTCAAAATATATCAGAAAATCAGTCACATTTCTTCATATTCCTTTACTGCAGTTAGGTTTCTTAGGGCTTTAATTATGGTGAAAGTTAATGTAGATATTACTCTCCCAGGATTTTTGCTTTATGTGGAGAATTGGAAAGATGCAGACAGAGAGAATGGGGTCAAATATGAAAGGATTATGTCAAATTCAAGTTCCCAGATTCACAAAAATAGTTTACCTTTGTAATAGCTTTTGGTGTAGGCTGCATTCACAAACTCTTTAATGTCACCAAGCTTCTCTGAAATGTCAATTAACAATTCCACAGTCTCGTTCTTGCCATCTTTGAGGTGCAGCAGAGCTTTCATCAGGGCAGTTTTACCGTAGGACTGATCTGCAGGTGCATATATTCACAGGGTTAACACACAAGCCAGCAGCTTACAGCGTGGTGCATCTGCTGCATCGTGGGCCCTGTCATACTCACATAAGGAGTCAGAGAGTTTCTTCATGTTTTGATACAGGTACTGGTACAGGCCGTCCAGCTTTCTGACATCCCTACTGGCCACCGCTTCAAACAACCTTTCAATGTCAAATGTCTTGCTGTCTCTCTTCCTATTGTCCTGCTCTTTACCTCGAATCCCTCTACAAACAAAATATATTTTACAGATAACTGGGTAAAAATTCATGCAAGTCAAAAGGTCAAGCAGCTTCATACGCCACATTAATCAGCACTGTGATAATACACAGCACCCATGATATAATGAACATTTAAAAAAATAAGGCAGTGCTCCATGCATGTTATCATTGCATGGAGAGGCTCACTTGTCAAAGTTGAGATTGAATCTGATTTGAGGCTTGGTCGCCTCCATTTCCTCCTGGTAATCAGTGTCCATGGGAGCCATGGGTGCCTCCTGGCTTGAACCCAAATCAGAGGTCAAGCCATTTTTCTTTGCTGCCTTTTTCCTCGCTTTCTCTTCCTCCGTCCTGTCATCTGCCTCCAGGGAGAAGCCAAACATCTCTGACTTGTCCATCTTTACCTCCCCCTGCTGTGGTCTGTGTAGAAATATGGCACAACAACAAACGGGTCCAGTGAAGATAATTCAACAGCTATAGGTAAATATGTCATACAGCTTCAACTAATTCTCTCCCACAGATTCCCAGGAAAAAAGGGGAAACAACCCAGTCACGTATGATTTAGTTTAGAAAAGCAATATGGAATGTAGAGATGAAAAAATATGTTTATTCTGCTACACAAAATGCTGTCTCTAATCTTCTCCTGCCTCTAATACTACTCAAATCAAATTGAGAAATGCAGAAATTACACTTCCAAACTGCTCACAACTGTGTCACACACACACAGGTTGCTTTGACTTAATTGGTCACAAGCCAGAAGTGGTTCAGTGTTTTGTTGTTACTATGTGTTTGTATCAGCTGAGTCAGAGACATGCTTACCACAGGGGATCGCCTCACTGGCCTGAAAAGGCACAGACATATTTTCAGACATGTGATGTCTCACCCCCAGTGACTAACAAAGAAGTTTATTTAGAAGATGATTTCCATGACTGCAGTGAACGCAGCACTCAGTCTGATAGCCACTTCTCTGTAGAATTATCAAATCATTCACAGTCACGTAACTCGTGTAAAAAACAGAATTTCTGTGCAAATTCCTGCAGAATTCAGCTGATTTTAAGGTAAAGGGAGACGTGTAAAGGAAGATGGGAACCTACATTTCTGGTGGGTTCTTGTTCCCCTTTCCATCCATAAAATGGGGAATTAATGACTCACTAGAAATGCTGCTAAGACTCCGTGATCATCACAAGAGGAATATATATATATATATAGCACAGCACGAAACAAAGGATGAAAAAACAGAGAAGTGAAGCCCATTTTCTAACCAAACACAAATGTATTCTTTATAGCAATTATTTAGTTGCATCAAATCTGAATGACAAATTAACATTTTCAAACAAAAGCTGCAACATTCATACATAAATATTTTTTTTTGTTAATTAATTGTATTTGCAGAAGCATTTTCTTCCACACCATATATCTATATATCCTGCTGTATTATTAATGAATCCTCTCATTCATGACCTACAGCACTGAAAGCCTTTGTTTTGAGCAACATACTCCAGCTGAAGTCTTCTGATTATTAATAAAGACTGTAAAGAGAGAGACAGTTACATCTGTGAATTCTTTTCCCTCTGCTTTTACCACTATCTGCTCTGTATCCTCATTAAAGCTCATAGAACTAGAATCCAAGCCGCGCAAAGTATCATTTTACATGTCTGCATGTCTGAATGTTCAATGTACAACCATTTTTTAAAAAAAATTATAGTAACATGCTATGACAACAGAAAAATATATATTAGACACAAAGGATTTTATTCAATGCTTGAAGACCTGACGCAATCTAATCAATTGAGTCTGGTAAACAAAGCCCTAACATGTCATTTGACTCACCAGAAATAAGTCCTCCTCTTCCAGATTGTGTTGTTGAATAAAAATCTGATCTTCAAGTCAAAAACAAAACAACAGTGTCCTGCAGAAGTCAGGGTGTGTGAATCCTATTGTGCTGCATCCTATGATGCTCGCAAGACATAAGAGACATGAGGTAGCTGGAGCAAGTGAGAGGGAGATAAAGTGACCCGCCCTAGAGAATATCAGAGCCCATTACTGGAACCTCGAAGGCTTAAAAGGATGCTGTATTGACCATCCATGCTCATGTCAAGACAGGAAAAAACATACCACCACAAAGGTGTTTAATAATGAGTTTATCAGTAAGGGGCTGAGGAACTACAGAGCACCTTAACACTATGTAAAGAGCTTTTGCAACTTTTCCATCTGGCATTTAGACAATTACATTCTATTAACATACTCCAAGTAATCTACTGAGGCGCTTAGCTGGAAAGAAATGCAAGGAAGACCAGTGGTGCCATAAAAATTGTCTCTGGAAATATAAACATGATCAACTCATGCCTCTGGAAATTAAAAAATCTGAAAGAGAAACTTACCCCTATTGAAATGCAGATTTTCTGTAACTTGTGTATAATATTTCTCAAGCAAGTTTTCTTTTTTTAGTCCTTAATGTTGTTTAAGCTTCCTGTGTTTTTCACCAGCCTTTTTCACAGCCGTTTCATTTTAATGGGCGTGTGTGTGTTGAGTGCAGCTGTGGTCCTGTGACTGAGTGTGTGGTTTCAGAGCTTCTGCCTACCAGCGCAGTTTCCTTTAAGATTACTTCCTTTATTCACAGTTAAACAGAGCACGGCACAGCAAGATGGTTAAGACAAGCTAGAACTTTATCTGTGCTGATGTGCAGCCTGATGTTACCTCAGTGTTTCTGGCCTTTTAATATGAATTTTTAGTGCTCTGTATTCAAAACCTGAATTTATGGACAAGGATACAATCCAGATGCTCTGTCAAAGCTAACATGGAGATGTCACAAAACATTAAAATAAAAACAATATTTAAAATTTGAGACAAAATGAATTGTTAATACTGCTTTATTTTGACTATAATCACTTCAGGTGTCAACTATTGGTCCAGTGACAGAAAAAACATCTGCATATTAACTGTAGTAATTTCAACAAAATGCTGCAAATTATTAACTAGCAATACTAATAACACTGATGTCATGTGTGTTTTCAACAGTTACAACTGTATGTACTTGTAGCAACTCAAAGTGGAAATGTGAATTAAGACGTAAAATCAAGAGAAGGCAAAGAAAGTGCAGCAATCATTCATGTAAATAAAAACTTGGTAATAAAAAAAGCTTCATATCCCTTAAACCAAAAGCTGTCTTTGTAAAATAGGGCCAGTGGGTGGATAAAATTTAAAGAAAATATAACCAGATAGTTTGAATCTGCTGGGACAAACTGGACAGGAACAGTGAAACATACTATAATAGTATAGCTCAGCTCTTGAGCAAGGCACTCTGAACCTGAGGTGCACGTGTTGAGATACTCTGAGGCCAGCCAGTGCCAGACTTTATGCAGGTGTGTGAATGATAAGGAAGGTGCTCCTGCACCAGACTAAACCCTTCCCTGAATAAATGTGCTGACCTGAGTCCTGTATCACAAACATTAGTGGCTTAGCCGCTGTCTCTGGGCCTAACTCATATCATGACACACTTTTTGATCAAGGCAAATCGCATTGGTAACCAATGTTGCATGTCTTTACCTACTCCAGAGCAGGTGAACTTCAGAGTATCAAATCAAAACCTAACTGACCAATCAGATCAGTGGAAAGATTCAGTCATCATTGGATCCTCGCTGGGACTGAGTTTATAATAAAGTGACAAGTGATGAAGAGCAATAGAGACATTTTTAGGATGGGTAGAATTACTTTGTTTTTCTTGATAATAGAGATATTATGAATATTAAAATTAGGCTTCCAACAATCACAAAGTTTCTTTCATTCCCCACAGGATTCCTGTTGGTGTATAATTTTTAGACTCCTACTCCTTCAGCACTGCTCAGAATAACATGAGGCAACATTTGTTTATCAAATCTTTTTAGAGTCAATAATAATTTGACATATAAAGTATACTCAGTGTGGCTTTTTTTCTCCACCTCTTCCATGTGAATGTGCTTAGAGCTGAGCAGGAAAACCCAGAGTTACAATAAATGAGCCAGTAGAGCCACAGTCAGTTGGACTAAGTTGAACTTGCTCAGTGATACAGACCCATGTACACGTGCAACACCGCAATTAATAGAGTGGGTCCCTTAAGCAATTCCAGACTGTTGAAGTGAAGATATTAAGGAGAGTTGAGCAGGAAACATCAAACCCAGAGGGAAACACAAACTCATCTGATATAGAAGGCAGACAGAAGGAAGGAAAAAACAATGACACAGTAATATATGATGGCCTGTTTTCTGCTTGGATGTTAACATGTTTCATTGATTTTATATAATATGCCTTTCAGCAATGAGCAGGAATGAGCATAAACTTGTTGCTCTCTGCTCTTAGTACATCTGTGTTGGTGCAGAAACCAGCAGCTGTAAAGCTGAGTGATAACAGAATGTGTCGTTTGTTGTCTGTATACAGCCCTAATAAGGCTGCAGTCAGTGGAGAAATTAGCTCTACAGTAGATTTTTTTCTGAAGAAAGATGATGAGCATCTTTCCAAAATAGTACAAATATTTGATGCTGCATTGACTTGATATTGGAAAAAACTAACACATCAGTCAAACACTTCAGTCACAGTGTATTTAAATGTTGTAAATGGCAGATTTGTTGCTGCTCTCAGCAGCTACATTGAGCCAGTATGTCAATCACTTGGTAGATTCTGTCCTTTGGTCTGAAATTTTCCACAACCCCTCCACTCATACTGAGCCACAGGATACACAAGAGTTTTGATCCCTGTCCTGACAAACACAGGTTCTGTTTTTGCTTCACAGATCAAAATAAGTTTCAGTATTTCAGTTTGCTTGATTGGTCCTTGTTTAAACGAAGTCATACCATGTGATATGGTATTCAGAAGTGTGCAAAATTCTCAGTTAATCATGTAAA
Source organism: Lates calcarifer (assembly GCF_001640805.2). NCBI lineage: Eukaryota > Metazoa > Chordata > Actinopteri > Centropomidae > Lates > Lates calcarifer. The sequence goes on from NC_066852.1 coordinate 8,724,987, forward strand.
CAGACAGGGATTCCCCTGTGGATTAAGAGTCTCATTCAAAGTCGGTCACAGAGGACCATGGCCACGCCAACAGCAGAGTCCGCATTCTGTCTGTACACCACCGGCTGAGGAAACGCTCTCTCAACTTCCTGCCTTAGCACCTCGTTTCGAGCCAGCGCGCTCCCACTGCCCACGATCCTGCTGACCCCCGCCTGCTGCAGATGCTCGACAGGCATCATGGAGGTGATGTTGTCCAGGACTCCGCTGCACAGCGCCCTGGTCACGTGACCCAGAGAGAGATTGGAGGCAGAGATGTTGGTCACCTGACCGAGGCAGAAGGGGTTGTGTCTCTCTCCGAGGATGGTTGGACTCACCCTCAGGTCACTGGTTTCCTGGTTTAGGGCGCAACCAATCAGCTTCTCATATAAGCATGAATCACTCAGCTCAGCATCTGTGAGGAGCAGGCAGGTAGTTTATTACTTGGATGAAACACATTTGATAGAAATGATCTGTTATATTGGCATCACTTCATTATAATCAATTAATCTACACTAAAGTGGTTAGTACATTAGAAACAAAATGCTGATCACAAAGTGCTGATCAGTCTGGTATCATCAGTGATGTATGTTTTATCTGCTGAAAAATCAGCAATATACTGCGTGTGTAGATAAAGAGTATAGTCATGCCAGCAGCTCTTTGGAGCTGTACTCCTGCACCGCAGTGCTTTGTGCTAAATGTTAATATCAGCATGCTAACATGTTCGCAATGACAATGCTACCATGGTGTTGTTTTACAGATTGCATTTTAGCAACTTATTGTGCATGCATTTGCTAAATAGCACTTAACACAATGGCAATGGCACTAGATGAAAGGTTAGGGGATCACCAAATTCATCCCGAGGGAGCACTTGGAGTGCTTGTACTAAATTTCATAATAATCCATCCAATAATTAACAAAACATTTCCCTCACCATAGCTCTTAGCTGTGTACAAAAAGTCTGGCCATTTCCTTGACCCCTATATAATGGGGGCACAATACAGTCAGATGATTAATGTGCTCAGGATTCGGACGCTGTAGTACAGAGGGAGTGATTCAAGACAAAGCCATTAGGATTCATCCTCTGGGAGCCATGAATGTACACAAAAATTGTGAAAATCCACCCAATATTACAGATACGGTGGCTTCAGAAACATTTTTGACCCCTTCACTTTTTGTACTTTATTGTGTTATGGATTTAATTTTAAATGGATAAAATCTGCCCATCAACACTTCCTCTCCCTTCTAATGAAGACTGAGAGGATCTGTCAGGCAGAATGGAATAAACTGCCTAAATTGCTGCCAAAGGGGCTTCTGTAAAGTACTTAATTACTAGTCTGAATACTTTTGTAAGTTTTTGATTTTTAATCAATTTAAAATTTTATGAAGTCAGTCTGGACCAAAGTGTTGGACTGACCAACACTGCCCTCCCTAGAGCCACACCGTTAGCGAGGCCATTGGAGAAGACCTGAGTTTGTAAAAAGGTAGTTACTGCACCTCTATTAATTTAAATCAATAGTGAGCTTAGAGGAACTTAATCAGTGAGGTACATTTTATCTCTTGAAATATCAATAATATTCTGCTTCATGTGTAGATAACTTAGTAAATAAAAATACATACTGAGCTCTTTCATCCAGGTCGTGAGCATCTCCACAAAAGTGGCCAGTACATTCCCTCCGTTGAGCGACGCTGCCACCGCCAGGTACAAGGAGTCAAAGTAGGGGAAGTAGGAGATGGAGGAGGTCAGCTGAGGAGAATGTGGAGGTTTGAAGTCAGCTGGCATGGCGAAGGTCAGCTGGGCTGAGGTGCTTATGTTAAGAACTGGGAATGTAGGAGAAAGATACAGTATGAGGTGGATGAATAACAGCAACAAACATGAAATGCAAGAGATGATGGTGGGATTACACTTAGTCCATAATGCTTCTGCTTTCTGTGTGAGATGAAACATAATAATGACAAAAACTTTTTGTTTTGGTTGGTTGTTTGGTTTTTTTTTTTTTTAGAAAAATGCAGCATAAGATACATGGGTAAAATGTTTACAAAAACATCAGAGCATCAGTTATAGTACATTGAAGAATTATTAGTAGTGCATTAGTAGAAGAGATCAGATGAGAACAGATATAACATGTTACGGTGCAGCCATAATGGATTCTTCCATTTAAACTGAATAAACTATGAGAGTATAATACATTCAGTGCATTAACTGTGATGAGAGATGAGAGAGATGACTGGACTTCCTCTTTCACCTGCATCTGTTCTCGCACTCATGCAGGAGTAGACAGAGCACTGGAAGTCTCCCAGGGCGGCCCCTACTGGTGTACCGGCAGGAATACCATGCCAGTCAGAGCACGTCTGTCCTGCCAAACCGCCAGATGGCACACACTGAGGAAGCAGGGTCAAAGGGAAGCCGGCGCCCCTCAGACTAGAGCATGCACACACAGAGTAACTTGTTATGTAGGTTACGCATAACAACTGTGACAATGTAAGCTTGTAATGATGTACAACATTTCTCATGCAATTAGTACTTCAGTTGATGTGTCTTACTCAGGAAATGCTCTGCCAGGCTCACATAAAACCATTATTAAATGAGGAAGTGAAACACTTCACATACATGTCTATATTCCACTGGTTGGAGGAAGTGTTGAAGAAACCCCAGCTGGCTGCATTCTGAGGTGTCATCACACACACATCCAAACCACACAGCATGGACACCACATAGTCCTGAATGGTACCTGCAACTGTGAAGTCTTCAAGGAACTCAGGCCTGCAGTGAAACCACACATCTTTACATTTTACTTTCACATCATAAAAGCAAGTTTTACAGTCAGCTCTACATGGGTAGTTTTTTGTGTGTGCTGACCTGTGTTTCATGTACCAGAAGATTGTTGCGCAGCCAAACCCTGTGGCTACACTGAGATGTGAGTCTGGTTTTGGGAGAGAGGACAAGAGTTCACTGCTGCAGCGGCCATCCTGCCAAGTGATCAGCTGACTGGTGTCTCTGGCTGTGAAGAAGTCTCTGTTGGACCAATCACAACCTGTGAGGGGAGAGCAACCTGGTCGCATTAGATTTTCCGTGGTTATAAATCTATAACGTGAAAATAAAATGTTGTATGCAACCAGCAGAGGGCAACATAGTGATAAAAGTCTGGTTGAGAAGAGGAGTTATCTCCTGGTTTCAGTGCCTGTAACCTCCCAGTTCCTCAATCCATGTTTAAAAAAAGCATATTAAAAGTCATCAGTATTACAGACTGGGAGATCACTGTAATTCAGCAGTCTGAAAATGCCACACACTCACTGAAAGGCTTTGTCTGTATCCCCATCTATTATTAATGAATGTTTTTCTGAAGCATGCACTTAAACATTAAACATTAGGTGGACTGTTGTTGCATCAAACTGTGAGTCTCTCTCTCCAGTCTGGAAACACAGATGTGATTGTTCAGATCAGAATCTAATCTGATTTTCTCAACTTTACACAGAGGAACCACATGTGATAACATTCACTGATCTGTGATAATAATTACAGACAACTGGGGGACACACTTAAATGTCAACACTCTGAACAACACATTCAAAATCATTAAATAGCTGATGATATATACCGGGGCGTCACGGTGGTGCGTTTCTGTGTGGAGTTTGCATGTTCTCCCTCTCCGGGTACTCTGACTTCCTCCCACAGTCCAAAGTTAATTGATAACTCTAAATTGCCCGTAAGTGTGAATGTTTGTCTATATGTGTTGGCCCTGCGATGGACTGGTGATCCGTACCCTGCCTCTTGCCCAATGTCAGCTAGGATTGGCTCCAGACCCTTAATGGATAAGTGGTATAGATAATGGATGAATGATATATACTCTACTCTAATTCTAATCTCCATTATGTGCATTCATATTGAGACGTGTTGCAAGAACAATTGGAAAATGCTGGAAGTGATTGTCCCCACCCTCTCACACAACCGGATTAACTGACACTTATGTACTAGCAAATAGATCTATATATCTACTGATGACATAATACAAACTGAAAGAGAGATTAATCTGAGGGACTGTGAAGCCATAAATAAGTTAACAGGCCTTGGTTTCTTTCTCTTCTTTGGAAAAACAGACTTTTCTCTGTGCTCCAATAATAAGATTATTATAGTCTCAATATTTAGGAGACATGTGAATACATCTGATTTATCATTGATTAGCTTAGCTCTTTGGAAATAACTCAAATCTCAACTAATGATCTGTCAAACCATAATCTGAGAAATGAGGTCATTTTATTTGGTAATTCACTCGTGGCCTGAAAACAAAACTAACCCTATGATCATGGATCAGCACATCATTTTAAAAATCATCCAGTCCTTTGTAATGATGGAGACTGTCACATCTGAGAGTGTGGTGTGGGAACCTTATTATGGGCCTCTTCCAGGAATCAGAAGTAGGCTGTCACATGAAAAGCTCTAAATGTTTCTGAACTGGAGCCCCTCTTCATTTCAAAGCCCTGGGTTATTTTAAAAGTTGAACTACCTAAATATGCACATTTTATAGCTGGAACAAATGAGATTTTGCTCATTTTATCTATTTTTCAGGGTTCTGTGCTATCAGATTCACTTGCTCACAAGATAAGTCATCTATCTGTCTGCATCCATCTCTTGTCTCTTCCTCTGATCATTTTTGCTCATACAAGTGAATTAAAGCATGAAGATATCAGTCTGTCCTCCTCAGACGACTCATGTATCACAGTGCCGTTGTTACACAATTCACCACACACTGTTGTGAAATGCCACATCGTGCATACATCCACACAGGCAGGCAGTGTACTCTTACCGCTCTTTGCTTTCCAGAATAAAACCCCGTGCATCTGTCCGGACAGCCCGATGCTGTTGACATGCTGCAGCTTGTCTCTGGGCAGAAGGCCGACGCACCGATTCAAAGTGTCTATGATCCTAAGAGTATCCTGCTCTTTGGCCTGTGTGACAAGAAAACGTGGCCAGGTTACTCACACACACTCAAACACTCTGCGGGGTTAATGCTCCCGAGCTGCAGGGGAAAGTTGAATGGGACGTGAACGCACTCACCTTTGTGACGCTATTGTTGATGATATCGGACGCCGTGGGCAAAGCGTGAGTCGCAACTACAGCTCTGGAGTCAGTTTCAAACAGAACTGCTTTTACCGAGGTGGTACCCAGGTCTAGACCCAGGATATAGGTCGACATGATGGATAATGGCACTGAATACTTCGGCGCGATTAGGTCAGCTGTGCGGCATCATCATCAGAGGGCAAAGTCAACACTGTTGCATTCATGTAAAACTAGGAAATCGTAAATTTCCCTTTTATTTGACTGTAATTATTCCCAAACGGATGGTTCCACTAGTAAAGATAGGAAAACCAAAACAAGCAAGAAATTGACCTCGTAATTGTCTGTGTACGACAGATTGAGGAAGAACTTAAAATCTGCTTTGCTCCCAATTTTAACGCTCCTCTTACTGTGTCATATTCAACGTGTCAGACACTGGTGTAGCTACCAGTATGATTATTGGTATATGATGTATGCCTGAATTCCACTTAAGTGGACCCATGCCCGGGCTTTAGTAATGTGTTCTGGCTCACTGCGATGGCACACCTGAATGGAATTAAGTTATTACTCGTTTGTGTGTTTGTAACACTTGTTCTTCCTGCCATGATAAATCACAATATTATCTGTGAGATGGGCTCACTGTCTGACTGAGGTATAATCCATGCCACAGCTAAAGCTAAAGTATGTCCGTGAAACGTGACAACATAAAGGTCATAGGGGCACGCATGTGGGTTGATTAGGAAAACATGGAATTACCTACTTTTTGATGTGCAGGGAACGCAACATATCGTCGCCTGCTGTGTGATGAATGCCCCTCTCCCATAATGCACTGCGGAGGAGCATGGCCGACTTTGGTTTAGGAGTGTCGTACGAACGAGAATGAATGTGCTGTTTCTGTGCCACACCGGCTGACATTCATCAAAAACAACCAACTTCCCGAGTTTGTGAAGTGACTCTTACAGATTATGATTTTGTAATCGCGCCGTGAGGAGCCGACGAGTCACTGCGTTTATCTCCGGTGAGAAGTTGTCATCAGTTACCGTCAGCGAGCTACCTGCTCAGCTAACTGTGTTAGCATGTTAGCATAAGCACTGACAAGGATGTTTAAATGAAGCAAATTAACGTGCAGTTAAAATACCCAGGGTCGTGCAGTATTTAGTTTAATCATTAGGCTGTACTGACCAGAGTGTGTCTGTATTTGTGTCTCTCTCTGTCTTCTTAGGTGTCTGGTTTTATCTCCACTGCAGGGCTTTAAATGTTTAGCCAGGTTGATTCATTGTGGTCAGTAGCTAAGCTAACGTCGACCACTGTACACTGATAGCTTTGTTTTCTGCCTTTGTCACTCATATTATGGAGCTTAAATGTATCCAAACCTCTGTCGCTTTTTCTATTTTTTCCCCTCTTCACAGTAGTAAAGTTGTTGAACGTATAACTGTAACTTAAACCCACAGTAATCTGCAAGAGATGCAACGGTACAAATGAGTTATTAATGTAGAAATGCCATTGTTTGCCAGTAGTGGAATAACTATTCAAGTCCTTTGAACTAGCATAAGTCGTATTACCGCAATGTACAAGTACTTCATTACAAGTAATGGCTCTGCAAAATGTCTTTAAAACAGATATACTGACCATGACCCCTGTCACAACTGTGATATGTCAATGCTGTATTATTCTTACTATTATTGATACAGTAATATATGATCAGCTTTTTTCATGTAGCTCTTTGAGCCATTATTTATAGGAAGTTCTGTCTGTAATAGTCAATCACATTTGTTGTTCTAGCTCTTATAATTAAAGTTGTAAGTAATTCCTCTCTGTAGCTGTGAGATAAATGTGGTGGTACAAGTAAATTATTTTCCCCCAAAATGTTGTGAAGTAGGACAGTATAAAATAAAAATACTCAAAGTACAAGGGCATATATAATATAATATTTAGTATTTGTTCTGTAAACATGTTCATTTCTCACATTACAGTGGCACCTTCGTGTGATAGCTGACCAGAGCCAACATGGCAGGAGTTGTAGCCAAGCGTGAGGGACCACAGTTCATCAGTGAAGTGGCTGTGAGGGGCAACGCTGCCGTGCTGGACTACTGCCGCACCTCTGTATCCGCTCTGTCCGGGGCAACAGCTGGTATCCTCGGGCTGACAGGACTGTATGGCTTCATTTTTTATTTCCTCTCCTCATTTCTCCTCTCTCTGCTGCTCATTCTCAAGGCTGGACGGCGGTGGAACAAATGCTTTAAATCGCGGCGGCTGCTCTTCACCGGAGGCCTTGTTGGAGGCCTTTTTACCTACGTCCTGTTTTGGACTTTCCTCTACGGAATGGTGCATGTGTACTAAAATGATCTACCACAAATAACCCTGAATTATTTCTACCTAATCCTACATAAACCAATAAAATTGTCTGCCCTGCTGTTTGTAGATACACCATTAGTGAAAGACTTTTGATTTTTCCATTATAGACTGTTAATGTACTGGAGGATGTGTCAAAAATTACCACATGCAGAATGAATTGTCCTCCTTTTAATCCTGCTCCACACTTAACCTGTGACTATGAATTTATTTAATCTGTAACTCAGAATCATCCATACCAGAATAAGAGCCACAGTTATTATAATGTAGTTTGTAGTTTAACGTAGATCAAAACAGATTACATTTTATGTACAATACTATGGTCGGATTATAACAGATGTGATCACTGATTTGAATAAATACCTCTGTACAACTTGTTTGTATACATTATTTATCAGTTTGTCTGTCAGGCATTGCCACGTGTTGACACGAAAACATGACAAATATATTTGTTTCAAATAATAAGGAATATTCAATAAACAGAAACAAGAACAGGAAAGGGAGTCCTCACACCTCAAAGTTCATTCATTAACAATCAGCCTGTACATCAATGACCTTGTCTACTCACTGTGAACTAGTGGCACATGACGAACTCTGTTCCACAGCTTAATAAGTGAAGAAGAACATACAGCAGGAAACATATCAGCAGTGTTAAACAGTGTGTTCAAATGCCTGTCATAGGTACATGATGCTTCCAGCTGAAATACAAACAATTAAGACCGTTCACATTTGCTTACATGTTGCTTACAAGTGCAATTTTCTCTTTATCTATTCTTTCATAATCATTTCTCTCATGACCCTAGAAAGTATTTTGCAAACTGAAAGAAAAATTCACTTCATTTTTTACTTTCCAGTGAATCTATAATGGTTAGTATTTTTGCTGTAATTTTTACAAGTCAGTCCTTAAAATGGTGAAAATAACAAAGGCCATCATGTTTTACTCAAACTGGAGATTATGCTTAATTAGTCTGATCAACAGCTAAAAAAAGCTTGAAGTATTGAAACATACATGAAACAGACACAATGAATTCTTTGCATTTGTAAATCAGTACCTGGCATATATTTGGCAATTCACTAAAAGTCACTCTGCTGACTGCATTAACTTTATCACAGTATCTTTTGCACATCATTGTTTATGGACCTGTTGTACTCTCCCACATTCCACCTTTGGTTCCTGACTCAGCCACTCAAAACCATCCTCTTGTATATCTCTACATCAGTGTCCTGGCTCTCTTGCAGAGTGAACATTGACATTTTCCCTGGTCCAACACATTTTCAGTCAAGGCAAGCATCACTCAGGCTAGTGGCATGCCCACAGTTGTGCCAGTAGGTGAGAAGTGGACATCAGTCCGACTTTTGGTTCCACCTCCTGTAACATAACCGAGACCACTGCAGGTGACTGACTTGCAAACCTAACTGTGTGAGGAGAAAGTGATATGATGTCTTGGCTCTGCACCTTGAGTAGAGAGAATGGCAGAGTACCGTTGGCCTGTGTTGCGTGGAATGGTGGGACCCCGTTTCTCCACAGACGGCTGGCTCTCTTCAATGGGAGAAACTTCCTCAGTGAGATCAGTTTCCTCTGGCTTTTTGATGGAGTTGCTGGCTCCTTTCTCAGCAGCTGGTTTCCTGGATCTCCTCTCCCGGTGTCCTGCCTTTCCGTCCTTGTGCTTGGTCCGGTCTCTCCTGTTTCGTACAGTATATGACAAATGTGCACATGAATGTGTTGATTTAGTTTTGGAAAATGACTAATTTAAAAGTGTATAAATACAGTTTACAGTGTAATACAGTCTTACTTGAAGCTGATGATTTCAAACTTCCTCTCTCTGTAGAAGGAGCTCGTGTTCATCATGTACAGCAGTATCATATCACATGCAAATGCCCCCTGAGAGATAAAAAAAAAAATCAACTGGATTTTCACTTTCTGCTGAAAGTTTATTTTTGTTACTGGTTAGCCATCACCCTCTAGTGTCACTATAATATGACATATTTCAAACTTCCATCACCTCAGTAATTATACAACAATTATCCACTTAGACATCAAGATAACATTTCAGTAAATTACTCACTATACCCAGCAGAGCAACACCCGAACCAATGGCAATTATTGTGGGAACAATATTGAATTTTCCAGCCTGCAAAACAATAACACACTTTCACTGCAAGTCTATTACTGGAATCATGTACCTCCCTTAGAAAAAAAGCGTTCATATCACTGCTGTACCTGGCCATTGACTATGATATCGAAGCGAATTCCATACACTTTATACAAAGTGCGATAGGTTTCACCGTTTTGATCCTTGTAATACCTGGCATATCTGCAGGGGGGGAAAATCAGTTGACTTAAACTGTAAAAATGAAAATAAAACAGGTTCAGACAGGCAGTGGCCTGACACATTTATGTCTGGTTTAATGTCTGTGATGACGTACCTGAAGTTGTATCCTGATGTGACTGAATTGTTCAAGTTCATGTCTAAACGGGTGAAGCTATACTGTGGATTACACTGTGAAGAGTCCTTATCCAGGTCACAGTTCCACTCAATAAGAATACCAACAGACCCACCCTGATGGACAAAAACAGAGACTTTTTCAGTACTAATAATACTAAGTCTTGGACCTTGACATAAGAACAGCCAACAGCAGACGTGGATGTTAAGGGGCGTGTAATTCAGAGATACTGTACAGTCTAGGACAAGGCCATGAAATCTCAATATCATTTCTGTGATAAACTGGTAGCCTAAAAACATCAAAAGGGGAGTGATGTGATCTCTTGTCTTACTTCTTTTGTACAGAATTGTTCTCTGATTTAGACCATTACAGTAATATAACTATGAGGAAATGAGAGTGTGTATGATGGTTTTAGCGTCTTTAAAACCCAGATTTGAGCGAATTTGGGCAATATTTCTAAGACAATACAAAGAACCAGAGACTATGGTTGCTTGTTGAAGCAGAGCTGAACTGTATTTTACCTTGATGTGCCTATGTTATCCGCATTGCTGAATTTGGGTTAACTTAGACAATTAACCCCCCCTTATAAAGCCAATCAAATGGCATTTGTCTGTTTTTGGATATTAACAGGAAATATGGAGAGAGAGAAGGAGAGATTGGCACGGAAAACATTGCCTGGGATTTAGCAGTTGCAGATCAGTTTGTCTTTAACAACAGTTTTTCCATCCCAATAATCCCCAAAGAAATCTATCATTAGAGAATGATGATGAGAGACTGGTTCATGCTGTTCCCTTCAATACAGCCACCACAAATCCTTGTGAAATAATATATATGAATCATGTAAATAATTGTCTTTTGGGTTCAACAGGGAGCATAAGAGTGTTGTTCTATAGTTAATAATTGCCATTGTGTGCAGCTAAAATGGATTTCCATAATTACTAAATATTAAGGCTCATTATCAAATAACTGTGAGGAAGCCAGGAACTGAAATCACTCCCACACACAGTCTTAATTGGCACGTTATTATACTTTGTACCTTAACGGCCATGTCTTGGAAGTCATGATTAGTCCAGCTGACCAGATCTCCGAGGCGGAAAATAGGGCAGTAAGGATGGTTCTCGCTGTCGTAGGTGCATCTTTTCAGGTAGCCCTCATCTGAGGTTTCAAGGACGTTAGACCTAAGAGATTAATACATGAAGAACACGTACCATATATCAGATTTAACCTAGAGACAAACATAAAAACCATCCACTGAAGTTACAAGATGAAAATCGCCAAAGTTAGAGTTATCAGGTTTTCCTTTGAGGAGTGCCTTTTTCCACCTGTGTAATATATATATGATCAGTCACCTGCCCCTCCCCCTGCTCAGTCATCCCTGCTGCAACCCCCCTCGTCTGCTCCCCCAGTACACTGCCCCACCTCCACCTCCACACCCCTGCGCACAGTGTTCAGCTCACAGCTACCCCCCCACTGCTCCTCCTGCCAAACACCCACCCCCGCCACCCACACCTTCCAACACACAGCCCCCCTGCTCCAATCTGTCCCTCACAACAACCCAGGTGAGAGATGAGCTCAGGAGGATCAGGGCAAGAGAGGCTAAGGGTCCAGACGGCATCAGCTCCATATATATATATATACACACACATTTTCCCTTTCCTGTAGTTTTGTGCTTTTTTGTCTCTCTCCTCTTCTGTCGCAGAAAGTAACCCAACTGGTCAAAGCAACTGCTCAAGGTTTCTGCCTCTTAAAAGTTTTTCCTTGATACTGTCACATAGTGCTTCTTCATGGTGGGTCTCTCTTTGTGAATATAATAATATCAAGAATACAGTCTAACCTGCTCTGTATGAAAAGAACCTCAAGATAACTTTTGTTGTGATTCAGCGCTATATAAATAAAACTGACTTGACTTGACAGGGGGCAGCAGAAGTCATGAAGAGACTAATAGACAGCAGACCCTGCTGAGTCACAGAATTCCCCTGACTTCACATGTTGGATTTGACCTTTTGACCTTTATCTTAGACACCCATTTCAGCTCAACCGTAGAGAGCCTTTATACTGTGACAACACACACACACTCTGACTGCAATGTAAGCTTAGATATGCAGAATTCAAACCATTCAAAACCTTTACACCCTCTGGCTGTAAGAACAGAGTGCAGCCGTGTGTGTCACACTGTAAGACGTGTAGTGCTGCCAGCCATTTTGAGGAGCACCTATCAAGAGGGACTTCTATTACCTGCCAATCCCCATTAAGCATAAGTATGTCAAGATTAGTGAGGAAACATAAGAGAGATGACTGTGTAATTGGAATAAGATCCTGACTGATGAATTAGGCGTGGCTTGTGGCATCTCTCTGCCTTCTAGCAGTACTTAAACAGACGACAGCAGAAAGGGCAGCGGCAGAGCTCCCTGGGCCAGCCCCATCCGATCTGACACCTGTCCAGAGCGAGGCCTGCTGTCAAGGACGTCTCAGATGACTGTTTCACTGTCTCACTGACTGCAATGCACAGGCTGGTATAAATAGAGGGCTCTCTGCACCATAAAGCTATTTAAAGGAGCCATTGAAACACGTATATCCCTCAGCTCTCTCAGTGATCTATGTCTCGCTGTCCTGAATCCATTCACACACCAGCAATCAGCACCACTTACTTGGAGAATTCAAACTTTGGAAACCTGATGAAATTCTTGATGTAGATGGTGAAGTTTTCCGCTTCACTCAGTAAGGGCTCTCTGCAAACGAAAGAGACAGGCAGCTGTGTGAAAAAAACAAAACAAGCGGACCTAACAGGCTGTATTAGTAATAAATAGAACCTGTGAAATATCTCGGTCCCTGTGAGGGATCAGAGTGAGTGTGAATGTAATGGCACAAAATGGCTCATTTCCAAAGTTGTGCAGGAGAGGAGGGATACTCACGCGGGTCGCTTGCTGTATTCAATAGGACACCAGGCGTAAATCTCACAGGTCCCAGTGCTGTTTAAACACAAGCCGGTCTTGATTCCTGACAGAGAGGTTTTTTCTCAAAATAAGACATACTGGAATACATTTGTGTATCATGTGTGGTTCGACATGTGTAAGTATTGTTTGTTACAGTATGTTGAAAACTGTGGTCCTCACCATGACCAGCTATTACAGTCTCTCCTTCGACACAGTCATCATTACTTAGACATCGTCCATTTGGCACCTTGAAACTCTGCAAGGTAGAATAAAAGTTTCTGGATATGAAAATGCAATTCTGTGTGCATGCTAATTTGTAACAGTGTAACCTACAGGGATTAAGGTATTAGGATTTTAAAAATACATTTTAAAATGCTAATGAGATTCCTCCTTTTCTGCATACTCACCTCAGCACAAAACCCCAGTCTCTGATTGGGGGTCTCTATGTAATTTGTTACTATGAAGAACACCTGCTCGCCCTACAAAATAAAATTAAGTCCAGACAATAAGATGGAGAAGCAAAAGGTTAAACAAATTACACTCCCCAAGAAGTTCAATGTTGTTAAATCTGCTTAGACAGATGCTGAGGCTAATGATATCCACAAAGGCAGATACTCAATAGCTTCATAATCTCTCCCGACAGGAGCATAATTGGACAGAGCTCTGACATCAGTATTAAAACAATGCAAGCTGAGGTTTCCTTTCTTGTGTATAAGTGAAAAATGAATAGATAGACTGATAGATAGGTAGGCTCACATTTGGGGGTATGACATAATCTTCAGCACTCCAGAGGTGAAGCCCTGTCTCAGAGCTGTTGGTCAGGGTAACACCTTTAAGCTTGGTGATGACTGAGGTCTGGATGGCCTCTTCTCTCTCCTGGTACCCTTTCTTCACTACAAATACCCACCTGAGACATTCATAGAAACATCAGAGTTCATCAGGTTCTAAAGTCTTGTTGCTTTTGGACATTGCATACAGTGCAGCAGTGTAGTATCTGTGATCCCTTGTTGAACAGCTAGTTTGTGACCATGTGGTCTGGGTTGACAGCACACACATTATAACTGTCATTAACTGTGTTCATCAGCATGTGGCAGATGAAAGGAGTAATGTTAATGTGTAAATGTATCCTAGACAACACAGGATGTTTTATGCATCTCCACTGGAGTTATTTTGGAACTATATTGCACATACACGAGGGGTGACAGCAGCATCTAATGAGCAAAATGAAAAATACCAAAGGTCTCAGAGGTGATATGGAAATAAAACCAGTTCATGAGAACATGAGCAGCCATCTTTAGGCTACACTATATGTCACTGATCCAAATATCATTTTACAAGCACCCTGCAGCAGGCACACAGCACACACTAAATCTGTCAAGTTATAGTTCATCTTAACTTTCATCACCAAGTGAGGTCAAACCAGTTACTGGTATTAACCCTCTCACCATACTGCCCCAGTCACCTGCACAGTTAACATTACCCTTATGTACACCAGTGTGACATCACACAGTGAAAAGATGGGCTAAGGTAACCCGGGCTGTCTAAGACAGTACTGATTTCACTAACACAAACCCTTTTCAAGAGACAACACTCTTCCTAAAGTAAGAAAAAAAAAAACCAATGGCGCTGTCACTTTAACAGCACAAGTAAAAAACGACATGCTCAACTATTTTTAACTTGTGAATCACTGTCTAAAAGGTTACTTTATAACATGATCGTAAAAAGGCGGCATGCAATGCACCTCACCCTATTATGTATCCCAGCACGGCCAGCTGATAGAGTCTAAACAATATTCCGATTCTCCTGTTTTCGGCGATAACATATTTCTCTGTCTTGTAGTTGAGGAGAGAAAGGAAGAAGACCCCCCAGCCTGCCATTCCTCCCGCACCGAGAACCCGAGTGAGACAGCAGAGCAGGCTCCCAGCTCATATATACAGCCAGTTCACTTGACATGCAACGAACGGGCAAACCCATTGAGAGAGGGGCTGCGAAACACCGACCAAGTTTGCTTTAAAAGACGACCGCGAGGTGTCTGAAGGAAATTTCAGAATTATCTTCCCTTAGATGTCAAATTCATTTTCACTGACATCAGTTTCACAAAACTTTTTAGAGCAGTAGGCTTAATGATAAATCTCACTCTTTATGTCAGCAATTACTTTATAGGGGCTCTTAATATTTTGGCTAATATTATTGTAAAAAATAACAACCTGTCTTACTCTAAAAAATAAGGATCCCATAATATTTTTTTCACCGAGGAAACACTGTTTCTTTATGTTTTTGTGGGTTACAAGCAGTGCCGTGCAAACGGGGTGGGTGGCTAAGGGGTGAATGCACATCAGCTCTGCAGTATGCTATGTTGTACCTGAGCCACAAGGCCATGAATGCCATTTCCATCCCCAGGGACTTTATATGTAGCCTCTACATATGCATGAAATTGAACTGTAAAATATGTTTATATATAATATATATTGTTAAGTAAAGTGTCCTGCACATAGATCTAATTGCAACTTTAAAATAGAGTACTATGCAAAAGTTGACCCCACTCCCTCCTCCCCCCACTTTGCCTTTAAAACAGCTCCAGTCCTCCTCAGTACACCTGTACTTAGGTAGTTTGTTCCATCTTAGAGAAGTTGCCTCAGTTCTTCTGTGGATTCAGGCTGTCTCAGGGTCTTCTGTCTCTTCATGTAATCCCAGACTGACTCCATGATGTTGAGATCGGGACTCTGTGGGAGTCAGACCATCTACTGCAGGACTTCTGGTTCTTCTTGTCTCTGAGGACAGTTCTTTATGATCCTGACTGTGTGTTTGGACTCACTGTCCTGCTGCAGAATTAACCTGGGGCTGATCAGACACCTCCCTCTACTGATAAAGGATAAGAGTAAACATATCTAAAGTGCCTAAAACTTTTGCACATTACTATATATAATTTAAAACATTAATAAAAACTACAGAGAAAACTGTAAAAATAGCATTTTCACCTGCCCCTGCTCTTTAAGACTTAACCATGAAATATAATGATAATGGTTAAAATCCTTCAGAGATCTTATTTCTATACTTTAAATGTTTTTTTTTTTCAAGAAGAAAGCCATGATAACATAGTTAAGATAGAAATTTTAGTCTTGTCCCCAGGTTTTCACTAAGTCCTGTTACCAACCCCCCACCCCCACCCCCCTCCTCTAAAAGGTTTGGAACAGTTTAAAGTCACATGTTAAACAGGAAGTTCCATCATCAGCATCTTCTGAAACCATATCTTTAAAATAAACACTTTCTTGAGTGAGAAACAAAGGAATTAGTTGACATGCCCTCAAATATACTTTTTGAATGACACATGAGTTTCAGCAACTCATGCCACCACAGCAGGTTGAGCAAGCCCAGCAACATTCTCCAGGACCTTCTTGGGGATCCTGCAGCAGGTTGAGCAAGCCCAGCAACATTCTCCAGGTCCTTCTTGGGCATCCTGCAGCATTTTAGGCAAGCAAAAAAAAAAAAAAAGACCTACAAGTGCTGAAAAAATAAAAGTCTACAAACTATCACTTGAGCTACTGTTAGATGGGACAATATGGTCCCCAGTCAGAGTCAGCCGTTCTCCTTCCATCAGACAACTCCACTTCTTGAGTTGTCTGATGGTCTGCCAGAGCTTCCTAAATGCCAACCAAAAGTCTCTCTCTATAGCCTTCCTGAACTCCTCCCACACCTGGGCTTTTGTGTCTGTGACCCCCACAGCCACAGTCCTTCTGGCCTTCCATCTACTGTTTCAGAAGAGGAGAAGAGGGAGGCCAACCAAAGACATCTTCGTCACTACTAGTGTCCACCACCATGGATCAAGTTAGTGGCACCACAACAAGCACCTACAACCTTCCAACTACAACTCCAAGTAGCTGCCTCCACAATAGAGGCTTTGAACATGAGTATTGCTTGTGAGTAACCTCACACATGCCTGGTGGCTCACTGGTTTTAGAGTCAGTACCAGTGCTGTGTGTAGACGTGAGTCCAACTATATCTAGTTGGTAATGCTCCACCTCCCTCACAACCAGCTCCTCCCCTGCCAGAGAGGTCCTGAGGAAGATCCCAGGGATCATCTCACTTAGGTCCTTGTTCTTGCAGGCTTATAGGACACTCAACTTGATCCTGATTAGTATCCCTGGAGGTGGTCGGCCAACTGGGTGGCAGTTCTCCACAATTCATCTACCATTTGATGGCCAAGTGCACAAATTCCTTAAAGGAGCACTCCACCAATTCAGGATTGCACTCTACAATATTATCAGTGGACAGTTTTTCAAGGGATCAAAATTGACGAAGCAGAATCAGAGATATCATCACCTCTTTTGGACTTTACACTCCCAGATTTATTTTCATTTTCAAATTTTCAGTCTTCAGACCCAATAGATGCTAAAAAGCTCCCTCTGGAACCATGAAAGGCTTAATACAACTTCTCAGACATGGAGTTACTCTCCTGGACCTGTAAATGGACTTTGGTGGATAAAACCATCAGAGTTCCCCTTTAAAATAAGACATACATTATGCATATCATATAGCCTGTGCATTTTTCATCTGTCCCACTTTCAATAAATCTTTCTATATATTGCTAACGCTAATTTTATTTTTACCACATGTATTTTCTCTTTTCATTCTGGTCCAATAAATTATAATCCACTGGTATTCTTTAAAATACACAGCATAGCACTTTTTACTCTACTGTTTGGCTGCAGCAGCCTAATCTCCCACTTGGGATTATCTAATTTTCCTTCCCCAGTCTCATTAATGTTATCACCATCTTCTTTCATTTGTCTTTGACTTCCACAGTACAGTTCATTATCACTGCAGTTAACTGTACTGTAGGCCTAATCATCCAGATGGATAATAATCGCTTTTTCGCAACATGTTCATCAACTCCCTCTTTTTCTGCTTTCGAGTTCCAGACATGGCTCCAAATCTTTTTGCAGGGTGAGATGCTGATTAGAAAGTCTGTCATTCAACCACAGAATGCAGGTTCAAGTCCATCTGAAGTCTACATGACCAACATGCTGCTATTCCTAGCTGTGGCAATACTAGCTGTGGCCTCAACTGTTTTTCCTGTTATTACTATCTGTCTGTATGGCTGATTCTCTTTCACATCTCTGGATGATTAAACCCTCAGCAATAGCAGAGACTTCTCAAGATACTGGCATCCTGACCTCTCTGGAGTCATCTGCTCCCGTATTAGTACAATGGCTGGATTAACTTGTTAAGTGGTCTTGGGCAAAAATTTCTCAATGGGCTCCTTCTGATCTCCCAAAACAATCTGTGCCCTCTATGCATCTGTGACTTCCAGTGATATAGAATTTTACACCATGTGAAAAAATTACATTTCATAACAGGGCCCCTCTTCAAGACAGGGCCTAAATATCAGGTATAAATGAAAGATTTGTCTGAGTGATATAATTTGGTGTTTTAACTCATATGCTGTGGACCTGGAGTGGGTCTGGAGAACTGGAGCAGTTGCTTCCTTTGCCTGGATCCTTGATCAAAACTGCTATCACTGACTTTTATCTCAGTCACAGGAGGAGAGCAGAACAAGAAGACTTATACCAGCTTATACCCTCGGTTCTTTGTCAATTAATAATAAAAATGGGATTCTTTATTTGAGGTATAGTGCTGTGCAAATGTTTTACACACTTTCAATGTATTGTCCGTCACACAATACCATCAGGAAGACGCTTGATTATCTCCAAAACAATGATCCCAAACATACAACCACAGTCATGAAGAACTATCAGAGACAAGAACATGACCCCATGAGCCCTGATCTCAACATCATGGAGCCAGTGTGGGATTGTGCCAAGTTTTCCAAGATGCTTGGAACAATCTACCTAACAAACAATTTGACAAACTGTGTGTGTGTGTGTACCGAGGAAAGTGTGGTCAAGGAGTCAATTGATAATATTAATAATATTCTTGCCAATAATTTATGAAAGCATCCTCACTTTATTTTTAGTGCCTAGTGCTTCTGCACAGTGCTGTACATCACAACCCTGTCACTAGCATTTGAGATGTAAAATAATCACAAACACATCTCTAGATATTTGTAAAGCAGCTGACTTGGGTCAGGACCTGTGTAAATTTCAAGGGCCTGCTCCACAGGCACCCACTTTGAACCAGATTTGTACAGTGGTACAGGAAAGATGTAACTGAAACTTTATGGAGGGTGACCTCTAGTGGCACCATGTTCCATTTCACACTTCATTAAATAGCCTATGAATACAGTGAACACAGTCATAGGACTTTATACAACAGTCCATGCCTGGTTTTACTCAGCCACATTATCCCAGTAAGTCAATTGCCTGCTTCTAGAAACAAAATAAAAACTCTAACCCTTCCTTCTGATTCTCTTAGAAGTTGTATACAATGAAGCCACATCAGCTCACTTTTTATGAATGACCAACTGGCAGTATTTTGTACACTGAAGACTTTTAAATTGCTTATCCATTGTGAAATACATAAATAATAGCAAATGTAGAATGATTGAAGACATAACTATACATTTCTTTGTGATTCTATTTATGTTTAATGATTCCAAACAGGACTGAACAATATGCATTGACAGATATTGTGAATGCGAAATGAGTCATGATTTGATGATGATGTGATTTTTACTGACGTCTGTATCAAGCAAGCATGCTCCCTTACACCTGGAGAATATGATTTGCAGGCCAGGGCACGTAACACTACAATGTGTCATTTATACTGGTATGTAAAAAAAAAACAGTTCAACCATATTGTAATTTCAATAATATTGCAATTTATTGTTAAACCCTAATTCCAATCAAAGTACTTTAAATATATTTTAACCTAACATGTAATGGTAAGTCGTTTTTGCCGGGGGAAACTGATCACCAGCAGTGCTCACAGTCTAAACCAATGTGTAAAAAAGGAAAAACACTGTATATTTTAATATTTTATCTTTTATTGGGTTAGGTTGTCATGGAAATCAAGTAAAAGTATGGGATCATTTATTGACCACCCCTCAGACGCAGGACCAGATGGAGGGTGGACTCCTTCTGGATGTTGTAGTCAGAGAGGGTGCGGCCATCTTCCAGCTGCTTGCCAGCAAAGATCAGCCTCTGCTGGTCTGGGGGAATGCCTTCCTTGTCCTGGATCTTGGCCTTCACGTTCTCAATGGTGTCACTGGGTTCAACCTCCAGGGTGATGGTCTTGCCGGTGAGGGTCTTGACGAAGATCTGCATGCCACCCCTCAGACGCAGGACCAGATGGAGGGTGGACTCCTTCTGGATGTTGTAGTCAGAGAGGGTGCGGCCATCTTCCAGCTGCTTGCCAGCAAAGATCAGCCTCTGCTGGTCTGGGGGAATGCCTTCCTTGTCCTGGATCTTGGCTTTCACGTTCTCAATGGTGTCACTTGGCTCAACCTCCAGGGTGATGGTCTTGCCTGTAAGGGTCTTGACAAAGATCTGCATACCGCCCCTCAGACGCAGGACCAGATGGAGGGTGGACTCCTTCTGGATGTTGTAGTCAGAGAGGGTGCGGCCATCTTCCAGCTGCTTGCCAGCAAAGATCAGCCTCTGCTGGTCTGGGGGAATGCCTTCCTTGTCCTGGATCTTTGCCTTGACATTCTCGATGGTGTCACTTGGCTCAACCTCAAGGGTGATGGTCTTGCCAGTGAGGGTCTTGACAAAGATCTGCATGTCTGCAACTGTGAAAAATAAGGATTCCACATTACTAATACTCTTTAATGTCATGAGGACTACAGCAAAAATTACTTTGCTTGACAGGCAAACCAAGAAGCCTACAATGAAATACTAATAATACATAATACTAATACAACACCTTACAAAATACAGTTTAATATATGAGCCATAGGTTAATGGCTTCTTCCTGTTAACAGGTATACACCAATTGTTAAATCGCATTATTCACGTTCTCCATATAAAGCAAGCCATTTTCGGGCAATATTTGCCATTCAGTCTTACCTCAAGCGGTGAAAGTGAGCTGCGTCTGACTAGATTACATGAACACACTGGTAGGAAGCCGGTGATTCGAGCACAAGCGCCATTTTAAAATAAAGCTATTGTTGTTTGCCTTCGTTTTGTCTGCTAACGTTACCCGCTAATGGAGGATATAGCTAGAAATGTACCATTGTTATTCTTTAACATTCATACCTCTCGCGTTTTAGTTCACGTTAACGCAGGTTTATAATAAATAAACCATATCACGTCGCCTATAACGATGGTTAAGTACATTACTCGTTTGAAAAACGTTATTTCCAGGTTGCGAAAAGGCCTTTACAGTCAGTGTTTACGAAGTGGTTAGCTGGTTAAAAGGGACCAGAAGCGACAACAGATAAAATCTATGAACGATATTAACCTGGTGGAAGAACTGTTGCAGATAAATTTTAATACTAATGGTAACTTTTTTGAACGAACGATTGTACTTACAGTCACTTTTCAGTATTTGGTCCCGCTTCCTGGTGACAACACCTCGGACTACTGTTGTCAAGGGGACAGGATGATTTATAATGGACCACGTCATCGACCGATATTCTTCCGCAATCGAAAATAGTTCCCAGTTTGGTTGGTTTACTTGTGCCACATTTAGCTATATTTCACACAACAAGAACAACAATGAAGTTTGCCTACAAAATGAATGAGATGAACTATGGAACTTGATTAATAACTTTCCAAGGTGATAACTTACCTAGATGAAAACTTAACTATGGAGCATGTAAATATATTTTATTCCAAATGCAATAAAAAATGATGAATAAAGTCTAAACAGAGCTGTTACACTGATTTTTATCATTCTGCAAGCTTTCCTTAACATAACCTGAGGAATTACTGATGCTTCTTAACAAGTGCTCAAAGAAACTATTGTCTTAACTGCATGACATCATGACTGACACACAGGCACCATATGATCATAACATGAGTCACATGTGACACAGGGAGAACTTAAGAAGTGTGTCTGCCAGTGAAGAAGTGTTTTTAATAATGTGCTACCAGCTGCTGTGACAGCAGAGGCACATTCCTCTTGCTCCAGCTATATCAACCAGGACACCTATATGCATACTACATTATCATACTGAGACAAAATAAATAAAAAACAGGGGAATCTGTTGCTAGGCCTGTATGAATAACAAAACCAAGTATACAGTCTGTTTGTTTAAAAGAGTACTGGTTAAACCAGCTATGGCTGTTTTATAACATTGTTAAAAAGCTATGTTTGAGCGTAACTGGCTAAACAGGTCAAGTGTGTGTTATTATTTTGTTTTTCAGAGTAGAGCTGCTCCATGAAAAATATATGAAACAAGTTGTTTTTATAGTGTAATAAGTTGTGTGCTTCATTAATTCTTTGTCATTTCTTTGTGTATTTTCTCCAGATCTTGACATAATAACAAAGTAGATTGTCAAGTCTACAAGAGATAAATGCCTTTGGCAGGATAAACAGATGACACCAGATTATCCACATAACAGTGTTGAGCTAGTTTAGTTTTGGATTAGATGGTAAATATCACCGTATAATCCCTGTTCCCTCCATAAACCACACTACACTCCTCTACTGTTATCCTTAATCTTGTGGCTTCAGATCAGTGATGGACTGAGGTCCTTTATTTACAGTAAGGAAAAGTACTCAGTAAATGTGCATCAGTGCATAAATGGCAATTCACTAGTTGAGGTGGAGCTAGTTTTAACAGTTGTATACAGTTCTGCAGTTTAGTCCAGTGGTTCCCAATCTACAGGTTGGGCCCACTCCAAAGGCTCACACAATAAATAATAAAGAGGGATCATGAGATGATTAATGGGGTAGGAAAAAAAAGAATAAAATAAGTTCTGCTGCATTCATTTGTATTCTTTTCTTCAAGCCCTTTCCTCTGGATTAACTTTACCTTTCAGACAGTTATTTATGTGAAACTGATTTAGAGGTTTGAAGGGGAAATGTCTCTTTGATGCAAACAATTAATCTGAAATGTAACAAGGGGCCCCCTTAATTAGAGTTGGGAACTACTGTTGTAATATTTACAAATGTACTGTGTATGTATAATCTTATCATAGATTTAACTGCAAAATCCATCCATCCATTATCTATACCGCTTATCCGTTAAGGGTCGCGGGGGGCTGGAGCCTATCCTTGCTGACATTGGGTGAGAGGCGGGGTACACCCTTTACAGATTGCCAGTCCATTGCAGGGCCACCACATATAGATAAACAACCATTCACACTCACATTCACACCTATGGACAATTTATAGTCACCAATTAACCTAATGTGCATGTCTCTGGACTGTGGGAGTAAGCTGAAGTACCTGGAGAGAACCCACGCAGGCACGGGAAGAACATGCAAACTCAACACAGAAAAGCCCTGGGTGAAATGGGGCTCAAACCCGTAACCTGCTTAACTGCAAAATCTTAGTCTTCAAAGTAACTACAGCTGTCAAATAAATGTAGTGGAGTATGAAATATAATATTTCCCTCTGAAGTGTAGTGGAATATAAGTACAAAGTATAAAACTGAAATAGTCTTGTAAAGTACAAGCACAGTGCTAACGTAAATCTAGTTATTTACTGTCAGACAGTAATTCATATGTTGGGCAGCACAGTGACAAAACAGCATTGCATGAATTTTCTCACAGATGTTTAACACTCAGCATGGTAAGAGGCAGTGGGTTCCTTTCTGCCTGTCACCAGGACGTAAGACAGTCAATTTGTACAGAACTTTGATATGAACTTATCCCTATAGTAATACAAAATGTTCACCATTAAAACAAACAAAAAGCAAAGTTAATCAGATTTTACTGCTTCCTTATGTTGAAACAGCTTCCAGCTCCCTGACAGAGTGCCTTTGTTCCATACAGTTTTCAGGTGCCAGGACCAAACCATCGACAATGTTACCACTTAGTAGGCTACTGTGTCTGCCTCCTGTCAGTGGAAAGCATATTTTTCCTTGATATATGCCAGTGCTCTTGCACCAGCTGTACAGTACACCTTTCCCGCTTCACTTGATTTTAGCATATTTCTTCTTCCTCCTTTGTTGTTCCCTGAATCTCATTGTAGATTCCCAGTTGTTTACTTTCCTGCCTCATCTCTCCTCTATGAAGCTTGTCAACCATTTAGTCAACTAGATGGCGCCACATCCTCATGAATAAGAATTTCTTCAACCATCAACATTCAAGTCTTCAGTAGACCCACAGCTGAGTGTTCAGGCCAGCAGACAATTCCTGGAATGACTAAGCATTTCACAGAAAAAAATGTAATGAAATGAAGGGGCTTACCAGAATTATTAATGTCAAAATCTAAAAGTACATAAACACATGTATACCATGTCAGTCTACTGGCATAGGACATCTTAATAAATCAATGGACTCTTGTTATCTGTATTTACTAAATACTGTGCTTAACAAGGAAACTCCTGAGTGAATACAAGCACTGATAATAATGCTGGTTGGATTGTCTTGCTACAAATTGAGCTAAAGCTGTGTTTTGATGATATAAATAACACACTCTATTATACAGCACTCTGTACTGAGCACAGTATGGGCAGGAACATCTTGGATCAGATATTATGCTTCCTGTTTTACTTTTGCTGAGGAGCTGTCAAAGGCCACTGGATGTCTCTAGTCTGTAGTTTGAAGACTGTTAATCTAATCAAGCATATGAATGTAAAACTGAAACCACCTTGCTTTTTTATGATTTACAGTTGTGTTGAATATTAATACTTGATACCTGAGATTTCTTAGAGCATAATTCTGATAGAATAAGCTAGTTGATCCTCAACATGTATTATGCCATCTGTTATGTCATACTTGACAAAAAAAAAAAAAACACACCCGCTGTAGTAGTATTACTGCCAATATTAGGTACATTAAAATAGTTTACATCATTACCAGGAAATGAGAGAGCACATAAGGTTGAATTAAATTTATACTACATACAGAACAACGCTATTAAATTCCAACCTTCTATTCCTACTTCATCTTCTGTAATGCTGTATCTAAACAGTGAATCTGCATTAAGAATGAACAACACCAGGAAGTTAAGTTTAATCCTTTATTGAATGTTAAAGTTTTGGTCACGAAAGTTTTAAAATTTCTTATTTGTGACAACTTTTTAAGAGAGAGCATGTAGCGTATGTCATACATAGCACATCAACTTAGTAAAGTAAGGACATGGAATCACATAAGCCATTTTACTGCCCACCCCTCAGACGCAGGACAAGATGGAGGGTGGACTCCTTCTGGATGTTGTAGTCAGAGAGGGTGCGGCCATCTTCCAGCTGCTTGCCAGCAAAGATCAGCCTCTGCTGGTCTGGGGGAATGCCTTCCTTGTCCTGGATCTTGGCCTTGACATTCTCAATGGTGTCGCTTGGCTCAACCTCCAGGGTGATGGTCTTGCCAGTGAGGGTTTTGACAAAGATCTGCATACCACCCCTCAGACGCAGGACAAGATGGAGGGTGGACTCCTTCTGGATGTTGTAGTCAGAGAGGGTGCGGCCATCTTCCAGCTGCTTGCCGGCAAAGATCAGCCTCTGCTGGTCTGGGGGAATGCCTTCCTTGTCC
Source organism: Lates calcarifer (assembly GCF_001640805.2). Classification (NCBI taxonomy): domain Eukaryota; kingdom Metazoa; phylum Chordata; class Actinopteri; family Centropomidae; genus Lates; species Lates calcarifer. The sequence goes on from NC_066852.1 coordinate 8,750,330, forward strand.
TGGATCTTGGCCTTGACATTCTCAATGGTGTCACTGGGTTCAACCTCCAGGGTGATGGTCTTGCCAGTAAGGGTCTTGACAAAGATCTGCATGCCACCCCTCAGACGCAGGACCAGATGGAGGGTGGACTCCTTCTGGATGTTGTAGTCAGAGAGGGTGCGGCCATCTTCCAGCTGCTTGCCAGCAAAGATCAGCCTCTGCTGGTCTGGGGGAATGCCTTCCTTGTCCTGGATCTTGGCCTTCACGTTCTCAATGGTGTCGCTTGGCTCAACCTCCAGGGTGATGGTCTTGCCGGTGAGGGTCTTGACGAAGATCTGCATGCCACCCCTCAGACGCAGGACCAGATGGAGGGTGGACTCCTTCTGGATGTTGTAGTCAGAGAGGGTGCGGCCATCTTCCAGCTGCTTGCCAGCAAAGATCAGCCTCTGCTGGTCTGGGGGAATGCCTTCCTTGTCCTGGATCTTGGCCTTGACATTCTCAATGGTGTCGCTTGGCTCGACCTCCAGGGTGATGGTCTTGCCAGTGAGGGTCTTGACGAAGATCTGCATACCGCCCCTCAGACGCAGGACAAGATGGAGGGTGGACTCCTTCTGGATGTTGTAGTCAGAGAGGGTGCGGCCATCTTCCAGCTGCTTGCCGGCAAAGATCAACCTCTGCTGGTCTGGGGGAATGCCTTCCTTGTCCTGGATCTTGGCCTTGACATTCTCAATGGTATCGCTTGGCTCGACCTCCAGGGTGATGGTCTTGCCTGTGAGGGTTTTCACAAAGATCTGCATGCCACCCCTCAGACGCAGGACAAGATGGAGGGTGGACTCCTTCTGGATATTGTAGTCAGAGAGGGTGCGGCCATCTTCCAGCTGCTTGCCAGCAAAGATCAGCCTCTGCTGGTCTGGGGGAATGCCTTCCTTGTCCTGGATCTTGGCCTTGACATTCTCAATGGTGTCGCTTGGCTCAACCTCAAGGGTGATGGTCTTGCCTGTGAGGGTCTTGACAAAGATCTGCATACCACCCCTCAGACGCAGGACAAGATGGAGGGTGGACTCCTTCTGGATGTTGTAGTCAGAGAGGGTGCGGCCATCTTCCAGCTGCTTGCCGGCAAAGATCAGCCTCTGCTGGTCTGGGGGAATGCCTTCCTTGTCCTGGATCTTGGCTTTCACGTTCTCAATGGTATCGCTGGGCTCAACCTCAAGGGTGATGGTCTTGCCAGTGAGGGTTTTCACAAAGATCTGCATGTTTTTAACTATGAAAATTGACACACAAAATGTATACATGAATACTGGGAATTCACATCAGAGCTTAAGTAAAACTCATCTAAAACCAAAATTCATAAGTAAAAAAAGATTATCAACAACAACAATCTTACCTATGATATTACCGTTAGACAGAACTAAAAAGACGGGTTTAACACTGTGAACGCTTAATTAAAATTGTTAAAACAAATCTACTACATAGCTCATAACTATCCACAGCTCAGCAGCCATTCCACTCCGAGCGCCATTTTGAGATCATATTGACCCTCCTTTTGTTCAGCTAACGCTACCCGCTAATGGACGATACTGGAAATGTTGAGTCACTGCTGAAGCTAACATTAGCTAACACAACCACTGTCGTGTTGGAGCTTTGTTGAAAGCGACGATGAACCGATCGTAGATAATTGGTAGCTTGTGTAAAATTAAGAAACAACGTAAATTCTACTTATCAACGGACTGAAAAGCAATTTGTGACCGATGCCACCATTAACGTTTCTCACAAGTGAAGTTGAAAAACCGTGACACCGATCACCAAGCAGTCCACTAAAACAGCTGTTGTATACATAGCTCAAAATATCAAGATAATATAGCTTGAAATTACATTTATTTTGTACTCACCAGGAGGAAACGCAGTATAAAATTCGCGTGTTGCTTGCGTTGAATGCTTGTCTTTCGGCTTCCGCTGACATCTGCCGCAGTACAGGCAAACACTGTATTATATACGGGAGTCGGCATACGTCATCTGTCAATATCCGTCCGCATGTAAAAGCAGTTCCCACTGCTCCAGAGCGCACAATTTCAACATATATAATCTATTTTTAGTGTAACTCTGTTACTGTTACTCATAAACATGGGTATTCAGTCGAAAATTATATGCTTGAGAACGATGTTTTAACATATCATCTGTGGCGGAATAATATTTCAGTACACTGCGGCTCAGGCTCCAGAATTTGCTAGAACCACCACAGCAACAGCCGCCCTACCCGAGCTCCTGATTGGACGGCGCAATTGTTTGTTTGACCAGCGATTGGTTGCCGTGTTACAGTAAGTAATGTTTGATGACTAAGTTATGCTTATGACTATGGGAATATAACACAGTCACGTTCAAAAATTATACAAGATCTGAATAGACAAGTCCTGTGTAATACCAGGCTGTGGCAGGGTGGCCTGCGCATCACACATCACACACTGTCCATTTTTCTTCCCTCTAGAATACAAATTATGGTACCTATTGTTGTACTAAGAACTCATCAAGTCTGAGTGACTGTGTATTTGTATGACTGGCAAACAAGGGGGACATGTACAGACATGAATTAAGTCGATCTTCATGAAACGTGCCTGTTAACAACAGATGGAAACGTGCTCGGTAAACGTGCTACCAGCTGTTATGACAGCAGAGTAAAGTATTTAGGGCAAAGAGGATGATCACACTACTAACTGGCCTCCTTTACCCACAACATTTCATTTACTTGCATACGCACATCATGTTCCTAATGACACAGACCATCTAAATAAAGAATACATTCGTGATTTATAGCCAACCTGAACACCACTGCAAAATATGTAATTTGATAACGATAATTTGCTGATACAGTTTATCTGGTAGGCACGCAATACTAGTCATTGCCATAAATTGCATGATCATGACCTTAATATTGAAACAAGGGATGTTTGAGATCTAGTGAGACCATACTTAGTAGGTAATACTGTCATATAGCTCAACCCAGCTGTATTTGAATTCTGGTGTCTTTATTGAAAATATGGACATATGGACAAAATAATGAGTTGTACAGAGTATAAACTGTGAGTAGCACTGAAGAAATCATTTTGCTTAGCATGACGCTCATACTGCACAGAGAGCAGACTGTCAAGTCACCAGTCCTATTTCTAGCTTCAAAAGCATATTGTTATCTTTATGTCTTGTGCTGAGTGACTAACAGTTCAGTTTTAGATTAATTTCTGCCTTCTTTTTTAACCACTTTAGTAAGTTATGATAGTGTAGAACAGTGAGATATTTCCAGTGTTGAAGGTACAGGAAAGTGCTTGATTTTGTTTGCATGAGCACGTCTAACTGTGCCTGGCGTGACGTCAATGTCCAGGTGATACTGGAAAATTCCCATAAGTTAAACACTGACTCTCACTTAAGATTGTGAGAAATTAGTTTAGAGTTTATCTTTAAGGTCAGCCAGACAAGGATTTCCATTTGATGCAGTGAGTTTTTGTGATATGCTCCTGTAGAGAAGTGACCCAGGTGATTAAACACTGTCCATCTGAGATTCAGGTCAGTGGTCTCTAAAGTGGCTTGTGGGAACCAAAATAGGAGTCCAGCAAGATGGTGACAGCTTTCTGTATAACTTCATCACTGGCAGCCTCAAGTGCTGACCAGTGATTTTCCATGTTTAGCTCCCACAGTCATTAAAGACATTTGTGTCACTGTAAACTAAATTAAATCAAAGAGCAAAAGCTCAGATGGGAGTCTGTAACATACTGGGTCTCTTTTTTTGGGTCATAGATATGATACAGCTAGGAGAGTCCCAATTTATGTATTGAGGTCACAACATTCCCTTGCCCCACCCTTCCAGCACCCTGTCATATGACACCCAACCCGTGATGCACCGCCTCAGAGCTTTCCAACACAGAGCTGGGGTGCCTGGCTGAACTAGTTCAATCTCTGAGGAATGTGTTGTGCAAATCTACTGTAGTGTGCCCTGCCCTTTGCTCGGAATTATTATAGACCGTCTCAAAGTGTTCCAGGAAAAACAATCCATCAGGAAACAGGCCTTGCTGAGTACCGGGGAAGCTGACGCTATTAGCACATGAAATGAAAGTGTGTGTGGCTCGGGGCAACAAACTTGACGTTGGCTTTTCTTAGAGGTATCCACCTTTAAATTTAATTGACATATCCAAAGACCACATCAATAGCTGTGAATGGGTCGAGGGTGTAAGTAGGTGAGAGGCTTTTAATGTAAATAGGGCTCTTATCAGTGATGGACCTTGATTAGGGTCATTGTGTTTTCTGCAGCAGGGTGGTTGTTTTTGGTTGAGTCGCTCAGTTCCACGTCAGCAGGTTTCACAACAAACACGTCACACCAGTTTCACCAGACCTTTATGAAAGAGCTGGGTAAATACATTTCTGTTCTTTTACTTGATAACAGCACAGTGACTGAAGTAAGGCTTACCATCCCAGGATACTAAAATATGAAAATACTGTATAAACAGTGGTTTATATAGTTTGTTATTTTCTTTCCTCCTACAGAATGGATCTTGTAAAACATACAGGCGGCTGCCACTGCGGGGCTGTTAGATTTGAAGTCTGGGGTTCCCCAGACCTCCATGTTTTCCATTGCAAGTACGGATAATTAATTCAACTATAATGTTTCATAGTCATATGAAGAATGAATAAAGACATGCTGTCATTTTAATTCTAAAATTAGTAGTATTAGTAGTTGTAATTCTGGGTCAGAAGTTACATTCTTAAGAGTGTGCAAAAAATCAATTAAAAAAACTATCAAGTTATGGAGATTTCAAACAATGTTTTGTGGCTTGTACTTTTTAGTAAATCAGTGTAACTGATGTATGTTTGTTTCTCCAGCTGTAGCATTTGCACAAAGAAACAGAATCATCATTTCATTGTTCCAAAAAATCAGTTCACACTCTTACAGGTAGGAATCTACTGTACGCTTCTCACTGTAACGTTAAAATCATGAGAACATTGTAAGACTGTATTTTTTCTTTTCTTCCCAGGGGTTGGATAATCTGACCACATACACATTTAACACTCATGCTGCTAAACACACCTTCTGTAAAACCTGCGGAGTTCAAAGTTTCTACACCCCACGCTCCAACCCTGATGGATATGGTATGACCATCAACTGCTGACACAAGACAGCCACACGGTTCTCACATGCTGTAAACCGATTTAATCATCCTACTGTTTACTGCAAACTAATTCTGTTGTGTTGACTTCAAACTGTCCTGTCTACTCTTTAATGCTCTGCTTTCATGGTATTTGTCAAAAGCAGAAATGTTCTGTCCACTGTAGAAGTTAAATGTTACAACAGGAAAATAACAAACCAGACTGGAAAACTGTTACTTGGCACAGCTGAACTGGTAAAGCCAAGCTGTCACTGAAATATGCTGGGGACAATGAACTGTGTTGTTAATATGCAAACCAGTGAACTGTCCTTTGTTGCTATTGTTTCCTCCCCAGGTGTGGCTCCACACTGTCTGGATCCAGGCACTGTGTGCAGTGTCACAGTGGAGAAGTTCTGTGGGGAGAAGTGGGAGGAAAGCATGCAAGCTCACAAAAGCATCAGAGACATGTCTAAACCTGCATCAGACACAGCTGAGAGAAACAAAGCAACACCACCGTGATACAAGAATCAAACAGTTTTTAATCAGTAGTAGTACACCAGAAATATTGTACAGTATTTTCAACTATCTGTGAATGAAAAGCCTGGAAAAAAGGCTGCTCCCCAATCGATTCAAACCCTAGTGTTGTTTTTATACAGTGTAATGACTGATAATGATAAAGACACTTCTATAACAAAAAGGAATCAGAAGTTTCAAAGTTACTGTCAGCTTTATTTCGGAAAACTTATGAAAAAAGTACTCAGGCTACTTCAGCCAATAAAGTGCCAGGCGTCTCTCACTGTGAGCAAAACAACTCATCAGATGTGTAAACAGCTTGTTTATTCACTCCTACTACTGTAGCCCAGTAGTTAGGCAATCAGACATCTGAGAGTGTCAATATCAGTGCATAAGGATGGGACAAACTTTTAATAGATCTTCAGGTTCTTTGGTCCTTGTGGGATGATTTGGAATGTGTTTATGAACATGTATCGGGAGAAGGTGATGTACAGATACCGAAACCACAGGAGCTGAGTGCGATGACAAAGCATGGCGGCCTGAAAAGAAAAGAGAGATTATATAACCCATAACAGGCAGACAAAATCTGATGCCCAGTGTAAATGTTCTTTATGTAGTGTTACTTTCATGGGACAGTTTAAATCCTCAACTCAATTTACTGTAGCATCTCTTTTTACTAACTTAATCTCCACTCTTGCTTCCTCAGCACAAATACTGAATGTGACCTTGTTAGAATGAGCTAAAAACATGCGTGCCCTCTTAAGACTAGACAATGACATGTCTTGCCAACAAACTGTCTATTTTAAGGCTTACTTTGGCTTGCCTGTAGCCCTGTGAGCCTATAATGCAGCAGAGACTTGAGAACAGCAGCCAGCTGAGGGGGAGCTCCAGGAAGGAGATGTACTTCCTGAGGAGGCCAACAGTCACCAGGGAGAGCAAACAGCAGTCTGGGAGAACAGACAGAGACCCAGTTAGCTGTTAATGTTGTTAAACATTCGCTTAAGCAGTCGACAGTTAATTAGGACATTCTCAAGGCCGCTTACTCAGGCCATTCCTTGTGTGTTGCATTTGTATTGTAGGTGTAGATTGTGAGTATGACTGGTATGATTGTGTGGGAGCTGAATGTGCATGTGACATATTCATAATGTCAAGAAATCTGGATAACACAGTACAAAAATATCACATTATGTTTCCAAACACAGACTGTCAATATAGTACTGAAATGTTCAACTACAATATTAGTCTTGCAGCAGGGGTTTGTCAAGCACAAGAAGCTTAAAGCTGTTGGTAAGGAGCATGGAGTCTTGCTGTAGAGCCAGGTGAAGAGGCTTATTACAATCACGTTGGGCCTAATTCTCTCTCGCCTCCCCTGCAGGCTACAGTAAGACCAGTGCAACAACTGAGGCGCGAATGCCTGGTAATAAATAACCTAGAGTGTGTTTTTAAGATTGCTCACTGCGGGCTAAAGAGGTCATGGCAGACCAAAGTCATTTTGTCCTAAATAAAGTGTGTGTTTGCAGTTGCCTCAGGACTGAGATGATAGTGCCATTCAACAACCTGGTGCAGCAGCTTAGATCTCATATATGATTAACTACATGAGCCCGTAATGCCTGTTTCTTATCATTGTGTCTACTCAGATTTTATGTGCGTGTGCTCTGTGGGCCTGAATGTTTACCAAACTAGCAAAGAAGTCAGCCTGTTGTAATGTGTGTCACCCTCACTGTCCTACTTTTCCTTTCACATTCTGTGAAAAAAAAATTCCCCATGAGCGTCATCATGAGACCTTTCAGAGGCAACTGAAAGCAAAAACGCTGCCACAGCTCAAAACAATCAACATTGGGAGCATTATATTTAGTTTGAGGGCTAAATATGACAACATAATATTTAGTTTGTAACAAGAGACATCTGTATTGCAACTGATGTTTCTAGTCCAGCTGGCCTCATGCTGCCACCAGCAGACCAAAACATATAGAAAACACAAGGCTCAGGCAGCCCTTTTGAACAGAAGAGGGCGCTGCACATTCACAAAATACCCAGTCTGAGTCAGTGTTTACAGTACTTTCCAGGGTTCTCAATGTGAAAAATGCAGGGTGGTGGTGCTTCTCATTCCTGTCTGATTGTGAAGCAGTTTGTATTTTAAATAAAAACTTAAAGAGTACATGTGCCCATAATTATATTACTTAATAAGCTTTAAGTAATATAATTATGGGCACATGTACTCATTCTCATTTTCCTTTACATATTCAGAGGAATCAGGATTAAGAATTTTTAAGAGTGACCAGTAAATCTGACCTGTCATACTTTTCTCATGAATTTTGAATATATAAACATCTTGGAAGTTTTCTTTGTGTCAAACGTACCATTGGGTACTTGTCCAGTGGATGCGAGATGGCTGTAGGAGGAGAGGAAAAAAAAACAATGTTACACATTCTTGAAAATGTCAAGGATGCAAATATTGTCATCAAAGAGATAAAACATCTTACTGATGAGTTTGTGTCGGCAACTGGTGCATAAAATAGCCAGTGTCATGTTTCTACTTGCCTCTGTGTAACTGAGATAAGAGTTTTGGTTACACTGATTACAACACAAATGGGTAAAAAGTCAGTGTAAGTGCACAGAGGAGGCCACACAGTGCTACCGCCAAGCTACTGCGACATATCTAGCACTGTGTGTGTTTTTGGGTCATGTTGTATTACGTGCTGGAGAGTTATACTTATAATGTTATACTTAGTACAACACGAATGGGTAAATCATCGTCAGGTCTTGTTGGAAGCACAGTCAAGCTTCCATATAATACTTGCACTTCTATATCCAAGTTTTTTTTTGGTAAAAACAAAACCCAACTGTTGATATTTAGAGCGCTCTGGAACTAATAGAAAGCCCCTCTGGGTTCTTGCCTAATGGGAATCATGAGATGTGATTTGGAGAGCTCACATCTTATCAATAGATGAGGCCCACAGATTGACAGAGAGCCACATAGGATAGGTGATGGAAATCAGTGCAATATGGGAACAGCAATGTACACTTCATAGCGCAAAACACATTTTTAAAACAACAGTTTGATGCAACTTGCTTGGTTGGCCTCTCCAAACCAGAGCTGCCCTCCCACCTCACCACTTTAGGGACAGGATTTACTGCTGCTCTCTGGGAGCAGAGCCGAGTGCCTCTGAGGACTCTGTTTGGATGACCTCTCAGCTATGTAACAGACCAATTCTGAAAAACATGGTGTGTGTGTGTGTGTGTGTGTGTGTGTGTGTGCGTCTTTGTGGGGAAACATTTGGAGAGATGGATGTTGATGTGAGTCTAAATATTCTGCATTTTCCTGGACAGTGTTTTATGACTGTGGAGTGGGCTGGTTTCTGTGTGCATGTGTAAGCCACATAATATCCTTACAGTTCAGTCTGTACCTGACAGCTTTATGGATGGCTACGTGATTGGCATGGCCGCTCACTCCTCTTCCATCGAAGGTCAGCACCTAAAACAACAAAATATCCCATTGTGTGGGTAAAAAGCCAGAATCTGGGTATCTAAAAGTGAATTTAAATAAACTAAGGCAAAAACAGAAGGAGAGATTTTTCTTGGGTTAGTGAAAGCTTTTCTGTGTCTGACTGTGGAGCTGCTTGGCAGCTGACAACTGATATTTAAAAAGCCTTTTTCTGTGTGCATGCTTGCACACCAGAGGAAGCAAGTGAAAAAAAAAAATCAGGTCAAAGGGAAAGAAAAAGTGCTTGACTAAAGACTTGGCATTTGCTATGCTCAGACGTATTCTACCATGACTATGTCTTTGCAATCAAGCATAAGTTTAAGCTCCCAACCAACACATATTATAAGTAAACTGAATCTTTTCGATCTTGCTGGCTTGCAGTAGAAAAGCAAGAGAATGGCATGACAACTGAATGTCCAGTTTAAAAGAAGGGAAAATTAACTACTTTTCACATCTAGTTGTTTGTGCCCAGTATTTTTCCTGCCTAAATACATTAAAGAAAATGGTTATGTGTGACTGATTTGATTCTCTAAGCTACTTTTTCATTTGGAGGCATATTTCACTGGTGAGCTTGACAGGATGGGAGGAGATGGTGTGTTTGTTTGTGGTCTTTGATAACAAGAAGAGATCAGCAGCTGAAGGATAGAGGAACCCAGCTGTACTTCCTAATCATCTACCCTTAAGAACTGTGGGTTTCTTGTTTGCCTTTGCTGCTGTACTTTTTGTTTGTTGGAGCATTTGACTATTTTTACCCTTGTTGAGATAGACTGGATGAGAATTCTTTGATTCTAAATTTGCCACATTCCCATTAGCTAATAGTGCAGAACTGCACTGCGGCTGATAAGAAACACAGAGTGTAAACACAGAGATTGAATCCAAACTTTCTACTGCAGCAGAGGCTATTTCCCCTTGTTTTTTAGGGAGGCTCAGAATACAGTCTGTGCTGTACAAAGAGAGATGGCGGCTGTCAAGATTATTATACAGACCACAGTGGAACTGGGATAATGAGCTAGGAAGCTGTGGTGCCAAAACATATGGTGAAAACAAAACAATACATGGATTCTTACACTAAGTGGCAGGGAAACTGTGTGTTAACATCAAACAGGAAATGACAGAAGCCACTGCTTTGAAATGCAAACACAGAGCTGAGTGTACCATGTTGAGGGAGTGGGCTCGTATGTGCTTCACAATTAAGGCAGAGATCAATGAGATGCTCCATTCTGCTTTGGGATCGTCTGGAAGTTTTCTGGGGAGCAAAGAAGAGACCCTCTGGTTATTCACCAACTCAATATTACCACAGTGTTTTACTGAAATACAGAAGTGCATTGTGTCTGTGTTGTAACTTCACTGTAACTGAAAGTCAGGAGCAGTCTACACAACATTAGATTTCTGCACAGAGCAGCGTTTTAAAATAGGCTGTTGTGGAATGCAAACATGAGGGAGCGCTGGGAAGTCTAGGGGTTAAGGGTCGGAAGCATCTTGCTCATCTGAAACAACAGCCTGGAGACAGCGATGGAGAGTACATCAAACATTGGCCAGCCCAAGCCCTCAGTCTACTAAACATACACTTTGTTTTTTAGAAAAAATAAGAGCTGATTTTTTTTTCTTAGTTTAGAAAATTTAAGTATTGCTTTCTATGATTGTTCAACATTCCCCTTGGACTCAAGAGAAACCTGCCACAAAAAATAAATTGAGAGAAGTGCTTCAAATTGTGCTTGGGATGGACCAAAACATTTCACATAAAAAGCAACGACCTGAGGGCTGCATTTCAAGTGGAGAGTGAATTTACATGTACTTAACTGAGGGGATGCTGGTTTCACAAGATAAGAACAAAAATCAATGATGTGACTGCTGTTGTTGTGGACTTGGGGTAGCGCATGGGGTGGCGTGAGTGACATGAGTACGTACATGCATGAATATGTACATGTAAGTGTATAAAGTGGGGGTTGGTGTGGGGGCGTGTGTGTCGGCAGTTGCTCCCCTCCCCTTCTTCGCTAACAATGAGCCAGGACAGTTGAGCTAGTAGAGGGAAGTGATGGATTAGGCCACAAATCTATTGGCTGCCAGCGATGTGAGGGTCAGGGGTGGGGTTGCGGCAGCCGGGGGGTAGGAGGGTCGGCTATGTCACAGAGAGGAGGGGCGAAGGTCAGGGGTTCAGAGATAGTTTAAAACTGTCTGTCATCGAGTGAATGCACCACTGTGACACTTTGATACCAGTGACCTACATATCATAAGGGCTATGAGCGTGCATGTTGTTCTTTAAAGTTGGATGGCACTGTGAACTGACTGATCTCGAAAAATGTCGCCTAACTTAATAAAATACAAGCCTGTCCTAAATTCTGTCAGCTTTGGCCTGAAAAGCTAATAAAAACAAGTAAGGTGTTTGGCATAAGTGCATGTATATTAAATATCCTAATATACTTCACAACTTGGCTTCTCTTTAGCCCTATCTGTGTTTTAACGTTCCATTTTTTTGCACTGCTGCATTTATTCATTTATTATCTATTATTATGTCTTACAGCTTGACAACCGTAGCTAAGCACAAGCCTGCAAGGAGAGGGAAAAAAAAATGAACAAAAGATATAAGACACCTGACCTTTCTCAAGCAGGATGCAGGCTGAGTGTCAGCTTCGCCATGGCAACAGTACAAAATGTCCTAAAGTAACCTCCCTAGCTCCCTTTTGTAGCTTTGCATGTGGATGTCTAATTGCTTGCAGGCATCTGTATGCAGTTGTTGAACTTTGGCCCAGTAAGGGGATTCTGTGTGTGTGTGTGTGTGTGTGTGTGTGTGTGTGTGTGTGTGTGTGTGTGTGTCGGGGGGCGGGGGGGCTTGTTTAGTCTGGTCACATGGACCACAGGCCTGTGAAACTGCCAGACTTCTGTCCACACAGTCAGATTATATGTCCTGCTGGGAACGGCTGAGATGCCACTAAATGCCTACAGTACACCCACAGTATCCCAGTGTAATAAGGCAGTTACAACTATAGTAACAACAGTCACATGAGTAAGTTGTGCAAAAAAAGAAGAACCATCTAATGTGACAAAATTAAGGTTTGTTGCTGGCTGCAGGATTCAATAAGTGGGAAACACAACTATTTTACTATGCAGAGGCCAGTGTGGTGGTGACAAATGTATCTAGGATAAAAGCACAGCCAGAGGTCAGTGGCAGGGCTGGAACATCTCTCCACAATTTACTGCACCCTGCCATGTGCTTATAAATCAGCCAGGGCTATTTTTACCTACTGATCAATGTATATTTAAACCTTGTGCAGGGAGTAGAGTGTTACTGCAGTGAATACAGCTTTCCTTTCCAGAAACTTGAGCTGAAAACTGTGTTTACATCCACACAGAGAATTACACTAATCCAATCAAAAACAAAAGCTTTCAGTTTGTGTTTACTTCTGGCTTAAGATTTCTTAAATACAGTAAATCCTAAAAATGTTGTCACGGACCAAGTCAAATTAGACAGAGCTAGAAGGAGATGTGGTGGGTGAGACAGAGAGAGGCTTCAGTTCAGTCTGATGGATAATATAATGAAGAAGTGGTTGGATTTGTGCAGTGAGCAGCTATAATGAAGACCAGGGAGCAGACACAGGTCAAGCCAGTGCAAGTGGAGGGGCAGTGGAGCGTGCTCAGATCGAGCTTGATCACAAAGGCCCCAACATGCACTGGGGCCCCAGATACTGTCAACACAGCTGTCCTATTCAGTGAGCATTAAAGGGAAAATCCTATTTTAAAACAGAATCCACGTGTTATTCCTGTCATCTTGGAGAACTAGACTGTAGTTGTGAGTGAGAAAGTTTCACCCAGATCTGTCATCATGAAATATAATACACACTGCATGCTAGACTTTTGTTGTGAAGTTGTGACCTCAGCTTGAAAACAAAGGTCCAACGGGGCATCAAAATGCTCTGATGAATGCAATCATGTTTTGACCTTTGATAGCATAAAAATCTCAGTTCTTAAGCCAAGGTACTCATTTTCATAGCTGTACTGCTTGTTTTAGGCTCGACATTATCTTTGATGACTGCATTGAAAGCCTCCTAAACACTTAAGATTTGTCTGTAGGCCAGTACTGCAACTACTGTATATGAGCTGCACTCACCTCCAGTCATACTTGTGTAACCCTGTATTCATCAAAACTCTGAATGAGTTTATGGGAAAACCAAACAAATAGTCATTTACTCTCTGGAGTTCTGTACAACAGTCATTTCCTAAACTATTGAAGCTTAAAGGGCCATTGTTTCACAGCTGCAAAAACAGCAGTCAACATTATGTGGCTGAGTGAGTGCTGTGTGGATCCAAAGCATATTTTCAACTGTTTCCTCGTTGACAACAGCTCCGTAGGTTCATACAACCACAGCAGTTGTCAGTAAGAAAATATAAGAAATAATGAGGTATGAAATTGAACTTTGCAATTATCTGCCAACAAAACACTTAGCTGTGATATACATGTTATTTGATACATTTAATGGACCTTGAATATTTGTCTGGAGTTCCTTTTTACACAAAAACAATGCAAAGTTACAGTGCTGCATTACATTGCACAAGCACAATTAACACGACCTGTTGAGACCAATGTTAAAAGAGGACTGATATGGACCTGCAGTATTTGAAATCACTCACGCTGTGTTTAGCAGTACTTTTAATTTTGTCCACCCAGTATCTATAAATGATGCCAAACAAAATATTAGAAACACCTCTTAATACAGTACAAGTCTACAGCACCACAAAGTACACCCCCCAAAATTACCATATCATTAAAATCAGCAGGATTTATTGCAGGGCTGTTAGATTTGTGTTAGCAAGGTGTGTTTAACTGTGTGGAAAAGTTGAAATGAAATCAAACTGATACAATTTAAAAATCCCCAAACAGCAGATGATTATTATACTATGTAGAATTATAATTCGAAAATTATTTTGTGGCTACCAGTTGCTTGCACTGTAGCCTTTTTTTCTTTGTGCACAGTAAAATGACCAGTAAGAAAACAGGGAGAGGTCAAGTCAAGGATGTACATCTGCACATATTTGGGCAGAGAAGGTTAAGAGCAAAGCCAAAGCGTAGCTAGCCATGTAAAGACACACAAAGAGAAAAACAGTTTGGAATGACCTACATTAGCAGCGCTCAGAGTGCTGCCAAAATGTATCCCACAGTCCTTGGCAGTTGGCCCCAGCAGACATGGACAAGAGGAGGAGGGGTGGAACAGAGGGAGAGAGTGGTGAGAGAGAGAGAGCGAGGGAGAGCTTGGTTGTGAGTGTGTGGGGCTGGGGCTCTCAAAGTGCTGATTAGGTGTGTGTTTTGGGCAAACAACAGAATACACAGAAAGGGAAAATGGGCTACACTCCAGTTCAACAGAAGTGCAGACAGCACTAAGATCAAAGTTCAGCTATATTCTGTGTGCACAAGATGATAAAACTATGAAATGTGTGTGTGTGTGTGGGTGTGTGTGTGTTTTAAAACACACACCAACAATGTTCGCTAGGGCAGACGGCCTGGGCAGGTTGCCAGCTTATTACTGCAAGTTCCAGGTTAGTGCCAGAGTTCATACAGCTCCCCTGGTGAGCCAACATGTAGACACTCACATGTAGGCAGCCCTGAGGTTCTTAGAAACTCAAACCATTTTCAAGGGAAGCTGCAGGGTTGATCCACAGAAAAAAATCCCCCTTTTCAACATCACCTTTAACAACTATTTTCTCTGTAACTTGACCTTGCCAATAGCCAGAGCCAGGGGACTAAAAGTCTTACAGCTGCATCAACAACAAAACAAAATATAGAAGAAAACAGAATAAGCGCAAGTTCCACAAGAATTTGGACAACAATACAGTTCGCAGTTCTGTCTCCAAGCTCTGCTCGCCACTTAGAACGTGAGATGACAAGGGTTATGAGTGAAGTCTGTTTTAACTTAGAGGCACTTACAGCCATACTGAGAGAACTAAATCTGTTTCTATGCATGATTTATGACTTTTGTAAAATACAGATATTTTATTTGCTGTGAAAATCTTTTATTAAATATTTTTCTGGAGAACTCTGGGATGAGGGAGCTAGTGAACAAAAGCCAGAGTTTTTCTTTAACTGTCATGTTCCTGCAGCAAAGCTGGAATTTGCAGGTCTATTCTTACCAATCATTTTCTTACTTAGCTGCACAAGGAAATTGTAAGGGAACCACTGACGCAGAGTGGCACCCTTCATTCCATACCTGTGAGAGGCAGATATGTTCAAGTTTTTCAGTACATGAAACATTAATATAAGATTATATTGACATCTCAGAATAGTTACCATCCAAATTTGAGGCTTGATTTAGGCAATTCTGAGCTACTTGTCTCTGCAGATACTGATGAATGAGAGACTGTATTTGAGCAGCATAAAAATATATATTAGTTTAATTCAGTAGGAAAACGAGGCAATTTAATTAATTGGCAATTACTGCCCCAAATATAATGTTAAACAGCTTTATAGCAGTCCGAATGTACCCAATTACCCCTTTAGGGATCACTGACATATGTGATCACTAATCCATCATAACTGCTCAAACATGTTGATAGGTTGCTCAGAGCACAAAAACAGCTCAGTGGTACAAACATTACAAACAAACAACAACTATCACAGTCCCACTAACTTATTAAAAAAAAGTTAACAGTCAGGCTAACTCATTTATTTCCTGTGACACACTGAGGTGGTACATCAGGCCTAGCTAGATCAGCTCTCCTACAGTGATAATGCATGGGTGTGATTTGTGGTCAAGTCTAACTGATGAGATCCAACAGGCAACAAACATGCTGGGACCTGACTCCTAAACTGAAGGTAACATAAGTATATTTTGTTGAGTGTTTTTTTTTAAAGATAGTAATTAGCCTTAGTTTTAACAAATATTCAGAGTCAGCAATGGACATGTACAGTACAATCATATTTAACACATACATCTGTACATTTTACAACATACATTTTTACAAGTCAAGTTTTAAACATTAAAAAGCACACAGCCAAAATATTGTAACTTGTGTGTTGCGTGTTTGGTGCAGATTGCTGCTTACTTATGGTCTACTATGGTGACTCTGGAGGCTGGTATCCCCAACACGGCACAGCTGTTGAGAAGTTCTTGTTTACGCTGAGTTCCTTGATTGTAGTAGTTTCCTGTGTAATATTTGGAGAACAAATTAAGCTATAATGGAGATGTATCATAATCTAAAATCCAAATACAAGTCTGAATTCTGTCTGTAGACTCTGCCTAGGTGCACTTTAAAACATTCAGCTCAATTTGAAGTATATTTTCTTTAGCTTTGTAATAACTGTTCTATACCATCAGTTGGGTTGGATCAAAATGAAATACAGAGCTGCATTACTGAATAGTGCTTAATTGCACCGCATCTTAATAGCCACAAACACCACAAACAATGTCACCTTCTGAAAATTGAGTAGGTTGGGTGACAAAAGTCAGTACCTTCACTTTCTAGGATCAGTACCTTTACACAGATTTGTGTGATTTTCTTATTTTGATCACGCGCCTTTACCCTTCTTTCATATTTTACCTGCTTGGTTAACTACTGACCTTATGAAATCTTTCCAAACTCCAGTGGAGAAACTTAAGTGCATAGCTTGCGATCTGACCTCCCACAATAGTTGAGAGAGAGAGATTAGTACAAGCCACTAGGAAATCACACATGAAACACCAGCAAACAACCGCCTGATTCTAGGCTGTTTATTATGTCGACACAGCATGGTTTGATTTGAAGTAGAAATCGTTTTCAGCTCTGTCTATTTTCAGTAGAATGATCAACAACTGTACTTGACCAAAACCAGTTTAAAGCAAGGCGGCGCCAAGAGATTTAACAAAACGAGTAAAACTGTCTCCATCTCGTCCCATCAGTATGTAATATGTATGTGTGTTATTTAGTCAGACGCAGTAATCCTTAAATCAGAGACTGACATGCACACACGCTCAAACTATGTAATGTTTTGCTCAGTGATTGACAAAACCACGTCGCTGTTTTGGGGGAGCTGCTCTGTCTTTTGGCCATTAAAGGCAATAAGATTGGCTAAAGCTAGTTAGCAACAAACCACACGAGTTACGATGCTTACTTTAACTTCACACGGACTTATTAACGTTATTTATACAAACAATACTGTGCTGTCACTTTACCTTCAGATAAACACAGCAAATGAACGCTGGCATTTAACTCAACCAGTCGCACAATCGTTGGCGCGAAGAACATACATTCATCATCCGGATGCGCAGTTACAATCACAGCTCTGATATCAGATCCGTCTGTTTCTCCGCTTGATAAAACGTTCATTACATGCTTCAACGACTTCATCAAAGTTCGCCGATGACGATAGTAAATGCATTTTATCCAAAACAAATAGGATAAAACTATGAAGAAAATCAGGTAAATACTCATTATTTTGACCGTTACCGTAAACAATCCGTGCGAAGACAAGGTTAAACGTACAAGTGGTTCCACGTGCGAAAAACAGGTATGCAGTCTGTCTGGTGTACCTAACGTGACCCATTCTTTACAGGTTGCAATAAGTATCAAACCAAGTGCAACAAAGCAACAGCTTCTCACTTTCAGTCACACAGTAGTGTGTTTTACTCACATGGAGTCACTGTCGCTTTCTCAGATCATTTGAATTTAAATCAATTTATTAGGAGAACGAAGACACTAATGTTCTACAGAATAATTTTCTGGTGCATTTGATTACAGAGGACCTAGAAAATAAATGAAAAAGTTATATATATCGGGCTAAATTTCTCATTTTGAAAAGTGAAAATTACAAACAACAAAAACGTTACCATGTTTGAGGGAACGATTTAACTGTCACACTGCATTATCCTTACAGGAACATAACAAATAAAATGCAAATTTTAAGGCCAGCTCCAAAAGAATGCGATAACAGTCCGCTCACTTTATAAATTCGACCTTGATATTTATCTTTGTACATCCACACATGTCGAGGAGTGCCAATTTCCTGTGAATGCAACCGAGTACGAACAATTTATTTAACACTGTCAGGACATCGACCGACAAATGCGGCGCAGCCTTCAGTCTGCCCAGTCGTCCACAGCCCATAACCCGCGGATTTACAATCAACAATTGCCACATATTTCTGTCCAGGGATATCTTTCTTTCCCATCGGTATATTTTCTAAATATGAGGTGAGTGCAAATCGCTAATGTGAAGCAAGGCAACATGTCTAATTAGCACGCTATTTAAGCGCCCCGGTCTACGCTGAAAATTTGCCTTGCAAGATGGCGACGTGGTTGAGAATTCAAAGGTGAATTACAGGCTAAGTTAGCTAGCTAGCGACAACAACAACATCCTAAACGTCATGTTTCAACGCCGGAGTGATGAAGTAGCATATACTTAAATGTTGATCTTTATTGTTATGCATGTTTTTGGTGCATTTCCGGAAGAGCTCTCTGTTGTGGAAATGGACCCATCCCCCAAGATAAGCTACAAATGCAGTTGCGTTTATATGGCAATATGGAGTTAAAAACAACAATAACGACGCACAGCAGCAGTATTTCTCACGACTAGGATGTGTATGGGGCCCCGGAGTTCACCGTGGCTGCTGGAGTTGTATGCAAATCACCAGAGAGATTGTAGATCTAAAATTAACTTTACTAAGAGCTTCATCGGGAAACGACAAAAGCTGACCAAAGCAATGCACACTGCACGCCTGTGCTCTGAAAATGACTTAAAACCTCTTCGGAAAATACAATTACAAACTGTTTAAACGGAAATAATAAATGTAGGAGTGAATGTACTTTACTCACAATGTCTTTTATCTACTTTTATGATCTATGATGTAAGGAATGAGAGAGGGATACAACTTAAACTATATTTTGAATATGTCCACGAAATAGTTCCCCCCATGGATTCCTATGCAAGTTAGGACAAAAACATGGATAAAAACAGTGAACCCAATTATGGACAATCAGGTCACTAACAAGGGCTGCAACAGCCCTGATTAAGAGGGCAAGCGTATTAATAATATCCTACAAACCTAGCTCCTTTTGAATATTAAAAAAATTGTAATTTGTAAATTTCCCCATTGTGGGACTAATAAAGGATTAAATCATTGCAGGGACTCATTGTCTTGAGTCCACAGAGGATGCTGTGACTCAGGCTTGAACCCAAAAGGTCCCTTCCCTTAAATTGGGAACGCAGTTTTTTGTAATGGAGCAAGACCACATTTGAAAGATGACAAAATCCTTCTTGGCAGCAGCAGTGTTTGTTTCCTATTACAATAACTGTCAGTAAATATTGGTAAATATTTTGTCAAGACCTTTCACAAGACTTCAAGTTCATTATCAACTGAACTGAAGACAGGCAAGAGTAGCCTACATAGGAGCAACTTAGTGTAGAAAAAAAGTAAAAGCATATAACATATAAGATGCTCTTGTGCTTCTGGGTGCTCTCTCAGAGCAATTTACATTGAGCTGATTTTTTTTCTCCATTTGTTTTGCTCAGTCAGAAGGTACTGCCTAAAATTAGTCTTAGCTGCTGCTTCGTGTAGAGGACATGGGACATGATAATCTTTGTCACTTCTTTATCGTTTACAAATTTATATCACTGTAAATGAAAGAGCACAATGTAAGAACAGCTCTTTAGTTAATGGTAGAAAAATCACTCTCCAGCAGCAGTATTGACTGGAGCTGGTTAGTTACAAGTGACTTTGTCACTGTTATGTTTTTAGTATTTCTGAAATTGTGAAAGTGGATTAAAGTTTTGGACCCACCAAATGCTGTGGCTTGCGGACTGAAAAAATAAAATAACAGCTTCCCACCCTGGTCATGGTGGCAATGGTTAAAGCTTTTCCAACCCTTAAGTTAGCGTCATAATGTCTTGGTGTGGTGGTCATGCTGTAAATCTTGCAGACCCAGAAGAAAAATGACAGAGCCGGCAGAACACAAATTCACATGATGTATTCCTCTGAAGAATGATCAAAAGAACCAAAAAAAATCCAGTGATGTGTTTGTTCTAAACCAACAGACAGAAACTTTTCCTGTTCGTGTTTGGTAGCATGTTTTTGTCACCTTTTAATTTTCAAACTAGATACAAAATCTGTGTTTGTTCAGTTGCAAAGTACCAGGACATTTGGTGAGTAAGTTTTCTTTATTAACAGGCACTCATCAAGAAGTGTCATGCGGTGCTTCCTGGCTCCGATCTTGGGTCCTGTTCATTGTATATTGCTTAACTGAGCCAGGCTAACACAATTTCATGTATCTAAAATAAACTTGCTAAGGTTCATCCAACTAATATCTTAATTTAAATGCAAACAATTACATTAGGTAACTCTGGGATGTCCTTCTGAAGTAATGGCAACATGAGAGGAAAGTTCAAACCTTGGCTCACTGCTCATATGTTTGTTTGGCATGACATGTAAGAATAGAGATGACACCTTTTTATCACAGTTGCTCAGCATAAATTAATTATAATCTGATGAATTTATACTTCTTTTATCTAGAACATATTTTAACTGTGAGATGACACACCCCACCAGTCCCTTTTCATAGGCAGCAGATTGTTTATACAACAGATGAAATCACATTTTTTTGGACTTAAATAAATAGTTTACTGTTATTTTTCATGACTAAAATATAATCAAATTTAAAATAAAATAGGAGTATTTATAATTTCCACATAGAATGCAAGTAAGTTCATAAGTCCATGTCTTTATACTTGGATTGGGTGTTTTTTTCCATTTTTTAGTAGTGTCTGTTTTATTCCATTGCATTTTATTTTCCAATCACATACAGACATTTAACTCTTTCGTCAAAAATAAATTATGGTAGCTATCTAACTAATACTAACTTTCACTTACTACTGGCTGGCATTTTCTCATCAGGCAACAGTATATTCTCCTTTTGAAAAGCATCGTCATATCACCTATGAATTACATTTGTAGTCAAGCACAGTATGTTTGCATATAATACTACCTAATTTGTTTGTCAGTAACATAAAATGATTGTATTCAACACATCTGCAAAATACTTAGTGGCAATGTATTTGCAGATAAGGTTATACTGAATATAATTGCAAATGTTCACTGTCAATGAGTTTTTTTTTTTTTCTTTTTCTTAAGGCAGGATAAGATTAAGGCAACTCAAACAACTCACTTTAGGTTGGGGACTGTCTGAATGTTTAATAGGTGGACGGAATTCAAAACGTTTTGGCTCCGGTAACGCTGCCAACTCTGAAAAGGCCTGCATTTTTTCTGTTTTGAGCTGATTAATGTGACAAAACACACCACATCCAGACTAATAACAAACCATCAGCAGTCAAATCAAGTTAACCCAGTTATCAGTGTTTGAACAACAGGCCACTGTTTTTAATTCACAAAAAGACTGTTTTGGTGTTTTCTAGAGCTGCAGCTGCACAGTTTGGCCCAATGTTTTAATTCACTAGTTGTTCCTGCACTTTTGGTTTATAGGCCTTGAGTTAAATTAACACTTTAAGGTAAACCAAGAGCTTAGAGTGGTGTATTTTGAATTTGGTTCTAACCTTGTCACCCACATTGGCAACAGGAGGTGATATGAGTGAGGCAGTGCTGTGGGCCTATACTCACCAGCTTGGAAACACAGAGAAATATTTCTGACAAGTGAAAAATGCAAGAAAAAGTGTTGGGCTGCTCTGACTGTCTTGGTCAAGTAAGATTCGTGTTTTAACCAATGTACATGCCTAGTTGTTGTGTAGTATGTACCGACTTCTTAGCACACTGTATGTTCAGTAGACCACGTTGATAGCTCATCTCCAGTTCTACACCAGCACATCTCTCAAAATGCTGTATATTCTGACAGTACTATCCAGAACTGTGACTCTAGCCATATATGTTTTTATCTTTGTTGGCTGATTCTTTCCTCCTCTTTGTTTATCTTTCATGCAGAAAGATATTTAAGAAGCTTTGATATGTTCACCTTAATGTCTTAAGTCTGACTTAAAAAAAAAAAAACTGAATTCATGTCTCTGTCCTGGGGCAGGTGGTTTGTGTCTCCAAACATGGTCTAGCTAAAATCTCTGATCCGTGAAGCCGCAGCAGCCCGGTAGCACTGAGCCAGGATGTCCAGTAGCTCAGGCTACCCCCCCAGCCAGGGGAGCTTCAGCAGCGAGCAGAGCCGATACCCACCACATTCTGTCCAGTACACCTTCTCCGGCACACGCCACCAACAGGTAAAATCTTCCCTCTGTTTTGTTGTATTCAAGCTAACAGACATGTTTGTAATTGGATAATTTAACCGGCACGCTGTCGGCACGCTGTCGGCTTGTTTATGTGACATTACTCAGGTATTCGAAGGTAACATGTAAGCATACTTCTTTAAGTTACAAAGTGAGTTACAGGGAAATATCAACAAGTAACTTCATAGATCCGAATATATAATTTTGGCTTGAGGTTTTATGCTACTGATTTCAGGGTTTGATGTTAAGTATTTAAGGAAACAAGACTATTTAGCTGTTTTGTTCCGCTTTGGTATGGTTAGTTAAAACTTTAGTGGCACTGCACAATAAACACTGTTACTGAAGAAAGTGAAATATTTGCAGTATCCTGTCGTTACACTTTTGCTTTCACTTTCGTACATGGCGTGGGAAGTCACTTGGCTATTCTACATGTGGTAAGCAAAAGATAGGTTAATATTCGAAATAAGAGGGATCTGTCCTTTTTTTTTTGCTTAATTGTGATTTGGGACTTAGATGAGATGCACAAAAAAAGTGAGGTTAGATTCAGACTTCAGACAATGAGGTTGAGTTCAGACTTAATCATGCTGAGCGTTACCGATTATTGTCTGGATGGGCAGTCTCAACAGAAGTGCAGAGATATTTGTTACATAAGGCCTTCAAGCTGCGCCCTAAACCTTTGCTGACATTTTATCTGAATAGGTAATGTGTATCTGTTGACATCTTGGTGACTGATTTGCAGCTTGATGCAGAAAATAAATCAGAAGTCACGACTCTGCTTAGCTTGCGATGTTCATTGTAGCTTCAGCAGAGGGACTGTTGGTTAGCCACACCAAACCACAGCTATGACAACTGTGTACAAAACCTGC
The DNA here is from genome assembly GCF_001640805.2 of Lates calcarifer. NCBI lineage: Eukaryota > Metazoa > Chordata > Actinopteri > Centropomidae > Lates > Lates calcarifer. The sequence continues at coordinate 8,773,477 of NC_066852.1, forward strand.
AGGTGAAATGTGACTGATTTTTTAGGATTTTCTTGTTAATTGTGGTGGCATTATTATCGGTGTAAATATTTTGTATTGATAATGGTTTAAGTAATATTTTAACTCTCAAAAAGACATTCGCTTCCTGTGAAGAAATACATATTGTGATTCTAATATTTTTCTAATTGAGGCATTTGTACAGGTTGAATGTTTTCTTTGTTAATTTAAAATACAATTAAGAAGAATAATTATGATAATTGTGCAGCTCTGTAAGGTTTGTAGAGTACTTAATTCCAGCGAACTTTTCAGATGCAAGTTCATTTGATTGTTAGATATTGGATGATGTTTGTTTGCTGTTTGGGTAGACATACTTCGTAGAAGCTTACTTTCGCAGAACACTGTCGTTTCTGAGCATTTGGATTGTTTGCTTGAATCTGGGACAAAACTGAAGTTTGGAAATATTTCCTGTAACTGATTTTGCTTGTTCAGGTTTGTTTGGAGGTCACAGTGTGCTGATAACATTTATGTGAGATTTAACCAATAGCTCTTTGATAAAAGCCTTGGTGCTTTAAAAAGGTTTTCATCAATTTCCTTGAAATGACCAAAATTCATTTTAGTTTGGTAGAAAGAAGCAGGGCGACTTGTTTCAGTAATTTTATTGTGCACTGATAGACGAGTTGTTTCAATGGGGGGTGACGTCTTTCCCCACTTCCAGGCCCATCTGTCTTCCACAGTGTAATATTACAAATATGTGGGTTTTTTTTTCGCATCTGTCTGATAATCTTAGACATAATGTTGTTATGCTCTCTTCCTATAATAAGTTACATGGGCACTGCCTCATGTACTTGCTGATAAATGTGTGAACCTTGTTATTTGAAAGCATAGTTAATTAGTTTTTTATCTTTAGCAATTAGACCTCTAAATGCTGACATCGCATCTCTGTCTTACGCTCACAGCTGCAGTTGATGAATGATATAAATGGCCTCTTAATTCATCCAGGAATTTTGCCTTTATTAGATTGAGAACAGCAGAGAGCTTACAGGAAATGAGGTAGGTGAGAGGGTGTGACATGCAACAAAGGTCCTCCTAGACCCAAGCTCTAGATGATGTAAGTACATAGTTCATGTTCCTGCAGTAAACCCTTAGGCCAACAGGGTGCTCCTCAGACGGCGTTTGACAGGGCTCACAGGCCAACACACAATCTCTGTAGTTGCATAAGTTGGAAGAAAGTGAGACTTTGAGGCCAAAAAAGATGCTTCGGGTCACTGATATGTATAATGTGTGAATAAAACAGCCTGTGTAGACACATGTATTGACTAAAACTGATGCATGTCTGTTGCATCACATAGATAGAAACAGACAATGAAAAACGTGGTTCATACTCACCCAGTGTAGACAGGACTTTGCCTGTCTGCAAATATTATTTGGTTGCTTCATCTGTGAAGTGCTTTATTATAGTTGCTAGCTTTGCAGGAACTGATGATGATGTACTTTTTTTCTCTGATCAGTGGACCCGTCTGGTGCTTTACACACAGATCCTTTTTCATACTATTGTGATCTTGTTCAGATTACTTCATACAGTTGTTTGTGGTGTGTGCCTTTTTCCTTCAGGATTTCACCGTCCCAGACTATCGGACTCACATGCAGGATCCACAGGGTCGGAGAAGACCATCTTTACTGTCTGAATTCCACCCTGGAGCAGAAAGGTAAGAGCTTCACTTCAGAGATCGAGCCTGTTGTCTAAATATCTGATGAGAAGAGCATGCTCACTTGCTGTCAGGATTAGGATTTTTTCCCCCTTAATGTTAGGGTCTGTGTTGCAATCCGTCAAGGGTGCCATGGATGTTCCCAGTGTGGGAGTCATACATCTAGACAGACAGTTGCAGTTTCCAATACATTTGTGAATTTCCTGTTTATTCTCTCCTTCAGGCCTCCAGAGAGACGCCATGGTTACGAACAGCAGTATCACTCCGTCACAGCCCAGCCCGAGCACGAGGCCTTAGAGGCTAAGCGCCCTCGCATGGAGACTGTTGCAGAGGCCCACATCACCCGCACACCTCCCACTGCTGGGGGTATGGTCTTACCTATGCCCCATACAGTACAGGACAGCCTAAGAGCCACTGTGGAGGTCAAAAAGGTTGGTCTCAGTTGTGTTTTTGTCCTTTGAGAGACAGTCTGAGGACTAAACCATCATTTACACCACTTGCAACCTTTCAAAACCCTCTCATAATGATTAAGAAGTTCTGAGATATATAGTGTCAGCTAGGGATGGGCATTTGATTACTTTTTGAAGTCGATTAATCAAGCCAATTTAAGTCGTTTAGTCGATTAGTCATGATGTCATCCTTAAGACACCCAAACCAAAATAATATACTATGTTGTTGTGTCGAGTCATGTTTTTTGCAGTGTAGTGTACAGATGCACTAACTTTACCTCCAAAGCTGCACTCATTGACAATGCACCTCAGACTAGTGGTGATGTTCTCAGCTGTGTGTCTCTCATCTGTGCTGCAAGCCTGGAGCACAGAACCAGAAATGTTCAGGTCACTGTCCATGTAACAGCAGATGATAGTGACATAAAACTCTGATGTGAGAGCTGTCCATGCATCGGTTGTTATTGCTACTTTGTTGGCTTGCGTCAAGTTCTTTTTTAGAGCTGTAGCTGCCTCATTGTACTTTTTCTCAATCTGGCCGGTAATGGTCTTCCATGAAGGCACGGTGTATTTGGGTTTCATGAGCCTTTGACAGCTCCACTCCTCTGACAATGGTAAGAGGAAACATATTGTCCAAAGTCATTTAAGTCACCAAAGCAGTTATTTGTTTCTATCGTTTGCTGTCACAGCGTTTAGGTGCGTTTAGGTGCAACAAATCCATAGTATTTTCCACCAGTACCAGCTGTCAGCCGGACATTAAAACATTTTTAGCAGACTACTTTCTTAATGTTTTAAGTCACATTACCATCACTTTTTATAACATTAGAACTACAATCTTAAACCAGGTGAAGGATTTTGTCATCAGATGTCTGGATCTTGAGTAAACAGGGAAACAAGCTGAGCAAACAGCAGTTTGTTTAATAGCCTGCTTTGCTTCTTCTTATTGCTGACGTCTGTTCCAGTGTTTTGCTTGCACCACACAGAGAGAAGATTCTCCGCATCTCTATGAAGTAAAACAAATCTCCTCCCACCCCCAACCAAATAAAAGTTAGTCAAATAAAAATTAGTCGATTCTTTAAAAGAAGGTGTTGACTATGCTTACCTTTTCGACTAATTGACTAATTGATTATTTGTGCACATCCCCAGTGTGCCACTGCCTCAGTAGCTGCTTTTTATACTTTGTAGAGTATGACTTTGTGGGTTGGATGGAATCAATTCAGTCTTGTACAAATGTTGTGCTGTAGTTTTCTGCAAACTTAATGACCCATTTTGTTTCTACCAGGAGTCTCAGTTCACTGTCAAAGTGGAGTCCCCGTCCACAGGGGGACCTACACTACATATGGGGGAAGAGCAGGACACTTCACCTTCCAAACTATCTAAAGAGGAGCTGATCCAGAGTATGGACCGTGTAGACAGAGAGATTGCTAAAGTGGAGCAGCAGATTTTCAAGCTGAAGAAAAAACAGGTTGGTTTCCCAGTGAGACCTTTTGTTTCTGAACATGCTTCAATCACAGATGGGTTTGACAGTATTGTGTATGAAATTTCACATTTCACAACATGTTCAGGTATTTGTAGTTATTTAACTTGTTTACAGTTCAAACCAGCCATAATTTAAATAGAAATATTGTTAAGAGAAAGAAGTAACATGGACATTGGCATAAATAAATAAAGCCACAAGACAGGCCAAAGTTGTTATACAGTTATGTATCAGAACAGAAACATCATGTTGAAGTGACAAATGTTATCAGTGTAGCACAGCAAATTTAGCTCATGATTAAAAGAATCTGAATGTTTGTGAGTTTTTTGGTCAGTTTTACAGCGGTCTGTGGACCTCCCTCTCTCCTTGAAACTCGTGTTTACAGGCTCTACCCCTTGTCAGTGAGGAGAATCTTGCTAAGCCCTGCAGGCTAGCTCATCCTCTCACTGAGGAGTTTTAATCCCTACACACCAACAATTGAATTGGGCTATTAGATACAGATCTATGGATGTATATACAGTATATTTCCCAGTAAGGTGCTTTGAAAAGCTTTACTTTTAAAGCTACAGTCTTATTGTTTCAGCTCATCTTCCTGACTGAATGAGTTTGTTTTTAATCCAGTTTGTGGTCGTCTTTCTCTTGCTATCTTTTTTGCATTTCTGTCTCATTAGATAGGAATGTAAGCTGAGCTTTGTTGGGAGAGAATACCTCTCAGTTTTTCAGTCTGCCTTTTCCTGAGATTTTCAGGGATTTATTTGTTTTTTTGAGGTATTTCAGGAAGTCCTAATCTTGTCCCTGTAACCTGGTAGTTTGCATAACCTTTAACTCGTAAACATTGACCGACCAGACACTCGTTCACCTTGTCTGTTAGTATCAGCGTGGCCTCAATTGCAGAAACATTCAATTCTCTTTAAAAAAAATGTTGTACTTGACCAAGCCTGTAGGGAATCATCTGATAATGCCTGCATGGGCTTCAGATATCAGAAGCTAAGATCAGATCAACACAGTGTGGATGCATCTGTTTTCCACCATTGCATGAAAATGAAGACAGATAAAAAAACACGAATAGAAGAAAGGAGACTCCACATATTTTCCCTGTGTGTATTTTGTATGTCTTTTATTGTGTGCTGTTGGTCAAAATGTTGTGTGTTGGTGTTGTCTCTTAGCAACAACTGGAGGAGGAAGCAGCAAAGCCAGTGGAGCCAGAAAAGCCAGTGACCCCTCCCCCAGTGGAGCACAAGCACCGCAGCATTGTCCAGATAATCTACGATGAGAACAGGGTTAGTTGTCAAACACCAAGACACACCAACAACAGGCATCAGCCCCCTCAGTTTTCGTCATTTTGTTTACGTTCCAAACAACAGCTACTCTTTTAGCTATCATCTCAGCCTCAGAACTGGAAAAAGTTACTTTTACTTACTTTACGTTACTTTAGGCCTGGTTAAACTCCCTTAAACTGTGCTGTGGAGTGCCAAGCTTGGGAACACCTGCATCTCTGCTGTGTCCTCACAGCAGGGGATAACCATGGTGACCACAGCCAACCAGTGACCGTCTCCTCACTGAAACCAAGTCATCTTGTGCACAACTGATGGCTGAACACGTGTCTGTCTGTGTTCATCTCTCAGTACGTTTGTAGCTTCTAACTGAATCTCTGTGGTTTGGAGTTTAGTTTCACTCAAACATGATGTTTGCATCTCAAAATATTAGTCTTGTTTTATTGATTTCTTTTAGCCATATCTGAGCTGTTTTAAGTTACTGAACATTTCCTGCCACTGCTATTGCAAATTTAACCTTTCTTCTAGTGAACCAGGTAGAGCTATGAAGCAGCAAGCTCAGCTCAGCTCTGCATGCATGTCCCCACCCCTGGCGAAAAACTGCATTTGGCATAGTGATTTTAATTTTCAGAAATAATACTTGAGTGAGTCTGCTATTGGGATATGTTCGATTGTCAGTGGTTTTGCATTGTTGTTGTTTTGAAGGCAGTCGTGAGAGAAAGTATGCATGTTTTTACTGCAGTGCATTTTTGTCAAATACATCATTAGTTTTGGTAAACTTTTTAATCAATTGAGAATACATTCAACCTGCAACGATTAGTCAATTAAAAGAAAACATTTATAGCAATCAATTGGCTGTCATTTCTTAAGCAAAAATGCTAAACATTTAATGGTTTCAGGTTTTCAAAAGAGAGAATTTGCTGCTTCTTGTGGTTTTACATTATGAGAAATTAAATACTGTATTTTCTTAGTTTTAGTTTGTTTTAATGTTGCACTGACTTGTCAGAACTAGCTATTTGATGTCATCATCCTGTATTACATTTTTCATTGTTTTTCATTGTTTTTCTGATGTTTAATAGAACAAGCAAATAATTGATTAATAATAATAATTTGTTTATCAAGAAAATAATTAATCAGCAGATTAATTGCTAATGAAAGTAATTGTTCGTTGCAGTCCTGAAACACATTTAACTGAAGGTCCAGGCATTGTCTATATATGTGACCTAGCAGTAAGGGAGTGTGTGTGTGTGTGTGTGTGTGTGTGTGTGTGTGTTTGTTTATGGAGGTCACTGTAGTTCATGTCTGTCAGACAGTGTTGTGGTAGGAGGCTGCTGAGACACGCCTTCCTTCACAGTTAGCTGTTAACCCTTTAGGCTCTAAAGCTGCTCCAGCTCTGTGCACAGCATTTAGTCTGGCAGCTGCTGTTGTTTGTCTCAGTCTGTATGTGGAGGCTTATGAAATGTGAAAATAGAGAGCTATTCAGTGTCATTCTGATAGTCTTGAATGAACTGACAGTCTGCGCTCATTCGGGAAAAATCTTTGCCAACCCTGTTCATTGTGCTGCAGTGGGAACATCCTTTTTTCTTTTTTATCTATTTATTCATTGTTTCTTGTGACATGTATTGCTCTGCTCAGACAGGTACATCTGCTCACTTTTCAAATATATAAACTGCAGAAGCTAATACATCAAGAGCAAATTAAATGTATCTGAAATTATCAAGCAAGCATAAATTTTTCCTTGTTCACGACTTAAGGCCATTATCAAGGTATGTTTTTATTTTTTAGTTTTTTTCTTAATTCTTAATTTTTTAGGCATCTTCTTAATTGAAGCTTCCCTTTATGTTCTGTCCAATAAAATTATCTCATAAATATAAAGCATCATATCTTAAGATCAATATTAACCCAGATGTGATGTGATACTGCTTCTCAGATATTTTTAGGTGAAAATGTTTCATCTTTTAAAGCATTCGGGTTGCAGCTTCTCTTTGCTTTTGTTAGATCTTGTAATTAAGTTAGCAACTCTTATCCATTTTTACAGAAAAAAGCTGAAGAGGCCCATAAAATACTGGAAGGTCTTGGTCCTAAGGTTGAGCTGGTATGTGATTTTAATAGCATTTTTTGTCCTAGCATGAGCTTTGAAGAAAAAGTAATACTTCTACTGGTTTCCTAATAGCTAAAGGGTTTTCCTGGTCTGCTTTTTTCTTTTCTTAGCCCCTGTACAACCAGCCATCGGACACGAAGGTGTACCATGACAACATCAAGACGTAAGTGTCTACATTTGTTCCAAAGATTCATTTCATGAGCACCTGTCAGCACCAGTAAAGTGCAAGAACATTGTAGGAGACACAATGCACACCACAATTACAGCACAGGAAAAGTCTCAGCTGAGCAGTGGAGTGTTGGAGATAATGCTGACCTCAGCAAGATAAACCCAGCCGGTAATTCTGTCTAATCTGATTGCTGAGTCACCTAATTGAGTTGCCCCACTGACACCTGGGAGAGTGATTGAGAAAGGAAGCAAAAGAATGTACGTGCGTCTGCATCAGGTGCTTTTAAAGCAGGGTTGTGTTGGGGGTTGAAGGTCGTGCCGTCTAGGATAAAACCCTTATCAGTGTGTACTGAGAGCATCCCATCTGGTTTAGTCTATTATCAAGACACAGACAACACCTCTGTGTGAATCTGCTGTACAAACCACAGTCCCAAGGTCAGCTCTCGCAATTCTCTGCCCACAGCTCAACATTTCCCAATATTTGGTAAATGCAGCATGGCAAACAAACAATGATATGTTCATGATTTTTTGGAGGGGGTGTTGGAAAATAGATCAAGCTTCATCCCACTAATTTACAAATGTGCTTTCGTGCTAGCTTTGTTCTGACTGGATATTCTCTGTTGAAATAAGAGGTGTCTACTAGGACATTACCTTTTTTTTTTATCTGTCATGCAGTTTTGTATAATTTCTGCCAAATGCCACAATAATTTGTATTAATGTTTTTCAGCAACCAAGTCATGAGGAAGAAGCTGATTTTGTTTTTTAAGAGGAGGAATCATGCTCGTAAACAAAGGGTAAGTGTCCCTGCTGTTAAGAAAGCAATTTCCAGGTACTTGTGTCTGTGCTCTGAATGCAACGTAAGCTGCGCTCACTCACTGCAGTAGTCATATCATACCTGCCGTTTGCTCTCAGATGACCTCAGCTGAGCAGGCAAATATTTGTGGGATAGTAAAATCTTTCAATATGCTATATCTTCCTTGTTTGCCTACAGCTACAGAATATCCACACACTCTGGGCACAAATTCAACAAACCACAGGTTTTCTGTTTTTTTCACATTTATATTTTTTTATTTAATTGGATTCAAAAGGCAGACACAAGACAGTGTATTCTTAAGTGTGAATCAGAGAATACTGTCTTAATGTTAAATGTCATCCCACTCACTGCATACTTTTGCCCTGAATCGTCTTTTCATCTTGAAACCTAGTTCATGAAACAAAAGTCTTCAGTTGTTTGATTGTCCATGTTGTTGAGCTCAGTGAAAATTTAATGCTGGTTTTATATCATTCTTAAACCAAGACACTTATGTAATTATTAGGACTCTGTGTTAAATCTAGAAATAGTGAACTGCAGTTAAACCAATTCATTAACCAGACAAGAGTCTATAACCATGGGCTGATTGGAATGGCATTAGTTTTATAAATATTTAGGAAAAAACAAGGAATTATGATCCAATTAACATTTAGACCTGATAGTGAAAGTCAAGTTGTTGAGACATTTCACTGAAAACCTCAAATGCTAACCTCATGGTGGCGTTACAGGTAAAGTGAGTAGAAGAAAGGAGCCGGGAGCCATGAACGTATACAAAGTTTCATCACAATCCATCCAGTAGTTGTTGAGGTATTTCAGTCGCAACTAAACTAGTGGACCCACCAACATTGCGATGTTTTATATATGGCAAGTCTTCTACCAAATGGAAAACGCCCTGGTTTCCTCTGTTTGTTGAAAAGTATTGTGTGAGCCAATAACTGCTTTTATATTCAGTAAAATAACAAATAGTGTCACATCAAAGAACAGATTTGAGCATTGCTTTGGCCGAACAACACTCCGTCGTTCTTATCTGTGGCCTGTGATTTAAATATTTCTGAATCACCCCATGTTAAAACACTTGGCTCTGTTTTGTACTACAATGGTTCAGTGGGTCCCACCTTTGTCTGGCTCTTCCCTGTCAGGGTCAGACAGACCTTTTGGACTCTGAACAATGCCAGAGTGCACATGGCCTCACGCCAAGAGGAAGGTGAATTGTTTGTCCCTTGCTGCAGAGAGTGGAAACGAGGGTGCATTGTCCTCCCAATACAGGAGTCTTTCCATATTTTCACTAAACATTTTAACTCTTATGCCTCTGCAGCTGAGTTTCATTTTCAGTTTTTATATAGCAAGTGTTTCCCTGTCTGCTAAAAAGTGAGATTCTGTAACAAAATGGCAGTGAGCTTATGAGAGTTATTTGTAAACAGAATAGTTGCATCAGAACAAACTGTGCTGGGGTCAGGACAGTGAATTAGGTAATTTGAAAGACAGACACAAACCCACAACGAACACAGCCAGTTCCTGAACAACATGTACTCTCTCAACTCTTAAGCTCTCACTTCAAGTTTCTGCAGCCTCTCTGTAGTTGTTTACATTTGTTTTCCTTTTCATAAACTCTCACACTGATTTCACTGACACAAATAAAACATGCACTGATAAATTCATGTTCACCCACACAGTCCATAGGAAAGAGAAATGTCATGGACCAATAACTGGTTCCAATAACTGTGCTTCCATTATTTATATCTATTTTTCCTCTTTTTTCAGTTGACTTAGCAACATATGACATCAACTATACCTCCAGCAAACTAAGCTCTATTCATTGCTTAATCAGAAACATGAGAATTTCTCATCTCCAAAACTTCTTAGCCATTGTAAAACGTCCATATCACACCCAGAAGCTTAATAATTCAGTGTAGCTGTGGGTGACATCTGCACCTTCATGATATCTAAAACCGTATTCCCTGCGGATCCTCTGGATCACTGCATTTGCAAGAAGTTCTTTTGACCCTTGCTGTTGTGATGGATGACCACTCCCGATAAAATTGTGCATTTTTCATGCTGTGTACACAGGAACAGAAGATCTGCCAGCGCTACGACCAGCTGATGGAGGCATGGGAGAAGAAAGTAGAGCGAATGGAGAACAACCCCAGACGCAAAGCCAAGGAGAGCAGAACACGAGAGTACTATGAAAGGCAATTCCCAGAGATCCGCAAGCAGAGAGAGCAGCAGGAACGCTTCCAGAGGTAACAGTATTTACCCATGACTGGTCAGCACAGTAATGCACTGTATTTCTGGCACAATATATGGTGGTTCTTTGTTCAGAAGCTTTGCTTTACGATCTTCCTCAACTCAGTAGTAGGGGTAGACTTTGTTTTACAGACTGGGGCTGCAGTCACTATTTTCATTATTGTTTGATCTGCAAATTATTTTCTCATCATTTCCCAGAATAATTGGTCTGTAAAATGTCAAAGAGTGTCCATCACGATTTCCATGAGCACAAGTTTACGCATTTAAACTACCCCATTTTATTGAGTAACACTCCAAAACCCACAGATATTCTCTTTATCATAGAGGACTAAGAAAAGAAGCAAATATTCATTTTTAGAATTTTTTTGCTCAATATATTACTTGAACAGTTAATCAATTATCAGCAGTGTTGCCAACAAATTTTTTTTGTATAATTGTGGCATCTGTAATACAGACCTACAATACACTGGTGGAAGTAGATAAATGGTATTAACAGAAATATCTGTTATCATAGTTTTATAGCTCAGCGCTGCATCTGTTAAATCCAGGTAACTTTTGGTTTTCAAGAGCAGCTTTTATGATAGAGGCCTTAAGTGGAGTATAACCTTTTACTTATGTATAATGCAGTAGTAACCTTTTTTGCAAGCAGTGTAATGCCATCACAGCACAAGACTGAGGTAAACACATTTTATTTAAAACAGTGGACCTATTGCTTGTGTGAGGGTGATCAAAGATGGAGGAATTAGAGAGAAATAATATTCACTCTTGTCATCTTTTGATGCTTCAATAATGCTGACAACAACCACAGCCACACCCAGACATCAAAATAGTCTCCTCCATTTTTAAGATATCTGTTCGGATATCACCTAAATGGAGGACACTAGGTGGTGTGTGGTGGCCTACTTTGTACAGAGACACTGGCTGGCTGGGTGGCTCTGGAAAGGGTGGGAGACAGGGTCATGACCAAGCGTCTGGTTGTTGCTGGCGCTGATGCTTTGTGCTTTCATTGAAATCTCCCAGTAAGAGTTTGCATGTCAGCACTGTTTATGCAGACTGCTAGACCATGAAGGAGGAAGCAAGTAATAACTGGTCAGAGAGACTTGTATTCATTAATAATGAGTACAATGATTCTGTTTGTTAACAGAGATTGTCAAGTTCCAAAACTCGTCTCCTGTTGCTCATGTTAACAATTTGACTTGGTTTTGATTGGAAAGGAAACAATAGTGGATAAGTCAAGAAAGCTTGGAAATTTTATTTCCTCTGAAAAGAATGGAACATAACTGATAATGTCTTTGCACAGCATGCAAATTTAATGCAACATTTAAAATACATTTGTAACATTTTAACATTTGTAATGCATTGTGTCCCTGTTTCCCACAGGGTTGGACAAAGAGGAACAGGCCTTTCTGCAACAATTGCAAGAAGCGAGCATGAGATTTCTGAAATCATAGATGGCCTTTCTGAGCAGGAGGTGGGTACTAACTGGACTGTCTTTGAAATATATCACAGTGCAGATATGAAATAACATATCTAGATGACAACAGTCCAGACAGTTAGTATTTTTAAGAGGGCAAGATCTTAAAAAAAAACCAAAAAACAAAAAAAACTATATATGTATGTGTGTAGTGTGTGTGTGTGTGTGTGTGTGTGTGTATATATATATATATATATATATATATTCTGAATAAGTCACAATGGTGGGGGACAGATTTACAAGTAGAAAGATGTTTTTTCTGTTGGAGTAACTATGGCCACTCTGACTGTCCATGTTTCACAGAACAATGAGAAACAGATGAGACAGCTGTCAGTCATCCCTCCCATGATGTATGACTCTGAGCAGAGACGAGTGAAGTTCATCAACATGAACGGCCTGATGGATGACCCAATGAAGGTGTACAAAGCCCGGCAGTTCATGAATGTTTGGACCGAACACGAAAAGGAGATCTTTAAGGAGAAGTAAGTTATATTTGTTTTGTGGGTGGCACAACGTGCCTGGGTCACCCAGGCCCCTGTAAATCTGCAGTGGAGATATTGTTCATTGACCTCAGTGCCAGCTTGCAAACTTGCACTGATGTATTTTTGGCTATGGCACATGAATAACGGCTGGCATCTCTTTGCAGGTTTGTCCAACACCCCAAGAATTTTGGTCTGATTGCCTCCTATCTAGAGAGAAAGGTAACTTGCTGCTTGTATTTTCACACGTAACCGTTTTTAAAATATATAGAAGGATATAATGGTATAGATGACATTTGGATGCTACATTCAGTCAGAAACACACAACTCTCATAGACCTTAAAGCTCTATGATAACTTGTTCATAGTAAAATATAAACCTAGAATTTTTGTCCATGCTGTAGTCACACATGATGTAATGAAGTATTTAGCTTTAATTGTTTAAGCATTTATTATAAAACCATTACATAACTGCTGATATTGATTTATTATGTACAAGGCATTTCTTTATAATGAACAGAAATATTAATATTTGCACTCTGTGGTTTCCATCGCTCATTGGTCGTATACATATCAGCTCTTATATCACCTTGATAATAATAAACCCGTTTGGTGTGTGGTATCTGCCTCTGGGAGACAAGTTATTATTAACAGGAGTATTACATTTACAATACTTTTTGTTTGAGCATATATGAAAGGAAACAAGCAGATGCTTGAATATGCTGTGATTTCTTGTTTCAGTGTGTTGCCGACTGTGTCCTGTACTACTACTTAACCAAGAAGAACCACAACTACAAGACACTGGTGAGGCGAAATTATGGAAGACGGAGAGGAAGGAACCAGGTAAACTTTATGAAATATTTTCTTGTCCCTTGTCTCTCTCTGAATCAGATGCTCTGAAATGACATGAAAGTAGGTTCATTGCACTTAAGATCACAAAGGCAACATTTTAGATCTGACCAAACAGTTTTTACAAAGAGAAGTATATACAGGGAGTTTTTAGTGGAAACAACTCTGTCAGGTGATTGTGAGATGGTGGCTCGTCACATACCGAGTTTGCAGCATTGGGTTTGTCTGATTCACACACCTGTTTCATGTTTCCTTATTAAACTGACTGCATTTTTTGTGACAGATACACTCATACTACACCGAACCTAATCTCTTGTGTTAAGTGCTAAGGTTTTGGTATGCACATTGCTGGCTCTATTCATGGGTCAGAATGGGTGAAACAGGGAGCAGAGTGCCAGAGTTGGCACCCATTAATTTTCTTGAATCATCCCTTGAAGTATTGGGATATTTCTACTGTATGATTTGCTTGTATGTCAGTATTTCTGAAGATATATCAGCATTATTCGCAGAAGTGACTATATGTATACCCCACCAAATACAGTTGTATAGTTAAATATGGATTAATCAGAGCACTGAATGTATATAAGTACGATTCTGCACATTCTGGAAAATGTGTTTAGGATTAGAAAAAACAATGCTGTTGCTCCCAGTAAATTACCATCTGGCAAAGTTTTGAGCTCAGTGAAAGTGGAAACAATTGATCGATCAATTAGTTCATACACAGAAAATTTTGAACATAGGGAACCTTGGGATGCACTCCAAGTTAGAAGAAAGAAACAAGGGCATATAACAATTCACTGAACTGAATAGTTTCTCAAAAATCAGTGTCAACTAATGCAAAGAAATCAAATAATTCTGTATTTAATGACAAAAGTAGGAGTTGGCAGTCTGCTTGATGCTAATTGAGTGTGCAGTGTGCCAGTGAAAATGACAAAGTTAATGCTATGAAGATATGTTTTTATACACAGATTGTTCTTCAAGGCTTTATATAATTATTGTCTTTGCACCAAAATCCAGTACAAAAAGATGCACCATCTCCCAGGCCTGTGTTGGTGGACATTGAATATTATTTTCATCCATTCTGGTGGATCTTTTCTCCTAACTGGGCTACTCCCTGATTCTCTGATTCTAGAGTCCTTGTACAGGACATTCTGTCTCTGTGCCAAGCACATCTAGTGTGTAACACAATGGGTTGGTTATAATACTGTGTCTTTACATAGTGGGAGGTGGAGAGCACAAGAATTCATGATTACATCTTAACCACAAAGATGTTTCTCCGTACTTTACAATGTATTACAGTTTATGGAGGATACACGTCTTTTCATTTTTGCACCGTTCATAGCATGGTCCTTCTTGCAATGGAGAAAGAACTTGTCTGTTGTTGTGATACAGAGTGACGAGTAAGTGTTGCAGAATGTCTTTCTGTTCAGGCAGCTTGTGAGCTAATGATGCTGATGATGTGTGTTTTTGGAGTTCACGGTCATTTCATATCGTGGATCAATTGCAGGTTTTTTTTTTTTCCAAATTTGAGAAACAGTGTGGGTTTTGTTTGAGAGATTTGAGGGGGTGGGGGGGGGGGGTGGGGGCACATAGATTTCCTTTCTCTGATGTGCCATCAGTCATTTGATCTCAGTGGAATAATGTGAACATGGGTCCAGCACCATCATCTATAGTGCAATGCTAGACATGTCATGCTGTGACATGGAACACATAAAAACACAGGTTTTACATGGGTAGTCACTTTAATGTGAAAGATGGTCTCTATCGTTGTCTTAAGATTTAGGTCAGTTGCTTCAATGGCTCCAGCCCTTTTTCCAAACCATTTTGTGGTCGTCGAGAATGTAATAAATGCATTTTTTTTGCCATTTTGATGCACATTAGGATGCAGTGGATTTCCAAGCTACTGGTGTGACTTAACAACTGCAGTTCGAGTGAGTAGAGTGAGTCATTAGAGAAGGAAGGAAGAGAACAGAGTGAGCAAAAGCAAGAGCAATGGAATGTAGGGTGAGTGAGTGAAACTGAGTGAAAAAACCCTCAGCGAGACCGAGTCAGCGCTGGCAGCTTATCTGGTTGAGTGTGTGCTCTTGTTTTTTTCATTTTCCATTTCCTCTTTCTTCTGTTCCTCTGAGAGTGAGAGAGAGAGAGAGCGAGAGAGTGAGAGAGATATTCACCCCTCTCTGAAACAGCTGAATTGGTACAGCCCAGCCATCTGACAGGCCCAAAAAACTCACTGTGCTGCTGTGAGTGCCAATCAAAGAGGAGTGCACGGCAGGGATTACCTTGAGTGACCCTGCATAGATTAGTGCGTGCATGTGAGATGGACAATTCTTTGGGCGGCTTAAGCGGCCTGATGACACGCTTTCCTGGAATATGTGCGGCGGTGCCGTGGCCCGGCAGCCCTTCTAAGGAGCTCTGCTATGGTGCTGTCCTGCCCCTCTACTGCTATCGTTACCACCGCTATGGAACTACTGGAGGGTAAACTCACATTTGCAACACCAGTAAGCTGTGGCTCACAGCAGAGCAAAGGGGTTTTATGACCAGCAAATGAGCTTGCAGGTATGTCACTAGCTTTGAAACAACAGATTTTGGTTTTTGTAGATACCACACTCCGCTGTTGTCTTGTATCTTCAATTTTTTGTCTGTGTCGTAGTTTCTGTTGCTCTTTTGCTTGGGCAGTTGTGTCTTAGCCCACATATTTACTTGAGGCTTATAGGCAGTCAAACTCAAGCTATTTTAGGCTAGTTTTTCTAGGACATGTGCAGGCATGATTCTCAGTTTAACAGTCAAGCCAAGGCTGTGTGGTCATGCAAGTACATATGTGTTTATGCTACGGGAAATGAAGTTTTGATATGTGGAAATGTAAAAATGTATGAAATTGGAATGTAGGAAACTCAGCTTCAATCAGCTTCAAAAAAACAATAAACAACAGTTAAGTACTCACAATACACACTCTTGTGGTAGCCTGCATAGACTACAGCCCCCACTGTGTCTGCAACCATTTCATTGGTTATTTTCAGTAGTAGAACTTGCTCCTTGAGTCTGTTGTCGTGTCTGAGGGTCTTCTTACTGATGCTGGTCTGTTCTGACAGAAACACAGCATTTCTACAGTTTATCTGTCAGCTAAAGCTCCACCCCTCAAGCAAAAGTCTCAACTGAACAGTAGATGTTTTGCAGTAAAGGAACATTTTCCACCCTTTAGTATTTGTTTTTTATGTAGCATAGGTTTAGATTAGACTGTTTATATAGAGATCCAATTAGGACCAGCTGCAATACAGTGTTGGCTTTTATGATTTTCTCTTTTATGGTCTTGATAATAGCTGCTTATCACTGTGTGTTTATCTCCATTTAATATTTAGTATTTATCTCCATTATAGCTGAGAGACACAGTCCTTCAGTGATTATGTTATAACTTAATGCTGTAATTCTGATATTTATTTTAGTGGCCTAGTACTCCCTGATAAGTGGGAAAAGTATTTTATTTCAAAAATTAGACCTGAGATTATTTTGGCTTGGCCTTTTTTTGGCTTTCTTGGGCAGTAAAGTAAAGTTGCAGTAATTTGGTAGTTGTCTTGGAGTGCAGGTTCACCAGGGAGGTTATCTGTCTGCTTATCTGTTCATCAGCTGTTGACAAATGTGAAAAAGACTGTGTATTGTGAGAGAAGGGCAGGGCAGAAATGACAATGATTGCAATCCAGCAAAAATCCAGTTTTACCACAGCCACCCCTTACGTTAGCTCTCTTGTGATGTACTAAAACACCTGCACTACAGGCCATATTTTGTTATTTAACTCACCAGCACAACACATTAATCAGAGGAGCAGAACACTGACAAACGTCCAGAGCATGTGTTTGTAGTAAAATGCCAGAATAGACAGACAAACTGGATGATAGCAATTAGATAGAACATTCTGCGGTTGTCTGTACAACATTTTACGTGCTAACAGATGAAAAATATGACAAAGGTCAAATTTGATGATGTTTTCAAAATTCTGGAGGAGTGTACACTCTCAAATAGCCACAAAGGGCCAGGAATGATTTGGGAGTGGTCTGCTGCACATCTGTATTGAATCAGTTCATTGACTTGATAGTTTTGCACATAAGCACCTTATTGTCAACACTTTTCATGCTTATGAAAGCCTGTTGCTGAAATGCATCAGCCTTGATATTGTATAGAATTATTTGCTTTGATGGTGTGCAACCTTTTTCCACTTTTGAAATGATTTCTCCTTTGAGGCTGAGCACCCCATTGCAATGCATACTTGTTAAAAAGTTAAAAAGTAGAGCAGACAGAAGTTTTTTCTTAGAAGCATAATGTCTAATCATCTTTTGTTGTGTTGTTTCGTTTACACAATTTATCACCCTTTATCCTAAAGGTTTAATATTCGTATATGTGGTCAGTATTTATTGTATCACATATATGTGATGAGCAAATATAAATAGCTTTTTGCACATCTGTTTTTCTCAAGAGGCCCTCTCTTAATTTCCTGTCAGTAAAGTTTATCAAGCAGTGAAGTAAATTTCATTGGTTTGTAGCATCAGTGATGAGCAGTTCTTTTCCTGCCATGCTCCTAGTAACCAAGGCAACTGTGGCATATTTTTTTTACCTTACTTTTGACAGTAAATTGTTCCATCATGAATGCTTTTAAATTATTTTTATTGTCAGAAATGCCAAAATGAATGCAAGCTATGTACAATGAGTTAAATGTGATGGTTTAAACTTATTCCCTGTTCTTTTCCTTTTTCCTTCTTTCAGTGACAGTAATAATTAGTATAATAATAAGTAGTTTTTTTCATTTCCTGACAGTGCAGTGGAACTGCTTGAAGCAAGAGTGAGAGATTCCTCTGGTGGCTGAAGTTCTGTGGTAGGAAAGGGAAGATTGACTTGTGGCTCTGTCATTTCCTAAATCAAACAGGACTTGTGAATCAGCAAAAGAGGGGAGAAATTAAAACTCTCAAAATATTCAAGCCAGGTCAGGAAAGAGCTTCATTTAAAAACACTGAAGAACCACAGAACCACAGGGCCTCATTGACTTTTGGAGAACATCTGTGTAGAGGCTCTTTACGCAGTGTGGGAGAAGAGGCAGGAATGCCACGGCTCTCTGACCACCTCCAAAGCAAACACAAGCGCTCCCAGACCCAACCAGAACAGCATCTCAATGAAGGACATGTATGGGGAGAATAACTCTGCCCTAAAACAGACTGCTCTCCTCTGCAAAAAGGTCTCTGAATTGTTGAGTGCCAAAAACATTCTTTGCAGACTACTGCAGGCAGGAAATGAGTCAAGAATTTGAGTCCCAGTCCAAGTTTGACGTGGTCCTGTCTGTATACATCAACCTACAATCTGAGCTCTGAGTGTCCAGGTTATTTCTTTAAAGAATTGAACAATCACCATCGTACCACCTCTAAAATATTGTTACATGAATATTCTTAAGCTGCTCTGGCATGCAGCATACTAAATGTGAGTTAACACACTTTTGTAATGGATGGCACCATCATATCTAGCAGGACCCCTGATCTGTAGCTTGTAAGCAACAGTCTTGACAAATAAGTAGTAACAGTGATGACATCAACTACAAATCAATTTTTTCAGTTTTGTCTACAATTGGTAAAAGGGACATGAAGGGTTTTTAACAGCCTAGTATAAAGTATATGTGGTAAACTTAATAGACTATAGTATAGTTTTCTTTTTAAATGTTGATTTTGCTGGTCATGTAACTCTGCTCCCAGAAGGCAAAGTCTGCTGATTATTGGCTGTCTCTGGTTAGAGCTGGCCAGAGCAGCCACTGATTCTGCAAGTCAGGAGACATATACTTGCTACCAGCTGAGTAGTTAAGGCTGACTCTGATAAACTACTGTAACAGTTGCTTACTGTCTGTTTCTAGAGAGTTGTCAGGCTTTTATGTGTCAGGCTTTATTGTTTGATTATGGCAGCCACACTCCTCATGTGCAGAGCCATGTTGTTGGAAAATAGACAGACAGCCACAACCCTGCTTTTTTTTGTTTGTTTGTTTGTTTGTTTTTTTATGTTACAGCCCTGTCTTCCTTCTCTTTGCCTCAGTCCATATCTTTTGCCTTTACCATTGAGTGAAGCACATTCCTTGGCCCCATCTGGTACCAGCATGGGATGTTTGGCTTGGCATAGCCAGACTTGTTCCAGCACAGCGCTTTCATGGAACAGGCAGGAGGAAGCATTCTGTGGTGTACCGCGCCAGCAGTGATGATAAAGAATGTTGCTCTGCCCTCAATCACTCTGTCGGATCTGTTTTTTAAAATTCAGTTTTGAATGATGTTTTGACTCTACTTATGTAGGCAGATATATATCGATCTGAACTCAACTGAACTCAAATACTAACATCATCTTCTCTTCTATTTTATCTGTTGCAGAATGATATAAATTCAGAATTAGTGTTATGGTCAAGCCCTTTGTATCTTTTTTGGGGATTTACTGAGACAAATTTGGTATGAGAACTGGCCACACTCCAAATTTCATCATTTTGTAATTAAGGCAGACAGATCATAGAACAGTGTCTGCAGCGTGGTTGGTGTGTGTTACGTATGTTTCTGTAGATACTCGACCATTTCAAGATCATCCAAACATGGCATAGCCCTAAACCTCTCAGTGCAGGATGTACAACAAGGCTCTTCATCTTCTATCCAGTCATTATATTTGTTGTATCTGTAGTTTTGAGGAAACCTGAAAAGCAGCTTGGAGGTCTAATAACCAGATGGCAGCATACATTTCTACCTTTCATCTAACTTGGTCGATCTGCTGTCAAAGTGAATATTTAAGCTGACCATTCAGGCCCATATTCTGTTGTATAATTTTAGATGGTCCGCTGGGCTCACAGGGCCAGTGCAGGCAATGCTATACCATTAGAAGATGGCTACTGCTTGATGGCATGTAAATAACCTGGACCAGGAAGTGTGTAAATGTCAGGAGGGGTGTAGAAAAGGGTGAGGGTGTGCTGCAGGTATAAAGCTCTGACATAGGCATATGTGGCATAATCTGTGTCATAGTTAAGTAGGTCCAAGAAACAGTAGGATATGACCCTTAAAAATGCTTGTGGTGGTTGTTTGCCCTTTTTGAAATGCATTACAGCACAGTTTTACTTTATATCTGAATTCAAACAGTGATATCACTGAAGAGTATGTACAGCCTTGTATGTTTGGTTATGTGAATTTTTGGCATCTTGAGTCCCTTTGACTAATCTACACATCACCCTTTTTTGTAATGTTTCAAGGAGAAACAACTTAATATTTTGCCCTTGTGTTTTGTCTCCAGCAAATAACACGTCCCTCACAAGAAGACAAGTCAGACGACAAAAACGAAGAGGACAAATCTGAGAAGTCCGAGAAAAAAGAGGACGAGGAAAAGAAGGACGAGGAAGAGAAAGATGAAAAGGAGGATTCTAGGTGAGTTATGAATAGTTGTTTGTCCTGGTGTCGCTGTAGTCCATTAGGCCCCGCAGGTAAAGCTACTTAGTGTCAGTCTTTGGTCCATACACTGCGATTATTCCAGCCTGTAAATAAGAGACACGACTGTAGTCTATGCTGTGCCTAGAGCTATTCCTCCTGGATGTAACTTAGCGACACTGAATAGGAATGAGCGCAGGAGTAAAGAATTCACAAAGCTGGCTTTACTTCAGGCTTTAATGGCACAGGCCCAGAGAGTGACTTTTATCACATTTATCACATTTATCTTGATGTGTTGCCCATTATAATCCTGTGATAAACAGAATGCATATCCTGTTTTTGGATTGTGTTGTCTTACATTGTCAAAATAATCAAAACACCAGAGCTGGCGCTGTGATGAGAAGATTTCACATTCCCAGGCTCTTAGTGGAGTGATACATGTCCATGGTCTGGAGAAGACTTGGAAGTAGTAGAGCAGTGTCTGTTTTGGTACTTTACTAATAAATCAGACAGCTTGCTAACTTGTTAACAGGTCTGTCCAGCCTGAGTGTAGACAAACTCTAAAATGCTTTTCTTGTATGTTCAGTCATGGAGGAAAAGAAGAGATTACAAAAAGGGCCTCTTATTGCTGAGTCAAAAGGGAATAGATATTTGCTGTACCAACGGTCTTTAAAGCTGTGCTTTCCCTCTCCAAAACCACAGGGACATTGGCAAGGACAAAGACAAGTGTGACGGTGGGGAGGACGAGGACGGAAAGGAGCAAAACACGCCGCGTGGCAGGAAGACTGCCAACAGCCAGGGCCGCCGTAAGGGAAGGATCACCACACGCTCCATGGCCAATGAGGCTGCATCTGTGGCGGCTGAGGAAGCACCTCCCCCTGCCTCTGAGCCTGCCTTGCCAGATCCTCCACAGCTCGCTAAACCTGATTCAGCACAGAAGGCCTTGAAGGAGCCTGCAAAAACTCCAGTGGCTTCCATGGATGCTAATAAAGGTGAATCCTCTTGGGCATGCTCTGTGGAAGTTGTTGAAATTTATTTTTTTTTTTTTTGCAACACAGAATTTGATAGAGAGGGAGTTCACAAACAAAAAACCCCACAATATGTTACACAATATGAAGAAAGTATAATATGAGCATCAGATTGACAGTTTTTGGCTCTGCATTCAACGTTATATATTGTCCAGATGGCTGCGTCACTTCTTGATTTTATTTGGATGCCACATTTCGGTGGGGTCCTTTACACAGTCACTCAGTTTATATTCCTTTCGCACATGCAAAGGTTTTACATTACAAACAAAAGTTGTTTTTTGAGTAAGGTGACTTTAACTTTAGCTGTTTTAGCGTTAAAGTGAATAGTAGGTTCATTAGGTTCAGGCACTCAGTGCTAAGTGTCAGACAGACTCTGTCCTGCACTGCACTTTGCTCAGGAAGCTCTGTGTCATCCATCCATCACCATGGCAATCCACTGCTCTGGTTGAGCTGTTGTCATGGTACTTAGTCACGCACTTGTACTCCTCCACCCTTTGAAGTCTGTGTCTCAGGTTTGCAGGTATCCAAGTCCCTGTGTGTTAAGCTTGTTGTGGTGTTAATCTGAATCATTAATTCACTGTTTTGTAAGTGTCCTGTGCTCCTCTGCCACCTGCTCCCGCTGCTGTCTGTTGAGCTCTGTGTTGTTCAGTAGTCTACGTTATGCAAGGTCTACCCTGTAATGATGTAATGATTAATTAACCTTTTACAGTTTGTCCTTCCATCCTCTCAACCCTCTGACCTCTCTGGCCCTGTTCTGGGCATATCATGGTTTACGTAGGACTGTGTCAACTGTAATCTCCCTTAGTGACTACATTGTGGATTTTGTGTGTGTTTGCTTGCTCTGTTGTAACCCCGGCCTCAGTGGGGCTTCTTAGAAATAAGTGGGGTAGGTGCTAAAGGGTAGCTATCTGTCGGTCTTGCCCAGTTGAAATGGTACTAGGCAAGTTTAGGGAGCTGCTGATTCAGCAGGGGGCAGCGGTGGGGGTTTGATCTTGCTTGAAACTGTGGGGGATGGTGTGTGTATGTGTGTGTGTGTGTGTGTGTGTGTGTGTGTGTGTGTGTGTGTGTGTGTGTGTGTGTGTGTGTGTGTGTGTGTGTGTCTTAGGCTAGGGTCTACACTATAGACAGACACCCAGCCTGTTTTCAAAGCCCAGAGATTAATGACCACACTAGAGGGGCCTAACCTGTCACGGGGAGAACATGTGAGTTTTGCCGCGGGGGACGGAAGCTTAGTCCAGTAGACATTTGTTTAACTAAGTGTAACAGACTGTGTGGCTGGGGGACCTTTGGTAGAAGCCATCTAAACAGTGAGAATTGATCTCCTCATCTTCGAGGTGGGTGGGTGGTGGTGCGGTGGGGGGAGCCTCCTGTTAATGTCAAGGGTACATCTGCTGCTATATTAGTCCAAATGTTTACACAGTCTCAGTGGGTGCCATGGAGGAGAGTGGGTTAGAGTTCACTTGGCCCCCTCCACACTAACTGTGCACTTCTGTGAATTTTGTATGGGGGGGTGTGGAACTGTGTTGTCAAGCCAAGGCAAGAAGGAGGAGTGTATATCAGATGCGCAGTGTCACAGTAGAAGGGGTGGGAGGGTTTTGGGCTGGCTCTCCTATCTGACTATTTGTCTCCATCCAAGGCCTTTTCCCAAAGAGAGAGGCACGGCTCTCTACTCCTCCACTGTCTGGTGCTACATCAGCTGACCAAGGCCCTCCCCTCGTGGATTAGAGAGGAGGAGGGCTTGTGCTGGGCTGTGGGGAAGGGGAGAGAGAGAAAGAATGAGAGTGAGGAGGAGAGGAGAGTGAGCTAGAGCAAGAGTGTAAGTGAGGTAGCAGGTCTCGGCAGCCCCTGAATGTAAACAGATTATTAGATTAGTGGCCATGAGAAGGAGACAGCTGAAGAGAGGACTGTCACTCTCTCTCTCTCTGTCTCTCCCTCCCTCCGTCCCCCCTTCCTCTCTGTTGCTCACTCGCTCTCTCTCTCTCTGTGTCAGTGCTCATGGGGCTGTTTTTCTGTTCTTTGTGATTTAGCTGGAGCTGGTGAAACCGGAGAAACTTCTCGCTGGACCGAGGAGGAGATGGAGGTTGCCAAAAAAGGTAGCGTTTCAGTTAATTCCTCTCTCACTTTATCTCTCTGTCCTTCCTCTGTTTCTGTGTTGCTGTGGCTCCTCTTCTTTTTATGATCTTTTCTTGTTTTCCTCCTCCTCCCCTGTCTTTCTCTTTTCCTCTTCTGGGTATCTGATGTTGCCTCGCCTGTTTCTTACATGCACAAAGGGATGAACATGCACATGCATTCGCACAAATAGAAACTTGTTCTGCTGCTGCTGCACTGGAAGCTGACAGAGACCATTGAAAGGTCTCAGGGATTTTTTTCCTTTTAGCTGCACTGCTCTGCTGTCTTCTCAGAAGTGATCTATTAAGGCCATCCATTAAGCAACAGAGCGTGACTTTGTGGCTTCCTCCAAGATCACTATCTATTATTCACATTCAAACACTTTGTCAGATCTCTAAAAAAAATTTAAAGTCACTTTGGTCTCGTAAATTCTTTAAAATGTTGCATACTGTGCCTGGTCTCTGACTGCACAGCTGCAGTCATTAGTCAGGTCATATGCCATTTGAGGGTGCCCACTCTCCCCCTGTTCTGTTGGCTTTGTTGGTATAGGCTCTTATATAGGGTCCCTGAGTGCCAAGAACCTTAGACTGGGGATTAATGTGGATTAATTAAAACTGTTGTGTGGGTATTGGAGATTTTCTTCCCGCTCATGAAAATACATTGCTACTATGATCTCCTCAGGCAGAGGATCAATCTCAGAGCTATATGCTAGATATGTCTGGATTAGTGTACCTAGAAGAGACCCACTCTACTTCTTATAATCATATGACAGAGCAGGTTCAGAAATCACTTTTATGTTATGCTGCCACACATATGCCGGTCATGCATGTCATAGTTGCAACCTGTTGATCTGTAAAAGCCTCTGTGTTAATACAGGACTAACATACCCCAGACCTGTAAGTAAAATCTGTCATTTTCCCCTACGGGACAAGAACTCAGCTTTATGAAGAGAATTAGAGGAGCAGCAGTCTTAATTATTTCCCTGATTTGCTGCAAATACATTATTTGGATAAAATAATGAGAACATCCAGTATATGATACTACAGCACCACAAATAGTTACCTTTAAAATTATCATAAAATCAGCCAGCTTCTCTATGACAGCAAAAATTTGATATTATAGGCTTCACAGAGATGGCTTCTTATTGCAGTGCTATTCCATTATCTTGTATAACATTGAGAGTTATTCCTTATAGTATGTACATAAATTATATTTGCTATGCCAAGTTTCTGCCAAACCAAGAATTTAAAATTAAGATGTTAACATCATCTTATGTCTGTAAAAATGTTAGTCAAGGATTTTTACACAATATGAGTGGGTAGATTGTTGCCATGGTAATACTAAAACAGTTGATTATTTATCTGTAATTCTACTTGCTGTCATTTGTCAGTCTCAAGATTAACAGCAAAGATGGTTAATCTTTAATTGAAGATCTTGGTGCCACAACTTGTATAAAATATGTTTTGTTGAATGTGTTATGAGCAGTGCTGTGAAATGTTTGGGAGCACACCTTAACAATGCTTCTTTGGAAGGTCCTGCTGATAGGAATTGTTATGTGCAAGAACACTTGTGTATATTTTCAAGGCTGGTAGATGAAGTTACCATAGTGGTCATAACAAATGAGGCTCTTGGGATGTCTGTGAGAGTCAGTGTTTTAATATAGGTAGTCTAATAGGTAAAATACACCGTCCTGCTGGATGTTTTTGGATTGTCTGCACTTTTAAATAATGAGACACAAGTCACTCTGAACTGTCCCAATGCCCTCATTCCCTCATTTAAGTGGAAAAGTAATGGGGCTTTGTGTTTAGCTCTGTGGTGATTTGTCAAGCTGCCAGTATCCCTCATCTCAGTAGGGCTGGGAGGGAGGGGAGGTCACAGGGGTTACAGGATTTAGAGAAGAGATGCCCTCATGTCAAAGGTAAATGGCAGTCTTCCAGTTCACTGCAGCTCTGCAATACCAAAAGTTTGCCTTCAATAATAATAACTGCAGCAGCTTTTGATTGTAAAGAGTAACTATTAAGAATTTATTGCAACTATCTTCTTTAGGCATAATTATGGTCCAGCATGAAGCAGTAACTGGAAATGCGAGAATTATCTAATGTCAAAGTATGTCCATGTCAAATCAGGGTTTGATGGCTTTGTACCACTCTGCCCTTCCCTTTAGACACTGTAAGTTGAATAAAATGATTTTAATTTGTCTGAGTCTTTTAATACTGGATTATTTCTCTTTGTCCTGTACCAGGACTTGTTGAGCATGGGCGAAACTGGACAGCCATTGCCAAAATGGTGGGCACCAAAAGTGAGGCACAGTGCAAGAACTTCTATTTCAATTACAAGAGACGTCACAACCTGGACAACCTGCTCCAGCAGCATAAGCAGGTAAGCTGTTTGTTATCCTCTGTTTTCTGTTATGGTCCGTCATTGAACCATTCTATCTATAATGTATGAATGCAAGATGCTACTTTGTCTTTTTTCCCAGGATACACGGCGGGCTCGTGCTGATAGGTCTCAAGGTGAAGGTCTAGCCACAGCATCTCCTGATGATGATGAGGACAACGCTGATGACAGTGAAGGTCAGAGAGACGGATAGCAGAGAGCATGTGCTCATCACTACACACACACACATTCACACTTTTCTTCCTGTTTATCTGAGGCACAGTCCTAGGACAGCCTGAGTGAAGGACACACAGCAGGCTGATAGGTGTTTGTATCCAGTTTTTGTCCTTGCCTATGAGTCGTGAAGTTTTGTGCCTGATATTACCAAGTATAAAGTAAAGGGAGTAAGGAGGGAAAGAATGTAGAGATACGTGCAGTGAAAAGCAGGGAAGACTGATCCAAAATACCCTCTGAATTGTCATTTAAGGATTTCATTTGAGTTGAATGGCGATGTGCTTGCTGTCTACTGACTCTAGTTTTAATGAGTTGGGGGGGTGGGATCAAATGAAAAAAAGCAAGGGGGAGAGAGGAAGAGATAAAAGATATGAACCAGTTCTGACTGCATGGGCGCCTGTTGCATAACAGTTCTTGGCTTTGAAGACTCAAGAAAGCCTACTCTTTGAACACAAGTGCTGGTTCTCTTGTTTGATCCAGCAACCTGCCTGTCTACCCGCTTCCCTCCTCTCCACAAGTCCTTATCTTTGCTGGCATGATACTGTTTGGTGAGGGCATCCTGCTATGAAAAAGACACCATTCTATGTGTAGTATTATAGATGAACACAGAATATTACTGGTTTGTGAAAGCAACATTTTGTCTTTTGAAGATTACAGTGACTTTATTATGCTCTTTTTGTGGGAAAATGGTCATGCTCAGCAAACCTCCAGTTCACAAAATAGCAGTGGCAACAACAGGAGGTCACAAGGGTTTCTGTCATGTTTATTTGACTTTTTCCTCATCTCACAGAAACCCAAACTGCTCTGTAGAGGCCTTGGTGATCTGCAGCCTGCAGATCTCACATTATGCAGTTATACATAAAACCATACAACATTAGTATAGCTCTATTAAAGTGTACTTAGAAACATTGTGATGGTTGTCATTTGTATGTTTAGTAATGCTGCTTCTCTGATTTAGATTTGATACATTTAATGCATCTGCAAATTGTTTTTGCATAAACATAGCATCTGGACTCACCATCACCATGGCAACAACTGCAGCGATAGACAATATGCAAACCAACAGAGACAGGCAGATTTTATATGCAGTTTCTATCTGACTGATGTATGATTTTCAGATATAAATTCATGCTTTATATCACATACAAGTTGCACTTGTCTTGTTTGAAACTCTGTGTATAAAGAAGTTGGCATTTGAGATGCCATAAATCAAAGAAAACAGATGATTAGTTTGTATCTTGAAAAGTTCATTTTTGTATCTTCGAGACCTTGGTCATAGCACAGTCATACTTTAGTGATATAAAGCATTAAATAGACAAAACTTGTTCATAGATTATTTGCAATAGGAACCAGTATTCATATGCATACTGAAGCAAAACCTGATGAGGTGAAGATAACTTGGTTTTATAATCAGTTTAGTTGTATGCTCTCTCTCACTAGTAATTTGGGGCAGATGAGCAGGTATTAGTTGGTGCCACAGATTGCTGCTGTAGATTCTCCAACACAGGTAGAATACAATCTGCAGCTGATGTCTATGTAGTGCTATGCATATTTTTAGGATTATTACATGAAACCTGTGTGCTGGTGGCCATATGTCCAGTTTTATGCATTGATAAATTCAAGTAAAGCCTCTGAACATGATAAACATCCCAGTACTTAGATTTATGTTTAAACAGGTCTACATTTATTTTCATTTTCAAAATTGTTTTTGCCGGTGTTTATTCTTAAATGACAACAGTCAGTAGTCAACTCACAAGGCTCAGAAGTCTTGTGAGTTGTGATGGGTTTCATACGCTCTTTAACATGTACTAATTCATCTTGTCATGCTTCCTCAGGTGGTGACAACAGCTCTGATACAGAGAGTGCCTCCTCCCCCTCTCAGGCTGACTCCTCAAAGTCTGGTGACTCCAAGAGGGCAGACAGCACTGCAGGAGACGCCCAGTGCTCTGACCAGGACAAAGGTCAAGCCAGCAATGGAAAGGCCCCAGAGCCCTCATACGGGGAACTCTGTGTCAAGGAAGAGAAAAGCCCAGAGAGCGAGACTGGATCCCAGGAGGAAAAGGCCAGAGTAGCCTCCTATCCAGGCTCAGTACATCCCAAAACTGAACCTCAGGATGTGGACATGAAGACTGGAGAGGTTCAGGTTAAGATGGAGCCTGAGATCAAGGAGAAAGGAGAAAAGGGAGATCACAGCGAAATGCAGAGGGATCTTCATTCAGATAATGACTCCAGTGCCACCTGCAGTGCTGACGAGGATGTGGAGGCAGAGCCTGAAAGACAGAGGTGTGTTTTTTTCCACTTTTTTCCACTGTCTTCATGTTCTCATGTTTTGTGAAGAAAATTGCTGTTTACAAGAACAGGACACGTGTGTTACTGATACATTTTGCCTTTTGCCACTGCAGAATATTCTCCATGGAGAAGCCTTCATTGCTCAGTCCTCCAGGCTCAGTGCTGGTGTCCTCACCGAAGCAAGCCCAGCTCAACATCCAGCAGCTGCAACAGAGGGCAGCAGCCATCCCACCCATGGTTAGTCACAGTCTCATGTTGGTCTTTTTAGAATAGTACAGAGGCAGGCAGCAGGTTGAAAACACACCCACACATCAGTCATTATGAGCAGTGTGGTATGATCAGAGACTACAGGTGTTTATTCTGTCAGCCTTTTAATTTCTTGTGCAGAGACCTGACATTTCCATCGTGAGCCATTATGTCAGTGTTGAGTGTTTTTTTTAAACCTGTGAATCTGCATCATTTACCGAGGTCTTTATTGAGGTGTAAGATGTATATAGTCTTATTTTTATGTTCATCAAATGTGGAGAATACATTTTTTATTTGATATGTGGTCAGTGCTTCACTGATCAGACAAATCAGTCAATATCTCACCAGGTTTATATCTGGCGTTTCAACTCATCTGGTGTGTTCCCCCCCACCCCCCACCCCTTCACTTATCAAGGTGTCTGGTCCTTTTGGCCCTGGTGGTGTGCCCATCAGCGGTTTTGCCATGTTGCAGCACCAGATCAAAGCAGTGCATGAGTCTGCACACCAGGAGGAGAAGCAGAGGCAGGATCAGGGAGATCTGGAGCGCAGACCCCCTTTCAACACCCGCAGTCCCACCGTACTCGACAGAGATGGTAAGAGATCAAAAACTATCCTCATTCTGTCCTCATCTCTCCTCCTTTCTGTTCATCGCTCCGTCAGCCTCGTTCCCTGTTGCTGCTAGCACTGGGCTATTTATAGCTAATGCATTTTTTAAGCCCCATTCATTTTTGTGCAGTTTCAAAAAAGGGAAACGTTTGAAGGTGATCTGGACTGTCGTAGTGTGGTTCAAGCCAAGATAAAAAAGTTAGCTGACCCTGTTCTACATTTGATGCAAACTCAAAGCTGAAGTGTGCGATGGTGGCACCTCCTGAATTGCCTGTGGAGAAAGGGGACTGTGGTGCTTTTTGAAGCTGAATGACTTGAGCGTGTCAGTGTAGGACATTTGCTGCTTCTGTGCATTCAGACAGAGTTCAGCCACTTAGCTCCAGAAGGGAGAGTGGTCACTAGGCAGACTGCATTACGGC
Organism: Lates calcarifer; assembly: GCF_001640805.2. NCBI lineage: Eukaryota > Metazoa > Chordata > Actinopteri > Centropomidae > Lates > Lates calcarifer. The sequence continues at coordinate 8,803,203 of NC_066852.1, forward strand.
CTGATTTTTTTTTGCAAAGCTTTTAGCACCTTTTAGCCAGAGTGCTGTGAAGAGTAGAGCAGCTGTCAGTAAGCTGCTGAGCTTTGACACCAAGATATTTATTACATAGGTTTCAGCGGGTGTATCCAGATGGCTGTGTTAGTTGTTGAGGCCCGTCCATTCTAGGTCAGCTCAATGCTCACTAGCATTGAGTTCTTGTTTTAATAGTGGTTGTCTTCCCTTTGTCCTTATGCCTGTGTACTGCAGGTAAGCTCTTACCCTACATGCCTTATGACATGAAGCTGGCTCTGGACCAGGAAGCCCACTCTGGTCGGCCAGGCTCTCCCTACAGACTATCTCCCAGGGAGCTGAGCAAGGCCTCACCCCAGCCTGACCCCAACGCCCCCAGTGCCTCACGCTACAGTGTGCCACCAGGTAAAAGCACACATCTTCTCCTCCTCCTCCCCATCCCCTCACTTCTTGCCTCCTCCCTTCCTTTGCTGATATAAACTAGCCTCGGCTGACTCCCATTGAGTCTTTTGTTTTTGACAATGGAGGCACTTAATTGACTGTTGGCAGCAGAATATTATGTAGTTTGGACTGAAATACAGTGTACTTTATGTTTTAGCTGCTCTTATATTTCAGTTTGACATGTTTTGATAGCTATACTTTACAGGCTATCATAATAGCCTGTTTTTATATTTATATACAATTGTCTTTGATTTTAATGATGGCAGAGGAGGACTTCTGTGGAGATTTTAATCCTGTTGTAAGTCTGGGTTTGGCAGTATTTCAGAGCACTTGTGCATTAGATAAGTCAGGTTGAATTTCCTCTTGTCCAAAGGTTTATGTACCCACACAGGGGTTATACCATGTACAGGATGTATGTAGTCAATGTTTAGCTAACATAGGAAATACATTTTGGAAGCTTTGCCAGAGTTTCTCTCAAGGAATATCGAATCAGAAAGATTATAAATTAAGGAATGTTTTTCAAGAAGTTTTATTCTGGGAGGGTGTCATTCTCTGTGTGCTCCTCTTATTTAATGCTAAACCTAGTGTTTGTTTAATAGCTGCTTGGGTCGAGCACTGTTGAATAAGTGCGTGTAGGGTCTTTTTTGTTTGTCCACACATAACACTGTTTTGCATTATATATGTTTGCTTTTTCGGGACAAAAATATACCTTGATCGCTGTACATGGGAAATGCACTGTGTGCTTATACATGTGTACCAGTACAGTAGAGGTCAACCAAGTGTGAGCCAGCTCTTTCTGGTTTACACACTTGAGTAGGTTGGTGATTTTATAATTGCAGTGAGTACATCAGTCAGTGCATGAATCAGTTATTTTTGTTCTTTCCACAAGTACACAGAGAAAACACTAGCACACTTCTTTGAACTTTAATCTTGGCCCTTGTTCTACCTTATTGTCTCAAAATGAAGCTGAGATGATTTGTGAATCACTGCCAGTCAATAGTTGCCATCATCGCCAATTTTATTTAAAAAGTTACTTCACTTTTAAAATCCAGTGTCATTCACATTCCCATGACTAAGACCCATATTAGTTCAATCACCTACAGTAATTTATAAATAGGTAACAAAAACTCACCTACCTATTTAGACCACAATAACTTAGAATTACTATAAAGCAAAAGTCATATGCAACAATCAATAAACATTTCACAGCTGTGTGATACTAAAATGAGAACTTGCACTATATATATATATAAATGTGCTTTTTATTATTGGTAAATGAACAATACTCAGACTGTTGCTGAACTGTGCTGCTGAAGACCATTATCAACAAATCAAATCATTTTTTATATTTACATGTATGTTTGACATTGTTGCAGTGGTACACTGGCTAAATGTATTACATTTCAAGTTCAGATATCCTCTGTAATTGGATATAATGACTTTCGAATCTTTGAACCATAAAATTAAATTCTGCTTTGTGCAGAATAATCAGCAACTGAACTGGGCTTAGTTGTATCACTGCAGTTCATCCAACATCACCCTCTCCACCTTCACCATCATTCACTGTGTGTTTACCAGAGGTTTGAATTATACATCAGTTGAAATCTACAGAGAAACCTCTTTTATTGCTGTTGTGACTTGAAAACTACATAAAGTGGAGAATTTCCAGATATTTGCAAGATTTTTATAATGATACTGGAGTAAAGTGTTGAGGGGGCAGGGGTAAGATCAAAACTTTAAACAAGTTTGATGTTGATGTTCGTGGCAAATTTTAGTTTCTTAGTATTTCACAGACCTGTGTTTACTACACTTTCCAAATTAAAGACCAAGGACAGCAGTAAAGATTTGCTTCTGCTTAAAGAAGGCAAAGGGGCACAGTCTATCAAATTGGGGTGCAGGGAAAACTTTCCCTGTGAAAATGTCCTCTGCTGTCGTTGATGTGGAAGTGGCATTTGGACTGGAGAGTTTCTCTTGCTTTTCATTTGGGGGCAAACATATTTCTCATGTCCTGACAAATTAGGTTGTTGTCTCTGATGGTGAACTGTAGCATGAATGTTAATGTTTGACACACAGTCTCCCTGCAACAGGGATTTATAAATTCGTCACAGAGTGGCTTGTTTTCTTATCTGTCCCTATATGAGCCATCAGGATGATGACGTCCATGCCCGCTGGAGGGACTCTCATACAGACATTTGCATTTTTGATTTTGTAGAGTGCAGAGCATGAGGCGCGCTCCCTGCTGGGAGGTTACTCCCGGTCTGTGTGTGTGTGTGTGTGTGTTTGTGTGTTATGATCCATTTCGTCTACTCAGCTTTCCCAGGAGACGAAAAAGCAGACAGCAGGCATGGGCCAAGGTTACCTCAGGCTGAGGAACAGGCTATTAACTAAAGTCTTCAGTGTGTATTTCACCACTCACTGGGGTCTGTCAGAATGAAGCTGAATATTTTATTGTGCAGTCTTTGATGGGAAAGCTTAATGGAACACGTATGTTGGGTGGATTGGAGCTGTGGTGTCTGGCAGTCAGAAGACATTTAGAGCACAGAATTAGGTTGTGAGCTGGTAACTATTTTGCGATTTCTTGCTTGTGAAGGTATTAAATGCCCAGATTTTTGCTAGTTATCAGTTGTTTCTGACCTTTTTTGTCTTTTTTTATATTCCCACCAGTCCTCCACCCTGCCCCCAACCAGCTGGTCCAGAGTATGCCAGATGGAGTCCGTGTGACGTTCAGCAGACCCAGTCGACCTCCCAACATTCCCTCTCCTCCTCCACTCATTCCAACCACCAAGCCCACGGACAAGCCCTCCTTCATTCAAGGAGGCTCCATCTCCCAGGTAAGACACCAGGGTCAACTGATGTGGAGCAACCCTCCTCTGACTTTTCTACACCACGTTGAGACAAACCAGTGTCAACAAATGTAATTCCTTAATCATCAATTTCACGTCCGCTCTCGCTTAAAATAGATGCATCTTGGTTTGATGATGAAATGTTTTCCACACACATATATCTATGTGTATTAGTCAGTAGAATCAAGAGTTTATGATTTGTTTATTGACTGCTATCAAATATCACAGTATAAATTTCTTGTTTTCATAAGCACAATGACCTGACCTTGGAATTTGTCCTTTGTCCTTACTTTTCCAGGGAACTCCTGGCACATACCTCCCGCCCCATGCTGTCTATGGGCCAGAGGGGACTAAGAGCACTGTGGGCTCCATCTCTCTGGGTTTGCCTCGGCAGCAGGATCCCAGCAAGCCTGGTAGGACAGTAGACAGTCACATTACTATGCTATTTTGTCATTGTGCAGTTCACATTGACAGAACACCATTCAAATAAAACTACACATGACATAAAAAGTAGGCCTGTATGTACCTTTAGACAAACACTAAGTACCATCCCCACCTAGGTTAATGACACCTCTGTGGGATTATTATATTTTGCAGACCATAACACTTTATCTTGACAGTTTGCTAATGCAGGATTTTATTGTATAATGGCTCTGTTGCAAGTCAGTGTTCAAACATATCAAAAAACAAATGCATTACAAATGGTGCACTTAAGGTCTGCTGCATGCTTTTGGCCAGTTCATGTGATGACTGAAAACCAAACATGTGAAAATTCATCCATTCATAAGGCAAGTCAGAATATAGCAGTTAGAATATTCCCTTTAATCTCAGATCACATGAATATTGCCAAACTCAGGTTGCATCCAGTGTTTATGAAGTTATTTATTCACTGTCATTGAACTTGAACTGCTGTGGTTACTGTTCCAGTCTTGAAAATGTGACCATTGCCATAAAAAACAGCAACTTATTTTGCATCCATTAGTCTCAAATGTGAACAAACTGACTATTAATATCTCCACATAAATCAGTTAGGGTACTGCTGCAGGGAACATGACTGCTCATTTGCATTGCCACCAGCTGTTGAATGGGCAATGTTGTTTATGTGTTATGTGTTACTTGTAAACAAGATTGTTAATGACACATTGACCATGAAAGAAAGGCTGATGATTAAAACATCTTTCAGACCTTTTGAGCACAGATCTGTTGTATTACTCTAGTACAGATAGTATGCTTACAAAATTCCCTCTCTGAACTCCCGACACTCTCTCTCTCTTTGGTCTCTAATCAGAGGTGTTTTTACCACCACAAACCACACCAATGGAAACTTCTGAACTGTACTGTAAAGGTCCTGTAAATCGGGCACTGGGACATCTTATTTACCTAGGTCACTTAATAAATTCCATCATCATGTTGCGCAAAACTCATTACTTTGAATGCTACTGCTTCAAAAAAGTACAATGGCTATCATATGTTTTGTTTGGAAGAATCCATTTTCTATTATTACAAGAATTAAGCTTTTGGTTGGACTCCACTAGATAACCCCAACCACACCTAATTTAACTCTGTATTTCCAGGAGCTGGAGTTCCATCCATACAGGATGGCAGAGGCAACCCAGCAAAGGTGGGTCTGACTTTTAGAGGATCAATCACTCAGGTAATGACTGGATGAAGTGGGTTTTATTTTTTAGACTTTTCCATTGGTCATACATTTTGGTGGGTGTGTGGTTTTGCTCTTAATGCTGCATTGTATCTTTCTATCTTTTCTAAAATAGGGCACACCAGCCCTGCCCCAGTCCAGCATTGCTGCTGACCTCCTGAAGGGCACAATCACAAAGCTGGCCACAGAGGACCTGAGCATCCCAGACAAGGCCAGGGGAGAACAGCTGGCTAAAGGTCACGTCATCTATGAAGGCAAGAGTGGTCATATCCTCTCCTTTGATGGTAAGTGTCTTAAGTATTGGTACATCAAAAAACAGTTATGTTCTTTTTCACCAAGCAGACAAACATGAACATGAATCTTTATGTTCAAAAGCTATCAAGAATCCCAGGGAAAACACCCGCAGCCCCAGAACAAACCATGAGATGAAACGCACTTATGACATGATGGAGGGACCCATGGCCAGGGGACACCCTGGCAGGGAAGGCGCTCCATATGAGGGTACTGCTTGTGTGTCCTTGAGTGTACAGTATGTGTCCTGCTGTGTTTGTTCACTATCAGGAGACTGATGGTGATTATGTGTTTTCTCAGGGTTAATCAGCAGAGCCTTGCCTAGAGAAAGTCTGCATGGAGATTCTAAGGAAAGACCAATAATCACTGGATCCATCATGCAAGGTAACTCATTTTAAAGCTTGCTACATTTCCATAAATCATCCACTGTTACTAGTAGTATTAAATAAAGGGAAAAGCTGACAAAGCTTTTCAACCTTTTCCAGGAACACCTAGAACTGCTGCAGAGAGCTATGAAGATGCCATGAAATATGGAAAACAGATAAAGCGAGAGAGTCCACCGATCCGTTCCTTTGAAGGTGGCATTGGAAAAGGCAAGCCCTATGAGGGAGTAAATACTATTAAAGAGATGGGACGCTCCATTCACGAAATCCCCCGGCAAGACCAGTCTGGCCAGGAAATCTGCAAGACCCCTGACATGTCAGACAGGAGGGTTATGGAGGGCCCAATGTCTCAGGTATGACAGACTGAGTTTTGAAAAGCTGTCCAGGTTTTTTTTTTTTTGCACGCTGCATTTAACTGTCATTCTTTAGACCTGATCTGTGAACAAATTATTATATTAGTAGCTTTTATATTTGGGTTTTATTTTACTCTCAATATTTCACTATTATTACTATATCACTAATATTATAAGCAACATGAACAGATATACACAGTGGGTATAACTGATGATGAATTGGTGACTGACCTGTTGTTCCCTCCATTTGCCAGATTCACTCTCTCAACCAGCCGACTATCAAGCACAACGTCAAATCTCTAATCACCAGTCCCTCTAAGCATCCCCACAGCATGCCCCAGCTCGAGGCCATGGAACGAGCCAAATATGAGGAGGGCAAGGCAGTACGTCACACCGTGGTTAACTCCACCACCTCTGTCCTGCGCTCCACGCACCAGGAGGCTGGCAAATCCCAGCTTAGCCCGGGCATGTATGAGGACGCCAATGCTCGCAGGACCCCTGTCAACTACAGCACCAATCCTGTATCCAGAGGATCACCCATGCTTGGACGTGCTCCAGACGGTATATTCCATAATCATTTTATTCCCAAACTGTGGACTTCAGGCTCTCAGCCATTCATTACATGTCCAACACTATAATAACAGCAATTACAGTTAGACAAAATTGAATTAGACAGTTATCTTGCTAAGCCAGGTCATTTTATTTACCAGAATAAGCTTATTAGGACTAATATGTAATGTGCACCCACTGCTGAGGGCACTTATATTCCAGGTGTCTGCCACAGATGAAGTGTCATGAAGTCATGTTAAATTGTTGTTTAACAAAGCATTAACCGTGTGGCTTCCTCTCTCCTATAAAGGTGTTATGAGCTCTGCAAAGTCTGCTACACATGAAAGAAAGAGTGCCATGACCCCAACACAGAGGGACAGTGTTCCAGCCAAGTCCCCTGTGTCAGGTGGTGACCCTGTAGCCTCTCACAGCCCCTTCGACCCCCACCACCGGGCCGTTGTTCCTGGGGAAGTGTACCGGGGCCACTTGCCTCCACATCTCGACCCCATGGCCTTCCACAGAGTGCTGGATCCTGGTAACGTGTTTAATCCCTTTCCATGCTTTCCACCATCACTCCAAACAGAATAATAATAGCCTTGATTCTGAGTAAACTGACTAAAGCAACTCAGGCCTTCTAATTCATAGGCATTACATGTCCAGGATCTTTTTCAGCTATTGACGTCAGCAGTTGCGATCAGTATCTGTGCGCCTTCTGTTCATTAGTTTTGTTTTCTGCCACAGCGTTCATGTTCTCCAGGCAGCCGTCCCCGACAAACTACCACAACACCTACCAGCTGTACACCATGGAGAACACGCGGCAGACCATCCTCAACGATTATATCACTTCCCAGCAGATGCAAGTCATTCCTCGGCCTGACATGGCCCGTGGCTTGTCACCACGGGAACAGCCTGTCGCTATACCTTACGCAGCTGGAGCACGAGGTACGGCCCTCCACCAGCTGACCCTCTCTCACCTGCTACATCAGGCAGGGAGGAGGCCTTGGGCGGGAGGGGCTGTAGTATGCAGATTGTGTGCTTGTGAAGTAGTGGCTACCTTTTCCAGACGCCCAGAAGCAAATGACCTAGACAAATTTTGCTCTTTATATTGGGGCTGCAACTGATTCGGCTTCTATTACTACTCAATTTACAAAGTGGGTATGGTCATCCAAATCTCCATTTGCTGAGTGGTTGCCTCTTACAAGTTGACCACTATTCCACTCACTTTGCAGCCCTGTTGCTTACTTACCAATCTGTATTTGGGAGCACTAACAGAGGAAGGTGATGGGTTAAAGCTAAGTGTATACGGTGTTCGTACATTCAGAAATTGATGAATCGGTTCTTGTTGTTCACCGCTGGCCCTTTGCTTCTGTCTGTAAAAGGGATTATTGATCTAGCCCAGATGCCTCCAACTATCCTGTTGCCTCACCCTGGGGGAACAGGTACTCCCACTTTGGAACGCATCGCCTACCTCCCTGGAGCTCAGCCCCCTTTCCCTCCTAGGGCTTTCAACCCAACCTCCATTTCGCCAGGTGAGGACCCCTCCCCTCCCTATCCCCTCACCCCGTGTTCCCTTATCTTCCTTGCCACGATCTCCATGTTCCCTCACACCTCTGTAAGAGTGCAGCCCTGCACTGGCCTGCGGTGTCAAAGGTCAGTGCTGCCTGTCCAGTCAGAGATCAAGTTGACTCTTACTGCTTTCATACTGGGAAGGATTTCTCACCAAACTGACGGTTGCACAGCAATAAAATGTTTTACTATTTCACAGAAAGAAGAGAAATTGTGCTTCACAGGTCTTTCTTAGGGATTGAAATGTGGAATGAATTGAATTGTCCTAAAATATCCAAGTTGTAATTTGAAACAATTCAAAGACATTCTAAATATTTTAAGTGTATGTGAGACTAAAGCAGCAGCAGATCCCTGTGTGGTCTGTTGCGCTCAAGGCTTAATCTGAAATGGTCAATATGGCAATATTCCTGGGACAGAATATTACCATGATTGCACCGTGAGGGGTTCAAAACTAACCCTGCTGAGACCACATGACTGGTGTGTGTATAAATCTTGCATTTGTGGTGTTTGTCATTGTTCTTCTCAGGTCACCCAGCCCACCTTGCTGCTGCTGCTGCCAGTGCAGAGAGGGAACGGGAGAGGGAGCGTGACCGGGAGCAGCAGGAGAAAGAGAGGGAAAAGGAGAGGGAAAGGGAGCAGCGGGAAAGGGAGAGGGAACGGGAACGTGAGCGGGAGCGAGAAATGCGAGAACGGGAGCGGGACCGGGAGCGAACCAATGAATACATCCGTGGAGGTGAGTTGTCTTGTTGCTGTGTAGATGCTGATCTAAATTCAGATTCATTATGTTTATATCACTTTGATACAGGAAGTCGAGCTATTAGGTACTTAATTTTAAGCACTATTACAATGTTTGATGTATGTGTGTGTATCAGGTGGACCAGAGCAGCCAGGGCGACCAGGGAGTCGAGGTTATCTGCATTCCCCTTCTCCCTCGCTCAGGACACAGGACGTAGTGGTTCAGCAGCGACCAAGTATTTTCCAGGGCAAGAGTGTCATCACCTCTCTAATGTAAGTTTAAACCTACTGTCTCTGTATTTACATTGGCTTACTCGCAGCCTCTGTGTGTGTGCGTCTTACTGTATGTATAGGAGTTTGTTCAGATATCCTCAATTTATGTAAAAAATCTGGCCAGTAGAGAAACCACTTTTTACAACTGAATACATCCTTCATTTCTTAATTTCCTCATCAGGCCCCATTCAGCAGCAGTGACAACAGTGGCACAAAGTAGCTCTCGCCACAGTACTGCTGCTGATGCTCTGGCTGCGCTGGTGGATGCTGCAGTCTCTGCCCCACCGGTGGACGTGGCCAAGGTTAAAGAGAGCAAACATGAACGGGATGATGACATGTCTGCATCAGCTGCAGCTCGGCGAGCAGCCAGCCTCTCCGAACAGCAGCAACAGGAGGCAGAAAGACGATCCATGCAGTCACCATATGGTGCAATGTCTCTGCCAGGAGGTAAGCCCCATCCAGCTTACTCTGAGGGCCCTGGCGTCGGGGTTAAGGATAAGGGACCTCAAACCTCAAAGTCCCGCATCGAAGAGGAGCTTCGGACTCGTGGAAAGACGACTATCACAGCCGCTAGCTTCATTGATGTCATCATCACACGGCAGATAGCCTCTGACAAAGACTCACGAGAGCGAGGCTCTCAGAGCTCTGATTCTTCTAGCAGCTGTAAGTGTGTTGGATACACATGGCTTAGGAGATAGCTGAACCTTGTTTAAAACTGCACACAAGTGCACTATGACACAGTGACATCGTCAGTTACTTAAGTGGGTTAGCACACAAATGTGTTAAACATTAATTGTTTTTTTTTCTTACAGTAGGACTTTGTATAATGCAATCAAACCTTAAGATTGTGTTCTTTGCTTTAACAGAAATAACTCTTTGTTACTTTTTCTACAGTGTCATCTAATCGATACGACAGTACCGGTGGAGGAGCCATTGAGGTGATCAGCCCTGCTAGTTCCCCTGTCCAACTCCAACAGGACAAACCAGAGGATGGGCAACAACAGGCAACAGGTATGAACACATATTCAATTTGTGCATGTAAATTCTTCTGAGTAAAATACCGAATGTTTCAGTTTATTCAAAGATTGTTTCAAAGATTTTGTACTTCATGTCAAAGGTGACATACAGTATGACAACAGTGGGACAAATTTAGCTTTGAGGGCTAAATTTAGCTTCTAGTGGAGTAAACATACCATAACTTAACCCTGACTGACCTTTTCTTTTGAGACTATCAGACACCATTCCTTTGCACCGGTCAAGTCACCAGACTCCACTTGAAGTTATTCCTGTCACTTGCAAGCAGATGTAGATCAGTTACTGCTGGCATACACTAGATTAGTTCCTCCCCATCTTATCACCCCTCACCTGAACTTGACTGTTCCTGGTCGAACTTCACCAGCTGGCATGCGGGCCTACGACATGAGTCGTTACCGACCATCAGTGGACCCACCACAGCCCCCCTCCTCCCAGGCAGACAGCTACTCTCAGGTCCCCAAGACTCACCGGGTCATGACCTTGGCAGACCACATTTCGGTAAGAAATGTTAAAGAATATGAAAAACTAATGCAGCACATATCAAATTTACAATGTACATCATCCTACCATACCTTACTCACCTGGTTTTGTGGTTCCTGTCATGCAGCATATCATAACCCAGGACTTTGCCCGGAATCAGGACCCCACTCCGGTCTCCTCCTCAGCTTCTGCCACATTCCAGAGCATGGTACCAACAGTGTCCTCTTCAAGTCGAGCCAAGGTGCCCAGCCGCTACAGTCCTGAGAGCCAGGTCCAGGCCCTACACCACCAGAGACCTTCCAGTAGAGTTTCACCAGAGAATGCCCCTGACAAGTCCAGAGCCAGGTACCTGGACCAGACACTATAATTGGAGTGAGTCTGATTTATTATGCATCATGTGCCTAACATTAGTCTCTCTCCTTCCTGTCCAGGCCTGGTAAGTCTCCAGACCGAGGAGGCAGACAGATGGAGAACTATGAACCCATCTCTCCGCCACAGAGCTACCAAGGCATGGACAAACAGGAGGCTGGCGGGCCTCCACCCCAGAGGCGAGAAGCTGACAACTCCGAGATCAGGTAGTGGTTCTACATACGTTGGACATGTGATAGTTTGAGGCTGTCACCCCAAGAAGCCAAGTATATTCCTTATAGAAGGGAGTGGAATTTTCTCTGTGCAGTTTGTACATGTGTATTGAGATATAAACATCACCTGTAATATGTGTTGTTAATATCAAATTACCAGTATCTCCACACTTGATCTACACACTGCTAAAGATAATTTGCTGTTAGCGCCCTGACATTTCCTGCATGACTGTATTGGACTGTAAATCAATTTCTTGTACGGATGCCAGCAAGCCTGAGTGTTCCTCGCTGTCAGCAGCCATTTGACATCTCAGTGAGGTGAAGGTCCCAGCCGAGGGCTTGTTACCCCACTTACCCCTTTGTTGTTTGACTCTCATCCTTTACCTGGTTGAAGGAGCGACTCCAGGTCCCCGGGGAATGTCAGCTATCTGCCCGCTTTCTTCACCAAGCTGGAGAACACCTCGCCAATGGTGAAATCCAAGAAGCAGGAGATCTTTCGTAAGTTGAACTCCACCTCTGGTGTTGGTGATTCTGATGCTGGTAAGTGGGTCTTCTCTTATCGTCTTCCTTCAAGCTAACATGCATGCAGCAGACGATGAAACTCTTTCAGTTTGTGTGCATGCAAGACTTTTGTGTCTCAGAAACTCAGCCCTAATTTTTCAAGCTCATTAAGCATGTGATAACACTGGAACAATTTGTCTTACCCTCTTATTTTTAACTCTGTTACTTGTCAGACATTTAGTGTTTTTCAACAGCCGATAATTGTCTTGCAGGAAACGCGCAACCAGGCACAGAGATTTTTAACTTGCCGGCTGTTACAAGCTCCAGTAAGTGGCTGTGAAACTCACTCAGATACTTAACACTTCAGTCAAGTTGAAGTCTCCTTTCAAACTGTTTTGATGTGTTTTTGTGTTCTTTGTAGGCAGCATCAACCCCAGGAATCACTCCTTTAATGATCCAGCCAGTAACCTGGGCCTGGAGGATATCATTCGCAAGGCTTTGATGGGCAACTTGGAGGAGAGACAGGAGGAGCACCAGGGAGGAGTAGGTGCCATCAACAACACACCTGGCGCAGGCGGTGATGGCCGCCAGGAAGCCAACCCATCACCCAGTATGGGTAGGCACAAATCACATTATCAACATCACACACGTTAAGAAGAGCTCTTATGTTTAACATGTCGCTGGTTTACACATTTGGCCTATTTGAATCTACAGGGAAGCAGAAGCAGGGCAAAGCCAACAGCCGCAAATCCAAGTCACCTAACCTGGGTCAGGCTTATGCTGGAGGGGAGCGTCCCTCTTCAGTGTCCTCCGTCCACTCAGAGGGAGATTATCACAGACAAGCCCAAGCCCAACCCACATGGAGTTGGGATGACCGACCCTCATCCACAGGTGAGCTGTCCAGTCTCTGCTGTTTGGTAAAATCAAAGACAGAAAAACCTGGCTGAGATTAATCTTCATTTTAAATGTTTAAATCTCTTTTCTTTTAAATGTTTTAAAAATCTCCTTTTCCCCAGGATCCATGCAGTTCCCTTACAACCCGCTGATCATGCTAAACAACACGCCACCAACATCCATAGCCTCCCCCTCCATACAGAGCCAGCAGCAACAGCCACCTCCATCTGGAGCCCCGGTGGCCCAGCAGCGCGTGTGGCAGTCTCTGCTGTCGGAGCAATACGAGACCCTGTCTGACAGCGATGACTGAGCCCTGCTTGCTACAGCTCCAATAACCACAAGAGATGCCTGCACTGCGGCATTTCTGTTCACCCCCCTCTCCCAGAACTAACCTTGCTCATTCGCAAGTGTGACAAGTAGATGGGGTGGTGTCATTTTTAATTTTGGTGCTATGGCGCCCCCTGGCTGTTAGCTAAGAGTACAAGCAGCAGCCTGTGACAGGCAGGGCTCTCCAGAACAAGACTTGCTTTTGGTCCGGAAGCACTCACCCAGCCTGCCGGGAAAATAAACAAAACTCGACTGAGGGGATGACGTGAGCTATAGTAAAGATGAAGAACTTATTATGTAAAAATAAACAACATAAGAGATTATTTCTGAATTTTGTTTGATTTCTGTAAAGATATACTTTGTCTTTAAGAAAATCATTGTATGTAAATAGAGTAACCTTTTGCAGTGTTTTTCTTACCTTGATTATTTCTTATTTTAATGTCGCTTTTAAATTGATCCACTTTAAATGGGAAGAGTAGGGGTATAATCTTTACTATCACAGTTGGTCTCTCCCAGTCCACCTCCACCCCACATCACCTGACCCCATTTTAATATTTTTACCATAGCGACGCTAAGAGAGACCAGACCTGTGGTTTGTACTTGACCATGAGTGGAGCACAGAGATTGTGCCACCCCGCACGCCATCCACCAAGCACCACCAGAGCCTGAACATCGTGGACATTCGAGGACAAAACAAAACACAGACTAACATTTCAAACAGCTTTGATATCTGATGCCTGTCTTCGCCACTCAGTGGAGATGATGTATGGATTGTAATTATCAGATAATAGATGTAACTTCTCACCCGGTTCTAGACAGAGAAATGTCTTCAAAAGTTGAGAACACTGGTGTCATAGCAGAAAGGTGAAAAGTCTGATATAAGCTTAATTTTGCCAGAAAAGATATCCTTATGACTACTCCTGGACCCCGTCTGAATAATGAAAGTGAGCCAATTTTATTTTATTTTTTTCTCTCAATAGAGCTGACCATGGTGTGACACATGTTGCTGTCTCTCTCTGCAGTTTCCAGCCTGTCCAGAATGATCTGCTCTGCAATGTTGTCATGGTAAAAAAAAAAGTATGTCAGGAACTTTTTTTTTTGACTGTTTTGCCATGCCTTGTGACTTGAGAAAGAAGGCAGCTTTAAGTAATTTTCTCAGAGATATACGTTGGTGTTTGATGTTTGTATTTGTTTCTGTAGTCCCTTTTTTTTGATACTATCCTGACAAAAATCTGAACTCTGTAAATTGTCTTTCCATTACACAAAAAGACAAAACTAACCAAACATAAAGAATGGTCTGCACCATTGTTGCACTTTTTTGCTTTGTAGCTTTTGACAACAAAAAGCATACTACCTGCTGTGTAACTTATTCAGCCTCCAGCACAGGAGTATACTAAGATGTGCTTTACCTTTTTCCCCACCACTCACAGAAATCTGGATGTTTTGCTTTTCTTGTAGCTGGTACATGAGTTTGTAGTATGACACTTGCATCACAGTTACAGTTTTAAGTGTATGGTACCGTTAAATGTTTAGGAGTTTTCTGTCATGGTGATTCAAATCCATGACCACTTAGTCTCTGCTTTCATTGTGTCAGTCAACAGGCATAATGCTTAGAATATTAATTATACTAGGTCAACATCATAAATGGCAGTAACGATCCTTTGCAAATCTTTTTTTACATATGTGAAAAAAATACCATATTCTGGCTTTTTCCACTTTCACTTTGCTCAGTCAACTAATCCATTCTGCTCTAAACTCAATATTTTGTTTCTTCCTTTCATTTTGAATCATTTGTCATAGCACATGTTCAGATTTTTATTTTCTGTCATTTTCAACATCTTTGTTATTCATCCTATTTAGAAGGGATGTTATGTGTTTACAAAGGCAATGACAAAAAAAAAAAGTTTACAAACTTGAATCTTAAAGAAATCCGACATGAAGCCGAAAAAGAATTGGAGCATCTTTTCAGCTCTCTATCAAACACACAGTGGTGACTTTTTTTTGTCTTTTTGAAATTGAGACTTGAAAACCCGTGTATCCTATGATGTTGAAATGCAATGTTTGTATCGCACAATGTCTCTTAGTAGGCTATTACAAGAGTTCAGACCAATCAAATAAAGTGGATCAGTTCTCCACCACTGAAAAATGTGTAGGTTCTTATAGGTGTCTCATCTTTATATTGACTATTGTGATGTTACACTGCATCCCCAGTTTCTACTGCTGCCAGTTAACTCTTCAAGTCAAACGTGAAAGGTGTGAATGGCCTGTTGCTTCAGATCTCATCTCTTCTGACATGTGCATTATGTTGGTTATCATTAATATTTATCAATGAAAAACACTTAAGAGAAGTGTCTCTACCAGATACATGGTAAGGAATTATGGGTTTTAGCACTTAAAAAAAAAAACAAGCTAAGCTGTAGCTGCCCTGACTGCATGATCAGCGGGTGATAAAGTGCCTTTGTTTTCACAAGAACGTTAAAATTACCACCTTATCCCTTTGGAAGACCAAAAATCCAAGGGCTGCCCAACAAATACAATTTTATTTCTTGTAGGTCTTTTATTTTGGAGGAGAGCAAAAGGCGGAAGTTGTAATATTTTGGTCGAAGCTTATTGGCTGAAGGAGTCGATGACATCATGAATAAAGCGGGCTGAGAAATGCCTTCACTATTACCTGCAGTGGCTGAACAACTTTTTCGAGACATCCAGAAAATATACCAGGAAACGTCTCAAAGTAAGGCGAGAGTGGTTAAGAGAGATTATTTTGTCGCAGTCGGCCCTTGGATAGTTTTAACTTATAAGTAGCCGTAGCATTACTAGCTAGCAGTTTGCTGTAGCAAGGTGACAAACTCGCTTGTCTTAATAAGAAGACTTGGTGTGAAATTATCCCTTGTGTGGAATGGATAGTTAACTTCTCTTTTACATTAATTAAACGCAGCTGTCGTTGCTGTGCACCAAAGAAACGTTTATGTAGTATTTGGTATATTGTGTTTGACTTCACGTTATTCCAGTTTTACAACGATGTAGTCTAATAATCTGACTGTAGGGGCCGCTGTTGTAACACACTTCATCCTGTAGATCATTGTGATTTCTTTAGACGGCACATTGTTATTCGGGTTATACACCCGAGAAGATAGATCTTTTTCACAGCAGTAATTTTGACTTGTCAGTGTTAGAAAAGATCGTTTTAATTATTTTTAATAACCCTAGGAATCCACTCAAATGCCCCAGTGAACCATGACCTCAAAACAGAAGTATTTAAATGGGATTCAACCCAAACGGATTTTATTATTAACCCCTGTGCTCTGGGACAGGTCTTCTGTCCAGTGCTGGCTCACTGGACTGACTTATTGGCACATTAAAATGGAGCGGAGCCACCATTTTCCATGAAAATAATGTCTGATATTGTAGTATGAACATGTCCAGCATGATGAACCTGACACAATTCACACATCAGTAAGCAACTTATGCCAATAGAAACCCGCAACAAAGTTTTGTGCAATTCCTGCCAAGCCATAAACCCCAAATTTGCTTGCTATGCCTCAGCGGACCTTTAATAGCATTAGTCACTGGTTGTGTTTATGTGTCCTAGCCAATTTTTAAAAGATCAAACTGAAGAATACATTTTTATTTTTAGTTTGGCTTCAGGGAGGAGCTGATTTAATTTGTAAGGGGTCAAGGGACTAAACAATACTGTGGGTTTGAATAGTTGACATAGAGCCACCCAAAGGCAGTGCCTTGCCCAAGGTCATCTGAACAGTTCTTTTTTTGGCCTTATAATCTGAAACACATAATAGACTTGAACCAACAACTGTTTGGCCATCAGCTTCCCCCTCCACCCATCAGTCTGCAGCTGCTTCCCTAGCAGGATACAGAAAACTAGCTAAGTGCTTTACCAAAATGTGGTAGTATAATTCACATTCAGCAATACCATACAATTTAAAAATCATAATAATAATCAGCTCAGAATGGAGTAGAATTTAATACTTTCAGTGCTTTTTTATTAAAATACAGTGTAACAGCAGTTTAATGTGTCACAGGATGAAAACACCAAGTACTCATGTTTGGAAAGAGTTCTCCAGTGGCTCATAAACATTTTCTAAGCAGCAAGTCAAGCCAAACAAGTGTACACAAATAAAAGTTTTGTCTGTGTATATAAATACATTACCTCTTCCTCACCATCAACACAAAAGCAGAATGAAAACAGACAAAACTGCGACTACCATTTTATTATTTAGTTAGACAGATTGTCTGAGGCAGCTTGTGTTTGGTTGGAGGATCTCTGTCATAATGTAAACGCTTAACAGATTAAATCAAGTAAAGTGTCACTGTAATCTGTCTGCATGCAATTAATAATGAACATGACAGTACTATTAAATCTGTGCAATTGTTTTTTTTGTTTGTTTTCTTAAAAGAAATACATGAACTCTCATTTCAATAAGTTTTTTCTTTTTTGCAGTCCCTGATGACCTGCTTATTGCGTAAGTGTTGATCATCCTATTCCCATTTCCCACTGACTTCCATCACAAATGTTTATTACTAACTCTGCCACCAATGACTTTATTTTACTGTCAAGGTTTTTAAGGACAGTCCATAAATCAATTTATCCTCGCCTGGGTTAAGATGTGAGTAAAAAGGTTGCACGTGGTTGAATCTGAGTGGGTGTGAAGTGCAGTAACCACACTGGGGAGGGAGGCCTTTTAACAGTCTGGATTTGCCAGAGTGACGCAGCGCTGAGACACAGTGTCATGATGCTGCTCTGTGTCTTCACTGAAACATTTCCTGGCATAATGGTCTGAGTTAGTGAGAGTGAAGTGGTGCTCCCTGTCTGGGTCACCATGGCCACATCCTGTCTGCTTGTCAGGAAGACTCAGGTTTGGAGGCTCTTCATCACACTTTGTGGTCATTCACAAGCAGACGCCATTCCCTTTTTATATTTATCTCATCCTTATCTCATCCTTGCCCCATGGGGAAAATAAGTTTTTAATGTAATGCATAATAGAGCATTGAACACCAATATAATTATCTTTTATGCCACTTCACATCCTTTTGGCATATCATTGTACATAGTAAGTGTGGAATAATATTCTTAGTAATATGTATTTTGGTTTCAGTCCTTGTTTGATCTGAACTGGTAAAGAATAATATAATACTGGTAAAGAATAATAATGTTTTTGAAACCTCTGAAGCATCCATTTTAAAGTTTTGGTGTTAGTTTTTTTTAAAACCAAAGAGTTTCATGACTGTATGAGGATTCAACAGTCATACAGGGAAGAAGTGACTGTAAAAGAGGCAAATGTGGTTCTTCTACAACAAAACTGATCACAGTCCTGTACTGCCATGTATGTGTATAAAGTTGAGTGCACAAGTACAAAACATGACGTAGATGACTTTATGTCTTTCCCTCTCCTCTCATATTATCGTCCTCATTCCAGTCTGAAGTTTGTCTTCGGGCCTTGTGCGCTACAAGCTTTGGACCTGGTCGATCAACATTCAGTCACCTGTCTGTCATCTCCCAGTGGGCGCAAGGCCTTCCAGGTCTGTCATGTATCTGTCATTCTTTACAATCAGTAGTCCTGCTTGCACAGTTTACATCCTACAAATTAATGGTTTATATTCTAACATTAAATTACTACCACAGTATCCACATTCTTCTACCGCAAAAAAATTTCCAACTTGTGCAGCCACATAATTAATGTGTGTAGGAGTATTCTCATTCCTCTGAATCAAACTATGATGTCAGAATTTTCTGCTCCAGTACTTAGTTAATTGCATGTTAACACTGTTCTCCTGGTGGCCCAGTTTTATTCATGTCAGGTTTTTCCAATCAGAGAAGAGAAATGATGTCAGTTCTGCCGTGTTTTTGTCACATTATCAGTTTAATAATAGTCTATAAATATATATTTCCATCTGTATAAAAAAGATCATCAGCACAACTGATTGGAGGGCTTCTTTTTAATCGTGGAGAAAGTGTAAGACCAAAGATATGTTCAGATCTTCCGTGCACCTTGTCCAGTTAAGCCTGGTTTTTGTGTGAGGGTCTGAGACTCTGGCCCATATGGCTTTATCTCTAAAGATAATTTAATTCAAACTCTAGTAAAGAATCAAAGTTTGAATTTTTCCCTTCAGTAGTCATCCACCTTTTCTGTCAAACCACCCTCAATAATCAGATTTTTCTTTCGTCAATCACCTCCATTCACTGTTGAGCGCCAGTATGTTAAATATCCTTCCAAAGAAAAGGACATGAGTTACCAACTGAATGTCCAGCTAATCCTGGCGTGTGACATTTTATAACTATAATAGCAACACTGAGGGGTGGAAACAAAAGGAAATAAAAGGTGTTTCCTAACTTGAAGTTCTTTGTTTGACTCTCTGTTAATGCATAACATTTATACATTTTACTTGGCTTCCTTGATTGAGGAGGAATGCAGAATATTATCTATAGTTACCAAATGACTTCATATCTGAGAAGAAATGCTATTATTCCATACTGTCTGAAGTGACCTGAGTCATGCTGCCCTCAAAGTTAAAAGTTAACCTCAATCGGAAGCAGAATTACTTGTGATGGGAGAACAAGGCAGTCCACTGAGGTTGTGGTCATTGTGACCCAAATTTCCTGTAAACTCCTTCAGGGCCCTGAAAAAACAGTTTTATGGAAGGAACTGTGAAATACAATGCATCTAAATAAAGACATGGGTTCTGTTGGTACACTTTCAGTTCACTTCATTTTGCTTAGGATTGTTTGATGTTCAGCAGAATTTATTGGAAATGATTAATATGTCTGTTTTCATTGTCTTCTCTTCTGTTTTCCTGAGAACAAATCCAGCACACAATAAGAAATTCATGAAAGACGAAACTTCCACAATACAGATTTTTATTTTAAAAACATTGTTTCCCTAAATATTTCTGTAGTCTTTGACCTCTTGTGATATTTAGATTTTTCTGATGAAACCTCATACATTAAGGTCTGTGATTCCAAAAATATTGTATTTGTACAAACTGAAGTTTTAACCACACTCAGTCGTCCTTTAGCTGCAGTGATTAATCGATTGGTCTGGATCAGTTTGAATGACAACACCAAATATTTAGTTGGTTCCACCTTTCACTTAAATTCAATTCAGTTTTATTTATATAGCGCCATAGAGAATAGCGAGAGAAGAACATAGCATAACACGGGTTCCATGTATGATGTACATAATAATAATAATAATAATAAAGTATTAACTGCTAACGTAGCAATAAAACTAATAGCAGTATAAGTAATTTCTAAGTATAGCAGCAGGAGACTTCATCACAGATCAGACTCTACAGCTCCAGAGGCAGAAATACCTGCAGAAAGAGACAGAAGAGGAGAGAAAGACGAAAGATATTGAGTTAGTAACATGTAACATGGGATATGAATCCATATTGAGTGGAGAGAGAGAGAGAGAGAGAGAGAGAGAAGCTCAGTGCATCAAGGGAGATCTTCTGGCAGTCTAGGCCTATAGCAGCATAACTAAGGGATGGTTCAAGCCTGAGCCAACCCTAACTATAAGCTTTATCAAAAAGGAAACTTCTAAGCCGACTCTTAAAGGTACAGAGGGTGTCTGCCTCTCAGACCGATTCACATTTCATAGACTAAACAAATAGTGAATTAATTGATAAAGTAACAAATAGTCATTATCTGCAGCCTTAGTCAGTCCAGACTCCTATCATTTAATCCTAATCTTGCAGTTTTCATGGCATTATTTTGTACATTGAGAATAAATGATAATAAATTGCTGATTGCCACAGTGTCTTTCCGACTCTAGAGTTCAGTGGAAGTGACACAGGTCCTACGTGTCAGGACATCAGCTGAACTTCTGGGAAGGTCACACATGTCTCCCTCTGTTCTGCTTTAAGCTCCATTGCTTACTTTCTGCTCTGCTGCACTTAATTTTTAACTTGGGTGTGGACCACCACTCACACCCAGCTGTAGATTAATGGCGGAGAAACTAGTTAGTAAAGGAATAGGTTAACATACTGGGAAATACATTTAATCCCTTTCTTACCAAGACATAGATGTGAAGAGTGATACCACTCTCATGTTGATGCAATTAATATGAAGCCAGCAGCCAATTACCTCAGAGGCAGATGAGATGGCCTGGACCTCTGTCAGAGGGTACACAAGTCCACCAGCCCCTTTAAAGCTCACTAATTAACACATTACATCTTGTTTGTGTCATTTGTAGAAAAACTGAGGTGTAAAAACAAGTTGAAGTTTTATGGTACATTATGAGCTGGATTGTTTCTCAGCTGGTGATGCAGCAAGACAGTGACCCTAAACACTGAGGTAAATCTACATGTACATGTTTTGGAAGAGCCCAGGCCTTAACTCAATACAGATGCTGTGGAATGACCTCAACAGAGCCGTTCACACCAGTCATCTTAAGAAATATGGCTGAGCTGAGGGCAGTCTGTGAATGGTCTAAAATTCCTCCTGATTGTTGTGCAGGTCTGATCTGCAGCTACCTGCAGAGCTTCTTTGTAGTCATTGCTGCCAAAGGAGGTTTGGCCAGTTATCAAATCCAAGAGTTTACTTACTTTCTCACCAACATTATGAACATTTAATGTGTGTGTTTAATAAAGACATGAAAGATTATAATTGATGAAGATTTTATCACATTTTATGACCAATTAATGCAGAAAACCAGAATATTCTAATGGGTTCACTGACTTTTTCCCACCACTTACCTTTGAAAATGACCAACAGCTGAGTAATAAGTTTTAATTTTTACCTTTCCAGCTACTACAGATTTGTCTATTCATGATGTTTCCCATCAACCTGCAGGATCAGGTTTTCCCTTTGAGAATAGTAGTATACATCATGTGGTAAATCACAAGCCTTCACAGGGAGGTTTTTAACACATTCATAATCACACAGCATTCCTCTTTGTTATAAATCTTGAGGATTGAGTTTATTTCATTGCATAAGCAGCCGTGGGCGTTGCTCCTGTGGTCTTGGCAGGTTCTGTTTGAGGTTTTGACAATTAGGGATACATTAAGTGAGACTAAAGTTTACACAGTGTCTGTCCAAATGTCATCTGAAAGCCATGGCACAAATATTTAGCTTACACTGGTCTTTGAATCTCAACTTAAACTTCACACTGAGTGCCTCAGTGGGCCACTGTTAAAAACAAACCAAGTTCTTTTTACCTAAATATCTGAAACCAGAACATGGCTGACATGGCATTAAGATATAATTTAGGTTCTGGGTAAATGTTTTCACAGCAGGTGTCTGACTTTTAAGAATTAGAAGTTGGGGCAAAGGAGGTGAAGAGACCTCTCTGAGGATAACAGATCGAGTCGTGACAGGCAAGAGGTTTCAGGTTGGAGGGCTGTACATTCTTACTCAGTGTAGACCATATGTGAGCTGCACATGACAGCACTGTGAGTTAGAGGAACGTCATTAAACCTCTAGAGGAGAGTGACGCAAGGCTGAGGAACAGTGGCTAATTTTAAAACTAAAGCCCATCTGCAATTAGTCTTCCACTTGTCAAGAGACTTCACAGATTTTCTGTAAGGCAGGAAGAGGAGAGAGAGCAGATTTCTTTCATCAGATCATAAAAAATAAGCATAAAAACAGAAGTTGAATTTCTTAAATGCTTTCAGGAAAATCATCAGACTCATATTTGGAAATAAACAATATTCTCAGAACATATGCAGCACTGACGTTACAGGAAGTACAGTGATTTATGTGTTAACTGGACACTGTCTGAGAGATGCTGAAATAGAAGTTGATAAATTAACAAATTCCCCCATTTCTGTCATTTCCTCTTTATGTACTGTTTCCATGGGACACAACCGAGTTTCTCATGTTGTCATGGTTATTTGGTCTCCTCTTTCCTCTAAAGGAATGAATAACTCATGAGACCTTGGCATTTTACTGCTTTTCACCTTATCTCATTCCTTTCGTTCAGTGACCTTTTCATAGGAAATGGTGTACCAAAGTCTTTGGGGAAATAGAAGTAGTTAGTGTATTCTCAGCAGTGATGAAACTCCAATTGTATGAACACGAACACTCTGTGGATGGCGGTTTTCAGTCTTTTACTCAACAAAATAATAAGTTTCTGATGAGGACAGCAGTGCTGAAGTGATTAGCTGATTAAGTAGATTACTGATGTTAATCAGCTAGTTTGGTATTTGATTAAATCACTTAATTTCGGGTAGAGATGCCAAATATTTGCCGACTTGCTGTTTTTTCTATTTTGTAAATTGAATGCCTTTGGGTTTGGGGCTGTTGTTTGAACAAAACAACCAATTTGTATAGTTTTTTCAACATTTTCTGTCATTATATACACTAAAATACTTTGCTTCATGTTCATCAAACAGTGCAGTTGAAAGATACAGTAGGAAAAAATACCAGCCAGGACTAGGATTGTAATTTTTTCTGTCTCTCAGTCCATGTTAATATCTCTGATCAGATACTGTGTTCTATCTGTGGTAAGGAGCAGTTGAGATGCTGTTGTGTTAATGTGAGTGCCTGGTTATGAAGAGTAGCAGCTTAAGAGACCCTCAAATTTATTTAATCCTTTCTCCAGCAGTGTTAGTTTGCCAAACCATCCTCCCAGCCTGAATGGAAACAAACTCTATGTGGGATGGAAGAAGGCTTTTTAGCACTTAAAGGAGTTCATCAGCACACATATAAGAGACAGGCGGTTTTTGAATGGAATAAACTGCCAAAGACTCACAAGTCAAACTAAATGCATCCAATCAGTGGTTACTGGTGATGAAAATATAGTGTGTTGGAGTACAGATACAGAGGCTGTGTATCTCAGCAACTTCCCAGAGCTTTAAATTTCCCCAAGCCCTTTTTGTGGTGTGAAACCAGTGGACAGAAGGCCGTCCAAACTCCTAGCCCTCTGGCTCATAATGGCTTCCCGAAAAGTATTCCCATGAGAGCCACCATTTCAGGCAGAGATGGAGCCAGAGCTTTGCTGATGCTTTAACTCTCACTGTTCCATCTACAGTGACTCAATGGCAGATCTTGATGTATAGTGTTTGTTGAGGAAATCTGGATCCCTGCCAGGCGGTGGAAGCTTATAATTCGTGGTGTCTGCTGATGATATTAGCTGCCAGCTTTGGAGTGTGAGCTGCAGCAGAGCCGCATAATCTATGATGCCAGCAGACAACAAAAAGGACCCAAGTGTGAGCTGGTTTTCAATAAACTTGGCTCTTTAGAAACTGTAGCAGTCGTTGGCTTGGTCCTCACAGTTGCACTGCTTCTGTCCCCATCCTGCTGTGTATGGTGCTTTATTCATCTTTACCGAGGTGGTTTAAGTCCATGTAATTGTCTCTTTTGCCTTATTTATAATGAAGTGTCACATTGAACAAATGAGGTGTTTTTACTCTAGTAGGTCACAGGGAAAGGTAATTTATCGAAGCTTCGGAGAGTAATGGAGCCTGCTCTGCCATCTTTGGAAACATTAGTTATTGTGAAGTGTCAAGCTAATCTACTGACTTAATGTCCTCGTGTGTCACGTGCTTGAGGATGAGATTTAAATCACTGTCTATAGCTGGTAGTGAGCAGCAGCATGGTGGGCAGGGGGTACTGTGAGCCAAGGCCATTAGACACCACGCAGGTTGTTTAAAAATGCAGCATTTCTATCTCATTTCCTCTAAATAACTAATGTAAAATGATGAGGTTGTTGCAGCCTCACCTTCAACTCAACCACTGCTCTCTCACTTTTATGAAACATTTAAAAGGAAAGTCCAAAAAAGTT
Organism: Lates calcarifer; assembly: GCF_001640805.2. Lineage (NCBI taxonomy): Eukaryota > Metazoa > Chordata > Actinopteri > Centropomidae > Lates > Lates calcarifer. Next base: position 8,827,859 of record NC_066852.1, read on the forward strand.
CACATCTGCATATTCCTGTAATTTTGGACTGTTAATGTCTTAAGGATGCACGTTTGAATCTGCAACTTGAAGTCATGATAACCTCTGACTTAAGCTGGTACAATGACACTGAAACAGTGACAGACTCAACAGCTGTTATAAAATACCATGTCAGCTGTCATAATCTGTGAACGGTTTGATGAGGCAGCTGCAGGGCTTGTCTCTACATGACATCACCAGTCTTGTCTGTTTGTTGTGTAACTTGAGGACAAACTGGCTCAGATTCAGAAAAGATCATTTCTTTTCACATCAACATTCAGGAGGGTTTTTTTCCCTTTCTTAAAAACTATTATTCAATGTCAATATAGCATAAATAACACATGAAAAAAAATCCAAGGTGAGTGAATACTTCATAAAGTCAGTGTCAGTCATATTTTAAGGTTAAGGTTGTGGCTGGAGGTGGAGGAGGGAGAAAGAGAAAGATGTTCTTGGAAGCGTGTTCATGTCTTTCCTGCTCTATACCTCAGCTCAGCCTGTCATGTGTGGACTTGTAAGACATTTATGAAGCAGTAAAGAGTTTGTTTTCCTTCTTGTCTTTCCATACTTTTTCTGTCTCCACTGCTCCTCAGCTGCACCAGCTGTAACTAGCAGCCACTACGAAGCCTTGTGATCTTTTTGATTGGAAAACTTCCCCTTTATGAAGAAACAACTGACACTTGTCTCTGTGTATGATCTTTCACAGACAAGCTGTTTGTGTATGAATAGCCACATATTTGAATGTGCTTTGCATTAATCTGTTCCAGGTGATGGGAGGCTCAGGACGTTTGTACACCTGTTTTTTGTCCTGTCACTATTGCCCGTGCCCCGCCTTCGCCTACACCGTGCTTCGCAGAAATGAGGGCTTGCTGGTGAGTCTCATATAAACTCTGACACAGTTTGGGCTGTAAATGGAGCCTCAGGCTGTTTTTGAAACCAACAAAATATTTATTTAATGCTCGGTCAGATTTATATTCTTCTTTACTTATATGTTGATCAGACAGTTTTTAAATAATTTTGCCAGTTTAGACTTTAGTTTGGTTTCTTTTAAATGAAGAGCTCTGTAGAAAAAAACTATTTTTATTTATCAAAATAATAATAATAATAATAATCTGTCCTCAAACTCAGGAAACATATTTGCAATAATGATAAAATAACTGTAAAAATATTTGACCCTTCACACAGGGAGACAAACACACACAAATGTACACATTGTCCTGTTGGGGTTGATTTTTGTACAAACACTAACTCACACTCACAGGAACACATACATATATGGTTTACAGTATATACAATGACATATTTACACACAGGTGAAACCCCCTTCGCAGCTATTGTGTCTTGTCAGTCAGGCATGCATCCTGTAGAAAACCATCGCCCAGTCAAAACTGACAGGAAGCACACATTGAAATGTGTGTAACAGATGTGGTCTGGTTGTGTTTTTGTCTGGTCACTGAGGGACGTCTCCACTCTGACTGGCTGTTTTTTTGCCTTAAATATCTGCAAGCAAAACGACCTCAGCTCCTGCCCTGATTATCAGAGCGACTTGTTTCCCTGGAGTGCTGCTAAAATCAGTATGAGAAACAGAGAGCTGCAACAGACCAAGGAGACTCCCTACGAGCGGATCAGCGTCACAGATATCATTCCCCATGAAAACACGCACGAGACAGAAAAAAAAAAACTCTCCAGCAGCTTAAATAGGGAGCTGTTTGAAGCTAGAGTTGATTTTGTGTTGTTACATGTGTGGAAGCTAAATGAGGCTTATGGTGTCTCTGCAGTCTCACAGTCAAAACTATATGACACTTAAGAGACTCTGAGTTTGATCATTCAGTCTGCTGTCCTCCCCCACTGGAGCCACTCTATTCATTGAGGGGCTCTGCAGATTCCAGCATGACTGGATAAGGCCAGACCAGGTCCATACTGCTGACAAGTAGGTCAGGACAGATAAAGATGCTCTCCCACCAACAGCAGACAGCCATGAGCTCATAAACAGAGCAGACGGGAGAAGCTAATAAACAAACTTTGTACCTTTGTCCTTTACAGCACACTTTGAGTTTAGGTAAAACTCTAATCCATTGTGGAGGAAATATCATTTATATTGGATGGAATAGCCTGAGGCTGCAGCTGAAAAACAAAGTCAGTGATTAACATTTTAAAGCTGATAATAATGAGAGGAGCTTTAGAACATGTTCAGTGGCACATGCACACAAATACAGAGGTGCAGGGCTACTTGTCATGCAAAACACACAATGACCGGGCTCACTTTTTATTCATCACACAGACGCTCCATTCGGAAAATGTAACTCACTTGTAACCCTGTTAATCACTTGTACTTTTTGTTTAAAGAAATGTTTATAATTTGATATAAATATTGGAAATTGTTCTGGCATTTGTTTTGTGACTAATATTCTCAGACTAAAGGACCACTCAGTGGAAAATTTCCAGCAGGTCACAACCAAGTGGTCCCTTTCTAGGCTTGTGTTTACATGAGATCTTTGAATTTAAATTACTGCAGTGTCATTAGGGTTTCATATCCGTGTCATTAATCACGTTTAATGAATCAGCGTCTGTGCTCTTTTCTCCCAGTGTAAACACATCCTGGCTGCCTACCTTTGTCAGGCCATGGGCGTGACTCAGCAGGAGAGTGTTTCTGATCAGCAGATGTCCATGCTGCTCAGTGGGACCACAGCCCCCTGACACCCAGGTACGTTCACCACCCAGCACAACAGCTGGACCAGCAAACCTGGCCCTAAAGGGACAGCATGGAGCCTCCCGGATGAGAGCCCATGATTCAAATGGACATTTCAGGCCACTGCAGAGAGGAACACCATGTTTCCTGGTCTTACATGTCTCTCTGAAAGACACCAGATGTTGCTTTATTTATTTTTTCTTTTGGAGGAATTCTTAATCTGTTTCCAGGGAAACGACATCTGTTTGTTGAGTGTGAGCTGCTTTTATTATTAGGTTATTTTTATCTGACGTCACATTAGTTAGGGAAGCATTGTGCGTGTGCAGAAACATTTTCAAAAATATGAATACATTTTTCCCCCATGCATCTTTTGCAAATGTGAATTGTCATATGATTTCAAATTGAAATTTTAGGAATAAAGACTGATCTGTAACAATATAAACATTACCTTTATTAACAAAATTATTCACCATACATACAGATTGCATCATGTTAAATAGCAGTATCAGTTTGCAGTTGTAGTTTTGTTGAATGAAAGAAAGAATGTCCTCTGGAAAGGTTGCACACAAGCTCGACCACAGTGGATGTTTTTCCTGATTAGTAACGACACTATAGCACACTGACAGATAGGTACTTCGGAATGAAAGGCAGGAATGTTGAACTAGATCAACTTGTTATTGTCTGTCTTACCTTTAAAATCGCAAAAGAAGGCAATAGTTTGACATCAATCAATAGCTTGTAGAAAGCCAGACACCTACAGTACTTATTTTTACACATCAGTCAACAAAGACAATAATACAACATTACAGTGCAGTTACAGTATAGATGTCTCCATTGGAATGTACTAAATGCTGGCACACTCCTGTATTTTAGCCCTTGAAGTCAGGTCAGAGGTGGCACACTGGACACAACAGCAAATGAAGGGAGATAATGAAGCAGTACTCAACCCAAGAACACTCAAACACCAACACAACATGGTTCAACACCACCAATGAAGCACACCAAACAGGAAATAATCTAACATGTCAGTGCAATGTGTTTTAATTTGTGTAGTGATGGCTCTCAGGTGACCGAAAACACCCTCGTTTTTTTTTTCACATAAATTACAGCACTCCAAACGAAACTCAGCTTTGCTCTAATGAAATCTACCAGACCCTTTTTGTGTCAGCTCTCACCTGTCTTCAATTTCAAAAGATTAACAGGAACATTCACAACAATGCTGACCACCACACCCCTGCAGAAAAGACACAAAGCATCAGGTGCTTTAAGATTTGAACTGGGGGAAAGCAGTGTTGCAGCTGTGTTCCCTCAAACTATGACGTTGCACTACAAGCACCACTGAGTGCAAAGAATGTGCCTCTCAGAGAACATGTCATTATTACCTGCTTCATTAAAAACGGTCTCTCTTTTTCTGGGGTCAGCTGTACAGAGGAGAAAAGAGTGTTAAATTATTAACAGTATGTTTAAAATGAGTCCTCAGTGCAGTATATTTCTGAGGTTATAAAATATATAGTTTTCTCAATGAAACAGCTTGCCTCAGTTCAGTCATTGACTTCAGCAGCTTAGGGATGACTGACTGCACGAACAGGGACAGATGAGAGCCTCAGGATCCCAGCTGAGACTGTGTTTGGGGGGGGGGGGGGGTGTTGTCAGCTGGACTCCTAAGGCAAGTAACATTCATATACAGCTAACTGAATCAAAGCCTTGATTGCTTTGCGTTATGTAATACATGTGTACCAGATGCCTGATGCTGAGGAATAATGTAAATTGCACTCAAATTTTAACTGGCCTGTATGTAATCAGTTGGCTCAAAACAAAGCAGCTAAAAATGCTCTGTGGTGACGCCATATTTCTATAAAGGGTACAATCAGTTTCCCACTTCCTGAGCTTTTATCTTAAGAAACATGGAAATGATATGGAGCACCACTGCAGGTGTGTTTTTTCTAAACTACTTATTTCTGGGACTGCGTGACTAGATCAAATCAGGCTGCTTTTCTTTGAGCCACAAAAACGCTGTCCTCTGGATCATAGCCACAGGGGTCACAAGATAATTTTGTGACCCTTACAGCTATGAAAGATGACTCATGGGATAGGGAGAACATTTTTTTCTGGTTCATGCTTGCTTCTTCTTGTAGTTTAGTTATTTGTGATTTTTTTACTATGAAGGACAGCCTGTTTTTGACCCCTCTGTAGACCACCGTGTCCCTCCACCTATACATGCATTTTTTGGAGAAATTACTAGTGCAGCAACAGGGACACCTGCAAACACTGGCACTTAGTTGAAGCAGCAGATCAAGAACATTTCAATACAAAAGTATTTTGTATATATCTTAGCTGACTCTTATTTTGGATATTGATATGAAAAATACCATGGATCCACTTCAATACCTGCTCAAATAAAACATCTCTCTGTATATTGAGCCTGTGATGGTCATGAGTATGTGGGACCTTTTTAGGTCCACAAGTATAGATCTAGCCACTCAAAGTTTTTTGATCTTTACATTCTCAAAGATAAGGCTGTGTAATAAATAAATTATTAAACACTGGCACTGAATGTTGACAATATAAAATAGCAGGGCACAAAAAGGAGTGTAACAGGGTGGATTCAGAATGAACAGCAATTTAAGTTTGGATCCTTTTCAGTCCTACAAATCCAGTTAGCTTCATCATGTTTTTAAAGTCAAAAATCCTTCACAATACAAAAGTTATGTAAGACGCACCATTCAACATTTCACTGCGTGACCCCTGATACTTGGCACAGTTCATAAATAAATGTCCACATTCAAGGCGCATTTGACATCGGTTCATCTTCACATATCATACCCTTGTTCTGTAAACATTAGAAACCTCAGTGAACATAAAATTCACGACTGAAAAAAACAGAGTTGACACAGATAATACTCCTCCTCAGTACGACTCTATAGCAGAGGGTCAATGGTCATGTGGATTTGGTCTCTGTTGCGTCTGCTGCCGTTGGAGCTGAGGTACAGCTCCTCTTTACGGCACAAGAAGTGTTGGGCCAGGATCTTGCGGAAGGTGTTCCTGAAGTCCTGGATGCGGTAAGCGTAGATGATGGGGTTGACCGCAGAGTTGGCGTGCGACAGAATGATGGCCACGTACATGACAACGTCCGGCTTCTTCAGCTGCCCGTAGAACAGCGTGAGGCAGTTGAGGATGTGGACGGGCAGCCAGCAGAGGGCGAATAGTCCCACAATAATGGAGAGGGATTTGGCGGCCCGGATCTCCTTCTGCAGCAGCCCGTGGTGATGGCTGTCCCCGTTGCCCACGCACTTGAGCTCGATCTGTCTCAGCTGCTTCCTGGCCACAGTGAAGATCTTCAGGTAGATGCCCAGCATGATGAGCAGTGGCAGCAGCACACAGACAAAGAAATTAAAGTAGACCATGTAGTGCATGTCCACTACACTCTCAAAGAAGCACTTGAGCTTACAACTCAACAGTGAGTCTCCTCTGCCACTCAGCCCCTGCTGGTCAGCATCTGTAGTGTTGTCCGTCCTGGAGCTGTTGTTCAGACATTTGGCATACTTCAGGTTCCAGCCAAAGAACGGGATGAGGCCAATGACAAAGGAGAGGATCCATAAGATAGCAATGATCTCTCTGGCAGTCTTTCCTGTCATTAACTCCTTGTACCTAGAGAAAACACAGCAGTGGTTACTGGCTTTCAAAAACAGGAGGCTAAAGGTTGAGTACAGCCCGGTCACAATAGATCCAAATACAACAGAGCAGTGTGAACACAAATTTATTCAGTTTCCCATGTACCTCTCGTGAGTTTTACATACCTCTACCTTTATTTCATTTACTCAAAATGTAAACTTAGCAGACAAGTCCTGCCACTATTTTGTGACTTAAATGTTACTGATAAAGAAGTTTTACAGTCCTTGAAAAATATTTTGTGACCAAAAAAAAAAAAAAAAAGATCTGATGATCCATTTTCTATGTCTGACATAAATTGTTTTCTCTGTTTTTAACTTCAAACAGGTGAAAAAAGTTTTGCTGGGATAGTATTTCTAAAGTTCCTTAAATTTTTCTTGTCATTTGTGAAAACAGGTGAAAAAAAAAAGTTTGTTATTGTAATACTCATTTCAGCCACAGAGAGCTGAAGTGCACCACTATTCTGGTCCAACCCTGATCAAATACCTACAAAAATCCTGACAGAAATTTTTTTTTTTTTTTTTTGTCTCCTCCCAAAACTTTTTTCACCTGTTTTCACAGAAGAAAAAAATGAAGAAACTTTAAAAAGATTGTCTTGACAAAACGTTTTTCCTCCACCTGTTCTTAAGTCATAAACTCGAGAGAAAAAATCAGATCAGTGAACCGCTGTTGGTGTGGACTGATGGACTCATTGCATTATTTTTGTACAGTGCATCAGGATGCACACTGGGCTAACAGCTTACTTCTGGGTCTGCGTGACTGAATCAAATCATGTTGTTTGTCAGGGAGCCACAAAAACGCCTTCCTCTGGATCATAGCCAACAGGGGTCACAAGATGATTTTGTGACCCTTATGCCTAAGAGAGATGATTCATGGGATATGGAAAACTTTTTTTTTCTAGTTTATGTTTGCATTTCCCCAGTTCTCTTCTAGCTTAGTTACTAGTGATTTTCACTATGCAGGAGAACCCCTATTTTAGTTAGCACTGTGCATCATGTTACATTCAAGTGTTTTTTTTTTCTGACTTCTTTTTTTTGTTTTTCAAAGAGAACAACGACTAGAATTAGTCCTTTGTGGCTTTTGCCTCCACCATCCAGTAAAGTTGATGGTCACAGTCTCCCCATCTGTGTGTGAAGTTGACCCTTTTGGATATAAAATGCCATCACTTTATCATTTTATCCTGTTACACATTTGTGTGAAATTTTGTGACCTTTGAGCACCAAAATCTTATCAGTTTATCCTTGAGTCCAAGTAAATGTTTGTATCAAATTTGAAGAAATTCCCACAAGGCATTACTGAGATATCACATTGAAGAGAATGGGACATAACATAAACATAATGGCCATGGCTGCTGCCGGTGTGGAGGCATAAAAAACATCAGCTTCATAGTCTTGACAGTCAGCTTGACTTAAAAATTTCAATTATCCAAAACAAAAATACCACAAACTTTGTTGAACTGTATGTGTATCTAAGAAGAGCTGTTTAACTCGTCTCCTTTTACCTTTTCCTTTTACAAACTAATTTCTTGTCACTGTAACTCCAGTGAATAAAACACAGAATTACACCCTCAATTCAGTTTAAGTGCACAGCTGGTAAACAAGACAAAAAAAGATTAACATAAATAGCTAAAGGCAGTTACACCTCAAATTACTTTCCAAGTACTTTCCAATGTAATTATGGTCTGACTGCAACACTGTCAGACAAGCCTGTTTTAATGTCACCACGAACACATTATCAGCTACAAAATGAAAGCACAAAGTCTGATGCAATCTCTGACAGCATCACACATCCTGCCTCACTTAAATTCATATAATGCTAAAATTACACACACCTCACTTGAAAATTGAGGAAGGTTAATATATCAGTGTACATAAACAGATACGTGAGTTTCACAGGCTGTACCCACAGGACATGAGGACTTGAAAGTGAAAGAGGCCAGTGAAACCCATAGAGACTGCAAGTTATTCTGGTCTTAACTTTTGTTCCTTTCTTGGCTTCACACTGTTATATTTTACGCTGATTTAGTGTGTTCCTGTAGAGCCATCTGACTGAAATATGATATGAAGTTCTCCACAGCAGGTGCACGGCTGCTGTGGATCGAGATGCAGGGCTGAGTCACGCCAGTGTCGCCCTGACTGTCCCCATCATATGAACAGAGCTCGAAGCAAAAAATGAGCTGTTTCCTCAAAGCGATTAAGGCAAGCGAACCACATGGCAGTGACTCATACACATGCTGACATGCATGACACACACATACACACAGCAGTCTGAGCTGGGGGTGCCACTAATAATCTGTCTGATCTCTACTACACATTGCTCGATCACGCTATATCAGAACTTAAAATCTGACTTTGCCTGTAAGCAGTATTACATAATTAATAAAAACATTTTCATCTATTTGACAAATTATTTATTTTGTGACTGATTAATAATTTCTAATGTACACCTCTGCATCACTGCCCAGTGTTTCACTGATTAATATTAGTGTTTCTTGTTCATGTCTTTCACATCCTTTAACAGAAGGCAGAACTATTACACATACTGTGAGCAGACACAGACACAAGCTCAGACTATCAGTGGGCCACAAATAGCCAGTGAGTAAAATAAATTGAGGAACTGGTTGTGTTACTTCAGGAAGAAATGTTATACATACATAACCAACATTGTATGTACACAGTTTGCACTGTTTAATTACATTACAGCAGATGTTTAGTGGTTCTGGGTACGCTGTTCTTGTTCAATACTGCACCGATCTCAAAGTTTTTTGCCCCTATCAATCCTTTACACCCGAAAACAAAAATACAGCCCAGGTTCAACAATCCCAGAGTTATTCTTAAAGAAGATGTAGATAGTGCTGTGTTGAGTTATGACAGAATATGTCTCCCAGTACATCATCATTTGATGATGATCAATGTCAGGCTGTGGCTACACTGACAATACTGGTTAGTAAGATAAAATCAGTGTTTGCTTTTGGTCTGGTCCTGGCATTTATACTGAAAAAATAAATAAAACTAAAAATGAAAGTCAATCCAGGCTGAGAGGAAGTGGGTTCAACCTGCAGCATATGGCTCTGACTCTGGTGACACAGGCAGGATGTCAAAGTTATCAAAGTGCTGCTTTCAGATGCAACGAATTTGCCAGTAAAATGAAAGTCATGTTACTGTAACAACACAGCTTCTTAATCATTAGCTCAGTCTCCCTCTGACAGGGCAGTCAGACTGAAAATAGCCCTGTGTTCTAATAATTATGACAGTCCCAGTCACTTTTTCATCAGTGGCGTGCGAGCCCAGCCTCGGTCCTGCTAACCCCCTGCATGGAGGCGAGCGGGTCGCCCCGGGGGGCCATGAATAATACAGCACTCTGCCCACTCTGGAGGAGAGCAAGCTTCAGAGCTGACCATGACCTGCACACTTCCCCACATTCCAACACCCAATCCTCTCCATCCTGTCCTCCTCCCATCTGTCAGTCACAAGTACATCAGGCTCCTTTTCCCAGAGGGTCCATCTCCTGCACATCCCCTCCCACTCTCTCTCTCTCTCTCTCTGTCTTTAGAGGCAGGGAAGGGGCGAGAGTCTGAATGGATTAGCTCGGGCATGACGGCAGCACACTGGCATCTATCTTTGTTTTGCTTTCTTCTCCTGCCCCATTCTCCATACATCCCTTCTCCTCTCTCTGCCACTGTGCTTCTGCCTGGGACCACAGACCTCTGACAGGCCACAAACACACACACACACACACACACTCAATGTTCACAGGGTCCACTTAACTATCCGGCAGTATCTGCTGCTCAGCTACAAACACAATCAAACATGTGGCCGTTCCCACTGACAGCTCTATGGGATTTTATACTTCACCCAGCCTACCTGTGTGTATGCAAACAGAGCTATTTGGCATTTGGATTATGAAGGACGAGGGCAAGTTGAGAATAAAACTATGTATCTATGTAACACAAATTTATATTTGTATAGCTGTCACACTTTGGTGAAGTTGTGATCATATCAGACTTGAACTGGTTTGACAGAAGTGACACAAGCAAATATAGATCTCTGTGCATTTACAATAGGAGGTTGGACTCGCTAAACTAGAGTGTGACAGTGCGTCTTGCTGTGGAGCTCAACAACTTCTTCTCCACAAAATCTTTTGTTTTTCAGTATGAAATACTCAAAGCTTGAAAGCTTGATAGTGGGCTGTGGTGAGCTCGGTTTTTACTGCCAGCAATCTCTGTAGGATTAACCCGTAACCTCCACTACCTCTCAGTTCAGCAGCTGTATGTGTAAAACATCCATACTGCACTCCTGAATTACACGGTCTCAGCCCAAGTGAATAGAAGAGTTTGGAGAGCCCTGCACGACAGCGCTCGCCACCGCCGCCATCAAAACACTGTGTGAAGGAATAACTTATAGTGTTCACTCCTCAAGCTGAGCATTTAAGCTGCTCTGCAGGTAACAGTAAATACCACCCATACTAACCGTGTGAGACTGTAAACTCTTCACCCCCACTTTTAAAGTGAACCCACACGAAAAGCTCCACCTGGGAGCCAGTTAGCTTAGCTTAGCACAAAAACTGGAAACAGAGGGGAACAGCTAGCCTGGCTCTGGGCAGAATGACTACATAATAAAATACATAAAAGGTTTTGGACAGATTAAAGAAACACATGAGCTAAGATAATCGTCTCCTGGGCTTAGCTTCACAGTTAGCGCACAGATATGAAGGAGGTATCAATCCTCTCATCTAACCTTCAGGAAAAAAGCAACTAAGTGTATTTCCCAAAATACATCAATAAATCACACAACACTGACATCAGGTCCTGAAACCTTAACTCATCTCTAAACCATAATGGGGAACCTTTGCTAACCTTGTCAACACTACATCACGCTGCACTTCATTGTCCTCAACAGCTGATCTGAGGTCATTTCAGGACTGTGCATTTATTGTAGTCAAGGATGCACCCATCACTGTATGGAACATGTACAAAATAAAACTGATTTCCATGTCATTTCTATGCAAATATAATAAAATACAGATCATGACATCCAGCCATCTGGTTCTTCAATCTTACATTATCTTGACTTTTTGACCTTTTTAATGATCACACTAACATAGGATATATCAAGGATGACACAGTGCCACACCCACTACACCCCTACATGCGCTGAACCACAGACAAGAAGACTGTTAAAACTCTCCATTAAAATGATGATGACGCTGCAATGTGCTGAGTCAGCAGCCTGAGGCAAGACCACAGCAAGTCAGTGCCACTGGCGTGGGTGGGGACAATCCTCTGTGGTCTACACTGCACTAAAGGCTATTTGAAAGCTCCAACAGAACAGGGGGGACAAAATAGCCGGAGGGTCTTTTTTTCTGAGAAACTCGGACAGGGGAAACGAGGGGATGGAGGAGAGTGTTGAGTGGGTGTGCGGCTCAGTCTTCTCACGGGAGTTTAAAACATCTGGCTCTGGCCTTTCACTTCTTCTGAAACCATCTGTGAAAACACTTTTATCTGAGAGAGATTCGCGGCCCCAAAGGGCTGCAGACTGGCCCAACTCACACACACACACAACAAACATCACTGCATGTAATTTGAGCTGAACATACACACACTGACATTATTATCACATGAACACGTGTGTGTTGTGGTGGGAGCTGAGCTTTCAGAGGAAACCATTACATGTCATGTTGAAAACATTTTTTTACAGTTGAGTGTCGCTGGTTTACAGGCATTAAAGTCAGTGTTCTGTGTGTGAGGTAGAATGTTGTACATTAAGTTTTGGTTTCCATCTGTAAGTCAAAAATAGAAGCACAAATGGGGATTTTACAAGCCACTTGGTTTGTGGCAGTTAGACAACTTTCATCCCAGACTAGTGTCAAACTGTCCTTTCTTGCCAGTGTTTGAGTCTAATGGAAATGACAGCACATCACAGCCAAACAGCCCCTCAGCACGAACAGCCCCCGAAGACAAGTCCAGTGCCCACAACATTCACAGCACTGAATGCTGCCTTTAAAAAGAAAAAAAAAAAAAACAACTGTCAACTCTGTGACACGGTGAAATGCCAAAAACACCACCACCTGGAGACAGACAATTCCCATCTGATAATGAAGCTTGTGTTCTTCAATTCACAGAAATATCAAGCAGCACCGTGCTCTCTCTTGCCTGCTTCTGTTTCCTCAGGCGGAATGTGGACACGCTCAGCGGGCTGCACGGAGGATCTCTGTGGCCTTTGCCATCAGGATCAATGGGAGTGACACACCGGGGGCCAGGTATTGATCCAAAGGCTTCTCCTAATGTGTCCCATCAAAGAAGCTGCACAACAGATCTTTACATCTTAATGAGCTGCAGATGTCAGATTAATTATCCAAGTTCTCAGACACAGACCTCTTGTGTTTCTGCTGCTGTAATAACAGAGTCACCACTGTATACTGAGAGTAAACCTGACATTCTGTAAAGACTGTAGATGAATGGAATTAAGGTTACGAAACAGACACAGACAGACAAAGTGTTTGCTGAGTCTGTCTCTAACACCTGATTTAATAATGTTTGGAGAGCTATCATCTGATTATCATGCCAGGTTTAGATATTAACCCTGCTATTTTTACATGAGGCATTAATCTCAACAGGAAACTGATTCATGAGATCACAGAGCTGATACTGATCTCCCAGACTCTGAATTAGATTATTTTTCGATGGGGGACACGTGACAACATGCAGGGACTTTGAGTAATTATATTGAGCATTTTTTGTGAAAGGGATTAAAGGAAGTTTTTCTGCTTATTTAGCACAGTGTGTATTAAGGTGGGATTAAACAGTTAGACCACATTCAGTTTAAGTTGCAGTCTTGGAACCAACAGGGTCTTTTTTTTTTTTTTTTCAATTCATCCACTGTCTTCACACTGATTCATCTCACACCACAGATCGAGTAAACACTCACCTTAGAGGAATTTTGACGGCCAGATATCTGTCAATAGCAATGGCAAGAAGACTGAAGATGGAGCTCTGTGTCAGTACCAAGACAAAACAGGCCAGGAAGAGGCATCCATAGAAGTCCAGGTGTATGCCGATGCTGATGGTTATTGCGAAGGGGATCGCGAGGCAACCGACCAGAATATCAGCCACAGCCAGAGACACCAGAAAATAGTTGGTAGCGTTCTTCAAAGTGGTGTTGATGGCGACAGCCCAGCAAACCAGTACGTTGCCGGATATGGAGAGAACAGCAATTACTACTTCAATCACTATGTATAACGTCTTCATCTCAGCAAAGTGTGTTTTGAAGGACTAAAACCTGCAGGTTGTTCACGGAGAAGACGATCACCCACAACACTGTTTCTAGTCCCAGAGGAGTAAAGAAGTCTGTCTGCTATAATCCAGGAATATTCCACAAGTGTGAGCTGCACAGCCAGCCATCTGCGGGAAAGAAAATCATTTACATTACGTTCATGTTGAGAAAAAGCAGCAATTTACTGATCCTGCATCACAAAGTTTGCACAAAGCTGCTCAACTGTGCCTATTAAACAGATAGAAAATCACTCAACATTGTTTTCTCACCTCAATGAATCTGTACATCGTCTCCGGATGTTCTCACACCAACAGCGACCGATCTGAGGAGCGTTTAAGCCGCATCTATAGATGTGTAGCGCGGACACTGTGTAACACAACTTTAACCGCGACAGCAGTTTTGAGGTGGAGAGAAAAAGGGGGGAAAAAACTCAATTTCACAGAGAAGCCACGCCCCAAACACACACATGTGTACACACACACTCGCAACACCCACATGCAGTGACAAGTGGCTGGTAAGGGTGGAATCCCAATCGAGTCACTGGTCCTCCGTGCGTAATTACGCGCCAATTAAACAGCACCCAACGACGCCACCACGTGTTTTCCGTTTACTGTAATCGCCGGCTTTTATGTTGTAGGTTTCAGCACCCGCGCCCGCACTCACTCACACTCACAGGCGACTGCATCTGGTTTCAATCTGGGGTTTTTGCCCCCCCCCACACACACACACCGGAGACTCATAACACAAAGTCAGAGCAGAAAGTTGTGTCTGTGCAAATCCGTGTTAAAGAAAGGGACATCGTGTTTGTGAAATGATTTGTTATTACTGAAGGATTGTCCTGTGATGATAACTCTACAGTCTGTTTATCAAACAGACCCTGTAATGTTGTCAAGCCTTTGATCTATTTTTTTTTATTAATTCTCTGAGGAGCCATTCCATTGGATATTTCAGTCATCTCTAAGTCCTGCTTCATGGGTACCTGCACAAAAGGTGCGCTGTGAAAAGCAGGCGGTCGTTTTCCAGTCAGTGTTCCCACGTACCCGCATGTTTTATGGCCCTGGCACAGAGCTTTAATGGGCACAGTGGAAAAGTAGTTTAACCTCAGCCTGAGCAACACAGCAAAACACACTGAGAAACTGGTACGTTCACACAGATTGACTCAACAGAGCGGAATGCTTCAACTCAACTACTGTCTATTGTACACAAGGAACAATAATAAAGAAGTGACTGATTGAAAATAAAACTTGACAATCCTTTATTGAGCAATATTCATCCAATAGGCCTCCAAATCTGAGATCAGTAAATAGAAAACTGTCTATCTGTCCACAGTTTCTCTTTTCAGGATGCATGTCTCGTAAATAAATAAATAACACTTTTATCTTCCAAAACATAAGGGCATCTGCAAATGGAGGCTTGTCTAAACCATACCACAGGGAACATGTTGTGCCTCCACTCTTACATGTAAAAGTAATCCTCTCCTTCATTATTTAACATGGCATGCGAAATATAGATATATATTTTTGCAAAGCAGCTGCAGTACCATAGTTGTTGTGAGAGTCTTGATGGAAAACGACGGGAGGAACGACACAGGAGGGCACGGTACCATGGTCTGATTGAGTCAATCCTTACTGCTGTAAACAACACAAACATAGAGATCAGTCTGTTGTCATAAAAATATTCTACAAAACTATTCTGCAACTCTCGTAGTGTTAAATTATTTTAGTGTGGCATCACAGATGGCAGCTAAGGTTTGTCTGATCTCTGTTTTTAAAGGACAAACACAATTAAAGTGGAAAATAGAAAGGCTTCAGTTCAACTCAAACCTGTTCAAAATACTCTCTGCTCTGCAAAGTACAACTCCAGCTAGTTTACAATAAGCACTCAGCATCCACTCACTACAGCAAACAGGACCCATATTTACCCAAAGTTGGGTTCAGTGAGAGGGGACATCGCACTGAGACAGATCACTACACTCAAACCATGCATAGATAGTCTTGTATAAGTTGTGATTTGGCAGAAGATTTGGCACAGAGGTCAGACCATTTCCACAGAGCGTCTGATTCACAAATAAGAAGTGTTGGCAGCACAGGGTGACACAAAGACTGAGTTTTACTGGAAAATAAGGTGTGAAAAATGTCGATTTTTTTCCACTGACAGCCAGTTTGTGACCCAAAAAAAATCTAAATCAATATCAGTTGTACTGTCAACTGCTACAAAGTCTGAACAGTATTTTGTACCATAATCTGTTTGTCTGTGAATCAGATGCTTCACTGATACTTTAAACCTTATATAAAGAACAGGGGGATGTGTTTCCTGGCTGCACTGTTGTTGAATTTGGGTTTTCAGCACTGACCATCAGGAGTTACGACAGAAAACAGCGAGTTCATGTAACAGCTAAGTTTCTCAGCAGCAGAACAGTCCTCTGTCATGTCTCTGGTTGAACAGGAGAAGGATTAAAGTGGCAGGGCTGGGTCTGTCTGGAAGGTGAGGGTAGTGCTGACAGACAGGGCAGAAAAGTGCCGCAGTGCCTCCGGTCTTCATCAGTCCTCAGCTCCTCCTCCTCCTCCTCCTCCTCACCGGTCAGGTCTCAAAGTACTTGTAGATCTGAGAGACGTACTGCATGACGCTCTGCCAGTCCGGTCTGTCGGTCTTCATCAGCTCCTCTATGTCCTGTTTGGAGCAGAGAGAGAGAGTGAGGGGGGCTTCGGGGGTTGGAAACATTTCGAGCTTTACAAACAGCGCCGCCATCAGGCCGGTCCATCCCCTGAGGTTGTGTCAAAACTGCACCAATAGTGTATGAAACGCAGTTTTACATTAATGATTAATTAATGAATACATTTCTGGTGTTAATATAAATAGTTAATGTATTTTTCAATGTGTGATCATAAAAGTGCAATCATTAAAGGTGAGTAGTATTATTATGAAGTCACTCTTGATAAAAGCATCCGCCATGAATATGAACTGTTGAATTTTTCACCCCTGTTAGTCTTAGTTAGTTTTTAAATGTTGGAAGACACAAACATGCAGCATCGACAGAAGATTCATCACATCAGAGAGTCAGAATACAAAGTAATAAAACTCAGCTGCATTAGTGCTCAGTTTTTCTTTTTTCTGCCAGATAAGCCAAGTAAATACAAACATCAACACCTCTATGAATTGTAAGAGCAAAATATCAGATGAGTTCTGCTTGGATGGTAAATGTCAGAGAGATTTACATTTTGTTTTTCATGTCTAAAGTTCCTTATTTGCATGTTTCCCTCCTCTCTTCCATTTTTTATTTCCTGTTTTACATCACTGTTCATTCAGTCAGGTGTAGAGGATGTTTGACTTAACTATTGAGTTAGTGTATTTAAGCCTCAATGGGAAATCACAACATGACTTCTGTCACACTGACACAGTTTCTCAGACATTTTATCGTCTTTGATTTAATAGACAAATGAATGTGTTGCGCTGCTCAGAATAAAATTATGTAGTGATTGTTCTCAATGTTTTGAGAACTGCAACAGTTGTTCAGAAAATGTGTTTAAGCGATTGAGAAAAACTGTAATCTCCAGTATGAGCAGACTCCTGTCGTCATAAGAGTCTGATCAGCTGTGTGAAGCTGCAGTCAGCCACTCAGGGACAGATCCTGTCCAGCAGTGATGAGTCAGGCAGTGAACTGGACTTTCACATGACTTAAGAAGAGTCACAGCATCTTGTGTTAGCTCAGATGTACACAGAGACGTCAGTACAGTCACCGCCATGATGTCTCAACCTTCTGACGGGAGGATCGTTGACTACTCTGTGGACTGTGTCTGAAATTTTGTTTACGCAGCAGACACAGAGATGAAAACAAGGCATGGAAGTTTGTCAGTGGAGAATAGAGTAAATCATTTGTTTACAGCATTTTGAAGTCACTGACATGGGATCAAGTTTGCTGCATCCAATCTTGTAACCACATGCACGTAATGGAGAATTAATAACACAAAGAAATGTAACTTTGGTCTCGTTTAAATACTTAAAGCTAACTGACTTCCATCCTGAGGTCCAGCTGGTTCTTCCTGATTTACATCCAGTGAGCTGATTCAGAGCAGTTATTTTTGTGGTTCACATGTTCCTCAAACCATGCAGCCATTATCAGAAGTGCAGAGAGTAATAACAGGAGAGACGTCAAGCACAGATGTTGAACAGGCAAAAGAGGTCACAATCTAAAATCATTACAAGTGCCAGCAGCAAAAAAACAAAAAAACAAAAACGTACCAGTAACAGCAGAAAAAACATCATTTTATTCCTCTAAATCCAGCCCTTTATATCTGCTTTTCCTGTAAGTTGTGTGTGTGTGTGAGGAATTTACCTGACCTGGTTAGCATGTTTGGTGTTTACTAGTAGTGATACATGTATTTATATCAGAATGATAAGAAACAGTAAAAAAGCAGGGAAGCATCTATGACCAGACAGCAGTGAAGTGACTGAGTCAGAACCTGTGACAGTTTTATGATATTCTTTGCTAAAATACAATGATTGGGATAATGAGTTTTATCCAACTCTGAACAACTATTTCTTCTGTCAGGTTCTTACTATGAATATCATTAATAATCAATGCTATATATAGACATAC
Organism: Lates calcarifer; assembly: GCF_001640805.2. Taxonomy (NCBI): domain Eukaryota; kingdom Metazoa; phylum Chordata; class Actinopteri; family Centropomidae; genus Lates; species Lates calcarifer. Next base: position 8,846,100 of record NC_066852.1, read on the forward strand.
TTGATTCATTTGAAACCAAGTCTAAGGGCTTTAAAGGAAAAAATCCCCCATAAAATGTCATTCTTAGACTCTTGCTCTGAGTGAGACTCCACAAAGTGACTTTGCCCAGCAAAGAAACAGTCCAGAACATCATCGCCAATGAAACCACAGCTTGTTGATTTTATTAACCATGCAAGCAGTAGCTCTCTGTCGGACAGTTAGTTGGTTGGTCCACAACTTTGGTCCAGATTGAAACTGTCAAACTCTTTACATGACTGTGTTTAGTGCTAATTAGCAATTGTTAACATGCTACCACACTAAACTAAGACAGTGAATATTGGAAACATAATATCTGCTAAATCACAACTAGGAATGGCTGTAGATTCTTCATCTTGTTAAATGCTGTTAATGTCACGTTTTGTGATATTGTGTCATATTTTAGGAATCTTTATCTCTGCCTTGTTACACTCCTGTTTCTGTGTGGTTTATACAAATAAGATATAACATGTTCATTAGTCAAATTTAGATGTGCTGGTAGGGCTCTAGATTTGCTGTCATAAGCTTATTACACTGCTTCACAAGCAAGTAATTATGAAAGTGACCTGAAAGTGAACACCCTGGGAAAAAAATGGAAGAATATTCTCTAAATACTTCAGTGGAACAGTGGGTTGTTACGCACCCATTTCCGAGGAGAGCTGATAATGTTTTCACAAACAAACAAAGCTAATTAAAGTCAAATTATATCTAAATTATGTATTAGGTTAGTTTTTCTCTTGAATTAAAGTGTTGCAGATTTCCAGTGCACAGTGCTGGATCACAGGATAAGGGCAAACATAAATACAGGGTAGTCTCAGTAACTGATATGATACAGTTAAACTCAAGACTATCAGGGCGAAAAATGGTTCAATAAAATGGTTGTAGGGCATCTCTGTTCTGAAGCTTCACATCCTGAAAATTGAGCTAATCAAAGTGTACTGTTTCCAATTTGCCTAATCAAAGGGTCCCTCTGTGTTATCTGTGTACGTGTCGGTGTGTGTGAGCTCTGTGGCAGTTCAGCTCACCAGGGAGGGTTTGATGCCAATGCTCTCGGCGGCCTGGAAAGCCAGGGTCAGATTCCGGACCTGAAGAAAAACAAACCAGGGGGTGTTGAGACACAGTGAGACTCCCTGCACAACGTCATCCCGCAATGCCACACATGGTGGTTCAAACAGCAACAATAAGCTCACAAATACATTTATAAACCCTCACAAATACCCAAGAGACGGTCTAAAATGTCTGTACGCCTTTGCTTGTTTGTGTGAGCATGTGTGTATATTATAATATCCCTTATGTTTATTTGATATGTGTAAAGCTATACTGGACAAACTCAGTCTGTAAAAACAGACCGGTCTGTGAGCCTAATCAACATCCCCATGAATGAAATCCCTGTAGATTTAACCTAATTCCCCTTATGAAACCGTGGAGCTTGAGGAAACCACTTCTCCACAGAAAAGAAGTGATGAATCACAACTTCAAAGTGAAATGCAAACTGTTCTTGTAAGTGAGCACTGTTGATATAGACTGAACTCACCAACAGATTTGTCTCTCTTATCCTGACATTGTATTTCTTCTGCCTGTTGAATTATGAGTGCAGATCCATGAGTTGCTAATCAAGCCACTCACAACCACTCCATCATATTAAATGCCTCTAGAGATCAGCACAGCTGGAATAATGAATTAATAAATTATGAATTTATAATATTTAGCTCTATAGTAGTAGAAAGAATAAAGTTCCCCTGTTTCACCTAAGATCTAAGTCCACCTACAACCTGGTTTTCTTAAAAACATCTATGATAAACGACAAAGGAGAGCAGTAATGGGATTATTGAAAGGACAGATTATTCTGGGAACAGGTTGGGTGTTTGGGCCTCGGGGAAAGTCACTCAGCAAGAGTTATTAAAGCCAACACACGTCTATTGAATTATTCAGAGAGATGGGCCACGCAATGTCTCTGTCATCAGCTTAATGTTACACATTCACACCAACGCGACCATGCGCGCACGCCCACAACTAGTTTGTCACGTAGGATGTGTCAGGCCTGGTCAGAGGTGTTTGTCTATTGTTTTAATGCTGTAGCGGGATGAAAGGTCCACAGTCCCCAGAGAGAAACCATATTGTTTGCAAAGTTATACTGCATATACCACCTGCAAGTCCACATTACACAGCTGTCAACACTGAGCTATAGCTACTGCCCTGTGCTCAGGATCACTTACAGTGTGACTTCACGTTCATAATTCACCTCTAGGCTATCTTTTACTGCTGTATGGACAATATGGCAGACCTATAAATGTATATAACTTCACACAGGAAGTCTGTAATGTGCAGCTTAACGGTGGAAAAAATGACTCCCGGCAAAATGGTTTGAAAGCATTACAGAGGTTTTTATTTTCCTCTTGGCAAACATGCATCTTTCAGACCTACACTGTATAAGCAGACAATTTTCACAGTTTACAGGTTCACATTTTCCACAAACAGCTTCTTGTGGATTCATATGTGGTATTTTCTGGCGACACAATTCTGCAAGTCTAAGTCAGAGAGAGGACAACAAGATGCTGAACATGGAGTTGTTTGCTCTACTCCTGAATCAGAGGAGACATTTTCTTGTTTTTGAAACAACAACAATTCACCTTACTAAACAAATGCAACTCCTTCTTAATTCATGCCTGACGTCTGAAAGATAAATATCCTCATGAGGTCAGTTTTTGTATTAATTCAACTTCTTACACAAGAGTGGATTTTCTCAGCAAAGCATGTGCGACTCTGTGCCCTTCTGCACTGGTACAAACTGACACCAAACCACTGCATTGCTCATATATGGATGTTTGCATAAGCTCGTTCGGTGATGACTGAATCCAAATATTCAAGTGTGCTGGTATTTAGATAATGGGGTTGGATGTAATGTAGGAAGAATAAATTGATGGATCTGAGGAGAGAGCCTGTGTGTATTAAATGTGCTGTACATCCGTGTGTATAAATATACTGATTTCTCATCAGTTTAGTATCTTTAGTTTAACTGCTGCTGAGGCACTCACACACCTGATGACACTTGATGTGTATGTGAGTTAAGCACCTCACTGAATGGGTGGGTGGGTGTGTGTCTTCCTGTAGTTTTCTACCTTATCTTGACTGATGAGTTCCTGGTAAGGGATATGGGCAGGCAAATACGTGTGCAAGAGGGCGCAGAAAGCCAGGCCGTCACTCCAACTGCTGCTGAAGTTGGTCACATCAATGTTCTGTAGGCAGAGAAAATAAGTGGAGGCAAAGGTCAACATCATATGATAATAACGAGCTGAAAGTGCCCATAATTTGGGTGGAAGAGCTAATAGGAAGAGCAGGCCATGAAAAAATCCATTAAGTCATAGAACCACAGGAAACAACATGAACATCAAATTGTAACATTATTATATGCTGTTCTGGGTTTTTCAGAGTCCATTAATGCCTGGTCATGTTTCCTCTGGACGATGTTAGAAAGAATCCTAGAATCCCTTTAAGCATCAGTGTTCCTTCTGGTCTCTCCTCTGGGTGACAAACGTGCATAGCGGCACGTCCAGTCTGTTGTTTTTTCGCGTGTGTGTTTCACAGAGCATCGTCAGCTCATACACTATGCAACATATTCACGGTATGATAAGAGGAGAAACCTCAGAGGAAAGACTTCCTTCAGGCCATTGTTTGGCGTTGCAGGCTCCCTGTTCGATAGATAAGTTATTTCCGGTATCTTCCTCTGTTATTCCTCTCATGAGCTTTGGGAATGGGGCTTGTCTGTAAAGCTTCCTAAGCCTTCCCACACTTATACCCATTCATACCCTGAACCTGGGAAAGTTACAGTGCTCTGATCCTGGTCCACTAAGTACAGATGGAATGACTCAGAGCCCTACAAGCAGACATTGTTTAAAATGTCAAAACATGCAACAAAAGTAATTAAAGCTACAATATGTAACTTTAACACCTCACATTAAAAATATCCGGACAAGTGTGTGCTTGTCATTTGTGCACAAGTATTCGGTCTTAGACTAAAGTATTGGAAGCCTGTGAATATTCTCATTCATCCAGGTCATAGTTATCTCAAGGAAAGTTTTAATCGAAAGCAACTGGGCTTAGTTATAGTCTAGAAGACGTTTCACCTCTCATCCAAGAGGCTTCATCAGTTCGTGTTCGCAGCTGACCAGGCTGGGACTGGTCCAGTTGCTTTCGATTAAAACTTTCCTTGAGATAAAGTATTGGAAATATTAAAAATTTGACACGGTGCTATATATGTAGAAGGTCAAAAGATCACCAACATAATTACAATTCATCCTCTGGGGATAATAAATGTCTGTCAAATAGTGTCAAAGATGAAAAAGAGAGAGCTAAAGCCTTTGAAGGGATCACCAAAGTCAGTGGAGTTTATCCTCTGGGTACCATGAATGTTTGTTCAAAAGTTCATGACAATCCATTCAGTAATTGTTGAACTATTTTAGTCTGGACCAAAGTCATGAGCATTTCTATCCCTCTAGACTCTGGCATGACTAAAAATGACATATGACACATTATAACACTGTCCAGATGAGACAAGAAGCCCTGCTGTACTGTAACTGTACTGCAAAAAGACTTAAAAAGGAATAGAAAGATAGTTTTTTTAATGTCACTGTTTGCCATAAAATTATGTTTGGGATAAAGCATTGCATTAAATATCTTTGGGTACATCTGTGTGTCTGCATACACAACATTAGCTCCAGTGAGATGCTGAAGATTGCACATGCAGCCATGTGTTTGTTTACTGTTGCTCTAAGCCAGTGGTCTTCAGCCCTCACCCTGAGGACCACAGCCCGGCTGATTTTCGATCTATAAATCTAATCAGTGACTGATCCATACATGTGACACCAGGTGAATGTAATTAACTACCTGATAGGACAGAAAAACAGCAGAAGTCTGGGTCCTGAGGACAAGAATTAAAAATTACAGCTTCAAGTCACTGCAGTAATGAATATCCCCTGAGCTTCAAAGAACTGTTGACAAATGTGCTATTTCTAATTTCCTTCACTTGTCTGCTATGATGTTATGCATCCAAGTTATCTCATCTTAAAGAGAGATGCAGTTTCAAGATAAGAAGTAGATCAACCTCAGAGAAAAAGTACCTATGGTCTGATATACATCCCATCTGAAAAGCAAAAAGTGGCATGTTTGTTTGTTGTTACTGCCAGGTTACATCAGTGTCACACGGACAGGGCTGCCTTTAGCTATGTGTGATCCCTCGGTTATTTTTTATCTACTTTTTAGCCATGTAGCAGCGTGCTTCTGTGCATGTCAGATGATCGGGCAACCATTTTGGCCTAGAGTGACAATATAATATGATAAATAATGTTGTTAACATACAGTAAATATTTCATCATGTTATTGTTAATCATCTCCCTACATCTGAGACAGGTTGGAAAATCCTTTACAGCATGCAAGTGAATGATCTACGTAGCTTAAATCTGACTTGTTAAAATGCTGGATAATGAGTGCATTAAAAATGTATAGCCAATCATCACTGTCCAATTTGAGGCATCGGGGAAAGCTACAGAGCCTCTGGGGTCCCTCCCTGTCATTATACACTTTGACTACCAATTTGATATTTGACAACATTAATTAACAGTAAAATTTTACATCACTCCCAAAAAGTGATTTCTCCATTGCAAAACAGAGGAGACCTAATTTTCATCCATAGTCTTTGATGGTACAACAGAGGCTGAAAGGGAGTTTTTGATGCATTGACCTCCTCTCCATCGTTCACTCCCTGTCTATTATGTCTGGAGGGTAGACCTGTGCAGTCATGTCAGCCCACATTCCTCTCATAACTCCCCCCTTCTCTCTCTTAGCTGGCTCAGCAGCACCACTAGTAGCACTGTGTGTCTGTAATGTATGTGCACACACACACACACACACACACACACACACACACACATATAGAGGGACTGACAGAGGGTTAGACAGACCAAGATAGACAATGACAAATAAGTTGATAAGAGAGGTTGTAGAGGGCAGTTTGTGTATGGCTGTGAGAGAGTGTGTCTGGGTGTTGGGTTGGTCTGAGGAGAGCACATGTTCTAATCCAGGCCAGGGATGGTAAGTATGTCTGAGTTCAGGGTGGGAGAGGAAGGGGGTTGGGTGGTGGAGTTCGCTCAGGGGCAGAAAGAGAGGGAGAAGCATGAATGCTAAAACAGCAGTGGACAACAACAGCTCTCTGGGAGCCGGCTCAGAAAAGCAAACACAGCATCAAGCGACAGGAAGCGTCTCGCTCGGCACAAAAGGCAGAGCTGTCGCTTTTTAGGGCTGAGAGAAAGAGAGTATGAGAGAGAAGCAGGGGAATTGTACAGAGAGAGGACTGAACAGAGGGGAAAAAGGGAAAAGTTGATCTGTGTAGAGCTTGTTCTGACTCCAAGTGAAAAGCAGATAGGATCTATGATAGCATCAGTAGTTAAATTAAGGAAAATGAACCTGGAAATATTCATTAAGTAACAAGTCCACACAAAACACCCAGCCTATTCTAAACATCTTACCAGTGTCACAAAACTTTAAATGGAAAGAGGTGGAAAATTGGTCAATTTTCATAGAATTAATGTAATATTTTCCATTTTTACATAGTTAACAGAAGAACCTGTGACTAGGCTGCAACTAACCAAATTTTGTCCTATCAGGAGATATCCTCAGTGGAAAAGCTGAAAACAGGTAAAAATTAAATAAAAGAGACTTAAACAATAGCAGAATTGTTGGTGATTGTTTTTCTGTGGATCAACTAAAAGATTTATTGACTCATTGTTCAAAGCTGCTACATGTAAAACATAAAAACCTTAAATTATCATTATCAACATAATGTATAGAAATAACAGTTTTGACATCGTGCCTTCATGTTTATGTATTATGTTGCAACAATATCTATTGAAGCTAGCATGCAAACCAGATAGGCCTAGCCGATCCCATTTTGCAATACCACTTTATACCTCAAGAAGCAATAGTGAGTAACTGTAGTATCTGGTCTAAGTCCAATAATAGAGGAAGTAGTGCTGCCCAGAAGATGTATTCTAACCTCTTGTCAATGAGTCAATGAATTGAACAGTTAACACAACAATGTCTGAAGCTCTTGGCAAGCGACGATCACCACCACCACCTGCTTCCAGCAAGAAACCACATTCAGTGGAAAACAAAAGTGAGAGAAACAGAGATAGAGGCAAAGCAAGAGTTAACATTGGCCTTGCTTTCCACTGCTGGACACAGCTCTCTGTGAGTAAAGGAATGAAGTTTGATGCTGAACTTGCAACATTTCTATTAGACTGTTAAGTAAACAGCTGTTAATGCTAATGTTGGCTATGTAGCGATAGCAAAGACTGACATATATTACCTTTAAGCCATACATGTGACTACAGCTGCAGAGGACATTAAAGGCCAAAGACGTGTCGTTTCCAGCCTGGACAACATAACCTCTCTGATGTAAACCATTTAGAAATGGAATTCACAGACGAGCTGGACACAAGCCAGGTACTGAACGCCACAATAGAAGGTGTGTGTGTGTGTGTGTGCGCTCCCTGCTGCTGGACTGGTGTCAAGTCAGTAGCAGGGATTAAAGCCTCTCTGCTGTCAAGCTTTCATGACACTTGACACCCAGATGTCAAAGTGCCATTATTGCAATATTGAGCTCTTACTCATAGATCAAGAATGTAAAAACACAAAAGAACAATGCAACATGCAGCAACCAGCTTGGGATGGAGGATAACTAACACAGACAAGCACAGTTTGTTAAAAAGCCATCAGTCTAAAGGGTGAAAGTAGGCAATGTCAAGGTGTGACTGATGAACTTGTCTCAGTGTATTTTCCTGTCACATATTCTTTCTACTTCACCTCAAATGAATGAATATGGCAAGGGGAAGAAAAACAACCAGGAATGAGATGTGGGAAATAAATAAATATAAATGTAGGAAAGAGAGCAACAGAGGGGGAGAAGACAACAAATACAACAAAAAGGAGAAAATAAAGTTAGAAATGTAAAGACAAAGAACATAAGAGGAGAGAGAGGAGGAGAGGGCCCTAATGGAAGTTGCAATGAGTCACAGTCAATGACAGACTGAAAGCCCAGGCACGCGGGACCATAGAGATAAAGACAGGGGAGCAGAAAAAGTCACAGAGCTGGTGGAGCTGAGGAGTGCTACTCTCCATAGATTCAGCCTGTCTCTACATACAATTTAATGGACTCAACCTACACAAAGGACAGGATAAAAAGTGAGGAGGGCGACCCAGGTCAAAGACAGCACAGGAGTACACAGATCAACTGTGCTGATACTTTGTGACAGATGCTCCATTTGTTATTCACACAAAATGTATTAGCATGAACTTGATCCACTTCAAAGTTGTGGTGAAAAAACCCCCCATCTCGAAGTATTTATACTGTAGCACTGAACACAGCTGAAGTTGTTTGCTTAAAAGGGATACAATACATTCCCAGTTTTTGGATATCTAGCTCTTGCTAAGATGTCAGTTATTCTACTAAATTGCCCATATACAGTATATGGCTACACAGCAGCTAAATAATGTCACTCATTATTTAAAATATTCTTTAGACTTAAAACAGCACATTACTAATTTAACAATACCCATAGCTGTACCACTGATTTAATGACTTTGTGTCTGTGATCACCAGTGTTTTGTGTGTAAAAGTAGCTTCCCCATGTAAAAGCAAAGAGTTGCATTTCCTTGACTCTTCCCCTGCTGAGCTAGCCTAACACATCCTCTGTATGGGATATATTCTTCAGATTCAAAGAAAGATTACAAATAAGCATATCTCTCAAAATGTCACTATGTTCCTTTCATTAGACAGCACAGCATTTTCTCCCATTGTTACTGTTGAGAATATTTAACTGTACCTTTTACTCAAACCAAGTTTAAATAACCCTTAGCACAACCACTTACCAGATGTCAAGGGTTGTTCAACATGTAATTTCTTTGCACATAAGTCTAGACAGCTCCACGGATTTTTGTTCTCAAATTTCTACCCAGTGTTGACCTGTATATCATGATCTGCTTTTTACTGATGATTTTAGGAATTTCAAAAATGATGTGGCACATTGTTGAAGATATTCCAGTCTTCTATTCTGAACTGCAGTGATCCCTCTACTGTGATTAACTGCAATATGTTATTTCACACTGATGACCACACACAGCATTATTATTGTTAATACTACATTATCAGAACTTAGCGTAATGACTACTCTTTGAACTCCAAGTCTCTTCCCCTCCTCGATGTCTGACCTCCATTCTACACTCACCCTGGGGGTCCATTCCTGTTTCTTCAATGGTTTTTTATGTGTGTGTGCGTGTGTGTGTGCATGTGTGAGTTTCCCAGACGAGGCCGGATGAGCTGTGCTCTGTCAGGCCCAGCTGAGTCTAATGTTCAGAGCCTTTGCTCATTGTTCCCATCTTGAACAAACAGCGCATTTATTTTTGTTTGGTTTCTTTGGTTAATTGAGAAAAAAAAAGTTTAAAAAGTGTCCGGAGCTGTCCTAAATTAAGACATCAAAGAGCCTGATAAATATACAGTAGGAGGCTAGAGTGTTTTCCAACACACCAGACATTCAAGAAAGCCTTTGCTCATTGAACATGGCCAAAAATGTCTATGTTTGGAAAACTGGAACCGCAACAAGTGGATCATTTGCTTCTGAACACAAGACACAATTACAGCAGAAAGATTCACAGTGTACGTCAAAAGTTTTGACAGAAAAATATAAGATTTTGTGATTAAAAATTTGAAAATTCCATATGAAATTGGTCTAGTCGGCTTTATGATCACATATCATTGTAGTCTGACTGCTGTCCAACTACAAAGTCCATTCAAGCAACGTAAAGATTTAAAGATAGAGAGCAGGAAAGAGTTACACACACATACACAAAATACATAAAACAGCCAATTTCAGGCTGAGTGTGACCTCTTCAGCAACGCATCTTACAAACTGCCTTGAAAACCAGTATAACAAGCTGTATAAAAGCGGTCTTGTGTTTCAAGTCTGTGTCCAGGCCAGTGCTGACGTGCACAGGATCCCATGTGAATACTAATTTCCTGTGAGAGGCCCCTTCAGTCTCTCCCACAGGGCAGAGTCAATCAGAGCCAGCTTAAGGTCTTCACTGATCGATCTGCGCTTCCCAGAATCTGACATTTGAGGTGTGACAGAGCCTGTCTGGGCTCACATCCCATCCTCCGCTGAGAGTTTAACACAGGTCAGGTATTCAGCTGCTCTAAGGACCTGTGCATGGTTGATAAACACACCCCTTCACACACCACATTTCCCTCAGGGGGTTCGAAGGCTTTTCTCCATGGTGACAGCACGACCATCCTACTCTTGTGTGTGTGTGTGTTTATATGCATTTAATTTGCCATGTTTTCCCTTTTCTTTCTCTCGCTGAGTTACCCTTCCAGAGATCCATAGAGTAGACACATGTTCACACCATCGCAAACACACATGTCCATACATTGACACACGTGCTCGCGGCTCAGCTGGATGCATGATTTACGGCACATAGGCCATGGTACCTCCTTTAAATACCACCATGTTACCTCATAGATCAATAACTAAGGTGAAATTAAGCTTTACATTCAGATTCTTTTAGCACATCATACATCTAATTTCACCCTCTCCATGTGAAGATCACCAGCATTTATCTCACTCCTTTATTGATCACAGTAAACAGGCTATGATCATCACACTTTGAGACCAGCTGTAATTACACACATTTACTGTACCCTTGACGTGCTATTTGCATCTCCTGACATGCTTATAATGCCTCCCGTTTTCTGTTTCAGTTTAATTAGGCTGCTGTTTGACCAAAAGGTCTGACAACAATAGGACTGTAATAACAACTGGCACAGGGCTGACCCTCCCATCGGCTTTGTTCTCGTCTCACACAGTGGCTTTTCTGGCTCCAAGCTGGCAGATGAGCATGATTTAAGAGCCTGTTTCCTGACTCCACCGTTTGGAAACGAGAGGGAATGGAAAGTGAACAACGATGGTCAAAGCTGCCTCTTCAAAATGACCATTAGTTATGTAGACTGAAGAGGCCAACATAAATTACAACTGGGTGACTCTATGCTAAAAGAGCCAATTAGTGTTGAGTTACTACCTCTTTGACCTTAGTCCACAGCAGAGAGGAGATGGACCGCAAAGTGACTATGGGATGTACTGATAAAACTAAACCTCACTAACCTTTATCAGAGCAGAACACAAGCATGACAGAGAGAGGGAAAGAAAAAGTGGCCGACTGGGACGTGGTTGTATTTCAGACATCCCTGCGTCTGGCTGTCCCGGAGCTACAAACTGTGTGACAGATTGGCCAGTGTCTCTGGACCTCAGGCCCGTACTTAGTGGCTTCCATGTGGACGGAGGCATCGTAACATTGTACCAGTCTGACCTTTCACCAGACATATGAAGCTCAACACATCCTCTGACAGTAATCTTTTCCTTTAGTTTTGCCACGAGACTCAAAGAGGGGCTTGCGGTCACATATTTTCTGGTGCAGCGAACTTAACTTACTGTAACTAATGCCCAAACTTTACTGTATGTTGCACACATAAACATACAGTACAGATCCATGCATCACTGAAAACAGAAATCCTTGTGGAAGGTAGTGGAATTCACCAAGAGAAGGAGAAAGCTCAAGAGGCTGATAACAGCCATTCTCATAAATCTCTGCTGAGAAACCTAAGTTAAAGACCAAATGTACAACATATTTGGGAAACTGTTCTGAATCTGTTGCAGGACTTTTTGCTCAGTCTACATCTCAAATGTCTCAAAGTGAATCTTTAACTCTTTTACTTATCTTTTGTGCATGATGTACATGTATAGTCATTTCACATTTTGTACAGTATATTTGGTGTATTAGAATATTAAGAAGCTCCTTAGTAACTTAGTCTGATGAACAGATAAAAAAAAGTTTGTCTTCTCTCCCTTCAAATAAATAAATAAATAAAAATAGATAAACAAAAGATGTATTCTTAACATATTTATGACAATCTGCAAGTTCGCTGGAAACTGATATTCATCAGATATGCACACAGATATGTGTCATGATCAAATGCCCGTAAGGCAGTACAGTGTAAGAGAGTCACTGTTATTCTAAAAATAGTTTTTTTTAAGGTTAACTGCCCAATAGCCTGTGAATGAATCCAATTACAGGTCAGGCACATGGTGCACATGGAGGGAATGCATCACAGCTCAAATCAAGAACAGTTACTCCAGGAGGGGACTGATTATGCCATAGACTGAAACACTCCTAGTAACAAAATCTTCTTACTGCATTCCTAATACTTGCAAATAATCACACTGTGTTACTAAGTCCTTTGTGAGAGGGGATCATAGGTTCCAATGTTAATTCCTGACCAATGGGAATGAGGCTCTATTAAGGGTTTTGTGTTGCTGGACCCCACTGTCCTGAACTGAACTGGGATTTGCAATTCCATTTGGGTTTTAAGTTTAAGCATGTGGTCAAAAGTAACTGAGTACAATTACACAAATATTATGCTTAGGTAGCTATGTATACTTGAGTATTTTCATTTTATGGTACTTTATGCTTCTACTCCACAACACTGCAGAGGGAAATACTATACTTTTTACTAAACTCCATTTATTTGACAGCTACAGTTACACACACACATATACAAAATATCTGATGGAAAATTAACATACACCACATTTGTTGATTATAACTACACCCAACAGGACAGTTAAAATTAGCCCTAAAAATATACAGTACAATAATTTAACTGTGAGAAAGATGGGATTCTGCAGAATGATACGGTTATTACATTCAGCTCATGGTATTTCTATAGTTCTAAATTCTAGATGCAGCAGTATTTTCACAATGTGGTATTATCCCGACCAATGAATTTAAGACTTTAAGCTGGTGTTCATACTCAAGGCAACTGACACAGCAGGGAGGGTGTGGGGTGTTCTCATGAGGGTAAACTTCCTCAAGACACCAGACTGGCTGACTTTGTTTAGCCATTTAATCCCCTTTAAAATTTGCTTTGATAAACTTGAATGTGTATACTGTATATTGGAAGTGTTGTTGAAATCTTTTCATGAAAAGCCTCCTTCTTCTTGTATCTAATATAGTTTCATCATTAGCACCTGTCTCAAGTTGTTCTTTAGTACTTTGTCTTGAAAAGCTCCTATTGTTTTTACAGAAGGTGATGGTGGATATCGACAGATATTAATACCAAACCACTGATGTTCCATTACAGGTCAGGGTCTTAAGACACGCTCCTGCTGCCCAAAGACTCATGTTAAAACGATTTGAGACATTGCAGTCTCTGTACAAGTCCAGCCTTTTGTGAGACACATCATTTATCTGTTGGTCAACAGCAATTTTATCTCATCTGCTCAGATGTTTCCATCACAGAGGATCTGCTGTGTGTGTTTTACCAACACACATGCTGTGTGACCATCAAACACCCCACCTCAGATGTAGGGTGACTCAAAGTTCACTGAGCAGCACTGCGCCTGAGAAATAGGAACTATTGATCAGAGAGCTCATTCAATTATCCAGAGCATTTATCACTGAGAAAGCTAGGACTATTTTTAGCAGTTTATATCAAATGCATCTTTTCATACTTGGTCAAGTCAGAGGTTCATGCTGTTAGACTGAGACTAAACAGACTCAGTTATGTGAATGAATCCTCTATCAGAATGCTGAGAGGGATGAAATGACTTCTCTTCCTTCTAAACTAGAGTTTGTAGGCTGGGACCACTTTGCCTGCTGGTAAGCATTTTAGCATTAGCTAACTGGCATGCTGGCACAAAAACATGATGATTACATAGGCAAATCTCTAATCCCACTGGGCTTAATGGGCTCCTTAAACTGGGTATTAGGGAAGCAGCTAAGCCAGCTGATTGTCACCATTTGGCTCCATGGACACATGGAACACAGATGGGAACACAACTCAAAAACAATACATAAACAAATGGACATGCATTAAAAGAAAGGGGGGGGGGTAATATAAACACACACATGTATAAATCCAGTGTGTCTTTAACCCCAGTGCTCTGCTTCACTGTTTCCATTACCTTTGTGCCACAGTGACTTCATATCCCCAGGGAGATGACAAGTGGATGAATGGTGTGTGCGCAAACACAACTTTGTGCCACTACAGTCTAGCACCTCAGTGATAGCTTAAATAAATGAAATAACTACTGAGCCCGAGGGCGTAGGCAGACCAATACTGCACCTGTGCAATATAAAAAACGGGAGTGGGGGGAGTGGGAGCCATCATTTCACTTTTAAATGAAAACTTGAGGAGTGCAAGACTAAAATAAAACTGTCAGACAAAGATGCAGAGAAGAAGTGGGTGTGAAAGTGAACGGAGCCTGCCTTGTATCTGAAAGAGGTCTCTGGCCTCTGATCCCTACCGGATAGCCTTCTGTTTTCTTCTGGCACCACTTCAGTAGAGCGTTTCTCTTAGATCCTCCATACTCCCGCGCCAGTGCAGCCAAGGGGTCCTTTCTTTCCACACTGTCACCGGGGAAGCACAAACCGCAGTCACATAGAGGAAGAGGGACAGGTACAGCATGTCACTTTGATTATCCTGTACAACTGTTATCATCTTACATGGACATAAAGTAAGCTTCAAAAATACAATAATTATCAAAATTCTATTATTTTATTATCATTTATTTTATTATATCATTTTATTCTTTTTTTATTCTATTATTCTCATAGTATCAAACTGTGTTCAGTTAAGTTAGCATTTTGCATATAAAAATCCTCTGCAGGAAATAATTTCATGATGTCTGAAACTTGTTCATAGTTGGCTATAATAAAAGCTATATATATATATTTAAGCTATAAAGATATAAAAGCATTTTCCCTATTTCTCATAGGAGCGCTTCACAGACCTAAAAACTTACACTCTTCTATTTTGTAAATATAGTTTTTTAAAGGGTTACCGGTCCTGTTTACACTCCAGAGGGAAAACAGCTCAAACATAAACAACACCAGAAATAAACTGGTGTTGTTGCTAACTAATGGTCAAATATTCAGTACAAGATCATGGTTAAAACATACTTGTCTTCACATAACATATGCGGTGCACAGAATTAATATTAACAAGAGAATTTCCACCAGAATGATATCGTATAACAACCTACATAGCATGTACCATGGTGAAGAAATTGAAAATACATTCTAGTAGTTAAGGATCAAATTGACCAATTTGTACAATTCTTTGATACTCCTTTTCCTCCTCAGTTTATCTCATTCCAACAATCCCACAATTCCTGGATTTCCATCACCACAGAGAACACTGTGATTTGATCTTGCAATATCATTACAAGATTAAAGCTTTGAGTCCAGAGTTGGCTCAAGATTACTCTGGAGTGAAGCTAACTATATACAGCTCAGAGCGTTCAGTCTGGCTTTAAGTGTAGGATGTAAAGCTTTACCTCTGTTTTTCAGGCCGCCCATCTACCTTCATGGGCTTGTGCTCGAATATTTACAAACAGCATACTGACTGCACTATTATGAGAGAATAGAAATCACGAGCGGCACATCATAAAACAGATTGGTTAAATGCCTATTTGCGGTAGTATTTAGAGGGTCTGCTCCCTGGGGTTTGTGCTGGAGCCGAGGCCATGGGAAGACCACAAGACACGGTCATTGCTCTGAGCATGGTAAACATTTCACACGTCACCACCACTGTGCTGTTAAATTCGTTATTCCTCTGTTTCAGGCAGCGTAAGGCCAGAAGCAGCTCGACGCTGTCCAAACAAATATTGCAGAGGCGGCGATACAGCAGCTACGTATATTACAACCCTAAAACCATACCAAACACAGATGATGATGTTTGAGACAGAAGGTGTGCATGTGGGTCTGCAAAACAGTCACACACATTTACATTAATTATCCACAAATATGTTAATATGCAAGTGCTTTTAGACAGACTGTGCACATGACTTTTAACAATTTATTGTTGGTGGTGGCACTTATGATACTGTAACTAGAGGAGTTTAGGCTTGACAGACAGGCTTTTCAGTTTCAAGAGAGTGGTCATCTGTGGTCATCAGAGAAGTCATCTGTGTCACATCCACACTGTTGGCAATACAAACTGTGCAACTCCAGAGTCTTCCAGCTGGGACTTAAATATTTAAATCTGAACATCATAAGTTGTTATAAGTTGTTGTGCTTTAATCAATTTACTATTTCACAAAAATGCAGAACTGAAAGGTTTTTATTCTACATCAGTATTCCACTACAAAAAGCTCCATCTCGCCCTATTTACCCTATTCTTTATAAAAACTTCAACCAGTTCCCAGGAAAACTGCACAGCTAATTAGTGGAATTACTGGGTAATCCCACCTGAGTTTGCTGTTGCCTCGGTTGTAGCTGAAGGATCCTGTGCGGCTGCTGAGGGACACGGGGGTCTTAATTACAGACTCCAGTGAGGGGCTCTTCCTCATAAGACTATTAGGTTTTAGGTCTTCCCCGCAGCTGGACAACTTATCTGTGGGTTGGAGAATGCAGCAAAGGGAGGGAGGCACAGGAGAAGAGTCAGAGAGAAGAGTAAGAAACAGAGGGATCACAACACACATATTAAATACACTACTCACAATAAGTTAGGGATATTGTGAGAGACTCAGTGGATGTCATACATACGGTGTTTGTTTCACTACAGAGATTTTTGGGATAGGGAGGCAATTGTATTGGGGTGATAGACACACCTCATTTTGTGTTTTCCACATAATGGTCTCACTGTGTACAGTGTGCCTTACATATTGGGGCAACAATATCCCTAACTTATTGTGAGTAGTGTATATACGGTATACAGTGTGTGTGTGTGTTTATATATATATATATATATATATACACATACACACACACACACACACATATATATATGTTGACAGTCGATACGGACATTTAGACATAGTTCCTCTTCATTTAACTTACTGTGTAGACTGATTACTTTTGACCTATCAGCCTTACTCATTTCTAAAGGCACTGACTAATAGCAGTACTTTGGCTGGCTGTCCCCTGATGTAAAAGTAGAGTGTGAGGCCATTCATTGTTCCTGTATGACTAATAAATGAAATATCAGTATACACATAATCAAACACTATGACCACATATCTACAACCATCTCTGTGTTACATACCATGAGGATGAGCGAATTCTCCCTGATTGATTCTTTTTTCCAAAGTCTTTGACAGTGGCTTTATGTACGAGTGTCTCTAAAGCAACATAAAACACAGAAAGTATCACATCACATCAGAGTCAAAAACAATTTCACATACAAGAAGTATGTTTTTAAAGGAAAATATCTGGTGTATACCTGAATAGGGGAGACAGCAGCAGCAGGCGGGGTACGTACAGGAATCCCACTCAGCGGGCTTCTTGGTGAGGAATGCATTTGAACTGTGTGACCTGGTCCATCTAAGAGACCAAACAATATACAGTACCCACTGATTACTCTGTCAAAAGAGCCTTGAATATCATTTTCTAGTAAATAATACATGTTGATTCTGCAACTTATTAATGCTACAGAGAAGACAGGCAGTGTACGGCAGCCTTTCTCTTTGTTCAAATTACAGAAAAGGGAATTAAAACCACTATTTGCAGTGGCAGGTGGTGGACTCACCAATAGAAAATGACTGTAAAATGCATTAAAAAATCGACCAAGATATTACAAGGAGTGTGTGTAAATGGGAAGGACAAAAAAATCAGAGACACCTCTCAGTATAATGTATAACACCTTTAAGTATGACTTCAGTAATAAACATTACATCAATTTTACATATTTTTTACATCACCAAAAACCAAACATTTGCTGCTTTGCACAGATGTTTGGCAGAGCAGTTGCATTAGACTGTATAGGTGTACCTAAGAAAGTGTCAACTGAGCGCATGTTTTTGATTTAAAACTTTGATCTGTCCATTTATCTATCCATTACCCATGTCATCTTTTACGGAGCCAAACCCAGCTGACACTGAATTTAACACTGGTTTTTATTTAATTCTCTGATATTACTGTGTATGTTAACATAACACATTCAGTAACTATATATATATAGTAGGGTTAGTGTTAGGTATTTAAACCCACACTACAGACTTGTCAGGTCATGATAATTAGAATATGCTTTTTTATTTGATACATACAGAGCTTTCTGAGAGAAGGTGGAGCCATGATCTCTACAGTGCAGCTGTAATTCAGTCTAAATAAAAATGAAATTAAATGAAATTGCTTCTTAATCAGTCCCAGATTTATCCAACAAACAGGCATCAACTGATTCTGCTGACAAACAATACAACAATTCTTTGGCCTTTATGAGGTCATTTCAGGTCACACAGTCCAGCACAACTACACAGAACTTTGCTCCAGAGAAATGAGAGATATCCACGCTGGAAATCTCACCAGCTGTTCTCCTCTATAGTTACACTGCTGGAGTGGGACTCCCGTGTGTGTGTGTGTGTGTGTGTGTGTGTTGAGGTGCTCGGTGCTCACTCTGTCCAACAGTATCAAAGGACTTTATGAGGGATTTGACAGTAGCTCCGGGCTCTAAGTCGGCATCTCCACCGGCGTCCGTGGGTGTGGTCGGGATCATGGAGATGCCACACCAGTGACGGCTGTTATCGGTGTCGGACACTCTCACCTCATCACCTTGGGACCTAACAGACAAAATGAACATGGTTGCTGTGCAGAGACAATACACAATACATATACACGAGATAGCATGTGCACTTGTGAACTAGAGACTGGACATTCAAAACCCTCACTTTACTACTTTTCTTCTGTGATTACCTGTTGATTAGAATGAATGTTGTAAAATAGATTAGGTATATTGACAAGATCATGTGACCATAGTTTGAAGTTTGATCTGTAAATAACTTGCAGACACTTTGGAACAAAATCTGAGCAATCCAATCATTGTGACACTTTCTAACCCTGGTGAACTTTGGACTACAGGCTGTAGAGTAAGGGATTTGGGGTGCCTTTATCAGTGATGGATGAGGAATGAATAACAAGTTAGGAATTTGTCTTAAACATTGAACTCAACTCACCTCCAGAGAGTGCAGACTGAGAGAGATACACAACCACAGTTGGACTGGTGTAATTTCATTTATTCATTGACCTAATGAACAACAGTCAAACAGACGTACAATACACTTTTTTGTAATCGTTCACAGGAATAAAGCCAGTCTTTCTGAATCTTTCTTTGAAGAATAAATTAACAGCACATTCACTGTATTGTTCATTAAATGGCTTTACTACAGACAGAAAACGACCTATCACACGGTTACCATCTCATCTTTTTCTCAGTGTTTTTTATATTTATCCAAATGTTTACATTTTGAGCACCAGCGCCTTATTATCTGGTAGAACAATATGGCTTTTAATAAAAATGCACAAACTGAATATCTGTGATAAAAGTTAGACTGTAAGTGGAACCTGAGATCCTGTAACCATATCCCATTATACTACTACTACACAAAGTATTCTGTAAGGGTTTGGCTCAAAGATGAAATAAATCAACCACATGATAAGTGACATATAATTTTTTGGAAAATGTGCGACATGACAGAGTCTGAATATCTGATAAATTAAAAAGGAGGTTGAAGAAATCGCAAAATATATTTCACATGAGTTTTGAGCTTTGAGTGACCTCGGATGTTCAGATAATTGATAGGTGGTTAATTCTATAATCAACCACACAGAAGGTTTGAATTGACTGTATTCAATATACTTATAATGTGGAATGATCCAACTCATTATTTGACATCTGCTTTAAAGGAAAAAAATAATCCCTTCAGGAACCTATAGCACAGTCTTCTTGGTCTTTGACTTAAAATGGACCATCAGCCTTTTGGTTGGTTTAAGGAGAGTAAGAAATGACTCTGAGGTACAGCTGTCAGTGTCTGTGGCAGTTCTAAAATCTAATTTTGGCAGCGCTCTGGATCTGCAAGTATGGCTAACTTCAACATCGTTCTGGTTATTTTATCTGGCAGAGAGAAATAATAATAAACATTACTGTGTAAATTTATGACAGACAAACAAAGCAGACGACACCAGTATATCCACATGGAAGTTACCCGTTTATAGTAACTGTGTGTTCTGTAGTGCCATCTAATGGCTAAATGTGACAATGCATTTAGTTTTACCACAGAACCAAAGACTAAAATAAATTGTTTTGTTTTTGCAGATCATAAATGTCAGGTTTTAAAGAAATAGAGTTCAAAGTAAAATAGTAAAAGAAGAACCACTTAGTTTTTGAGTAATGGACTTTCAAATCTGCTGCGTTGCTGTTGCCTTAAAATACAGATTTTCTGACGTTAGTCTGCCTTTGTTTGGCAGAATGCTGCTGAGAATTTGAACTTTTTCAGCTTTGCCACTGGCTGAACATTTACCAGTATTTTTCATACTTCAGCCTGCTTTTTTCACAGGTCACACACTTTCTATCTTCTCAACTCTCTAAAAAGGCACAAAGCAGCTTCGCACAGTATAAAAAGGAGAGTCTCTCAAACTTATGGCATTTCTTCAACACAAGTTGAGAAAATTTACAAACATAGAGTACATTCATTGAGAAATAAAAACACAGTATTATTATTCAAAAGGTTCCAAAATGTAAAGATGTGGAGAAATGGAAACCAGACTGTGTGTTATGAGACTGTGTAACTGCATCTACACAATGAGACTGGTTTACCACGTTACATTTTGAATGACACAGAAAGCTATTAAGTGCAATGATAACACTGTCTTCACTTGGTGCTGAGGTGGAAGGCACTTCTCTAGTGCCCCTCAACTGCAGTCTTCGTATCAAAAGTGGCTCCAGTGCTTATTCTGAAAAGAAAAAAATAAGGAAGATGAACGACTGTATACAATTACTGTACGCAAACTATTTTAAACAATTAAATTTACATGGGCATAGTACATATGCAGCAAAAATAGAGACATTTCTTCTCAATAATGTTGTTATGAAATGCAGACCTCTGGGCACTGTTGACTTTTAAAAACTGCTCCATGCATACCTCATTGGATTAATAAGGTCACTCATAATGTCAAGTGTGATTAAATCACCCGGTGATGAAGACGCTATGCAAATGTATCTGAAGCAGATGATGCATAGCATGAGTTTAATCCAGTCATGCCGTGCAGACCATCCTGCTATTTCACCAAAAACGTAGGAGGGTTATTCATCCAAAGAACAGCAGGTGGCACCAGATACATCTACTTGAATGGTAAGTTTAAAGAACCAGGCAAAGCAAATCAAAAGGAGAAGACAGTCCTGGAGGTGCAGTCAGCCACCATAAGGAAAGACAGACAGAGTTGACAGGTTGAAGCAGCAACACAAAGCCAAACACAGATAGGAAGGTCAGTGAGCAGCAGCAGCACACAGGGCAGGGAGAGGGAGAGGCAGGCTGGCTGAGAGAGGGCTGACAGGGCAGGGGACTCACCTGGACTTTACATAGGGAGGCTTGTCAGAGGGACATCTTTGACAGAGTCGTCACAGGGAGCTGCTGGAGGTGGGGAGCGGACGTAGCGTAACAGCTAATCTTGGGGAAAGTTTGCTGATTTAGCCATGGTCTAAAACCAGTAATATACGTAATATCTAACTATATATTTATAATTATATTCACAAGGACTGCATGGAATTAGAACAAGAAATATCTGGTTTTAAACCAAATATTACCATGTTTGAAATACTAAAACTGCTCTCATGAGATTTGTAAGGTGATACAGTATGAATGACAATGTTTCAAGTTGAAATCATTTAGAGACCATTAGACCTACATGAAGGTAAGAGACCATTTAGAGACTGGCCAAACATAAACAGAGTAATATATAGTAGCAGATATAAGCAGACTTTGCCACAGGTACAAAGTATATCGACCTGGCATGATAATGAAAGGGGACAACACTGTCAAAAACACCATGGCATTTGCACGTTCAAACACTTATATACAGTTTACTCACACACAAACCAATGCCACGCTCTTTAAAAAAACATCAGTCACATTACTGCATGGCCACAGTGCAACAACACTACATGAACCTTAAATAGCATGATACATTGGTGTGGGATATTTTCAAAGAGAGACAGTGTTACACTGGCTTCAGTGTTGCATTGTAAAACACTTGGATCAGAGCAGTGTCTGTGCATTGAGCAGATCCACCACAGCATCTGCCTGCTCATATAATAATAACCTCCTCTAATAAATATACTGCAGGTTATTATGATGTATGAGGTTTGAATGTTACTAGAGGTCAATGGTCAGTGTGGAAGAGGGAGACAGAGAGGGCAGCAGCTTAAAGGAGTAGAATACAGAGAGGGAAATACCACAGGAGACTGCTCATTTACCAACAGAGTCTGCCAAGTCCTAGGAAGCTGAACTCTGAAAGATTTAATCTTGTGAAATACCAAGATATGTACCAAATAATGTTATCCTGCCTTAATACCAGATAGGAATTTTAGAAGCCTCTTAAGCAAGAGATTCTTGGGAGAAAAAATTATAATCTCTCTGTTTGTATTACATGTATAAAACATGGCACTGAATGAGGATATGGCAAGACTCTGGCAGGTATCTCATCTCCACACTGTGTTGAGAGAGAAAGGAACTGCAGCCCAATGCTAAACAAGGGGAGCCCAGGGGGGTGGGGTTGAGGGGGGGAGTGGTGTAGTATGGTGAAGATGGTACCTGACTCCCTGCAGGGCCTCTAGATCTGCAGAAAGCTTTGCACTGCGATCCTGCTCTTCCTGCAGCTGCCTCCTGAGTGCACGCAGCTCCTGCTGAGCCTCCACTTTGATGTCATTGGCCACCACCACTGCAGTCTGGAGGTCCGCCTGGAACCGTCGCCACTCCTCTTTTTCATCCTAAAGACACAAATATATGGATGTGTATTGTACAGGTAGATCCACATATAGACAAACATAGTCAGTAATCATCAGCAGACACAGGAAATGATTGCAGAGCCTTTGGATTTAGCTGAGTATCAGCTATCCTAAAATAAAGTTTAACAGATGAATGAAATCTGATGGTTACAAATGACACACAAACCATTATAACTTCTTATGTTTTTTTTTTACTGAAGACACTGGTAAATCGTTTACAGTTTAGGCTGGAAAAAACTATATGAACCTGAATGATTCTGTTATGACTGTGGCTGTTGGTGTTAACAACAGCATCTGTGGAAGTAAAACATTATCTCAAACCAGATTTCAGATAACTCCCACCATTTCAAAACAGGGGAAAAAAAGAAAAACACTCTTTGGATCTGAACAACAAAAGAGAAGCAGAATAACAGGTGCACTTTGGTTTGCAGCAGACAACAGGAGTTATCTCTTGGCACCAAGGCAAAAATATGTAGGTCTATATTCAGTGTTGTTAAAGCAAAGATCAGAACTTTGCAGATTACAATGTTTTTGGCTATGTAGCCACTACATTAAAGGCTTTGTACTGGATAATGTTTTCTACTGGCGTACCTTGACTTCTCTTGGGAATTCATGTATTCCAAACTTATATTTTCATATTTTCAAATCAGCATCTAGTCAGACTCAGGTTTCCACCAATAAAGAGTCAGGAAACAACATGACAAAATAAAAAGTTTCAAAGATCACTGGATAAGCACTGTAGAAAATTAATATCAAGGAGGAGACTGAAGTCCAGAAGATGGTGTCTGGTACACTTGATAATGGCAGATATTTTAAAAATACTGATGATCACAGAAGAATACCATGGAGAAAACCAGTGCCTGCCAAAAAATACATAGTGAACAGCCTACCTGCATGTTCCACAATGCTACTGGAACAATACCCGGTGGAAAGATTCCTCCAAGGTCAAACATTTTGGCAAAAAGACAGGGAAAAACTGAGCGCTAGAACATCATCCTGAACATCATCCTGATCTTAAAGTGATACTCCACCTAAAATGTGTTGTTGGAGTATTTCTAATTCAGCCATATATGGATGATGGCTGGCTGTAAGCAGATGTTCACTTGAATTTAGTCAACAAACTTTTTGGCAGGAAAAGGAATCAAATCTTTCACAACACCTTTTCAATCTATAACTGAAACATAGTTCACTTTTCTGCTGTTCATACTAATTTTTTCCCATTTTCATTTCTAAGGCATCTGAGGGTAGACAGAGAGAGACAGGAAGTAGTAGTACAAATGTAATATACATAAAAACTGCTTTAATGACTGATTTAAAAAAAAGGGAGTGTATGTTGCTTGTCAAGCTTTCTTACCTTCATCTGTCTACTTAAGACTTTCAGTTGTCGCTCTGCTTCAACTTTCTGCTCCTCCAGCTTTTTAACAAGATCTGCAATGACAAAGTCAAGGTTTCTGAGAACCACTTACCACTGTACACTGCATACTGCAGAATTTAAGAATTAAACATTGTATAGCAGCCACTTTATAACATAATGGTTCATATAAAGTGACTGTTGTTTCTGGACATTATTAGATTTGTCTAGAAATGTTTGTCATTGCAATCATAATGATAGACCAATCTGAACAGCCATGATTTATAGACATTTAGTCTGTAGAAGTGCAGCATAATGTATCTGGCTATACAACATTTGCCAGCTGCACTAACAGGAAGTCATGTGTTAAAGTCTGCACTAATTTTGCATCTCATTTTCATATACATTCAATTGCTAGTCTATTATAGGGTTATTTATATGGTGCACCACACTTAAACTAATACAATCTATTACACCAGATGTGCTATAAATTTTACCTTCATGTAGGTTATAATGTCAAGTTTTTGGTGGAACTTTATGGTCATTTTGAAGGTGTTTCTAATATTCTGTCCACCCCATTTAGATAAATGAGAATACATTAAATATCAGAAATCACTGATGATTCATATGTGTAGATTACATTTAAGACTGCAGAGCCACAGAGAACTGAGCAGCAAGTGAAATTAACATACTCTCCATGTCCAGGACAGCTTGGTTGGTGTGACAGTTGACAGCTCTCTGTTGCTCCACCTGGTCCTCCAGTTCAAAGATGGTCTCCTTCAGCTCCTTCACCTGGTTCTCAGCCTGGATCCCAGTTTCCTCCAGGGAAGTAACCTGACTGCTGAGCTCCTGCTCCCTCCTCTCAGCCCACTCCTGAACCTGCTGGCATTTGGCCTCCACCTGTGTGTGTGCGCACATTTGTGAGATTACAATGGGTTTAGTGCAGAAATGGGTTTAAACAAAGAGGCAGTGTTTCTTGTTACAGTGATTGGCTGGCTGGCTGTCACTGCTCTGATTAGATGGGAACACTTAAGTCACCTTTGGAACAAGAAAAGACAATTTATGACATTTTCCAGACATCTTTGTGGTACAGTGTTTCAGTTTAATCGTGACAGTGCTTTTATACACCCCTATCTTTTCATAGAAAAAGGGTAAATGTAATAACTTAATAAAAGCTGTTATACTGAAGACCACATAGTATGGTTTACACAACCATGTCTGACAATAACCATAAATAGATGTCATGACATGGACTCATGGAAATAAGAGTTCAGTACTCTGCGTCACTGTGTTATTTGCTCCAACTACTGAGGCTGAAGTCAGTGTACCATGAGGATTGCAGTCATCCTGAGAGATGGCTCTGTAAAGCAGATCTCTGTAAGCATAATATACTAAAACAAGTTAATGATCTAGTTATGCAGGACACTCTGGCTCTAATAGATTAAGATGTTCGTGAGTGAAGTTATGGAGCGGCCTCACCCTCACACTCACGTGGCAGAGGACACAAGTGTGACTCAGAGGGTCACATACTGATGAACCGCCCTACTGTTGGCATCACAGTCACAGTCCAACAATGACTACATCACTACATTGACGGTGACACGCCTTACTTTGGAGTGACAACCACCAAAATGACCAAAATGAGCCCCTCTGGTGTTTGTGGTGATGAAGGGGAAAACCAAAGTGACTAGCGAGCAACATATGAAAACTGTTTTGAGTGAAAATGAGTTCATATGTTGTGGTGGTGAAGAAAAGTACCCAATACCAGCTGTGAACCCTGTTTAATGGTCATTATCAAACCCTTGTGGAAGATGTGTGTCCTCTTACTCACATTCAATTTGTAGTGATTGAGCCAAGAATTGTCATGGTCGCCCACTTGACTCACATTTTCTAATCATTAGCATCAGTTATGTGCTATTACCAGAAAAATACATTTTAGTGTCTTTCAATGCAATTCCAAAAATGTCTGCATTACAAGTAGAGCATCTGAACAAAAATCAATAAACAGTTTCTATACAAGTGAGGTGTTTGCTTTGCTTTCAGAGATTCCTGAAGGCTTTGTGGAACCATTTAGTACAACAGAATTAAAGCAACTGAGTGGCAAATATTTCAGCTGCACAGAGTTCTAACTAGGAAACTGTCCAGTTTTAAACAAGGTCATATAAATACTCGCTGACAACATCTGTCTCCAAATATTGCCTCCAAACAAACAACATGATTCAATGAAAAATACTAATGTTTGCTGTGGCATTCTCACTGAATCTGTGAGTAGCTCTTAAACAGAATTACATGGAAACTGAGCTGTAACCTTGCATCCGTCCTACCTTGGCCATTGCGGCTTGCACATGCTCAGTCTCAGCCTGGGCCTGTAGCAGCTCCTGCCTCAGCTCTGTCAGCTCCACTTCCAGCCTGTCTCTCTCAGTGTGGGCCGTCTTCAGCAGGCTCTGCAGCTCTGTGCTGTCACTGGCGCTTTGCATGGCCTTCAGCTCACCCACCTTTTGTCTCTCAATGTCAACCTGCGCCTTCAGTCTACTGTTTTCCAGTCTGAGACAGTCTGCTGTCGCCTTCTGCTCCTCTGCAGCTTGTGCTGCCTGACCTCTGACTTCCAGCTCCTTGTCCAGCTGAGCCCGCAGCCTGTCCATCTCCTCTCTGAGGAAGCACACCTGGCCCTGGGCCTCCTGGTGCTCCTCCTCCAGAGCCCGCAGGCTGCCTGTCAGCTGTTGCTGGATGTCCACCAGCTTCTCCCGTTCAAAGCGTGAGCTCTCCACCAGCTCCGCATACCTCTGCTCCAGCTCGGCCAGCCGAGGCCCTTGGCTACCCAGCTCTTCCTCCCTCTGGGCCTGAGTTTGGGCTTGCTCCTGAAGTCGGACAGCCAGCGCCTCATTCTTCTGGGCCAGCACCTCCAGACGTTCTCTCTGCTGTTGAAGTGAGGTTTGCAGGAGGCGCTTCTCCTCAGCCAGGCGCTCGTTCTCAGCCGTCAACTCCTGCACCACTTGCTGCTGGTCAGCCAGCTCCTGCAGAGTTGCCTGCAGCTCCTCTGCTGTGCTGTGGTGGCTCTCCTCCATTTTGTGAATCTGTTCTGTTAGGCTCTGTACTGACACATCCTGCCCCTGTGCATTGGTTACTGCCCCTGCTGCAACAACCTCACCACTGGCACCACTGCTCACGGATTCGGAGCATGATGGGATCTTCTCAAACTCTGAAGAGTCTGGAGATGGTGAGTCCTTGGTGATGTCAGACCCGGAAGAGACAGAGGTTTTAAGTGGGCTGGCAGTAGAAGGGAGACTGTCTTGTTGTGGACCTGAGGAGTCTGAGGGCAGTCCATTCACCAAAGGCTTAGAGGGGGAATTTGTGTTTGCACTAGAAAGCGGAGAAGCTTCTAAGCAAAGCAGCTTCTCCTTCAGCAGCTGGTTCTCCTCCCTGAGCGCAGCCAGCTCTCTTTGAAACTTCCCGTTCTTCTCTCTCAGCTCCCCAACCAGCACAAGGGCCTCAGTCATCTGTCCCTGCTCCCGATCTACAGCAGGCTCTTGGCGGGAGACAGAATTGGGTGAGGGTGAGGAGGAAGCAGTGGAGGCCTTACCTTTACAGCGCTGCAACTCCATCCTGAGATTGCTGATCTCTAAGTCTTTAGCTTTGGCCTCAGCCAGCAGCTCTTTCACCTGGCACTCCAGAAGGCCTTTTTCTTGGACCTCTGCATCTCCGCGGGACTTGGTTGAACTGCGTGTCTGCTTTGCCAGGGTGGAGAGGCTGGACGTGCTGGCACTGGAAACCATCCTCTTAGTGGAAGAGCTCCTCAGCTGGTCCCTCAGAGAGATGCGGTCTCTTGTTATGGTTGATGGGATTTCTCTGGGGGCTGGAATACCGGACTTCTTGGCTGCTTGAACACCTGCAACACAGACCAAAATGACACATGCATATTGAGACAGTGTTCAAGTATTTAAGTGATCAAATCGAAATTTACCTAAGTCCATTCACAAAGGAGCTTTTGGAGATATCAGATTTATAATTGTAAATATAATATGAAAAAGGAAATTTTACCCGCCAAGCCTGTTTTTGCAGGCTAGTACATGAGTCATAAAGGCTTATCACTATGCGACTATCAAATCCGTTTTAATATCTCAAAACCTTATGTGGACATAATAACTGTGACCGACATTCAACAAAAAAAAAATCGACATTATCAATCAAAAGATACATAAAAGGCAAAAGCTGCTACAATACATGAAAACTTAACAGTAACTATACATGCATGTACAAAATATTTCTAAGGTCATAATATGCTAATTGTGAACGATCACATCAGATACACATGTAATTCTAGTGTGACATATGCATTTAAAATCAAATTAACATGAATATCCACAACACAAACTCCAGTCCAAATTCCAAATCCAAAGTTTCAATGATGAAACTTTTCTCAGTAGAATTACTGTACAGCAGTCTTGACACTGACAAGGGAAGGTTAATGGAATCAGCATACAGACGTGCTGGGACCATGAATTTGTTAACATTGTGTAATGACACTAATTGAATAGACAGTGTGTCTCATTCAGATGACTTGTATTATTCAGCAGTTTCATGTTGCTGGTCACTGTACCCTATTCACATATTCTCTGTTTGGACAACAGAGCATCTGCCTGGCACTGTCTGTCTGTTGCTGTCTGTGGTCATTCATTGTCACAGCAGAGCTTAACTGTGGCATTTCAAAAGGCATCAGCGTGGGCCGCTGGCGCAAGCCTTTTCTAGACCCCTCTCAAATATGAAGAGTATTTACTGATGCCTGGCGTGAGCTGGGTGCCACCTCAAAACAGTTTTTTGTGTGTTTTTCAGATCATCAGCAAACAGCGATGCCGACACAAGAGGGTTTCTTGTTTCAAAGGGTGACAAAGGTTCCTGTGCAAGTGGCGCGTTCATGCACAAAGCAGCTTAAGCAGTGCACAGACAAAGACAGCACTGTGTCTCCCACATGCATACATCATAATCAAAACCCACAGAGCAGAGGCTAGACAGACAGCCTGTATGAGGAGATAGACAGCGCATCACCCTGAGCAACATGTGCACACGCTTAGAGTACACACACACACACACAATCCACAAACAAATGTCCTAGTTTGGAATGGAAATCCTATACCCCTGTGGGCTCTTTAAGTACTCTGCCATTGATAGGCACTTTGCACAGACTATCCCCTTATTGAATAAACTGGTGACTGTGGCAGAAGCTGCCAACACTGGCACAATTTTGGGGGAACAAAGCCGTTTAACATTCCCAGAGTGTGCAGCTGTGGCTGAGAAATCTTTAAGTAGAGAGGTAAAGACACATCACTGGTATGAAAGTAAAATCATGAGTATATGTAGATTTAAAGCAAAAGCAAAACATTATAATGATGACCAAAACACAAAAGTTCAGAAAATCAGGCTATAAACATGTAAAATCAGACTCTCGGCTCCATCAGCTCTGAATGTCACTAAGATAAGACTCTCAGTTAAAAGCCGCTCTTTTAAAAGTACTCCAACCTGCTCGGATTGAATGCTGAGATTCATATTAACAGAGGAAGCACTCCATCCCAATCAGATAAATTTGCTACCGGACAGGCCTGCACTTCACAAAGAACCAGAGTGCCATTAAAAATCTACAGTCACTTTTCTCTGCACTTCACAGAAGATGAATCCATGACTGACAGAATGGGGACAGCATGCGCTCCTAAATTATGTACTGTCACATGGAAATTGTTAACACCAAATCAGCACTGTGTGTTATAAATGATTATTTACTATGCGCTACAGGAAGCATCATCCAGACAGAGCAGAAAAAGAAAGAAACACAGAGCAGTTCATGTCTATTCTATGGCCACTTGTTATATTCTCATTAAAGGTGGCAATAAAGAGAGGGACAATAGGTCCTTGTTAGAAAGAGAGAGAGGAGTCCAATGTGATTAGGATCAGTCCATTCCCATGAGGATGAGTGATGCCAGGACTGGGACTGTGGGACAGCCTTTTCATTGGCTGTTCCTTCATATTCTGTTTTCCTCTTGCTCTTAGTGAATAAAACCCAGATGGAGCACATGAACTCACTCATCTTTAGATCGCCCACCTCTTTAACCATGACATCACCACAGCTGCTTAATGTGCACAGAGAAATGACACCAGTCTGGATGCCAGGAGCCAGCACATGCAAGACAGCAGGATCTTTAAGAGCCACAATAGAGTGTCAAATAGTTAGAGACGCTCAGAAATGGACACCAAAGCCTTATAGCAGAATTGGCTTTAGCCTGTATCTAGAATGCATGACCAAATATATTCAATCAAAAACCACTGATGTTTTTTCCATCTGTACCAGCCATTGCAAATAGCAAAATGTATTTTTGTAGAACAAATGCAGGTGCAGAACAGGTTCTTAAGGTCATTAGGTGTTTTTCATACAATATGATTCTATTGGCTCTTGTATTAAGTAACTTACTCCCAGAAAGAAAGATTCTAAAAATGTCATTTCCACAATTGGTTAAATGCTTGAGGTCCCCCTTGAAAATGTGATGATGTGTCTCAAGGGGTTCATCCTCAGATTAAACCTTTAATTATGATTAACGTTGGCTGTAAAACCAATATTAGACCAGAAAAACAACACTGTTTTATAAGGTTGAGATGACTCCACCTAAACTGACACTAAGAGGGCAGGAGATAATAGATCACTGAAACTAAATTTGCCAACTTTTGGCTAAACACATTTGAACTTGATAACTAGATACCAAAAAAGTCTCTTTAATCTGTTTGACATCCATTTTGAACAATCTCAAATGGTCAGTGATGAAACTGAGAGAAGCCTTTCTCTTATTCAAGCGCTAGAGCTGGGATACTCCTGAAAGAGACACTTAATCTCCAATTGCTCTAACAGAGCTGCTCAGCACCTGCTAAAGACTCCCAAGAGAGAATGTGGATAAGATTAACTGTGGAGAACACAAAGTCTCAAATATACAAACCAAGCCAAATACACTGCAGACAAACAATAAAAGTTACTAACAAAAAGTCCACCTTAACACAAAATTTACACGCTAAGTTACAGTCCAACAGTTCAGCCAAAACAATATTAGTGGGTGTAAAGCACAAGAAAACACAATGGAAATGTTTGTTTGAAATGTTGTTTCAGATTTAATGAACTGAAATTTGTGATGTTCAACAGAGCACAGGAGCTACATTTCTTGGTCTTCATAGAAAATTATTTCTACTAAAGGGGCACAAGTGCAAATCCTTCTTTCACAAATCAAAGCAACAATAACCGAGACCAAGGTGGCTAAGACTTAGTTCAGTCTTAATTTAGTGCCGTCTTCGATGTAGGCCGGCTCAGGTCCAGGACCATTTATAGCTACCTCTGAGAAGCACTAAATCTGTGAAAAGGAGTGGAATGGGCAGTTAAACGGCTCACTGAGGAGCTTTCCTCCTCTAGCAAGGAATAAATCCTCATGCAGTCTGAGAAGTCTAGCTCTTATTGATAACAAAGTACAGAAGAAAATCACTTCCACCTAAAGATTGTTATTTTTATATAAGGAACTGTTTTACAGTCCCTCTTCTCAAATGCTAAAGAAAAATCATTGATGAATACACAGAATGAAGAAAACTTTTACAAAGTTTTACTGACTGTTCAGACAGTTTAGACAAAAACAGACCTGCTGCCAAGTTTAATAAACCTGACTGTGCAACCGAGCACATTAAATGATTGTGTTGCTTGCATTGTACTAATTATCTAATTGAATCACATAGACTGACTTCCAGAAATCCAAAGGCGTTCAGTTATTTCATGGGAAGTCAGCTCCCTGATCACAGTAATGGACTATGCTGGCTTCTTTCTTTCTAATGAAGATAAGCTTTCAAATCACAGCAGGAGCCATGTGGCTGGACACAGTCCAGCACCAGCCAGTTAACTGCAGCCAGCCTGCCAGCCAGCCAAGAGGTGACAGAGTACATTGTGAGCAAAGTGCATAGAGTCTTCAATTTACAGTTGAGGAAGGTCATGGGTGAGGAGTCATGATGAATTAATGACTGCAGGTGGTCAAGTGTCAGAGAGTTGGCACCTAAAATGACGCACTAGCTTCGTCACCACCAAACAAGCTTTGGATGGGAATCTCTGGCTGCCTCTCCTTCTTCCCTTCTGGGTTCCAGGAAATGTGCTGTGTGTTTTTGTCAGTCAGATGGAAGTGGAGAGGAGAGACAGAAAACCTGGTCTGTGTTCCTGGCCTTCCTGTTGTCTGACTGACGTGGCATGAAATAGGTCAATAGGCGCCCACCGGTCAGTTGCTGGGCATTCCTTTCCTCTTACTGGAGTGGAAGATAGACAGAACCCTGGCTCCATGGCTGCCACAGTGGCTGAGCAGAGATTAGCCTGGGTGGTACTGTAACCTGCATCACAACAGTCCAATATGCCACTGAAAACCATTAAAGCACCACTTGTTGATAAAATTGCTCAACTGTGGTATGATACTGTACACAACTCCAAAATCAGAAGTTAGATTAATAACCAATTCTGTAACAAAGTTTACCCCACTTTGTGAATGAAGCTACAATCCTTAAAAAGAGGCTGAAATCTATTCACAGTGTAGGGCAATAAATCATATGCAAGGTGATAAATAAATAAGGAAACAGATAATACATGACAACAGAAGTTCCATGGATCCATGTCAAACAAGGACAACCAGATTTAACATGAGGAAATCAGTGTCTGTGTTTGCAATAGTCAGCTGCGTAAACCAGATATACTGTACACTATCCCCAAGCTTCAGAGATTTACTGAAGCTGATGACAGTCTTCACCTGTCTTGAAAACTGACTTTAGAGACTGACTACGCAAAGGATTTGAATGGTTGTTTGCATTTGGGATAAGTTCATAACAGAATCCAGATTTGTTTGAGATTCTTTGGGGATTTTTTTCTCTTCTGCCATCAGATGAATGGAGGTGCTATTGTGCAATAACACAAAGGGCTCCATTCAAACTCATATATATGCAAACGCATCACTACAAAACCGATTCCAAAGCACTAGGACAGATATGCATGAAGTCAAACAAAATTATCATATTTAATATTTTGTGGAAAGTGCTTTGTAGTCAATGACTTGCCCAAAGCATTTAGTCTGGTCTTCATCAGGTGGAATGTAGCTCAGTTATACTGAGATCAGGTACTGACTCGGCCATTTGAGGACATTCCATCTCTTTGGCTTGAAAAGCTCCTCGGTTACTTTGGCTGTACGTTAATGATTGTTGTCCTGCTGAATAATGCAACGTCAACCAATGAGTTTTGATGCATTTTGCGGAGTCTGAGCTTTTTACCTCTACATTCATCCTGTTCTCTCAGCAGTGAAATCACCAATAAATTCCAGCAGTATTGCAAGACTTCATTCCAGTGTGTCAGCTCCACTGGAGCCGTACATGCCCAAACAACAACAGAACCAGCACCATGTTTGACAGATGAGGTGGTGTCTCTGGGTCATGGGCTGTTCCTCTTTTAACTACACACATTCCTCTTTCAATCATTTTGATAGAGGTTGATTTTTGTTTCATCAGACCACACAACTTTGTTAACTTTGTTCTAGAACTGCAGCCTGTCCTTTCTGTGTCTGTAGCTTATCAAAGGTTTGCCTGTCTTGATTGTTGATGAGAAAACATGTATGCCCACATCCTGGAGAGCTTTCTTATTTTCTGCAGTCATAAAGGGGTTTTTCTTCAACATGCAAATAATTTTATAGTCGTCTGCGCCTCAGTCAGCCCATTTGCCATTTTTTGTTTTTTCCGCCTCAACTGTTGATTGATTGTGGCAAACCAGCTACTCACATGGTCACCCACCCCTTCAGTCCTTATATTGAAAGACAAGTCCGAATCACATCTGAGCTTTTTCCGACAAACATTTTGTAACTAAATATCCAATAACTTTTGAACCTTTGCAACCTGGGCTCTATATATATATATGTGTGTGTGTGTGTGTGTGTGTGTGTGTATATATGTCAAAAGCATTAATTATGCCAAACCTTCTCCGTAAGCAGGAATGCAGTAAAACACCTTATACACTCTAAGTCTGAAGTCACTGCACTGTGATTCTCATGTCAGCAGGCGGCATGTTAATCAAACGGGCCGACAACTGACCAAGCAAACCTTCCACCCTGCCTTTAAAAAACGGCGTGCAGTATTGCAAGACTTCATTGTGTATTTAAGCTGAGCTGCTTGTTTCTGCCTGAAAAGTGAACAGCTCTGTGCCTCTTCTGCAGCGCAGCATGAAAGTGCAGCATGAGAGCTGGCAAGCCGCAGAGGGCCACTTGGCCTGGGTTCTTTGGCTCCTTTAATCATTTTGATTGAATCATTTTAACTGGCCTGCATGCTAAGACTTTTAACACTGTGTCCTTATGCTGATCCACTCTGCTTTACACTACTTATGGAGCCAATACCCTACAGAGATATCCAATAGCACGGCCCATGAGCTGGCCAACTGAGAGAGAGAAAATTTCTTTATGCTCCAAATGGAAAACAGTTTAACACAGTGCTCCCTGAAGGAATAATAATATGCCATTTACATGATTGCAGGTTTATAGGATCAGTGTATGTGATGGGTAACAGGTTGTAATGAGTACATTGCTAAACTTAGCTTTAAGCTCCTGATGATTTCGATCCTAGCCTTATACCTTTACAATAAACATTACAAGACTTGGGATGTATTAGGAGTTTGTGTTTTACTTTCCTGGATTGACCACAAAAAGGATTTAAAAATAAATTCTGTGGAAAGATTAAGCTGCAGAAAGGAAAGGGATTTACAAAAAGGTCAAAAAACAACATCAGCCCCTAATCTCAACCAGCATTTAGGTACTGTGGCTTTCCACTGACCACAGTTTAAGTCCTAACCAACAGAGAGGCCCCCCAACTCTGCATACGGGCTCAATAACACCAGTGCTTGTAAAAGCAACATTTTGGACAAGGCCTGTAGTGCATTCAAGTTCAGTTCAGTTTGGTGAACTTTTACATGATAATTCACACAATCTTGTCAATCCCTGACCTCAGAGAGGACCAAAGAGTCCTAAGAGGAAGCTATCAACAGGCAAGAAGTCTCTACACCTTCAAGCTTCCAGCACCATCTTTTTGTGAGGATGTGATAATGAATGTTACTGTGTCACTTTCTGAAGTAACTGGGCAAAATATAACACACATAATCAATAAAATGACACAGAATAATCCTAATTTATAGTGGTACTATAGTGCTATGACCTTTCTTTAGGCTGTTGTTCTCAACACAGAAACAGCGCTGGGTAGCAGACAGCAGAACCAAAATTCACAGAAGCCCAAGATTACCATCCTCATAGAGGGGATGAACCACAGGCAGCTGCTGACAGATATATAAACCACATTAGGACAAGTTTAATTTGGAATGCATTGAACACACAGTCACAGGCCTAGTGGCTTAAATGTCAGATCCAGCTAACACGTTTTTTAGGGTGTCCGTTTCATACACACATTGTTTGTTGCTCTACCATACATTACTGATCTTTTGTAATCTCAGGCCTGAAAGATATAATGAACCAACTTTGATGTTCAGGGTATAGTCTCCAGTTACACAAACAGGACATTTAAACAGTACACGCCTCCCTCTGCAAACACAAAGCACTGTGGAATGGCCGGTGTGTTTATTGTACCAACTGCTAACTGCCATGGAAAGTATGACTGATGTAACTTCCTCACAGTGTCCCAGCTATCAGAATTTGGACAAACTTGTTTCCTCAAGTTGTATCCCTGCTCTACGTCAATTTGCTCTCTGATACAGTGTTGAGATGGCACAGTAATCTATGAGGTTCCACATTCTTTGGCCTGTTGCTCACTGTGGTGTCAAAGTCTGCTGTGCATGGGAGCAGTGCCCACCAGGCACAATGAATCACTGCTTCACCAGACATAATAGTGGACAGATAAGCATTCAGGATCAGTGTTAATGCCTTGACTCATGGATCTTGGCTGTTTTTAAACATCATATGAGGGGAATGGGTCAACTCAGGCATGGTCTTAGGATATTATTTTCAGTGCTATGATAAATATGTTAGCAAGATGGCTGCTCAACAACAACAATCTCAACAAGCAACAATATCCCTGGGAAAGGGAAATACACAGACACAGACACAGACACACACACACACACACAGACAGACAGACAGACAGACACACAGACACAGACACAGACACACACACACACACGCACACGCACACACGCGCGCGCACACACACACACACACACACACACAAAACTATGATTGGAATTTCATTCCATGTACCAATTAAAAGGTATTGGTTGTCCCACCCCAAAAGATACAACAAAGCTAACAGCAGACTGTTGGAAATGTCATTCAAGTATAGTCTACACACCCACATATCCTGAGAGGTACTCTAATTAAATAGATTAAGCGAAAACACCGGTGTTGGTGGACCATGACTGTGTGCTTTAAAAACACAGGAAGAGCATGAATATATTCAGAAGTGGAAGTACCCAGTAAACAGCAGAGGGAAATTATTAGCCGTTATAATTATTTCATATGTAAAACAGTCCTAAAAAGGTAAGGATAAATATTAAATTCAAGAAATTATACAATTTCATACATAGCTTGGATGTCTTTATCTGACCTTAGTTTTTGGGCCCATACCAGCACTCATTAAAATTATAAATAACTTAATGTTGCTGTGCTGCCAGTAACAGTGAACAGAAAGAACCATGTTATTCCAATGACAACACGCTTATTGCTACATTTATAGCACCCCCTGCTTTCAAAAAACACTATGCCTTTCCATGTTTTTGGCAGCATCCTCAAACATTACAGCTGCCTTCAGGCATCCTGATCAAACTTCTGGAGAAACCACAATTGTCTGAAATTTCCCATTTTTGACCATGTGGAAGTCACAACGATCTATTTTACCCGACTACACAAACATGTTTTCATTCCTTTTATCCTGGTCCCAAATGGGTACGACTGACTGAGTTGTAGCCCTGAAAATAGACCCACTGTTATTGGACTATATTTTACTGAAAAATCATCAGCAGCCGACAACATACTGACCACAGACTCTGGTCTTGGCCGATCTCCTGATGAGCCAGTGGGGAGACAGGAAGGCTCGTTGTAGTAGCCGTCAGTGTAGTTTGGTGCTGATAACAACCTCCTTATCACTGCAGCAGACAGCTTACTCCTTAGCCTGCCACTTCAGAGATAACACCATCAATCACTTATGAACAAATTCCTCCTGTTCCCACGTTTCTTTCCCTTCTTCCAGCACCAGAACTGTTAGTCTACTTTCCAGGCCCAAAGTCTGACAAACCTCAGCTGGCTATGTTTCACTGTCTGGCTGGAAGGAAGACTATTGTGAAGTTTACAAACTTCACTGTCCTTGTTCATCACTCCATTGGTCTTCATCAAAGCAATGAACCCCTGCTTCAATTCAAGGTTTAAAAGTCTGTATGCCTATTAACATACTTCCACCTTGTGAAAAACAGTTTCAAGGTCTTTTGTGTCCTTGGCCTCAACACTCTTAGATCTACAGCTTCATGTTCATGAGTGGGCATATTGAAAAATCAAGCCATTTAACGATCAATTCTAATTTACTATAGAGGCTCATTCGAGAAAATGGAGTGGATTTTTAAGAATAACAGTCAATCAATTGACAATGTAGCTGACTGCTTCATTTCATAATGGAGGTTCATGTGGGAGGGTGGACTGAGGATCACGGAGTACTGTATCAAGCAGGGTTTAAATATTTTTCATAGCCTGGAAAACATGATCAATTATACGACAAACATTCTACTCTGGCTCATTTCATGTTCAACCCTGTGTACTTCCTCATACTACCTGTGTGCACCAATCTCATAATTATTTTGTACCAAGAGTAATATTTAACAACAAGCAGCCCACTTTTGCATACTAAATACAGGATAATTAGTGAAATAAAAAAAATGTAATATTAGCTTCCTTTGTTCCTACTTTTTAACTCAGCACTCAAAAATCTTTTGTTTTGTGTATAACGTATTAACTGTGCACTGTACACTGTGTGTCTGTGTGTGCGCGTGGAGAAGAAACTGGGAGCTAATCTTTTCAAGCATGCAGCAGCTTGCCACCATTGCCTTCCAATCTGAGCCTACTGTGCTCTATCTTCAAGCAACACATGCCACTGCTATGAAATGATGCAGCTTAAACACCCACTCCTGATAAAATACTCCACTATGGTCTTGTGTGTATGGGCGTGTGTTTGTGTGTGTCCATGCTTGTTGCCCTAGCAAGCCACCTGACTCTGGTCTATACAGCATCTATTTTTGTTGGGATGGAAACATGCAAATATAATGACATAACAGTGATTATATGCTCTGTGTGTACAAATACACTGTCTATACATATGTGTACAAATATGAGGAGACTCATAGACTCGCATATACACAAGAACACATATTAAGATGCAAATGCTTGTTTTGTTTAAGAAATTCAGAGAGGTTACAAAGAGATGGAAGAGCTCGGTTGTCTTACGATGAGTGTGAAGTTGCTGCTGAGCGCAGTTCAGAAGCACTTTGAAATGGAAATCTTACGGAGGTGCAGTGAGCTCGGGGCAGTGGAGGGGATGTGAGCCTGAGACTGATGATAACATCTCCTCTGGCAGCTTCCCTCATGCTTACTGTCAGGCACTCACTCAGCACTTTCCCCCCGCCCATATATGAATATCTACACACAGGTGCAAACACACACACACAGACCTGCACTGACTGAATACAGGAACTAAAACACACCATAACCACCATAACTACAGACACAAAAAGTGTGAAC
The DNA here is from genome assembly GCF_001640805.2 of Lates calcarifer. Lineage (NCBI taxonomy): Eukaryota > Metazoa > Chordata > Actinopteri > Centropomidae > Lates > Lates calcarifer. The sequence continues at coordinate 8,885,152 of NC_066852.1, forward strand.
ATGCTTGCACAAATAAAGGCAGAAGAACGGAGCAGAACAACCAACTTCTAACCCGTTTAAACAGCTTCTATAACTCCAGGGCATATTAATCAATACTCATCAGTCAGCGCTCTGCTGGTGCACATCTTAGTCAGTTCTTATTAGTCGGGACTTGTCTGTCAGAGATGTACTCAGACACGACAAGACAGGAGATTAAGCACAGATCTATTGTATTTAGCAAATGAACGTCTAAGCCTTTTACATCAACAGAGAAAGACAGACACAAAGAGGGGATAAGTGATGCTGAGGAAAACCATGATACAACACAAGCAGACCTGACTCTGTTTCCTCCAGTCTCCCTGCCTGGTTCCCCATGTTGGTCCACTCCGCGACTCCCACACTCCGCACCGGGGCGGACTAATCCAAGAATCCGTGGCTGCGGGGGAGAGAGGTGTGTGCGTGTGTGTGAGTGTCGGGGTTGTTGTCTCTGTTCAGCACCCACAATCAACGCCGGTCAGTCACACAGAGAGGAAACCATGGAACATTAAATTCTTCTTATTCTTCCCTTCCTTTTGGTCTTCTTTTCTTTTCACTACTCCTTCCCAGGACTGTGTGAGTGTGTGTGTGCATGTGTGAGAAGGCAGGCTGTCAGTGAATGACTGCGAGTGTGTGTGAATGTGTGCGTGTCCTCCAGAACAGTGACAGTATGTCACACTGGCAGGCAGGCAGGCAGGCAGCGTCGTGCTCACTTCATTATCGCTGTGATGACTGGAATCAGCTCAGAGGAGGAGTGGCTTCCTGGGCCACACACACACACACATTAACACACCTCCTCCCACTGCTGCCAGCCAGTTTACTCTCACCAATACCAGTTAAACAATGGTGAGATGAACCGTGCCTCTCACTGGTACTGAAAGGACAAGTAAGAGAGCGAGGGAAAAGAGGGTGGAGGGAGAAAGGAAGGAAAGAGGAGCACAAGGAAAGGAAAGGCACTATTTGTGTTTTTGGCAGAGGGTGACAGTGCAGCTCTTGTCTTTTTTTTTTTTTCATGTAAACTTGCAGCTTAGTACCTCTCACAAAATCTCCCCTGCCTGATCCCCCACAGAATCACAACTGTCATTTCCCAACAGATGTCTTCATAAATGAAACGAGATGCTGGGTTGAGGATCAGAGGCCACCCCTAGCTTTCTGTACCATTTTCCCTGTAGAGCACCCAGCAGGAGATGACAGCATGCGTGTGTATGTGAGTGTGCGTACATGTGTATAAAGATGGGGGGTGGTGTGCTAGTTTTGGTGGGGCTGGGTGAAGCTAGTATGAGAATGGCTTGTTATTCTCTGTCTCTCTCATTCACAATGTATACTCAGGTTAAATATTTATGATGGCAGAGCTACAGGGACAAACCAAGTCAGAAGGGAGATTGACTTGTCATTTTCAGCCTCTTTTTGGGTCACCAATATTGCTAATATTGATTTATTTTGTTTTTTGTTTTTTTTCATTATAATTATAATTTATCTAAGGGCCAAAAATATATCATAATTACACCCTGTAACAAAAAACCACAGGAATTATAAAAACCTTTAATTTAAACCTTTAATTTAAATTTATAGGTTAAAACTGCTCAAAACAGCAGTGACTTGAATGATTCTTTACTTCCCCTCTAAAGGTGGCAGCCACAGTGTTCAATCCAACCTTTAGCCCATATGTTGTTTTATCCTATCCAAGTACCTATAATACAGTGTGGTACTGTGATGGTCAAAAACTGAAATTCTCTTTCACTATGAGATGCTATTTATCAGATATTAAAATTCATCATTTACTGCATCATCAATTTTTTAAAGCCATACTTGACACAGATAAGCACTGATATTTTTAGTAGTATGAGCATCTATGTTGCATAAGCTCAGTGCTAGCAGCTTATTTCTCTCGTGCTCACTGCTGAGAAGAACCAAGGAAATAAAAATGAATTTTTGAAGCTGCATTTTTCTCAGCGTGTATTTGATGCATAAAATATTCTAATCTCCAGCCAGAAAAGTCCTCAAAAAAAACTCTCCTATAGCTGTAAAGAAGGTCGAGTTTGCTGCATGATTCTGCCCACGTCAGGCTGAATATTCAGCACTTTGATACAATACTGCACATAGCCGCTTCCAAGCCTTTCATATCCTATAATGTTGCATAAACTGTTGGTAGATTTTCCTCTTCCTTTCTTAATATTCTCCTCTCGCTTCATCTTGGAGCAGCACATCCACCTTGGTAAACAAACATGCCTGTATGTAATCCAGCTAAGAATGTTCTCCTCACCACAGGACGTCCATCTCTGTGGGCCCTCTTTCAAGATCTGGCAAGACCATTTCTCTCAGTCTTGCATCTTTAGGGGACTTGTTGGGGTCACAAGCTTCTCATGGAGGAATTTCAGACTTGATGCCAAAAACTCTGGTCAACAAACCTAAAAGGGGCCAGGTGTGTTTATGTCTGAGTTGATGCCAGATCTGTAGATACAGTATTAATTCTGGCCTTTGAAGCAAACCCTTTACATGCACTGTACTGAGTAGGAGGAGAGCTATTCCCGCTTACCATAATCCTTTTTACACTGCATGCGTGATAAATGAAGGAGTACATTATCATACTGTATATACTGTAATGTATACAGGACAGGGCGGTATCTGAGCTGTAAACGTTAAAGGTGTAAGTTTTTTGCATGCATATTTTCCATGTATGCATGTATGTTTTCTTACTGTTTGTGTCTGGCATGGCTGAGTGCTTTTGCTGAGGGGTCCCAGTGGACTGAGGCATGTTTGATTAATTCATCGGACAGATATGAAGAGCTCAAGGACCATGCTTCTCACTCCTCCTGCCTCCCAACAATGACACACACAGACAGGGCCCTGCTGGGACCACATTACTGGTGTCTGGAGTCTGAGTCGTGCATCATAAAACTCACACACGCTCTGGGTCCATAATATTGTCAGCTTGCCTTTAGTCTCTCTGCTCTGCTTATCCTTCGCTAAGACTGTTAAGGTCAACTGACACGCATCATACATCCATCCTCCTTCTCTCTCGACAGTGAATTGGCACTATGAAGAAATGATATGAGCTATGAGCTGATTAATAGGGAACAGTCATCTGGTGTTGCAAGCATACCTCACATATGGCGAAGCCAAGCTGAGAGGAGCAAAAATAATGACCTGTGTTTGGTTGATGAATATTTAGGGAATGACACAGCAAAAAATAATTCTGGTCCACTGCAAAATGCATTTGAATCAGCAAGCACTAAACAGCATGTAGCAACTCTCTATGACTAGTGACTGGGACTCATGACAACAATACCATTGGTAGAGGGGACTGACAAAGCATTATCTCTGTGTGTGAGATATCATGTTGCTATTCTATGTTTACCATCAGCAGAATCTCCCTCACACATGAGAGCACTTCACGCTTCTTGGTAAAGCTAAGCTAATTCTGATGATTCACTTCTGCCTTTTTGCTGAGTGAGATTTATGAAGTGACAGTTTTATACTGAGACATATCACTCAGGAGAATGACACCTTGCAGCGGACACACACTGACACTGACAGATGCATGTGTTTTCAAATGTGCAAACTCTTGTCAAAGACTCAACAAGTTTGTTATCAACTTTTACCTGCAGGCAAAATATGATGCTGCCAAATATATTCAGCTGGAGCATGGAATACACTATGAAGTAGGCCTAAAGAGGTAGAAACCTTTAACAATCCTACTTTTAGATCCTAGGTGATCTCAGTATGAGATAACTGTGTACTGTATTGTACTTTTCTGTTGTATTCAATGATGGTGCCCCAAAAGAACAACATAAAAATTATATATTTCAAACCTATTTATTTATTGCTAACTTATTTATCAATTGATTAATGTATTAGACAATTGGACATCATACTTTGTAATCTCCTACAATGATCACTGTTATCCTCTGATGACTCTTCAGGTCTATTATCTGAGATACAGTATGACAACTGAAACAACAAAATGCATCAAAACATCACACCACTTATAAACGTGGTTGTAGAATGCTGCAGAGGGTGAAGTATTAGTAGAGGTGGATACATGCTGAAGCAGAGCCTCTGAACAGGAGGTGTGACTCATATGATAGCAAAAATGTTCAATGTTGTTCTTGAAAAAGATTCACTGAGGGACTTTTATGCTAAGCTTAATGCTACTATTAACAATCAGTGTGAGAGCATCAAAGAAACAGAGGTGATGAAAAGTACCTGTCTATGAAGTGCCCGTTTATAAAGTTATGCCCTGCAGTCACCCCTACTGGGCTTGTTATTTATAGAGCAGGACAGTCTTATCTCCTTCTGTCTCTTCTCCTTGCACACTCCACAGGGACTCCTCTCCAAGTGAAAGCTTTACTGAATTATTGATGAGGTGTTTTAAATAAGTCATCAGGATGAGGCTGGGTTTTAACCCGTTGTCTGACAGCACAGTAGAGTTGGTAAAGTGCCAATGGGGAGAGGCACAGGACTCCATTAGCAAAAATAACAGTTTTTACTCATTAGTGCGGCATGCTGTGAGGGCAGGCAAGGGCGGGGTCAGACTGCCAGTCATCAGACCTTTTTAGCAAATACTGTGTGTGTCAGTGTTTGTGTGTGTCTTACTGTTTTAAAGCCTTAAAATGTATTGTGATTGCATTCCTTGGTCCCTAAGGCAAGCCTGGCTACTCTGCTTGAATATTGTTTTTTTTTATAGATTTAGATTTAGTTTTAAAGTCAGAAAACAGCCTTTTATCACACAAGAACAGTGACTACAGTGAGATCTGTCATTTGCAGCACAAAGTCCATAGCTACAGAGCTGATATCTGGTTGGAAATTTCAGATGAGAAAGCACTACAAAATATTTTCCAACATCATGGTAAAAATGGCAGTTTATGCCTTATGTGGGCAGGTGTGCCTGATTTCATGCAGGCAAAGCGGGCAACACAGATCCATTTCATGACTAAGGAAAGACTGTTGTACTAAACAGAATTTGAAAACATGAGAAAATGGCAGGTCCTCACTGTGCTGCAGTATTTTCAAAATGATACTAATTAGCACAAAAATCATCTATATTGACAGTTTCTTTGATTTTCTGTGTAAGCAGAGTATCTCAAGCACATCTGACAACTTCAGAAAAGTATGTTTTCACCGCTGAGTAAAGAGTCTGTCATGTATCCACAGTCTAGTCACAAAATGTACTTGGACGTCCTCTGAGAAAAGACTCAATTACTGCCTGTCGTTGATGATGACAGTTCTGCTGCATGGTGCCTCAGAGCCCAGTAAGTCCTGATCGCTTCTTGTCACTGTGTAATGTCACGTATCAACTAGGGAGAGGCTCATCTGTTTAGGACCAGCCTGCTGGATGACAATATCACTGAGACAAGCCTGAGGATACATCTCAGGATTTCAGGGAACACGTTTATCCCAAAATGTCATGATGCAAATTTTGGAGTTTTTTTCTACTCTTCCCTCAAAAACTAAATCTTCTTCAGAGAGTCATTCTTCTTCCCTTCTTCACCAGTACATGCAGATGACACTTGAGACATTCCCAAGCACTACATCTCAAAGAGTTCAAAATACCACAGATCACCACCTCAATCTATATTCAAATCATGACATTTCCCTAATGTGAAAATTTCAGTAGCTCTCTCAGGTCAGGCAAAGTGACTGAGGGCAGCAGACTAAATGATGACTGTCACTGCTTGCATACGTGGTTAACCATTATGGTTTTGTCAGGTGTCTGATTTGATTTTCCACTTGCTGATTAGACTGACTTTTGCAACCTGCTTGACATATCCACTCATTGTCTGTCTCTGTCTTTATGTGTCTTGACATGCACTTATCGTAGAGTCCTAGCCCAGGTGGACGACCTGATGGGAAGATTACGTATGAGCAAAAGTCTCCACTCTCACTCAACGCAAGATAATGATATGCCAGTCAGAACACATTTGAGAGTATTTCATTAAGAAAGTGTACATTATGAATTATTATTGAATTCAGCGGCACCAGCCACTTTACACAGCATTAGACGGCTCTGTTTTGCACAACAATTTGCCACTTTAACCTGCTATGTGCCTTAAGTCTTTGTATTTATGGACTTGTTGTTGTGTTGTAGATGTTTATTTTTTGTATTTATTTTTAAATTCTTTAAAAATATTTTTAAATATATATTTTGCTATTGTGTAAACTATTTTTGAGTGTTTTCCTTGCTGCACCGTGGGTCTTAAGAGTAACACAATTTCAATCCTCTGTATGTGCGTACATATGGCAGAATTGACAATAAAGCAGACTTTGACTTGACTCTATCAACTGAACGACTTTAAACTCTGTGAAATTACTGTGATGAAATATGTTTGATGAGATCAAATCATCAATATTTTTATAACCAGGAACAAAAAAGTAAATAAACTTTAATTTCTTTGAGGCTAAAATGTAGAGGAAAGCTTTTTTTCAAGGGGAAACCCCATCTGATGATTTTGCTTCCGTAGTGATGGCAAACACCCTGTTAAGATCAGCGACTGGAATGCAAAACAAGCTCAGTATAAATGGTCAGTGTATTTTACATAAAGGATGTCACTCTGCCTGATAGAAAATGCAGCTACATAACAGCAACTCAACTCTGTCCTATATTAAAGATGGTTTTATTTTCACCAGTAATTATTTAACAATATTCCAACTGTGGTTGGCTACCAGAAATTGGCTAGTAAAACTAGGCCACGCAGTATGTGAAGACTAATGAATTTATCATGAACAGCACAAAGTGGAAACCTGCTCTTGTCCTTGGGTGTGAAAAAGGCTTTGAAAAACAAAACTTTTGGTTAATTAGAGCCCAATCCAGTGAAAAGCTGATCATGGTCTAATTGTGTTTGAAAGAGCCGAGAGTCTCACTTGGCCCTGGTTTCTCAGCTCCTCTGGAGTCTTTTGTCAAGTAGAATTCAATTATCTTCGCTTCAGCACAACAGCCCTTTGAAGAAGAAATTCACCAGACCACAGGATCTACATACTGTGTAGATGGGCCACCATAAACAAACACAGCAGAGGATTTCCAAGGCTGTGCTGTGAGCAACATTAATTACTGCAACCAAATCCCTGTCATTATCAACCGCCATATTTGTTCAACATGTATTACGATTTTTGCAAACAGGACTGTTTGTAGTTGCTCTGCTTACCAATTAGCATACCTAGCTCACACATAGTCCAATACTAATACCCAATTAATACATAATGAAAAATACTTTATCATTAGATGGAATTCTATCGGCAGTATTGTCAGTGACAAGGAGAGCTGACAAAATAAAGTATGTGATTCAATCACAGGAAATGAACATGGATGGACCACACATTTCCAACAACAGCAATGTTCACATACAAGAAGCAGTACTGTTTGTTTCATATATGTCAAACCATCATCACCTGAGGTACATTATCATATAGCTCCAGTCTGTCAGGTATCTCCACCCCTCACACCCAGAAAGGATCTACATGCCTCCAGGATGTCACTTGAATTATTGCTGGTGTGATTGCTGATGGTCTTAATTCTTGCCACACCTTTACAGACAGGTGAACAATCTGATAATAGAGGTTAACATAAAGAGAGCAATTACAAAAGCATCTCCGGCAGGGACACTGACAGTGTTGATTGGTCAAAAGCAGCAAAAACAATAAACACAGATGCAAGTAATGCAAAATGTTGCCAGCAAGAATGCACTGTGATTCACCATCATAAGAACTAGTTTTTTCAAGTGTATGAATTTAAACTTGCCTGTGTTCTTCTGGGTGTATTTTTTGTGGGACTTAGAAAAATGTACCACACTTTGAATGATGGAATGAGGAGAGGGATTTGAGGGCCATGGAGGATAAAAACTATGTAAGACAATAACTAACTTTAATTAAATATGGCACTCTCAAGCAAAATGAGGAGTAGTGCTGTGAAGTACTGCATGTAGTAGATGTACAGTGCAAGACAGCTGTATGGTAATGAGTTAAATAATAAGTTATAGGTGATTACAGTAAATAAGACACTTTCCATGAATGCTCCTTTCATGTTTGGCCATGTGTAAATATTACATCATGTTTACTGTGGAACATAGTAAGTGTTTTATCAGTATCATGATGAATAAAATGTCTATACCCAAAATAACACCTTCATTTTGACTCGACTAAAGTTCACACAAAATACTATGTAACTCTAGAACCTAGATAAGTGTGATAAGTGCCCCTCCTTACACTCACCTTGTCTAGCTTGGTAAGTTTCCAGCAAATTTCCAGCAGTCTTTTAGAAATAAATTCTCACTTTCACAGTCATAGTGGAGTGGAATCAAAAGGTCTGTCTAAAATAATGTGTGTTTACACAGTATTTATGTGTTTATGTTATAACAAAGCATACAGTCACCGAACCTCTCCTTTCATTCAGAGGTCTGGAGTGTTTCTCTGTGCTTCAAGAGATAACTCATGGTTGAACACACAGACCATAATACAGTACTTTAAACTAAACCAAAACATGTATCAACACTTACTGTGCATTCACAAAAGCGCACAACAGTCATCAAAAGACCAGCCAATAACCCCACCAACATAATTTTTTGCTCTCCTGCGCTTGGATAGAAAAGAAAAACTTTCATTTTTCCTCATTTGTCAACCAAAACACATCCTGCTGTTCACATGGCTGAGCAGATGTTGTCTAAGGATCAGACTATGAATGCATCCAGTCTCTCAGTTTTGGACCAAAACCCAGAGAACCTTAGTCCTCAGCCACCTGCACTCCACCAGTGCCAACCAAACAAGAATAAAGAGAAACAGGAAAAAAGCAAAAAGCATAAAGAGAAGTATCTCTCAAGCTGCATGTTACTACCAGCACCCTGGGAGCTGTGGGATGCATCTTTAGTGGTGTACTGTGGCCCTCTAGTGGCCTCAGGTGGTTAGTTACACATTCCTCATAGTGTTCAACATTAAGGATAACACCTATAGTTTGTGATTACACCTCTCTCTCCTCTTTTTTAGTATCATATGGCTTTTTTCAATAAAATCAAACCAAGTCTCTGAGACTAGTTGCTTGGAAATATCTAACAAGAGTTGTGGTCCCTTACCAGACAGGCTGCGAGGACGGGCCTCAGCGAGATCTGAGATGGCTCCTGTGGTCACAGTCTTCTTCATCCGGGAGCCAGAGGCAGCGGCTCCCAGCGCAGGCTTTGTCAAGGCATCATCACTGCTGGCTCTTTTCAGCTATAAAAACACATCTGCTGTTAATGCTAACTGTGTGGGTCTAATAATGTTACAATAATGTTCTGAAGTGACTTCATTCAAACTGACATCACTCATGTCAATCCATCACCATGTCGGTTAGTGGTAGATTGCAGTGTGACTCACTCTGCTGAGGCGCTGGTCTGAGGAAAGCATGTTGGAGGATCTGGAGGTCTTCATGGCTGTAGAGGTGGTGGAGGAAGAGGGGGGGACCGAGGAAGCTTGCTTGCCTCTCTCCTGGAGTCCTGGCTTGGGCAGCCCCACCTTGGTGGCGCCCGCTTTCAGCATGGCTGTGTGTCAGCTAACTGCACCTGAGAGAAGTCCAGAGAGGAGAGAAAACTGTAAAATACCAAACTTTTGAAAGGTTACCCTCAAGAAAAATAACAGCATTAATAGGCCTGTGTATTCAAAACAGCTGCCCTGGAGCTGGAAGGCAGATTCTTTTAACACAAATGATCAGTGTTGTCTTGTTGAAGGTTGCTCTTTCGCCACAATACCCTACCACTGTCCATGCCCCAAAGGCACCAGGGAGTACTGGTGAAATATGAACACATGATCTCCCATTAACTAGAAAAGCAGTTTGAACAACAAGACAACTGAAAATGTGTAAAATGGCTTCTGACTTCTGCCCAGAAAAACTAACATCTTTATAAATACACTTTGTTGATAACTTTACTTTCAGCCTCACCCACATGTAACTTGCTGACTACAATCAAGCCATTGATTAAGTAAGTACAAATGACCAATTTTAAATAAAGCTAAAGTTCCTGCCTCTTTCCTTTGTGGGGCAGTATAGATCTAAATCTTTCTAGGAAACTGTCACCACTGACAAAAGGACATACAAGATAAAAACATAACAAAGTAGTTCAAATATCTTAGAATGACCATATTATAAATAGAACAATTTTTGCAATACAACACCTATAGATGTGAGTCAGACTAGAGTTGTTCCTTCAAATAACACTATAACACTCCTGGGGAAGAACAGAATAATAGGTAGCTCCTTTGCTTTGTGTGAATAATAATTTACTGCATTAACACTGTATTAACACTGTCTGGTGACATTTTTGGCTGTTCCAAAACATACAAGCCAAGAGCTTGCTTCTGAGGGCAGCTAAGGTTAATCCAGTAGCAACACCATTGAACTACTTCCTGCTAGATGGTGGAGAGAGAACAAAATCTCTTATCTGATTTGTTCAAACCAGAAGCATTGACCAACACACAGCACTATCTCCACACATCTAGTAGGAGGTATGCAGCCAGCTGCAGCCACAACTGTCATTCCTCTGTAAAATGCAGCACAATAATGGCTTCATTTTTCCTACTTCAACAGGATGTGGTCACAGGGGCTGTTAAAGGTGTGCATGTGATGTCCAGAAGGAAATGTACTCATCTGGACAAAGAGTAGCTGTAGGAAATGGAAGGACTGTGGAGTGCACTTAACCAGGGGAAGTGTGCACTGGTAAAGAGCTCTGTAGCTCCCAGAGGACTGGGCTGACTCATTGATCAGCACTGAGGTAACCTGATCTTCTGCCTCTCACATGCACAGGGATACCCCTCTAGTCTCTGCCAGCATATTAACAAGTTAACCCAGGATGGGGCTGTCAGCGAGAACAGCTTTTTCCCTTTGCTCTATTTATACTTCATTCTTCTGATGGAGTGACTGAAATGCTGTACATGTAGAACAACAGTTGAAAGCAGGACAAGTGATGCTGCAATAAAAATCTGCAGTAGCCACAAGTCGAGTGTCCTACAAATAATGATATAATAGGTGCTTAAGGATTTAGCTGATTAAGAGCACACTGTATGCACTTTGTTTTTTGCCAGTGTGAGAGCATGTGTCTCCCCGCTGGTTCATCATATGATACCAAGACCGCTGCAGGCTATATCCTGTGACTAAGAGCCTGGCCTGGTAGTCTAACACCTCAGCTATGATGGATCACCTCCCCTCAGATCAGCTTTCATGACTACAGCACCAGTCACTGCCAAGCACACGTTTGACCTGCTTCTCATCTTGCTTAGATCTTAGTGTCGACTAAATGAGGAAGAGAGGGGAAATTGAGGATGTCCCTGTTGAGGCTTTACTGTTTTCATTTTTGAAATAGAAGGGAAGTGACAAATGTTTTTGTGGAACTAATTAGGTCAGGCAACTGTGAAATGTAATGTTTGAAAACATAAGCCTATAAAATGCAAATCAAAAGTCTGTATACTAAAGTCTAATCCACCTTCTTTGGACCATCGCAGAACTCAATTATGCAAATATGACCTCTCCATATTCCTCTGCAGCGAAATGAGTCTCAGGAGCCAGAGCTGTGTCCCAATTTCTTTACAACGACCTAGTTACGAAACCAAAATGTCTTTGAGAGACACATAGCAAGGCTGTATTTTAAACTTGACCTAGCCAAGAATTAAGACAGAGGGTGTGATTTGCATATCTCTTCTTAAAAGCAACTCAGCTGACAAAAATGACAAACATTTACTGACTTGTACTACACTACAGCTTGTACGGTCTGACAAAACAAACATGTAGGATGATGACATGTGGCTAAATATGGAATTTGCTCTGACAAATACTAAACTAGAAAACCAAATTTAATTTGTAGTCACCACAGCCATAAGTAATGGGTTGTCATGTGCCTTAAATATATTGCTTCTAAAAACAAGATGATGAATGTAAAGGAGCAGAGGAGTTTCTCAGAGACTTTCTGACATGCTGCTGGACTGGACTGCTGTGACGAGATAAGGAGAAAGCACGAGGAGTCAATACCAACTGACAACTGACAGCAGTTATCAGTTCTGGTCCAGCAGTTGAAACAGACCCTTGCATATCACCTGATCTGATACAACCCTGAGGGAGAGGACTGACGTGCTTTCATCACAAAACCAAGATATACAGTGATACATATTGAAAATAGCTTGAGTCAAGACATACATTTGTCAAAAAGACATTACGACACACATCCCTTATTCTACCCCTTCATTTAGCTGAAACATAAACAAAGAAAATAGATGAGAAAAGATTACACCAATAATTACTATAATTTACTATATTCTATTTTTACTTAAAAAAAAGAGTCACATGTATAATCAACCTACAGTAGAAGTACTGCTCAGCAAAAACAGGACAGCTGTTGAGACAAAACCAATAATTACTCTGTACAAAGCCCCTACTATATAACAGTTACAGAAAAAATACCTTGCATGTACACATCCATTGCTTGAATATGTAACTTGGCCAGTTCAGTTTGCCACAACCACAAACTGCCTCAGATTATGGAGGGAAATCCAGGCTACCCAGTCCTGACCATTCTCTGACCTCAAATGCTGGTTGTTCTTGTTCAGTTCATGAGCTGTATAGAACATGGAGCACATGGGAGTGAAAGGCACAGTCCTATCACTAGGAACTCTCTGTGTATAACAGCAAACACTCTGTCACTGCCATTTACAGATACCACAAAAAAAGATCATTAGTGATCAAAGAGGAAACCACAGTCCTGCAAGGGGGTTGCAAAACCTGCTGCCTTCCTGTGGAGGCGCTTAATCAGGCAAAGTGCATTCAGGTGTGACTGCACTGCCTTGCTACAATCAATTATTCTTATTCCATCCACAGGGAAAAACACATTCAAATATTACAACAACTGAATTTCAGAATTTCTGTTTCACATTCACTAAAACTTACATCACACCACCAAAACAAAAGTGGCAACACAAGTGATTCAGTGAGGAACTCATAGTCTCCTATAGTGGACGAAAAAAGGATATAAGACACTAGGTTAAATGTCACTGTGTATCATCACATCCTTTCATGAATGCTTTCCGGTCTTTTTCCTGTGGTTGATTGGCAGGTTAACTTTTAAAAGGCCAACATGACCCTTAACATAACATACTTTAAGCATAACATAGACCTAAATACAGTCACCTCCTTTTTAGTCACTGTTGTAAAACCTTGCATAAATACTAATCCTTCATAGTACTTCACAGGTTGCAAAGTTTAGCAGAGGCCACCATTCTCTTTAAGAAACATAGCCTCTTTTCAGTGGTTGACAAAAATGTGAGAAAGCTGGCCTGAAATATCAGCAGCAGATGTTTTCAGGCACTTTCTTCCTTACTTATTATGAAATGACTTCATTTTTTCCTCTTTCAAACTTTCCTATTCCAATCAGACAGTCATCAATCACATCTTCAATCCAGAAACTGTAAAACAATGACTGAAAATAAAACAAGATATTCCAATATCATCTGAGAGCTTAAGGTAGTGACTAATGAGAGGGAGGGTGAAGGCAGTTGAGTGTCACACAAAAAATGCTAAAAAGAAAAAAAAAAAACAAAAACAGCACAGTGGTGCAGGTCACTCACGTGTTCTGTACTGGATGCTGTCCCAGCTCTGCCTGAGTGCCCTGAAGTACAACTGACCAAAAATATTTGCCCTTTTCTGAGTTTCACGGAGAGAGTCTGAGGGCGAAAACGACAGGTCAGGAGCAACGGCTGTCTGCCTCAATACAGCAAGTCAGGATGAGGAAGTACTGCAGGCTGCCAACCGCTGTGCTGTGTGTGCTGTTGCCTCCTTCACTCTCTCTCATGCAGAGAGGAGGGGAGCGACAGAATCTCAGTCATGGGTATGTTTTTCTCCTCTCACCGTTTTTCCAGACTTTGTGAAGAAAAGACAGTAAGAAAGGCAGAGTAGACCAGGAGGAGGAGGAGGAACAGATCTCCAAACATGTGGCACTGAGACTACTGGGTCAGGCACCATTTGGGTAATGGTTTTTATTATGAGTGATCACACAGCCTAAACCACCATTGTTTGAAAGGCAGGTTCCTGCACTTTGTTCACAGGACAGTGGCTTGCAATTTGATTTAACCTGGGACCATATGTGTGTGGTTTGTAGATGAGACACAACCGTTCAATTGTATTCTTAAATTTGAAACCACAGCTGCATGAAGCAGGTACTTGTACTGATTCAGTGAAATGTTTGTCCACTATATCTGAATTTTGTCTGACTCACTGATGTAAAATAAAATTAGATTTATGACATTGTTATGAGTTCTTTATTTCCAAATGACCAGTAGGTTGTTTGTCACACAATCAGCAGCTACAAACACTCACAAAGCCAGTCTTTGTCTCAGACTCACTTCTTGATGTGAGGGTGGATCATTTGTGGAGGGGTCTCCATTGTACGCTCTCCCACACTGGTCTAATTTGGGTCTCACAACATACGGCATGCCAAGGCCGTAGAGCATGTGGGTAGGGAGCGTTCTGCATTCTGGGCTGCGATGAAACAGGCTTCAGTTTGTGGCAAGTGGCAAACTGAGGAACTTGGTCTGACCACACCCCTACACCACCACAAAAACTGCTTTTTAAAAGGGCGCTGCAAAGGGTTGAGAAACAGTTCAGAGGACTTTTTTTAGGCACTGCATACTGTTTCACACCCTGCTGCACACAGATTTAGAGTTTTGATTTGATGTACACTGCACTGCTTCTGTAATGTTGCTCCTGGAGGACACTACCTTTTTGATTTCAGCCTTGTTAAATGCTGCCAAAGCACTCCATCATCCCTGTGATTGTTCCCTGCCAGCGGATAAGTGAAAACAGTGTCCTGCTGGTGGCACTAGATAAAAAGTTAGGGGGTCACCTTATTAATTCAGATTCATCCTGAGGACACCATGGACATGTGTTGATACCGGTCAAGATATTTCCCTAAAAAACAAGAATGCCAATCTTGGGTCTCTGGAAGAAAGGGCATTCCTAAAAGTTAGTTACCCTCTTTGGCAAAAAAAAAACCAATGCCTCTTGGGATGGGTGTACACAGTTTTTTGTCATCAGCTGCATCTTTTTGTCTACAACCAAGGAGTTTTACCCAGAAGATATAGCACACTTCCACACACACATCTGTAAAGGTGTCCAGACCCACCTGCAGGAGTCACCAGTGCAGCAAAAAGCTGATCACTTTTCCACTGGTAAGAGGCCGTAGTATAAGAACAATAACACAGCACAGACTGTCCCAATATAGAACATGTACTTGGAGGAAAAGCAAGGAACCACTTCACTTCATGTCCACCTCACATGCACCACAATGAGAGACTAGTAATTTCCAGTATACTGACCATTTCTAAGCCATAAAAATAGCCAACTTATGTATGAGCACATTTTTAGGAATTTCCAACAGGAATAAGCTGCTGCCAAAACCTTCTGCATACATTAAACTCAACACTTATAAAGAGGGTGAATTAGGAAAGAGGAAACAGCCGAACCCTGGACTATGAAACAGACCAGTCATTAATAAATAATGATGGAACATGAACCCTGCGGCTGGATGTGTGGCTAGGTAAAGCAGGTCTCAAGAGATTCCTGTCATTGTGTCAAACAAGAGGCTTCTCAGATAAAACCATCAGCAGGCATGCTGTAGCTCCTGATGACGCCTGCTTCTTGTTCTCTTCCCTTTTCCTCCTTCTGTCCACAGGAAAGTGCACTGAGTCAGACTCTCCACATAGACACAACACAGTTGCGCGGGATGTGAAAACAAATGGGAAATGTGCAGTGATGGTGATTCAGCGGAGTGTGTGGCTAAATATAGTGTTTTTCCATGATCACTGTAAGCAGAGCCTATTCTCATTACAAATCCAAATGTTGAGACACAAAATTAGAATAAATTGTACAGACACAGGATTATTGCTCTTGATGTGGTATTTGGCACACATACCACTAAGTATTAATCAAAAAATAAATAAGAATCCATTAAAAATTCACTGACCTGAAGCCTGTAAATGGGTCCCCAGTTTCCCCAATCCAATCTTCAAAACTGTTTGACAAAATACGAAAAGATTCAGTAATGTAGTTTTTTGTTGACAGTGACAGTTGTACAGTGGACAGTGGTAAGGAGTAGATGGTTTAGATAGCTTTAGTGGCGAATTAACAATAACCTGACATTTCACATTTTATAATACAAAAAATCAAGATGAACTGGTCAAGGTACAAGCCAGGTACAAGCAAGATTAAAAGGATTTTGCTGCTATAACTGTTTCTAGTATTTAAAGATGATGGCAATGAGAAACGCTATGTAATTAGCTGTTATTTTGGTCTAATTTAAACTAAAACTTTATATAACCATGATGACATATGACATGAAACACTGGCTAGTCTGATCTCAGTCCAGAGCATTAGAAATAAGCTTCTTGCAAATAAAAGCAGAGGTTATATGTCTTCTGCTTCTGCTGATGTGACATTGATGTGTTGCTACTGTTAGTGATATTACTCATCACATTACCATAACAACAACTGAACATATGCATACCAACATCTGCAGTGGAGCCCCGTGGGTGAGCTGAGATTGTTGTTGCTATATAAACATATATTACTGTAGATCCATTTCACTTTGATATAAGTCTATTATTTGAGACAATGATATTGCAGTAGAAACCATGTGTAAAAGCCAAATATGTAAGCTTTCAAATATTAATGTATTAATTGTGCTTCACCACGTTGGCAGCTCTGAAGCATCTGTAAATCATCTGGGTCTAAGGAAGTGCTGTGTGCAAACTCATTATTTCAGCTAAAGTGAAACAGGAAGAGTGTGGGATTAAGTCTGTATCTCATGCTGTGAGACGGTCTCTGTTCTCCCTCTGGGTTCCCTCTTAAGTCTGGAGGGATCTGAAACTAGTACAATAAAAGACGCAAACCTCCTTCCCAGCAGCTGTATCGGGGAAGTTACAGCCTAGTTTCACACAATACTGCAAACATGTGACATTTTCTGTAGTCGGTAGCAATTTATGAGAGTTGTGAGGAAAGCCGAGATGCCAAACACATAAGAATGCCTACAGCTGTACAAATATTAGCAGACTTTAAATGGTTCAAATTGCACTCCTGGGAATTAACCTGAATCTCCAATCAAGATGCAACAGCTCAGAAGTGATATGTACTGTATAAGTTTGTATATATTGTGTTTGAGGCTACTGACTATCATGCTGTCTTTGTATGGACTAATAGTGATATAAATTATTAGAAAGTGCAAAACACACCTTGCGGTGTGATACTATAATTTTTCAACTACAACACAGAAAAACTATTTCTCAGCATCTGAATATGAAATAGCCCAAAGATGTGAGCCACTGCTTAAATCAGCATCTTTGAGTTCAGGAATAGATGAGAAGAAAGCAGAGCTAGTGAGGAAAGTGCTGAGTTTGTGATTTCCTTCCATCTGTACATACAGTAAATCAATAGGTTGTTTGGCTGGCCTCTGGGCCCACACAGCAGGGGTTCTCCAAACTTTAAGAAGAGTTTGCAATGGGATCCTGGCTCATTAATTGTGATGCATCATGTCTGAGAGGAGGGGCTAGGAAGTTCAATTCCCTATTTTTAAGTCTGAAAGAATACTGGCACTTTGAAACTAACAGAATTTTCACCTTGTGTACTTGGCCTCAACTTTTAAACTATTTATTCCTGGATTATCAACTGTTATACCACAGAACAACTAAACTCTGACTTCTAACAGCATATAATTACAGTTATTTACACTGACATTAGCAGCCCTCCCAGGATAAATGCCCCTATTAACTGTTCTACTGTTGATGATACATGTATATCCTACATGTGAAGTTTAACAACTTATTGGGCACAAATCTCATCTGTTTGGCCCCATCCAAACAGAGGATTACTGATTCACCAGGGCACTCACATCCATCCATTATCTCCCAAAAACCTGCTCTGTCCTGGATTCACCAGGCATACAGTAGTAGGAGCCAAGACAGATACAGTCTTCATGCATATTTCATCTGCCTCATACTCCATTTCATCTTTCTCAGAGCCGGGCTCCCTCGAGGGCCAAACTTCCTGCTCTGATGGTGTCAAAGTTCTTGTCTAATAAACAGTCAGTCAAAGCCACGTTGCAGAAACTTTCAGCTGCTTTCCTGTCTCCCTGGCTGGCGGCATGTACAGTGAGTGGGCGGATTCCATAGAAACACTCGCATAGCATCCATGAGAACTGTGAGGGAATGAAAAGACAACCACTAGACAGAGCTCAGTCTTTTTCCACAATGGAACGTCATAGTATAAATGACACTGAGTAGAATTACTGTCCAACCCAATAGGAGTGTTCCCTACCCACTATGTCTTTCAAGTATAAAACTGTACACAGACTTGTGGCATGAGAGCTATTTGATGTGCACTGTGGGTGTGTTCAATTTATCTTGTATGACCAAAAAAAGATTACAATGGATCAGATATCTTTCAGCTGCCAAGCAAACATTTTTACAACACTCCCAACACATCTGTATACGTCACAGTTGTAAACCTGCTTGTCCTGTTTAAGTCAATAATATCACATCATCTGTCTTGCCTGCCCATAATACCTCTACAAGTCATGCTCTCAGGCAACAAATGAGGCAAAAAGAAGTGTGACGTTCATGTGTAAAGGCCATATCTCTGCTGTGCTGAAGTGGCCCAGATGACCCATTTACAGAAACAGCAGCATTCCTTGTAGCCAGTGAGTTAGGCTGTGATGTTTGTCAAGTATGCAGTCTGTTTCCTGGACGTTACCGAATTAAAAACAGAAGTGCAGGAAAAAGATGCTTGGAGCTGCCTTCCTTCGCAGCTAACTTATACACCTCTCAGACAGAAAGCACTGCTGTGCTAGTGTAACATATTTTTCTCCACTGCTGGCCTTTTGGTAGATGACGCTTGAGAGGGGAAAAAAAAGAGAGAAGGTAGCCTGGCAAAGATGTGGAGGCTGGGAACCATCCGAGCCTTTGCAAAACAACAGGTTTGAGTTAAAATATCACAGTATCAGAATTAGGTGCAACCTGCTGACAGAGCAATGAGCAACCTAACATTCTGTCAGAAATATGGGTATTTCTACTTATTCAACTGACTCAATGCCACACTAGTTATCATTCCTGCTCCAATCAGTTCATCTCCTCTTATCTTCTCAATTAAAGCCTCTTCCACTGCAGTAAAGGACGTGCCACTCCAACTGTATGCAGACCAGACCTTGCCTCTTGAGGATAGATAACAACTCTTTCTTCTAAGATCACACTGAGTGCTTTCCCTGAACGTGTGAGTAAGAGTGAGAAAGAAAGCTGACTGGCCACAACAGGCTGAGAACTGTGTTTCTGACGATTTCTGTATTTTCCTCAGATCCTCAAAACGAAGAGTGGTGAGAGCTGGTCTTAATACAAACAAGAAGGTTGACATTCAAACAAACGAGTGCTAACAGACCTCAGAGCATACTCCCTGCTGTGCTGTGGTCCACCGGGCAGACCTGCAGCTCAGGAATCATGAACCACACTTTTAGACCCTCTTTCTGGTACCAGATCTACCACCAATCAGGCTAGGGCATATTTACATTATCTATTCACCACTCATTATGAATCATTCCACAAGATCTTCACCTGATAATGTATCCCAGGGAAATTGTTGCCAGGTTAATCCCTTTATAAACCTGCATTCAGTCTTTGAACTTTGCGCACTTGTTGCCGACTGCACAGACTTCCAAAACTGCCCCACCAGCCAGCAGGAAATCCTCTATCTAGTCTTCAATTTGTTTAGAGATACGATCATTTCCACATCAAACAACATTTTATATCAACAGAGACTGCTGCGTATCTTCACTCAAGCTGAAATTTGATCATAAAACCATTTTATAAATGAGGCCATTTACACTGTGAAGAGACTGGCAGAATATTTTCAACATATGGAGCGGCTGTGGCTCAGGAGGTAGAGCAGTTGCCCACCAATCAGAAGGTGGGTTCGATTCCCGGCTCCTCCAGACCGCATGCCGAAGTATCCTTGGGCAAGATACTGAACCCCAAATTGCCTCTGATGTGTGTCATCGGTGTGTGAATGTGTGTGTCTGCGTTAAAAAGCAAATTGTATAGAACAAGTGCTGTATGAATGTGTGTGAATGGGGGAAATGTGAGCTGTAGTGTGAAGCACTTTGAGTGGTCGAAAAGACTAGAAAAGCGCTATTTAAGTACAGTCCATTTACCATTTACATATGCACAACATTGTTGCTCCTCCAACAAAAAATAAAAACACAGTCCCTCCACACTGACAGATCATTACAGGGTGACACAACACAGCAACTAATGGACTTGATGAACTCAGCACCCACAGGCTCAGGTGCAGCATCAGGTTCAGGAGGACAGCCAGGAGGTTAAAACTGGTCCAGCTCTGTGACCTCTTTGATCCTCTTCTTCATTACTGTGGGGTCATGTGTGCGTTCTGGTAAAGATGGGCTTCCCACCTATGTGACTGTGTCATGCTGGCATTTTTAATCTCTTTCTCAATCCCTACTCCCTAAAATCCTCACCAAAAATCCCTGCCCTGTCTCCTGAAATTATCAAACTGAGCCAGGTGACTATGCCTTCACACATACACACAGACACACACACAGTTCTGGTTCTCCAACCCCACAATGCATTTTGAGATAAACTGGCATTACCTTGCACAATTCAAGGGTGTACATACTATTTAAAAGTAAGGATACATAAACAACTAAATGATGATTAATTAATGAGAGGCATATCCACTTGTATATGAAAATGACTGTATTTGTACACAGCTTTTAGACTTTCTTGTTTCTTATGTTGGAGTACTACATGTTAGGAAAGTGTTTATTTCCCCCATTCCTTAGACAGTGCGACCCAGACTGATGTCTTACAGTTACATTGAGACCACAGGTCATTATTATGCTGGTATCTCCTGCTATAGAGAGCAGCTAGGTAGTGAATTCAGCATATGAGCATCTGACTCACAGTAGAGCACTATATCACTGCAGTATCTGCCTTTCACCCTCCTTACCAGAGCTGGACAAGGTCATTCTAAATGTATTTACCCCACCCCCACTATTATTGCATATGTCACTTACAGCATGTGGATGAAGAACTCCAGTGCTTCTGCTTCACAAAAGTGAATCCAGGACACCAACACTGGTAGGACATACTCCTGAGTGTGTGGGACAACACCGACAGGAGACTCTGAATTCCTCTTTGAACGTCACACATTCACATACATTTAAATTCTTCCCAGTGAGCACAGTGGTCAAGGAGATCACCAGGTATCATTTTCTGCCAGAAAAAAACAAGCCATACAATCTCTGTACAACTACACATGGGTACTCCCCACATATCCCCTGTCTATTAATAGCAAGCCAATGACAGAAACTGCCTGGATAATGAGTTGAACAGAGGATGAAAGCAGCTATAGAGAGAACAGGCGAGGGGAGACTCAGTGCTCTAGGCTCTACAAGGACATCAGGTAAGAGTGCCTGTGTCTTTTCCTCCATCACTGGCAAACACAGTGGTTAATCAATAATAAACTCAAACAGACAGATTGCAAATCTGGCAATCCTATTAGATGCTGTCAGATGTCTTTGTGTAATTTTCTTGGCTGTAAACACTCTTACAAAAGACATCACAGACACCTCTACATGCCACCATCCAGCAGTAAACGTTAAACTAGATGTATCCAGAGCTTAGAGCTGTCTGACTGATGATCATCACACTGACACAAGACCAGCCTCCCTTAATGCTATCCAGCATAGCCTGTCCTGAACACAGCCCCAAAGCCAAAGACAGATTCCCCAACTATTTCTCCTTCTTGGATGGTTAACCATGAGAAAAACAAGGCTGTAATTACCTACAAACAACATCCACACTGACTGCATCATAACTGACTGGTGCACTGCTTGCATTTGAACTCTGTTTCCTCCTGCCATGATCACAAGGAACAGAAGAAAGTGAAAGCTGTCATTTGTTGCCCACTTGGCTTCTGCCAAAGGACCCATGCATGTACCATTGCAAGGATGGTCTCCTCTATAAACACGAAACTACAACATAAGCTCTTCAATTAGGATATTTTACAATTTAACCTTCCCTTTTGTCATTATTGACACGTCCAATTATGCTGCACAGCAAGCCGTGGCAAAAATAGCAATGGTATTTTATTCAAGCAAGTGTTTCTGTTACACTTAGGTAATGCAGTTTACAAGTAAATGTTCTGTGGCAAGAACAGAATTACGCACAGTAGCTCAGTCAGGATAATTTTCCATAATGAAGCATTTAAGGACCTATTTAAGACATAAACAACAAACTTTCACAGATAACTTTGCTAAACACAACAAAGCCTCGTTTGACTGCTTCACATGGCAGTAATCTAATGAAGAACAAATGGCTGGCTGATCATGTGAAGAAAACCCGCTTGCAGCACACTGAATAGGTTCCAAGAAAAACATTCGCAGTTCACTGAAAAGGTTCCAAATTTCACATTTTGCAGCCAATGCAGCAAAATGTGAAATTTACATAACACACAGGGAAACCTAAGCAGCACAGCTAATTTGGTAAATACATTTATATCTTCATCTGCCAGTAGATTCACAGGTTTCCATCAGGGAGGAAAGACTGAGAATCGTATGCAAGAAGCAGGTGTTAAAGAGTCCTTAGCTATTGTATATAAAGATCGAAAAGGAAACTTCTCATTCAAGTCTTGCAATGTTCAAAACATTTAGCATTGTAAATGTGAAAAATCCAGGTAAATTAAAAAGTATCTTTTAAAGCTTTGTTTTGGTTTCCTGTCAATTTTTAAGTGAAGTGGGGGGCTGCATTGTGCCTTCAGTATTTTAAAAATCCTGGCTACAGCTTTGATAGAGTTTGGGCTGCAGTATTTTCACTGACCTGCCGAGTTAACTTGACATGTCCCACACAGGAGAAAATTCATAGTTGTCGGATGAAACGCTACCAGACATCCCTTAGCAATGACAACACTACCCCTGTATTAAGAATTTTACTCATAACCGTGATGAAGTAAGAACTGAGCCTGTAAAATTGAATTATAAATTTACATCGCAGATGGGGAGTATTGATTGAGGAAGGATCCTGTTGAACTCACGACTGGTGCAACGTTAGCAAGTGGATCACAAAAATTCAGGATGTATGTCTGAAGCCATGTAAAATGGAAAATAACATATTGTATGCGTCGATGTTATTCGACTTTCTCTTGCCTGACATTACAGTCATACAGTGACACATTCATTTAGTGTGAAGACGTGTCCTTTGGCTAATTTAATGACAAACGTTGTCGTCGTATCGGGAAAGACACGTCTGCTTCAAAATGACTTAGTCATTAAATTAAAGGAACAGAGACGTCCTCTGTGGCTTAACGCTGCTAACAAACAGGCTGTCATCAAAGTCAGTTTGGCGTCTCCGTCAATTGGTCAAACCAACTGATCCCGAGCGACTCTCCCTTTATTTCCACTGACAACACAGTTAACAAAGCGTTAACAGTAAAGTTTACATATTTCAACCCGACGAATTTGTGAAAAAAGAATAAATGCTCTCAAAACAAATGAGTATTAGCCACTAGCTTTAGCTCACCTGTTCAGTTTCGCTGCGGTGCTGCTGTTGTTTGGTCAAGATGATGCTGCTGCTGCTGCCGCCACACGCACGCGACTCATTAAAGTGTCACCACCACCGGAGCCGATAGGCGGAGTGCGTGAAACGAGTTTGGCGCAGTGTTCGGAGAGATTTCTGGGAAATGTAGTCTTTCTATTGAGAGGTTAGAGGAGAGAAAATGTAAGAAAAAAACAGAGAAAATGCAGTACACGTACCTATTTTAACTACCAATTTAAGTATCTACTCCATGACCAAACTATAAATGAGATGTTAATATATATATCCGGTATGTACAGTACCTGAATGCTCAATATTTAAAAAATGATGGCTGATAATGTCCTCTGTGTATTGATGTGTATTGGTGAAGTGGATAACATATAAAAACATTCAGTATAACGTGTATAAGAAGTTTAAAAAAAACGTTGTATAACCTGCATAGACTACAGGTCTGTTGTTGAAGTAACGTGGGCAGGTTGACCTTAGTGTCGAATGTGCTGACAAGAAATCGAGATGAGAGCATATGAACATTTTTTTAAGTGAAAAAGCTCAAAATATATGTTGTTGCTTCTGTTCATTAGTGTAATTATCTAAATGTATATTGTTTGTAATGTTTATTTGTGTTTCCATTATTTCCGCTCTGATAGTAGAAATTTGACGAATCTGCAGCCGCTTGTCGTTGACTACATTAACCTAAAGCACTGTCATTGAGAAACATGGCCGCCTCCAGTGGTGCTGCAAACGTTGCTGCCTCCGACTCACAAGGTCCAACTTCGGCTGGTCCGGGTCCGGATAGCCCACCGATTCAGTACAGTATGATCCTGGACCATCTTATCGGGGACAAGAGGCCCGTAAAGGACCTGAACCCTGCCGTAATGGGAGGGCTGCCGGTGCCTCCTAAAAGCGACGAGCAGAAGATGATCGAGAGGGGAATGGAGAGCTGCGCCTTCAAGTCTGTTCTGGCCTGTGTGGGAGGTTAGTAACCACACCAACATTACAAGTACATGAGGTTTTACTGTATACTGTTCTGGTGTCAGAGCTCCAAGATTAAGTGGAGGGGGATTTGAAGATGAGACTGGGATCTTTGTATGAGGTTGCCATGATTAAATCAAGTTAAAAAAAATTAATTGATTAACAAAAATCCAGTCTGTTTTTCAAGTAAAACAACAAACAAACACTCTCTAGCCCCAGCTTCTTATTTTTGTTTGCTGCTTGTCTCTGTCTGAACTGTCAGTCAGTCAGTCTGTTTAAACAAGAAATGTGTCGATAACAACCTTGGGCTCTTAGAATCAGTAATATCCCTTTTTAACATGTTATAGATCAAATGCAGCCCTGCCGTAAAGTTTGCAGTGCATTACACAAACATGACCAGTCACTTCAAGAGCAGTAATAGTTCTTATATCAGAGAACAGCATGCATCTTTCATTCCTCACGTCTGTAGATATTTTTCTGCCTTATTGTTTAGGCACTCATGTTGGTGTTTCTT
Source organism: Lates calcarifer (assembly GCF_001640805.2). Taxonomy (NCBI): domain Eukaryota; kingdom Metazoa; phylum Chordata; class Actinopteri; family Centropomidae; genus Lates; species Lates calcarifer. The sequence continues at coordinate 8,910,242 of NC_066852.1, forward strand.
CTCTCCACAGGGTTTGTTCTCGGAGGAGCTTTTGGTGTTTTCACGGCTGGCATCGATACCAATGTTGGCTTCGACCCCAAAGACCCCCTGAGAACCCCAACAGCACGAGAAGTCCTCAAAGACATGGGCCAGAGGGGGATGTCTTACGCCAAGAACTTTGCCATTGTGGGCGCCATGTTCTCCTGTACAGAGTGCATCATAGAATCAGTAGGTCACGCCGCTTCTTCTCGTGATCTCTTCATCATGTGGGGCCACTGGTGGTGGATATAACCACACTGCTCCATGTACATGGCTGAAACTAATGACTTTGACCAGAATCTTGTAAATAAAACTACTACACATCACTCAGCTGCATAATGTGTTTGTTTTTGTTGTAAAAATGCACAGGCACAATTTAATAAGGCCTTGTGCTTTCTTTGGTTTCACAGCCTCACTTCAACAGTTCTCTGACAGCATTTGGGCAGACATTACTAAGCACTGATGACTTAAGGAAATATATTGTTAGTGTAATTATATTCAAAATCCCACATTGAGAGAGATATTTTAGGAACCTCACTGTAGTTCTGTTCTGCTTTTTTTTAACCAACTCAAAATGGTCCAGTAGCACCCTCTGGTGACTGTCTGCTGAGATTTAGATTAATCCAAATTATGGCAGTTATTATACAGCAGGATGCCAAGTGGCCCCTCTAATTGGAAACTCTCACCATTTCCTGTCTTTTTTTCTTCTCTTCCCTTTTAGTTGGTCTCTATAAACCTCATTTCTTTTTTGTGTCTGTTTTTCATTTGCAGCACAGAGGCGTATCTGACTGGAAGAACGCCGTGTACAGCGGTTGTGTAACTGGAGGAGCAATTGGATTTCGTGGTGTGTAACCTGGTACACTGACTCTGATGTTTTAAATTTAAAAGGCCTTTATTTCTGATGTATCTTTCTTCTGTTCCACAGCTGGTCTGAAGGCCGGGATCCTGGGATGTGGAGGCTTTGCTGCGTTCTCTGCTGCCATTGAATATTATTTGCGGTGAGCCGCTAAAAGAGCGACTCTGTGGACAAGAGGTTAATCAGTGCCCATCTTGATGAGCCTGTGAGGACTCACACTGTGAGAAATACAAGGTTGTGAATATTTACCTGCTCATGGAGGATTGCTGCCAAAGCAGAACGGATGTATTTCTGGTGGAAGTGGCAGGTTCATGTTTGTGACAGTGATGCCACAGTGAACTGAAAAGACCTGTCTGTATTTTCTTCCTATGTCTCATTACTTTTATGTCATGGACAGTTTGAGCAAAGCAAACCAACTCTACTTGGAGAATCAAGATAATAAAATATGAACAGAATCAAGAACCTCAGCAGAGTGGGTCTGCTTCTGTCTCAGAGGTGTAATGATGAGATGAAAATGCTGAACACAAATCACGTTCTCTCTGAGTCACAACCACCTTGAATCAGACTCAGATAAACACCGTTCTTGTTGTAGAACATTGGTTTGATGTGTCGCTAACTAATCCACATCAGGATTATTTATATTAAAGATGTTTTTTTGTTAAATTGGGCCTTCAGCACCTTTTTCTCGATGTCAAGTTTTTTTTTTGTTTGTTTGTTTGTTTGTTTGGGTTTTTTTTTTTTTTTTTGGGGGGGGGGGGGGTTTGATTGGGATCAAGCGTGTAGATATGTCTTTATTCTAGTCATAATGTATAATGTATAATGTAACACAATCATGACAAAGTATACAGAATTAAAGTTTCCAGCATGAGAGGCAGCCAAAGCTGCTGTCCTGTCACTTAGTTATATGTACAACTCAAGCAAAATCACATATTTAGTCATTGGAATTCAGTTTTAAAGTAGCATGTTGCTTTTTGGCAAGATGATCATTTAATAGCTTTAACAAATTAATAGCTCAGACTTTATTTATTCCCCAAGACAATTGCTATAATCTGTATACTCTGAGCAAAAAACACAAGTACTAATGTCAGAAATACTGGAAATAAGTAATAATAATAAATTGGACAAATTTTTAAAACTCCAAAACGCACTAAAGCACAGACAAGTGTCAGTTAAGTGTTTAGTGGTAACTAATGTGGTTACTGATGTGGTTGAGTGACAGGTGCTGCTCATAAAAAAGTGAGAGAGAAATCTGAAGTTGTGGGTCTTTAAGGCTAAATAAAAAATGTGTGGACGTACTGATATCAGCTATTTCTCCAAAATGTTTCAGAAACTGACCAAAATCAAATGTATGAATATATAGACATTTTAAAACTTAAAATATTTACCGGTTATGGAAAAGGTGAAAACTTGTGCTATCAAATCAAGTGTTCTGTGTATGAGTTAAAAACTAAAACAGCAATGATCAACTGATCTGGCAAAAGAGGAATGTTTCTGCTACACTCAACACAACATGTCTCTGTGTACCCTTCTGCATTTAACATGCTTCACCCAACATCACTGAGGATAACTGATCTCACAGAAAACAGTCATTTCAGATGTGACTATTTTATTGAATTCATCATCAAGTCAAATGAAAATCAAAACAAATACATGAATACTTTCACAAATTTACTATGTAAGATTTATAGATTATATATGAAAAATTCAATTGTTTCTAATATTAAAAAATATTAGAATACTTTGTCTTATATATAGGTATATATATATAAGTATTATACATCTACAGTAACATACTGTACTGAAGGTAACAAAGCTAAATACTTTTCAGAATGAACTGTTTTCTCATTCAGTCTGAACTCTGAGTCTCTCTCTTGCCTGTCTTGATCTCTGAGCAGAAAGGTGGTGAAAGCTTCCTCTGTGTGTGTGTGTGTGTGTGAGGAGCTTCCCAAACCCACCAGCACAGAAGAAGCACATAATGAAAACCTCTTCTGTGCAGGTCGAGTCGGGACGGTCCTCATCCTTCTGGCTGGTAACTGAAGAGGGTGGTGTTGCTCAAGACACAGAACGAGTCCTGTCAAACAGTCAAACAAGTAATAAGTCACTTTGGATGTTCTGCATTGTTGGTCACTATTGTGTTGAATGTGGCCTCTAATAATGTCATTTTATTCTAAACAATATTCAAACATGTTCCCATAATAAATGTAATCCACACACAGAATGTAATGTTAAGTTTAGCTCATCATCACTTTAACTGTAACAGTGGTACTGTTGTAGTCTTAGTCAGGGGATTACTCACTTAGCTGAGTGAAAAACAGGCTCCACCGCTCTCCAGTTTGTCCTGTGGTCATCCATCCTTCTCTTCTGGTCTGGAGCAAACACGTCAGCTCTGTTCTGTCAGAGGTGCAATCTAATGATAGAATAGTAGTAACACTACTGAAGTATTAACAAGTAATATGAAGACTTACAGGAGACATTTGTTCATGATGTCATTAAGCACTGACTTACCTTTGTCTGGTAAAGCATCTAAACCTTCTAAAGAAAAAACACAAGTATAACAGAGTGAGTAAGAGAAATGATTTCTGAGCTGTTAAATACAATTTAAATTTTCTTTGTTAATGTTGTTAATAATGATAATAAACTTACCTGTGTATGGGCATCTATGATGTTACATAGTAAACAGGTATATTGTGTCTAAACTAGTTTACACAGTTATACATGTCTTAATATAACAAGCTATAGTAGTAAATGTTGTCATACTTACCTTTTCAGACACATCATATCATGAGCATTTCATACATTACCTGCAGTTTTTTTGTTTGTTTCTTTTTGTTTTTGTTTTGTTTGTTTTTTTTTTTTGTTTGTTTGTTTGTTTGATCTTTGGCTCCTTGTCTTCCATTCTCTGCTTTGTGTGGGTTTTTGCAGGGTCTGAGTCCAAAGATGTCCAGAGATTTGTGGGTTAGGTTGCCTGATAGAGCCGGGGTGGATTTAGTTGCTCCTGTTCACATGTTGAAGTGTGTTTAGGCAAGACACTGGACCCAAAATTGCTCCCAATGTTTAGGCCAGTGTCTTACATGGTAGCTTGCTGCTATGGTGTGAGAGTGTGTGTGTGAATGGGTGAATGAAAGGCACATTTAAAGTGCTTTGGATTAAAATGTTATGTGAATGAATTCAAGTGTCTTACCTGTTGAAGAGAATTCTTATCAAGAAGAAAAGTGAATATAAAAAGCTAGATTCATAGGAAAGCTAATGCAGCTTTCCCAGCCCTCCAGATGACAAAGAGACAATCTAGCCACAAGAGATTTACAAATAAGTCCCGGAGCAAGACGCTACCAAGGGCTTTGACAGCCTTGCTAGATGCAAAGGCCTGGGGCCAAAAGGAAAGAGCTTTCCTAATCGGAGTCGCTGTCATCACACAGTGGAATGAAGATGGGTCCTGGGACTCCAAAAGGAGTAACAGTCCAACTCCTGCCGGTGAGGAATCGCTGGAATGAAAGACCTGTGTCCCTGCTGTCCACTTCACCGACCCTGTTCGGAAAGTTCCTGAGGCCTGACGTGGAAGGAGCGGGCTCCTCAGGGTTGTCTTCATCATCCCTCCTCTGTCTCTTCATACTTACCTCCTCTGCGTCGCTCTCTCTGCTCCTCTTGGAGGTGGAGGTGGAGGTGCTGACGCCTGAGGATGAGGGAGTGGGGTCCTCCAGCCTTGGAGAAACGGGGAGCAGACCTCCTCCAGGTTGTTCCACTTGCTCTTCGGGAAGCCTCTGGTGCTGAACAGGTGCCTGTCGAGCAGCAGGATGGGGTTGGAGCCAGTCTGGGAGGACAGGCCGGAGGTCGTCGGAGTCTCTGGAGCTCTCAAAGTCTTCCTCGTCAGTCATGGTGCTATAGCCTGAATCAGGGCTCTCATCATCTGACCATTCCTCTTCAAAAGATGACACCTCTTCTTCAGATGACTCCTCTTCAGACAACTCCTCTTCATCCTCCTCGTCGCTTTCGGACTCACCTTCCTCACTGGATGACAGGTCTGGGCGATTGACATCTTCGTCGTCGCTGTCCAAAATCCTGATCACTTCAGGGACGTCATCTACTGGATCCTCAACGATGTAGTTCACATCACCTTAAAGCAAAAGGTTAAAGCACCTGAAAACCCTCATTTTAAATCCCAGTATTTCTCATGTCACTGAATATTTAGGACTAAATAAGCAACAAATCCAAGCTAACTACGACTGTTCTACATGTGTCATGAAGCCACCAACAGTCAAGAGGTGATCCTGTTTTAACATTAATATCAAACACTGTGCAGTCTGCTATTATTATTTTGTACAGAAGGAAAATACCTCTGTGCTGCATTCATCTGAGACTTAATGACAACCACTGTTTACTTTAGTTATTCACAATCACACTGTAAATGTAAAATCAACAATGCTGCATTTGGAATCTCAGCATGATGTAAAGTATAAGCCAATTTTACTCATGTATTCACACATGTTTGTATGATGTGAGAAAGTAAATACAATGGTGACTGCTAGAAAGAATCACCTGCATGTGTTACCATGACAACATTCAACACAGCTGGTTTGACAGCACAGTTTTCTGATGACTATCTTGAATGTGGTGACAGAAATTTGTAGAAAAATCAATTTCATTTAGAGTTGAAAAGACACAAACCTGGATCTCTCTTCACATTTAAAAGCAGCTTTGACTTTTGACTTTTTGGACTGTTTGGCTGGCTGATGAATAGAGTATTCATGGCACTCATGTAATGATTATTTCATATTTACAAACTTAATACTAAATATACAATTGTAACATATTTGTCTGTCAGATATTATATGAGCTCAGTCATAAGGATCTGTGTTTTATTCTGGTCCAAAGACAGTGGTTTGGCCTGTGTTGAATTTAAGACAAACTATGGAAGTATATGATGCCATTTAAAATGAGAGTAAATGCTTAGAACTCTCCTCTTGTGAGTGATAAACTCTGAACATGACAGTACAAGATGATTCAGTATCAGATCTGAATATAATAAGTCAAGCTTTAAGAATCAAAACAGGCTCAGGGTCCCGTTCACACAGAACAACAGGCCCTGGTGTGTTTACACCTGTACGTCATGACGTCCTGACGTTCGGAGCTAAAGGTTCCATCGTCTCCATGGTGCACAAGAAAAATATATTTTTGGTATCATATGAAATTTGACCCAGTTGATCTTTTCCTCAATAATTTCGATAGAACATTTGGACAATTTGATATCCTCAAACCAAAATAACAATGTTTGAAATCACTGCACTCATTGTTAATGATTTCTACACAATATTTAAGGAATTAAATAATTATTTTACACGGAAAAAATCGTCGAGTAAGTTTCACCAAACACCAACCTGTTTTTCAAACAGGATTAATGACATAGTATGAACTGTCCACTTTAAATAAATAAAAACTGCACTCTGAACCAATGAATAAGCCATGAGTAAAATATTAAAATATTAATATTAGAGAATAAATGTCAAAGTGGCCTACCTGCATCGTCGTCGTCCGACACATAGATGACTCCTGGGTCCTCCTCAGGGATCTGTGGTCTTCTGAAGGCCATGTCCAGACTTCAAGTTTTCCTCAGCAGTGAAGTTCTCCAGTCGTTTTGCTTTTAAGCAGAATCCGGTTTTTCCAGTAGGTTTTTTTTTTCTTCAGTAGTTCAATCTTCCAAGAGATCGCTTTCCAAAGGTTTGATTTGCAGCTCACCAACTCGAGTCAAGTTTAGATGCAAAGGGAAAGTTCTAATGATGTGTTGTCCTTATATACCCCCGGGAAGGTTCTTTTAGTGACGCACGCGCGTCCGTGTGCGTGAACAAGACACAGAAAGACATCCTGTATTATATTTATATCTTTGTCATATTTAATATTACTTTTAAAGTTTTAATTTCATTTAATTTTCATTTAATTTCATTTGGTCGCACTTAATTTTATTTCTTATAGTAATGTTTTTATGTAGCAAAGTACAAACCATTAGTCTTTTTCTTATTTTCTGGGTCATTACTGGCACTGTAAACCTTCTACAACTTCAGCAAAACTTATGTCAATTCAACAAATCTGAATTTGAAATTGAAACCAAATCTGAGGGAGAGGGTGCAAGGAAAGTTTAAGCAGACCAGCAGATTATATCAGTTGTCTAGCATTTTGTGTTAACATGTTGATATATAGCTATGATCACTCAATATGTCATCCATGATGATAAAACATACACAGCGTGGTCACTGTTAACACATCTGTGAGCATTTTCAGTGTTTAGTTGTGGCTCAGTGCTTCTTGTGTGAGTTGTGTTTTCAGTGTCTAAATAGTGCAGAGTTGAGGAAACCATCATCTCCAGTGTTATCAGGTTTGATTCACTGGATCCATATTAACTCCTGTATCATCAAATTATGTTTTTAAAAGATCTTTATTGTTGTGTTTTTACAAAATACATACACAACAAGACACATTACCTGCAGCAGCTGACCGATTGTTATGGGTCAGTGAAGAGGCCAGTCAGGAGCTACTGTCAGTCTTACTGTACCTGGGCTGGTATGTACAAAACTTCAGGAAAGTGTCTTAAGAACAATCCTACATTTTGACATGAGTCCAAATATTTTTTGTAAACATGCTGTAAAATAAGAACTACACATACAGCCCCCCCCGAGCACTGAATCCACCAAAATCAGCTCTCCAAAGGAGATGAGTCATAGCTGCATCATATCAGTCATCACAGCTTCATCTGCACTTTGTCATGATTAAGACTACCCATCATGCACAGTAAGATTCTATAATTAAAAGGCTTTTATGTATCCCTTACAGTTATGTTGTTAACTTCAGTTGATGCAGTAGTATGCCCTTTAATGGAGGATGCTGTAGTCATTTTTAGGTGATAGCCTATTCATCTGGAGGCATGTTCATGTGTAAATCTGTATTTCCAAAAAAACTGAAACATTTCCATACAAGGTTTACCAACAAATACATATATTTGAAATTAGTTTGATTGGACATTTTAATATCTGTCAAACTCACCAGCACACAGCTCAGGTAATCTGAAGGGTCAGGAGGTCTCTGAACCAGATCTCCTGTGTGAGATGATTTATTTATTGTTGGCAAAGTACTCAATCAGAAGTCTTTCTGGAAAATAGCCCATCACACTATACATCCATGCATATCTCACACTCATCTAAGAATTGAACACTTTTGACTGAAGGCTATTCAAACTTCATCATCAGGTTCCCTACCAGGCCTTCAGTCATACCACAGGGATACCTTAGATCCAAAGTGTTGACCTTGTTGTGAAACACTGAGCTGATGTTTCCAGGATTAAAAGGTGGTGTAAATTCTAAATATACATACAGATTTCAGAAACATTTGAACATATCAGAAAGTTAACTGCACTCAATCATAGCAAATTTACAGTCATGAGAATTACACTTGGATTGGAGGTCACGCTTGACAATTTGTAAAACTGACCACCAGGGGGTGCATGTAAAGATCTGAAACTTTCAGTAGGCAGTTTAATTTGTCAGGAGTGGAAACACTACCTGCTAGAGTTGTTCAAGATTTAGTGAATGATTTAAAAGTATCATAAAAATAAATTGAAGGCTGTTACAGTTATAAAATTTACATGCACGTTGTTTTTTCCAAGACTTGAAATTATTTGCTGTAAATGCAGAAAACAGTTAAGTGCAGTATTTTTGTTCAACTGGGAGAACTGATAGTCATCCTAACAAATGTTGATATGAAATGCTGTGATGAATGTGTGATTTCTATTACTTATTATGTTACGTGATCCACTGTTTGAACAAGGCAATATTACTGATATCTTAAACCATCAAGTGCAGACAGGAAACAAAATGAGAGTGTTTTGGTAACTTTTATTTTACTAAAAAAAAGGGGGAAAAAGTTCACATTGACATTTAGCCTCAATATTACAGTATACTGAAATTCTTCTCAAAGGAAGTAAAATACAACAATTTTTATTTTTATTTTAATCTTATATTAAAAATATCAAATAGTACTCATCTAGCAGTGCTTACAGTATTTGAAGATATGTCGCAGGCTTGATAGCAGAAAGGTTGGCTTTGTACATAGCAGAGATGGGTGTTTGCCAGTCTTAAACAGGGCCTTGCAGAGACAACCTACCTTTGTGTTACCCAGCCTGGTTTGATTGACAAGCTGAACATGCAATGAGGGCAACTACACAAATCATCCTATAGATTATACCGGTGCAGTAAGACACTTGGAACAGGCTTGCAATGCAACAACAAGAAAAAAAGCTAAATGTTCCATTCATTGTGTTTTTTTTCTTCCCTAACAACCCTCATGTCACAGATTAGACTTCCTCCTCTACAAAGTGATCTGAAATTAATTGGCAGACTTTCTGGTGATCTTTTCAGTACAGCTTACCAACCATGGACATGGTGAATGAGAAAATCAGACTAAAAATAACATCACTACCTGAATAAACTTCAAAAACAGACTCCTTAGAGCATTTCTCTAGTTGCACAGAACTGTACAGGCACACATATTATATATATTTAAAATAAATAGGGCTAATTTGGCCAAGACTCACTGGGGAGGGCAGTTCTCTCTCGTTTGTCAGTACAGAGAGACACATCCAGCCATTTATTAGGATGGCTTCCCAGCCACTTCTAAACCTCACAAGTTCTCATAGTCCCTTAAACACACACTCACACACTCTCACACACTCAAGTACATCCACATTGTCACTCACACACCCCAGCCTCCTCCACCACATGCACAAAGCCAGAAAGACAGAGAAAGGAAACAAAAACAGCCGCTGAACAGAATTATAAAACATGTAAATGCCATTTTTCTGGAATGCCTCTGATCAGGAAAAAAAGCTGGAGGTTGAGTCGACTGAGTAGGTTTCTGAGATCATTCAACCAGTGTCTGGAAAGGGCTCACTAGATGACACCACCGCAGACGCTCGGGCATGATCCCGTGCCACCGCGCCAGGCTGTGGCCTTCAGACCCCCCTCACCCTTTCCCCACTGTGGTCCCAGAACGCCTTGTCGTCTTGTCGGTGGGAGGTGGGGAGCGGCTCGGCTCTCCTCACGTTACAAACAGGAAATGATGCGTGACTACTAGACGACCAGGAAATCTCCTTCACCACCTCCCTTCGTGTTCGGCTCCATCTCTTTTTAGGGGCAGGTGGGGGTGGGGTGGGGGTGGGGGTGTAAAGATGAGAGATGTGGGGGACAAGAGGGCGGGAAGGGCGCTGTACAGTTGAGATGAGCTGCCTGCTGGGAGGAGAGGTGAGGCAGGAGGACCGAGTGGCAGGGACCAAGGTTTCTATGGAGTCTCCCCACTCTCTCGTCTCCAGGTGCCGCCCTGAGGGAGGTGGGTGGGGTTTAAACGTCAGTGGAGAAGTAGAGCGTGTTGCGCTTCAGCTCGGCAAAGGAGATGGGAGGATGCTGCAGGTAGTAGAGCAGCACCTGGACCTAAGAGGAGAGAAAACAAGTCTGTGCGATTACACATTGCATCTAACTGTGTATCTGTATCATCCTGGCTGTCTATGGCTATTCTCAGTCTAATACTTTTCATAGTCTGACATTGTATTCCTTCCATCCACTTAGCCTTTATTTATTTACATTTTTGCACTATTAAAGGCATGCCGAATTAACTATTGGGAGCCCCTGTTTGCAGTGTACCCATGGATATACAGATCACTATCACTGAAATACTTTGATACTGAAGAAAACTTAGAAACGTGATTATTCTCAGGCAAGTTCTGGTGTTCTGGGTAGAGCAGAGTATATTTTTTCTATAATTTCTAAGAGGATTTATGGATGTTTTTGTGCAATGGACATCTGGTATAATGAGATCCTCAGAAAATGTAAATCACACTGAATCTAAAAATGTGTGTTTCATGTTTGTGTGTTCAAATCTGACTGATCTCAAGAGGGAATAAGACTGTTGCTTGAAATTACAGAAATCAAGCAGCACTTTAATATTGATTGCCTCTGTGGGCTGTGTATTGCAGCTGATGCTGCAGCTGCTGATCCTGCCGATAACTGGGCTAAATCAGCAAAACTGCAAATAACACCTGATCTACTGCATTCATACATTTCTAATTTTACTTTTTTAATATGGCTCCATATAAGAAGTTCTTTGGCATGAAATGTTTTTAATTCTGAGATATAAATAGCTGCCATTCATTGCTGCCTGCCTTTGTACTTTTGTATAAGTACATAGTTTTATCTCTATGGTCAGTTGGTTCTGCTTCCTCATTACTTTATTCTAATAATAATTAACCACATGATGTGAACCAGACAGAAATATCTTCCCATGTTGTTTTTTCTCTACATGAAAATCACAACAGAATCATTTAAAGTGAAAATGTTTTTCTCTTTAGGTGAATTTTAAATACTAATTCTGGATTTTGTGGCACTTTTTTTTTTTTTGTAAATATTTAAGTAGTTTTGGCTCATGAGCTGGCTGCTTTGATGTGGCACTACTGTATAATTCAGCACTTATATTGAAGTTTTACTTTGCTCTCTTGTCAGTTCATATTTAGATCAGTACGTGCTGTTTAGCCACAGAAAAATACTTGCCCCTGACCTCAGTGTGACTAAAATGTTTAAGCAAAACCACATATTTAACACATAGGGCAGGCTCTGGCAGTCAGTAGCCTCTAGGGAGAAAATCACTTTTGAACATTTCAAAAATGTTGCTCTATGTCTAGACAATCCTCTTTATGAAAACCAGTGAATCAGTCTAATGTTCCCTTCTTGCTACGCTCCACAAATTTCCCTTAATCTCCCTTTTAATCAGTTTCATCAGACAGGCATAAGTCTGGAAAGTTTAATTTGATTCACTGTTTGTTTAATGTTGCTCACAGCTTACCAGGAAAAAGGCTCCAAGGACACAATTGAATTTACGATATGCATTTTACTACTCAGTAAAGGTGTACTCTGTGAGTCAATGGACCTTAACTTTAACTGCAAGACAGGTTTTTTATTAGAGTAGGGCAAATACATCACTCTGAGATCATATGCAGGATATGCTGGCGGAAGCATCTTTCTTTGGTGTTTGACATTTTGTGTACTTAAGCAATAAACATTTAGAATTTAAATAAGCCACAATACAAACACTCAGCTTCACTGTAATGGACAGCCTGGGCCTCCTACATGTGCACGCTGCCCCATTTATGATGATTTTACTCTGGAGGTTGTTTATTCTGCCAAGAAAAGACATTTGTGCACAGGAAACTCATCTCTCAGTAGAGATGGATGGATGGCCTGCAGCCTAAATACAGCTGGGAGAATAGATCGCAGTGACATGGGTCACTTGGCGACGTGGGAGTAAAAATTCATCTGGAAAACACATGCAGTGACCGAGGAAAGATGCATGTACGCACCAGCCTACCAACTCCTGCATACACACTGAGGGATGCTTACTCAGTTTCAAACTGTCAAGAAGACTTTTTAGTGAAAACCAAAGAGACAGAAGGCACCAGATGAATGCACCATGTTTCTCAGTCACATGCATTCCAGTTTTTTAAATGTCAAACAAAAATGTCTAGATAATGGAAAGATGAAAAACAAAACCAAAATTCAACTTCAACTGCACATAGGTACCTGTGCCATGACATCGTGTGACCAGATGTCAGAGGCGGAGGTGATGTGCTGTCCCTTCGTGCTCTCTGACTCTGAGGGCCTGAGAAGAGTGGGGCCAAACACGGTGGCCAGGTTATGGAGGGACATCTTGTTGATGGGCTCCTTCTCAGCCACCCTGCAGGGAACAAACACCAACAAGTCGTCACAGTCAGGGAGGAGAGAAGGCCAAGTGCTCCATTTTTGTCAAAGGCAGATATTACAAAACAACAGACAACAAGTAGAGGGCTGTGGTTGTACTTGTGGGTGAGAATGTGAAGCTATTAAAGAATAACAAAGTGTGTGAATACATTATTTGACCACAAATGAATTTACTTTCCTAATTAACCCAATAGTTTTTAGTTACTTTTTGACTGGTGAGTGAAAAAACTGTGATCAGTGGGTGCCTTTGTGTATGAGGGATGGTTTTTGATTGTGTATGTGTGAGTGTGTGTGTGTTTGTGTGTACCGTTTGAGGTGCTCCAGCAGAGTCAGGAAGGTCATGAGGTTGGGGTCTGGCAGGGAGCGCAGGAGGTGCATCATGCAGTTCTCCTTGGCTGCTGGGTCTGAGAGCGCTGCAAAGAGAGAAAAAAAATATCAGACCCAATTATGGTAAGATAGCTTTTTAACTTAAGTCCTCGTCTCTTTCAGTTGGGCAACGTTAACTCCCTGGTAAAAGTCTAAAATTGCCCGCTGATGCCAAACAAACACACACAAACACACACTTCCTGGACAAAAGGTCGCACCTATGCCCTCCATGAAGGCGGGGTAGAGGCGGTCGGTGAGCAGAGGCTCCGGCAGCTCCCTGAAGTACAGCTTCAGCGTCCCTGCGATGGCGTTAATGTCCATGTCGCTCAGCATCACCAGGATATCTTTGGTATCTGCGGATCAGACACAAACAAAGACTGATTAGAGTCTGAACGCGCTGCGTTATCACAGGAACACAATAACACAGCTGCTGTCTCCCCTCACTGTCTCCAGGAATGATGTAATCTCTCAATAACCCCAAATCCAGACGGAGACAGATGCTTGATATTACGCACAAAAATGAAAGGTGATACCGGGCTCTGCTCAGTCTGGATCTTGGTGATGTAAAAGCAGCCGTGACCGACAATGAGACTCTTACGCAACAGAAAAACTCCAACACTTGACAGCTGCTGCTCTTCATCTGTTCTGGGTTCCCTGACAGCCAGTTCCCACAAACCTATTCTCTATAGAGTGTTAGAGTGAAACGCCTCAGTTACTACGACCCTGGGCTGCAGATTTCATTACAATAAATTACCGAATGGCCCAGTGCTGCATAGTAGCAACCAAAAATATTAAATAGCATTATTTGGTCTTCAGTTGGGATGACAGAAGGAAGAGTCCAGTGCGTGGAGTCTTACTGGTGTCAAATGCTGCTTTGAGGGCCTGGATATCAGTGGCCACCCCTGAGATCCTGTAGATTCCTACTTCATCAATCCCCCTCTTCTCCACTTCCTCAATGCACTGACGGACAATGTAAGGCACCTTGGAGCGTTCACGCCTGTGGACATAAACAGCAGGTTACTTCTCTGATGACGTGCGTGAACTTAAACAGATTATTTTTCTTTATTGTCCATGACCCCTTTTTTCCAAAGTTTGTTAGCTCAAATATAAACGAATGAATGTGTAGAAAGTTGTAAAGTTTTATCTTATTTTCAAGAATCTGAGCTTTAAGGACAATTTTGAGCTCAGTAAATGGAACATACTTTGTCACCACGTTGATTTTGACTCCAAACACCCCACTCTGTTTTTTGGACGGCGTTCTCTTCAAGCTGAGGTCCCGACTTGTAAACTTCATGGAGAATTCCACTTTGATCTGAAGATGAATAAACACCACAGCTAAAGTAAACTGCATTGCTCTAAGAAGTCAAACCCCTTTTTTTGTCTGTGCATAGTGGAGGCTATAGTGAAACTATAAAACTGAGCTACTGATACAATTACAATACACAACATCTTAAATATATTACATTTAGATTTTATTGTAAACAGATCAAACAGATCAAAAATCTGCATGCACAAATTCCTAACCTAAATCTTACTTTGATTTCCTGCAGGAATGTAAGAGGGTACTGTGCTGTTAAGATACTGACTATTGAATAAAAACAGAAAAACTGGCCAACGTTACGTTGCCTTTGCCAAACACAACAGTTAAAATTTCTCGAGCCTTACCCCGTTCATCTCTATGACGTCCATGTGCCAGTTCTTGGACTGCACTGTCTGAGGATCCAGCTGAAAGACACAACAGAGAAATTGGACGATAAGATTTTTACTCAGTCTTTTAATCAAATAAGGTCATGTGACCTAATTCAGGAGGAGGAGGTTTAATCACAACGTAAGGTAACATTTGACACAGTGGGAATTTCACATTTCTACATCATGGGAAACAACAGCAGAGAGTCACTACCTGTACACTCACTAGACAGGCAGCAGTTTGCTTAATGGCAGCACATCAGAGTTGAACCATCAAAACAAAATGCTTTTCCCTCATGAATCACTGGGAATAGTTTTACCCGAAACAAAAGGAAGCCAACTTTCACCCTCTCAGAGTGTATTCCCAGCCAGGCTTAGTCATACTTAAAGTAAAAAAGTAGCAATGGAAAATTCAGTAATGCCGTGTCTCTTTTTCAAAGTAGCATTAAATTCCGAATAAGGCAACAAAGAGTTAAGTGAAACATAGAGCAAACCCTTGTGAAGAAGGAGTAGCTCAAGTATGTGAAAGATGATGATGGATCAGATTCACTCCTTCACATTTCACTTAGCAAGAATCTCACTGAATTAGCAAAAAAAAGAAAAAAAAGAAAAAAAGAAGTAAAACAACTAAGATTCATCCTAAAGGCCATTTAGGATTGTTGTTTTAAAGGATAATGGCAGCTGCAGGGAAAATCATGAACTCATGGAGTTACCCCGCATCTATGACGTGTCCCTGAAGTTAAGTTCTTTTTATCCACATTTGAGCTCATTGAAATCAAACAGCAGTGAGTTCAACACTTGCTGTTTATTTAAGACATTCACCTTGTTTTCGTTAGAGATGAAAAAGTGCTGTTCCCGCCCGGTTTCGAACCGAGGACCTTTCGCGTGTTAGGCGAACGTGATAACCACTACACTACGGGAACTGGCTGACAGCTGCCCCCTCCCGCTCTGGGCAGATAGTCCACCTTAGAGCGTCTCCATTTTTCTAACCTCTGAACCAGATCCCAGTCAAGCTGTTGTTGTGGCCTGTGTCCTGCTTCTGCTGCTTTACAACGACTCAGCCACTAAGTCTACTTTGGGAAAGAATGATGCTGCTGATGTTTCCCACATATGCCTTCCGCAGTCTCTTGGGGGTCCAATAAGGGCTCCAACTTGGCTCAGACACTTGGCCTACTTCACCACACACATTCTTAAAGTCTGGATCACATGTCCCATGATGCCCTCTGAGACGTGATAGATGGCAGCTTGTTGTTGCTTTAAGTTTCCTGGAGTCTGTGCCCGCTGTGTGAGGCCACAACAGCTAATGCTTTTTTTATAGGCTGTTTGAGCATCTGCACTACACAGTTATGTCATTACAACCCTGCATGGTGATATGCTCAACTTAGAGGAAAATAATGATTGTTGGATGAGCGCAAGGGCAGCACACTTCTCCATTGTCAGCATTAGGCTGCAACCATTAAAAGTTCTCAGTGAGCGTATTTCATTACCTCGTAAAAAGGCCATTTGGCATTGGTTTCACGCATTCCTATTATCGTTAAAGCTTGTTTTCCCAGCAGGGTTTGGGTTTGAGACGAGGGACAGGTAATCACTGCAACTGGGTCTTTACACAGCTACTGCCAAGAAGAGAAGTGGGCAAAGATCCAGGACTTATTGACGATGCCTCCTGTAGCCCCTCAAAGATTTACTGAAAAAACAAAAAACATTCCTCCAACCTATTTCCTCTCTATTACCCTCTGTTAATTTCTAAAAAACCTGATTAAAAATGAATGTACTCAAATAGGGTTGTAAAAACAAAAAGGAGCCTTTACAGGCAGCGGTTATACTCTCTGACCCATCCCAAGAGTATCCTCAACTGGGCTTTTTTATTAAAAAATACTTAGAGAGGAACTTAGCCCATTTCCCCCCTGTTCCTTTCCTGGGAAATGAGTTGGTTTTAAGGGATGACTGCAAACAACTTGGCTGTGGAGGCCTGCACGAAGCAAACTCTGACTGACTTATTTTCTACCAAATATTATGCTCAGAATAAAGAACAAAAAACGTCAGAAGGGTTGCATGACAAGGAGCAGGTTTCTTGGAAATGAACTGTGACTTATTGGGGGACGTGTCCAGGCGGCTGGTTTAAACAAAGCTGAAGGAGGATTACAGGTTTAATCCTGAGTGACGTCTCAGGCGGGGAACCAGCAGGAAGAGGGCAGCAGGTAACAGCGGCTGGAGAGGCAAAGGTAGTTACAAGGGAGATTTTTTAATGCAGCCTAGAAACCAAAATAAAAAAATAAAGCCTGTCTAAATCTGACAGTGAAGGTGGACATGCGTTCATAGAAGGAAATGGAAAAAGGAATGAATGGTGATTTAAAACCAAATAAGATATACTGAAAAAAATGTATTTCAAAGAATCATTTACAGCTGATTTACTGTGTATTTAGACCTTTTCAGACCTTTTAAGGAGCCAGAGTCCAGCATCGTTTTAGTCCCCATTTAATTCTGTCCAGAAAGATGAAAAGGAATGCTTGAGGGGAATTTCGAGCACATGAGCATCTACAGTATATGTGCGCATTCATGCAGATGTCTAGGAAAAGATAAAAGTCAGAAGTCAATCTTGTGTTTCTTTTTTTTTTTTCCTCAAAGACGTCCTCAGGGTAATATGGTTTTGATTAGGATCGCATCACTGCGGTGTCAAAGCTCTATTTGCAGGACCGTGAAAACTATCAGGGATGTGTGATTGAGGAGAGACCAGAACAGACTGCAGCCTGAGACAAAGCACAGAAATACTTCAAATCTAGCAGACCGTCGCCTACACTGATTTGTACGCATTCCAGTTGCAGCACACACTTCAAAACCTTTGCCGAATATAGAATACAATAAATATGTGTGTGTGTGTGTGTGTGTTTCAAGGACCAGCACATCACACTGTTATATGGGAACTCATTGTTCTCTAAATGTGCCAGGTTTGGGCCTCAGCTGGTAACTACACTGCCCATTCACTCTCTCTCAGCTCTGTGCATGGGGCACTAAACCTGGTCTCTGCATTCTCTCAAACACACACACCCACAACCCACATATACACTCATGTCATCGTTCCTCTATGTGTTTGAGCATTTGAAATAAGTGCAACAGGAGGCATGTGGCTGCCACTTGTAGGCCCTACAGAAAGGGATGGTTCCTCCCTGTTCAGCAGACAGCCGTGAGCCAGGATGTACATACAGCCTGTACTTCGCCCTGACTGATCTACAGGGACAGAACAAAGCAGATAAGATAAGTCATGCTGTTCTGTGCCACATAGTCTTTCTTTCGTGCAGGCAATGCAGGAGAAAAAATAGTCTGCTCTCTTCCTTTTTTTGCAACAAAAAGAAAAAGAGGGACTTGGTGGGGAAGTAAACTCACCTAAAGTTCATTTATTTACATTTTTATTTGTCTTAATGATGAATTATAAGTGGTGATAATGACTTTTGGGTGAAAAAGACCTTTTCTGAAAATGTGATGACTAAAACTAAAGACTTGACTGCTCTCTTGCCCTCTGGTTCTCTGCTCTTTGGATAAAACAAGAAGTATCCTTGTAACAATGTGGAAAAAGGAGATTTGAGATATTCAAATGAGTTAGAACAGTAAATTGCCTACACTGATAAGATTAATAAATGGGTCTCTGTTAGGACCATCAGTCACCAGCTTAGCATTTTTATCAACCATTAAATTATTATAAACAAAGATAATCATCGTTTCACCCTCTGTTCAATGATTTAACCTCTTTGCCACAGATTAAAAAGTGCTGTTCCCGCCCGGTTTCGAACCGAGGACCTTTCGCGTGTTAGGCGAACGTGATAACCACTACACTACGGGAACTGGCTGCAAGCTCCCCTCCCTCTGCTCTGCAAACATAATCCCTGCCCTCCCTCACCAGTGAGTGACATGTGAGCCTCACTGCTTCTGCAGCCGTAATGAGACTGACAGCAACAACAGACCGACACAGCAGGACAGTCAGAGGTCTGCTCCCCTCTGGACCTGTTTCCATTTCCTACACAACACACAGGAGACATGCTTCAGCACTGCAGCACTGCAGCAGGAGAATAATACATTCAGCTCCCTGATTTCTTAGAGCAAAAATCATGCATAAAGTCTGACACAGTAAAAACATGTTTGGCCCAGGGGCATGTCTGTGGCATGATCATCTATTAGAATATTTTACATGAAAGCAAACTTCACTGAAAAAGTGCAAACCTGCAATATGTCCACAAAATGTGCTTTTACAAGTTATTACTTAAATGACTGAACTGGGACACTGAATCTAAACATTAAGACTGAACCTACCAGTGAGAAATTTTGTACATTTAATACCATGTTTTGCTCAGATTTAAATGTATTCAGTTTTAATTAATATGGAGTTTGTTCTACATAATATGAATATAACGTCCTTCATAAATGAGTGCTGGTTCATGTGGATCCAAGACAAAAACAATCTGAGTAAAGGTGCATTAAAACAGCAGAAGATACTGTGCCAGTAACTGAAGTGATGTGTAACGCCTTTAATAATAAAATCCCTATACACTTAATTAGCCTATTGTTGCTGTGCTGGAGAGTTAATGCATGCTGGTGACAATATTCAAGACACAACATGATCTTGTGATATGCTAAATTAATGAATTTCTGTTTAATTTGTCCTTTGTGTTTCATCGCAGTTTTCCACTGCTGCTCTCTGGCTGATTAAATATTCATTCAGCTGCAGAAAGCTTTTTATTAGTGCTTTAATTAGAACGTAGCTCAAACTGCACGGCTCCTTGGTTTTAGTAGGATTACAGGAATTGTTTGTACAGTGATTGAGCCTTTTTTTTCACTCCTTGTTAACACATCACACTGCAGTATATCTGCCTCATGGAACAGAAACACATAACTATTTTTAGACTCATGAGCCGCATAAGCATAATGTTTATATGTGCATCAGTGAGAGCATCTTTTACTCAACAGCTGCTGATGTCACTGTGGCCATGTGAGGTCTTTTGACTCAGTTGCCATGTTGCCTCGTCCACTAACTTCCCAGTTTGAGCCAATCGGCGAAGGTTTTCAGCCAACAGAGGGTTGTGATTTGTGGAGTGGGCTACCATCTCTGCGGGGCAGTGTGTGTGATTCTCTTATAGGGCCTGTAAACAACAACACACAGATTCATACTACACTTACGCAACACAACCCTGCCTGCAGCCTGGGTGAGTAAGAGTGGTGCTGATGCAGAAAGAATTGTGAGGTGCCCCACACTCAGGAACAGAAAAAGAGAGAAAAAGCCCTTTAATGCTGTGATTTTGAGTCAAACATGCACTTCCTTCGTTCAATAGTGCTTTCATTTTTTTCCCCTAAAAACACTCAAGTGATTTCCACATTTTTGAATGTTGAATATGAATACACTCTGTAAAGATTGACATTGGCCTAAAAATGGACGGTGAAAATCTGAAAATCAAAAAAAGCATGAAACATGGTTTCTGAAATCTCTTTACGACCTCTCCGGATGTTACTACTCAGCTCCCATCAGGGGCCCCACAACGGTTATATAAAACCCAGATACAAACACCACTTTGTTCCATTGTTACACAGACAAATTTCTGATTTAATGTAGAACAGCAGAGACAAAACTCACATATGCTACCAAGAGACTGGGATCCAAGTCACATTTTTGTCATGTGATGAACCCTCATGTTTTTCTTGGAGAGATCTGCGGTGATCTGCAGTCTTGTGGGGACATTGCATAGTTGTGGGCTCACTCATTACTTCACTATCCAGGTCATTTGTGATCTTTGCCTCTAACAGCATGTACCATTTGTAAGCCATTAGATCATCTCTACGTATGTTTACTCAGTGGAGCCAACAAAATTTACTGTCACTGCAAAACAGGAAGTACAAAGTGTTTGTTTTGAAGCAGGTGCCAGCTCGATGATCAGAGGGGTCCCGCTTCAGCTCTGATTTAACATTCACCAAGTTTTGATTACTAAGTTGGAGTGTGTCACTGAGCTGAAAAATGTCATTTCCTCCTGGTTTGGTTATTTCAGCTCAGAAAAGTTTCAGAAAACAGCTAAAAAACCTACTGAAATAAACCAGCAGAACAACTCAGAAACTGATCGTCCTTCAATATTCCAGATACATTTTTTGAATTCTCTCTGCTCATGTGGTAACTATGAGTCATCCTCTTTATGTAGAACTGCACGCTCTCACAACTTTCCGGTCATTATCTAAGCCCAGACCACTGTTAAAGCATGTGATGAACATACCAAGAACCCACATCTCCTAACTCTCAGTGCCTAATTAGGTGATTAATACCTTGTTGTCACCCTATGGAGATTAAAGCCACCCTGTATACGGCCTGCTGCAGGACCAGAAGCGAGGGGGTCATTGTGGGTATCAACCTGCGAATGCTTTACAGACCTGCCTCGTCTCTCCTGGAGCTCATTAACCAATCGCAGATCCTGCATGCTGGGGATGGATTGGGGCCAATAAAAGGCTATGCCCTCCGGTGGGGACAGACGGAGATTTATGTGGCCTATATAAAAGGCCATTAGGGGACTGCCTGGCATTTTAGGCACGCAGGAGGGATGAAACCCTAATATCTCATCTGCACTAATCAACATACTCAAATGGAAAAGCATAATTTCATATGTGGGCTAAAATGCAGCGGGGGCGAGAGGTGGGATGAGCGAGGCAGAGGGCGGATAATAATGGTTGGATCTGATTCTCTTTCACGGCTAAGCCAGCACGACAGCTCCATTGTTCTCCCTGCTAAGCTGACTGAAAGTCCACAAAGAAAATAAAACCAAACGTGCCCAGCAAACAATTCATCAGCCAAAATAAGTCCAAATGTGATGGTTAAACACACAGCCTGGTAACAGCTTAATCATCATTTGTTCTTTTGCTGGGACACATATAATATATTATGTCTGGTTCTGGGCCAATTAGTGTTTCCAGCCAACCTCTCATCTCATCACACTGTGTCTTAATTAGGTGCCGCTTTAGGCTGAAGGAGTAAAGACTATTCCCCGGTGTGCTTCAAGTCCTGCATCCTTTAACATCCACATTCCTCTAAACACCCTGTGAATAACAACATGCATGGCACAGATACATACAAACAAAAAACAACAATATGCCCTCAAGTCTGCTTTCCCCGCAGCCTTCAGTAATTCTTGAAAATAACACTCAAAGTCGCTGTATAACAGTTATTTGCATGTTTTAGAAAGCTAAACTGATTTATTTTCAAGACAATTTTAAGACAAATTTCTGAGTAAATTTCATCAATTTAAAAGGAAAAATAAAGATAGCAAAAACAATTCAGAAAAAGAATTATTTTTCTAAAAGTACATGTAATGAAAAAACTATGTATTAGCCCTGTCCTATCTTCAACATAAAAACAGGGCATTTTACAAAGACCTTTCAGACATCAGATTTTGATGTTTTGAAAATGAAGTCCTTCCTGACATGTTGTATTTCATTATCGCCTCCCCACCATCACACAGCATTCACCATCACATAGCTGACAGGATCAGAAGGCAGCTGAGCAAAGAAAAACTTCAACACAAGTTCACTCACAAAACCTGGCATTCAAAATGAATGAATGGATGAATGGGACTTCACAGAACGGGGATTTCTGAGCAGGGAGGTAGAATCACATGCAACTAACTACAGTGCTGCCAAATCTGGATAGCAACAAAATAAATACAGAAGCCTCCTTAGTCACGTTCTTTGACATTAAGACATGGGGATTTGTGCACAGAGAGGGGAGGAATTAATCAATACAGGACCTGCAGGTCAATCCCGTAAAGTCCGGGCTTAGTATGTAATTCCTGTTTTATCCCGCTCAGTATGACCAGTGGTCAGCCTTCCTCAGGCCTGTTGAATAATGGAAAGCACTGATGCAAAAGGTCAAGCCAACTCTCAACTTGGATTCTTTGTTCTGATCTGGGTTATTACGCACACACCTCAAAGTGCTGGCGAGGCACTCATGATTAAGATGAGGAGGACTGATGAATAAACAAGCAAAAATACAGTGAATTAAGACAGAGAAATACATCTAGGGCTCACATCTTCACACATTAGTCTTAGTTGTGTGTGCAAAGCTATGCATAGAACCAGAGCAGGCTCACGTGCTTCCACCTTCCACATTTAAAAAGCATCTGGAGAAAAAAGAAGGTGCCTCTTTTCCTGCTCCCACACATGAGTCACTATCCAGAACCTGCATTTAAACTATGCCACACCAAACCTGTGTATGTGCATGTGTGTGTGTGTGTGTGTGTGTGCGTGCCCGCCCATTTTTGGGTAACAGATCCCCCAACACAAGAGGTCATTCAGTCCAACCTCAACATTTTCACCAAATCACAATAATTGCCCTTTCTGAATGAACCTCAATCCTATAATAGCACACACCATGACTGCTTTGTTTTCCATCTAATTTTGATCAAAAATTCGAGTGAATTAGAAAAAAATCATGCACACACAATGAAATGTCAATAGTTTATGAGTAACAAAACACTGTGGGGGAAACTGCTGGTAATTGGCTAAATACTGCAAAAATGTCGAAGTTTAACCCCAGCTTTTACCTTTGCTATAGTAACTGCATAAAAAAATCCCTGATGTAAACATGCCAGACACATGTTTCAGGAGCTATTTGAGATAATGTGACAGTTAATTAGTGGAGGTAAAAAATATCTGAGCTTGAAAATGCCAAAAGGGCATTGGATCAGTTCAATGCCTAAAAATGAACAGCAGAGGGAGCTGGTCTGATACTGAAACACGACCATAACCAACAGGATTTTATTTGGAAATACTGTGTACTCATCACAGGGAGCTTTAAATGAAAACCAACAAAGGCTGGTGGATGTAGAGAGTGACAGGAGCGACAGCAGGGAGGAGGAAGTGATTATCCCACAAATAAACACACAGAGGTTTCTAAAGTGATGGTGATTTTCACCTCTTGAAAAATTGTACAGTCTAGCATCCTGGGAATTAAGACGTCTTCTTAATCTGTGTTATTTATCAAAACATTAACATCAGGATGTATCTGCTTGTGGTGGAGGATCGATCCTTGACAGATATTTTTATCTGAAGAATAAAACCACTTTTAAGCTTATCTTTACAGTAAGTAACATCAAATAAATATGAGGTATTTAAGTTTAAGATTATTTAAGAAGAACAAAAGCATAAATGAAAGTTTCTCTATTTTTGTATGTACTATGGCAGGTGTTACCGCAGGTCACAGGTTAGCCACTTTCCGATTTAGCACCACATCACTGCCTCTACCGCAGTCAATAAACCCATCAGATAAGAACAATAGTCAACTCTGCGCTGAAAGAAAGACACCCAGGGAGAGAGCGCACGCACATGGAGAGGAATACACTGAGAATAAAAGACACACAGAGCAAACAGATGGAAGTGACACAGTGACAAACAGGAGAGAGCAAATGCAAAGGGTCAGAAGATAAAAGAGAGGAAACACAGCTTGTGCATGTATGTGACGTGTGTGTGTGCATATGTCAGCCAGAGACCTTTTGTCTGAGCAGCTTGCTGCGGACGCGGCCCCATAGCTTGGCCCCGGTGTTGGTGTGCCTCTTGAGCACAGGGGTCTGCGGCTGGCTGGACAGATTGTGCTGGTTCTGGTCCACGCAGCAGTGCTGCTCCAGGCGCTCACACACCGAGTTCAAGTTTACATCCGACACCAGGATCTCCGTCATCCCAAAACCTCTGATTCTCCCCTTCCACCAAAACACAGGTGGAGGAAGTGCGCTGCTTACTGCGAGGTGTGTGTGTGTGTGGGGAGGGCAGGATGGGTCCCCACGTAACCTCTAACAGATCACCGGACCAGGCGCTGAAAAAAACGCTTGGGGGATTTCACCAACAAAAAAGGAAGGAAAAAAAGTCTCCCAGATGATTTTCAGTTCAAAAAAGGGACGAGTGATGAAAGGGAAGAGAACAAGGCGCTGCCATGGTTTCCTTGATAAACCTGATGATAATTCCACGTTGGTGCCTCTCTCTGTGAGCTCATTCCACAGTCAACTGCCAACATCTCCTCGCTGTGCAATCTGACTTCCACAACGGCAAACACAGATACAGAGCGCTAGAGCGAGGCAGAGAGAGAGAGAGAGAGAGAGAAGAGGGAGAGAGGGAGAGAGAGAAGAGGGAGGGAGATCGGGGAGTGAATGAGCTCCCGTTGTCACTGAGCGGCTGTGCTTCTCCAGATGTTGATGGACACACCTCCGAAGAGGGGAGGGAGGGGTGGAGGGAGTAATAAACAGTCTCAATGAGAAATGGGAAGGAGAGCAGAGAGAGGGAGAGTGAAAGAGGAATGGAGGAGGGAGCGTGCGGGTGGGGGCGGGGGTGTGGGGGGTGGACTGCTAAATTCTGTACTGTGTTTAGTTCAGGACTTTGACCCCTTTTCAACCTTTCCCAGAGCTGGTCAGCACACTCAGGAAGTGAGTAGAGAGAGGAATGTGATGGATGAAGAGGAGGCAGAAAAGGTGTGAAACTTTAAAGTGTGTGTGGGGGGGTAATGACTGATAAATATGAACGGCAGGCATATTTGCTTGCCAAAAACTTATCTCAGTAAAAATCTCACGAGCTTTAAAAGCCTCCGCATTGTCATATCATCTCAAAATGCGACACGTTTTTCCTTCTCTTTCAACCCTCCTCCTCCTCCTCTGTCTGTGTTATTGTGCCTTTCTCTGCAGATGACTTCTCCTCACCACAATCTTACAGTTCTCTGAGCTCCACCATTTCCCCTCTGTTCACTGTGAATTTGTGCGTGTGCATTTTTCCACTACAATGCTTTAACCCTTTTTTCACTAAGCCTGTTTGTTGACATTGGAAAGTCACTCAAAGACATCCACACATGTACGCCGCCTCGCACATCCTGGGAGACACGCAGAGCGAATCACCATCTTTATTCAACAGGACAGCCGGAGCTGGCTGCTCTTAAAAGGCGTATTCCCTCTGTATAATGGATCGATCGTGGGCTTGGGAGTCTGTGTATGCCTGTCAAACTCCATCTCCATCCACTGTGTCCTATCTCATTTGAATTAGGAAATATTCCGCTGGGGAAAGGTTACAGACACGACATTGCATTTTAAAACCTCCAGACCAGTAAGGCAGACTGCTGGGCTGAGTGGTAGTTATGATTCAGAGTTGGTGTGTACTGGCAGGTCGACTGATGCGTGCTGATTGTACAGTGATTCATAAAGGGGGTTCAGATAAGAAGAGAGGAGCATGTTACACAATTTCCTTGATCTACAGAAATGGTGGGACACAGCTGTGTTTACTAGGATGGGAAGTGAGATGCATAAATATGTAGTCCAAAATAAACAGCTCTTCTGCAAATTATCTCTCTCTACTAGGGAAAAGAATCAGATTTAATCCCTGTGGAAACATTTTTCAATATCTCTATCTACAAACACTGAGATCATAAAAGACACTGTTTGTACATTCTCTCTGCCGCTGAGCAGGGTTTTTTCGACGGGGGCGGGTAGTGGTGACGACCACTTGCCAAGAAATTCAACTATCATTGTGTTTACCATATAAGATGTTAGAATACGCCCTCTGAGCAGCACTATCTCTTCAGGGCAGTCTTGACGTTACAGCCATCGGAAAGTGATGAGACGGGCCGGCTGGGCCGAGGCTAGCTAGTTAGCATGCTAACTTCAGTCGAAAAAAAAAGAGGTGATAGAACTAGAAGCAGAACATTAGCGTAAATGAAAAAAAATGTGTACATATGCAGGCCGCTCTTGTCTATAAGCCGCAGGTGTCTACGTTGTAACATGAGATATTTACACATTTACGCTGCCGTCTCCAACATCTCACCATCGATTCACTGATGCCAAGCTTACATGCAGCAGCTCTATTTCCTTTTTCGACAGCCAGATCAATTGCCTTTAACTCAAAAGCTGCATCATATGCATTTCTTCGTGTGTTTTCCATGATGAGGGTGTGTGCATTAAGTGCAAAATGACTGATCTGAAGAATTTAGTGTGAGTGCGTTTGATCTAATTCCAACAGTTTCATTGGTCCACTGTGACCTGTTCTGTAATTTCACTGGTGTGATGTGACAAGACTAAATGTTTTTGCGGCATGAAGCTCGTTAGCCCGTAAAAATCTATAAATTAGCCTCATCATCGTTTAAGCCGCAAGGTTCAAAGCGTGTGAAAAAAGTAGCGGCTTATATTCCAGAAATTACGGTAAGTTTGATGCTGAACTCACAAGGTTTCTTCTAGATTGATAAGTAACAGCTGTTAATACTAATGTTGGCTATGTAACAAAACTTACAAATAGTTCCTTTAAAGTCACTAAAATGACTGATTATTGATATTTTAGATGACTTCATATTTGTAAATCATAATTCCCCTCTACTACCAGTTACCAGCAGAGACAGCAAGTGTGTCATTTCCATGTAACCTCTGAACACACCCCTAAACAAAGTCATCATGAGGTGTCTCAGACAGTAGCAGAGAGTACGACACCATGATGCAAAAACATGTGGGTTCATGTGTGTTCTGTTGTGAAGATAAAATAGCCTTTATGTCTGACTTTGGGACGGATGACATAGGGGAACGGGGGCAGGGTGGGCTGATATGGAAGGGACCTCAGCCAACCCTCCCCACAGAGTATTTTTAACTCCAAGGGTTCGTAACTATGAGATATACACACTCCATGCGTCATGTCTTGGAAAGAATGTCTGGGAAAACCATGTTTTGCAAATGGGAGAAAAAGAAAACCACAGGGAGACAGGAGATATTTTTGGGCAAGATGAGAGAGAAAAGGGGAACAGAAATAGATGAGTATATGTTAACTGTTATATATGTGACTTGTTGTAACAGAGTCCTGCTGTCACAGCATCCATCAAAGAAACATATGCTGGGAAAAAAAGTCATATTCATCATCATTGCCTGAATGATTTCAAATGTTCCTTTCACTGTAGTCCTGAATAAGTCAATTTATTCTTTATGGGGATCCAACTTTTTCTCTCTGATACCTGAACTCAGTCTTGTATCTGCCAATACAAAGAACCAATCTCCTACCTCTGCTCTGTTTTTCTCAAATTCAGAGGCTGTATACCTCACTGTGTGGATTACTGCAGCACTAAAAACTGAGCTGGCAAAAAATTGGATGTACCTGACAGCAGAAACACTGAATTTTACAGTGACATGAACATTGAGATCTGTATTTAATGTTGATTAGTCACATTTAGATGATTCAACAGTAATGACAAACTCCTATTAAGATTTAAAAACCAAAGATGATGTCGTCTAATTCCTCCGTCTGTGTCATCGACAAAAAACACAAAATATTCAGTTTCCAAAACAAAAAACTCTTCACTTTCAAGGGACACTTTTTAAAGCTGTACATAACACGGTGTGTGTAATCTTAATTTTCTATAGACTTTAAAGTGGGACTACGTAACCTTTGAGAGAAGAAATAACACATTATTAATCTCCTAAATTCAAAACAGGAGTTTTACTGATGCAACCTTTCTTGGTCATGTAGAACAGGTAGCTGATGGTGGCCACTTTTAATTAATCTTAGCAAAATTTAGGTCAGTACTGCTGTATAACTGACACTAGTGATTGTGTTCACCGACCTGAGGTCCTCTGTCTCTGTCCTCCTCTTACACTTTGTTTTAGCATGAACCATTTTCTTGTAATATTCATTTGCGGCCATAGTTTCTGTTCAGCAAACGTCACACAGGCTTACTTTAAGGATGATGCTACTTTCTTCTTTCCAGTCATGCATAGCTCTAATTTTAACATTTCTCTGCACATGTATTCAAATGTTTTTGGCTGCTAGTTTCCCTTTTAACTGTCAAGAAAGCCTGAAAGTCGACAGATACAGACAGCTCCACTGACTCCACTGTTTCCTTCTGCATACTTTTCCATGCCTTTTTTTTCTGTACATCTATATTCACAATCATGAGCTTGCAACCAAGAAGGATGCTCAGGTGACAAACGCTCTCAGTTACACAGGGCACAGTTATTCTTTAGCGCAGAAGCAGCAGCTTTCAGGCCTCTATATGACAGGGTCAACCAGAGTCCAACACTTCACAACACATCACGTCAAAAAAATCATGGGGTGAACATGCATGCACGTATGCACGCCCCAGCACATACTGTATATTCATATATCCAGTGCTCCACTCTCTCTAGACTTAGTGAATAACTTATTTATGGCAATGAAACCATGCCTTCACACTATACATGCAGACATGTTAACCCAGAATACTTTGGGTTCACACAACTCCACACACAGGCTGCACACAGACCGCCACAGTTCACCAAAACCCAAATTTACTCCATACGTGACATTTAAATGCAAAAATAATAACAGGATAGCGATGTGCCATGATAATATTTGTCTGAATCTTGTTGGAGGCAAACTATTTCAGCTCCCTTTTTTAGTTGGTTGGATGGGTTTCTGCTGCATGTAAAAAGAGTGGAATAATAGCCCCCTTATTTTCCTAAAAGGCCCTCGCATAAATAAAAATGTACTGTAGAGATAAATTAACAGTGTGAGAGGATGAACTGCGTGGGGCCTTGAGCTTGGGAGACTTGGGAATGATAAAAAGAGGAAAGATGCAAAGGGGAGGAGGAGTGTGTTCAACAGGGAGATGAGATTAAGAGTTCTTGTGGGAATAAGAGCCTACATGAAAGAAAAGAGAGTAATTAGTAAAAATGGTAATCCTTGAGATGGTTTTTTTTTTTTTATCAGGTTCAGAGCTAAGCACTCATTGCTGTTGTGTTGGTGTGACAGTTGGCTTGCCTTTTCCCCCTTTTCTGTTTATTCAAGTTCAGTTTGCTCTGGCTGATACTTCTGTCTTCTTTTGGGTCGTACCAACTACCCAATCTTTCTTCCATTTCTATTCCAAGGAGCTCTTGCTGCTGGAAATCTGTCCACCAAAGGTCCAAAGAACAGCGTATTAACAACCCAACTCACAATCTATTTAATTTCAAATATGTAGATAAAACATGAAAAGGTGAGGGAACAGATGGTTCAGGACTGAGTGCCTATGCTCTGACATCAGGACCAGTCCTGGCTCTTAATTATAGATGGGCTGGGTGGCACAGCCCCTCGTAAAGCTGCTCCATATGACCAGACAGAAGGGGGGGTGGGGGTGTTGAACCAAGTCCTGGTTTCCACTCCAAACTCCATCTGGGAATATGGCCACTCCCTGAAAAGCAGCATGATTCTGTTGATTCTGCGATTCTCCAGCCTCTGCTCCTGCAAGCTTCAGCACTGCTCTGCCAATCACAGAGACCTTTGAGATCCGGAGATAAATTAATGATCAATTTAATGACTACGGCGCTCTGACATGAATATGGAGCAGCTTTGAATCCATGCCTGGCTAATGAATATGGGATGGTCCTGACACTCTGTAATGAAGTCAGTCCAGAGTCAGGTGTTTGCCATGTAACAAGACAGTACAGTGAATATCTTGGGAGCATTATTCAGCTGCTGAAAACATCTGCCCGTAAATGTTTTGTGGTTGACCTTCACCGTATTCCCCCTTTGTGTGAAACAAACCTTGTGTGTGATACAATTTTGCCATAAATTACATCCTAAGTCATAGCTGGAATATATAACATCAACTCCAGATTTTTCAATAGGAAGCTGAATTGTGTCTCTGCTCACAGTAAAAAGGTCCTAGGCTCAAATCCAGCTGGGGCCTCTCACTGTGCATGTTCTATCTTGTCCTGCCTAACTTGTGGAAAATGTATGGAGGCCTGGTATTTTTTATTGTTAAATGGAAAAAATATTTTGGAAATAAGAATTTTTGCTTTTTCTTTTTTACCAAGAGAAGATAGATACCATGTCTGAGCTTTAACTATAAAGCTAGAACCAGGAGTTGGTTAGCTTAATTTAGCATAAAGACTCACTTCAGAGTTCAAAAAGTGCTAACCGGTACCTCTAAAAGTCAATAATTATAACCTAGTGGGGAGTCCAGAACCTCCAGAGAGAAACAGTTTAAACATGCAATTCTTGATTAAAAAAAACAAACAAAAAACACAACATATCATTTTTACATTTTGGTGCACAGATTGACCAAATAAAATTATACATATTAAAGAGCTTTAGAAATGCTGGTAGGAGGACATTTGAGTATGTCCCTCTGTTCCCTGTTTTTATGCTAAGCTAAGCTAACTGACTCCTAATTCTAGCATCACATGGACATGAGAGTGGTACTGATCATCTCATCTACTGTAACCTTCAGCAAATGAATAGATAATCATTATATCATATCATAAAATACAATATCACACAGTACATAACACACATACTTCCCAAAAATGTCAAACTATTTCTTTACAACTGAATATTTGAGGGATTCTTCTGTAAATTTACACAGCTAGCAGAAAGAACAAGTATTATCTCCACCACAACACTAATTGGATACCTTGTATTTTGACAGTCATGGTGAACATGCGGTTTGTTGTCTGCATGCACTTACAGCAGAAGCAGGATTCACATTTTCATTCACAGGTTTAGAACTGCAGCCCCAACTCATGCTACACAGTCTAACACAGAAATTAAAAAAGGTGACGCGGCGGCAGGCTTATTTAACTTACTCATCAAAAATGACGTGATGAAGTGTTTTTCATCATATGTGCTCTGCAATCGGCTGCCACGACGGGCTGGGTGACACTGATAGCCGCAAACCATGTTGTGAGCGGATAATTCAATCAGATTTAATGTGAAAGGTCTCTGTAAGTATGTCTACAGGATGACCCACTCTGCCTCTTTGATCTTTCCTGCTGCCTTCTCTAATGCTTAGGCAGGATGAAGAGCAGACAGAGTAAAGAATGAGGTGTGTGTGTGTGTGTGTGTGGGGTGGGGGGGTGAGCATTTGAGGGAGGGTCCTTCAGGGTACTGTGTGAGTGCTAAGATGGGAGTGCAGAGGCGGGAGGGGGGGGGGTTGGCAGGGTGGGAAATCACAGCCTTAGGGTGCGCTACAGATTATTCCTGTTTCTCTTTCATCTGAGCCGATGGGGGGCATCTTCCTCCGATTAACCGCTCCATCACTTATTAAGCACTTTGGAACAAAAGTGGTGATGGAGAGTGAGGAAGGAGGAAAAGAGAAAGACACAGCAGAGGGTTTCATTAGCATGTAGCCCCAGTCTGTTGTGTGTTGTTGGGTGTGGTTGGGATGAGAGCAGGAGCGAGTTTATGTATCCTCTCAGAGACAGGGAGTGGGTGGAAAAACAAAGCATTCAGGATATGAAAAGCTAAGAATAGACCCAGATATTTAAAACCCTGAAATTCACTTACAGGTAAATGTAGCCACAACTCAGCAGAAAAACCTTTTAGAACCAGTGTTTTTTTGCCACAGTGTATTTTGGAGTCTGATCAGTACATTTGGATGCAGGCAAGGACAGAGAGCGAGAGAGAGGCAGATAAACTGAGCAAGGGGAAACAAAGCACAAAAAGAGGTTGAGAAGCAGACTGATGCAACAGCAAATGGTGAAGCAGTAACGCTGCAGGTTCTGCATGACAAACTTCCAACCAAACATCGAGGTCACACTCTGTATACATGATGGTCCTCGCATCTTTAGTGATTCATAGTTACACTTAATTTGCTATAACTGCTAATTGTCATGTTTGTTGCTCCCCCCTCTGATTTAGTCTGTCTGTTTTCATAATTCTTCATTATGATTTGATTAGCATTTAAATTACTCTGATGTCTATCCGCACAGAGGAGCGAGACAGCTGATGCTCTGTATTCACTTAAAGCAGAATCAGAACTCAGTAGGCACTGATAATGTAAATCACGAGTAACGCTAAAAAAGTCAGCCTAACATTTGATATTTAACAACTGAGTCAATCTCTCTTTGTCGCATAGTTACAGCTGAAGAAAATCCTAAAAGGCACAACATTAGCTGCAGAATCAACAACAAAATTCAAATGTGTCATTGCTTGGCTCAAAGTGTATTTGTTCACTAAACAACAGAGCCTTCTCTGTGGAGATAATTACAGCTCAACAACACAGTGAACTTTCTTTAATTACAACTGATCCGCCCATCCCTGGCAAACAGCATACAGCATATAGCCCAAGCCGAGATAAAACGTGGGTTTGCTTTAAAAAAACACCCATAATGAAAAATGAAGTTAAAGCTGTACAAGGCAAATTTGCATTTTTGAAACCCCAAGTGGTGGTGTAAAATAACTTTTTGGGATTTTTAAAAACATTACTAATAACGCACCAAAACATCATGAAACTGCATAATCCTGAGTGTCTGGGTCTAGTTTTTCCACAGCAGGAAGTAGCTGAAGAGATTATGATAAGAAATCTTTCCATGGCGCGTTTACTTTCATTGTGGTGTCCAGGTATTTCTGGATTGCATCTCCACGTGCTGTACCTTGCTCCGGGATTTGTGGGCACAGACAAGATTCCCAGTTGCTGTCATACCTGGCATTACTTTAATCTGGGGGATGACATATTCTACTGTGTTTCAGCAGCACTTTCTGATGTAGACTGGTGCTGGGTGCGATTTCTTCATATAAACCACCCTGCCCTTAAGTGTGATGTGGATGTGAACCCGCTACGCTTAAAGTTGTGATCTCTGCTTGACTGGGACAAGGCTGTGTTACATCTGAACACTGTGACCCAGTTCCAGTGATGAAGAGAGTGCAGCCTTGCAGGATGACAATGTTGCTGACCTGCTTGAATAATTCACTCTGAAGTGTAAACCCATAGCTGACTGGACGCAGCCACCTGGAAGATTACACGAACAGGGAGGAGAGAGATGGGACTAGTAGAGAGAGACGAGGTGACAGGATGATCTTGAATGACACGAAATGAGACGAGAAAGTATTACGCAACTGGAGGTTATAGTAAAACGCACTGGCGGAAAAAAATTAAGCACAGCTATCTAAATGTTAGGAAAGGAGGCTTGGATAAGACCATATTTCACACAAGTACACTGGATTTAAACTGCCACAAGACTCATTTTTTTGAAAGTTTTTGGAAGTGTGTCAGTGACACTGTTTCTAAGACATCCCACCATCATGAGCCATAGCCATTTTAGCTATAGCCAACTTATGGCATGAAAGCCAACAAGAATATTTCCCTTAAGTGTTGAACTATTCCTGCTGTTGAACAAAGAAGGTCCTGCCTGGCCTGTAATGTCTAAATATTACTTTCAGCACAAAATGTGACTGAGGTGATGCACAATGGGCAGACAACTGAGGACACTCCTTAATGAAGGACACAAAATCCCACACAATCAGGAAAATCAGTTTCATAAGATCTGACATTTTCTTTTTCCCAACAGAACTGGATCAGCTATTCTGTTAACTAATTCACAGCAGCCCCCACACCCTCCCAGTCCCTCCTTTCAGTCACCAATAATGAGTAAGAAATACGACCATAAAAATAAATAAATAAAAATCAGTGTAGGGTCAAAACCTCATTAGTAGGTGAAGAAGACGAGTCAATGTTTAAGTGGAAAATCAATTAATCAATCAGTGGAGACTCCACCAGCTTCAGCATCCTGATGATTGTGTTGTTATGATGACCAGTCTTTGTGTAACAGTGTTAGCAGAGCAGCACAGACAAACCACCTCAGGCTTGTAAGGAGGAGCTGCAGCTGAACACTTCATCTCTGATGTACCACACTACCCTGCCTTTCTCCTTCACTCTGCTTTGATCCTCAGTTTTTCTCCCCTGTCTCCTTCCAATTCACGGATAAAGAGGACAGATTAGAATCTACACAAGAGTGTTTTCTACCAGTGATCGATACCGAGTAGTCAGTGGTAGCATTAGTGTGGCTGGATCATGATGGCTTCTACCTAACCAGAGTTGACCTGCCTTCTTCACGACAGCTGAGTGAAACATCATCAGGTCATACTGGAGGGAGAGGAGGAAAAGATGGAAGTAGGCAGAGATGCAATCAACAACAACAACTCCTCCGCTGCTCCTGGAACACACACATACAGTACATATTCCTCTCTCGGCTATTATACAACACGCATTACATAATTCAAATTTGTGACTCTGTGAAATAGACTTTTGAGGTGCCCTCCTTCATAAACACCCACTCAGCTCTTTGAAAGCAGCACCAGCACAGGGAACAGGTACACACTCGAGCCGGCGCCCCCACCGGATCAACACATTTTCTGCTTCTGCCAGGGACGTTTTTTTTTTTTTTTTTTTTTTTTTTTTTTTTTTTTTAAGATTGCTCAGATGAATTCAGTACGACGTGCTGGTTATGCAACAGGCTGCTTCAAGCGAAGCGAAACACAGAGAGCACTCATCATCTGAGAAACACTAAGAGCTGGAGAGAACAGTGTTGTTCTCCAAGGTTATTTACACAATGTGCATTTTAGTGGTTAATTTGATAGTGGAGTATTTTATAACGACCATTATCAAACTGTGCCTTATTCAAGTCTTGCATAGCAACATCAGAGAACTTTTTAAAAAGTACATGAATTGAAGCCATTAACAGAAACATAAAGCACACTTAAAGTCAAGAACTGATCTATGCACAATTCCTCTCTACAGAGGTTTAACATTCCTTAATGTGTGAAGAAGGCAGAAGATCAAGTTGAAATTCTTGGATGCTTGACATGTTACATGTGGTGTCAGCCTGCTCTGCAGCACCAGCACTGGATTTGGTGAGGCCTTAAACACTGGATAACTGCACTGGCAATGATCTCATCTTTTACACAGCTGACAAGTTCAAAACATCCTGGCGGGCAGTCTGGAGGGATTTTAAAAACATTTCCTCCACATGAAAACAATTACATCATCATTAGCCTAATTTGTGGTGGCAAAAATGGGCCCAATACTGAGGTCCCTGGTCAGAAGCCAATAAACAGAGCTTTGTTATTAAGGTGCTGAAAGAGTTACGCAAAGTGTGGAAGCAGCTTATAATGATTACTGTCATATGTTTACATCATTTTAACTCATTACAGCATATGTATATCTGCCAAGTGAGGAATGCTTTGTTTCGTTAGTGAATAAACACCTGTCAGGGTGGCCAGCTGTCAGCCTGGCTGCACATTTGTAAGGCAGGACTGGAAAAGGCCTGCATTATCAGCGGTGACTGTAGACTATAAAGACATTGATAACACAATACTTGATTTAATAAGGAGAATGGATGGGGTTTTTGATATTGACTTGATAAAACAAACAAACAAACAAAAAAAGACAAATTAGGTAAAAGCTTTAGTGATCATCAAGAGTTCATGCAGTCTGAACAGTCCGGACAGGAAACAGGGAGTCTCCCTCCCTCGCCCTGGGACAGGAAGTCATAAAGCAGGATCAAACGCCTGGCACTGCTCATGGTCCTGCCATATGAATAGTATAATGTCATGGGAAGTCATAGACTCGACAACAACTCAAAGCCTCTGCAATAACCTAAGTTATGAAAACTTGATCCTCTGAAGGTAACAGGGTTTTCAGAGTGCAATTCTGCAGATTCTGTACATGAAGCTGAAAGGTTATTCATGATCATCTCAGTAGTACACAACCAAACTGCCCTGTTTCTTGTGCATTTACATTAAACATGGAGAAGCCTTGTCTCACTCAGTTAAGTGGAGTGGAAGGAATATGGAGAGGTCATCAGGACTTGCTGAAATGTGAAGAGGGGGAAAACAAACACGAAAGCACCAAGTTTTGATCTGAGTTAAAAACCTTTACAAAGTCCACTATTTCTGTAAAGTGCTGAAATAGCTCCCAATAAAAATATTTTGAAAAAACACTGATCTAAATCAGACTTAAACTTTATAAGTCTCTATAATATAATCAGCTGTCATGCATTTACTGAATGTTGATGTTTGTTTGCTTCTGACCCACTGCACTGTTATGGTTTGGTATAAATCTGGACCACATAAACTAGATCTCCGCCACTGTACATCAGCTCACACTCACATTAGGGTTAAAGGTCACAGTCTAGATGAGGCCACAGGCTAAAGACACTATTTTTGGGGGCCTTTCACTCACTTTAAATCTCCCTACAAGCCCGAGAAGAACTCTATTAATAAGCGTATTTTCCTCAGCCAGCAGTTTTTCATGTCCACTCATTCTTCTCACTGTCTAGCAGGGAAATTCAGTGTGTGTGTTTGTGGCTGGGGGCTTTCTCTCTTAACTCACCCATGAATGCAGTTAGATCACTACGAGAGCCAAACAGATGCCTCTGCAACACTCTAGCATGCAAAAACTGCATGCAGCAACCCAAAAATAACAGCTGCAGTACCTCAAGCTACTGATTAAGAGTCAGCTACTGTTTCATCCTCATATGGTGTGGAAGAATCACAAGCCCAATGCAAGGTACGAACCAGAGATTTGTGAAACTGACTAGCTTGGAAATGGGAAATTATGGACAGTCTTCCTTTACAATCTAGCAACTAGCAGAAGCTTTGTATACCTTCATGAGCGCAGTGCTGTTGGTGTTGTCACTCACTGACAATGGCAGTGTGAGAGCTATTGGAGCTTTAGGAGCCCAGCAGAGCGTATTAAGGCAGATCTGACAGCTTACTGAGGCATACACGCAGATACAGTATATAGTTACTTCAACAAAGACTGTAGGGCTCAGGGACAAGGAGTAGCCTAGGAATGAGCACACCCATGGTTATGGTTATTGTCAGGGGTGAAGCTCATATTTCAAAAATTATTAGAATTTTCAAGAGGGATGTCAGTGAACAATAAACTGCAAAAGCGACTGGATAAGATCAGACAGACAATATTAAAATCTCATATGATTGTGTTGGTCAAACCATTTGCTGTTCTTCAGCTGTTTCTCCCATCTTGTTGGGGAAGGCCATCAAACTTTGTCTAAACATCATTAGATCTGAACCAAACAAAATGTTGTCATTGGATCGTGGATGTTTCACAAAGCTTCTCCTGAGGCTGGAGAACGGAAAACCAGGATGTCAGTAATCCCTCTGACACATTATACTACCGGACAGATTCTTATGGACGCTTCTGGAGAAACGTTTAGAGTGAAATGCTACACAGTAGACAGGATGTAGTAGGAAAGTGTGGTGAACTGGGAGGTCAACCTGCAACACAAGTCCTTCTAAAGTGTGCGTGAACAAAGTATGGAATCCAGCTAAAGGGTTAAACAATGAGAACTTCCTTGAAGACGTCAGTAAACCAAGACAATAGCCATGCATCTACAAAGTTAGGAAGCAAATCTTACATGTGCTTTGGATTAATGCCTCTGCAACTCAGCATTACACAAGAAAGCATTCTGCCAATTATTATAATTCTATTTAGTCCTGGTGCAGACCGCTGCCCCACTGTCCTCTACACCATATCTCCAGTTCCTATAAGAAACTAAACCTCATACAGGCCCCACTGGACATCAACCATCCTGCATAATGAGGTGCAGAACCACACTGGGCAAATACTTGCTCAATCGCAGACCCCAGCTCTGGCCATGTGGAAAACATCGTAGTTCCTGCATAATCATCATGTCTAAACAAACAGCTGAGAGGAGCATTTTAACAAA
Source organism: Lates calcarifer (assembly GCF_001640805.2). NCBI lineage: Eukaryota > Metazoa > Chordata > Actinopteri > Centropomidae > Lates > Lates calcarifer. The sequence goes on from NC_066852.1 coordinate 8,948,401, forward strand.
GTGACATTTGAGTAACTGTCCAACCCAATCACCAGTGTGCCTGGGGTACAGTGTGGTTCAAAACAAACTCAGCCCAGAGCAAACGTCAGTTACAGATGGATATCCATCATATCTCACTGTTGTGGAAACAGTTCTGGTACCCTGACTGGTCGCTTGAAAGCAAGAACGGGCTCACCACACTGGGACACAGTGTGTTGCTAAGGCCCATTTACTTTAATATTGGCCGGAAGGCTGCCAACAACAGCAAGAGGAAAAGGGAGAGGGAGGCGGTGGGGGAGAAAGTATTCTGGTCTCACTGGGTTTTGGGGGATAAAAAAGACAGAGTTGCATCTGGTGGTCAGAGACTTGGTTCTGGCAGTGATGTGAAATCTGATTAAGAAAGAAAAGAAGTCAGAGAGACAGTGAGGGTTGCCTCTGTGGAGCTGTCCCACCAGTCAACCAACAAAGGATGAAGGAGGAAAGTGTGGAGGAGAGAGAGAGAGAGAGAGAGAGAGAGAGAGAGAGAGAGAGAGAGAACAGGCTAATATTATTGGGAAATATATGTATTAACTTAGTAGCAGAGAGTTATATGAGGAGATTGATACCGCTCCCATGTTTGTCCATCAAATTAAAGGCTACAGCCTGTAGCTGATCTGCTTCCCTTAGCGTAAAGACAATAGATTTGTTGTCTTCAGACAGATCCAGCCTATTGGTTTCCCCCTGTTTCCAGTCTTTTTGCTAAGCTAACCAGCTGCTGGCTGTAGCTTCAGACAGATGTAAGAGTGGTATCAATCTGCTAATCTTTCTCTCAAAAATAAGGCAAACAAGAGCATTTTCCAAGATGTCAAACTACTACTACTAGTCACCAAACCACTAACAAAGCAGATAATTTCTGCCCCAATATTTTTTTCTTAATCCAATATATGGTCCATTACAATTTAAGATAAAAAAACAAATAGCCCAAAACAATAGGTAAACCCTGGGAATGGATCAAAGAGGACAGAGCTGAAAACAAAGCATGCATCTTCAGGCAGACTTTAACATGCGGGACATTCAACCATTGACCACACAGGGATTTCTCAGACCTACAGCTGATGTGAGACCTGGACAATCCTTGGGTTGAGCCTCACAGTGCGCCTGGCAGGCAGAGCCAGGCATGAAATGAGCTTTAGTCCTCAGAGAGTGAGACTGGGACCATGATGACAGGGATGAGGTGAATCCCACCTCCCCCAAAGTCATCTGTTGTCTCTAAATCCACAGCTTGAGAAGAGTCGTGGAATGTGTGTATGTGAGGTTTATATGTGAATTAGAGGAGAAGAATAACCTGGACCAAGGAAAAAAAAAACCTGTATTAAACTTGATATGTCCCAGGATTCAGAGAAAGAAAAACTGTTATAGAGTTCACATAAGAGGGAACAGGAAAGCCTTTCCTCTCTGATAGTGACAAAAATACACTGTGTCACCATTTGTTAGTCTGCTAACACTCGTCCCCTACTATGAAAAATGGATGAGTCGATTGTTTTCAACATAACATGGTGACAAAGACAGTGAAAGGCTGGGGTGTTAAGAAAAAGTCTACTTGTCATTATTAATGACCACTTCTAACTTCTCTCTGTGTTTTTGTCTTTGACTGCAGAGCCTCTGTATTATTCTCTTCAGCTCCCAGGTTCCACCACTACTGAGCAGCTGAAACATTAAGAGAGCCAGTGGGAAATTTTAAAAACAATCAGGTTAACTGATCCTGATTGGTCTAAACTGAAAAGTGAAGCTCTCATGGTCGGACAAAGAGGTTTTCATCCCTCTCACAGTTTTATCTGAACACACGATTGACGGTCTCTGTGTTCAAATATGACACTCTTTGTATTAGCTGACCCCACCCCCCCACTTCAGACTGTTTCCAATTATCTTTGAACCCTGACTCCTCCACGAGACAAAAGGGCAGTAGGAAATGCGTGAAGAGATTCACAGTGTCTCTCTGGAGAGTATTTCATTTGTCAGGCTGTGATGAGCTCCTTTGTTCTCACTTTAACTCTCAGCATCACATAATTGGCCACCATCTGGGGCTCTCATTCCTATTCTCCTCTTCTATCCCTTCCCATTCTGTGTCTCTCTAAGTGCCCTCTCCACATGTGCTACACATGCATGTTCATGGTAGGAAATCATACATCTGTTGTCAATCCCTTACACTTCCCTGAAAGATTATGTAATGTTATAATGAGGACCAATTACCAAGCAGCTCGCTCTCGACATCTTGGAGGTTCAGAGGAGGGCAGTGTGTTTGTATTTTCTGCCGTAGGAAAGATGGAGAGGGATAAATGGGACGGTGAGGGAAAAAGAGACAGAGAGGAATGTGAAGGAAGTCACACAGCGATCCTTTGGCCTTTAAATGGCCTTTTTATAGTCTCACTTTATTCTTTCATAAGGTCCTCAGTCATCCAACGGCTACGGCAAAGCTTCTCTGTTTTGCTCTTCCTACACGGTTCACAGTTCACTCTTTAAACTCAGCTGAATCAAAAGTCTGTCCAACGCCTCCGATTTGTACGCAGTCCAGCAGCTGAGATTTTAACCGGTTCTGGCATCTCCTTACTATTAGATTCAGAATTTAGTTAGATTTTGCTCATCACTTTCCAAAGTGAAATTTATTCTGATTTTAGCCACGTTGGCAGTGTGTCTCTAGTCAGACTCTGTGGATGTCACGTCTTCTCCCTCTACAGGTAATGTGAGACTTTTTAAATTTTTACTTTAAAGACTCTCATAAGATGTGCATGTTCCCAGTTAGTTAGGAGTGGGTTAGACTGGAATGAATGTGTGGTTATATCTCTGTGATTTAAGCAATGATGGAGCAGACTTCATGGGCTAAAAGCAGAACTGTGAGTCAAAGTGCAACCAACTGTGGCTCACAATACAAATGTAGTTAGGCCACTTGCTCTACATGATTAACATCATTCCACTGATGTTTATGCACAGAATATTACTGTTTTCAAGGTCAGACCAGTCCAACATACCAACATATTTTCCATGAGAAGATGGCATTATAACAATACATTATAATTCCTCATGCCTTGAGCCAAGATCATCAGAATCCAAGAAAAAACAACAAAAATATTGAGCTGGATGTTGATTAACTGTGTCAGGGGTTTTCCTATTCTACTCACAAAAAGAAAGAAAATTGGGTACCTGCACGCTTGCATGATCTAAGAATGCTTACAGGATTGCATGTAGTTATTTAGGGCATGAATATCCCAAGTGGCAGGGAGTGTTTTTTTTTTTTTTTTAAGTGGGAACAAAGGCTGTCTAAGTGAGGGGTTGTGACGGAGGAGCTTCTTTGAGGGAAGATGACAAGGAAAGACTAAAAATCCATCAAAACGCTGCTATCAGCTCCACTGATCAAGGATCGTCTGATGAGGAAGTTGGCTTAATTGGGACTCATCAATAAAAAAGCACCGTATGCTCCAACACAGGCAGAGTATGAGGGATGAGCCTCATTAAAAACCGTCGCTGAAGAAACTGTATGGGAACATAAAGAATAAAATAAGCAGGTTTAGGACTAAAAGAGTAACAAAGACTTGGGACAATATTTGTCTCCTGAATGAATGTACACGCTCCATCCTGCTACAACCCCCATACCAACACACACACACACACACACACCTGGCCAGACAAAGGAGGCACAGGCTAATAAACACCAGGTAATGTAGCAGGCTGGAGTTATTGATATAATTTACAATGCATTAGCCCATCACCCATTTGTATATGTATGTGAGTCTGTGGTTTGTCCCAAGGGGGTTTGAACACACACAGCAGAGTCCCATCTGTTAGTGTTGTTGACAGCTGTGTGTGTATGTGTATGTGTTTGTGTGTGTGAATATGGCTGCAGGGGGTGTGTAGGGTGGAAACATGACAGATCACAGTTCTAAATGACAGGAGGCAGAAACAAAATAGATGATACCATCTATTAGACATTAATTTATATTAATACCTACACAATGACATATGAACACACACATGCACATGCACGCACACACACACACACACACACACACACACACACACACACATTAAAACCACTCAGCTCCATGTTCAAAACAAATACTACATGACATACCACCACACTGGGTGCCCCAGAGGCAAGACATTCTTAACAGAAATTACATCCCAGGAAAAAAAAGTTGGGAATCTTAGGCAGTTCCCATGAAAAACAAAAGAGAGAAACAATTCATTTTGTTCCCCTTGGTGTGAATTATATGTTACACTGCCACAGGATCTAGAAATTATTTTCCTCTGACGACTACAAGAATATGAATAATCCCAAGAATGTTAATTTTGTGCTGATTTCCTTATCTGCTCACAAATACTTTCACTGTTTTCTGGTGAAATTTTCTTCCTTGTTTATACATAGTCTACATATTTCTAAATGCACTCACCATGCTGTGTTTCACTCTCATGACAGCCTGATGCTGGCATGACATTTGATTGAGTGCTCAAAGATTAGATCAGAGCTTGAGGCCTGCACTCTCTGCACTGGCTGAATGCCACTGGTCCACAAACTTCACTGCTAATTGTCCACATGGCTGGTCTGCTATTAGCGCAAACAACGGCACTTTCACTAATAAACCCTTCATGTAGCATGTAAATGTCAAACTTTGCATCTAATGCTTCGTGTAGAGGAAAGAGCTTCAGCTCTTAAGTGGGAGAGCGAGTGCATATAGATGCTTGCCTCAAACTTTACAACCCCTCTGCACCCGTAGTTTTACAGTAACGCAGGCTAATGCGTGCACCCCTGTCCAGCCCCTTGGCTTCAGGGAGGGAGCTAAGAGCTGCCAGGAACAAACAGCTTCATCGCCCCCTTCTCTTTTTGTTCCTAATGTCCAACTTCTCTGGCTCCCATTATCTCCAGGAACCAGTTCAGAACTATCAGATTACTGAGGCCTGGTAACACTGTTGAGATGGGGGGGGTTTGACATGCGCTCACCCCGGATTACAAACCAATAAAAACAACCCCCCAGCGTCTTGCAGAGGGAGGTGAGAGAGTCTGAGGGAGGGTGGGCAGAGGAGGGGAGGAAGGGGGTTGAGAAGTTGAGGTGATGCTCCTCTGCTGGGGACATTACTGGAGATGTTACATGATTCAAGGAATAATAGGATCACCACATGTGGCTGCAGAAAAGAGCTATGTGCAGGACAAGACACTGCAGAGAACATGTAGTTCTAGTGTGGACACACAGTATACGATATATGTAACACTGTCAGCAGTACATTCAGAGCAGATCTCTTAAGTGACAGATTCAACAACATGGACGCTGGCAATGTGCTGACTGTTTTAAAACAGGGGATTTCAAAGTCTGACACTGAAAACTGAGACTACATGCTTTTAGATCCACAGTTCCAAGTCATCTGGGGGATTTGGTGAATGTAAACAAGTAATACAGTGTTGCCATGGAGTCAAGTGAGGTATCTGCAGGCTACAAACTGAGCCCCTATTTTTAGTCTATGTTTGTTTACATTTTGGCAAATTGACACCATTAAAAGTATGTTGAATTAGCCATTAGCAGTTCCAGTGTGCAATGTACCCATGAAGAGACAATTATCACTGAATTATTGAAGAAAACTTAAAGATGTGAAGATTCTCAGACAAGTTCTGGAGATATAAGGAGATCACTATTCACACTGTCATATCTGTGTGTTCAGATCTGACTGAGTTATGACACTGAGAAAGTGTCTGAGAAGAGAATGATTATTGTGGATAATTGCAGCAATCAGACACTAAGTGTTTTAAAGAACCTTTGCCTCTATGAGCTGTGTGCCACAGCTGCTCCTGCTCCAACTCCTAACTGCATAAGTTGGCCAAAATACAATAACTAACTTCCAGTCGTTTTAAACCTGCCCCTTTCACCTCACCCTTTAAAAACCTCTGTTCCACAAAAACAGACAAAAACGTCAATCTAGAGCTTTGAGATATGTGTTATCCATAAAAGGGATCCCATTTCCTCTTCAAAACCAGTCCCCCATGGTGCAACAGCCGACAGAGACTGACTGAACTGCTGAGGGTGCTGGTGGTGGGTGTATGAAAGACAGCGCAGTCTTCTTCTGATAAGACAAGAAACAAAAGCCTTAAGAGGTGAGCCCAGGGGAGGCTGGGATGGGGTGTACAAGGGCTGGGTTACCAGATGAAAGCATTGCTGACGTTGGGTGATATGATGCGTTTCTGCTACACAAAGCACTGGGGCTGTTAACCTAAACAGTTACATAATCGGTCGTCTTGAAGACAAGCATCGCAAGCTACAGCTGACACATAAGGGTCACTTGGGAGAACTTGCACTTTCCAATAGTAACCACCAGTTCAGGACTTGGAGTCTCTTTATAGCAAGACTGAACACAATCCTGACAACCAGAGATTTGTGAAACATTACACTGGCACATCTCTGGAGTATTATGAAGGTTTGATCCTGAAAAAACATCTAATTGGAGCTTTCAAAATGTAGTTTTGACGTCTGAAAGCAAAAATAATCTCTGAGTCTCTGATTGTAATTGGGGTCACACCATCTGAACAAAGGTTTGTTTAGCCGGAGGACAATCAGTGGTCGAGGAACAGAAATATCAGTGACAACATGCCAAAGAATTTCACACTCGAGGCGGCGCTTTTCTTTAACTGGCAACTTTAGGAGCTGATACTGATCAATTTCCCAAATCGCCTGCTCAGAGACATTTAAGAATCCATTTGTGTTGCCAGTTTGAAGGACAGGGGGAGCGAAACCCCGACATTGGAAGATTAGCAACATGACCTCAGAGATCAGAGGTTATCTGCTCTGGGTGAAGTGCTGGAAATAAATGGTAGTATTTCCCCTGTGGTGAGGCTGTGGTTGTGGGTGTGTGTGTGTGCATGTGGTCACTGGTGGACATCACTAACAATATATATCCTGAACACAAAGACACACCATTTACAGGAAAGTCTCAAAAATCCTATACGTAATCATCAGTCACTATAAAAATAAAATCTCTGGCCTGAATCATAACATCTTTTGATGACAGAGGCGATCATCTTTCTCATCAGTAACAAAGTAAAGGCAGTGGGCAAAAGAAAACTGCAGGCCCAATATGCCCATTTACGGTCAGTCAGTATTCCACAAGCTTGTTAAATAAATCAGAGGGTCTCCAGAGAGGAAAGCAAAACACAGAGGGCTCCTTCTAAACTCAGCTTCACCAGGAAAGCAAACAGCTTGGGTCCAAGTGAAAGTCTCTTTAGATAGAGCAGACTGATGTCCCTAATTCTCTAAAAAAAAATGTGTGAGAGAATTAGCCTGTTAGGTTCCTTGGCTGTCATAACCCTAAGGCATGAGATATCTGTTTAATGTGACCTCAGCCCTGCTCAGGATTTCATCACACCTTAGTGACGATAAACCAACTCTGCAATCACAGGAGTAAGTCTTTAACTTCTGTAGTGAGGAGGCAGTGTTGACAGTTTCTCTATCAAAATCATCCACTTCTTTCTCTATCAAGCACTCAACCTTAATCCAGACAAACCCCCTCTACAATACACACTCACACACCATTCCCACCCCCTCCTCTGAGTCTGGGACAGGACATGCTATTCTCTCTCTCCATTTCTATCCCCCTCTCTATTTTCCCCCCTCTCACAGTGAGCTAGTGAACATGTGGTGTATTTATTTGTTTTTTTTTAGCTGTTGTTGGCTTGAAGTGGATGTTCCCAGCAGCAGCAGCAGCATTTGTCTCTTTGACTGGCAGCCATACCAGAGGGTGGGCTTTACTGTCATATAAGATACAACGCTGAACCACTGATGAACTACTGAACCTTCTGTGAAAAGATGGGATGATTCCTCTTAACAAAAAATTGAATTAAACAGTGTATTATTCATCTGAAAAACTAGAAGTAAAACTAGTTACAAAATCTTTTATCTGTGACAACCGAGGACTGCTTACTAACTAACTGAAGGCGTTATTGAAGAATTTGTTCTTCTGCCTTGAGCCAAGTTACTTTACACACAAACAGAAACACATGTACAGTACTTTCTGTGCATGCACGTGCACAATTATCTTATGATCCCCTCATGGGTTCAGGAGCTGACCCAGTTAACAAAATCACACAGACAGAAAAGTAAGGTTGGTAAATAGGTTTAAGTCCTAGAAGTCAATCAATCACTGATAGCTGGGCAAAGAATAGGAACTGTTATGATGAAGATTTTAATCAATTACAACCACACTAAACTCAAAAGACTAACTGGTAATACATATTTCTACATTAATTATTTTGGAAACATCTAGGCTCATAATGAGAGACAAACCAGTGCCACATTAAGATGCACTGCCATTTGTTCTTCAGAAGGAATCCAAGGCAACATTCAAGGACACAAATCACCAAACTGAAAAAAACAGTGATGGTGACAAACAGGAAACGCTACAACAAACATGTTGTGGGTCTTTTTCTACTCAAAGACCTTGTGAAAAATATACGACAAGAACTTAGTTCTGAGGAGAAACAGCTTACCCACTCAAGAACATAAGATGTATGAGATATTTTTGAGATGCATCCTGTCCTTTAAAACGCAACGTTATGTGAGTGATTCATGTTTGCCCCACTTTCTCTCTGTGTTAGACAGGAGATTTGTATTCCCACTGCAGCCTGTCACTGATGCTGCTTTTACCAGCTATGTGCAGCAGCAACAAACGGTGGAATGTTTTATCTGATTTATTTCATATATTAGATTTAGAGAGCTAAAAGTGTCAGAGGCAGGCTAATAAATAACCTGCTACAAGCTGCCCTCTGGCACCGACACATCACTTGAGAAAAACATGAGGACATTAATTGACGATAAGAGCAACTAAAACCCTCAGAGTTGACTCAGTTGCATCAAGTGAAGCTCTATTGATTACAGGGCAGCAGTGGAGGAAATGTTTAGCGCAGCAGCAATTTGACTGAACTGCAGGAAAATGACAGGAGTCAAGCTTCACTCGACCAAACCCATTTTCCTACCAAGTTCTGGAAAAATAGAAATATGACACTGTAGGCTGTTCTGTAAAACCTAAACAACCATGCAGCATTTTGCTTCAATTCCAAGAAACCACAGATTCCACTGTGTAGGCAGCTTCTAGTTAACAAGAGTCTGAAAGGGACTTTTATAGGGACATTTCTCACAACAAGACAGGGGAACCCCCCTTAAATAAACTCTCTTTCAGACTATTAATTCAACCAGCATCATTAGAGGCCGCAATGACAAAACCACTCCATTGTGCGTGAAGGCAAGACAGCTAATTAAAATGAGTCACATGCTGGGAAATCTCCCCCAAGAGGACACAGGCGTCTCTCTTTGAGTATGGTTTATTTTTGTGATGGTATGTCAGCAGCTGTCCTCTTACCTGGACCTGCCCCTTTCCCATGATCTTGTCCACGATCTCGTTGTCGTCCTTGTTGAGCATGCTTTTGTCGTAGCACTTCTCGTAACACAGGATCCGCAGGTGCTGGGAGCCCTCCAGCTCGATTTCAAACTCCTATTGGATGACACAGAAAAAGGAGAATAAGATATTTTCCTGTGCATAGCGACAAAAACGGAGCAATGTACAGTAAAAGGGCATGTTATGTCACTGACTTCATTCCACTGTGGCTCTGTGGTGTCTCTAAAGACTCGGGTCTTGGCCTTGCTGACAAAGTATCCATATGAGTCCACTTCAAGGGTGCAGTATAGATCTAAAAAGAAACACAGAAGACAGATCCATCAGATATGGTGATAAAATAACTTTAATGGTCTTCAGACTGAAAATGAAAAGCACTGACTAAACATTCAGGTTTCTTGACTGATCTGTCACTGCTACATGACACATCTGGGTAGTTTTATGAGATATTCTAATAACAATGGAGTCTAATTAAAAGCTTCTGTTGATCACATTTTTATCATCTTGTAGTAAAGGCTCAGACATTAAAGGGTTATTAGAGTCATTAAAACAGACTTTTAGTGGGTAGTAATAATACTACATGGAGATGAAGGTCAGTATAATTACAGGCCAATTGTATTTATGGTCAGTGAGTCTCTCTACATTAAAGTCATGTTTTATCACATAATACTCACATATGGCTTTAACCAACAATTGTTTTCATTATTTAATAATCTACCAATTATTTCCTCAATTAATCATTTAACCATTTCTCCATAAAATATCCAGCTAATGGTCCAATACCCAGATTTTCAGTGTCATTACATTAGAAGATTAAGAAAACAATAAAAAAAATCACATCTTAGGATCTAAAACCAGTGAATTTTTTTCTGTCAGCAAACTAACTGATCAATCAACCAGTCGATTCAGCTCCCTACTCGTGCATCTTTCTAATACACCATCCAGAGAATGGCACATCACAGTGAATGAAAGTACTTTAGCTTTACAGCATTTGAAAAACCTGGGTCAATACTTGCAGTGCTATACACAATATTTCACTTAAGTCACTTATAGAGTACATATGCATTAACACAGTTCAGCAGTGATCAACATCACATACGTAAAAACACAAGTCTAAATAGATAACAGTCCTGAACACATATTCCAGCAGATTTTAAACAAAGGTTTCACAGTGACTGTAAGTGTGACTCAGTATCTAATTCTAGTGGCAGCTTTGTAACAAATGTGCAATTATAGGGTGAAAAAGGTTGTTTCCAATCAAAGTGAAATAGCCCTTTAAAATGTCAATATGTTGTAGTTTGTGAGCTGACAGACATCAATCTCCTGTCTGTGTACACAGTCAGTGCTGCGAGCCCCCCTCCACTCTTTACATCCTCACACCACAGTCGTCACTCCTCTGGGATCAGCTCGTGCTCTGCTCTTACACGGAGCAATTAAGTCTGTTAATGTGTTTCTTTAAATGCTGCTGTAGCTGTTCCTGCAGACTACGCTGCCGGCTGTCTGTAAAGTGTCTATACTACGTCCTGTGGCGTGGACCCGGTCCCTCGGGTGCACCTCCATCTGACAGCATGATGGATGGATGTACGGCTCCACCTCTCACGAGGAGAGTCACAGAGATTGGGTGAGGGAATGAGGGGAGTCGGTTGAATCTCATTTGCATATAAAAACACACTCGACAGAGAATTTAACACTGCAACATCAAATGCAATGTCATCAAAAACAAAAACAGCCTGACCTGGGTGTGGTTAACGTTACTGTAAGATACCGACCACGCAACCTGGGCGAGCAATGACTAGTTGGGGCAAACATTGGCATATGCAGCCATATACCTATCACTAACAGGACTATACAGTATAATGGAATCTCATTCCATCTGGTTTCATTCCTTCTTTGTTTGTTTTCTCAGCATCCTGAAAGGCTCTGGCATAATTACTCCCAATGAGGAAGAGATTAGCAGCAGTGGTATGAGGGAAGTTCAGCGGAGGGGATTTCAGTGTGACCATCTGGGGGATATTTATTGAATGAAGCAGTTATGGTACGCTTCCGCTACATACGGAAGCATAACAGCTCTTTGCAGTCACCTCTGATTTGACATCCGACATCCAAAAAATACACAAACTACCTGTCGGAGTCTGCTGACATTTGATCCAGCTAGTCACTTTTTCTGAGTACAAAAACAGCTGTTGGTTGTGTTAGGTTTTCAAAAAAGTAGTGAGAGCATTTGTTTTAGACACTCGTCTGAATTTAAACCTCTCTCTTTCATGTGGCCAGGAGTAGAAAAGTGTGTATTCATAGTCCTGGGCAGCTCCTAGATTTCTCTGAAAGTTGATTTCCTCTCCATCTGAAATGGGTTTATGCGCCCAGACCTAAAACTCAAACAAGGCCAGAGAGAGCATATTTAGAGAGGTCTTTTTGTGTCCTCGCTGTGGATCCAGGAGGGCTCTGGTAAGTAGGACAGACTAAAAGAGGCCAAACTCCATGAGTTTTCATTTTCCTGGCAGGTCACCATCAGGCTCAGAGTATGAGGGGGATAAATTGGTCAGCATGGGGTCTCTGACCCCTAAATGCACGGGGTAATGGATACCATCCTTTTCCATCTCAATTAGCTGAGGACCGCAGCCCTTGTTACATGTGTGTGTTCTTATACAGGAGGCTAATCTTTGCCAGGGGCTGTGTTGAATGCTGGGTCAAACTGCGGGTTCACAGAATTAGGAGACAAGTGATAATCAGTTAAACTAATCAGAGTCTCTACAGCCACAAGTCCCAGTGTTTATGGTTTGCTTGGAGGACTGAGGAGAAAACATTTTTCTAAAAGAACAAAATAAGGGTTGAACATGCAGAACTGAATTGTTTTCATAGAATCCAGAAGGAGAAAACTAAAAAAGCATGGCTAACAATGAATGAGGATGCATGCAGCCAGGGCTGTATTCGATTACATGCAGAAATCATGAGAGTCCTGAGAACATGTGAACACTTCCAGCAGTGTTTTACCTTTCATTTTTTACGGGTACACTGGTGAGTGAAAGAGTTTGTTCTGAATCAAGAATAAAATGCACTGTTGGTCGAGTAACAAGAAGAGCTATTACATAACTTCTTTTTTATCCTGACCAACTGCACTGTTATTCCATTACTAGTTCTATATCAAATATGAATTCAATTCAAACCTCTTTAGGTGTTGCTGGACAAGCTCATATAAGTGACACAGATAACTGCAGCTGGCCTCACTATAAATGCCTGTGTGATTTTCTCTCCTTTTGATCAACTGTGGCAGTTCAATTTGGCTCTGTGCTCACAGTCCCTATGTAGCATGGGCAAATACAATTTTACAGCATCAAGTTGCAGCAGCTGTTTAATACATACAGTGGGAGCAACACTCACGCATACATAAAAATAAACCAAGAACAAAGTGACGAGTTTTGCACCTCTCTACTAGTTCATGTTTTCCACAGATTTTTTTTAAACAGAGTTTTGGGGAGATGCTCCACTCTCTTCTCTGTGACCCAGTTTGACTACTTTGCCCTGGGCTGAATTTAAAGCCCTCTCCCATTGGGGGTGGGGGGCATTGTGACACAAATAACACAGGTCCAATAAGATCTTCCATTACAAACTTATGTGATTTTTCAATCAATAAAAGAAATAAGAAAGTATCAACTATTGTTGATGATTACATTACATACTTAAGATCTGAACCACTGAATAAAGACTGCTATTTCCAGTCATTACACATTTCCATTTTGATATGATAATTATTACCATATGCAACAACGGAGAGCGTGCATGCACATGCACACACACACACACACACACACACACACACACACACACACACACACACACACACACACACACACTATTAGGCAAAAGAGCAGCAAATTGCTTCAGAATCCTTGTGCAGAATGCATGGCTTGCAGGGGAAATCAGCACTATGAGAAATGTCTTATGCAGAGACAGTGAAGAAGACTGAGACCACATTGAACCTCAAACACACAGAGGCTGAATTACACAACAACATCACCAACACAACAACAACAACTACATAAAAAGGCAAATTGGATCTTGTCTGCAGGAAATGGTGTAATTTTAGTAATTTGTGGTATTGGGGAGACTCATACAAGACAGTATGTCGAACACAACGTCTCCCGTCATCTCTATGATCACGGCTGTTTTCTAAACATCTGTATGTGAGAAATTCTGCCAGTGACATGTTTCCTAAGATCTGCAGGGATATTAATATACTGCCACACACCTTTAACCTCCAATGGAATTGGAAGTCAATACGAAATGTTTGTAGGACACTAAGGAATAGATATTTGATCTGAAATTTGATTTTATTTTGTTTTGACTTTTCAGGATAAATGCCTCCGTAATCATGATCATCACTACCACCACAGTGATCACTAACAACACCATCACATCATCTTCCACACACTACCACTGTGGCTTGCATGCCCCACCTTGGCTCTGTACGCTCCACTGGACACACTGACATCAAACTGTATCAGTGGAACTTCCCAACTCCCCTTTACATGCACTTTCTTCATTTTTAAACCCCTCAGCTCTCAGCGCTCCATCAAGGATCAAACAGGCTTTCAGAGGAGAGAGCTTTCCAATCCATTACCCAGGAAATTTTAGCAGGCCCGCTTTCATATACTGAAGGCTGTCATGGTAACTGAGGAAATCATATTTCTCCCTCCCTGTCTCTTTTCCAGATATTTGATATTTGAACTGGTGCTTGTGTAACAAGGCACAAAGTGTACTGGAGCGCCAGCTGTCCACTACCGACACGTCTGAAACAGCCTCTGCACGGTCTTGCCAACATCACACAATCTGCTGTGCATGATTTAAGACATTCTTTCTCTTTCCTTTTTTATGTGCCTAGAGTGTTTTTGAATCATTTGTGATGTCTGCAAACGAAGACAACCACAGGAATTCCACTGAGGCTCCCACTTCTCCTCTGAGACTCCCTCTTTCTCCCACTCTCTCCCCTATCCTTCATCTTCCAGCTCATTCCCCAGATCCATCCATCCATCTGGCCTTCTCTGCATTGGCCACGGCATGATGGAAACTGCATGTGCAGGCCACAGTGATTGACTGGATCATGTGTTTTGCTGGCACAGACGTCCATGCGCAGCAACTATGCGCAAGGGGATGCTGAGCCAGGGTGTGAGCACGAGTGTGGTAAAAACAGAAATAAATGCTGTTTCTGGCCAACTTACTGGCTGACTCCTTGAAACCTTTGGCAGAGTGGACGATCACATGCAGAAAGCCGTACAGGCCAGGAGTCTCCTCATCTGGAAAACAAGCACACAGAGCAGTTAGTCCAGATCCTAGTGTAAATATGGTGACGCACTGTATTTAATAGTCATTCAGAGCTGGGGTTTGTGTGTGTAAAATATAAAGATAAAAAAGATAAACAAAGATAAACAAAGCAAAGATAAACAAGCATGAAAACTTATGACACACTAGACACTGCTGCTGTCTGTATCTCTACATACACAAAATGTTTTAGGCATTCCTTTAGGACACCAGGCCCCATGAATTGCTCATACAAACAGATGTGTCCTTAAAGTTGCATGTACCAGTGATTTAAGAGTAGCTATACTTTGAATTTTCTCTTTGGCACAAACAAATTCATCCAGATCCTGTCATACCAGACATGAACAGTCTGCATTTCATCATACTGAAATAAATGCACATGAATATTCTGTTCTGTTTTTGGGGATTTTAGGATTTTTATTGTCATCTTTTGATGCAGTAACTTCTACAGTGCAGTAGTTGTTAGAAAATGCTCTCAGTCTGACAGCTACCTCAGGGACTTGCATGCAGGGCAGTGTCCTGTGTTCAATCTGACAGTGTGTGCTATGATGTCTAATATCTCCATGACATGTCATGTCCCTTTGGCCACCTTGCATCTCAGTCATGGACCATTTTGCATTAGGAAGTTTTTTTCAAACCTTACATTTCTGTGACAGTTGAATGCTGCTCTGATGACACTTAAGTGGCAGCTGTATCAATACTTTCATGTAATACGACTACCAACACTAAATTTGTTGTTTTCATCTGATGATTTTACAAGTAGGGTGAAAGTCTTTTTTCCTCTTTGGTAACATTTTTGTGAAGGAGACTTCTCCACAAACAGAGCTGAACAGGTTGCCTTACATGGTGATTTTAGGGTGTAGATTGAACAAATGAACACCTAGTCATGAACAGATGGCATCCATCAGGCTGAAATGGGCAATTTACTGTAAGAGAAGTCTGTGCAGTTAAGAGACTTTGGAGAGTCTGACTTGGAACACAAAAAGTACAAGAGATTTAGAATAAGATTATGAAAATGTTCTTGCACGAGGCCCATTGTCAAGATTCTGCCTTAACTTCCACTTTCAAACTCTGTACTCTACTTTTCACCTCAAGGTCTAAAACCTTTTGAAAGTTTTTAAAATGGCTCATCAACATAAAAGTGCTCAGTGGGCAGCATGTGTGCTTTTCATTCCTCTCTGGTTGGGTGGTCCAAACTGTGGATAAACTTATCATTATTAACTTCCACTACAATAACTGTTCTCACCCTTCTAACACCCACATGCTGCTTTATCTTCAAGAGGAGGCACATTCAAATTCAAATGACATCAGCAAGAGGACATGAATACAATACACAAGATACATGGCTGAAGAAAATGGCTTATCTGAGGGTCTTTGTGAAAATTAACTGTTATTACAACCTTTCCTCAGATCAGTATCAGACCTCACATCAACAAGCACAGTCTTCTGCCATAACAACTGAGCTGACTGCTGAGGGGAGGTTTGTGGGTGGACGTTTTTTGGGTGGCCTGATATACCTCCCTCCCCCGTCTCGCAGACAGACACATGAAGGGGAGACACTGTTGCTTTGCTTAAGGCCTGTGAAGCCTGACTGTTTCCAGGTAAATAAACTATGATGGAGGGCTGCAGGACTGTTTGGAGCTCCACTGTAGGCAGCTGAGAGGAGAGCACTCAGTCCCCAGAGTTAACTTTGTATGTGTATGTGTATAAGTGACAGGGGAGTTCCACAGGGGAGACGGTTCAAAGGTTCAGCTTTGAGGTGGCCTATATGCTGCTATTAGACTGTCCTTTCAATTATAATCTAACCTGAGCAATAAATGCAGGAAACTCAGAGAAAACCATTAACTAATCAGTGATAATTCATAATGATTCAATCAAAGGAGTCAAATGAAAGCGTGAATATTTTGGGGTCTCTGTATATCATCAATCCTCTTAGTTATGAGAAACATTCCTTTGCCAGCTGGTCTCCATTTCACCCCCTACTGTGCTCCCTGCCTGTCATGTTACTGAGTTGTGTGTGTGTGTGTGTGTGTGTGTGTGTGAGTCGATGTGTCTGTGTGTCTATTTATGTTTGATTTACTGTATAATGAGGAATGGGTCGTGGGGCCTGAGCTCTGTTTTAGCACACAGGGATATCACCTCCCTGGAGAAAAATATCAACAAAATGATGGAGAGAGGTGAAGGTTTCATCAAGTTAGCAGAGTGAGTTAACATGTAAGGAAAAACCTGCTGGAGTCTGCCAAAGCAGGTTACATAATCCACCAAACTTTAATTCTGAAAAGTTTTTAAACATATACATTTTTAAGTGGTAGACATGAGGGAGAAGTTCATGGCCAGAGGATGTAAACTGAATCAAATAAATTCTGCTATTGAAAAAATGTCAAGGAATTTCAGATCAGGTCATATTTATAAAACAAATCTTTTATCTTTTCTGAACTAAATATTCATAAGGCTATGAACATAAAATAAACACTTCTGGAAGATTCTTCAGTTGGATAAGAGCTTAAAAATGCATTTAACATCCTCCCATATCAACAAGTAAAATATGAGGGGATTGGCTGATTAAATATGGTATAACCCCTTCAGCTATCTCCTCACAGATGTGCCTCCTTTATGCTGAATCCAGCAATCTATTTAAAAAACAGGTGCGATTTCATATTTCACAAAAAGACAAAAAAGAAAAAGAAAAATCACTTGTGCTGACAATAAATTCTATATTGGAAACGTGAACTCAAAGAGAATCATTTTGTTGAGACAAATCATTCAGTATTGTTTTTAAGATATATTGTAACTGAGGAAGTTCCCCTAAAATTCACCAGAATGTACAATTAAAATAAAAACCAAGAATCCCTATAATCACTACTTTAAATGTATTAAATGTCAAAATAATGGCTCACTTGCACAGAGATACCATTGTACATGAAGCAAACATGGATCATTTTTCTGTATAATATGAGAAAGATGAAGACAGTGTGCCTTTCACAGTCTTAAAACCTCTCTGTCAGCCCTGTGGTAGTGAGTGTGTGTTGTGTGTGCACGTGAAAGCAGAGACCCCTTGTGCCACTCGAGGAGATCGTAGTGGGTCGGCCAGATGGCTTTAATGTCACCACTCTGAAAGCCGTTGCAACGCGGAGATCTGGAGCAAAAACAAACATCTAGGAGCTGAGGGCTCAGCGCAGCCCACCGCCGACACACTGCGTGGCATTGACTGCTACGCGCTAGATGAGAAACATATTGTAACCTAGATTCATCTCCTGCACGGCCCCCTTCTCTCATTATGTGGCTTTTTTTGTGCTGAGAATGTAATAGATGCTTTTGTGTGAATTTAAACTCAAAGCAGAGAGGAGAGGAGAGGAAGGAGCAGCGGGAGTCTGTGTGTGTTTGTGATTGCGGGAAAGAAGCATAAGACACAGACAAAGCATCCAAACATAAGAGAATGAATAAGATACTGTGTGAGTGTTTCTTACCGTCTTTGTTACTGGTGACAGGAATGTTGTGGACAGTCCGGAGCTTGAAACAGGAGCTGGTCAGGACCTGGAGCTCCACAGAACTTAATACACAGGCCTGGAGATCTGGACAACACACAGCAACCACACAGCAACGGTCAAACTTGCACTTTCCTGTGGTGCAGTGTATAGAAAGTGGGTTTAACCCACTTCTTAATGAAGCAACACAATGCTTCCTGAGGACAGAAGTAGTCAATAGAACAATTCTAGTCAAGGCCAGTGTTACCTTTCTTCTGGAGCTTCTGGATGCTTTCCCTCCATTCTGACCTCTCGTAGTCAGATGACAGGAGGAACAGATAGCTCTAGATTCACAGAAAAAACACAGTTAACAGGTGCACAAAGGACATCTTCTCTGCACTAAAATTATTACTGACAAACCTAAAGGAGAATGAGAAATTCAACAAGAACACTGAAAATTTTACACAGAAAGTTCAACTGGAAATGCTATGGTGTGAAGACTCCTTTGAAAGGTATATATCTCCCTCTAGTGGTGAGACAGGAACACTTCATCAACATGGATGCAGAGGGTGACATGACGGGTGGTCAGATTTACCTTTCCATGTTTGTTGTGGATGCGGAAGGGGATGGTGGGGGAGTGTGTGAGCAGCCACGACTCCTGCTCATTCATCTTCTTCCTCAGACGCTCCACGCGGCTCTGACCCTTCGGTGCTTTCTGTACACACACAGACACACACACACACAGACAAGCAAACCGACATTTACAAGTTTATTTGTTGCTAGAAATAATATCAAATTAATCAATTAGATGATAGAGAGAAACGTTTATCAAGTAAAACAGCAGACATTGCTTTTGTAGCCCCTGAAACAGGTTTTCAAACTGTGATCAAGAGCTGAACTATCTGTGTCACTTTTGAGTTCACAGCTGCTCTTGTGATTCTCTTCGTTCTTATTTTTCATTAATATCTGTGGGCATGTCACTCTTAACAATCTGAAATAATAATAGGAGACTGAGATGTGACTGCAATGTGAACTGAACGTTTGTGCTTCCATGCTTATGCTTTCTGGTTTACTGAAAAGAAAACAAACTTTGTTCTCCAACAGAAACAGCCTTTATTATGACAGCATAAAATACTGAATAAACATGAGTATATTCTGAGATACAATTAGATTTTTACATTATTTTATAAAGAGATAAAGCTAAAATCACAACAAAGTCATCAATCATTACAGCTGATGTCAGTTCTTATCAGCATGTAATCAGCTTATTTTCCAGGAAAGACTGCAGATAAGCTCCTGAAACTATGTGGTGTGCTGCACCAGTCTTTATATATAATTCAAGGATCTTATTTCTGTGTGAGTATTGAAGGAAAACAAATACACACATCCTCCCAGCCCTCACTGGGAAGCTATGAGTCAGAGCCTGGATACAATCAGCTCAATCTCTCACTGCTCTGGCCTCCTCTGACTGTAAATACCAGCCATGGTCACTCACTGTGCTCCGAGTGGGCGACTTTAACGCAATGAGAGGGGAATAACAGGAACTCTCTGCTCCTGAAGGCTTCGGTGTGTGTCAGCCAGGGGCGCGGGGGTGAACTACGGTACATATTTGTAACTGCTAGAGGCTTAAAACAATTTTTTTCCCCACCCCTAACCTGTGTCAACGACTGAATGTTTCAGCACTGATAGGAATAGACAAGAAAGGCTGATACAGTAGCAAACACTCTCACATGTCAGTGTTAATCAGCAGTTTGACCACTGATGCAAATCACAGTAAACAATTTGAAATGAGAATTTTCTAAGTTTGTTAATGGTGAGGTTTTGTTTTGAGCTTCTTGTTTTTCCCCCAGTTTTAGAGTCTTTATTATACATGTTTGGATTTCACTTTCTCATAATTGCAGGAGTTTCCCTACATGGCACATTAAACCTGACCTTGACACTCTCTCAGACAAACAAAGGTGTGGGCGACAACTGAGTTAAAACAAAGGGACAGTGGTTCCAGTAAGGAACGCTGGCATGGAGCAGTTGCATACTGAAGTCTGTGTATACAAAGATAAATAACAGATTGCTATCAAAGTTCCACTGGAGACACAACTCAAAACTTCCCTCCTTCTCTTAACAGTAAGAGCTAATGATTAATACTAAGGAACCCCAGAGGGACCCTCCCAGAGAAGAGAAGTTTCTGGTGCTAATTTTAAAATAACTTTTTCTTAATTGTGTGTTTCTATAAATGTTAGAACACATCATATACAGTAATGTTTTTTCTTGTTTTTTTGATGCCCGAGTCTAAACCTAGATTCCATAGCATGTAATTTCAGATTTCACACAAATGCGTGTTTGTAAAATGCCTGTGAGGTCAGTCCCAGTAGATAATCCAGTCCTTGTGCACTATGACCACAGTGAGATACTTTGGTTTTGTTTGATGGCGCCAGTCTTTAAAGTAATTTCAGTTACAGTGACTCATGTGGTTGTTCTGTATTAGCTTAATAAGTTCGTAGTCAAACTATGTCAGGCAAAAAAAAATGTATGCAAAGCATTTTTCTAACCATATGTTCTCTATCAAGTCCAGTAAGGCCTCCTTAAGGGCTCCAAACTCTACATTGGCTCTGGTTTTTGCATTAATACAGATTAAAAGTGGTTTCAGTCCCCTGTCTCAGTGTTAAACCCACACTTTCTGACTAAGCCATTCTAAGACATGTGAATTCATTGGATTTTGCTCTTCATGCCAATAAAAGCCAAGAGGATTTACCTTCTCTTTCTGGATCTCACTCTTTAAGACCGAGATCTTGATCTTCATCTCCTCCAGCTCATGCTCAGGCAGGACTTGGATGCTGGGGCAAGAGTCGGAGTCGTCCAGGGTCTGGAAAGTCAAGTCCGCCAGAGGGATGTACCACTTACACTCATACTGCTGGTGACGACTGCAGAAGGGGAAAATACAAAATTAAATTAGACAAACAACACAACACATTTCAGACAAACAGGATCAACAAACGTACTACATCCATACAGCCTTATAAATGACACTAATCTAAGGTCATAATCATGAATAATTACTTTTGTATTCAAAAGTGTGTTGTTTGACTTCAGGTCTAAGACGATGTGAAACACGTTAAAATAATGATTCGGTTTCAGACTATTCATGTAGTCACAAAGCTATATTAATGAAAATGACTCAGCAGAGTGGTACTTCCACTGAGGCTGATTGATTCTGATTGTCACTAATGACACTTTCATATGTGTTGCTGGGTGCTGCACAGGCAACTCATTAACAGTGTGATACCATCATCAGAGAGCCAATCTGAGCAGCTTGAAAATGAGATTAATCCATACTGGAAACTCATATGTTACTTTACTGGCAGTTTATTGTAACTAGGTACATTTACTCAAGAACTGCACTCAAGTACAACTGTGAGGTACTACTCCACTACATTTCAGAGGTGAATATTGTTTTGTTTTTTTTGCTGCATAATGAGAGTGTTTACTTTTGATACTTGTACATTTAGCTGCTAATACTTATTTACTTATTACCAACAACATTAGGTTAAAACAGATTATTGTACATATCTGATGTTCATACACGGGATGGATTTAGAAGGAAAAGTGTAGCCTGGATTTCACAGTAGACAATTTATATTACCTGCCCTTATTGCAGTAGGATAATGTTTAATGAAACGACAGTGTCTTCTATGAAGAGTGGGACTGGAATTTATTTCAGGCATTCATTTCAACTTGGACTGTACACCTTTGTTCAGCCACAACAAGAACAATGCAATACATTGTGTTGAATTTACTTACTACTACTACTATTTACTACTCTATGCTTCTGTCAAAGCTTATCCTGTGACGTTAGCAGCAAATGAGAGACAGGCTATTCATTTCTTAATCATCTAAGTACATTCATTTTATATCCCTCAAAGCCTCTCTCTTTTGTCTTATTTACACACCTCCCTCTGCTGGTTATCAAACCCTTCGTCTCACGGCTCTCTGGCCTTTTTTGAAATCTCTTTGTTTTACAGACCAGCCATTCATTTTCATTCCAGTCACAGTCAAACACACCCTTGAAGGTATTGTGCACACATACACAAACAAAAGCCTGAAGCTAAACTCAATCCATGACTGAGCTGAAAATGAATACATCATCATATGCAGTCTCCTGGCCCTTTAATACCAATAGCAGGGGTGCAATGTATGTATAAGAATCATGTGACTGCAAAGTCAATGTAAGTATGACTAATTCCAAAATGACAGAACAGAGATAATCATAGGATTCAATGGGATTAAGACTTAACCCGAGGTGATTGGGTTTCTGGATGTTTGATTTGTTTTAACTGTGTGTCTGTGTGTCTGTGTGTGTGTAGCCTGTAGGCGGCTCACTGAGATAACACTACAGACCATAATAGTCTGATTTACAGGTCTGGTAGTTATGGCAACACTGTGTTCCTCCAAGTGAGGGGCGGCTGCAAATGACACAGACAAATGTTGAATGTCAACCAAAATAAGATCCAATCAGACTAACAGCAGCCACCGTGCTGACGAGGCGAACGACACACAATCCCGTAAATGTGGCACTTAATCTGTGGACATGTGTCAAGCTTTCAAATGTGGCATTACACACTCGCACACACAGTCACTGTGTTTGTGTCACCTCTCTGTACTTTGCCTATATTTTTTAATAGATTGCTTCCTGAAACACACAACCCTCTGCCTGTGCTTGTACCTTTCACTGAAGAGCACCCTTTCTCTCTTTTCACTGTGTACAGTATATCTGTTACCCTCCTCCACTCTAAAAAATACCAGAGGCAAAATGCCTGCTTTTCTATTTCTTTGTTACAGAGGCTTCAAAAAAGCCCTCCTGCTTTGCAGAGCCAGAAACAGAAGGAGACACAGGATCTTTTGTCAAGTGCCGGTGTAATTCTTTCAGTCTCACAGTCGGGGGCTGCAGTGCTGATGTGGAAAATGAATGACACATAGATGGAAACATGGACAGGATAATGCCAGAGGAGTGGATATCTCTGTGCTGAACACACTGTTGTGATACTGTGAATGGAGAGGAGAAAGTTAATGTGGACTCACCCCACAGCCGTCTTCTTCATCTTGGCACAGAGCAGCAGGTCGGTGAAGAGGAAGACGTGTCGTAGCTTCCTGGAGCTTTCCGACACTTCCACCAGGAAGCCATCCTTCACCAGCTGACGGGCCTAAGAAAACACCTGGTGTCAAGCCTTGTTGTGCCACCAATAAAAACACAATGCTGATGAACTTGACCCAACACTGGGCCAAACAGTGCTGAGTTTTGGCAACAATTGAAAGAAAAGAGTGAGAAAAACACCCTTGTTCTCAGGAAGATCAATGCATTTTTCCAAACTGTATCTATCTGGGCATGAACTGTTAGCATGTTCAAATTGTGGCTGCACAGGTTTCAACAAGGTCACTTTATTGGCCACAAACCACCAACAACAGACACTAAAGTTGCAGTTTGCTTTAAAAAAAGAATCTTTCAGTTTATGTAACATTTAATTTAGCTTATTATAGGATTGCACTTGATTCACGTCTGATTTAAACAATTGACATGCTCATATTTACAATGAAACAGGTTTTGCTGACTGGAGTAATTTCCTCTGTTCATGCTGGCCATTAAAAGGTTCTTCTGCTTAAGCATTTCCAGTGGAAGTGCAAAGGTTTATCTCTTTATATGTTATGAGAATTCAGCAGTCTGAGCTACAAAATTCAAGTGAGTATTTTGCAGTTACACTCATATTACATACTACGACAAACACTATCTGGGGAAAGAAAAGGAGGGAATTTTCTACAAACATATAGTTATGTCTGTTTCAAGACGGATCCTTTAACTCATATTACCTCATATTTAACTTGTATGACATATTTTCTTAGGTCAAGACAATATGTCATTTCATCAGAAGTAAAGAAACTACAGATGATGGACATAAAGATAGGGACTGATTTGAATACACATCAGTCAAAGGAAGCATACAGAGTATTAATACTGGCTGCCTTTCCCTGGATGGAATTTTTGCCTCCATCCAGGATGCACCCAACGACACAGCACCTGACTTCAAAGTCCATTCATTAGGATCTGTTTTTTTGCTGTGCCTCATTCATACTTTAGATGATGAGCGTCAGCACTGTACACTGTAATCACACACAATCCCACACACCTCTCCCTTGGGCGTGGTGACAGCGGTCCTGCGAGGGTCGATCTCCTCATTGATGGAGGAGAGGAAGTTCTGAGATATCCGCAGAGCGTCCTGCAGGAGGGGGAAGTCCGGGTGGTCCTTGGGAGTATGTTTCAGCAAATCCTGAAGCACATGCACAAAAAGGTAAGGCTACATAAACGCACACAGTCACAGTCTAATTGTACTGCGATAACACAGAAATAATTGTTGCTGTCTCTAACAACAGTGAATAAACTGTATTTTTGATGCATTAAAGTAATTTTGACCTTCCTCGGTATGTCATTAGAAATACATCCTCACTTTCTAATAACTGCGGGCGCTGCTCCATTCAAAAAGTAAGCAAACATTCTGATTTCATTTCACGTTCTTAATCAAAACATAACTGCACTGTATATACACAGCCCTCTTGAACACTGCAGTAATCTCTCTGAAAATCTCATTTCCTTGCTTTTGTTGAAGCAGCTTTCATCAGTATAGCAGGGTGATGAACAGGACAGCAGACTTGAGAGGCTTGAGCTCCTGTCTTCCTTCCAAAATGAACGTCTGCAATTTTTTTTTTAACCACCTCTTATTTTGCATGAGTGACAGGAACATGACCTTTGTGAAAACACGCTCGCTAGCCGCGGATGCACTGGACATGTTGTTGTTCTGACAGCTTTATGCAAACTTATTCATGCAATACACTCCTGTAACCTAACCAGGCACATCCAGGCTTCTCTGCTTGCTTGATTGGCAGCTTCCACTTTATTATTATTAATCATGCAAAGAGGCAGGCTTATTTAAGCTGGGAGGACACTGTGATAAACAACAAAAAGCAGGCTTTGACTTTTCAGCACTTGGCTGCTGTGTGGAGTTGCTAACCAAGATTTAAAATGTTATTCTCAAGGATGGATTTGCTGTGAATGTAGAAAGTCTATCAGAATGGCTTCAGTACAGTCTTTTTATTCTGGTTTGAGTGAATGAGTGTGTGTGTGTGTGTGTGTCATTAAGAGGGGCTTTAAGAGTAAGTTCACCAAGTAATGAAAAGAATATTTTCTCACTTATCTCTATAGGTATTATTTTGGTCGTGTGTGAACTGTTCTTTTAATGTACTATGTACTCACATGGAGGACCAGGGTGCTTCTGGTGACGCGATCAATAGGCTTGTAAAGGAGAGCTGTGGGGGAGAGAAAGACAGGGCTCTGAGTCAGTGTTGCACACACGTCAATACACACAGACACACACATTCACACACAGGAGGTCAGGACAGACACTCCCACTCAGCTCACACAGAGTTAAACACAGCACCTATAGCATGACTGTGTAAATCCTTAGGGTTGATGTTCAACATACTGAAAGCAAGCATAGACCCTGCTGAACTGTCCGTTAGCATGACATGTAGCCAAACCCGACCTTTGACCTCCCTGTCAGGATAAACACAGGATCACATATTGTTACTTTAAAAGTAACAGTAATGTGTGATGTTCTGTAGGCTGGAGTGAATGCAGCAGTTTGTTACTGCACAATGTAGGGATGGACACACACACAGACTGAATGCAGGCTGCTTAACATGCAGTCCAACTCCAGTCTAACTTCAGCCTCCCATTGGTTCCTAAACAGTCTGCTTCTACTGCATATTTAGACTGCTTCTAGGTAAACTACTGCCTGGACAGTGGACTTTGAGAGAGTCGTCCATGAATACCAATATAAACAGCACAAAGTTATGCATATATTTATTAAAAAGTGCAATAAAACAGACTCATGCCCACACGCCTCCACTCCTGTCTCTAAGTCAGTTTAAATCTGCACTGCCACACTTGGCTGGATTCCCCTGGGACGGCTTTGCCGCTGAGGTAGTGTGAACAGCAGCAGGTCTGACATACATGACAGCTCTAGGTGAGAAACTCCCACAGACAGGACAGAGGGGAAAAAATAGGAGATAGGCAGCAGGCAAGACAGCAGAACCCCAGGGGAGAGACGAATAAGAAGCAAACACACATATAGATGTAAAAGATGAGGTGGGGGAGGGGACTTTCATTCTGGATTTCCTCTGTCAGAACTAGGTCCAGCAACTGTGTAATGAAATGCCAAAAATGTCTCATGGTCTCAAAATAATAATGCCACTAGTGTCGCGAGGCGCTGTTAAAAAAAGAAAAAGAAAAAAAAAAGCTCGTTGCTCTACACATATGCTAAAAAAGAAAGAAAGTAAGGATAAAAAACAAATCCAATCCACAAGGGCATATAAATTATGGAACCAGCTGATGATGTTCCACTCAGTGATCAAGCTAATCTCCATTTATTATAGGGAAAATTACAGATTTAAAGTAAGCGACTTTAAAACCAGAGGGAAGAAAAAGCCTGCCAACTGAAACAGAGAGAAGTGATCTGCCTTCTGTATGCAGGGCAGGTCGTCCCAGACAGACAGTGCTCTGCTCCCACAGAGAGGTAGAAACACAGCTACACTTCCCCTTGAATGTTACACTTATCTGTTTAAACCATTGAACATTGCTCCCTTCTGTTGTAGACCAGTGATGTTATGATATCTCTCTCTTGCTCTCTCCCTCTGTGCTCTCACTTTTTGAGTGTTAATTCTCCTTTCTTCTCGTTCAAGTATAAGAAATAAAAAAGCGAGAGCAGCAACCTACAGGGAACACATTCAGATACACTGATAGAGCTTGTCATATTAAACTTTACACCCCCTATACACGCTCTCATATACTCATATATACATACATACACACTCAGTGACTGTGTGAGACCAAAGAGAATTTTCTACAGGGCCTTGCTGATGCACTTTGAAGTTTCTCCACCCCTCTGGTCATTAATAATGCGGCCTCCATCAATGGTCCTGGCTCAGTGAACCAATACTGCTACCTCCTGGAGGATTTACTACAGGACCTGCACTGACTGCAAGGAGAGTGTGAACACCATCTAATTATGCATGTGCAGCTTTGTATTCACCTCGTGTAGAGGCACTTCAGGAAAGTTTAGGTGAGTTGATTACTTTGGGTACAACACAAGAATCACATCTTAGGACAGTACATGTAAGTACTTCTGTTGTGACTATGTTAGCGGTTAGAAGTCAAGACTTCAGCTGTATTGATTATTTTCTAGTTTGTGCTGTATGTCTGAAATATCATTGCAACTCAGTTCTATTTGGAAACAAGAATTTGTAGCTACACTCATCCTCTGGGGATCATGAATGTGAAATCGATCAGTAGTTTTCTGATGTTTCTGTCTGGACAGAGTCACATACTGGTTGCAGAAACCCAGAAACCCAGGTAACAACAACCATTTACTGTTTTTGAGACACTGGCATATGCTAACTTGGTTCATCCTTAACTGTTTTAAACATGCAGAGAAACCATTTCTGCTCTTCCCATTTTTGGTTTTCTTTCTGTGTAATTATATATGCAGAGATATGAATAATTAGAATACTAGCTGTTCCAGGGAAACCTCATATTCTGAGTACAATCAAAGACCAGATAAGGATTATAGCCAGGATGCTAATGTGTATGAAAATGTGCCTCTAGTACCAATGCAGTGTAACTGCATGATGAATTTTACACATACTTATTTATGTGCATTTTACAATCAAGGACAAAGTCTGGAACAAGGAGCGAAGTTCAGTCAAAGTCAGAGCGAGGGAGGATAAGAAGACAGAGCGAGAGAGAGAATCAGACAGAGAGAGGGGGATTATTGGAAGTCGATGACCTGTCACAGTGAGGTGCCTCTGATTGGTCCTGTTCTCAAGGTCGCTGTGACGACTTGGCTGATGGACAGACAGTTCATCTTTGCTAACGAGGGGATAGACCATGTGGGTGAAGTCTTTGAACGAGCACAACACACACACACACACTGCTTCGGGTCTACAGCTAGGACACGGGGACTGCCAGCTTTCAACCCTCGGTATTTGGCAAGGCGCTCAGCTACCAATGCCAGGCATGAGCCGTGAAGGAGGGCGAGGAGGACAGACTGAGAACGATGGGAGAGGGAAAATAAAGAAGGCAAAATGACAGATAGGGAGAAGGCATATGAGGATTAAAGAAGAGGGAGCAAATAGTAGCAGTGTGGAGCATGAGTCCCAATTTACATGTAAAACAGGATGTCAGATGCTCATTTGATTTAGTACTTGTGTTGCTATTTGCATCCATTGATTAGGAGGTGTCAGGCAGATGAAACAGCTAGCTTTATTATATACAAATATATCCTGACAAATTGATTTATTTCATTGAGGAAAATACACAAAAGCACACATCAATTCTTTTGGCCAGGGTCCAGTAGGAGGAAAGACAGGTAGGAAGTATGATAAAAGAAATATGGAGGGAATAGAAAGAGGAAGTGGTAGTTTCAAAGCTGAGGTAGACAAATCCCTCGACTGCCTTGCCAGGTAATTAAGGAACTGCAATAGAAACAGTAATCAAAGCAATTGCCACGGGTGCTGACAAACACTGATTGTTGAGGGAATATGAAACTAGTTTCCTGCCACTTAACTACCATGGTAACCTCTGGTGAAGCGAACAAATCATATAGTCGTCTGAGATAAGAAAGTATAGAAGGAATAAAGAATGAGAAAAAATAATGGGCGCGAAACAACAAAGATGTCTTGACTCTTCCTCATTTACGATGTATAAATTAACAGACACTTCACAGGTACATGCTGCTGAAAATTGACACACATATAAACACTCACCCGCCTGACAAAGCCACACCTTTGCTCATCATGTTTGCTTATCATTGCATAATTTGGACAGCCTACAATTTCCCTCTTTCCCTCGCAGCACAAGGTCTACCCCCCGGTTTAGTTGAGCAAAATCCCCAAAACAGCTTTAGTCTGCAAGATGCCAGCAGAGCAGAGGCATGTACAAGCTAAAACACACACTCACTAACACAACAGATCAGACTTGTTCCGATCCTCTGGTGATAAGTATTCCTGATGAGGAGCGGTCTGGGGCTAGCGGTCCTTATACAGACTAAACGTGGCTTGCTTTTAAACAAAAAGCACGCAGATAGAAGACGCTGTCCTCCTGTGTATTCTGCATGGCAAAAGACAGGAACTGTTGGGAGTCTGTCAGTCCTGGTGAGCAGTATATTCCACAGGGTCTTCACTCAGCAACCACATAAAAAGCTCTGACGCTTCAAAAGAAACTAATTTTATCACTGCAGTTACGTGGGCTAAAGCATGTAAATGTACAGAAACAGGCAAAATCCATTTAAGGTCAGAAATCGTCAGCAAGCAGACAGCACAGCCAAGTAATGAGTGTCAGTGCATTAAGCTCGATATATCAATCAGACAAGCCGGTATATCAAATCAGTAACTGACAGTGTGTTAATAACTGTCTGAACATTACAGCAAACACATCAGACTAACCGTCTACGATCTAACAACAATCAAGCTGTCTAAACCAAACAGCGGCGGCTCAGATCATGCAGACGTTACCGTATGTGCAGTTACAACACAGTCTGAGGACCAGAAGCACCTCCATATCCCTCTTCTCCTCTCCTCACTCTGTTCTCCTGCTCACTGCCTCCTTTCTCAGGCAGAGAGACGGACAGAGAAAGAGAGAGTGAGAGGGAAAGAGAGAGAGCAAAAGTGTGTGTGTGTGTGTGGTGTGCTCACACATGCGCAAGTTTGCCTCCCAAAGCCCGCCACTGCATACACAAGTAGCAGGGGCAGGACTGGAGTCTTAAAGCACCAAGACAGCCTAGACAGACGTACATGCACGCTCACACATAGACACACACAAACACAAACTTACCTTCCATTGAGATAGTTGTGGTACAATCTTTGGAGTCTTTAGGACCTTTTACTTTGAGGTTCTGAAAGAGTGAAATGATCAAATTGATTAATTAATACACACAACCATGCCCTTTCCCTCCCACACACACACACACACACACACACACACACACACACACACACACACACACACACACACACACTGAGTTCTGTACTTGCTTGGCTAAGGCTGGCAGAACTAATGAAAAGCTATTGGGTAATTGCAGCAGGCCGAGACAGTTGAGGGATGCTGGACAAAGCAAACTTCACATTCACCTCTCAGTAAATGCTTTCAACCACCAACACACCTTTAGCATGACACTGAAATAATAATAATTATTAATGTTATTCAAATTTGATGAAAACCCCTAAAACTAGTAGTGCTGTAGAAGTAGTTTTAGTAGTATTGAATTAGTGTTACAACTTTTTGACAATGACCACAATGATAGGAAGACAAAAGTGTAATCTACTGATACCAGTTTATATTAATGTAACTTTTAATGCTAGCGGTTCTACTGTGCTAGAATCCAGCAGGCAAAACACTTGGTAGCAAAGGGATTAAAAAATGTAACAGGAAATTAAGGTTTTATATTTATCAACTACAGGTGACTAGGCGTGAAATTTTAAATGCATGCAGATATAGTTTTCAAGGTGGCTAATACTATAATATAATAATACTATAATATTCTGAGATCCTAATATGATTTTCATGATTAAAATCATTCTTTTGCTTCTGCATCTTTGTGTACATTTATGATCAGACCCCTGTGCAAATTTTAGGTATGCATCTATGCACTAAGCTAGCATGGAAAGAGAGTTGGTTTGGCATTATCACAGGTATCAGCAGTCACCTCAGTCACAGGTGTATTGTTAATTAGCATCTCTCACACCTTCAGAGCTATCAGGAGGATTTAACACCCCAGGACACCCCTCCTTCACACCAGCTCCCAATACTAATACACCAACACACCAATACTAAATATATCCAACTTGCTGCAGCTCTGTGTTGACGTACAGTAGTTCAAACCCTCTAATGTGAGTTGCACTGCTCATTTTTACATACACAACTAGGTTTAAATGTGCTAAGTGTAGCATACGTTACAATGTATCTGTAGTAAAGCAGTGTTCCTCAAAATAATACAGGGTTTCACATAAACACTGATGTTTCCTGTCAGAAAGAGGATGTTTCAACTCTCCTTTCTTCCCCTATTTACTGTTGTTCCATGTGCATTTGTTTTCTTCTTCACTTTTCTGAAAAGTATTAACGTAACACTTGAGACCAATTGAGGGACTGTTTTTCGTCTTACTGTTATGTGGGGGAACTGGGGGACTTTTTTTTTCCTTCTGCTTTCCTCAGCAAGCATGTGTGTCGAAGAGCAATTCACATTCACAATGAAAACTAACCCAGTGGCAGACAATTTTAAATATAGTGTAGAAATGACATTCTACCAATCTCTTACCAATATATTCATGGTAATTATGCTAGTGACTAAAACTTATGATTTCAGTTGATTTCAAAATGACCAAATCCTCATATTAGCATCACTGAATCTACTGAATGCTACACCACTACTGTTCAGGCATTTTCGCCCTCCATCCTCCCATCTGCTCTGAGACTTATCTCTGGAGGACAATCTTACCTCAGATATCTTCTGGAACTGGCTGTTGGCTTGGCTGCATTTCTCTGCTGTCTCTAGGGCCACCTTGTAGTTGTCCACAAAGGCCTTGTACACACCCAACTGGCTGGCCTGGATCAAGTGAGAAGAGACAGAATAAGAGACATGAAGGTACAGGAGAAACAAGCAGGTGTGAGGGGAAGGTGTGTCATTTCCATCTTTTGTTTTTTATCTGAATGGTTTGATGGATATTGGAGACATGATGAGAAACTGATTTACTGTCTCTTACAACAAATGTCTGTTATTGCAGTAAACCAATATATAGTGAAGTGAGTACAACATGCAGTCACCTTTAATTAACACTTCCATACCTCTGCATGTCACATGACTATGTTAAAATTCATATACAGTTCCAGCAGATGAATATTTCTATTCCCATCAGAATTTTGCCTAAAGTGGATAGTTAGATAGAAAAGAGTGCTGCAGTCCCTCTTTTGCTCTATCAGCACCACCACACACACATTACAGTATAGTCAGTGAACACAAGATAATCACATTCCCATGATGCCACTCCACTGGTGGCTCAATGCAGTCCTCCTGATTGAAACAGAGTCACTTTCTCTTTTCTCTTCCCTTTAGATAACAGCCCCCCCTGTAGCACTGTATGTGCATTGTATCACAAGCTGCGGACCAGCAGTGCATGAATATGCATCTTGCTACAGCTATGCTTGAATGGCCAGGCTGAAGAGCTGGGTGCACCCTATTAAAGCAATGAGATTGGACTCAGCTGAATAGAGTGAATGAGTAAGACTTGTTACTTTTGTCCTTTAATCCCCCTCCTCCTACAGTATTTTCATTTCCTCTCCTTCCACTTCCTCTATAGAGTGTGAAGTGGAGTGTTGGCCACAAGAGAGGAGATGTGAGGGAATCATTTGGCCTCATATGACACTTAAAAGATGTTGTAGATCAAGAAGTTCTTGGTAAAAACAGATGAAAAACAAATAGCCCACAGTTATTTTGCAATATAGTGATCTTAGCACAAATCTGACACTAACGTTTAGCCACATAATGACTCAAATAGACAAGCAGTCAGCCAAGCGAGCGTCAATGTCTGTAACATCATCTCATCATAACTGCCGACTTCATCATGTCAAACCAAAACCTTGGATGGAAGGGAAAAACCACTATGTGTGATCACTGAATTTCCAAAGATAGAAATTTTTGGCAGCTTGGCCGGAAAGTACAAACCAAACAGAATGACGTGATCATGGTATTTCATCAGTTCATCATGTTGCTTGGACACACTGTGACCACTACGCAACCTCTCAAGCTCCGTCCGCCATGGAGACGCAGGACTTTGAGCAGCGCTCCAAATATAGTGCCTACACTTCAAACAACAAGATCTCAGGTCAAAGTGGTGGGTGGGAAAACAACACTGTGTTTAAGAGTGGAAGTGCGAAGGAGAAGATGAAGAGGGGGAGAGAGGGGAAAGTGAGGGTCAGAAATAGAAAGAGTGATAGGGGACAGTATGAGAATGTTGACTAGAAATATACACTTTCTAGCAGATCAAAATGCCTGTAGATAATTTCTCTGACATGTTGGACAGCAGATGGCCATAGTCCAAACTATGTTTATTGTAATATCTTTTGCATACAGCTCTGAGTGTAACACACAGCATTTTGTCTGATTTAGACTGAATCAAGGGGAGTTTGACATCAGTACAATAATTAGCAATATCTCTATGCTACATGTTTGACTGCTGTCTTTCAGAGAAAAAGCCCAACATACAACCAGTTCCACAATCATACAATGGACGTGCACCATTCTCTGTTGTCTCCAACTCAACAAACAGTGCACCTGACTAGTGCCTGCAAACCAAGATTTCACTGCAATACTCACTCATTCAAATGATGCAATGACTAGCATGTCTGAGTGACCACAGCATAATTTAAACATAAATTCAAATCTCAAAGAGAGATCATCCTGATTAAAAATGGGTGGGCCAAACACTCTGATATCTCCTCATCACAATTTTATCCTGAATGAACAACAATAATCCAGTAACAAGAATAAACAGCAGAAGTTTGAATACTGAGGAAAAACATGAACAAGACCAAGATTCTATTGATAGGTTTAGATAAATGCTATTGTCATTGTGCTAACATAACAATGACAATGTTAACATGCTGACAAAGTACAGTTGAAGTGGGCATGTCATCAGTTGTGCATATTTGGTCATAAACAGATGGACTGGACAAATTATAATTTTGACCTTATGATAGAGGCAGATGAAAAGTTAAGGGATCACCTGTTATTACAGTTCATCCTGAGGTGGACATGAATGTCTACACCAAATTTTATCCAAATGTTGATAAGATATTTCACTGAGGACAAACATGTTGCTAGAGTAAACAGTTCTTGAGGTATTTCGGTCTGGACCAATTTGGTGGACTAACTGATGGACTACAATGGAAGATAACCATGGGGAAGTAGTAATCCACTTATCAACAATAAAAAAATACATTGACTACAGCTAGAATTAGTGTCAAAAGATGGAGGTGTGTCTACAGAAATGTGTTTTTATTTGTCTAAAGTCCTCCTCAGAACCATGACCGTTCCAAGATTAGACCCTTCCCACTTTATGCCTCCAGGGACTTTTATAATTTGGTTTAACAACTGCAGTTCTGGCAGTCACAGGATGCAGCTGAGCCTCTCTCTTCGCTGAAAAAGGTGAGAAAAGTTGGAGTTGCGTCTGGCTCTTATCCCACGTCTGCCTGCTTTTCTAACTCCGTCCCTCCGTGTTGCTCCAGTGGCCTCCATGCTGCTGACAAGGAGCAGTAGGGAGCAGACCAACTAATTACACTGCCATCTGTACTCTCACACTGCCACTCTGACTAAATGTTTAGCTGCCACATGACATGCTCATGTACGCACATATACACAGCACAGATGGGAGCTGATGACTACACTAATAGGTGTCACTTGGTGGTGTGACTCCTGGGGTCCCCAGAGAGGAGGAGGGGCTGAGAGGAAGTACTTAAAACTAATAAAAGAATAATATTTCTAAATGAGAGCTCTGTTCTGTTCCTCTGCTACTAAACATAAACTCGTGTAGCGTTGCTTATCAATCTTCCTGAGAATCTTTTATCAAATAAATGTTCCATTAAATATCAAGTCAAGCCCATCAGTTTGTCAGTACCCACTGAACGAACTGAAAGTTGGAATCTTAGTCATTACTGCTAATAATAACACTGTCTATAATGTTTTTTTTAGATGAAACATACCTGAAACCCTTTGTGAGTTGCTGAAAACTAAAAGTGAAAGATGTCAACAGACAAGCCCAGTTTCATATCAGAACTAGCTAGATATCCTAACCAGGTTCCTCATAAAGATGACCTGAAAGTCACCCAGTTATTCTAGCAGTCGTGATGTTTATACATCTGTAAATGATCAGACCTACCGCCCACTGTATGTCTACTTTTAAGAAGCCTAAGATGTTGTCTATTCTACTGACAAGAACTCTATTTCTCTCCATATCAGTCACACTTAAAACATACTTCCGGTTCTAAATTAAACCTCTAAGCCCACAGACACAAACACTGAATCACAGGCCCACAGAGCCAGAAGTGTTTTACAACTTCACACAGCAACCACTCTTTTTGTAAGACTACAACAGAGGCCAAGTCTTAGTTGTGAGGTCTTTATTTGTCTGAGCTGGCATGACACTTACTCCTGTCCTCTAGTCAAAACAACAGTGTGCTCATGTCTTGGCAAAATGTCACAGGATCTCTCATAATGGGACATCTGATCAACTCGCAGCTCATTAGCAAGATTAAATCGCATCTCTTAAGATCCAACATGGTGTAAACTAAATGTCGGACATATTTAATGAGTGATTCAGTCATTATCTGGCTGCTGACAAAATCTAACAGCAGATTTTTAAAACTGCACGTACTGCTATCACACATTTTCATTTTTTCCATGCCAGTCTTCCATTATTCATGTCACGTTGCCTCTAAGGTTCTGTGTTTTGACAATACTATTATTTCACACAACAGCTGTACACAGTGTCTCTCAGCTACAGAATATTCATTGCTGTAGAATGATGCCAGAGAAAGCAAAGACAAATATAGTAATAAAGTATATATATAGTAAACCTGCATAATAAACAAAAGTCATTGTTTTGTTCTCTATTTCTGTGCCATCTCCTGTCGTATTCTGAGGACCCCAACTTTAGAGCAACATCCTGTCATTAGCATCAGGTGGAGTTGGAGCAGTTCACTGCCACTAAATAGAGAGCGTTTGTTTTCCTGTCTAGTTTCCAGTCCAGGAAAATTACGAACCATAATATTTTATTACAGGCTGCCCACAGTGGGATGTACTCAGGGTGAACTAACAGGACACAGTGTGCCAGGGCTGAGCTACTAGCTACCACTACTGCTCACAAGACCAAATGAAATTCAAATTGACCACTGAAATTTACAATTTCTCCTAATGGTTGCCTCTAGATTTTAGACACTAAATGGGCATTACCTTGTGAATTAAACTTCTATTTTGATTTATTTTTCCTACTAGAAGTCCAGTATCTTAGATCTCAACTCAAAGTCTCTATTACAGCACGTTGCATGAGCCTGTCTACAG
Organism: Lates calcarifer; assembly: GCF_001640805.2. Taxonomy (NCBI): domain Eukaryota; kingdom Metazoa; phylum Chordata; class Actinopteri; family Centropomidae; genus Lates; species Lates calcarifer. The sequence goes on from NC_066852.1 coordinate 8,984,768, forward strand.
TGTGCCAAACAAACATACACACTGTACAGTAAATGCAAATGCTCTTAAGATGCCCCGTTCAAGCTACATTATCCTCTCTGCAAATATGACAATGTAATGATCTCACACAGAGGGAGGACTAACTCACTTTAAGACTAGCTGAGGACTGGAACCTTACTAATTCTATACACAGACAACAATGCTGTTTATGAATTTATGTTTATAAATTATGTATTGAGAGAGTTTGTTTAAGCCACATAATCCAGAGAAAATATAACAGTTTGATAGGCCGGAGGCTACAACATTTCTGCTAATGCACTCAGACCACAGACACAGGGGTGTGGACACACACACACACACACACACACACCCTCACACACCCTCACACACACACTCACTTACGCACACACAGCCTAAATTAGAAGGGTGATTCACTGAGTGCAAATAGTGAGAAGCCTGACAACCCTGCTCTTAATACTGATTTACATGTACCCTCTGCAAATGATGGAGAGATGGGGGAGAAAAGATCAACATGCTGCCGTGTCAGACTCACCAGCTTCTGGAACAAATGTCCCACAGTGACTTTCTCATCCCACTGCTGAATGTTGGGTAAGAGGGCATCATAGAACTCCTTGTGGATCTCGAAGATGTCTTGGATTTTGTAGAAGATGGTCTCTATCTGCTGGATGGTCAGCACGGGCTGTGAGGTCGTGGCCGTGGCTTTTAGAGGACGCATGGGCTGGTGGAATCAAAGACGGAGAGAATGGACAGTCATGAAAACAGCTCGGCTAATGAGGAAGCAGCCATGGACCAATCTTGTGTGTTTGTGTTTTTCAAAGGTTAAATAAACCTATTAAGAACTGGAAAGCAGGGCATCACAGTTTCAGGTTTACTGTAATAACTAATATTTTCCCTATAACATACAGTGGCGTGCAAAACTGGTCAAAATTGCTGTTAATGTGAACAGTTAAGCAAGTAGAAGATGAAACGATAAAGTTGCAGATGACACATTCCCTTTACATTTTAAACAAAATTTTTATTTTTATTTTCATCTTTTACATTTTCAAAATGACAGAAAAGGAAAAAGACCTGCAGCAAAGGTTTGGGCTCCCTGCATAGTTAGTACCTAGTAGCACCCCCTTTGGCAACTATACAACTTACACAGCTTACACAGCTTGTAAACGCTTTTTGTAGCCAAGAGTCTTTCAGTTCTTGTATGAGGGATTTTCACCCATTCTCCCTTACAAAAGTCTTCCAGTTCTGTGAGATTCCTGGGCTGTCTTGCATCACTTTTCAATGATGTTCAGGAGACTGAAGACCATGGCAAAACCTTCAGCTTGCGCCTCTTGAGGTAGTCCATCGTGGATTTTGTGTTTAGGATCATTATCCATTTGCCAAAGCCATCCTCTTTTCAACTTCAGCTTTTTACAGATGGTGTTATGTTTGCTTCCAGAATTTGTTGGAATTTAATTGAATCCATTCTTCCCTCTACCTGTGACATGTTCCCTGAGCCATTGGCTGCAATACATCCCCAAAGCATGATCAGTCCACCCCCATGTTTAACAGTCGGAATGGTGTTCCTTTCATGAAATTCTATGCCCTTTGTTCTCCAAACATACCTTTGTTCATTGGGGCCAAAGAGTTCTATTTTAACCTCATCGGTCCACAGGACTTGTTTCCTAAAAGCATCAGGCTTGTCTAAATGTTCCCTTGCAAAATTTAGATGCTGAATTTTGTGGTGAGGACTCAGGAGAGGTTTTCTTCTGATGACTCTTCCATGAAGGTCATATTTGTGCAGGTGTTGCTGAACAGTTGAACAGTGTACCACAACTCCAGAGTCTGCGAGATCTTCCTGGAGGTCGGGAACGGGGGTTCTGCCTTGCTTTTCTAGCAATCCTACAAGCAGATATTTTTCTTGGTCTCCCAGACCTTATCTTGACCTCCACTGTTCCTGTTAACTGCCATTTCTTAATTACATTTCGTACTGAGGAAATCGGTACCTGAAAACGCTTTGCTATCTCCTTATAGCCTTCTCCTGCTTTGTGGGCATCAACCATTTTCATTTTCAGAGTGCTAGGCAACTGCTTAGAGGAACCCATGGCTGCTGATTGTTGGGACAAGGTTAGAGGAGTCTGGGTATTTATAAAGCTTTGGAATTGGCAACACCTTGTCTTTCCTAACAATGATCATGAAGAAGCCTTGACCCTAACAGGCTAATTAAGGTCTGATACCTTGGTCAAAGTTATCTGAGAGCTCAAGTCTCCTGGGGTTCCCATTCTTTTGCAGTGTGCTGTTTCTTTTTTTCCCCACTCTAAAATTGTAGAAAACAAAAATAATATATTGCTTAAAATATTGCAAAAGAGTGTTTCATGCTTAACTTATGCCTTTTGGAGATCATTTCATCTTCTACTTGCTTAACTGCTCACAGAAATTTTGACCAGGGGTGCCCAAACTTTTGCATGCCACTGTATGTTCATACAGCATGTTTTGCCATAAAGTTTATTTAAAACACTAATCTAATTTCAGAGCAAGCTGTGAGTACAATTTGGGGCAGTTAATTGGCCAATCAGTGGCCTAATTGGGCCAGCGCCTGAAAAAAGTTTCACACAGAGATAAGCATGTACTCTGAGCCTCTGTGCTCTGTAATTGGGTGACCCTCTTCTCTGCTGTGCTGCTTCTGACCAGTCAGATAGCATGCCAGCTCAGTTAATCATAGATATGTGTGGAGTTGGCATGGTGGTGGCTGGGGACACTGAATTACAGTGAAAACATAAAAGCTTTCACGTCATGGAAGCAGAAGTTCTCTAGGGCCGATGATGAGTCAGTCTCCCACTGATTGCAGGGGTTGTATGATGGCTAATCAGACAGGCTGGCTCTTTAAAAGCACTGCCAATGGCTGCAGAGACACACGTGACGCCCCCAGTACAGTCTATATATGATGGCAAAGCAGCGAGCTGAAAAGCCCTCATCAGGTTTGACACATGCGTTAGACAGACGAATGGATTTGCAAACCAGTTGCCCTCATACATTTCCATCTCCATTTATCTTTCCATGTTATACATCTGTGTGTTTTTCTCAGTTTAACGCAGCAAAATGTGTGCGGTTTCATAAATTATTGATATTGGAAATTAAAGCAGGAGCTCATCTGATCTACTGTCAGTCAGACAGGTTTCACATGAGATGAGATGTGTCAGTACACAGTGATGGCCCAGAAGGAGGAGGGGAGAGTGTTTGCTCATATCTGAACTTACTAATAATGTTCACAGAAAAGAAATTAGTTAAGTGTCTAGTCAGTGTCTGCGTCCTCTGAATCACCTTCCTTTATCTACTGTACAGTGTTGAACCAGCTCTATCAGTCCTGTTAGGTATTTACCAGTAACCAGAATATAAAGGTGGCTCTCTGTCCCTCTGAAGCACAGTGAGGTGAAGTATCTTACCAACAAGCTAAATACAACTGACATGTCTATTCTTGCCGTACCTCCTCAGGTATTAACAGACGGCAGTTTGCTGTTACACCAAAAAAAAAGTTTATTGCCTCTGGTAATGCTTCTGGCTTCTGGCAGTATAAAGTCAATGTCAAATAAATATCTCTGTGTATATAAATGCAACAAATCAGAAACTAACTGTGATCACACTTTGTATTTTAGACAGTCTCTAAATGACTGAGGAAGTAGAGAGGGACAGGACTGGCTGAACTGTATAATGACTTGTGTCGTCAGTTGGAGCTGAAAGAGGGAACTGAAAGACAAACCAGATTTCTGCCAGCTTTGTTGCAGTCTTTGTTTATCTCACTGACTGGCTACTAACAACTGCTTTTTGCACTGTAGTGGTGGAGATTTTGTGCAATAAGTGGTGGGCAACTACACAATTTTACAGTGTTGTTTCATGTTGCACTTGATGTCAAAGTGACTACGTTTCGGTCAAAGTGCAACATGTGGCCGACAGTGACAGGATATGACATAGGAGCTTAGCATGTTCAGTTAGTGTTTCAGGAAACTGCTCTGACTGTGGTCCTTTCAGTATTACCATTAACCACAAATTGTGTTTCTAGCTGGTCAAATGGGCTTGCTCCAACTCACACAGCAGCAACACACATGATGCTAGATGAGCCTTGACATGTTCCAAAAATCAAATGAATTAGTCAGACAGGGTCAGAACACTTAGAGAAAGTGAAATTATCTCCTTATTTACATACGCTGTCTCATGCAGAAGAACATTTTTTGCAGTGTGTGTTTGTGTGTGTTAGTGTGTCTCACCAGTAGCAGGGCCTCCAGCTGGTTAATGTAGATCTCCTCACTGGCCAAGAAACCAGACAGCACCAGTTTCTTCATTTCCAGCCCTTTCTCAATTTCTCCCTGCAAGATAAGACAGAACCAACTGTTATACATGCAGTTATACATTTCACATACACACACAGACACATACAGTCATGTCTCCATGACTTCAGAGGACATTAGACTTATTCTAACCTTAACCATAACTACAACTTGGCTATCCCTGACCCTTACCCTAACTTAAACTTAAATCTAACCTTAACCCAACCTTAAATGTCTTCAACCTTAAAATTTAATGATCTACATAATGGAGACTTGCTGTTTGTCCCCATAATGTGATTACAACAGATTTCGGTCCCCACAACATGAGCAATACCTTGAAAACTCACACAGACAGACACATTCACTCGCATGCACACAAATATATACAAATATATAATAATATACAAATATTTACCCAGAATGCATTTCTAACCACTGCCACATTATAGTACCATGACTCTAGCTCATTTCCTGCATGATCACACAACTGTTACCACATCAGGTAAATGTGATATTAATATACACACACTGGAAGTGCATAGGAATGAGCAGCAGCTGTGTGTATTGGGAGTCCCCGCTCATCTAAAAACATCTAAATGGCTTGCTTCCTCCGTGGCAAAGTCTTACACCAAGTGCTCTCGGGCACTATTTTGACTTGAATACCAGGAAATCCACCACCCTAATCATGTTTGAGAAACAAGCAGGCACAAAACAAGACACAGTTGCATTTTTATGGCTATACTGAGGAAAACGATAGTTTGAGTAAAAATCCTCAAAACTTTATAAGAGTAAACATGAGACATATAGCTGCAAACAACAAGCTAGAAAAGGTAAACTGAGGTGAAATGTGTGAGTCTTATTCATATTCTACATTATCACAGAATAGATGAGCTGAATTCATTCATCTTTCTTCCTGTTTATCTCTATTGAAACTATTACCCTAGCATACACTGGGCACAGTGCCCATTAATGGTTTTAAACATCACCTTTTTATATAAATATATATTTATATATTCACTTTTTGGGGTCTAACATATGATCAGGCTTAATGCAGTCCAACACACAAGATAGGATGAGACAGACAAATCAGACTCACTTTCACTCACACCATGGCAATTCATCCCCATCTAATGTCATACACCCATTTATTTTGCATGTAATCATGGACCATAAGCCTCTTAGTTAACATATTTCTGGCCAACACAGCTAATATATACAGAAAAGAGAAATTATAAATGAGTTGATTCGAGAGAACACACCAACAAACTGTTTATCAAGTAAAGAGTTATAAAAGTGAAGGATCTGGCTGAGTTCAAAACTTTGTTAGTTATGTTTAAAGCCAAACACAGATTACTGCCTGATAATTAACAGAAGTTGTTTGTGTTATCTGCTGGTGACGATCAAAGAAGCAGATTTCATATTAAACCTAAGTCTGCACATTAAAGCAGATGTGTGTGTTTCAGTGGGTGGTGTCAAACTGTGGAATTCTCTGGTGAATAATTTCAAATACTATTCAAGTGTTATTCAATTTAAGAAAATGTATAGAGACCAAAATAATTGGATGTTATGAACTCAGTGAGTTATGTTTATATTTAATATGTGTATAATAAGTTGCTGGCAGATTTTATTCAGAGAGGAGCAGGTAATGTGAGATTTTTCTTCTCCCTTCTCCTTTTCCATCATAGAAAGTGTATTATGTTTTTTAGTAGCTTACATTTTTGTGGCACTTTGTGTTGGAAGTGTGCAACAAGGTATTTGAAAAAATAAATAATGAAACTAAATTAAATCTTCATGTGTGAACATGAACTGTGCCAACGTCTATGCAGAACAGCACAGATTCAAAAATATTCCAAATGTTTAATATCATCACTGGTGCCCTCTCATCTAATCAGACAGCCTTGGATAAAATATATTTCACACTATGTGAAGGTGTGAAGATGATAATACTTGTTAATACACTCACTGAGCACTTTGTTAGGAACACATACACCTGCTTATTAATGCAGTTATCCAGTCATCCAATTGTGTGGCAGTGCATAAAATCCAGGAGCTACAGTTTAAGTTCACATCAAACATCAGAATGAGGGAAAATATGTGACCTCAGTGACATGATTGTTGGTACCAGACAAGTTGGTTTGAGTGTTTCTGAAACTACTGATCTCCTGGGATTTTCTCACACAACAGTCTCTAGAGTATACTCAACATAGTGTCTACAACAAAAAACACCAGTGAGCAGCAGTTCTGCAGATGGAAACGCCCTGTTGATGAGAGAGGTCAGAGGAAAATGGCCAGACTGGTTGCCGCTGAGATAACCAGTGTTTGCAGCATCTCAGAATGGAAAACATGTTGAACATTGAGATGGACGAGTTACAGCAGCAGAAGACCACGCTGGGCTCCACTCCTGTCAGCCAAGAACAGAAATCTGAGGCTGCGGTGGACACAGGCTCACCAACACTGGACAGCTGAAGTCTGGAAAAGATTGCCTGGTCTACTGGGGCACGCAGATGGCCAGGTCAGAATTAAGAGCCAACAGCACAAATCCATGGACCCAACCTGTCTTGGGTTAACAGTCCAGGCTGCTAGCAGTATAATGGTGTGAAGAATGTTTTCTGGAACTGAATCGCTAAAGAAATGTTTTCTGAGAACAAGGAGAGACCTAGTATTAGTATGGTATTGTTCCTAATGACAGTGATGTAATAAACACCATGATTCACACTGTGCTGGAAATGGCAAGAATCTACATTGGTGTTAATATACTGTCAGCTCAGGTCAATTTATTTATCAAGCATATTAAAAAAAGCTGTTGACCAACACAATTTACAACCTTGAGTGGTGCGAAAGCTACTCAGGAAATCCTCATTCAAACACTCCTCCTTCATAAAACTGCACAGAACTTAATAATAAATCTACAACCACCCTTAAGAATACACATGCCCAGGCAGACGCTCACTCTCTGCTGAAGAAACACATATACACAGCCAGACAGCAGTAAACTGGAGACTTGTATTCCAAGTAACAATGAAGTGACATGTGTACTTTAAGGGAGGCCAAAGAACAGCAGTAGATTAATTATTAACACAGTCAGATCCTCACAATGATATCAGCACACCAGCTATGTCTGATAAGACAAGGAAGAAGCCATGACCTCATCATTTTAACCCGATCATGACCAACATCAACCACCCTCTCACACTGATGTTATCCTTCAAGTGTGTGCACAATATATAATTTTAATTACAGGATTATTAGGAATTTGAAACATACAGTGCATTTATCAAACTCTTACAGAGAAATTAAAAATATGTGGTATCTGTGTGAACTATTTTGATGAATGCAAATGGCCTATTCTAAGTATAAAATGGGTTATATATTAAAATTCAGTGATGCCTGTTGAGTAACTGTCAGTTTAAAGTAAATCAGAAGGAGAACCAGGATTGATTTCTAAACCTGATGTTTCTTTTAATTTAATTGTGGAAAGTTTTCAGTCATTTGTTTTCTGTCATTCACCTGTTCAACTCTGAGTCTGTGACACTTCATGTACACTGTCACCTCAGTAAGGTAATGAAGGGTTTCAGCAGCTAGGTTTGAGAACATGAGAAGAAGCTTCTCAACCTTTTTAAAAGATGGCATTCCTTGAGAGAAATTGAAAGGCAATTTGTCCTATAGCTACAAACTAGAAATGAGTCACATTCTTGAAACTCTTTGATATGCAATGCTGCTGCAGTGCTCACCATTTATTTTAAGCACCACAAACCACATGCATGTCACTGTGTTTTTATTGAAATGAAATGCCAGATGAACTTTGTACAAGACTTCTTAGGTTTTTTATATGGTCTGAGAAATGATGCCAGATCTTTGTAGTGGCCCTGAGTCTTGGTTAAGAGGCACAGAGAAATGCATTTCTTTGTCAAAGTAAACATGCACAACTCAAAGGATCTGTGTATTTGTTGGTGACGTGTTAAACTCACTCCTTCAGTGACAAATATGTAACAGCAGGATGGAAAAAGACAGGACAGGAAGGGAAAAACTACTTTTTCCAACAGCGGGAGTATTTTCCCTCTGCTGTACAAAGAGCTACTGTGTGGCGAGAAGGCAGAATGAGAAAGACATGATCGGTGAAAGGATCTTTCCACGGCAACCTGCGCCTGTGCGAGCACTCTTAAGACACGCTTTTCATACAGAAATACGCAGGCTGCCTCTCTATTGTGCCCTCTGCTCTTATTCTATGTGATAACGGAGCTGATATCGAGAGTGACCGGCAATGGCGTAAGGCAGCCCTGCTTCTTGTCAATTCATCTAATGGGAGGAGTACACACACAAACACGCATGCAAACACACAAAAGCTGCTCAATATGCAGAAGTTACAATGAGAAACAGAAACCAGAGTGCTTTAAAATGCAGCAGAGTGAGGAGACATGTGCTTAAGAGTAGCCACCGCATCAGGCCACGCTGATACACCGAATGGCTGTCACACACACACACTTGTACACACAGTCATGCAGCACAGACGGTTTATAGGCACACGTAGCAGCACATGACGCCACATCATACAAACACACCAATAACACTTTGCTATATTTAGTCAAGCTTTCATGCCTGGTCAGAGTGATAGAGCTGCAAAAGTGTGTACATGTATATGACTACAGTATGTGTGTGTTTTCCCTGCATCCAGCTGTCCAGCCGCTGTCTCACCTTGAACTGTCTATGCATCGGAGTGATGGGATCCAGCTCCCCATCTCCATATTCAAACACCTCCTCCTCCTCCTCCAGCACCCTGTCCAAGTAGCACAGTACCTCCTCCTCTTCCTCTTCCATGATTCTTCCTCTCTTTTTCTCTCTTTCTTTCACCTCCTCCTCTCCTCTTTCTGCCTAAGATTCCCCTCTTCAGGGCCTGCCTGGACACATCAGTGTTTTCCCCCTCAGAGCAAGTCGTCTGGACACCGAGAGAGAGAAAGAGAGAGGACCCCGCCTACACAACCCCACCCCCTTCCTCTGCTGGGCTTCCTGGTCTGTGTGTACATGTGTGTACTCTATATGCGTGTGTGCGTGTGTGTGTGTGAGCCACTGTTCCACCTCGGTCGATGAGGTCTGCCCTCCCTCTACAGCCGCCCCTCCCCTCACAACAAATGCTATCCAGCCACTTCCTTGATGGCTGCATGGGCCGTTTCTCTCTGTGCTTCACTGGGAGAGTCGGTCTGCTTCATTCTCTTCGTTTCTTTCTTCCGTTTTCTTCAAGCAAATGCCACTTCCTCATCACACCGTTTCTCTCTTTTTCTCACAAGACTGACTGTTACAGAGTTCATTTCTGTCTCCTGCTCTCTGCCCATTGTCTGTATATTGATCTGCTGAGAGCCTTGGATGTTGAGCTGAGACCAGCTAATGCGCTGCTGGTGCGGCTGATTCTAATTACAGGTCACATAGTTCACTGGGCTACAGCAGTTTCATACAGGCAGAACATGGGGTTAAAATATTAAATAATTTGTGTGTTCTGCAAGACAAGCTGTTAGGAAAATCAATAACTCTGGATACTTGAGATTAAATGAAAAAGAAAATGTGAATGAAAAGTCAAAGTCAAGATATCATGGTTTAATGCATGTATATGACTTGAGGATGGGTTAATGAATGAGCCCAATTCACCCACCACAACCTCTCACCTCGCTCCTGACCCCTAGATGCTACTTCACAGGAAGTGACACCCACAATTGCTCTACAAGCCATTGCCAACTATTTCTTGGACTCCAATTTCAGCTTGTCTGTGTGTCCCTAACCTCTTCCTTCTCCGGGCCATTTAATCATGCAAAATAAAATTAAAGTTAGTCCTTGGCCACATTATGTAGGTCAGACTTATTTTACAGGCCACGGACTTGGAAGAGTGTTAGGGAAAATGAATAAGGATACATTTATGCTTGTGGCTTGTATTTCTGGGTCACCACAGTTATTAGTAATTAATAAGAGCAGAGAAAGAATCATATAAATCGAGGAGGACAAAGGAAAGAAGACCTAAAGAAAGAAAGAAAGTGGGAAAAGAAAAAAAAACACAAAAAAAGAGGATGAAGAAAACAAAAAGCAAAATGAGTCAAACCAGAATTTGTCTCATACACCCTCCATTTAACCAAGGAAAACTCTTAAAAGGAGCAGTAAAAGGGAAAAGAAAAGTCAAATAGAGCAACAAGGGAAGGATCCGTCTTCCAGCACAGGCAGATATATAGTAATATTTATACTGTTATGCATGCACATTTACATACATGCTCCTCATGCTGAATGTATGTATCTTGGCATGGAGGTGTCAGCACTGGTGCTTTCATGTCAGCAGATGAAAGGCCCATGCAAATTCAGTGGAAAGAAAGGCCAACTTAACAAGGCGGTGAGAAGAGACGACCTCAGTGGAAAGACCTTTAGAGTCCATGAGGCAGCCGCGTCTGACATTAATTTCTTCACAAACAATCTTTTGTGGCATCAAATCAGCAGGCACTGTGAACTCATCTGACTCAATTTGCTACTTAAGTGTAGAGGTCAGGAGACATCTGAAGGACAGAGTGGGTGGATTTCTTTTGGCATCTATAACCATTAATATATTCAGCTGAGCACATAGTTTAAATGTAATCTTTGCTCTCTGAGTGGTTTATTTCATCCTTAAGAGCAGCATAAGTTTCCCGGATTCACCGCACTTGAAACTGATTGAGCACTTCAACTGCATTTCTTTGCAGAGATTGGTGGTAATGAAAATATCATTAGTTTCCTTCAAGGCTACTCATTTCCTGAGATCTAGCCTCTAGCTGCACGTCTTTAACCATTCTTGTCAAATGTTTAGTCTCTGAAATATGGAAACATTTGGCTTGGTCTGTTCTTACCCAATCTTGCCACTAGATGGAGACACATTTTCATTTACATGAGCTGCCCCTGCACAGAGCGATACATAATGAATGCATCAAAACAATAGAATTAATAATTCAGAAAATACCACTATTACAAGAAGATCAATGAGGACTACAGAGTATTTAAAATACTGTGATCATACAGTGATAGTAAACTGCTTGGACAAGAAATTAAAATGGAGACAGGAGTAGAGACAGCAGGTTTAAAGAGCAGACAGAACAAGTGAAGGGTGAAGACGTACAGTGTGAAATTCAGGATGGGGAAAGTGATGTGACACATCTCTTCATAAGCTATCAAAAGTGAGAAAGCTATTTCCAGAAAAAATCTAACAAGGTACATTCCTCTTGTGAATTTCCCGTGCGGATGAATAAAGTATCTATCTATCTATCCATCTATCTATCTATCTATCTATCTATCTATCTATCTATCTATCTATCTATCCTCTAAAGCTGTAAAGATGTAAATCTCATAACAAAAGTCTGAGCCAAACACTCATGAATGTTGTAATGCTGCTTGTCAATGCTGCTGTGATGTGCGAAGTGCAAGTGCCAGCGAGTGTGTGCGTGTGTGTGTGTGTGTGGGAGGGTCGGTTCAGGTCAGGGTCAACATGACTCCCGCTGTGCATCCCCGGGGTGCCAGAGCACCCACTCACAGTGTCGGAAACACGAGTGGTCACACAGGACACACATTCACATTCATACAACTGCATAAACGCACAGCAGCAAGGCAGGAAAAGAGCACTGCTAACCTCTAACCTACTTATATGGAGGGTGACAGGACCACAGACGCTGAAATATGCAGATAAAAACATTCAGCATTTATATGCTAGTAGTCCTCTCTGCCAGAAATGAATAGAATGACAACAACCCAACAAATATCCATTTCATGAAAGCTTTTGCATCAGCAGGTCTAAATGCCTGGTGTCTGGTAACACTTTCCTGGGAAAATCCACAGAAAACAGAGTGTTTTTTTATATTTCAAGCAGCAACAGCAGTTTATTTTGAATAAACAGAAGAGCAAACTGTTTGCACTTCCTCTTCACTGTATTTCATCTACTGTACTATGTATAACATGCACCACAGCACTGAACACTGACTGACAGATGATGATGACAGCACTGATCACTTAGCACCAAAGACGGAGGCAAAGTTTAAAAAAATTACAACATTGTGGATAAACACGGTCATCAAACATATTGTCTGTTCACACGCAGACTGGCAGATTGGCGCTGGTGGCGTCAAACCTCCATCTGGGTGAGTGGTCATTTCCTGTCGCTGTGAATGCGACACCTGCTGTGCGCTGCAGGCAGTCCAGCTATTGTGGCTAATCATTAACAATTACTACGGGTCAAGATCCGGCAGTGGCTAACATCAGGAAGAAACAATCACCAGAAAAACTAAAAGACTGTCATCACAAAGACATCAGAGTCATCAGGGAGATGGAGTCTGGAGTGGAGTCATCCTAGGTGAAGCTCCTACTACTATTAACATAGATACGCTGGCTGACTATATATCAGATTTAATGGGAGGTGTGCTGCACCTGTGAGCAGTGATCAGTCATCTAGCGTGTGATCACAAACTGGGACATCAAGCCAATGATTTATGTCTCACGTCCCCTCTCTCTCCCATCTGTCACATTATTCCTTTGTCTCAAAGTATGAAGAGGTGTGTAGAGGCTGAAACGTGAAGGTTCTTTAGGTGTGTGTGTTCTTACCCCAGGCAGCAGGCCCTCTGGTGGCGTGGGGGAGACCGTCTCTCCGTCGGGCCCTTGGGGCGCGCACAGCTGGGGCGACATGGTGGGCGATTCATCTATATAGGGCAGCGTCTCCGAGCCATCCTGAGACTTGCCATCCTCCGCCCCGTCCCCCTCGTAGCCATCTGTGTTGTAGTTAAAATCTGGACGACGGAGTGAAAAAGAGCGATAGATGCTGGTTAGTATTTCACCACAGAGAACAAGGCCATCGCTGGGCTACAGTGACTCAAAACCACAACTTAGTGGGAGCAATTCAGTATTTCCTCAATGCCATTTTCAAGCATTGAACTCTCCTCTTACCCACCACTTATCCTTTTAGCTGTGCAGAGATTAAATGTGGAATAAATCTAACCAACAGGGGAAAAAACATGTCATATGACTTCGTTCTGGGACTATACAGAATCACAGACTGACACTTCACTGGACTGTAGATGCTGCTGTGAAGCTCAGCGGTGTCAACAAGCTGAATACATGCCAACAACAGCATGAAACAATCTGTCTGAACTGACTTCAGGGCTAAACTGAAACTCAAACACAGATACCCAGTCGACCCCTGTGTAACCACATGTAACTTGCTTAATTTAACTTTAACTTTGTCTCCATGTTATCACAATCTTGAACTGTTGTACGTTAGGCTTAGAGTATTGAGGTCGAAATTCATGTCCTGTGACATTTCTGGCATCGGGGCCTGAGTAACGGTGACAGCTCCAGTGGAAGGGAACAACGCTGACTCTGAAACGACTCGTGCACTGACTCCAAAGGGACACTGGTGAAGAAAGCAATGGAATAACACAAATGCACAGAGAGATATAAAAAGCCTGTGTCAGACAAAATAAAATGTCAGGTTGACATCTTTTACATCTGGTGTCCTATTAGAGAGGTGTATTTTTGATGGATAGTCAGGGGTGGTGACAACACATACTATAATGAAAAAGAGAGGATTTTTTGAGCAAATAAAAAGTAGAAACACAGAAAACAAAGATGTTTGCTTTTGCTTACGCTGTCTTGGCCAGGTCTTTGTTATATAAAGGAAGCTGAATTTTGAGGATATTAGTTTTCCACCCTGCTGGGACACAAATCCTGTTTATCTATCTAATACAGTACAGTACATTTCTCCTATGAACCTGAAATAGGAGAGGTCCATGCACGAAAGCTTGTGTAACTATCTGTAACTATTACAAAAAGCCATATAGCAGTGGGCTGGTGTAAAAGCAGAACCAAATGTTTGACAAGAGAATCGTGTGGGAGGCGCGTAGGTGTGACTGACCTGTGCCAAGCTCAAACCACCACTTTAAACCACAACTGTGTGTCAATTCACCACCACCTCACAGGCATATGTGCGCTCGAGAGCGTGCATGTGTGTAAGCACACTGGACAAATCTAACAAGCTGCAGAGGAGAACTAATTGGAAAATGAAAGCAGGGGTCAATCCCCACCGGTATGACACACACCATCAAGCTAATGTTGGTGATGGGTGCCTAGAGTGGCTGACACACTGCCGTCTGTCACCTACTGACACATAGCATATCCCTCAGTCACTGGACCACCCACCTGTCAATCAAAAATAAATAAATAAATAAAAAAAAACCTCCATCTGTTACTTGCATGTGAATCTGTACATGGACCGTGGCGAGTCACAGCTACCATATGGTTTATTAGTAGCTGTTGGGCAAATAGCTGACAAATGGGGCATTTGGGTCTTAGCTGACTTAGTGAAGCATGCACAAAAAACACTGACAGTGTGCTGAAGCGCTGCAAGATGACACAAGTAGAACATGAGACCTTAAGGTGAAGAGGGGGTGAGGTAAGTCCAATTCCAACAGTGATGATCAGGCCATAGGAAAGATCTGCTCTCTCAACAAGTGTGTGTACGTCTGTGCATTTGTTTGTTCTCTTTCGCTCCATCTCCCTCTCCCCCTCTGTTCCCTCTCTGACTCTGGCCTCTAGTTTGTCCCAATCTGCTACAGTTATGTGTGAGTGTGTGTAAGCATGAGAGAGACAGAATTGTTCTTGTTCTCTTAGATGTTTATCTGATGTTGTAGCTGTCAATAACAGTGCTCCAAAGTCCTCAAATTCCAGCACAGCTGATGCTTTGAAACCGAGCTGTGAGCTGGAAGGAAATTTTGACTGAGTGTGCCAGTAAGTGTAAGGCACAAGGTTCCCATTGACCCTGTGAACACTGCACACCAGGGTTCTGTATGGGTCCACTAGAAACTCTAAATTGCCTGGAGGGATGAACATGAGTTTGAGTGTGTTTCTTCAATGTGTTAGCCCTGTGACAGACTGGTTCTCACCCAGTGCACGCTGGGAGAGTTGCCAGCCGTCCGTGACCCTGAACAGGATAAATGGGTATAAAAAACAAATGGACTGCACAGAAAGCCTTGGTGCACTCAACAAAACGCTCATGTCTAGACAAGCACCAAGGTCTGTTCCCTCTGTTACGAAGATGTAGGCCATGATTCATTTCTATTTGCAGAAACATCAATAGGCAGCAGAAACCATTCAGAAATACAGTCTGTGCTGTGCTGAGCAGAGAGCCAGTCCATCATGGAGAACAGAGTTAGAGCAGTGAAGACAAAGCAGAGCAAATGAGCTGAATGTAGACTCAGCTCTTTGACTCTATGCGCTTCTTCTATGCTTAGTTACACTTGCATGAGCTCTCATGCATTTGTTGGTTTAATACTGCCTGCGTATTTGTGTGTGTTAAACTGTTAATGTGTGTCATTACAGCAATTCTATCTGAATGAATCTCTATGAGTGTAATTTGGTGTGTGAATGGTCATTATTTATCCTCATTATGTCTGATTAGCCATGTTAATGCAAGACGGACAGAGATACAGGGACAGAGAGAAGCGGATACAAAAGAGAGGGCTATTGTGAAAATGTCTCTTTCGCCTGGGTGGCTGCTGCTGCTTGGCCACTCCATGATGAAATCAGACCGAGACCCAACACAGTCACAGAACTCAGGGAGACAGAAGTAAATGTTGTGCATTCACAAACACTCTCAGATTGCATGCAGATGTGGTGTAGATAACACAGTCATTTAATAGATCGGTTTCAGGGCCCATCAGGTAATATCACTGTACATGATCGGGATACACAACCATATCTCTGAGGTGATTAAAGTCTGATTGGTCAATTCTTTTAAACAGAAATCAGCAGGATGATGAAACCTATTCATTCCATGAATGACAACTGAAGCAGATGCTCATTATAGTTCATTAAAACTATGCTTTAGTACTCTAGTCAATCAAAATCACATTTACTACCCTGCCTGGATTACACCAACACTGTAGCAGTATCTGCATCAATTGACAAATTAAGCATTTAACATAAGACATACAGATATCAGTCTAAACTAAAAGACTATATGACTACAGTACAGCTTTCATGTCAGTCAAACACCTATAAATGTGACTGAAATGCATTTCTGTATTTATATACTTTTGCCACAGAGGGATATTTACAATAATGTCAGTGTTCTCAGTTTGACTGCCCCTGGACTATAAAGGACAGAGTAATGTAATGTCCATTTTATTTAGTGCACAGCAAGAACATCTCAGTAGGCACCAGGCTCAGCCCATTTATTGTTTTATTTGTTGATTAATGTGTAATTTTACAATATGCCTTCTGCACAGGGAAGTTCTGTAGGTGCTGTGAGGGCAGCAAAGAGTCTTGCTGCATTAGGAGTAAACAGCCTGTACAGCCTGCACATGGCAGATTCACACACCAGGAAGTTAGCATGATAGATAAACACACTGTTCAGCGCTTAGTATCAACAACACTATGCTTCTGTAGCAATGTCATAATCACAGGTCAAACTCTAGCAATACATACCATCTCACTCCTCCACTACAGTGACTGAAAGCACTCACAATGTGTTTACAGTATGGAGGCATACAACAGTGCACTACTGTAGATATGACAGGGTTATACTGCAGAAACCATCAGACATCAAAGAGGAGAAAGGTATACTGCGGAGGAGGAAACTGAATAATGCATGTCAACCAGCTTATTGTTTAAAGACCAGACAAAGAAGAGGGGTACCCACAGAGTGTGAGTTAAAAAGGCAGCATCTATTAAGAATTAAGGCTGTGAAACTAAACAGGGAAGATGATGACGGTGAGAATCCAGTTTCTGTTGGTACAAAGCACCTGACAAAATTACTTTTTATCACATTCAATGACACATGAGATGTGGCTCAGTCCAAAATGTGACATGATAACTTGATATTTGTTGCTCACTCAACAACACTGACAATCTACAGCCAAGTACAGAGGTGCTGCAAGCTAAATACTCATAACATGATCCTAACATGTTCACAATGTTTCTGCTAGAAGGTTGATATTTAGCAAATGTTGACCATTTTCACAGTCCTAGTTTAGTATGTTAGCATGCAAACAATTAGCACTAAACTCAAAGTGCAGCTGAGGCATTTTTTATGGGTATTTTGACTGGGTGATGGCAATAGATAAAAAGTTAAGGGATCAGTTTCATTGCAAATCCATCCAGTAGTTGTGAAGCTATTGAACTCTGAACCACAAATTTGAACCTTATTATGGTGAGCAAAAGTCAGGGGATTGGCAAATTTTGTGGGCTTCTTTCTCTGGGGACAATGAATATGCGTACAAAATGTCATGGTGATCCAGCAAACATTTGTGAAATGTATTCTTTCAATTATTTCCCCAACCACTGTGCTGTTTTTTATAACAGAAACCAAAGTCACTGATTACTTGTGCAGCTCCACAGAGTCTATAAAGGTAGCTCCAGCTTTATCTTACACCATGAGTAACTCCTTCATTGAATTACTATAGTAGTAAGACAGTAAGAAACTGTAACATGATCACAGACATTTCTTGTTTTTAATGTTGAGATCAAGGAGTTATATTCTAAATACAGGAACATTCAGCTTTGTAACCAGCAGCTGAGAGAGAGTGCGACAAAACTGTGGGAGTGTTTGTAGCATATGTGTCCAGAATTGCAGCCAAAGTGTAAGAGAACTCAAACCAGCTGTAGAAGCTGACAGCAGTGTGGTTGAGAGCATGTTTTGAATGTTTCATTCAGCTGCACTGGAGCAGTGGGTCCCAAGTGTTTGGGTTTGTGTCTAAGATTAGTTTATCTGAATGATTTTTAGAGACCTGAAAAGGTAGAATCAACCCCTAAGATTTATTTATTTAGGTGTAGAGAATACCTTATTGCCTAAATGGCATCTTGTCATCTACATTTGTCTGTCACAGCACTGTTGTTCTACACTCCTTTTTAAAGACAGCTACCAATAATCTAGAAATAATGTGAATATTACAGTCACTGGGCTGCCAAGATTAATAAAAATGAATATATCCTTCAGATTTCTTATTTCTTATTGGTTGAGTAAAACAGGTTTTCAAAGATAAGAGCACATTAAAACTGTGAGCCAGAAACCCTGATCACAAGTATCATCAAACATCACTTGGTTGTATTGCTGTTTTGTTGTTGACACACTCAATGCTCACATGTGCCAGTGACAAGGAAGTCTGCACATGTACATGTTTCCCTGCACTCTGACAGGCTAAAATGTAGGCTGCCTCAGTCCGCTAATGCACCCTGACAATCCCCATGTGCGACAAGCAGGAAAATCAATGCTGCACTGTCAGACGGACATGGACAGGATATTTATTTTATTTTTTTTAGTGGAGAGGATTCATTACCCCTAACCTGTTATTCCTGCTCAATAGAGCAGTCAGCAAACATGTACACACATATACCTCACAAGGTTAAAATGGGGACAGGCTCAACATGACATGCGATTAAACAGGAGACAACTTCAAGTAAAAGGATTGACATGCAGAGGAGGAAGATCAGATTGAGAAATCAATACAGCCTCTGACTGGCACATCACCACAGTGAAGTGAACCTATGGTTGTCAAGGTCGAGCCACATGCTCACACACACACCCACAGAGAAGAAAAACTAGTACTAGTCAAACACAGGGCAACCTGACTTACCATTGCTGGAGAGGAGAGAGCGAATGACACACACAGCCTCAAAGAAGAAAGCCATGAGTGTGTTGGCGTGTGGGTCTGTCAGTATGTGTCGAGTGACCGAAACACCTTCACTGGCAGTCATCCATGTCACCAAGGCAGTAGGGCAAAGATTATATCACAACTTAAGTCCCACCAGTCCCATTTCTTCGACTCGGACTCTACAACACGAACTGAGAGGCTTGTGATATGAAAATAAGACAGCCGGTTTTGAGCTGTTCAGTTTTGAATACTTCCACTGTTGTAAACCTTTCAGAGAGGGATAATTCAAATGAAGGCAACAATGTAGTATTCAGGAACACCCACTGACTAAGAGGAAGCAACAAACACATATGTACAAATAGAGCAGTAACTGTATGGAAGTTATAAATGTAGTGAGGCATCAATATTTTTCTCTGTGTGTTGAAGTCATTTCCCAGCTGGCCAATAAAGACTGTCCTGTTATGGTTTATGGGTCATGCACAGAGGCATAAAAATCTAAGGTGTGGGCATCTGTGCATGAGTTTTGGGTACACTCTATGCATTCCACTATGAGGAACCAACAAAAACCGGATCAGATTTTGATTCATTTAGTCAGTAATTCAGCCACTTATCAAACAACATAATCGAAAGCCAACTGCCCAAACCAAACGCTGAAACGCACAAGCTACTGCAGTGGAGCCAACTGTGGATTAGCAGAGTCTTCATATTTGGAAATTATTCAAATCACGTTGTTGCTGCACACTAACACAGCAAGCCGCTAGTGAGGAACTGTACTGTGATTAACTATTTACAGGGCTATTAGAATGTGTAGTTTGGGTTTTTTCAAGCTACTATGAAAACTTTCCTCCCTGGCTCTTATCAAATAGGGAACCTGGCACACCACACAATCACTGGCATTTAGAAACATAAGTGGTGGTTAAAAAGTAGACATGCATTGTCATCCAAACACAGAAAAAAAAAATCTGTCTATCTAGACACCTGTAAGCAGCTCTGAAGCCAAGTCTGTGGCTGTCAACTTCAGTTCAGTGTTTATATTGTATCCTATGTCTGTTGTGAAAATGTGGCAGTATCATAGGGCTGGGCGATAAGGTCAAAAATGTTGTTTTAATATTAATTGATATTGATAATTATCACAATAAATGTCAAATCATTATTTCCATCAAGTTTAAAGACAGATTTTTGCTCCTGAGTTAAAGTTGAAGATGGTTAATTAAACCCTTCTTCATGGTCATGACAAACTCTGGAACATTATAATGATAAAATCTAATCTAATTTGCATACCTTTATTTCTGCTGCATGACTGGCAGTTCATGATTCATTTCTGTGCATGATATCTAAGCATGGAAATTAATTTTACCTACCATTTGTTATATTTCTACAGAGTAAAATTTTATCATATTTTATCTTGAAATATAAAATCATATTGTGATAATTATTAGTATAATTTTATTGCCCGGCCCTGCTGTATCATTTGGTGTCTGCTTTGGCATCTGACAAATGAACACAGAGATGATCTTTATGGACCCAGCAGTTGACCTGGCAGTCATTGGACAGACTAATGAACAGCTAAGAGCCACCAATGTACATGAAAACATTTATCTAGACCCACTAAAAAGCTGGGCTAGAGCTCATGGCCATTACTGTACCATTAGCTGAACTGAGAGTGTATGAACACACGACCAGTGGAGACCAAAAACTATGAGGAAGATAAAACCACATCTACACTGTTCATATCCTGCATGTGCTGACAGAGGCAGGAATGGCCTACACAGAGCTTTAAGGGAATAATAGCTCTGACTTAATGTTGAGGATGGTTCAAACCAGTTGTAGATGTTGCATGTGTGTGACTGCTGCCACTACATAATAAGGTAAGAAGTGTGTGAACCCTTTGCAATTACTTGGTTTTCTGCATTAATGTGCTTAAGCTAATAACACACAATTATTATACTTCATACATTCATTACCATCCAATAAAAATTCACAGTGTTGAGTGAGAAAGTAAGTGAACACTTGGCTTTGACACTTGGTTGAACCTCCTTTGGCAGCAATAACCACAAACAAGCTCTCCAGGTAGCTGCAGATGAGACCTGCACAATGTTCAGGAGGAATTTCAGACCACTCTTCCTTAAAGACGCACTTCACTGTTGGGATGATGTTTTCATGTGCCCTTTTTACACCATACACCATACATAGTGCTGCATGTTCTACTCAAACAATTCAGCCTTGGTTTCGTCAGTGCACAAAACAATTTCCCAGTATCTTTGTGAAGAGACAGGGTGTTCTCTGTAAACATCAGGCGTGCATATGATGTTTATTGTTTTGGACAGCAGTGATGTGGAGCACAGTGTTCTACTATGAACAATGATTTGCATATGGTAAATTCATGAACAGAGACGCTATACAGCTCCAATGATTGTTTAAAGCCTTTAGCTTTTACTCTTTTTTTTTTTTTTTACCTCACTGAACGTCTGTATGGAGTTATCTTAGGTAGGCACTCACTTCTAGGAGGAGTAGCCTCTCAGATTTCTTTGTTGTGAGGCATGGTGCACATCAGGAGATACTTCTTGTGAATAGCAAGCTCAAAATGTTTGAGTGTTGTTTTTTTTTTTTTTAAAGTCAGAGTGGCTCTAACCCACACCTCCAATCCGGTTTCATTGACTGGACTCCGGGTTTGTTAACTCCTGACTCTAATTAGCTTCTGTTGATGTCATGAACTAATAGGTTCACATACTTTTACCAGCCTACACTGTGAATGTTTGAATTCAATATGGACAAAAAAAAAAAACAATCATTTCAATGTTGTGTTGTTGATTAAAACAGTGTGTCTTAAGCTTTGATGAAGATCTGATCGTATCTTAGGACAAATTCATATGTAACTGCAGATAACTCCAGTGGGTTCACTTAGTTTTTCTTGCCACTGTAAAATGTTGCTGGCTTTTTTGTATTGTGAAACAGGTAGATGCAGATTTGTTCTTTTCTGTGTAACTGAAAAATACCATCGAACGCTGTTGTAGAGATAAAAAAAACAAAAAGAAAATATGCCTTTCTGTGATATGTCACTGTCACTCCACTCTTAAGTAAAAACATGTCTTCCTGACTGCATTGTATTTTGGTCTAGTGAGGAGAAAAGACAGTACAATGGGTTTTCCCCCTGGGTGAATAAAAAAATATGTATAAAATGTCACTATAAATATAGACAGAAGAGGTGCTTTTTGATAGTGAGGGACAATCCAACAGCTGACAATTCATCTAATGTTTCATAATACTGAAATACTAAAAAGGTCACGTTATGAAATTTGTGGCATTACATCATCTCTGCATGGCCAGCTGCTCACAGGATAAGAACATACACCAACAAACAATTAAGATCATGTAGTGTAAGTGTTTCAGTGGCGAATTGTCAGACTACTATTCTGAATACCAAACACATCAGTCTGTATACTTCATGTATTTGATGTTGCTCTCACTCTCCATGGACCTCCTATGTGCTCCACATAACGCTTAGGGAAATCAGTGCAGCCCATGAGGGAACACAGACACTCTCACCGTGTCACTTACACCACAATGCTCTACACAGTTATTCATAAGCTCTGGTGTGTTTTCATGGGGTTAGTTCAGTGAGGCTCCGGTTAATGAAGAATGGCTTGCACTGGAAAACCTTTCAAATGGGGTAAATACACACACACACACACACACACACACACACACACACACACACACACACACACAAATACATGCAGAGCACTCTAATCTGCAATTGTAGAATTGCTCACTTCAGCTACTGCTTAAGTCTATGTGACAGTGTGCAGAAGCTAAGTGTTTGAATATGCCTTGAGTGATGAAAGCTACCTCACCAGTTTCAGAGCAGCTAGTTCCACGTGTTGGAAAAAATTTATTAGAATGGGATCAAAGTAAATGCAATGAAACAAATTAGAAAAATCATAAAGATGCCAAAATGCTGCCAATGTCCTCATCGGAGTACAGAGCAATAATGCAAATGGCTGGGCATTACGTAAGGTCAGCCTGTTAGATAAAAGATAAATGGTCCTCAATCTCTGATGCCATTTATGTCCCTATAACACATGCATGCTGGCTCAAAGCCATTGTTAATGTTATCAGTATCACCTGTGGTTTTCTGTCTATGATAAGTCAAAATGTTGCTGTACAAAGATTCATATTATTCTTTTCTCAGCATCACTGTTTGCTTTGATTTACAGCCATACTAGTGGTCCTATTGATGGCAATTTTGGTCTGTTGGTCGGTCTACTACTTTGGTTCAGACTGAAATATTTCAACAACTACTGGATAAAATGCCTTGAAAGAAACACTGATGGTGCCCATGGATGAAATCCAATCATGTGACTTCTTCTAACTCTTGTCTCTCGTTTTGTGTTAAATGTCGTGACAACTTTTAGATGGTTTGCCATGAAATTTGATACACATGGTCACATTCCCCTCAGGGTTATTGTATTATCTGGTGATCCCTTCACTTTTCATCCAGTTCATCAGTTTGTCCAATAGTTGGGTTTTTAACCAAATACCTGCAAAACTAATGGCACTCACTTCAGCCTCCGCTGTACTTTGTGTTTAGAGCTGATAAGCAAATGTTAGCGTGCTCAAACACTAAAGATGAGAAACACTGCAAACATTATACATGTTAAACCTGAGTATGTTAGCATGCTGATGTGAGTATTTAGCACTAAATATCGTAGTGCCTAAGTAGAACTGCCTGTCAGACAACACTGCATGTAAATGCAACTTCTTCAACTATTTTTTCTAACTAAATAACCCATAATGCAGTGCATTTGATCAATATACCAAGTACCCTCTTATGTGATTTCCACCACTGACAGCTGGCAGCAGACAAACACTAGATCCTAGTGATGCAGGAATTCCACAGGTTCTCCAGAGAATCACTGCTGTGATGTGTGTGGCAGCAGAGACAATCCAAAATGCCTGCTGTGCAAATAAAAACCAAATATAAGCAACCACTTATATCTGCAGTCCTGTCCCTTCTACCCTGCTATACCACCACCCAGCCAGTGACCTCAGTCCCCTGTCAGCTCACATCACTCTCACTGTTAACCTCTCCTGACAGACAGTTCTAAATCCACCTGTCGCTCTCAATAACCGGCACTCGTTTCCATGGTAAGGACAAAGGCTGCTATGACAACCGGCCAGGTTGATGCAAATGCTTCCTGCTTGCCAATAACCCTTTTGGTTGTGTCAGGAGGTAGCCAGTGTTCCTGGCAGGACTGTACTATTTATACCAGAGGACAAGAGAAACTTTTAATACTGAAGAGGCTGAGTCATAAAGTAGCTGAGGGCTGCAGAGGGAAGTAATACCACCTGCTACCCACCCCTCCACATTAAACAATGAATCTCTGCAGGGATAATATTGTTTGCTCTCTTCTCATTAAGCACACACACCGACTTAGAACCCGGCACAAAGAAGAAATCCATTACTGTGAATGTAGCAGATCTATACGTGCATTACAGCGGACATTTCAGTTCTTCTCTTTGTTTTGACCCTATGTCACGTGACAACAAATTGCATCTCAAAACTGTTTCTCATCTTTTAGTGGGCTGGGCTCCTGTTCCTCTCACTAGGAAGACAGCTGTGCTGCAAGAATATAGAAAAAAAAAAACACAACTAAAAAAAAAAACTGTGACCTCTCTTGTGCCACATCACCTGTCACACCCACAGTGGGCAGCTGAGTGACAGTTCCACTGCCAGGCAACATCACACAGACTGACCCCTGCTTATAGTCGATACGGCATGCAGGCCAGTCTCCAGCTGTTTAACTACAATGAGCCTTCAGCTGAAGTGAGTCCAGAGTCAACAACAATGGCTGCTTCTCTATAACCTCACCTTTATGCATGTTTTTTATTCTTCTTTTTATGAGTGGGTTGCAGCTGTGTTGCAGCTGTGTGTGTGTGTGCATGTGTGTCCCAGGGGAGGTAACGGTACAGTGGGAATACAGAAACCTGCCGTGGTATACAGTATATCACACAGCCAACATGTCCACTGGGCTACAGGGGACTGAAAAAAGCATCCATCACTCAAACACAGCAGCAGAAACACAACCGTGTGTCAGACAAAAGCATTCACATGTATACAAAAGCATCTGTGAGGGGAAAAATAACATAAGCAGTTTATATCAACTGTTAATCATTCTGCGATATGGAAACAGGAAACACTGAGAATGTGTCAGTATGCAAATGAAGCTGTCTGCTGCACAGCTACTGTATCTGCATGTTGAAATTAACTCATTTTCTCATTGCCTACCTCTGAATCAACTCTAATACATATTGTAGTGCCAGTGACAGCAGTATATCAGTATTCATTGTGTGTGTATGTGATGTATTACTATATGTTGACTTCTACGTCCTCTGTCAATGCAATTATTTTCAAATTCATTCCATTAATCTAATGGTAGAAATGTTTAGGGCACCAACCAACCACTTGCCCATTATTTTCTTGATTAATCAAAAAACACATTTTCAAAATATATCTAGCCCACTATACAGTCCACATTTAATCATTTATTTACACCAATACATACGGTAGAATGTGTGTATTTGCAAGAGGAAAACAAACAAAGAAGGTGCATAGACTCCTTTGGATAAACAGAAAAAGAAGAAGCTATTATCAGATCTATACTGTCTTCCTCCCAGCTCTCTCCCTTGTCCATCTATAGGAGCTTGGACCGGCTGTGCAAAGTTGTAAACTAATAAAGTCAGAGGAAGGAAAGTTGCCACTGCAGTGTGAGAATTCAATCAGGGAGTTGCGCTGCCTTGCTCAGCAATTTTTCTAAGGAGAAGAGGGATTACATCATGCCCTGCAGCCAGCTAACACTGTGTGGGCACAGAGAAGCAGGCCTGTAAACTGCCTCTGTATACAGGGCATGGCTGCAGCAACTGAGCGTGCACGCACACGCACGCGCACACACACACTCATTTACAATAAAAGAGTGTGTTTATGAGCGAGGGTTGCATTGCACCTTCAAGTTTCTTCAGGGAGATAATTAAAACAGGAGAAAATGTGTGTGAGAGTCAAAACGTGTTTGTGCATGTTTATTATTCAACCATCTTTACTATATATACACTGTATGTGCGCTTGTGTGTGTGTGCATGTGTGTGTGTCTGCGCGTTCTGGGTGGATGACAAGATATTCCTTTGCGCCTTCAGTGCTGCTCTCAAAAGATGTAAGAGAGCTCAACCATAACAGATCCAATTCTCCGAAGACCAGATAAAAGACAGAGAGGACAGGCAAAACAAAAAGATGGAGTCCTGCCTCCTGTAGTCTCCCTGGCTCTGTGGAGCCATGACAGCATGACAGTACATCAGTGGCTTGATAGATGTGTGGTCACTGTGTGTGTGTGTGTGTGTGTGTGCGTGTATTGATGGCGTACATGTAAGCTTTTACACCCCCTTATCGTGTGGTCATCAATCAGGAGGTGACACTGGGGAAATTAAAAGTCTTTACGAAGGTCTATCTTTACAGCACGGGCCTGTATTCCCCTCAACAACATAAAGTTTTCAACCTGACATGAGACTCTGGGGACCAGCGGCAATATAGTAACACTGGAAACCAATATAATTCACATTACGCATCTGCTTAACATTAAGAGAGAGGCTTTGTTGAGAATATAGACGTATTTGAAGTTGTAAATGTGAAAACTGGAAAGCAGTTTAAGCCACTCTTCAGCTCTAAGGACAGAAAAGAAACCTCTGAATGAAATTATTGGACCTGATTTGCAGCTTCATTAGCTTTTAATGGATTCTTTTTTTTCCCTTCAAACCAGAATCATTAGGTGCTCAAAGGTCTTTCTATTCACACAGTTAATTTTTAAAAATCACCCAGGAACTAAAGGCAAACCTGTTCACCGCTGGGCAGAGAGACAGATGTGAAGCGACAGCTTCTGTTCTGCGTACGGCTTCCCCCAGGAGTAATCTCAGCTGTGATCAATCCAGGTTAGGTAGTGATTGATATACAGGCTGACACACCCACCATCTTCAATACGCACACACACAGTTCCTAAAACAATTACACTGAAAACACATATAACAAGCGGCCACATGTGCACACAGCGACAGATCAGCAGATGTTCAGAGAGCGGACTCTCCCTGCACAATGACAGATTCCAATCTTGGCTGTTATCTGAGCATTAAATTGGAATTTTATTTGACAAGGAAGCTCAGCAACAATTCAGAGATGACTGCGGCATTGGTGAAGCATTTTGTCAACAGATGTTTGCTACACAATAGTCGTCTTACAAGGTCTTAGATAAGGAATAGTCAAGGGCTTTAGTCAAGAACATGTGTCTCTAAAGCACTTAGGTTCACTGATTAGATAAGCAGAATGTATTTAAATAAAATATCAGCTTTTAAAGTAGGTTTGCCAGGATCACTGCAGCACCACAGAGGGGATGAAGGAGACTGCAGTCAGAAAATCTTGTCTTGTTATTGTCTAACAAGACATTTCAAAAAATTCAGTTTACCAGAGGAAAAGCATCACATCCACACATTTGAAAAGCTGGAAGCAGCACATTTTCCACATTGTTGCTTTAAAAGGTGACTAAGACTTAAAACTAATTGATAAATTAATCAATGATTTGTTGCAGCTCTACAGAGGAATAACAGAAAAATAAACAAGTTCACACATTCTGTTAATTAGGAAACTAAATAGCTTTAAAATGGCATTTAATGAGAATACTAGCAAACTCTCCCTGAGACCCACAACCTCATGGTCCCAGAAAACAATCTGTACGCTGATGGACTTTCAGCTGTCAGCTACAGACCACTTGATCAAACAACCTGTACGGTACATACAACATACACTGAAGATGTAAGCATCGCTGAACACAAGCTAAGAGCTTTTAGAGTTTAATACTCTAAAAATAACAACATGAATTTCACATCAACGCAGGATGTGGCAGGTAGAAACAGCAATAAATACAGGTTGCTGAGTGTATAAGAGGATGCTGTAGAGGTGTGAATGATTCATGGTCTAATTCAACAACTACCTGACAAACAGCAGCATTTACAATGCTCACAATTTCAGACCGAAAATCATAGTTAAATGTCAGTGTATGCTCCTTCTGTTTAAACAAATAGGACATCACCCCACTGCAGTCTACTGACTTGATGTCACGGTAATGCTAAATAATGCTAACTACGCCAGTGTCAAAAGCTGTGAGTAGCTGCGGTCTGAAAGCCTTTGAGTCATCCAGTTAAGCCAGGGTCTTTGTTCCCCCATTTTCCCTCATCTAGCCCTGTTCAAGATGATGATGGGTTGGGTCCTGAGATAATGCTAACCACTGTGCTCAGGAAACAGGCTGAGCACACTTTAAAGGTCAGTAAGCTGCAGGACTCCTACACATTAGTTACTGGAGAGAGAGACAGAGCGAAAGGCGAAAGGAAGCACAGAGGAAAACAGGGAGAGATGGCTCCAAAGCTTTAAAGGGAGATGACAGGAGAGTTGCCAATCCAAAATCAGAACAGCATAAAATATCTAACATAGGTAGGCAGATGAGACTTCTAATGTATTACGCTTGCGTATGTGTTTCACTGGAAATGTGCTGAGATGATGCTAATGAAGATGTGTGCCCCATTATACACTCCACAACCTGTGCGCACACATCCAGAACACTTCCCTGCCACAGAAGAGTCCAATAAAAGGCCCTTTATGCCTCAAATGAATGACAATTCTACTACAGCTGCATATCTTCACGTGCCATATGCCTGTAGGCAGCGAGAGATAAGGACCCCCTCTGCTGCAGAGCCACATGCATGAATTACTATTACCCCCATCCCTGTGTCCCCCAAAACCAACCATGCAATGTTACCATGGCAGCCAGCCACTATACATTGTAATTAGCTGGCTTAAATCCCCAAGGCTCGGACTGGTTGGATACAACCCACTGCTTCCAAAGATTAGGACAACCACTGTCATACACGGAGCCCGGAGCCGCATCAGTCTGCACACTCACAACACAAGAGATTAGATTCGAGTGCAGACACGCTGAAACACACACACAAAGAGACACAAACATCAACACAACCCTTTCTAATCCACCACATATTACAGCCCACTCCCACTTTCCCACCTTGCCCTCCCTCCCTGTGTTTGTATGCAGGTATGAGGAAATCAATCCCTCACATGTACTGTTGAGCTGTTCACTGCCAACATACACCCACATTCAGCACAACAAGCACTACAGCAGTTCTACTGTGTGGGCATTTATGCCTCAGTGTGCAGCAGAACCCTCCACATTCGTTCGTGGGCATGTGCTAATGGAAAGTGTATCAAACTGTGCAGTGAAACAAAAGAGCTACAATGAGTGAAGCTATTAAAATGCAGGCGGCTGTCGATAGCCCTCAGGGCGACCCTGGCAGTGATTGTGGTGTCTATTTATTGCACTCCACAGCCCAATTAGGAGAATATGATGCAGATTAAAGGCAGAGAGCTTGATACACTCTAGGTGTGTCAGATAGAAGAGGATGCCCTGAGCAGTGGTGCGCAGCTCAGTCAGGTCATATAAATGTTTCACATCACAGTAACACCATTAAAGTAACTTTAAATGAAAGGCAGATAGAGCTCCTCTGTATATCAAAAGGAGAGACTCTCTCATGTGAGACAAAAATCGATGAGAGTTTGTGACAAAGAAGAAAATTGAAAACTGGAAACTAATTAGACCAAAATCCGAGATGGAGGTAAAAACTAACTAGCAGTGTGTGGGTGTGCACTCCAAGTGAGAACAACTTTTTGTTGTATCAAACTACTTACTAGCACATTTTATAATATATTTGAGCAGACTGAGTGGATAATTTGTGGGCAGTTTTCAGAGAGATTTGTTGGAGAACAAAAGTCCCAAACTGGTATGGACAAAGTGTTTATAGTATCATTTGTCAAAGAGCTACAAAATGAGTCAACATCCTGCTGAATTTTATCACTGTGATGACTTTGAAGTGTTAAAACAGGAATCTGCTTACCATATCAACATGTAATATCATACCAATCTTTCCCATATGGAAACTGTTGCACATAGTTGCACCAAACCCACCCAGTTATTTATATACTTCTTTTTGGTTTTGCTTTAAACCCCCCTGAGGCCAGTTGCTACTTCTAAAAGCAGAGACAGCTGGTTTAAACAGAACAGTTTGGTTGTGTTAGTGCCAGTTTGTCACATGAAACCCTTTTGAGAACAATATTGGAATGACTGCACACTATAAATCAATGCTGAATTCTGACTGTGAGCTGTGGCTGTCTATGGGATGAAATCTAAGTTGCGAAAGACCATACACTGCTGAGAAAAAAGGAGCTGAAAGCACTCCCACGTTGTGGCAGCTCTTTTGTCACTAGAGAACTGATGGCAGGAGCGCAGGTATAAAAAGAAACACCTGCATAAGGGAAAATGAGAAAACTACAACTAAATGTGGCTTTCTCAGGAAAAATTGTGAATTTAATAGGGAACGGGCTTTTCTGCAGATTTATCTGACTCTATCAGGGTTGTGCAGTGATGCTTTGTTGTTCTCTTCTCATACTCACCAAGCATTCGCCAACTGTCACTGCCTTCTATCTGCCAGGCTGTGAAAACTACAAGGTGTCTCACGTGTCACCAACCATCTTGTTTTTCTTGTTTATGTGAATGAATGTAGATTTTTGCAGACAATGATGCCTGGCCTCGGTATTTGTTTCAGAAGTTTATTTTAAGAGACCTCTATTGAACGAGACATTGGAAAGAGTGGCAGGGGAGATAAGAGAGAAAGAGGGGATGCAGCATGATGCCTGATAAACAGAGAGCACTCAGAGCCACAAGGCCATCTGCCATGAGTGCATGAGCACAGCACGCACACACAGAGACACATGCACAAAGACTGGACAGAGACCTTGTGGATGTCACTCCATTGATCATGAGTTTGGTCCATCTACAAAAGGTCACAGTAAGTGGTGAAGAAGTGGACAATGATTTTAAAGAATGGGTGTGCCATGGCCATCATAGTCTGTAATCATGCTAACATCCTATTTATATTACAGAGAGGGAGAATATAAAACAGATTATGGGTAAATATGAATTAATAAACTTCCCAAATGCAGATAAAATACTCCTTGCATTTAAAGAGGAAGGTAAAAAGCATATATTCTCTGTTATCATCATGTGTTTTCAACTAATCCGTTATTCTGTAGGTTACAAGCTTACTTAAGCATCACCTGAAAATATGTGCTATTTTCCCTAATATCCCAAATTCTCCTCCCTGTACTGTAATCCCAACAGCTCCCATGAAACACAACAGATGTGTTAACCTTTCTCCCTGCCTGGATGTTTCTATTTCACCGGTTTATGTCTCCCACTTAGGTTCTCCTCATTCTCACTGAGTCTCTATAATGTTGAAGAAACATCCACACTGGATGTGAGCATCCCATTTTGACCACAGCAGAAAGACGACCTACTGAGAACAGAAGGCCAACTCTTACTGGGAGCCTTAATCTTTAATGATGCTTGCACAAACAAGTGTAAACACACACACAAAAAGAAGCGAGAGATGACTATCTGCAGGTTAATTGATGGTTTGTTTGACAGTTTGTAATATAGGCTGTAATCATGTAACCACACATTTACAGAATCAGATTTATAGCCATGATTCAGGAATGTATTATGAGTCCATTTAAGTAAAATAAACCTGAGGTGATATATGACCTATATGCGTTTGTTCACCTGAGTCTGTCTGGGTGACTGGTCGTTGCTCGAGTCCATCCGTCAGCCCTCTCAACTCATAATGGCCTCATCTCCTTTTCCTGTCTCCCCCTCTCCTCCCCTCTTTTTTCCTCCTCTCTTCTCTTCCGCTCGACTAACCTGAATGCTTAATGATGGCCCCTGCCTTCCGGGAGCACGTAAACACGCCAGCCGCAGCATTGGTCGGGATGGTGGTGTTAGTCTGTGCCGATTGGCTGAGGGGACGGGGGCATGGGTGGCAGAAGAAGAAGGGGTTGGTGGTTACCATAGCCCTACAGGATGACTGCTGTCCATAGTAACATACCAGACACACACACACACACACACACACACAGCTCTAGCCCCTCAGGACATGGTGAAGGTCCCCACAGACTCACAGAACACAAACACACTCAGACACATGACACACCCTCTAACATCAAGCACAACAAAGGATTTTCAGAGCTTCACCCACATGAAGATGGCAACAGATTTGGCACTGAATCTGGCTAATGCTGCTATTTGAGGGATTATAGAGGGTTTTTAGCTTAGCTTAAACCAGTGATTTTTGTGATAAGCAAAAAGAACCCTGAGGCTAAAAGTCCATAATTTCTACATTTCAATGAAAAACACAGACCACACAGTTGATATGGGGTCAAGCAGACCACAAAAATATTATTAAAAAAGCACACAATGAATCGTTTGAGGAAAATAAACCCAATTCCATGGTGAAAGGTTTCCCGGGGCTGAACTATTAATTTGTTTTTATCTTATAATTGCTACTTAAAATTTTCAAACTGTAGAAGCTCCATTATCAACAACATATAACAGGATTTTCAACTAGCTGGGTTATTTTTTCTTCAGAAATATGAGGACATTTATACTTTTGCAAAAGTAGAATCTCCTAGATATTACATGGTTATAAAAATTATGTTGGAAATTAAATTATCATGAGATTTATAAATGATAATGGAGCTCTGGCTTTAAGCTACATTTGCTCAAGCAGCTAAAGGGCAGAGCCATCAGCAGGATCATTTATATTTTGTCACATATTATTGAAGTTGCATTTTACACTGTCAGATATAGCATACTGGCAGTTTGTCAAGTGGTCATAAAATGACAGCTATGTAGCCTGGAAATTAATTTACAGAGGACAAATTCATAATAATAAATCACAACTACAATATTGGTCAGAAAATCAGAAATTGGATATTTGCCCCAATCGTTCAATCTGAGTAATTCATCAGGTCTAGTGTGTTTGCTGTGTGTGAAGGAGCCACAACAACATACTCAGCTGAGCCAAAAGCTTCATCTATTATTCACAAGGTTGTCATTGAATGAACCCGAGCAGCCATGGTTCAGAGGAACCCCAGCAGGGTTGTGGGCGAGCTAGCAGCTAAGTTAGTGTTATGACTTGCTGCCAAATCTCTCCTCCACTCCTTTCAGATGGACTCACTCACTTGGAACGATGAGAAATTAACCATGTCCACGTTCCAACGTTGCTGCCTCTTCACTACAGCTGCACAGTCGCTGTAATTGTGAATGACAGTGTATGGCAGTCTTAGTTTCCACAGTTAATACCAGTGCACCAATGACATATTGGAAATACTGGACCAATTAGAGCCCCATGGGTTGTTTTGATCACACGGTAAGGACTACTCTTAATTGTCCATTTGTCACTTGTTTTAGGTGGAGACACAACTTCAACGGACACCATAATTTCACCTGGGCAAACAGTGTGCAACTACAGGGTCACACTTAATGATACTGCAATGCTCTTCTCTATTGCAGGCACAATATGTAACAGGTGTGTTTTTACTTCAAGTTTACTATTTTCTGAAGTGGATCCTATCATGGTCTTTAAATTATATATATGGTACAATGGTAAAAATACCTTTGATGGGCGGGTATCTGTAAATAAAGATGGGATTTTAGGTGTTGCTGGATAGAAACATCAGTTAAATTGTTTACTTCAGACACTCAAACTAGAGAGCATTTGGTTCAGCCGCAACATGCAGCTGTTTCCTGACTGTTTTAGAGAAAGGAGCATGAAGCCCATTACATAAGCATGAACCCCTTGACAGGCCCAATGGGAGGAAGATGCTTGAACACAAAGCAGAGAGAAGCATGGCATGGAAGAGACTGTGGAGATGACGGCGTTACATAACAACACTGCTTTGGGCTGACTCAGATTCTTTCTCCCTCTCGGTATGTGAATGAGGATAGATTTAAGTGTCTGTTTCTATAGTTACTGTACAAGGAAGGGAGGGAACAGCTTCATCTATTGATCAGGATAATGGAGGAGCTTGTACAGTGGGAAGACAGTGATTCAAGATTTGACGTGCAGCACAGATACAATTACACAACATGCAATTCTATTCTTACAAAGAAAAATGTTATCCTCACTTGCAACATTTACTGGTTATTTTACTGCATAGCAACTGTGCCATGATGTGGTATCAGCAGTAGAGCTAACGGCAATTAATTGATAAATAATGGTACAATCTGGCATTTCTAATCTTCCATCCCTAGAGAGCCAGGCTTTGATTGCCAGTAATGGTACCTCCAGTTTTACAACATTATTGACTACATGTGAGCAAGGGGACTCGTCCTTGTCTCTACACTCGTGATCCTACCAGTTATTATATTTCAATAATATTTGCTCAATAACCCCAATTTCCTAAAGTACAGAAAATGGATTAGCCCAACAGCACCAACAGTGAAAAAATGAACCAGGGTTTCAAGTGGACCCTGTGGCTGTGTCATGTTGTGCTCCTCTCTGTGGTCAAGCCACATCTGACGTGTTTGGAAACACTGATCACATTGATCTGGACTTGTTTCTGCTGGCACAGAGGGGTCGAGTCATTGGTTATTCACAGTGAGACAGACAGAGACACAGGGAGAGAGAGGTAGGTGGTTTTGTGGAAATAGATTTCGTGAGGAGTGATAAATGAGACATCCCTGGTTGTATTAAACTCCCCTACGACACTCTGCTGGGAAGCTATCCAGAATCACTTTGCTATGCCCCTGTTTGCTGAAGCAGGCCATGTGACAGCCAACTAACTACTGACATTAAACACTTAAAGACAGAACTGGGACTGGGACGAAGTCAGCCAGGAGCAGCTAGCCAACAGCGAAGTGTGCTCCATCCATTACAGTTTATGTGCTGCAGAGGGGAACCGGACCAAGGGTTTGACAGCCCGGGAAAACCACCGTTTCGTGATGAGAGGTGGAGATATAACCCAAAAACTGTTGCATCTGTTGTAGTGCTTTGTAGTGAGGCATTAGAGGAGCCTAAAAGGTTTAGAGAGCACAATTAATACCCAGAAGGTCACAGGTTCACTGACACATCAGCCAATGTGTCCATCACACTGAGGTCACACCAAAGCTCAGCTTACTTACTAATTGCATTTTGTTCTGAATACAAGTGGCACATAATCATTTTAATGTATTATGGTGTTTAAATGCCTACCTGTCACACTTAAACAACTTCCTAACTTTCCAAAATCTAATTTAACAGTAACAGCCATGAGTGAGTGATACAGACAGTAAAGAGGTGCCTCAGACAGGATTTCAGTAGTGTGTCTCAAGGTGATTTAAAAGACTTTTGCTCCATAAAATAATATTGGTGTGATTGTTTGAAAGCATGCTGGCCCAGATTGACAGGTATCTTTATCACAGATATGGAAAGTTGCGTGTCCACCTTCAAAGGAACTGGCTTCAAAATGTCTTTTTCGAAGGCTATGAGTGATTTTATCTACACTACAGCCACGTTTTTCAACAGTTTATGATTGAAGCACACTAGTTGGATGGCAACATGACAGACAGCAGATTACTTCTTGCCAGAAACATATTATTCCATATTACCATCTGCAAATACTGGCAGCAGAAAGCAGGGATTATTCAGCACATATTAACCCTTTACAGACTGGCAAAGGGCCCTCTGTGACTCACACTGTGGTATTTTAGCTCGCCTGGCTGAACTCAAGTACCCTCGACACTCTCTGTTCCACATTGACAGGATGTACAGAAACAAGGATATTTTTTTTAATGTTCCCTCAGAGATGCACCTAAATTTGAGTCGATCTCACTGTGACTCGGATTAGGAAAAATCATTTTGACATACGTGCATGCACGAGTCTCTGCATGCACACGTGACACCTCTGCTCTGCCATGCCAAAATTCCCATATTCTGGCTCTTACATAATCTAGCTTTCCTTTGATGTTGCTTTAGCAATCACGTGGCACTGAAGCAAGCCATAGAGTAGCCTGGCTAATTCTCTGAAGGTTACAGCACAGGCTGCCTGAGTCAGAAGTCAGATTCAGTCTGCCACTGTGGAGGTGGAAACAGACAGCACAGTGAACTTAGCAGAACTTTTGGGCTCATGTGGCTTTTAAAGACCAGTGAAGTTTATCTGTTAGATATATTCAACATAAATGCTCAGTTAAACAAAATGAGAAAATGAAATACTGAGAGTTAAAAGTGCCCTGTAATGCCATATAGTGGAACAAATGTGTTCAAAAAGAAGTTTAATGAGAAACCCAATCAATATTAATTAAGGCTGCTAATACATCTGTTAACATCAACAATCCAACCGTACTGTAATTTAGCTGATGTATTAGCAAATTTGTGATAGTGAATTTTGCTTAACATTATATTCCTTCTAGGAGTTGTATTGGAAACTCATGTTCAGTACATCACCACTTTCTACTGATCTGTTTTTCCCGTTCTTCACATTCATCTGGAAGAACAGCCCACTCAACCAGAAAAAAGTTGTGTAACAAAGATTCTCAGGTCAGTGGTTATGAGGGTACAATTTGCCTAAACTGCTGGGCCAGGGGGCTTATCACATGGGGGATCTTGAGAACAGTCTTTTTTCCCATCTGATATTCCAAAACAAAGAGGCCAACACTGGCCCAACATGTCAACACTAATATCTGTCTAAATTTGGCGAGGGAAATAAACATTTGAAAGACACGGACGTATAAAAGCAGCTGCTAGAGACAGTTTCCAATGTACACAAACCACTAAAACAACCAGTATAATGCACGACACAGGGCTAACCAATGGACTGGTTAGAGAATGGAGAAAATGGAGACAGTGGCACCACCAAAATGTTCCCAAAATCAAATCATGGGAAAAAAAAACCTTTTATCCTGCTGCAAATTATAACAAAACTGATTAACTTTATGTGTATGTGTGAGAAACACACTTGAGACAGCAATGATGAACTACTGAGAGTAAGACGAGAGGAAAGACAAAAAAAAGAGTTAGAGGAGAAAAGATGAGAGGGAAAATAAAAGGGTTTTGTTGGAGTAATGTATTTGTAACCCACACACACACACACACACACACACACAAACACACAATAATAGCCTTCTGGGAGTCTACCACTTACGCTGCTGACCGGACAAATGGGGCAGAGGATGACTGATGAGAGGTCTGGGTCGGTGATTTTGTGTGTGGTGTTGTGTACTTACACTGATGTGAGTGTGTACAGCTCTTGAGCACATTCAGCTTTTATTTTATTTCTTGAATGATTCTGCAGTCTGTATGCACTTGCCTGAATGTGTATTTTGTGACCTCCAAAATTAAAATCTGTACAAAACAGTGCTGTGAGAAGATGCAGTGGAAAAGAAACAAACAGTCAAGCTGAACAGAAAGACTCTTGGGGGAACAACCAGGCTGTGGCTTTGAGCATCCACTCCCACTTTACTCAGCAAGTTAAGGATGTGTGGTCACTGCTTAACACTGTGCCATTAGCACAGTTTGGCTGGGGAGGCAGAGTGCAATCACAGCCTCATGTTTGATAATCCACTACATAACCAAGGAAGCTTTAGCACTGATGCACTATGGTTTAGGAAGGGTGGGACTGGGTCGTCACACACCATCAACTACCAGGTATGAGTCATACCTCACAGTTAGGTGTGTGTTGTCCTGGTGTGTTATAGCCTGTGAACCAATGAATGGGCTGTTTCAGGGTCAGTGTAGTGGTGCTAAGGACGCATACTTAACTGTAGACCTCAAAGAGCTCCCAAAAGTGGTGGTATATTTCTAATCTCCTGAGTGGAAAAAGAGGGCAAGTTCAACAGAGCTAGATTCACCAATTTACTTACACAATACACACAACGTATAGGAGTAGGATAAAGGATGGTGGGAGAGCAAAGGGATGATGAAATGACAGGAGCATAAAAGGATTGTGCCCTTTTCCCTCACAGGAGCTTATAGTAAAGCCTGAATTGAGCCTGTTGTAATGTTAATAGTCTGTCTCCCATTGTACACATCCAGCCTCTTGCAGAATTTCAAATGTGTTAATGCAGATTAGGTGCTAATCTGCATTAACCAAAATAGCAACATTAAAATAGTACACAGACTAAGTATAGAGTCCCTGGCGATCAAACTTCATTATTATACAGTTACACTGACCTGATCCATTTTTCAGAAGTGGACTAATGCATGCACTGAGAATTCAGTGCTGTGATGCATTCACAGTCCCTAGTAAATGATGGACTTTGATGAGTGTTTCTACTCTGTCAGACAAAGAAAACAAAAATCAACTTTCTTTGTGGCTGAGATGAGAAGATCAGAACTGCTCTAATTCCTGCACACTAAATATGAAGATAGAGCCAATAGCCAGCTAACTTAGCTTAGCATAAAGACTGGAAAGGGAGGCTCAACGGACTGCTTTGTCCTGCAAGGTGAGGGTCACATGACCAGCGGGGTTAGCCAAGCTAGCACTAATGCTAAGCATTACTGCCTGTTGACCACTGTTGGCTGCACAGGCTATTACAGTGTTATCTAACAGCCTGCACTGACCACGGACTTAACGATATTGCTTTATGAGTTTTCATCCAAAAATATGGCATAGTGGACACATGTCAGTAGGAAGTGATTAGTGAAGATCATTATGTTTGTTGTCTAATAATTACAATGGCATTAAGTTAAGAGGTTGCACCACTTTCAGCGTGTCACTGCTGCTGCAGGGCCAAACAAAGCTATGGCAATTAAGCTCACTTTGGACGAGGTTACGTTACTGGAGCTCAGTTAAACAGCAACATTTCAACTTTCAGCAACCAAAATGCTTTTGGTACAAACATGATGTCAAACAGGACCCTATCTTCCCTTTGACTCTAGACAGGGGTAGTAATACTCCCGGTGAGCTGTGTGCTTCTTTACCTCACTTCTTGCAGGTCATAGTTGTCCACTGAGTCTTACCACTAAAAGCAGGATAAAAAGGCTAGCCTGGAAGTCACTGTGATCAGACAAAACATAGTCACAATATGTTGTTTTTATGCTTCAGTTTACATTAGAATTAAACGCATGAGATATATCATGTTAATTAGTGACTTTAGATGTACTGGCAGGTGGTTTGTGTTTTTAATCTTTGGACAGAGCCAGGCAAGCTGTTTCTCCTGCTTCCAATCCTTATGCTAAGCTAAGATAACCCTCTACTGATTCAGACATGAGAGTGGCAGTGATCTTCCTGTCCAACTCTGCAAGAAAACAGAAAACACTTCCCAAAAAGTTAAATCATTCTTCTAGAAACTAACCAGCTGATCACCATCATGAAAAATATGAGTAGTTCAATGAATAACATACATTCTGAATATTGCCACACCTCATCCACACACAGGTTTATCTTCCAATTATTCAGTCTCACACTTCATTCAGCAAAATGATGAATGGCGCACAATGTTACACATCATTTATAAAATAATACACTTGAATTGACTCTTTGTAATTAACTAAATGAACAGGCACATGACTTTGCATGAATCACTCAGGTAGCTGCTTTCAGTGTGTTAGCGAGAGAGTCCCTCTGAAGAGCTGGAGTAACAGCTGCCCTCCAAATACACTTCTGACAACATGTTTTTATTGTGTATTTCTTTCTGTTTCTTTATTACTAAAATCCCAACCACACTGCCACCCTGTCTCCCTCTTCCTCCTCTATTCACTCCCTCTCTGCAGATTAAAGGATGGTAACAATGGTGACACAGCAGAGCAAATCCCAAAAGGTTGTGTCATGTGCCCAGAACTCCCAACACACACAAACAGGGAATCACAGCTGTGCCTGATGTGATGTGTGTATTCACTGCAAACTGCTTCGCACTTGCTTTTCTGAGATAGAGCAAAAAAAGCTTTTGTATCTATGCAAATCAGCCTCATTAAACCTTAAATGTTGCACTTACACACAGTTAAAAATCAAATCAAAGTGTGGCTATTTTAGAGGGGAAAGCAGAGAGACTAGATTCTAACTCGTTGTTTCTCATCGGAACGTGCAAGCGCTGCTAATGCCTGATCTGAAAACACGGTCAAAGTAACCCAGTGTACAGTATGACATGTCAGACTGTATCTACATCACAAAGTGAAGTCCACAATACAGAGTGGATTAAAAATTCAACATCAGACAGCTTGTGTCCTCGATAGGATGGAACATAAAGTTCTACCTCCAGGTTGTAAGCATGACTCACACTCTCCCACACTACATCTCTCCAGGCTTTCCCCGGGCTTCGGTGCTTAATAGCCAGCAAAAAGCCAGACCAGAGCAGACAGGAGTTGCCACCACTATCGGGGAACTGAGGCAAAACAAGGAGTGGGGTGGGTTGTGGGGGGTTGACCATGTTGTTATGGACAGCCACAGTGATGCACTCTAATTGGAAGTCCTGAGAAAATGCAAAGTGTTCTCTGTGTGCATGTAGCCCTGGTTGTAACAGGAACAGGCAACCCATGAGATGAGAGGAGGGGGGGAGGGAGGTGCTGGGTAAAAATGGCTAGAAGGTAAAGACGAGCGCAAAGATAAATGGGAAGCGATGTGAGGAGAGGAGTAAGTAGATGGACGGAGGGATACATACTGCTGTAGAGGGTGTCGATCCAGGAGAGCCGGGGCAGGCCACGAGCACTGAGGGGCTCCATCCTCCTTTTCTCTCCCTATCTCACTCACTCTGCTTCTCTCTTATTTCTTCTCTTATCTCCTCTTGCTGCTTTTCACGTTGCTTCTTTTCTTTTCCTTATCCTTGAAGAACAGCATTCATCTCTCAGGAAGAAGCGAAAAGAATCATTTGGAGAAAAAAAATGTCAAAAGACACCCCAGGGTCCAACAGGCAGACGAGCGAACGAAAGAGCCAAAGGAGTATATGAGTGAGCAGTGTGTGTGTGTGTGTGTGTCAGAGAGAGAGAGAAAACAACAGGCTGGAGACGACTACCGCCGACCGTTGCTAGGGGAAGGGAGAAGCACTCCCTCTCTCTCTTTGGCTTGCTCGCTCACTTACATCCACCACCCCTCTCTCTCTCTCTCGCTCTCTCGATTCTGCGCGAAGAGCTCATCAGCCTCTCTCTCTCTCTCCCTCTCTCTGTCTGCAAGCAGAGGCAGGAATTCAGAAGCAATGCATAACGACTGTGTATCAAAAGGGCTTGTGTCAAATGTGAATTAAATGGCAGATTCTCTGTTTCATTCTGTAGAGTGTGTACTCAGCTGCTTTACATTGACAACCTGACTCTGAAGCTCAGGTTCTCCATCTTTGCCTCAGGTCACTGCCTTTCTCTTCTTTCCTTTTTCTTTATTTAACCATGTGAAAGTCTCACTAAGATTAAAGTCTTTTTCAAGTGATAACTGACCAAGAAGGCAGCATAAAACATTGTTATAGAGTAGGAGGAAATACAAATAACCTCCTGTGTGGCAGAGGCGACTGTGACATGATACAAAAGAAAATAAACAGTTTCCTGTTAAGATGCATATACTGGCATTTGAATTTTTTTTAAACTATTCACAGATAAACCATAAAGAGGAAAAAGCATTAACTAGGAGCACAATTTTCCAGATTCTTTAAATCTGACTTGATTTGAGTGAACACCAATTTCCTTTGATACACTATTCCAGGTGGAGAGGGCAGTGTAATGTAATACAATTTCAGGCTATATACTTAATATGTTACAGCAAGAGATCCTCTTTCTATAAGATACCTGGTTGTCTGTGGTTGTCAGTTTTTTATGTTCTGTTCTGATGTGTGATGGTAAGAAACGCATTACATGGTCAGCTCAAGATCACTGCCACTTGACAGCCACACACAACAATGAGCTGCTTTGTGTGAAACAGAGTCACTCTTTGAGTAAGAGAGAGAGAGAGAGAGAGTGTGACTGGTTCAGATGTCATGTTTTAAGCTACTCCAGTCTTCTGTTCCCGTGGCAACTTGCTCTGCCCCCCTTGTCTACGCAGACACACATTTTTGAACTACATAAAAGAGACACACAAACATGAGAATGTGTGTATGTGTAGCAACTGTGGAGAGGTGGCTGGACCAAGTTGATACATAATGTGAGAACCATACTGGACAGACAAGGCTCTTTTCTGCTACGTGCACCACCAGTCACCGTCACACTATTACATTCTTAGCTTTCAGGAGAATATCTACATTAAAACCCTGATATGGCCGCATCTTCAAAATACCTACATACCTAGAAATACAGAAACTAGATTACATTACAACTCCATCCAGTTAGAAAGACAGATTTTGTCATTATGCTATTAAGAATTTCAGTCTGCTTTATTGATTTTCAAATTATCACTCTGTCGGTTTTAATGGGCACATTAGCTCATTTAGCACATTAGCTCTCCTGTTGCTCCCCGTTCCAAGAAACAGAGCTGACAGCATCACCACACAGCACCCTTCCTTTTCATCAGACTCAGCTATCGCTGTGTTTATGAACGCATGTGCTACAGACGAGGGCAATCAGAGAGGAGCATCATGCCAGCAGCAACAAAGCCTGATATGAAACCCTCCCCTCACACCCCTGTCAAGTCCACTCCTCCCCCCCTTCATCCTCCTCTAACCAGCATGGGGGAGGAAAGACAGGAGGGGTTGAGAGGCAGAAAAACTTCAATTAGGACACAAAGGCTGACAGGGGGAACCCCATCACCGCTCCCTCCTCCACAGGCAGAGCACCAGGCCCAGAGCACCGCTCTTTGTCTGGCTCCAGAGTGCTTATGTGCCAGCTGGAGGAAACATGCACATTCAACGACAAGGCACCCAGAGAGCTCATCCTGCCAGAGGTCATATCTGCATGTGTGTGTGTGTGTGTGTGTGTGTGTGTGTGTGTGTGTGTGTGTATACGAGTGTGTGTGTGTGGGTGTGGATGTGAGTGTGTGTGTGTCAAGGCATTTAATGTGAACCTCCATGAGTTAATGTTTGTCAGGGATATTAATGAATATAAATGTGTCATTATGAGGGAGGAAAATCACACTGGTATGACAGAAACATGAGTGAACTGAAGTGAACACACACACACACACACACACCACAGGTTCATGTAAAGGCAAAGCCAAGCAGGCAGAGGGGAAAACAGGGTTAGTGAGTGGCAATTCATCAAAAATAGATTTATGTACTGTACAGTCTTACACATCCTTTGTTTTAAATCTGGGACAATAGGGTCTCTCTCTCTCTCTCTCTCTCTCTCTCTCTCTCTCTCTCTCTCACACACACACACACACACTTCTATTCATGTGTGCAATTCTGTGTGTGCATGTACCTTTCTTTATGTTTTTGAGAGCAAAGCTGCCCACCTCCCCCTCCTAAATGCCTCATAATTCAAGGGGCAGAGCCAAACAAAGAAAACATGTGTGCCATGCTCACACACACATACACACAAACAAACACACACAAAATATATGCAAACACACCACACTGCCTGTTCCTGGAGCGTCACAAACCTACATTTATTAAATATTAATAGACAGTCAAGCTGTGTAGTAAAAAGGGCCATTATTAATTGTCTCTACAACATTCTGATATACGCACACGCACACACACACACACTCATACATAGTTGGTTCAGGTACTATACGAGCAGGTGAAGTATCAGGCTGGTTGCAGATTATGAGGGAAGCTGTCTGGTTCTTTGTCACTCAACAACAAAGCTCGGCACATCAGTAATGGTTCAATCTCCATAAAGGTCAACATTCAGCAACAGCCGCCCGCTCTGTGTGTGTCTGTTGGCATAAAGGCCGAGCAGGTGGATTGAGTGGATGGATAAGATCTAGACTTCAGGCTATTTTCATTTAAAATGTCTCATATCGCAATTGGTTTTTCCCAGAAAAGAAGGTGTATTGTATCGCGTCCCCTTGGCAGTTCAAAATCCACTCACACAGTCCACTCCAAATCCACAAAATGCGTGTAACTAATGTGGGTACAAAAAACAAAAAGACAATTCATAATTTCCCAGTACAGAGACCAAGAAATACGGCTTGTAACACAAAAAAGCTAGAAAATCAATGCTGCCTTTGATCATGCATGTCATGCCACTGTGAGCAAATACCACGTGAACAAAGGACAGCACTGGATCATTGTGCTGCACGATGCTCAAAGGCATGTTTAGGCTTCACAAAGTCGAATTTGAGTTCGAGGTCTTCACTCCCACAGGAAATTGGATTATTCACATCACTTCTCTATTGAAACACTGTTTAATAACCCATCTTGTGAGGGTATAATAAAGACACTTTATTCTATACATTTAAAAACAACTGCTTCAACTTGTGGGTGTCAAAACTAAAAGTGGATAAAAACACTGTGTCCATTTCTCTATGTTTATACATTAGACTTCAGTGCATCAGACTTCAGAGCAATTTGTTTAGTGTTTACTTTGTACAGAGCAAAATAATTACTCACTCAGAATATAGAATATATCCTGAACATATATAGATTCATTTTTTTATTTTTTAAGATTTACTGTCATATAGTTTAGAGGGAGACTGGGTGGTCACCAGCAGACAACTGTGTGTGTGTGTGTGTGTGTGTGTGTGTGTGCGTGTGTGTGTGTGTGCGTGTGTGTGCATGGGTGTGTGTGTGTGTGTGCGTGTGTGTGCATGGGTGTGTGTGTGTGTGTGTGTGTTGGTGATCAGACAGCACACCATCCCACAAGCCAATCAAACTGCCACCCACCACTCTCCCACTCTCTGTTCTACCCAGATACCCCTGCCCCACCTCTCTCCACCAGCCTCCCCAACATTCTGACCCCAACCACACGCCTGGTGCATGATTGGTGGGGTGGTCTGTTGATATACACAAATTTTCCAGTCACCACCCCATTACCTCTCTTAGGGGTAGTGTATGAGTGTGTGTGCAGTGCCACCCTCTGCCCCCCTTGGTTTGGCACTAGAATACTAACGAGAGCAAAGTAAACCGGAAATATTAAAAGCCTGATCTGCCCCCCTCAAACA
Organism: Lates calcarifer; assembly: GCF_001640805.2. Classification (NCBI taxonomy): domain Eukaryota; kingdom Metazoa; phylum Chordata; class Actinopteri; family Centropomidae; genus Lates; species Lates calcarifer. The sequence goes on from NC_066852.1 coordinate 9,029,623, forward strand.
ATCTGCTCCTGCACAACCACCCCCACACTTCAAATGTTTTAGTTAGAGTGTGTTTTTGTACATGGGGGGTGCACACACAGGAAGTAGACTTCTATGTTTCCATATGAGTGGCTTCAGAAAAGCCTAATGAAGCACTGGAGCGAACAGAGAATCCACAAATATACGAATAATTCAGGCTAACTGAAATCATTCCTGACAAAGAGAGAGGATGGATGTGGTCATCATCAAACTGAAAAATTAAACATCTGCTGCTGTTGTGACTCAATTAGATGAGTCTTTTTTACTGTAAATTTTGAAGGTAGTGAGACACATTAAAGTCACACTGGCCTCCAGAAAATGGAAAATAACCAATAAATATGAAAATCTTTTCCCACACATTTAGAATAATAAATGAGTGTGGCATATTTGCAAAAGTTAATTTTTAAACTGAACTACAATATTTCAGTATTGACAATATTTTGTCATTATTAAAGACAGAAATTAAAATGAAAATGCAGCTGTACACAGCAACAGTACAGTCTATAGTTGGTGCCCAAGATCAGTGCCAACCATAATTTATAAATCAGCCAGGCTGATACAAAGTATGTGCCAACATTATTTTGTTGCAGATATATTAGTGTTAGTGTATGTTAGCCTATAAGTAACAAGAAACTGCAGGAGAGAAATGCCTGTGGTTTGAGTTCATTTAAAAACAGTGTCTCAACAACTCAACAGTTGATTTTTACACTGTAAAATGTCACACTTGGTATATATGATGCACTAAAAACCCCAAAACATACCTATGTGATGCATATAAAGACTGTTTGTTTGTATATGTTATGTTTAAATGTAAAAAATAATAAGTAAAAAAACAGTATCAGCTGATATATCACTATCAGACTTTTTTGTAACTCCCAAATATTGATATCAGTATCGCTCTCTAGAACACACAGCAACAAATCATTTTTTTAAATTCAGGCTCAAGTTCCTGTCTAACAGTGCATCATGAATGTGGTGTTTGAATTGTCACTTGCACCTGTGTGAGATTGAGGAACTCTCCCAAGTGTGAACACACTCCTTGAAGATGGATGGCAATATTCTCTATCTATATATTTCTCTGACACATTGCTTTGTTTTTTGGGGGGTGGGGGAGATGGCAGCAGGGACGAGCAATGACTATGCATTATTAAAAAGCCCTGAGTGCACCAGTGATGAATGTCTTCTTGTTAAATGGGGATGCCTGAAAACATCTGGGATGGGCTTTTTTTTTTCTTTTTATTGTTTGTTATTGTCTGCTCAAAGGGTGTCTTTTCTCAACATAAGTTATTTTTCTTTCCTTTGTGTTTGTCATAATCACTGTGTTTTCTCTCCATCAATTCAAGTTTTATGTGTGAAAAGACACCAAGAGCCATTCAATCAACAATTATTTCTACGGTGATTCTCTCACTCTTTCTCCCTCTAGTCATATGAGTGCATGTAAGTGTTATTACAATAAGACTATTTGTTATATGACTTTAATTGTTAACAGTCCATGACAATTAACTCACCAAGCTTTTTGTCTGAATTATGCGCCTGTGTCTGTGCATCACAGCATGTGCTCTGGTAGGCAAGATCCCCGCTCACCTCATTTGCCCTGGATCTCTCCCCAAACTCCTTCACCGTCCAATTATGTGAATCGACCCTGTCTAGCTGTGTAGCCAAACAATTGTGACATATCTGCATGTGTCTGCTGTTTCTATATTAAACCTGCTGCTGATTTCCAATAAGATGGAACTCCCTGAAATATAACAGTTAACCTGTTTGTGTCCAGGAGAAAGACAGAAGATGGGACAAAGAGACTGAGGAAAGAGTGTGTGTGCATGTGTATGCACGTGTGTGTGTGTGTGTGTGTGTGTGAGAGAGAGGGAGAGAGAGGGAGAGAGAGAGAGAGAGAGAGAGAGAGAGAGAGAGAGAGAGAGAGAGAGAGAGAGAGAGAGAGACAGACAGAGGGAGCCATAGACAGAGAGAGTATTCATCCCATGCCAGCTGAATTCACTTTGATCTATTGAGGTCAATGTGGAAATCATCTGAATCATGCTGCGATTGGACAGACACCAGATAAGGGAAACTGCCCTCCACACACACACACAAATGTGCACACATTCTGTAAAACATCTCATGTTTTATTTATGCTGTTTGCTCATCATTAGTGTTTGTGTCCTGCATAGACAAGCTTCATTTTCTCTTTTTCAGAGCTACACACTTGCACTGGGAGCTTGTCTGGCATTTTGAAACATACCCAGAGAGGAGATCAGACTGCTCCTGTCTGCACACATGAATATGTGTGTATGTGTTGGTAAACTGAATCCAGCAGCACAGTGTCTGTCTGTGCTCATTAAACTGATTTCTGATCTGACTGATCTAGTCTAGCCTGCCCTGTAAATCACAAAGCCACCATCAGGTTAAGTGCTACAGTGACATATACATACAAACCATTAACAAAGTGGACAGGCAGCACAACAAAGGTGCCCTGTCTAAATAAAGAACTACTGCACTCTAGTGTTTCTATTCTGCCAACACAAGTTCATGGGCTCAAGATATCCTTTAACCATTACTCCAACAAACTTTGACAGTGGTGTGATAAGTTTATTAAGTTTACCATGAAGCCAGCCTCACAAAACTCAAACTTGAAAGACAATGTAAGACCTTTGAATTTTTTTTTAAAGAAGTGGGCTCACACTGACTCAGCTACTTCTTGCAACAAAAAGGGAACAGCATGCCCGTGTCAGACAAGTGGTATTCCCATTACCATAACTATTAGTCAATTACCAGCCCATTAATGGGTGAACTAAAACTGTAGTCACTGGTAAGAAGTATCTTCAACTACTTAAATTTTCATTTACATTATTCTCACAAGAAGCAGAATAACATAAGAATGGTCAAAAATCAAAGTAACAGAGGCTGAGGTATCCTGACTTTTAGGGCATTTTCATATTAGATACACTTGCTTTGCATTGTGCCTTGAGTCCAACTGCCACCGCTCTCTGCTCCCCTGCCAGTCAGCTTTCAGACTAGTTTTGTTGTTCCATACCCAAGTACACTCGCGAATCTTCACACTAAAGTAGGTGGTGGTATGCACCTTGTTGGTTTGCAATCTGCCCATAAATATAAAGAAGTGTACAATAAACTACACATTCTACATAACAGTTCGCCTGTGTTTTGGTGCAGTTGTTTTCACACCTGAATCAAACCATACCCCAGTACACATGAATCATACTCGAGACTAGACACCTTTTCAAGTGGACATTGGCACAGATCAACAAACCATGTCTGGGTACAATACAAAGTGTTCACACTAATCAAATGAACTGGAGTTTTGGGTCAGGAATACTCAGATCCAGGCCTGGGTCCATAATATGAAAACCACCTTATTCTCTTGTATGGATCAAAAATTTTAAAAAAGTATTTTGCACAAGATTATGAAAACATCTTCACACAGTAGCCTTGTATAATGTCTTTACATGATTTTTCTTTACATATGATAAATGAACATGAGACAGCATGATGATATAGGTGTGCTATTCAATGTTGAATGTTATATGAGTTATCATTTTTCATCCACACGTGGAATTCACTCAGTAGAATATGGAGGAATGTGATTTTTTTCCATTATGAAGTTATAATATGTATGTTATTATAACTTGTAACTTGTATGTTAAAGTATTTTGTGGTATGTGTTGGTGTGTTCTTTCAAAGGGGGGTGTTCCATAGGTTTGGTATACTGTATGTGAGGCTGAGAGCTTCCAGACATTGGCTATAAATCTGTCGTAAGTCTTTCATTGTTGTTCAGGAGAATCTCCTCTCACACACTGCTTGTTTAAGTGAACATTCCACTATAATGTTCAGTTCATCCACATTACTGTGAGTATTACCCAGCCCATCACAGGCTGGGTAATACTCACAATAATGAGTAAACTGAATTCCATTCCATCTCTCTTTAATAGAACACACAAATGTAATGGAAATGATTATGGGGAATAAGTTCACCCGTACAGGATTACATGACTGTGAAGACTTGAATCATTACCAGCCTCTAATAGTTGAATATTTAAGGAAACTCAAATAAACATTCAAAACTGAACACAGATAAGCCAGAGCAAAACTGTCGTTGCTGCAGCAATCCACATGAGGGCGCTGTGTCAATCCCCTTAGTATCCCATAATGCCTCTGAATCCCCTCCAGTTAAAGTGAGCTCTCACTAACATTATGTCACATTCAGCTTGCAGGACCTGTTTACCTGTGGGGCAGCTTCTGCTCTGAAACTACGTGACAGTGACACAGTGGTATAGGGAAGGAAATACAAACCAGCGGCACTAAACAAAAACTAAACAAAATTCAAGACATTAAAACCTCAATAGAATTCCTATTCTGACATTTTTTTGCAAATACAAGGCTCCACCAAAGCTACTGATATGACGTGGCTTGATACTGGAGCTGCAGAGGGATTTGTTGGCCAGTTACCACACCTCCCGTGTCAGGTTAACGGTATCATCAGGACAGAATGCAGCGAGCACACTCACTGACACATGAGAGGTACACTCACCGCAAAACGAGTGAATGTGAACATTGTTGAGGCAGAAGATCTCTTCATTCATCCAGATTAGACTGTTTTCAGCTTGTTAATAAATATATGGACTGTCTCTGAACCAGAGGAAACTGTTAAAATCCACCTCAGCGTCACAGTCATTTGTCACACACTTTTCTTTACAGATGGTATAAGCATGTTGAAATACTTCTTAACATTATGGTTTTTAGCATTAATGTTGTGTGTTGTGTCTTGAGAACATTTCATGCTCTGGTTGCTGGCCTCTACAGAGGATGTTTAAACATCACATGATACCACCCTCCTCACCACAACTCAATGGCAGTACAAACCAACAGGTGACTGCTATGAGTGGCTGTGACACAAAGGGGAACACAAACACAAAACATAAAAGCTATCAGATATCACACTCTCTTCTATATGCTGAAATCATAGTAAAGCACTAAATATGATGAATTCAACGAGATGAAGGCAGTGAAAGCTGCACAATTAGTATGGCTTAAAATCAAATCCTGTGAGCCAGCAGCATTGTGTTCCATTGCTCTTAGTTCATTTGCCAATAACTTGCGGCTAGAGAGCAATTATGAGAGTGAGCGAACGAATCATCAACAAACAGCATCTGATCCTACAAGGAGTCCCTCAACACTGAGCAATCAGCTTGAACTACGTGCAAGACAGACACAACTTTCTACTTGAGTGATGTTACTTTAAGTATAATGCTATGCCTACACTTTTAACCCTAGACCTGCGGGCTCAGTGTAGCTAGTTCTTCACACAGAATGAAACTCAATACCTACATCAGGAGCTCCTGTGACCTGAAACCCAAACACTCCTTCCCTTTCTCACTGACTTAGTCAGATAACCAGTGGGCAAGCGTTCCTATCCTGACTGTCTTAATACAGACTGAACTATTACATTATTACTGTGTTGAGACATAACTAGAGCACAAAGAAGTTTCTATTTTGCAATTCATGTAAAACTTCCAATTCATCTATCTGTTTATTTGTCCATCTGCTTCCACCTAGCAATAAGAGGAAGTGAAAGGGATGAGCACAACAGAGGATGTACTCAGGATATTAACCAAACCACACTGTGACAGAGAACTGAGAATGCCTTCAACTCATTAGCACAGGTGATTTTATCTCAACATATGGTTGTACAGAAATACAATGCTTCAGTGAAAGCCTATTTTTCATTAATTCCCCAGTGTGCAGCCGACAGAAATAGCTTTCTTGAGAAGGACACAGAAGGGAGGGTGTAACAAAGACTGGTGAGAAATGATGTCTTGTTGTGCTGAGAAAGAATACCTCTGTGTTCAGGGGTAAAAAGAAAGTGAGGTAATGAGAACATCTCCTGCTGTGACAGCTACGAAAGCTAAAAGCCTGTGCCAAGTCTCCTTAAGACATAACGGTCCACAACAGTCCATGAAAGAGTCCATTTTTTTTGCTCTGGTCTGAACATGGCTGCCATCTGACACAACAACACTGTCACAAGAGAACTTCACACACCAGCAGGGAGAAGACGGACCCGACATTCAGGAACAAAACAAGACAAAACAAGACCAAGAGTGCGATCACAACTTGTTTACTGTCATCCTACATGGTTTGAGTATTTGGTGATGGTTAATGGACTTCATATCCAAAGACATTAACAAAAATGCATCAGACCCAATATGGTGTATCTTGCATCCTTGTTCTACATACATAGTAAACAAATGACAAGAGTAGAATTAAGACCTCAAAGAGACAACAATTTCACAAGAGGTTGATTGTCTGGGACTCCCTACTAGTCAGTCAAAAATGAAGAGGCCTTTCAGATGAGAGGTGAAATGTCTTCAAGAAAACTCAAGTAAGTCCAGTTGTCTTTGTATAGCATTTAGAACCACAACCTGGGTGACTGAGCGTCTTCACAGACAGACTGCTTCCTTTTTGTTACAATAAACTTTCTAAGCATTAGGAACTTGGTTATCAAATGTCAACTTCAGCTTTCTTATGCTCATGAAATAATATTAAACAGCTCAAAGAGGAACATATTTAAAAAAGCATTTTTGTCCAGATTATGTCCTCTCCCCAACCAGCCTGCATCAGCATCTGCTGACCATATGCCTCCCACTAGCCAACTACTGCATTCAGCTTCTTTCTGCAAAATGTGACTGCCCTCCAAAAAAGCTACATATTACTGATAGTCAGTTTCAGGTCAAGGTCAGTCAACTTTTCTATGTGCAAAATGTCTCTTGTTAACATCTGATACTCTTTGATTTCCTCCTCTTTCTGGTGTAAAACAAGTAATGACAAGTTTACCATAGCACTTTAGTAGTGATTGCACTCATTACCATTGCATTACACAGCTCTCATGCCTTGTTAATGAGCTGAATTAGGTTTTTGGCTCATACTTTCAAAACTGAAATTGAATGAGTTAGGGCATGACTGAAACATTGATAAAATATTCTGAATACTGCAGTGTCTTAATTTGCATTTCAGACAATCCAACTAATTTGACTTTCACCTTATCAGGTACATGAATACGTACATAATGTGAAACAATTTAAGGTATTAAACTCCATTCATCATTATAAAATTGTTATATATTATATATATGTAATTTTTCTTATTTTCATTATAACAAAGTTTAATAGTTAATTTTCTATTTCATATTTGATTTTTTTATTTTAAAGGCTTGTTTTTATTCCATAATGGATTTTTTTTTGCCAATAATAGTTTTAATTTGTGTCCCTTTTTATTTCATACAGTATTTCTTTATGACAGCATGTACCATGTATATTTACAGCAGCAGTTTCTGGTTGGTTAATTCTGAAGTGATGCTTTAACTAACAGGAGCAAACTGGCTAAATCTAGTAACAGTTATTAAGCTTGTTAGCTGAGGAGCCAGGAGACATGATTGGTTGAAAGGTGAGAGGGTGGTGACATCACCACTGTCATGTAAAGTAACATTATGAAATAAAATGGATCATTATGAAAACTGACAAAAATATAAAAACAATATTCCTTAAAAATGAATAACTACTTCATAATGTCATTTGTATTTACTAAATATTTAGACCTAAACCTTTAACCAATAACCTCAAACGTTTTTTAGGGGGTAGGTGTCAAAATTATTGGGGGGGGGTATTGATGTGGCCATGCACACGAGAAGGATGCATATGCATATGCACTGCACACACACACACACACACACACACACATTCACCCACCTACCCTTACCACACAGACATCACGGTGGTCGTCTCCATGGCAGCCATAGCATTCAGCCGATTAGACGTGGCTTGGTGTTTTCTTTAATTTCAGACTGAGAGGAAGTTTTTTTCTAAATGTCAATAATACAAAAGGAGTTGAGCTGTATGTACATGTCTACACACAAGCTGCATCTATTTTATGTCTACATAATTAATAAACATCCGATTGAAAAGCCTAAATGATCCGGCCTTGCTTGCTTGAGCTCAGGTCACACAGTTTTCATCATAAACATGTAGCTCAGACTGCTTTTCCAGAAAGACAACTGAGGTCGACTGCAAACTACCAACAAATATTATATAATATAACCAATAAATATTAGACACATTTTTAGCACCCACAATATTGAGTGCTCTGCTCAGAATCATAGTGTCCTGAGGGGAAAAATCTCAACTGGAAACCTTTTAGAGGAAACAGGATGAAGTGAGTCTCTTCCTCTGAGTTTAAAAGCCAGGAGGGAGTAGTGGTGGGGTTATTTTAGTTAAATGTAACCAGTATTTTCCATGTTCTTTCCATTTTCGCCTGGTAGCTAATGTGATTTTTCTTTCATTTCTGTTGATTTACAATCAGCAACAGGGAGAGAATTTATTGACGTCACTTTAATGTAGGACACAAAGGTGGTTTGTTCATTTAGCAGGGCTGTATGAATCAGTTAACTGACAGGAAAACCACCACTCTCAAACGCCCCTTTATGTTGCAGCTGCTCATCTCAACTTGATTTGAACTGAGAGACTTTCACATAAGGAAATGAGTTTACATTTCCTCTGCTTCTGTGCTCTCTGGTACAATATCCTAGCTCCAAGACAAAATCTGCAGGAATCACAATAAGTAAGGCAGATCTCTCAGTTTGTTTGTCTGGCCTCTGTTTATAAAACAGGCTGACTCAGGGCAAGAGAGGGTGAATGAAATGTTATCCAGTGTCTCATAGGAGATGGGAACAGTAGCAGGGGCTTTCATTAGTGGATTGGGCGCCCAGCTTTGTGTCTAGATGACCATCACTTCTAGTCACTATTCCCTGCTCCTCTTGATGTGAAAGCCTTCCCAGCACAGCTATGTCCCTAATCATAAACCACTGGGAGGTCCACGCCTTTGTTTATTCAAGGAATGGATAAACACACGTACAAAGGGCAGCGTGCCAGTGCCCCATAAACAGTAAGATGGTGGGGAATCAGGTGCAGTTAACAAAGCTCTGCTGTCATGGCAGTGAGTTCATATTGTAGTCCAGAGCAGATCAACTGTACTATAACAAAACCACTATGTTTGTGGTCACAATCTTTACTATTACTTCTTTGTTCAGTCATTTCCTGATTTCTACCTGATACAACCACAAAAGTGACACTGTCAGGAACAAAGCTCGATGATAAAACCACTTTGAATCACATTTTAATCTGACAGAATCTTCATATCATTTAATTAATCTATGTGATCAAAAACTGCCATTATACCTTGGTCAGGCGCTTCGACTGCTTTCATTTCTCATCACAGTTTCAGAGGCTGATGATTGTGACTGTTGACACTGCATTACAGGACTTTTCTGTGACGAGAGAGTAACTACACTGTGCGTCATATAAGCCTGGAAAAGCACTGAGGGAAATCCTGCTATGGTGAAAAAAAGCTGCCTGCAAACAACACACTTCTGTTTAGGTCACCAGGTCAAGTCAACTTTATTACTGTAGATTTTTAGATATGCAACATGTAACAAACTCTAAGAAGCAGGACCTGACCTTGATTTTTGTTTTTGTGCCTGTGCCTGTGCACATACTGAGCTAGATGCGTATGTATATATAGATGCATCTAGCATGAAGATGCTCGCCTCTTTGCATTGCAAGTCCTGGTTTTGCATTTCACACCTCTGATGTAGGCCTAAAGTCAAGGCCCCTGCACACATACAAATATATATCTCCTGCGATCACCTTAAGCAATGATGCTGCAAAAACCCACACCTCCTCATCACTGACATCCTGTCTGGCTCCCTGAACAGCCACAACGACACTTTCATCACCAAGGTAACACAGGGACAAGTTAGACCATTAATACCATTTTAGTTTTGCAAATTTACAGTCATAGGTCTTTTGACTGTCCTTGCTTTTAGATTAGACTTGGGTAAAAAGCTTTTTTTTTTATTTTAAATTCAAACTATTACTTTTCTAAATACTTGAACATAAAAGAAATAGAATTCTGTTCATGGAGAACATGAAATAGAATCACCAGGTAGCTGCAGACTCACAGTAAAAAATCAAAGCTTTACCTTCCAAGTAAAACTGCAACAGAATTTGTGATCTAGATAAATCTATCACAATCTGAGCATAGCACACAATCTGACGGACCTCTGAAGCAGCCTCACAGTATGCCCGTCTGAGCTCTAACAGCAGTGTTGCTTTGGAAATATCTGAGATGAGCCAGAGTTGTGAGAGAGATTTACCCTGATTTGTGGGGATTTTTGCCTACATTCTCAGAGGACTGTCTTCCACAGTGTAAAGCCTTCACTTCATAGTGAGACAGTTTAGTAATTGGGCTGTCAACTGTTCAGTAATAATACATTCAAACCAGAAGTGAGTACAGCGACTACTCTGAGGCCTCAGAGGCAGAACACTGTAATTCACTGGTTTATGACAAAAACACAAACAAACCAAAGACTCTTAGCTGCCATTTACACCACTGAGTGTTAAAATGGAAACAATATGACAGGCTCATAGTTCCCCTGCTACACACGCTATTCAGGACGGGCCTGGACAAGCCCTGCTTATCTGAGGGAAGAGGAGCCAACCCAAGGGAAAAGAGAAATATGTGTGTCATAACCAACAACCAGTCTCTGTAGAGTGACAGAAACTGGTTTCTACATCAGTTTTTAATTTCTGAGCATGTGATGACAGAACCGTTTTGTCATGTGACTGGTGATCCACACCAGCCTTTCAATGTCCTTGTTAAAAATAATAACAAGGACATTTTTTTCATTCTGTCTTCAATATTCAAAGACATGAAAACTGAGCCCATTAGCAGGGTGACACAGCATGTGTTGCCAAGTCTTTATTCATTACTTTGCCGCAGCAGATCATCTGTAGAAGCCAGTCAAAAAATTTTGCGGAGAAAATATGATCTAGTCTTATGAGATAATGCTAATGATAATAGAGCATTATCAGTGGGCATTATCTCACCACCTCCTGTTTACAGGAGCAGTAATCTAATTTTTAAGTGGAAAATTTTGTCTGTGTGTTCACGTTATCAGGTTGGTTTTCATCATTATCAATACACCTTGCTGACAATCTGTGCATGTATCCTCTGGTTTTAATACGATTTAGACGCTACTGTGTTGACATTAAACATCTTGTTCTTTAACTGTATGTTTTGACAGGACCTTCACTTCAAAGAGTCTAATTCCAAAAGTGATACCTGTGGACCATAGTCCATAACCAAAATACTTGTTACCACAAAATTAGTGTTACCATGCATGTGGTGACTCATCTTAACATGATGCTTACGAGGTTTTTAAAATAAATAACATATCAGGCCACATCTGTGTCTGTTATACAGAATGTCATGGTTAAATACTCACACATTTGAACGTGTTTTGAATTTTGTGAAATTTTTTTCTTGTCTGGCGATTTTCTGAGCAACCAAGATGCTGAACAGAGAAATGTGTTATAGGTAAGAGGAACAGGAAACAGCAGTCTCAGCTGGGTAAAAAGACTTAAAAAGTACAGCTTTTAACTAATTGACACAATGAACTTGAAGTTGTTATCATCACATTTATGTTGTCATCTGAAACTTTATCACCCATTTAACTGTGAGTCATCGTTAAGCTAAGCTTTAATGTGAGCCATAATTTTTATTTCTAAAATTTCTAAAAAATAAACAGGGTAGAACACTTACTCTTCCTTGCACTCAATAAAAAAACAGATGTTTCTCCACCAAAATGCTTTAAATTTCTAGGATATCTGAAAAATTGTATGCTGCAACTCCTGGCATGACTGGATAGGACTAATGCAAGGCAAACATCAGCAGTGTAAACTATTTCTAATTTTCACGCTGTCTCAGTGAGATGTTTCAATCAACAAAATCATTTTTTAAAATAATACAATGCTTATTTCAACAATCTTGCAATAACAAGTGGATTAGTTCAGGTTTAACCCAACACTGTACTGTGAATCAGAGGTGAATCAGGAAACATACAATGAGACAAGACCTATGGCTTCAGACTCACATAACCTCATGGATGACCTCTTCCCAGCACGTTGCACAAAGGCATCAGAATGAGCAAGACCCCTGGCATGAGCCCACTGCTGGTGTGTATGTGCACGGACAGAGGCCCTCCAAAATACCTCTAGGTCTTTACAAAGCTTCTACACACCCTCCATTGTTTTTGGCCACAATCAACTCTTTCCACTGATTATCTAAGATGTAAGAGCAAAACATCAATATCCTGTTGGACCTTAAAGATGGAAAAGACTAAGACACATACAGTAAGTGTTTATCCTCACTGACCCTCACAATTATGGGAACAGTGATCCCCCAGACTGTTACAATGCAAAACCAAGAAGTGTGCCACGATTAGAAAAAACATTAGCTGTTTGCTTTTCTTCCTCTTGGTTCATCCAGTTTTGTATTTAGGACATGAGACAGATTCTTGATACATAAAATGCTCTCACACTGACTCATGTCCAAGTTTGTTTCAGGAATCTCCGCCTAAATATTCAAACCTAAATAATTTCATCTATTTCAGACCAATTAATATTCAGGACATCATTAAATTCCATCAAAAAATGAATATGAGCAAACAATCAGTATTAAGCCGCCCATAATCCTCACATATAGTATTAAAGGACCAAGCAGACCAGAGCATGAGGATGTGGCACAGAAATGTGTTGTCTGCTCAAAAAGCCTTCCTCAATCTATTCCAATGTTCAAGTTAGTCATTCTCTCCTGACTCATGACATGCAGACAATCTTAGTCAATATTGCCACACTTTCTTGAGGAAGTAACTGTGACTCCAGCTTCCTGCATTAGGCTCCATATTATTAGTTTAACCCCCAGACTTGTTTTCTCAAGGGTTATGGAGTAAATAGATTCTGTGCTTCACAATACCAACCCTTTATCTTACAAAACTACAACTACTTAAAAATCACTGGAGAGCAGCTCTCAGATTTTTGTTCTATATTGAAGTAGAGTATTCCTGATGAACTGACACCTTAAGGAAACAGTTCAACATTTTGGAAAAGTTAGGTGAGAGGATTGGTATCACTCTCAAGTCTGTAAGGTAAATATGAAGGTAGAGCCAGAGAAAGGTTAGCCTAGCTTAGCATAAAAACTGGCAACAGGGGGAAAAAGCTAGCCCAGCTGTGTCTACAGGGGGCAATGTGTTGCACCACTTCTTGGCCGGGAGCAGTAACTCTTGAGGCAATTTCTTGTCCACCACAAGACATAGTCTGGCACAATACCCCTAAAAACTACCACAAACTTTGATCCAATTTCAGTGTGATCTGGGGTCTCAAGATATTTTTCTTTTGACCATAACAATGCGGCCATTAATGTGGTACCCACCCTGCCACTGAACTTAAAGGATATGACCTCAACATGACATCACACAGCATCTGTTTGATGTCATATCAGGAAGCTAGGAGGAAAATAAAAGACTTTTAATCTGATAAGCAAAATGTTTCACATTGGAACAGATACCCTCTGAACCACATTTCAAAGTATATTAATGTGGTTATCGTAGGTGTTTAATAGATAAGTCTGCCTCAAATCTGTATCAAAACACTGGATTTTTCTGTCTGTGTAAATCTTGTTTCATTTCAATAAGCTGTGACCCTCAACTACTTTCAGTTCCTTTAGGTCTAGTCTAACACCTCTTTTTTTTCCCTAATCTACACTAGAGACATCAATTTCCAAAGTTCAGACCACCAGTCCCATTGGCTAGACTCCTGGATAAACAACTTAATGTAGGCTACTTCACACAAGGAAGATACACACTAATGCAATTGCATCTAAGTCCTCTGTTTACACACCGCACCAAAACCACACAGACAGAATATCTTGGCCCCGTCTGAAAAAAAAAAAAAAAACACTAATCCATATGATTTCAAAAACTCAATGTGGTACTATAGCAGGGGTTTACACAGGAAATGACTTCTTAATCAGTTCTGTAGTCACTCACTTTTCCGATCTTGCCCCTACCTGAAGAGCGTTATGTAGTGGCATCCTCTGTGGTAAAAGGCGTTAGTTGACTTAAGTCATGCACTGGCTGATAAAAACCATTCAATGAAACCTGACACTGTTCACTGTATTTGGATTATTCTGCCAACTGTAAAGTTTTATGTAGAAAGGTCCCTGATGCCAGGCTCCTCGCTACATTTAAAATGCATTAGCTCTACTTCAGACCCTCACCCAGGGCCTTTCCGACTTCTCCACTGTCTTGAATCAGAACTGAAATCCACCTTCACGTGTTTCACTGTTGTGGTATGTTCTGTCATACCATCTCCCACCCTATTTCTTGAGGCAGTGATATTGTGTCTTCATTTGTCTATATCTCATTTTATTAGCAGTAACAGTAGCAGCGGTGGTGCTGGCATTACCTGCAGATGAGGAGTCATCGTGGTCGGAGCTCAGGTACCCATCACTCCTCCTGTCAGGGGTGCTGCATCCGGAGCCGCGAGAGGCTCTGTTGTAAATGTGCGGGAAGGACGGGGACAGCCTGCCGTCGTCACCGGAGTCAAAGTCCCTGCTGTGACGGAAAGGCCTCCGGGTGTCCCGGTGGGTCCTGTGGCCGTCCCTGCCGCCGGCCTTTGGTGCCAACAAGTTATTCCTGACGAAATTCTCATTCAGCTCCGCATCCTCGTACTCTCTGTCGCTGCCCTCCTCGTTGTCATTCGGCTGAGAGGCAGCGGTAGGGGCCGTGATCTCTCTCTGATAGCTAGGTCTCTCTGGCGGGACAGGGATGGGGACGGGCTTACCTGTCTTGCCGCTGAACCTGCTCCGCTCCCGCCCGAAAGCGCTGATGATCCCCGCTGTGTTACCTGCCGCGTGGAGCCTCACGCCTCCGCTGTCAGACACCACGGTCCTGTCCCCGTCGCCCTCATCGTACCGCCGCAGGGGCTTCCTAATATTCCCCGTGTTGGAGAGGGTGAACGTGTCAGCGTTAAAGTTCTCATCTTTGCCTTCAAACCTTTCCGGGTCGTTTCTTTTCTGTCGAGCCATGGTGGTCTGCAGGTAGATCACCTTGAATTTCTCCTCCGCCAGAGCCTTCTGGAGCCTCTTCAGGTTGGATTTACACGTCTCCAGCTCCGACTCAATGTCCTCTACGGACTTCAGGTCCATTTTAGGCACTTCTCCGTCGGGAAATTCATTCCTCCAGTGTTTTGCAAATTCCTCCTGTTCCCACATTTTGATATTCACAGCGGGCTTTCTGCCAGCCGCAGTCTCGTAACACAACAGTCAGAGAGAAAGGTTGAAGCTAACTGTTCTGAGTCTTCACCGACAGTTAGCGACCACTCTGTCGCATGTATCCACCTTCCTCACTCCTTCCCTGTTTCCTGAGAAAAACAAAACTGCCTGCCGACATTAACTAGACCACTTTCTGACCATCTTCAACCTCCCACACATACAAACGGCAGGCGGACGTGCGCGCTGTGAGTCGTGCATGTGATGCAGACAACAACTTTACCACTATGCTGAAAAGTTTCGAGACTTCCTGTATCGAGAAGTGCTGCCTTCATGTGCTGCTCGGACAAGTGCGGGACACCTTAATACGAGATTTTAAAGCAGGTGCGTTTAGCTTTGGCTGGGAAAAAAGAAAAAAAAACGTAACATTTCTCCATGAGCTTTCAAATTTACAAATCAGCCACAGAACTAAAGCCTACTTAGCGATAGATTATTAGAATGGCAAAATATGTTTCAAATTTGTATGAGCTATTAAAATACACACAATACACAATTATTATAACGTGAATATAGAAAGACAATTATTTTTGCGTAAATTTCGCAAATTAGACAGCCTAGATAACAGCTTATGATAGTGCTATCACTAAATTTTACCATCAATTCTCAACACAGCTTTTATCTCCAGATAAAATATTTGCCTATGTGCTATGACGGGTGCCACGGGATATTTCCTGTAATTTTCTTTAAACCTCTGACAGAACGTGAATGCAACAGTTACTTGTACTCTGGAAGTTGATGAGTTCATTAGACTGCTCTGTTCTCAGTCAAAACCGTTTCGCATAAATTTTGAAGTCACCTTTCAGTCACATTCTTGCAAAATAATATGATATATGAATTAAATGAAGACTGAAAACATGAATTGTTATCTAAGTCACAAATTAATCTTTTCACAATCTTTTCATTAATCTTTTCACTTTTCAATCTTTTCATCTTTTTCACTGTTATTTTCACTGTTAACTTTATAGCTAGCAGCAAGATCAGTACTTGCTTTTGTAGCTTGCTATTACTTGAATGCCTTGATAAAGTACAGGCCTGTCAGATGGTATGTGTGTCTCCACTAATCAGCTGGTTTTACCTGTTTATAGGAAAGCCAGAACCTAAAGAAATGTCATTTGGTGGCCCTAGTCAGGACATCTATGAAATGCATATTATATAGATACCCAGTGAAGAGGGAAAGCTGCAACACTTTGTCTGTGTGCCACAGAAAGAAAATAAAAACCTTGGGTAGTGGGAGTATCCTCTTCTCATTTCTTTTTATTAAGTCTCTTATTATTTTGATATTATGGTCAGACATTTCTCATAGATACCAGAAGTGATTTTCCAACTTTCAATATTACTAAAGAGGAGTTAACTGTAAAAGGAGGGCAAAGACCATGTCTCCTTCCCTCTAACTGCTGGTTTCAGTGGTTTGACGTCAAGGAAGGGACGAGTTCTAAATGTGCATGTGTTTATCAGGCTACTTGCTATCAGGCCTCAGGGGAAACAATCTGCTGCCACCACAAACGTGTGCACACATCAGTACATCTTAAAAGCAGCTTTGCATGCATACTGGATACAAGTGCATGTCATAACTTATAGTAAAGCACATTCTCTTCCTTGTTTTGACTGAGGCTGTTTTATCACCACAGGAAAATATTTGCTGAAAAATGTCACGCCTGCTCAGCTTTTCACACCCACTTGATATAAACCACACCAGAGAAACATTTATTTCAGTTCAGTATTTTTAAATTTAGCAATGGAAAAATTTGTTACATCTTACCTTGAAAACCTTTGATTTTCATAGTGAAAAACATAATCTCTGACACGCCCACTTTACACAAAGGCCTAAAACCTGATCGCCTAAATCTCAGGATCTGTGCACCTGCATCCAGATAAAAAACCTGGTCAGCAGCCAAGCAGTAGACTTCCAGTAAAACAGGGGTGTAATGCTATACAACAGAGGAGAAAGTTTTCACTACGGACAGGGACGGGAGGGTGGAGGCAAAGATAGATGCTTGGTATTTTCGAGTGCCTGTTTGGACCCCTGCCCAGAACCGAAAGATCATTCTCCTAAAAGCTTCCAGCAGCCTGAGGGGATCATTGATCAGCACTCGCTGCAGGTCTGAGAGCCCTGATTGGGTTACTGTAATGAATAGACGAGAGGGGCTATGACCAGCCTGTAGTCATGAAACTAAATTACTAATCACAAGCCTGACATCATATAGCAGAAAGTGTACGGACTACAAGTGTCCAATACAGTCAGCCAGTGGAAAGCAGAGGGGTGACTGTCCAGCTAAGACAATCACATCTCTCATACTTCACTGGTGTGACTGTAGCATTTCAGATTTTAATGACTTTTAGCTCAGTGCTCAGATAATGACATGACTGGGGGAATGGTACATAGGGCTATACACAAACAGTACATCTCATTCCCATCAAATACACCACGGTTTTGATTCAAATGTACATGTACTGCATTCATCAAATGTGCAAAATAAGTGTAAAGGAATGCTCCAATACAGTGACATACAGTATTCTGGTGAATGTGTTTGCCTTTGTTTTTTCTTTGTGATATCTCCTACACCACATTCGAACATATTCTCCACACCTCTCAGCCTCCTTCACTCCTATTCAATTCCGGATGTCCTGGATTCCTCAGATGTCTAATTTGGTTGACGAAATGGAATTTATTCCTGTGAACAAGAAGCAACCACCAGTGTGAGGCAGACATTAACAGGATCAGAAACATGAACAAAATCTCCATTTATGCTTTAACTGCAGCATTATACTCATTCCTCACTTTAAATATGTGTCTTTTATAAACATTGCACGTTATCTGTAACATACTGTATACACTATATACTCAGGATATCAGTAACAGCACACACTGTGTGGTGTGTCAGTCACAGAGTTTGTTATAGATGTCAAAAATTAGAATGAGGTTTGGTTAGGATTTCAGTGCAATACTTAAATAAACTGGATGGAAGTCAGGATCCCAAATGTCTTTTTAACAGTCGGTCTAATGACATCTACTCCCTAATGTCTCCATTAAGTGTTTAAATATGGACATTTTCCCAGATATATGAAACATAATGAATGTACATGTATGTAAGTAATACAGTGAAGAAGGTAGTTCATTATATTTGAGCTGCACTGTAGGTCTGTGTTTCTGATACAGGGGGGAGTAATGTCACAGCTTTAGCTACAGGGTAAATTCCCTGAATGGCTGCATATTGCCTACAGTGCATTGACATGCACTGCACCAGTGACAGGCTAATGAGCCAAGAGATCTGACAGTCTGCGACTGGCTACTCCAGTTTATTGTACTGTATGCTGCTGCAGAGTGAGTCACAAGTAGAGAATGTTAATCAGTGGTTGTGTGGTGCCCTCTTGTGGCTGCAGGTGCTACAGGACAACACAAACATAACAACTCAAAGCAGCACAGTATGAAGGATCCATCTGCAAACAATAAAATAGCACAGTATAGCATAGTACTACATTTATTGATTGGATCATTTCCACAGGACTTCAAGGACAGTGAGGTTTACTAATCATATAAACAGTGCTACCAAAAATATTGCTGAATGAAAAATGAATTACTGTAAGACCACAGCAATACACTTTGAGACAACAAAGACGTAAAAACATTAGAAAGTACATATGCTTTCCATGAATCAACAACTCTTAGACATCACTTAAAACCAAACATACAGTACAAGTATATCAAAATAGACACAAATATATTATTATAAAACACGTTTCAAACTGCATCCCATTTGTGTAGAGGAACAGGACATATACCATTTCTTATCAAAATAATATCTTGTTATCCGACACATATAATCAACAAATTCCACTCCAAAATCGTTGTGCAATTTTCTCAGAAATCTCTATTAAGGCAATGATAGGACAGCACCACAGATGCAACCACTGGAGTTACAGGTAGGTAGTATCAAAGGCCACAAACACCCTCCTAAAGATGTTACAAATATATTTTCAGAAGAAGACAAACAACTACAGTTTTGGGTCGAGAGTTGCAGGTTATGATCCTCAATGGCCTTCCTGAGCAGTAGTAGGAAACTTAAAGAGTGTTGTATAATGATTCATAAGCCATCAATGATTAGGCCTGGCCTCCAGTATTAAAAAAACTTGGTTGATGTAATGTGAATATATTTTTTAAATAAGAACAGTATCATAAATACTTACCACAACAATATACCAGTCTTCAGATCAAAGACTTTCACAGTGACTCTTTGCAAAGCCTTCACAAATATTCTTTGCATAGTTAATTGATTTTCTGATAGTAAATGCATAAAAAATGAAATCAGTGTGTATTCACTAGTCATTATGTGAGGAAAGTCTGTCAGTTTCTAACAGAACAAAGTGCAAAATCTATACACAGATTGTTGCTGCGGCTAACAGATATTCGTGATCACTGTTAGCCTCACAAAGCAGTTTTCATGCTTTTCTGATGGCACTTGCTACCAAGGTTTCTCGCCTGGTGGTTACAAACGCCTGTTGTTTTTCATAATAGGCAGCCTCATTAATAAAAGTGGGATAGACGGTGCCGGAGCCTTGGTAGTGGATGGTCTTCCCGTCAAATGTTTGGAACATAGGGTCACCGGGGTTCAGCGGCTCCCAGTCTCCGTCCTGAAACAACAACAAGCAATAACCACAGGGAGAGTAACTTGAGTATGTTGCTCAAAGTTAAAAAAAATATATCCTCAAATCAACTGAAGACGTCTCATTTCCTGTTTCATAATAACTCATATCTACAGGTTCAATAGGTCAAACACTGTATATGGGCGAGAGAGTGAGGGCAGGTATGAATCAGGCTACTGTCATGTTTACCTGCAGATTGGGGTGCACCATTGCGATGATGTTTCCATTGGCATCTCTGGGGTAGTCAATCCTCTCTGAGACGCGGAAAACTTCAACAGTACAGGGAGGGAACTCCATGCCTGAACAACACACAGGAAACAACATCTTTAATGTTGTTCCTAGAAAATCCTGTATACCAAAAACTACTTCATCATTTAAAAAGATACATGATAATCTTAATAACAACAGAGGGAAGAGGCATTATCCCTGCATTAAAAGAAGACTGCTGGTCAATGCCATGTGAATATAAGTAGCATTTATATCTAAACACAAATTTCACATAAAAACTGCAACCTGGGGATGCTCTGACAGTCATTTAATGTGGTCTATGAGGAGAGAGATGTGTGAATTTTAAGTGAATATATTGATGTTTGGGATTATGCAATGAAAGAAATATGTCTGCCATTCAAGATCTGAGTTAGACTGAAAAATCAAACTCTAAGCAGTAATTTGCTGTAGGTTTTCAAAACACTTTCAGCATAAGGCAACTTATCTGAAAGGCAATACCTTAAGAATAACATCAATAAAATAATACTGAACAGAGAATAGGTACCTAAATGCCTCTTATTCACAAGACTCTGTAGGCTTTCATGGCAGTGTAATAAAACTAAAAATGTCAAACAAAGAGCTCCTATGGGAGATTGTGATTTTTTGCAAGTCTTGAATGAGATTGGAAGAACGTGAATCAGTAAATTATGATCATGCAAATTTCTGCCATGCATGTTAATGAGGTCAGCTCAAGGTCCAATGTTCAAGGTAGAATCTATTGTCTTTCTCTTGATACACAGCACACAGTGTAGAAAGAAACACACCTTTGCTGCTGTGGTATACAGACACAATAAAAAAACAGAAAGCAAGTACAAAGACAGTAAAATGCACGTAGCGTGTGATGAATGAAAGCTTCTGTTACTTAGGGAGGAATGAGCCTTGCTTCATTAAAAATAATTACATTTTCTGATGGATAGAAATATACATAACTATATTCTTTGTGTGCAGTTCACCATCAGATACACAGCACTTACTTAACAGCTGAAGGAAAAACTTTGAGTACTTTTAAAAACAAACTCAGATTTTAAAAAACATAATATATTAACATACATTTAAAAAAAAAAGCTGTAATAAAAAGAGATAAGTGTTGAAAAATAAAGCTGCTAAGGTCTTGAGACAGACTGACACAGCTAAACTGACATCTCTAATATAATATTTTTAAACTTACATAAAGCTTAATTTTAGTTCTTTGGTAGAGTTTGTGGAACAAGAAGCTGGATGGTGCCACACGGTGCCAAAGTGACCTTATTCAATCTCTGGAACAGAACAGGAAGTGCCGTAGTGTTTGGCAGAGCTGGGGCGTTAAGCAAGTACATGTTTAAATTAGCTTGTAAGTGTAAGACAACTGAGCTGGATTGATATGCAAGTGGCAGCATAGAGTAAAAAGGACAAATGTTCTCATAGACACTACAGTTTTCCCACTGAATCTATATAAGACTTTCTTCGGAGAAAGTCGTTTTCAGGAGGAACAACAATAGTCTGTTATTGCTAAATGAGTTGTTTCTTCATGCTGCTCAGCTTCAAAATGCAGGAACACCGATTCATCACTATGCCAAAGCATTCATCAGCACCAGTGTGGCCCCACGTCAGAAGATTACAACAGCATTGGCAGCCAGACTCTAACGACATGGAAACGGACCAACTCCCAACAAGCAGGCCATTCAACAGCAGGCCAGTCAGGGAAAACCAACAGACTGCAACTCACACTTGGCATACACGGCTTGTTTACGTAAAAGAGGAAGGAAAAGCTGCCTTGCACCTAAACATTGCAAACACTGTTCCTGTGCCTTAGGGAAGAGAGAGGGGCAGAGCGGAGGCGTGATGAGCCAGATGATGCAGATAAATTTAGAGATCTGGGGTGTATGTACATCTGGGTGAATCAGACGAGCACCCATGGGCATTTTGTCACACAGTGTTTTTTGTCTTGCTGATGCTGACAAACATCCACTGACTGTAAACAACTTATTTGTCCATTATATAACACATTACGTATCATAACGTTAGTCATCCTCAACTCTGAATTCAGGAGACATGATTTAATACCTGAAAAATTTATTCAAACTTCAACAACAGTGAGCTAATTCTGTGGCCACGTTTGCCTCAGTTTGAACTGCTGAGGCATAATCCTTCACAGCCTGTTGGTGAACAGCATACACGTGTTCTTGTGGTATGATATAGCTTCAAATTCTAAGCTGCTGTGGTATGTATGTTTGTCCTACCTTCATTAAACAGTTCGATGAAGTCCAGGGCATGTTTCAGTATTACCCTCATAGCCTCGAAGATGTTGCTTCTCAATACACCCTGAGGCTGAGGGCCCACTTCCAGACCTGCAATGAAACAGAGGACATATTTTCATGTATGTTCTACCAACTACAGGGACACCTTAAGAATGTCTTAAATGTCCAGGGCCGAAGCAAGACAGACAACCAGGGGTGGCATGGCATTCAAAAACCCCTTCACCTGCCCCAGTCAATGTTCACGGACTAATCTGGCTGGACTTGAGACACTCACCAACAGGGTGCTTGGCTACAGAGCGTGAAGTGGAATACTTTAGAAGAGGATGTTCATTCAGCAGAACGAGACAACTGGCTGGAGCGATGGCTTTCTGTAACACAAAACCAACAAAGACAAGATCTCAGCTGCAGATCAAACATTCGCCTTAACACAGTCGCATGCTGCACACCAGCCAACTGTGGTTTAAGCCGACCAAACTGCGAGTGACAGCTTCAAGGTTCTGCTCAGCAGAACGGAAAATTAAATCTGCAACAACTCAGTTTGGAACAAATGTGACACATGCAATAACAAACAGAAGGATGATCACGGACACTTACTAGGAAGTCAGTCACAGAGCACAAAGTTCAATCTGTTACCAAATAAAGGGCAGAGAAATGAGTCATTAAATAACTGATGTCTGGTGATAAAACGCTGGCTGAGTGGGTGAAGTCAGTTGTCTATCTATGTATCTCTGTGTAGCAATTTGCATTTCTAAAAGTTATGAACACATGTCTCATGAGCTCTATTGCTTACAGTAACCGAGAGCATGTTGCTTTTGGCTCCTCTTTTGCTCCAGGTGTTGCTCTGCTTGCTGCCTTTGTTTTATGTTGAAGAGCAATAAATGGTACAAGAGCCAGAAGCCTCAAACACCTTTCATAGTTGTATATAAAACAATGTTAAGTTCATCAGGGAGATTTGTGGATAAAGGTAGAAAAATAACTAAAAAAAAGAGGCATTCCTCTGGTCAGTTTGGAGGGTTAACCCTTTAGATGAGCTTGTCAGATAAACAGATCAGTCTATTATTTACACAGGTTAACTGAATCCTGAAGACCTGATTTTAGCAAAACATTGACTCATTGGTGAGAGGAAACTAGAGACCCAGAGAACTCTTTCATTTTGGCCAGAAGTTGGCCTGCATCTTAAGTTTTTTGACGCACTACATACTGTGCTGCAGCAACACATACAGTGTTATTTGTAACAGCAGGTTTTCAGGACAGCTGCAGTACACAGGTGTGTTTGTGCCGTAAAACTTTCAAAAATTCCACTGTGCTCCTCGAGGCTGTCACCTTGATGTAGTTCATCATCTGCAGATTGAAGTGGTCTTTGGAGCTTTCCAGGATCAGAGTGCAGCCCATGTTGGATGTGGTGTTGTGGAGGTCAAAGATAACATCGTAGGCCTCTGGGCTGCCCTTAGGGCCAAATATCCTGTTGATCTCCTGGGCTCTTTGCACCTCGTAGGGTAAGTCATCTCCTCCCGGAGCACTGCAGGACACAGACACACACACACGATTAGAAAGCAGCCAGACGCCAGCACATTCACGCCTTATCAGACAATTAAGAAAGCAATGAAGCATGTTAATGATTTACACAAGGGTGTCTGTTTGTCCTACATGCTCTGTAACACTTTCACCAACCGTTGACCACAGTGGAAAAATCCCTCTGAGCAGCACCCAGAGAGTGTTACACAATAACTGAGGTGAACATATGGTTTGTATGGACTGCAGTCCTTCACATGTGGATAACAGGAAAACATTAATAACTACAAATGATCTCTTGATGGTTATTACTGTGATACAACCTACATTTGTTAATGTAGAAAGTCATGGCAGCCATGAACTCTACGCAGGAACACAAAAGCCGGATTCAGCAGGACAGTGGCCTCCTTTTGTGAGCATAAAGAAGAAATTTAATCCACTTTTTTCCAAGCCTTGCATGTCTGCACTAAGGGATCCTTGAGAACTTTGTTTTGTCCCTGGGCTAAACTTGCTTTTTTTCCCCAGACAGACATTCTGCACACTCTGACCACAGAATGAGAGCTGCCCCCTTTTTTTCTCTTAGCTCTTTCAAAGCGTTTCAAAATAACCACTAGTCTAGGACATTCTCCAAGCTACTGTAGAATAGCACCTCTGCTGTGCATATTGTCTCTCCTCCCTCACATCTGCTCTTTAGACCCCATTTTCAGCAAATATCTGGTATTGTCTGGACATGAGTACACAAGCGTAGTGGGAGCTACAGCTGATAAAGTGGACACCAATATACTAACTTCATCTGAGAGAGCACACGGACAGTAAATATGAGGAGGAGCAGGGCTGTCAGTCTATTTAAGCTGAGGACACCATGGACTGTTTTTTAGAAAAAAAGGCTCCAAGTGGTTAATCTTCTTATATGTTCCCCTCAGAGAGGCCAAGCAGTTTGTAAGCTGAAGAGAGCTGAGAGGATCTTTCAAAATCATTAAACATTTACATGATGAGGCAGTGTCACAGTAGCTTCACCCATATCATCTGAGCTTTCATTGAGATACAGAGTTTATCATGAGAAATCCTGTAATACTTAATACTATTAAGTGTTCTGCATGTAGTGCAGGAAGTATTTCATTAATTTACTTAAGTAAATGTAGCAACAGCACTATAAAAATACTTTATTACAGTTAAAAGTCCTGCAATCATAATTTTACTTGAGGAAAAGTACAGAAGTACTGGGAACAATATGTACTTAAAGTGTTACTCATTATGCAGACTGGCCCCTGTAGGCATTATACTGTTATGTGAATGGATCATTAGAATTGATGTATTCATATATAAGAACTAAATGATGTGAATGGTCAAGGCGATGCTAATTACAGTTGCAACATACTTTAGTACTTGAATGTTCAGTAAGAAATCAGATTTTGTAAAATCAGATTAAAAGTATGATCAGTTTACAAAATATCTCCTTTATAAACAAAGTAGTATAAGTATGAAGTGGCTACTTTCAACTACTGACCAGTGATACCATAAAAAGGCCCAGATTTAACTAATAAGCACATCTTCAAATATTATAGGGATAAAACTCAACTCACAAACATAGGGATTACAGTTGCCTTACTATGTAGCACACACACACACACACACACACTTCAGTGACCTTGGGACTGTTATTATGGGAATAATGTTTTATGAATAGTGGGAGACGATGCTGTTATCCAACCACATTAGTGTAAATAGGCTGTTGTGTGTGTTCATGCAGACTGCCTATATGAGCCAGCTTTTGCGTAAGACTTCATTTCCGCTATAGTGCACACGAAAATCGTCTTAAATCATTTGCAGCTCGGTCACGTTCCGCTCACGTTTTTCCTGCTGGCTGACAGTCAGCTGAAGCCCGGGAGGAGGGGACACACTGCTCTGCTGTTATTGGCAGAGGGGCGGGGGGTGACGGTACATGGCTGATGGTAAACACACACGATACACTACCTGTGATGATATCTCTTTGACGGCAATGTCCGCCACTCTGTTTTCTGTAGGTATGACTAGACTGAGGTCAGATTTTACAAGGCGTGCTACAGCTGCAGTTCAGTGTGAACCCTTTCTTCACGACCTGTCATCAGTGCGGCTGCGTTTATCCATCTAAACTGTATTGTGTTCAGGTCTATTGTGTTAAACATAAGCAAGAGATCCTATGATATTCTCATCATTTGTCTGACAGAGCACAAACACACAGCCGATTGTGTCAATAATGTTGCATAATGTGAGCTGGCATTACATTTCCATCACATTCAAAATAACTGGAGCGAACATCTTCAAAGATTCAGCCCAGACCACCTTGAAGAGAGTCCAGCAGGTCTCAAGCACAGTGATTAGTTAGATGGGATTTTTTTTCTAGTCACGCGCCATCATAACAGCATGTACATAAATAACACTATTCAGACAGTGTCACAGTTTACAGTATGGATGTACATGTGCCCCCCTCCCCTTTCCCTTGAGATGGAGCTGAAAATCAGAGCAACAATCTAATACGAGTCTGTTGTTGAATGTCAGTCTGTTTTATGGTTCCGCTCCATGACAAAGTTTGCACTCAACATGTATGACAGCAGCCAGGAACAACAACAACAACAACAGCAGCAGCAGCAGCTACACGGTGTCGGTGTGTGTGTACCTGAGGTTTTCGGGGGTGAACGCTCGGTTCAGGTCCGTGTCCACGTATCTAGTGCACTTCTCCACCGCCTTCGGGTTGGTGATGAACGGTTTGGTCTCGACCCTCTTCCTCTGCACCTCGGCGCTGTTCTTCATCCACAGGTTCACCAGCGTCACGCCTGACATCTCGTTCCCGTGCGTCCCACCGAAAATAGCGACTCTCCTGGCCTCGCTATAACACGCGCTGTTGTTATAAGACGACATGTCTGAGTGATAAAAGGGAAAAAAAATGGTGCGCAGAGTTGTTGGGTGAAGACACGCTGGTGTCACGGGCTTCAGAAGCGAAGGAAAAAAAAGTTTCTGGC
This sequence comes from Lates calcarifer, assembly GCF_001640805.2. Classification (NCBI taxonomy): domain Eukaryota; kingdom Metazoa; phylum Chordata; class Actinopteri; family Centropomidae; genus Lates; species Lates calcarifer. The sequence goes on from NC_066852.1 coordinate 9,056,528, forward strand.
TGGAGCTTCACGGGCTTCACTATTTAAATGCCTGCTGTGCTGTGGCTGCGCGCTTACGTAACGTGCCCGCTGGCTTGTTGTGGTCAGTCACCGTGCGTAAAATGCGCTGAGTTGTGCACGGCATCTCGAGTTGCAACCGAAACTCCGGTTAACAAGGTTCCTCCCATTGTTTACCTGTCACTGTGAAACCGACACGAAAATTTAACCGCTCATTTCCGGCCAAGTTCTTCCAAAATAAACTGTACTCAAAACCTTGTTGCTATTAAAGTATCTGCGTGAAGTCTATTAAGCTAGACACGACGAGACACTACTTCCGGTCATTACCTTCAAAATAAAACGGTGCAACATTTGATAAACAGAAAGGGGAAGAAGACAATTGCAGTATTTACAGCCATATAATCCTGTATTGCGCTGGAGTTTTGGTCTAAAACAAATTCAGTGGAGCAAAATAACAAATAACCTAAAATACAACTGTTTGTAGGATGCCATTACTGGTTCCTCTTATCTAATTAATGATGTTCACAGTATAGAAACACAAGCAGACAAGTCAGATGATTTTAAACCTAGAGCCATTAAAATTATACAAAATGTAAAATATTTTGCACATTTGTCTACAAAACATGAACTGCCTGCACCAATAACAAGCAGAAACATGATCATACTTTTTTGGTAAGATGTCTTGAAAATGTTTGACGTGCAGAAGTGGTAAAGTATTACCTATTAACTTCATGAATAGTCCCCTCCTAAGGTGTACATTGTTAACCCTGCAGCAAACACTGACGCTCACTCAGCCGGAGGGAGCCTGCTGACATACCCAGCACAGAAATCAACAATCACACCTTCACCATCATGAGACATTTGAATTTCAAATTTGGCAGGTGAAGTTTGTAACAGTGATATTTCTCATAAGACATAAGAATTTTAGTTAAACTTGAATTTATCTTGATTTGAAAACATTTTTCATTTTTAATAAAGGTACGGCTGCATGCTCATAACAAGGCAAGGGAAAAATTGTCTCATCTTACTGTCTCAGAGAGATAAAAGATTGGGGAACCTTTCTCTCAAATGCCCATTAGGTGGCAGGACAGGTGTTCAGATTTTCATTAAATTCAAAACATAAAAGACAGACTCAGGTAGTCCTTATGGTTTTGTTCCATATTCAACAGTCTCAAAAAACAAATGGATAACAATTATTTAATGTACAAGATTTGGACAAATTTTCCTCCACCTAGTTTTTATTTTGTAAGTAAAAATAAAATAAAATTTCTGATGGTTGGGCCTGTTGTTATTTCTCCAGAGTTCATCTCAACTCCAAAAAGGCTGAGAGCTGTGTTAGTACAAAATGCTTTGATACAAAACAAAATACATAAACAAAGCAACTGTGAAGGTCTCACAACTTAACAGTCACATGTAGACTTGCAACTATAACACTGTCAGTTTAAAAACATTGGCAGCTTCATGATAGCTGCAGCTGCAACAGTTATTTTTTGCGATTGCGTCTTTGCTGGTCAAACTCAGGAAGTTCATACTAACAGTCTGAGAGGAAGTCCTCATTTGTATTGTGAAGCCTCCTCTTTTTTATTTGCTTCTTTTTCTTGATACTGAGGGAGGTGTCTGAGGACACAGGGCTGCTGGATGTCAGGCTGGGAACAGTTATTGGCTTATTTCTCTCCTTCATTTCCTTCTTTTTGGTTATAGAGGTCTCAATTTCTGCAGATTCAGCCCCGTCCAGCAAAACATTACCAGTTGCTTTTATTTTTTTCTTGTTTTTCTTCTTGTCTCTCATATCAGTTAATACTAGAATTCCAGCCGTCTCTGAAGATTGTGAGGCACTTTCAGCCACGTTCAGTGTTTCCTTGGTCGCTTTTTTCTTGTGTGAGACTGAGCTACAGGTTTTCAGTGCAGCTGCTTCTGATTCAGCATCATCAGTGGCAGTTGCCGGACTCTCCTCTGTCACATGGCACTGCTCCTCTTCACGCTTTTTTTTCTTTTTCTTCTTTTTTAACACCACAGCCTCACCACTTTGAGAATGCCCGCCATCAAATGCATTGTCTAACCTTTCCACAGGGGTCACCCACTTACTTTCATTTCTCTTACTTTTCTTTTTTTCCTTCACCCCTGCCTCAGCCGTTTCAGACAGACCACTCTGACGTGGTTCTTCAAAATCCTGCTCGTGATCCTTCTCCACACTCTCCTGCATCACTGATGTCTTTCTCTTCCTTTTCTTTTTTCTCACCCCGTCATCAGATGCCTCCAAATTTCCAGCGATTTCTGCCGAGTCGGCTTCTAAGTTGCCGGCGCTGACACCGGGCTTTTCTGCCGAGACGTGCATGGCTACAGATTGTGAACGAGGACAGGTTTGTTCTTTGTGTGTTTGAGCATCTTTTTCCTCCGCGTCAGCAACAAGGAAGGAAGAGGTCCTGTTCTTTCCCTTTTTCTGCACAGACACTGAATCATCGCTCTGTGCCACAGTCTCCTCTGAGACATTTGAGCTAAATAGTTCACTCTTTTTCTTCTTCTTCTTCTTCTTTTTCTTAGTCAAACATTCAGCATCTTGGTCGTCAGGGCGCTCCTCTGTTTCCTGAGAATCATCTGCATTCTCAACCATTTTGTTTTTGTCAGGAGTGCTAGAATTATCCATCCCCTCAGAGATACTTTCCCTCTTCTTCTTTTTCTTCTTCACTGACTGTCCTGAACTTCCTTCCATAGTTACATCATTGGACGAGCTCAGATCTACACCACCTTCTGCTCCAACCTGAGCTTCATCATGAGAAACTGACTGTTGCTTCTTTTTATGCTTTTTTCTTTGCTTTTCATTACTAGCCTCAGTATTTTCTAAACAATTTCCTGTTTCCTCTGACTGTTCTTTTGGTATCTGAGGTACATCAGAAGTTGCATTCAGTGCTTCCTCTTCTTCACATTCCTCCATGTTTACAATCCTCTTTTCTTTTCTCTCTCTTTTCTTATTCCTTTGTGTCTCAGCCTCATCATTTAGAAGCTCGGACACGGCGCTGGGCTGTAACTGCCCGACGCCCTCATCGTCCTCAACACCTCTTTTGCTCTTTTTATTCTTCTTCTTTGTTTTCACTGACTGTCCTGTACTTCCTTCCACGCTTACATCATTGGACGAGCTCAGATCTACACCACCTTCTGCTCCAACCTGAGCTTCATCATGAGAAACTGACTGTAGCTTCTTCTTGTCCTTTTTTCTTTTCTTTTCATTACTGGCTTCTAATGTTTCTTGAGAGGCTTCAGCCTCATCGTTTGGAGGTTCGAAAACAGCGCTGGACTGTAACTGCTCAATGGCCTCATCGTCCTCAACACCTCTTTTCCTCTTTTTTTTCTTCTTCTTCTTGCCGTAATTCACAGTGTCACATGTCTCCAGTCTCACCTCAGATTCTAAGTTTCCATCCTCCTCCCGTCTGACGTCATCTGCTGCCGACTTATTCATCTTTCTCTTCTTTTTCATTTGTTTTGAATCGGGGACGTGCCTCTCCTCCTGTCTCAGAATGACATCACCGTGTGACAAGTTCTCCGTCCAATTTTCTCCATTAAGCTGCGGCTCATCACTGGTCTGTGGTGCCGGAGGCTCCACTCTGTTATCCTCAGTCTCCTGCTCTGCCTCCATGTTCACAGCTGCTGTAGCACGCAGACCCTCTGGCTCCTCCTGACTCTGGCCCTCTCCTTCTTCTACACCTTCATGATCTCGTTTTGCTTTTTTCTTCTTCTCTACCCTGGTTTCATTTTGTACCCTATCATTATTAGTGTCACTTACAAAGTCTGGGAGACTCTGGAGAAGACTTTGGCTTTCAGGTTCGTCCTCTGCCTGTCCCGTCTGTGACAAATCATCTGTGTGGAAAACATCAGCTCGGGGCTCTGTTACATCTGGGGATACTTCTCTGAGCTTTAGTGTGTCTTCCCCTGGACGTCCCTGTGGCTCCAGTAGCTCACAAAGTGTAGCATCACTATCGTCACAGAGCTCTTTCTCCCTTTCTTTTTCCTGAAAAAGAATCTTTTTCTTTCCTCTGGTAAGACGTCTCTTTGTTGTTGGTGTCTCAGTCTGGGCCAGGATACTTCTGTCACTTGTCACACGTTTATCACTCGTCTCCCTCTGAGCCACAACTCTATCGGAAGGATCTTCACTATCAGAGCTCTCTGTATCTGAAGACAATAGCGTGGCCCTTGATATGAACGCCTTAGCTGGTATTTTATGTAACGTCCTTTTTTGTCTTCCTCCTGACATTTTTTGTCTGCCTGTCCTCCTCCTCTGTTGTTTTACCTGGCTGTCTCTCATCTCTGGAGTGTACCAAGGTTGTGAGCACTTTGTTTTGGATGGTGCAACAAAACATCTCCTCTCCTGCAAAATGACACACAGACACACAGACACACAGACACACAGACACACACACACACACACACACACACACACAGAATAAGCTCACACTCAGGAAGTTCTTTGAGATCCATCATTTCTTTGTTTTAACAGAAAACCTACCACCACTTTGATGTCCTCAAATTCTGACATCTCTTCTTCTTCTCTAGAACAAAACAGATGTTTTATTACCAATCAGTCAATCAAACTGTATTTGTATAGTGCCTTTCATGCAGGTTAGTGCAATTCAAAGCGCTCTGAAGGTGACCAACAAATGAAGAAATGTACAGTCCAACAATTTGTGACTGCACATGATAAATAAAAATAAAACTGTAATAATAAACCTAATAAAACAGATAAAAATATATTTAAAAGAAGACAAATAATAGGGACTAAAACATCTCAAAACACAAGCCAAATGAAGGAAATTATTAAATACTGGCCATACGAACATTATCAAAAGCCAGGCTAAAGCATTTAAAGATATCAACACTGTTTGGAACATAAAGACTAAAAGCTGCCTCATCAAATTTAGTCATGATAAATTTGGGGGCATGTGAGACAAGTAGGCTGGTACAAAACAATGAAGTGCTTTAAAGACAAGGCAATGTATAAAGACTTAAAAATAGATGTAATGTGTTCTCTTCTTGCAGAGGGGGTAGATAGGAGACAGGTAGTCAGGAGAGCATTACAGCAGCCCAGTCTGCTGGATGTAAGTGCAGCTCTGTGTTGCTCAGAGTGAGAAATATCTGCACTTTAGTTACATCCCAGTTTCTCTCTCTGAGCCTCATAACCTTCAACTAAAATGTGTGTTTTATCCTGTTTTGGGCTTGCAAATATTTCTATCTTAAAGGAGCTTCAGTTGGTCCTGTGTCATAAGGAGACACAGCCACATCAATCTGTGCGTCATCACAGCTATGGAAAGAAATGCCATGTGTGTTAATAACACCACTGAGGCTTAATATATATATAAATAGATTAATTTGAAAAATCTGGTGATCAACTGCATCAAAAGCAGCTTTCAGATCGAGTGGTACTGAACCCAAAGGTTTACTGGCATCTAAATTTATCCTGCTATCATCAATTACTTTTACTATATGGTCTCATTTCTAATGTATTGTTTTAGTAAAGATAATCATTTAATCATATTTCGACTGGTTTCTCCAAAACTACACTTAAAAATGGATGATAAGAGATTAGCCCCATAGTTAGAGGTTGAGGTAGTGCTGACATCATACTGCGCGTGACTTTGTTTGAGCACAGTTATTCCTGGAAACTTACTCTGACAGTGGAGATATGTACTCCCCCTCCATGTCAACCGTTGGCAGAGATGACGCCAAATCTTCTCTTTTTTGATAGCCCTGCCACAGCTCTCGGACACATTTAAAGAAGCCTCCCATTGTATGATTCTGTAAAGAGGAACATTTGATGAAGGTGTAACAACAATAACAACCAGCTAAATAAAATGCACATTGAGGTATTGGAGGTATCAGCTGTCCTTACATGAAGGGCTGCGTTCTGCCGGACAGATAACAGAGTGCTCCTGGGCTTCCGCTTCCCCTCTGTGAGGAAAGGGAAACTGTACTTTGGCAGATTGGTTTTCTTTCTTTTCCTCGTTTTGCCTGTTTTGGATTCTCTATGGGAAGAGGATGATGAAGTGTCATCTTCACTTTCTTGTACATCTCCAGGAGATGTTAGGTTTGACCTCAGGCTGTAGCGATGCCGCCTTCCTGACCTCACAGCCTCAGGCACTGCTTTCTGAGTTATGAACAGGCTGTCTCCTGAGTCACTGCAGAGACACAGTTACACATGTAGACAGTCAAATTGGATCATTTTCAGGCTGCTATCACAGGAGAAGTTGTTATTATTATAACATGAGAGTATCATCCTTACCTCTCTGCTTCAGCTGGCTCATTATATATTTTATCCTGGCTGCTCTGTCTCACAGAAGACTTGAGGTACCGCGATATCTTCTCCACATAGTCTGGAGGAGATGTTTCCAGGACAATGTGACACGACTCTGCTGATAAAGCTTCAACAATTGCATTTGACTGCGTCCAATTTAAAGAATTTCGCTCTCCTGTCATTGTGGAACTAAGACAAATACAGCGATCACAATAGTGCAGGTGGTCTTTGACCAGAAACAGTAGGAGACTGATCCTCTTGGTGACGAAAAAGACGCTCGGAATGTGTGGTTTGTCTCTGATTAAAGCTCCGCTGTAAACACATGATGATAATATGATGTAAACATCTCGCCAATGTCGTGCAGCTGCTCCAAAACAAACAAATAAATAAGATTAGACACCACGCATGTGGTTTGTGGAGCAACCAGGAAGTGATTCTACGTCATCAACGTGACGATGACGAATATTCATCATCTGACCAATCACCAAAGAGGAGGCAAACGGCAACGAGAGGCCTCACTCTTTTCTACTTCCGTTTTCGGCTGCACCGATTCCCACAATAAATTCAAGCTGTTCTTAATCAGTTTTTTTTAAATACAGACCAGTAAACGTGACATAAGCGCATAAATCATTTTATGGGTTAAATAAATGAGCAAACGCCATTCGCGGATGAAAAAATAAACCAGCAAACTGACCTTGAGTTCGTTTTATTCTCTTGAAAAACATTTGGAAAGATATAAACACAACCTTTCAGATTTATACATAAGTTGTTTATATTGGTCAACTTGTTTATTACATTTATCTAAGTGCAGGCTGTTCTACTGATAATGCATAGACAAGGAAAGGCTATCCGAGATAGGAACTATCTTGCTAGTGTTTACTCTTTGGTTGTACTTTACCCATACAGTATATGTGCTCGCTTTAACAGTCGACTTCTCGTGCACAGCTAACAGTCTGCTGGTACATTCACCCATAGCTACAGTCATGGCAGATATCAGCAAAACTGAGAGGGTTCAGCTGCACGCCCCAGATCTGGAGGAACTGCGCGGTGGTAAGAACTTCTACAGCTCTCACACAGAGGCAAAGGCATGTTTATAAAACAGGATGTACCAAAAGGGAGAGTACTGAAGGCATGTTTGCTGGTTACAGTATTACAGGCAGGATTGGAAGGCAACTTTGCAGAAGTTCAGGTGAGCGTTGTGGAGTGTCCAGATCTCACCAAGGATCCATTCCAGTTTCCTGTCAAAGGTAAGAGCAGTCCACTGTCATGCACAGTTGGAAACTTTGTGAAACATGCAGGCTACCTGAGGTGCAGCTGAATTGACTTTGCAGATTGTGGACTGAAATTCTTGATTTAGCAAACAATGTTGCATAAACTGGAGGCCTGCCTGATTTGTGTCATGTAATAGAATAGAATAGAATAGGCTTTATTGTCACTGTACAGTTAAGTACAACATAATTGTGGGTGCTCCACGAAGACAAACAGTGCACTATAGAAGAAATTACATACAATAAGAAACACAAAATGTATGCAAATAGTACAAAAAATACAAAAATTTACACTAATTTTACACAAATGTTTCCCTCTTAATGTCACTTTTGTCTTCGTACTGAAGGCTTGTGTGGAAGTCCTCGTATCACTGATGTTGGTGGTGTGCCGTACCTGGTTCCCTTGGTTCAAAAGGACAAGGTAGCTTTTTCTGGCCACACACGGTGCAGTGAATGAAAATATGGCACGGTGATAATGTGAAATGACCTGTAGGAAATGAGATTATTATATTGGTCTTCCCTCCTCCCAGGAATACAACATGAACACTGTATCAAAAGAGCTGGAGCTACCGGGAGCTTTCATCCTGGGTGCAGCAGCTGCTCCCTCCAGGATCGTTGGAATGAATGCAGAGGTTACTCACCTTTACCATTAATACTTTATCATCAATAAATCAGTGGATTCCTATTGTTACTGTAAACTTTGAGTCGTTGATGGAATAAATGCTCTGATCCGCAGCTGATGCCTCTGGTTCTGACAGAAGCGGAGGGAAGGTCTGCAGTGAACAGCAGCTACTTCTCCTCCATCAATCCGGCTAATGGCCAGTGTCTGCAAGAAAAATACAGTGACAAATTCTCTGATTGCAACTTTGGGCTGCTGGGTAATCTGTATGCTTGTGAAGGGAAGTCTGGAAAGGTAATCAGTCTTATCTGACTGAACAAGAGCTTTTTGCCTCAGAATTAATGATTGGAGTTTCTTCAAAAATGCACTGTCATTATTTACTTTGGTTTTTGGCCAATAATGAACTTCTCTCTGGTTATATATGAACTTAAACACAATTAATAACCAAGTGCATGAACTTCAGCCCCATCACCACATGTATGCTCTTAACATTTGAGAGAATAAACATTAACAAAACATGGTGAATACACAAGTTGACCTGCCTTGCCCTCTTCACCCATGTGCCTCTCCAGGTCATAGAGGTGCGGGCCAAGAAGAGAACAGGAGGCCACAGTCTTGTGACGGCCTTGAGGAAGACACTCGAAGGCCACTACCCTGATAAAAGTCTGGCTCTAGGAGGCACCTTCATCATCCAGAAAGGGAAAGCTAAAATCCACATCATGGTAAACAACAGATGTGACACAGAATGTAGTGATGATAATTCCTGACATTTTACATGTGTTGATTATTTTTCTTGTGTTGGCTCTTCAACAGCCAAGAGAGTTTTCTGCCTGCCCCCTCAACACCAACGACGAGGTCAACAACTGGCTCAAGCACTTTGAGGTCAGCGCTCCACTCATCTGTCAGTCGGTGCTCGTATCCAGAGATCCCGTAAGTAAAGCACACACGGTCGCATCGCAGCGAGACAGATGAAATGAAATTGTTTTTTGTTTTAGTAACTATCAGAAGTGCATGTGCAAAGTAGGGCTGTTTTGTAATGGTTCTGTTCATTTGTTTGCTGTGTATTCAGGGTTTGGACCTGCGTGTGGAGCACACCCACTGCTTCAGCCACCATGGAGAAGGTGGCCACTACTACATAGACACTACGCCTGACAGTGTGGAGTATCTGGGCTACTTCATGCCTGCAGAGTTTGTCTACCGCATCGACAGACCCACAGAGACCCACGGAGTTGGACGAGATTGAAAAACTTCAAAAATTCTTAAGTCACATTTGCAAATTAAATGTATCAACCAGTATGAGATTTATATTAAGTTCTATGCATTATAATTCCCCTCAAGTAACTCCAGTTTTACAATGAAAAATGATTAGTCAGCATTACTTCTGTGAATGTTTGCTGTTAAATCACATTTCTCTCAAAATTACTCACATTTCTTATGAACAAAATCACTGTATTTCATGAAATAAAAACAATGTTGAGTTTCTCTTAAGTGTTTTGGATTGTCTGCTCACTGCACTGACTGCAGTAGTAAATGGCAACTTTTTTTTTACCTCTAAATAAAGAGTGAATTTGGGATCTTGAAATACATAGGCGCCTGCCAACTCCATCATGGAAGAAAATTGCACAAGGCAGAGCAAACCAGACAGATTCAATAACGTGTATGTTGTCACTGTTTGCACAGGCAGAGAAAACAAGCATTTTACTTTTTAAAGGCACATTTACCTAACTGTGACACGTATGCTTGTTTTTCAGGCTGAACCCAACTTCTGTGTTTTAAGCTGTTATGAGATGCCACAAGTTCAGTGTCAACATTGGACACAGTATTCTTCCACATACAGTTTTCTCCAGAGGAAAACAATTACATCTACACTAGTGGTGGTGAACTAGAAAAACAGATGCAACAACATCGTCATCTCATATGTGGCAGGATTGTCAGAGAAATTGAAGCATAACATCCCTGTGCATTTCAACAACACCCTTAGGCAAAAACTGATTCATCCCAAGGACAAGACACCTAAGCACAAGCTGAGCAACTTTGTGTATGATGTGCAATCCAGTGAGGAGTGCTCAGACCTAATGTAAAGACCTTAATGTGAATTAAAATAAAAAATGTAAATTTCCCCATTGTGGGACTAATAAAGGATTATCTTATCTTATCTTCACTCTGCTGCCCTATTTCCTTTTCATACTGACAACAAAATTACTATTCAAATGTGAAAACTGGTGTTGGGAAATTACATGTTATAGAAAACAAAACTTTGACCTGTGTGCAGTTATATTAAATATAATTGGGTAAGCAGCAGAAATATAATGACACATTTTGTCATTGTTATCAGAGTGGACAATTCAAAGTTGAATCATCACTATCAACATCATAAAATGATAGAGTAATTAAAATAAAGGTTTTTAATCAGTCTATTTAGATTTCTATACAGGGCCATGTGCATATACCATGACTCTAACTACACTGAGTATTTATTACTGTCGAGTTTTGGCAAACTGCAGAGACCGCATCGCATTACGTTTGAGTGACTTACACTTGTTGTCCGTGTATAAACAGCGCCCTCCTCTGACCAGAGCAGGTAGCACACCATTTCCCACAATGCTACTGCCGCACCAGCCCGGAAGTAAGGCGTTTATTGACAATATGGCCGTTGAACTGGGCTTGGATTTGGAGAAAACTGTAATTTGACAGCGCTCACCGGGGCTGCGATAACCACCAGTTTCCACCCGAGGAGTGTCAGGAACAGATGCATTTGAATGAAGGGAGCCGCGAAGGCACGGGACGGTGTCAGTGAGCTGAGGAAACGTCCAGAGTGTGAAACCCGTCATGTCGTTTTTCAAGAGGAAAGGTGAGGAAGAAGCTCCCTCTGAAGGCTGCAACGTCAACGGCAGCTAGCAGCGCGGAGAGTCCGGCTGAGAAGAGAGTGCCCCCCGATAAGATGTAACTAATGTGGTCGAGACTGCGGCCGCGAGTAAATTAGCTAAGGACATGGTGGTGGTGTCTGTGGAAGCGTGTTTTCGTGCTGCCGCTGCTCACTGCAGTGACATGATTAGCTTAACGGTGGCCTCTCTATCCTCCCTGCCTTATCTAACATAATGTTAGCCCTCGCGGCAGTCTATCTATCACAGGGAACTGCCAGTGGTATACAAATTACACACATCAGTATGAATTTGCTTGCCTAAAAATATACGTATACCTGTTTAAATCTTCCAATGAGCACTGTTATCTGTGCTAGCCAACAGAAGTGTCCGAGCTGTGCTATGGCTGCTAGCTAAGATAGCTTCATCAGGTCGTTTTCATACAGCTCTACCGAGCAAGAAGTCTGAAGGAAGGTCAGAAATGCCCATCGTATTTGAATTAGACACATTAGTTGTCTAAAATAAAGTGTGCGTAGTCCTTATTAAGAAACGTTGACCAGCTAGGGGTGTAGCTAACGTTAGTAACTTGGGTCAGCATCATCCAACACTCAGCAGAGGGACATGACTGATTTGGATCTGACTTTGAACAGTGTTAGCCATCAACAGTAACATGACCTGGCATTGTTTCAGGCTACATCTTCACAGTTTAGGCCAACAAATAAAAGAATGGTCACTGCATGACCAAAGAATAAATGGAAAATTGTTTATCAGCTTAATATCTGTTTTGTCCTTGCTTCTGTACTGAATTGCTAAAACTCAAGTGGGCTAGTGGTGCAAAGTATATACTGGTTATACTGTGATGCCCACTCATTTGCTGCTTTATCAGGTACTTCACTGATGCAGCTGTTGCAGGCTAATGTCTCAGCTGTGTTATAATGAATTATCACCTCTTTAAAACAAAACTGGACATTATAACCTTAATGAAGGCAGGATTTATTGTGGGCCTATTGTATTAGACTGCACAGCTTTCAGTTGGTAAAACGACAATGGAGTGTGTTCAAATAAGCACTACATTTACCTACTACCCCACTGTATTCAGATAACAGGAGGCACTTTCACTGCTACAGTATATCTGATTGATAGAGAGTACACAGATATGAATGGATAGACTAGAGAGGCAGTGATTGGGAAATTGATTTCAGTTGAGTTCTGCTTGTGTGTCTTCAGGAAATCAGGCTGCACTTGTACATCTTGAACTGTGAGAGTAGTGGTTTTCCCTCCTAGGCTACAGTGGTCAAAGCAGCTGACACAGCAGGGCTCCAAAATGAGGAAATATTAGAGAGAGTGCTCTCATTATAATGCTCTGAGCTAGAATGACACACAGGACAAAGTGGAAGAGATTATGTTCCTTGGGATAGGCATGGTTTTCTGGTAATATATCCAAAATATTGTTTGTTGTTCATAACCATATCATCCTTTGCAGCTAGCAACCTGATGAATATTTATTTAGATTAGTAGCATCTGGTGTTATTTGTACCACGTTTCAGTTCAGTGCAGCAGAGGGTGTTGGAGCTTAGACTATTTAAAAGTCATAGCTCTTTTCTGTGACATACAGCCTTACCAGTGCCAACCGACTCAGACTCTTGGCTGACACATGTATTCACAAATTGCTCTGTCCAAAACGTGTTACTGAAAGAGCATCTTCTTCTTCATCTTTGGCCCAGACCTCTCAGTCTATTTTGTAATGTCAGTGCTTGAAATTGATACTTGGCCTGGCTGCTCTTTGCAGTGACAGCCTAATCTGAAGATATGAGCGGTGAGTCACTCTGATGATAGCTTGCCACTGAGCTTAGGAGTGGCATCAAATATTTGTAGCGTTGAATAATTTTGCATCAGGCCACATCATTTTAGCTCCTCCATTAAGTTCTGATACCATATACTCTTTGATTGACACCCAGTCTTAGAGGGCTTCAGGTGTAAGCTATCTGACTGTCATCTGGGACCCACCAGAGCTAATAGACCAAGGTCGCAAATCTTAGGAAGCACTCTTACTGCTGACGTCCAGTGTAAAAGCCCTCCTTTTCCTGCTTACTGTGTAATGAGCAGGAATGAGAGGGCTTTTCCATGTCAGAACACAATTTCCCTATTTATCTTCACCACTGCTTTTCTAGTATATCAGTTTCCTCACTACAGTATGTCATTATGTAAGCAGATAGCTTGTTTTAGTCTTTCCAGTGACACCACACCAGCACCTTTAACTCGCCCCTCAGTGAATCCCATCTATGTTTCTCACTCGTCTCACCCTGTATTGTGAATAAAAATGCTGCGTGCTTCTTCAGTTACAGCTTTGTTCTCATCTTTCTCCCCACAGCCAAAAGCAAAGAACCTGAGAAAGTTACAGATGCTAAAGTCAACAGAGGTCAGTTCATAATTACTTCTGTGAGGTTATGAAAGAGTTGTTGAACTGAAAATGCTTTGTTTTAAGGACTAATGACATGGCCGTACAAGGGTATTTAATATCAAATATTTTAATTATTATCAGTACATATTTGTTGACCTTTTGTGTGTGTCGTGGAACTGAGATTAGCCTTTTTAGCTGTTTGCTTAAGATGGCTCTCACTGTGTTTAATCACTGCTGGTTATATTGTCACAAGGACCCAAATTGTGACCTGTAGCGATTAAGTAAAACACATACAGCTCATAGTCAAACTAACACTGAGCCATCTGTTGTCTGTTGTCATACACCCTGAGGCCTCTGTACACTAACTGTAAGATCTTTCAAAAACCCTCGCTAAAAAGAGCTTTTCATGAAGTCACACTGATGTTTTACATTCAGCCCACTTTCATTGTACCTCATTGTACTCTTTTTTTTTTTTTTCCCCCCCTGCTCCCAGCTCCAGTCAGCCCTCACTCTCCATCGTTAGGACTGAGGAACCACCATGCCATCCAGGAAGCTGCGGGGCCCAGCCATGTGGCTATCAACGCCATCTCCGCCAACATGGACTCCTTCGCCCGCGGTCGCACCGCCATCCTCAAGAAACAGCCAAGCCACATGGAGGCTGCGCATTTTGGCGATCTTGGTACAGAGACTGCATTCCTGTTTTTGTGTACTGGTGTTGGTGATAACAGCCAAACATTTGACAATATGAATATGAGATAGATCTCATATTTGAATATTTGGAGAGTTTGGGTTATAGACAGAAAACCAGAATTTTAGGTTTCTTAATTAGTTGTAATTCAAATTATTGGACCGTTTTAGTTTCTGCCTGCGTCATAAGCTCCTTTTTAATCATATGGGAATAATTAGGTTTCTTGTAGTAATGTTCTCTAGCTACAGTATGACTCTTGTGTCACTAAAATGGCTTAAACTGTCTTGTGCAAGTGGCGAATACTTGCCCATTAATCCTGCGTGAGGCAATCATGTGACCTCATACATCAGTTTTGATGAGCACCCAAACATTCCAGAGCCTGTCTGGGTGAAGTTAGTCTTACAGTCTCCTAATGTGGTAACAGGGTGAAGAAGCAGCCCCTCCCTTTTATCAGAAGAGCTCTAAAATTAGATTGTGTGTATGAACGTTGGATGCCATTAAACATAGTGTGGCTGAAATGTTGAATGGCAGTAGTGACAGGAACTGTACGAGCAAGTTGGCTAGAGAATAGCAGGGGTGTGCCGGAGAGGAGGTGGAGGAACCTGTGCCGCAGCCCTGACAACAAAACCGTGCGCCAGTGATTTCTGGGCTGTGGTTTTAACACAAGAAAGAGAAAGGCAGGAAGTGATGGAGGGAGGAGGATTCAAGCAAGTGGGGGGTGGGGGCGGCGGAGGGGTTAGCATGTAGGCTGCAACAGCAGTTTAACCTAGAGCTGAGGCTGAAATCCATAATGGAGATATACAGAGTTAACAATAAATCTTTGCGGGTCAGTGGCCTGTAGCAAATGACTGGCAGTGAGGACCACAATGCTTGTATGATTTCCCCGAGGTCTTTTGATAGAGGTTTAAAGAGTACAGAGCAGATGTAGCACACACAGGGGTGGTGGCTCCGAATAGATATGCCAATGAAGCATGAGCCTTTTATGATTCAGACACAGATGTTGCATCAGTTGTTTTGATTGTAACAAGCTTTAAGGCAGCCTTGACTGTGTGATCTCAAGGAATGTGAAGAGGCTGATTGGTAAGCACCTCAACATGGTTGACACCTCTTGAACCACTATGTTGTTTTGAAAGAGCAAACACAACACTACGAAGCCTTGGCCCACGCTCAGTCTAACTACAGCCGATGTGCTCTGATTCATAATCCAGCAAGTGTCAGGTTTGTAGTCAGCGAGTGCGCTCCCTCGCTTATTTTGTTTTCTAGGAGGGTGTGTGTGTTTGTGCTCGCAGTCCCTCAGGATGGTGGATATTATTCAAACAGACAGTCTCTATTTGAGACATCGTAAAGTCAAATAATGTGGCATCCCAACAGGAATCTCATTTTTTCCCTTCAGC
Source organism: Lates calcarifer (assembly GCF_001640805.2). Classification (NCBI taxonomy): domain Eukaryota; kingdom Metazoa; phylum Chordata; class Actinopteri; family Centropomidae; genus Lates; species Lates calcarifer. Next base: position 9,072,036 of record NC_066852.1, read on the forward strand.
GTTCAGATGTAGCTGGAGTTTGAAGCACTGCAGTCAGAGCTGACCACTTCATACACGCATGAATGGCAGGATGGACAGAACACATAGATGCTGTTGACGTATGATTCTGAAAAGTTTGTCTGGGTTAAATCATCTGTGAAATTGCATAGTCCAAGGCCACCTTTAGACAGACGGAGAGCTTGAAATTCACAAGACTTCAAAACAAATATCCAGGAGTTTGAATTCAGCTCACGTCAGCTTTCAGTCTGGACCAAATTTTCAGCTGAAATGAGAGAGCTGAACTCAGAAAATCCGCTTTTTATCTATAATTTTTTGTTCCAGCTCCCATAAATATACTGCACATTTTATCTTTCGCCTAGTTTGAAAGTTGAAAGCTGTAAATAGTAGAAAGTGTATGCTCAGTGTTTCACAAAGATATATTTCAGTGTGAAGAGCAGGCATCTTTCTAAAGTTTGTCAGTAACAATGTAAGATCTGCTAAAAAATACATCAAATATATGAAATCCAAGTTAAAGCTTTTACTCATAGCTTTAGTTTTATAATTAATTAAGTCTTTTAAATTGAGATATTTAGAATGTGATATATTACTAGAAATACACTGTTTATACTGTTGTATTTTGAGTGAGGAGTTTAACTAGAATGCAAATCATATGTACCACAAAAGACATGCTCTTGAAGTCTACAGTATTTATTTCTAAAACCCATATGTTCATCTGTTAAGTTGATTGATCAATTGCATGTGCATTTGTATGTTCCAGGTCATTCCAGTGTGAACTATCAGCCCCAGGAGACCCGCTCTCGACTATCCAAGACTGTGGACCAGGTCCTCCGGGACAATGTGGCGATGCCCCACTACATGCATTTCATGGAACTTCAAGGTGCCGACCACCTGGTCCGGTTCTGGCTTGAGGCGGAGAGTTTCCGCTCTACCAGCTGGTCGAGAATCAGAGCGCACAGTCTAAATTCTGTCAAACACAGCTCCCTGGCTGAGCCCGTCCCTGCCTTCCCAGATGGCTCAGAGCTCCTAGAGAATGCCTCACACACACCCCATGTCCTCTCCCGGGACAGTAGCATTGAAGGTCCTACGGTGTCGTTGGAGCGGCGGAACTCCTCCAGCACAGAAGCAGGGCTGAGACCAGGCACGCCTAGAGCAGAAACCCCCAGCAGGCAGGCACCCTCCAGGACAGGGACTCCCTACAAGGGGCAGTCAAACAGCACCCTGCGAGAGCTCTCGGACAAACTCATGAAAAGTGAGTCAGTTTTAAACAACTATATATTTGAACAATTACCCTAAATTTATTCAGGATATTTTGAATTTAGAAAGTGAATTTTCATTATGCTGGTGGTCAACACATCTCATTTAATATACAGGAGAACAGATTAAGTGAATAGATTATGACGCGTGTGACTTAACTCTCACTCAAGCTTCCACTGAAGAGACAAAAGTAATGGTAGACAAAAACATTAGATCTGTTTGGAGCAGTGAGGAGACACATTACCAAACTAATACATGAAACAAATATAAATGTCATATTTCCATCATATTTTAAACGTGATTTTTGTGTGTTTGGTGCTCTTTTAATTGTGGCGTCCTGTTTCGCCCTCTTCTGCAGTAGTTTAGTGGACTGGAGATTTAGCACCACCAAGTGTTAATCTGAATGCATCAAACTCCAATATTTGCATAACAATAGATGGACATGCACATTAATTTACAATTTCTTTTGACAGTTCTAGAAATTTTGTTAAAATATATTCTACATTTGGAATTTGGTTACTGTCTGAGGATGGTGGAAAGGAACTTTTTTGCCCACCTTTTTCTCTCTCTCTCTTAAGTATCTGTTCCTTGTTTCCTGTATGCCAAATATATCTCTCACCAGGGACCTGAAATTTTTTGGTTTATTCAAGTTGCACAGTGCCAACCCAGCCTGATGCCACAGAATCTCTGTTACAGCCCAATTTTGTGGTTAGGAGTTGTCTTTTGCAGCAAGTCCACATTTCTCAAGCTTACTGTCAATAGAAACACAAATAGGGAAGTTCATATTAAAAAGACTGTAACTGAAAATAACTACCTTTTTTTTCTAGCTCAGTCTGCTGAGGCGTCATATTTACTTCAGCTGAATTTTAGAAGTTATTTATGCAGAAAACAAGGCCTGTGGTTTCTGTTCCACATCGTTTACATTGAGGGTATCTCTGTGAGGCCAGAAGGGACAGAAAAAAAGATCTTTTAAGATATACACGGGGAAGAAGCATCATCTTCACATCATCATCATTGCATCATCTTAACAATCTTGTAGCATCACTGGATGATCACCTATTTGCATGTGTGTGTTCCAGGTATAGAGAAAGATGCAGTTACCATCTTCACAAAGTACATCTCTCCAGACGCTGTAAGGCCCATCCCCATCACAGAACAGATCAGAAACGACATAGTTGGTAAGATACAGATGCTGCCAGTAGGAATTTACTGTATTTTAAAGAAATCAAACACTTGATCGCCCATCTTAAATGTTATCCTGTTGTACAGTAATATTCCTGTTCCTCCTCTGTGTAGCTAAGATATGTGGAGAGGATGGCATGGTGGATCCAAACTGCTTTGTCATTGCACAGTCGGTGGTTTTCACCATCTTGGAGCAGCAGTGAGTTTCTGTCTATTCATTTTCTACAGAAGTTAATACTCACATGGCGAGGTTTCCCCATTGCTGTGTCTTGACATAAAGATTAACATGTAACTGGTGTCCTTTTTGTCAATTTACCGCCTTGACATCACTAGCAGCTGTATTCATCTTCCACTTGCCCTTTCATTTCCAGGCACTTTAGCGGATTCCTGCGGAGCCATCATTTCTGTAAATACCAGATTGAAGTGTTGACTAGTGGCTCCGTGTTCCTGGCTGACATCTTGTTCTGTGAGTCAGCGCTCTTCTACTTCTCTGAGGTGAGTGGACTCAGTGGTTCACAGAACATTATTTATTTGTGATGGCTCATCACAAACACGTTTCTACACTGATTCTATTCAACTGTCCTCTCTTGCTGCTGCCACAAAAGTTCAGTTTCTTATGTTTATTGATTAGAGGGAACTTCTTTTGTCACAGCAGCAGTAAACTGAGTACATATAACAAAACACAAAAACCCTGTGAATGCCCCCTTTATAGTCTCCTAACCTACTGATTTGATAATTAACACCAAGTCCAATTTATCATGAAACAAGGATTGTTGCAAAGACACACATGGACTGTCAGTTTATCATGTGCTCTTTATCTAATTCCCTGCAGTACATGGAAAAGGAGGAGGCGATGAATGTACTACAGTTCTGGCTGGCAGCAGACAACTTCCAGAACCAGCTAGCAGCTAAAAAGGGCCAGTATGACGGCCAGGAAGCTCAAAATGATGCCATGATCCTCTATGACAAGTAGGTGTTCTGTCTGCTGATTTTAGTTAGGCTACAGAGTGGGTTTGATTTGACACTTGGAAGTAGTCACTATGATAAAATCATTATGTCTATTAAGTCTCAGGATATATTTTTTTCCTTTAAAAAGTATAATACTACTTGTCCTGTATCAGATGTCATTTTCTTTGGTCAAAAGGTTGCTCTCCCATTTCACTAGGCCCTGTGGCCTAGCCTTTACTAGTGATTTTTTGTGTCAAATTTTTAATTCCACTCCAGTGTTTCAGTTAACCCATAAACTTCAGTTTATGGGTTAACTGAATAGTATCAGATCAAAAACTGTCAACAGCCTGACTAGTAATGATTCCTACAGGATCCTGACATGGACAAAAGAGCTTACAATTAAGTGACATAACAGATCTATTGAAGGAGTTTTTACCACAATAAATACATGATTATAAATGCATTTTAACTGCATCAAGATTCTTTTATTCATGATTCCTGATATTGGGGTGCTTTAACACAGTTTATCCATTGCTTCAGCTTAGACTGACACAAGGTGACTTTGTGATAATTAGAAGTAGAAACTATATCCTCTGTTGTCTTTTATGAGAAAAATAGTCCACACTGTTAATTATCACCTATGATCAGATACATACATCAGACACTCTCCTTTGTTTTGGCAACAGAAACAGTTTTGCACCACTTTAAACTTTATAATTACATTCATAATGGGTTGTTCAGACAAACTAAGCAACATATATATACATAACACATACTGTATATACGTTAACAATCCCCATACTTCTTTGTATCCTTAGCCTTACTTTAATATGGACATAATTTCTAATGTTTCCACATCTTATTATTCTATTCCACTAATGTGATTATAATGTATGCATTTTACTTAGTATGCTGTTGCTATGGCTGAATATTATGTACGTTCTTGGGTCAGATGATGTTACTGTTGTAATAAATTGGGGACGGCTGTGGCACAGGAGGTAGTACCAGTTTACCATAAACACCTGTTTCACATAAGCATGTCTGTACCTGGACTGTAAACCCTGAGGTACTTAAGCTAGTTGACCAGCTTCATTTATAGGTTATTTAGGTCAATCAGTGTTGTGGCTAAGTGAAGCTAAGTAACCCAAAGAGAGTCAGAGTTAAGTCGAACTTGTTTGTTATTTTGTGTGTATCAGTAATAATGATAAATAGACAAGTGTGCACCAACAGGCCCTATTAAACGGTGAGTGATATTCTATTAAACTAGGTGCACTCTTGACTGTGTGTGCGCACAGAAAATTGTGATTGCAGTGATAAAGAAATCCTTTTTTCCAACAAAGGGGGCTTTTTTTGACCTATATAATGGGTTACATCTTGTAGTCCATTCATCTTTTATTGGAGGATTTGTCTGCAATCAGTAAGAAATCCTTTGAAAGTTTTGTATTAGTCTAGCTCACCCTGTGGTAGCCTGAGCAGATGGTAGGTTTCAGTTACGTGAGGCTGAGGAGATAAAAGACCAATCACTAGTTTATAGTAAGAGAGAGTTGGTGGCAAGACTGCATATAATGGCTATTTTTCACCTCTTCCATCCATTTTAAGTTATCGTTTTTGCAATCCCTGGGGTTTAGTTGTTGCCCTTGTTATTTGGTTTTTGCACACACACACTTGTGTCTACCGACCTGCTTCTTCAACATCCCAGTTTAAAGTTTTCCAGTGTCCCAAACAACATCCTCTGTTCTTAATATGGGGCGACAGTATTATGGCTTCATTGTGTTGCATTTTGGGCAGTAATTAAAATCTTAATATAGGTGCCCTCTTCAGAATTCAGTTGTTCATTGCTCTGTTTCCTCTCCAGGTATTTCTCACTCCAAGCTACCAACCCTCTGGGCTTCGGCGACTCTGTGCGGATGGAGATAGAGTCGAATATCTGCCGAGAGGGAGGGCCTCTCCCTGACTGTTTCACCACTCCACTCCGACAGGCCTGGACAACTATGGAGAAGGTCAGATTCTTTGATGGCCATCCACCAAAGGATTTTAATAGTGTCTGTGTGACTCTTCTTTTGCTCTTTTATTATATAAGGAAATAGGGGATGTTCAGCTATGTTTTCTTGAGTTTAATAGGATCTACCTAAAGGTTTTGTGTTGTAAGTCACTGACAAATTGTCTTATTACACCACTGACAAATGCAGCTGCCTAATGATAATGAAATAAAAGCTCAACACTGTTGTTAGCACGTAAAGGTCAGTAGCAAACCTTTGTAACTTGTGCCCAGAAATATATCAGGCAGCTCATTATTTTCTAACAGAGTTCACCTTGTTTTGCATTTGTTCAGGTCTACATGCCAGGCTTCCTGTCCAGCAACCTTTACTACAAATACCTGAGTGACCTCATCAACTCTGTGCGGGCGGATGAATTTGTGAATGTCAGCACGCCAGGTCAGAGCGGGCCCGCAGACAATGACCGCTCCGGTTCAAATGCCAGCGAGGGCTCGCAGACCCAGGTGACCTCCCAGGTTTAACCCACATCTTCAGCCCCTGTGTAGATGCTCCCCTGTCTGCTGACATTTAGACCTGTTCTGCCTCATTACATGAATAATGAAGATATTTTTGTTAATGCCAAAGGGTCATGATCATTCCTGTCATTTAGTTGTCTTCATACAAAAAAAGAAACAGTTTCCTGTAATGTTGCTAAACATAAGGTTCATGGTGTCTTCACTACAGCAAGGTGCCAAAAAGGCAGTGATCAAGATCCTGAAAAACTTCGATGAGGCGATCACGGTGGACGTCGCCAGCCTGGACCCTGAGTCCTTGTATCAGCGGCCGTATGCTGGGTGAGTTTTGTGTGTGATGCTCCTTTAGTGTCAAATAGGTGAATACAGATGATCAGATAAATGGAGATCAGTAATATGCTGTACACAGATGTTCTCTTGTGATTTGGGCTCATGTAATAGTGAAATGAATGAGAATCAGTGGCTGCCTGAAAGGCCAGAAATCAATCTTAAACATTTGATTTGCTTTTAAAAATTGGTCAGCTGTAAAGAGAAAATGTGTGATTCGTTGCTGATTGGTTAAAATGATACATACCCACCAGTTTGTGTTTCTGTATTTTAAATCACCGCCTAAAATGTACATTTCCTAGACTTGCTGTCATCTAGTTTATCTTTTTTATTTCCCTCAGATTTCCTAGTTGTCTTTTGTGTTTCTCTCTTTTTATGTTGCTTTGATTGCTCACATTGCTGTTTGGATCCTGTGTTTGTATCAGTTTTGTTTTTATTGACTCAGTTGTAAAGTGTTTTATGAGTGGAAAATTGTACAAAAATAATTCAAGAGAACCATCTTATTAATAGACAAAGCTGTGGTCCTTTTTTTCCCCCTCCATTGAAATTGTAGTCACTGAATAGATACACACTATCAGCTTTTAAATGCTGCCTGTGTGCCCGAGGCCCAGTTTTGTCCCGTTTGCTCTGTCAGCTGTCTTCATCCGTCTCTTCTCTTCTTGTCCGCTCAGAAAAATGACGTTTGGGAAGGTGAATGAGCTGGGCCAGTTTATCAGGGAGGCAGAGCCAGAGCCGGATGTGAAGAAGTCTAAAGGCATGATACACTCAGACTCGTCCCTCTCTCTCTCTTCTACCTCCATCTGTCTCATTATTCTCTTTGTATCTTTGCCCTCACTCTGTCACATTTTATCTCATTCCTCCTTGCAGTGAAAAATGTCCACTGTGTGCCCATGAATATAAACCTCCTCTGATGGCTGCTTCCATTCTCCTTACAGCTCATAGTCCCCTGAAATATTTAAGAACATTTGGTTTGGAAGAAAATAAATTGCCTCCACTATTGGTCTAGAGTCAAGTACCAGACATTTTGGCTAAAGAATAACTTGTCAAAATGTTTGCTCTCATTTAAAATGGTTAACTGCCTACTGATAAAGTATAATTCAAATCTCAACAGCAGCTGTCTAACAAAGCATTTAATACCTGATTATGTCAGAATGAACTCTGCTTGATGTAATTTTGAGAGCACTTTTTCAGAGCAAGTCACGTTAGCTTGTTGCAATGAATTTGTTCAGTTAAAGCAACAAATGACACTAAAATATGAGATTTCTGCTATCTGACGTCTGTCTCCCCTCTCCTCTCATTTAGGCTCCATGTTTTCTCAAGCCATGAAGAAATGGGTCCAGGGAAACTCGGATGAGGTGAGGCGGCAAAATATGAAATAATCATAAATGATTCAGTGGACTGAGGCACATAGCAAAGCTCTCAACAGCATGTATTTAAATTCACTTTGTGACATCACCCCACGGCATATGATTTATTAAAGAATATAAATAAAGTCTGTGGTGAATTAAAGTTATTGATTGTGCTGTGACTCAAGGCCCAGGAGGAGATGGCATGGCAGATCGCCAAGATGATTGTCAACGACGTCGTCCACCAGTCAAACCACGACAGCCCCGGCAAGGCCACCAAGGTACAAAACCTCGCTCAGTATTCTGGCTCCTGTGCGGTGATGTGTGGAATGACTGCAATTCCTCTCTAAGTGTTTTCTTTTGTCTGTCTACAGTTATGACCCTGCCGAGGAACCAGAGGACCGTCACTCCCTGCGGACGCTGGCTGAGCCGGCGACAAACTGCACACACAGGCTCACCCCGCAACAAACTGCATTACTCTGAGAACGAACAAGGCTTTTTACCACCTCCCCAACCACCATGTGTCTGTGTCTGTGTGTGTGTGTGTGTGTGTGTGTGTGTGTGTGTGTGTGTGTGTGTGTGTGTGTGTGTGTGTGGGGCTGGCTGGCTGTGAGCTTGGACGAGTGATTGTTCACGCATGGGCTAGTGGCAAACTTGAAGTACATCATTGTTCCAATCTTCCAACTCCATAACACTATAAAGGTACACGTGTAGTCGCCAAAAGCAAGGTGCTTGCGTCAGACTGGAGGAAGTCTCTCCTGAGGAAGGAAACATTCACCGTGACGCTGGAAGAAAGCAGCTTCTCAGGCAGGACTGACGCTGTGTTGCTGTAGCCATAGTGTTTGTACAATGTCTTATCTTGGACCTATGGAGGACGTGACAAAAGACTGAATCCCCCTCACTCCTTCATGACACACCTCCCCACACCTTTTATAACCATTCCTTGTTTTTAGATGAAATTCTCTTTTAAGGGTCGGTTACTTAAGGATTGAGCAGATGAAAATCATTGGTTTGGAGCGTTGTACAGTTTTTGCATACGCTTCCCTCAGCCTGCCTGGAGTAGTTTTGTCTGCCGCTCCCCTCACCTGAGCTGTCCTACATTGGCTGTTAACTGTATGTACTGTAGAACGTCTGGAAATGTGACAATGAATGAGGTTCTCACTCAGTTCTGGGACTGGCTGACTTCCTGTGTGAACCTCCTGGCACCTTCACAGAGTGTAGAAGAAGAAATACTCCCTATTGAACTATGAATTTAAGTGCTCCAGTTGTGTTGGAAAACTCCAAACTCCATGTCCTAAATGTTTATATATATATATATATATATATATATATATATATATATATATATATATACACACACACACACACACACACATTATATATCTATAATGTAGATTTCTGGTTTACCCCATATATTAATGTTAGTCCTTTTTTATGGTGACCGCTGTTTTTTTTTTTTAATGCATCACTGAAACAAGTGTCAGTGGTAACTGGACTGTTCAACTGGAAAGTGTGCTCAGTGAATTAAACTACTTTTTAAATTTCTGTTGAGCCTTACTTACCATGATGTGGAAAAGAACCAGAAAAGACTCTTGGTACTATGTACCACTAATGTTTTCTGACATGTACGTGTACTTAATCTATAATATATTTAAATTGTGTTTGATTTAAATACATATATTATGAAATGTTTTGTCTGTTCTCATTTTTCATTGAGGTGTTTGAGCTGAAGTATTGGTATATTATTGTGGTGTCAGGCCATCGCAGGCTGTGGTCATTTTGATATAGGAAATGTATGATGTTTACAGGCAGATGTTTTTCAAAATAATATTGTAGTTAAATGCGGGGAACGTGACAAGCCCAGTGCCAACAGCTTTAGGAGGGACTATTATCACCTCTGACCATGTGGGGGCAATGTTGACTATATTGCGCTATTAGGGTAAAACAGAAAAAGGACACTGATGACAGTACGTTATTTCTGACATAATAAGTTTGTGTCGTTTTTCTATGAGCTAGGCTACTCTGGCCTCTCATACCAGGTCTACAGATCCAGAAAAATCCACAAATTGTAAAATACACCCCATCTCAAAGGGCTCTAAAATCACCTTGGGTACAGTACAATATACTGTGGCTTTATAAAGCATTTGAACTGTTAAAGTCTCATCTCGCTGTTTGTGATTAACACAGTCGTGTTGTTCGATATCTGCTTTATAAGTAGCCCAGCATTTCTTTAAATAACAGCATATGAATTACACTTCAAATACAGTTGTGTGTATTTTAAAGAGACAATTATCCCTTCCCCTAAAGCTAATTAGTGTTAAATATCAGACACAGCAATTAGCTAAATGCCAACATGCTATTTCACGGCGTATTACTACGTGCCGATTGAAGTTCCGCGAGCTTATTGTGGTTTCCAGATCGAGGCTACCTCCACGTGCAGAGGCAACGCCCACCTCAATACAAACTAGTCCCCATGTTGAGCTCTGATTGGCTGAGATGCTGTCACAGTGACTCACACAGACCTGTATCTCTGCGCAGCAATTAATACACGAATGACCACTTTTACTGTACATGTCGATGCTCAGGAGTATTTCTGTTTTGCGGAGAATAACATTTCACTGAGATTAAAAAAAAAGGTTAAATTAATAATCTCATACATTGTTTTTATTACAATGGTGTGTCTCGTTGTCTTCGTGAGAAGTAGTGCACACAACGTGCATTAACAAAGTGCAAGGTGCATGGACAGGTACCCGCGGTCAGACGCCTGCTGTCAAACCAAAAAGAGGCAACATGCAAAACACCGGAAAAGAGCGTTTTATCCTTCAGAATAAAAGTGTAATTAAACAAGAGACGTCACAATGGTCACAAGCCTCTGATAGAAACAGGTTTTTAAACCTACAAATTCTAACTATTCCCCATATTCTCCTCACTCATCTGGTTTCAACACATTGAGAGCTGCCCACCTGGACACAGTTTGCATCCACTTTACAGAGACAGATGGTGCTGATAGATGTAACACAGACATGCATCACACTGCATTATTTAAAAAAAAAACTAAACAAAAACAAACAAAAAAACATATTCAGTTCAGGTTATTTTGTTGTTGTTTATTATTTTGTATTTATGTCGAGAGACTTTTATACAACTGTTTTCACTTGGAGTTCATTGAGACTGAGAAGTACTCATCACGGCGGTAAACTGACATACTGTTCAAAAGTGCCTGCGAAGTTGTAATCGTTTAGATTTACACCTTGTTTTACTGCGACGGCTACACTTTGACTGCTGCCTCATCTCTCGCTACGCCGCTTTTTCGTGATTTTACTTTGAAAATCACACCCGGAAGTACTAATGTCAACCTTTTTCAGCTTGACGTTGTCCAGACGCACTCTGTCTGAAACACAAAGTGCGCTGCTGTCCGTGTTGAGGCAGCGCAAGTGCCTTGAGAGGAGCAGAGCAGAGCGGCGGATCCAGGACCTGTTTGTGTCTCTGCTTGTGTCTCTACACTGAACTGCTCCTCCAGCCGCGCTGCTCTGACAACTGCGCATCCAGTTTTGGGTGTGACAAACATCTTGTGTGTCAGATTTGGGCATTTCTCCAGCCTGAGTAGGAGACGCGGATGACTTCACTTTATTGTATCGCCATCACTCCTCTTTGCTGATGTGTTTCGGATGTTTCCTTAGAGGTTTTGTTTTTCCGGGACCAGATGTTTGTGGGGACACACTCCACTCACACTGCTGCCGCCGCGGATGCTCACTGATTTTATTTTGTGCTGATGTAGCGCCGGGGCAGGGACTGAAGTTGAAAGTCTCGCTCTTGAAGGTGTGAGCTCCAAATGCATTCGCTCCTGGGCCGGGAGAAGAAAGAAGAAGAAGCCGGGTTTGGGATCGATCTGGGTCTGTCTCCGGGCTTTTTGCCCCACGCTGCCACCATGTTCAGCTGTGTGGGCTGCTTCTGGGTGCTTCTCTCCTCCGCTCTGGTCGCCGTCTGCAGTTTCAGCTTCATATCTCCTGCCTGGATTGTTAAGGACCAGCTGAGGAACAACCAGCACCACCAGCACCACCAGCACCACCACCACAACAAGGACTCTGTGAGCTTCGGCTTGCTGTGGCACTGCTCGGAGTCTCTGGATCACATGTACCGCTGCTACACCTTCGGGGGACTAGGGAAATTCGCAGAAATCCCCTCCAGCTCCTGGCAGGTACTTCACCTTACACACCCATGTCTGTCACATGTGGATAGATGAGAGCATGTGGTCCATCCAGAGGGCAGGGCACATCATGGCATTCAGGATCGCGTGTTTTTACAGCAAAAATGAGCAAATTGTCCAGTCATATTCAAGTCTTATTATACCTGATTAAAAAGATAACACTTGATCCTAGACATTTAATCAAACAAGTGGATTTGCATCACTAACAAGTCCTGCATCAGATTAAAAAAAAACAAAAACTTATTACATGACTTATAATGTAAATTTCACAATATTTGCTCATCTATCAGCCATCATAGCTTATATATCAGTTCATTGTATTCCTCAGATTTTCTCAGAACTTCTTGTGGCAGGTGACAAAAGCTGGAGTGACTCAGTTCAGGGTTCACTGTCACCACATGATACAACTCTGCAGTTAGGCACATACATGCTGCACACACCATATGTGTCGCAGTAAACTGAATGTTGCCCATAAGATAATTACCCTGTCCCTGACGCCCCTCCCTCTGTCAGTTTTCCTGAAAACACAGTTGAGATGATGCAAAAGAAATGATTCATTGATTTGGGGGAGTGGGGGGGGGGGGTGTGTGTATCATACAGAGAGGCATCTGCAGCACAGCACGCCTGACACACATCAAAGCTGTGAAGGTGGCACCGGGTTGGCAGGTTGCTTCACCGTTCAGGGGCAACTTCTACCAGCAGGGATTTTCAATTTCGTCTCTGTTCATCAGATTGAAAATGGTTAGTGAACGTGCAAGCCCCCGCCCCACCCCACACACACACACACCCCATCACAGGAAGCAGCTGTGTGTTTATATCCACATCCCCTAGGAATGGGATTTTTTTAGGGTGAACATCTGATCATCACATCAGCATTGTTGGGCTAATATTGATCTGTTTCTTTATCACTTGGAGAAAAAGTTTGGAAATTCGTCTTTGGCATCAAATCAGATTGTTACTGAGAACTGAGGCTATAAAAGTCTATAAGCAACAACTGGCTTTGGTAGACATCTTGTATCTGGGACGCTTACTATTCATGCAAGTTGTGGGATAATTGAATTCCTAACTACAGGCAGACTGTTTGGACCCCCCAGCCTCGCGCCTCCCTGTAAAAATCTTAGAGGACAAAAAACCTGCTACACTATACCAGCCACCTCTGGAGTTATGATTTATGTATGAAGGGGAATTAGCATTTGAAAGGGAGATATTAATAAGTGGCTGCTTGGTTGTGTGATTGTAGCACTAGTATCTGCAAAGAAAGAAGAATGCAGCGGCTGGGTTTGTTTTCACAGGGAAGCACAGGTGTTGCAGAAACAGATTGAGCAACGAGCAAACACGGAGCAGATTGAGATCTCTGTTCTGTTTCATCTCATTGAGATTCAAACATTAACCACTGCGTGTCCTTGGTACACTGTGTTTAAGGCTCATTTGGCTAAAATCAGGAGTCATTTTGCCAGTTAGCCAGTTGTCAGGGAGTTAATTAGTGGGTCTTCCAGTGTGAGTGTGTGTTTGTGTGTTAGGGAGTGTGTGTGTGTGTGTGTGTGTGAGGCTGATGGAGCTGCATTTGTGCGCAGAGCTACACGTGTTATTACGGTGGTGAACCCAAGCGCACGATCCTGCTCCCACAGCCATTAATAAAAGGTGAAGGGGCCATTAAGTTTTCATCAGAGCCACTTTATTACTCCACCACTCCTCACTGATGTGCACATCGTTTTGCTGATGCCTTCTGTTTTTTCTTTTATTTTTTCCAACAACCTGCACACAAACACAAACCTGTGCAGAACAAACATTATGTGCTTAGGCAACAATATTACTTGCTGTAGTATACACACACGGACACACGTCTCAGCAGCCATTAGTCCCACTCTGGGCTGGTGGTAGGAGAACTATCACTGTTCACCAAGCTCTGTTGTCTCCATCAGAGTGGAGGAGTGTACTCTTGGCTCACTGTGAAAGATCAAACTGAGCCTTGCGGATGCTGAGTGAGTGAACCAGAGGAGGACAGGACAGGACAGGGGAGGAGGATACAGAGGAGGAGAGGGAGGAGGAGGAGGAGGCTCCCAGAGAGGCTGGCCTACTTGTGCTGTAGTTTCTCTGGGCTTTTCTGTTGTTGCTCCATGTTGTCAAAAGCTTTTGCTTGGACTGTGCTGCTTTCCAGGGCTGCTAGTGCTCTGGATCCCAGTGCTGTGAGCCATCGCCCAGGCTGGCAGGGCCTCCATTTACACACACACACACACACACACACACACACACACACACACACACACACACACACACACAGACAAACCCCTGGAAGATGTTACAGTGGGTGGCAAACAAACATGGGCTTATGCTGCATTGATGTTAAATTGGAAGGATGGTCAAGATGGAAAAGATGCCAGTGTTTATGGTGCATCCAATCATCTACGTCATCAAGATCGATGTGTAATTGCTGAGTTGGTCATGTGAGGTTTAATAATACTGTCTGTACAACACATTACTGCAGGTTTTCCTACCTCCCTTTTTTCTATTTCCATTTATATCACTAGCATGTATTTATTTATTCTTTCTTTGTTTTCTTCCAACAGTGTGTCAGTAGGTGAAGGGCGGTGAATCTGTTACTGTCGAAATGCTCATTGCTGTATTATTTGTTCTTCCTGGGCTGCTGAATGACACTTTTTGTGTCTATTTATTTGATGTAGGATAAAAAACAAAGTGGTAATCTGCCATCAGTTTTTACATACTTGTACTTTTCTTGAATAACTTTATTTTTTGCTACTTTATACTTCTACTTCACTACATTTCAGAGGAAAATATTGCACTTTATATTTCACTACATTTATTTGACAGCTTCAGCTACTATTTAATTTGCAGATTCAGAGTAGTAATTCAAAATATAATCAACAAATAAGTGATATTATGTCAGACAATATGCCATCAGTATATAATGCAGCTTTACCAATATTAAAATGAAGCTTACATATTGATGCACCAGTAACTATAATCCAATTCATGTCTATGAATGTAATATATATTATTCTGAAATGGGCCATTCTGCATAATGAGTACTTTTACCTTTGCTATATTATGTTCCTTTTTGAATGTAGGACTTTTACATGTAATGTAAAAGTGTAATGTAGTATTTCTGTGCTGTGTTTTTTACTAAAGTAAAACATCAGAGTTATAGAAGTAGAATAAAGATCAGAAATAAATTGTCCAAAAAGAAAAACAAAACACAACTGTGATTGATTATATAACACTATATCCATTAACTTTGCATTTAATTACTTTGAGCAATAGACTTTCCAGGGACTTTCATATTACTAAGCACCAAGTCAGACATATATGAACTTTCAGAAAGAAATCAGTCATAATCGTGACTTGGATGTTGACGTGAACTCCAATTTACAAATTACTGTCACTATAACTCAGCGTTTTCTGTGATCCATAAAGCTCAATGCGGTGTGGCACCACCCACCACACATTAAGCTTATTGCAATAGGAAAGCTATTGAAAACAGCCTCTTCTACATCGTGGTTTTCCACATAAATAATTCCTTGTGTTACTTCTGCCTGTTTCTGCTGCGTTGTGTGATTTTCTATCCAAGCAGTTGTAGTGGTTAGAGTGTGTGAGCATGTCAGTGTACACATGAGCGTGTGTGCAGAAGTCAGTGGAAGTGTGAAGGCGTGTGCGCTGCAGCAGCCGTTGCCAGGTTGGACGTGTCAGTGGAGGAGGTGTTCAGTGAGCTGCTGCTAGGTAAAGTGTGAAGGAGGAGGAGGAGGAGGAGGGCGCCTGCCAGAAAACATTTTCACCTTAACTTGTTAACAGCTCATGTGTTTCCAGCTGCTTCACAGCACTAAACACTGGAGCTGGATTAGCTTGGCCTGTGTAGTAAGCAGCCAACAACTCAGACTCATGCAAACTCTGTGTATGTACACGGGAGGTGGTGTGTGTGGGTGCTCTTTGATTGTGCTCTGTGTGTTTTCCTGCCTCTGTGCTGGTGTGTGTGCTCGTGCTGATCGCTGAACGTCAAGGTCGTCTTGTAGCCTAAAAGAGCTGTGGCCGAGCTCCAGGAACACTGATTGGAAAACGTCTGAGTTCGTCCTCATCTTTTGTTTGTCTGTGCAGAAAATGGCAGCGCGTCAAGGAGGAGATTCTGGTGCTGTGATTGGCTTCTGCTGAAATCCTCTGACACATGAGACAAAACAATCGGCCCATGTTCACTTCACCGCAAGCCAAGAAGATGAATTGTAGACGTTACTGGAGATGTTTCACCATGCCTAATTACCAGCTACACGTGAAGCACACTTACTGGTGCATAAACCCTGCTAGATACTCTAAATGTCATTTCACCACTCACTGAGCCAGAACTAGTTTTAACTAAGTAGATAACTCATTTAATGAAATTCACTTACCATTCCTTTGTCTGGCAGCGACTCAGCTTTTGTCTTTGCCCTCCTTTGTTAATGTCAACATGCAGACAAGCTCATACACTGTGAAAAAGAGGTTAACGGGAAATGCTACTGTCGTATTTTCACTGTATCTTTTGTGCGAGGCGAGGATGTTACTTTACATAAACAGCACCTGTCGAAGCATATTCACTGCTTGTGCTGATTTGTCTGTAGTGTAGAGCAAAACTAAAACCAATCAAGGCTTCAGTTTAGCAGCAAAAAAAACTAAAACCAAATTTAGCAGGAAATAGACGTTAAAAACTACATCAAGTAAAGGTTGTTTTTAACTTTAAAAGTTGCTTTTATAAGAGAAAAATTGTAACTATTTTACCTTTACTGGTTTTATATTAATGTAATAGCTTTTAGTGCACTTCTACTTTGTGTTTTAAGGTGTGTAATTTCACTTTTACTGAAGTAGATTTGTACTGAAGTTCAGTTCAGTTGGCAACATGCACTTTACAGAATGAAATGAGCATCGGAAAGCGTGGAGCCCTTTCCAGCGAACAACCAACCAGTAAAGAACAAAACACTAATGTGAGTTTGTTCACTTCATTGTCATTTCCAATTATTCCAGCTCAGGGGGTGTTTGAACATTATTAGAGGGAGAGGGGGTCAGAATGGGGGGGGGGGGCAGTAATTTTTTCTTTTGGCTGAAGGTAGTCTGACTTTTTTAGGCAATCAACAGAGGGTCTTTTATTTCTCCATGTCCTAATTTCTTTTTATTTCAACCTTCCTTTCCAATTTACTTGTATCAAAAAAACAGCTCTCTCTCATGCCGCATTTCATGAAGGTACAATTTGCCGTATTCAGAGCACAACAGTTCTGTCTCTGACGATCAAACGTGTTTTAGCAATTTAATGCTATTATTTTGATGTACTGTGTTGCAGTGTATTTTTTCTCAGTGCAGAGTAAGGTTCAGAGAAAACATTAATAACTCCGGGGAGGGCCTTGTCTTTCTCTAACAAAGTGAAAGATAAAGTTTAGCCTACACTAACTGCCCTAATCATTTTCGTACCGGTCCTTAAAACAGTCTAGTTTGAAGTCATAAAGATCACATCCAACCAAGCATCTAAATAACATTTACTTTGAGCTTTTATATATTTTTAACCAGATAATTTAAAAATATTAGCACATTTTGTCCGCATTTTATGGAGAGTGATTTAGTCTAAGGAGACATTTGCCACCTCAGAATATGCTCCCATTCAATATATTGTCTGACTTCAAATAGACGCCGTTAAGACGATCAATCGCCACCATCTTTTTTATAACACTTTTTTATAGCATAACTTCAATCCAGAAGAAACAGGACAGAGCAGAGTCATTGCACTTTTATTAAATATTTTTCGTTAACCAGGTATGCTGTGTGCCCTCCGAAGCTGAGCATGATGGGATGCTCTTGGTGCAGAGCAGGTTCAGACGGGAATTCACCACTTTGTGTGCTGCCTAATAACAGAATGATGGACAAGGTCTGGCCTTTATCTCTCTGAACAACATGAGAGAGAAATGAAAGGTCTTCACTTTGAGTCGGCCTCCACCGTGAGGGGCCAGAAGGTCCAATGACACACATACAAACACACACACACACACACACACACACACACACACATGCCTATTCCCGGGGGGACTCGGTGTATTCCCTGCCACTTTCTGACAAATACAGCAGCTCAGGAGACTAGCAGAGAGCTGTGAAATCTCCACTGAACAGAAAGCCCGTCATTTCATCCTTGATGCAGGCTGGAGTTGCTCCTTAGATTTACTGTAGCAGTAAAGCTTCTCTCTCCCCTCTCTTCTTCCTATAGACTCTCCCTTAATGCTAATGGGGAACCACTGTGGTGAAAGCCATTTGTGTGGAAGTGTGTCTGCCTGTTATAAATGATGTTATGGGGTCTAATGCACATGTTATATTCCTGCTTTTCCCCTGTGGGGACTCCTTTGCCCAGTTTGCACGAGAGACAAAAAGGTGGACTTGTCTGGCTGCTTTTTACTGCCGACCTCATTCTGTTCAGAGCTTCATGTACAGTGTGTACACACAATACACACACACACACACACACACAGAGTATGATTAGATAGCTCAAAGTGATGTGATGTACCCATGCACACACATACTGCTTTCACACATGCACACATTGAGATGAAAAGTGATGAGTGAGTGATGCAGATGCACACAAACACACACACACACACACACACACACGCATCAGAGTGTGATCAAAAGACACATTGATGTGATGTGCAGTGGCTGTCCGTGTCAGCGCTGATGCCGTAATTAGAGGTTCAGGGAGAGATGGCCGAGGGACATTAGGGAGCAGAGTGAAAGAGAGGAGAAAGAAGTGGATTCACTGAGTTGTTTCAATGAAAATCCCCCCTCCTGTCACCCTCTTAAAAACACCAGCTGTAACAGATCGTCCATGCTAAAACAAGTCTGTATCCACTCAAAACCAGCACTCCGGCAAACCGCCCCCGTTCGCACACAAAGCGGCCATCATCCATTTTCACACTTACAGTAATAAAATGAACTCTGCCTCCTTTCAGCTGATATCATAAAAAGGAAATCCACCTGTAATGCCGTGGCTCTACAGTCTCTAGCCCATTTCCCGCTCTGCCCCCCCCTCCTGACCTTTAGCCCAGCCTCTTGTTCTCCATGCACTTACCTGCGAACAGAGAGAAAGAAAAGGGCGAGGACTACAGCACGGATGAGAGGAGAGAACGAGAACAGAGGGAGGTCAAGAGTCGTGTTTTACTACCAGCTCTTCCACCAAGTTGTTTTTCAGGTGGCTGGTTTAGAACAGAGCTACACATCATCTCTGTGCTGGTGGCAGTGCGCTGCCCGAAAACACGTGCAGCCGCTGCTTTATGAGACAAACACATCCTTGCCCCCCCACCCCCAGCCCCACACCCACGCCCAACCCAGGCTCAGCCAAATATAAATTAGTGGTGTTTTGTGTTTGGTTGTCTGTTCAACTTGACTTATTCCAGGTACATAAATATACTCATTACAAAAAGCACAGTGTAGAGCAGGAGAAGGCGCAGGAACTGGAGGGAGAGATAGATGTTTAGTTCTTTGACAGCAAGTCTTGCGTGAAATGTGGTGTGCTGACTTATTATCATACAGCGCATGTTTACTTCAAGGCCACCGTCTGACTGGTAACAAAATTAATGGCAGGCAGTGTGTATACGGAAGGGGTGGTGGTGGGGGGTTTACAGTGATAGATTTGGGGATGAATGGGCCGTTTGGATGGCATCCCGATTCTCGTTTTTACTCACATCACAAGCTACAGTTTACTTTTTCCTCTTGCTGGAACTAAAAATCATTCTCAACTCCCACTATTTTTATGGTTATGTAATAAAATTTCAGTACAGTATCTACTGGAACGGGCTAGAAGGACGTAATGATGTACTTTAATGACAGGCTGGTATTTATCTTTTATTTCAAACTGAGCCAGACGTTTTGTCTGAGCAGTTCGTGGAATTTTCATTGTCAATACACCGCTGGTTGTCTATGGAAGGCACTTAAAGGATCATTCTGTTGGCTCTGCATTTATTAAGCAATTAACTACAAATCATGCATACTTTATGTAACAGCTCACCACTTTTAAAAGCACATCAAGAGTCTTTATGCTGATTTTCTTCTATCAAAGCAGCTGGTTTCAGATTATGTCAGTGCAATATCAACATACAGAGACTTGAGAGTTGCTTGAGAGAGGGAATCCACATCAGTGAAAAATAAGTCTTTATTTATATTAATTATTTTAATTGATGTTATTATGGTGCCTTCATGGAAGCTCCAATGTCTGGGATGTCTGAGTTGGCTGCTGATCAGAAGCCTTTTAATCCATGAAACAACCAAATTCACACACTCTATCTCTACACATACGTTTCTTCTGTTTGTCTTCTGGATGACAACATGCATTAGCTATAGATATCAAGTGTTTTCAGATTTTAGAGAGTTCTGCACTAGGCCAAAACTGTGCAATGTGTCGGCTATGCTGCCTCTCTTGGGCATTGTGCAGCTATCTGCTACCCCATGATACACATGGACGCAGACGACTGGCAGAGTCAAAGAGAGAGAGAATTTTAAGTTCCATTTGAACATAATCCACTGCAAGCCTGAAGCTTTAAGCAACAAAACCACCTACTGGGTTTGGGTCAGATTGGTGAGCTTCATTTATAGTGTCCTTGAACACTCTTAGTCAGTTCACAATGCCTTACCCATCTCAAGAAAGTTCCAACTCTCTGCAAGTTCATTTTCATCCTGTTCTGAGAAGAATATAAAGCTGCCTGGAAGGTAGGAAATCAACATAAAAGGCTTTAGAAAGTGGTTTGCAGTAATGTAGACAATACCTGATTTGTAGCTAATTCAGTTCAGTTGATTTAACAAATGCACAGAAATGCTTGTGGAATCAGTACAGTTTGTAATAACAGGTTTCCATCAACATCGTTACAGGGACATAAGCATGTAGACATCAGTCACCATCACATATCGTAACATATAGAGCAACTGTGTCTCATAGTTGTATAACTTTTACAATCAATTGGCAGTTGCTTTTGTCCAAAGCAACCTGTGCCTCACATACACACATTTTTGGACATAATGAGAATCGTCATCTTGCTCATGGACACTTTGACATGTGGAGGTTGAGACTGACCTTGCAGTAATGGGCTGAGCTGCTGCGCCACCTGAGCTATAGCCGTCTACTGAATGTTTCAGAGGTTTAGAAATCTGGGAAAACTTATACATATTAGTTTTAGTATTTTAGGAGTTACTACCTCTCTGTGGGTAGTATGTGCCCTACCTCAAGACAGTCTGAATCCAAATTCATGGATGTAAGATTTTAGGGCGTGAGGCTTTGAGGGAGTGTGTTGACAGGCGGAGCAGGGGCAAGAGGTCAGCGCTGTATACGGGGGAGAGAAATTGAAAGTGCAGAGGAACAGCTGTCCAGATGATGGATAGAACAGGTGCCTTAGAGAGAGATGGGGAGGAGGAGGGGGAGAGGGGAGCTGCATGTTGATCTGCATTTTATACCCATCTAGGTGAAATAGAGAGGAAATCAGTCTGGCTGAGAGGGAGAAGGATTTATGATCATCAGCCTTGATGGATGGATGTTACCTGCAGTGTATGATCATTTTCTTCTGCTTTTTATATCTGATATTTGATATTCTCAAAGCAGTGGGCACGGCGAAACAGTCGCCGTGATGATGTGCGCCTCCGCAGCCACTGATGGTCAAAAATGTGATATACTCTTCCAGCAGACAGGAGATGTTTATTCAAATATTGGCTGAATTCCCAGCAGCAGCGAACGCGTCGACACTGCAAACGTTTATCTCTCTTATGAATTATATTCTTTGCTTTGGCGATATTTAAGAGCCTCTGATCAGCAGTTCCCAGGTAGACATGGCGAGCGTGTCTGACTGATAGTAGAGGAGGAGAGATGGGGCAGCATATCGGAGCGCTGTTTCCTTCAGCGGGGAGGTGATGGTGGTGGTGGGGGGGGGCGTGCTGAGTCAGCGGGCTCCGGGAGGCCGCCATCCATTTGTTAAGCGGCCTGTCACTTCCACTGCCTACCCTGTGGATCCTGCGGGTAGTTTATGTATTGATTTAACAGGGAGCCTTTCTCCATTTTTTAACATAAATGATGGCTCACTCGGCTCAAAGTGCAGAAGCCAGTTGTAGCCGTGTGAGTTGGCCTCCATCAGCAGGGAGAGCACAGGGGTCACAGGTAGAAGAACAAACAGGATAAACACTTAAACGGTAAAGCTACCTCCGCTTCACATCTTAAAAGATGCTTGTGAGGGGTTTTTAAGGGGAGAAGATACTAGTTTGATGGAATCAACTATATTTTTGTGATTTTCCACTGTGTCTCGATATAGTTTTACTGCTCCAGTTTTTCTGTACTTCTCGCAAATCCGGCAACATCAAAACGTAAAGCTCCTGGGATCCAGCCAAGCTTCCAAACATAACTTCTCCGCTGAATCCCAGAGCGAGCTGTGCAGCTTCAGAGAAGAAAATCCACAAGTCCCAAGTGTGTAGACGTACTCAGTGTTATATAAAGGGAAGTGTCACTGAATTTCAGCCTTGGAATATGTTACTCACATAAGCTCTTCAACAGTTTAGACATGTGAGACATTAAAAAATTAGCCATTGGTTGAGAGATGAATTGCCAGTGTTCCTGTTTGGTTTGGGATGTCAGAAGGGAATTGCAGCAACTAATCACAGTTTTCTGTTTGGAGTTGACTTTCTAGTGGAGACGAGAATTTTCTTCCTCTCTCTCTCAAACTATGTAGATAGAAGCAGCCGTTACATGGGAAACATTTATTGCGACACAGTGGAGTTAATGTTTTTGTGTATTAACGGTTACGTTTTAAACTTATATAATATTTATATCAGTTTCACATGATGATCATGAACCTCACAGAACAATATGCCAAAATGCCTCTGTATTCTTTTAGTTTTACACATGGACAACAGCAGGTATTATTATAACCTAATACTGTTGGTTTAGTTTACATAAGCAGTCTTTCTTGCCCACTAAAACCACCTGAGGGGGGAGAAATATTCTGCAATAAAAAGTTAATTTCCTCCTCTGTAACACAGAAGAGTTTGCCGCTGCTGTGCTAATGTGCAGCTCCACAGAGAGAAGTGAATGAAAAGAAAAGATGATTATGGAGGCACCCAGTAGGACATGGGTAAAAGCAGAAGTACAACAAAGTCATTTGGATGCAAGTCAATTTGCACATCAGTGTAACATCTCAGATTCCAGTCTAGCTCAATCTGTTTTGTGTAAAATCTCCAAGGCCACGAGAGTGTGAATCCTGAATTATATTTTCTTTCCCAACAGTGGGTCAGTTAGTAATGACTTTAATAAAATCTATAGCTTTTAGCTGCAGTTTGCTCAACTCAACATTATCTGTATCCTGTCACGCACTCTTATACTCCCATTCTAAAACATGGTTGCATTTCAGTGTGTACAAGCTGTTTGTCTAAAACTGACAGAGTGTAGTGATGAATTCTTATTAAGGAAAGCACAATAAATGGTTAAACACATGCTGAACCCACTTGTCATCTATCAGTGTTTGCCTAGCAAACCACAGCCATTTACAAAATGGAGCTTAATTAGTGACCTACTGTGTAATGATAAGCTGTCATCATGTAAGATGGAGCATCTCAGCAGCATGTTGTTGTCCAGTTACATCATTCTTACCCCGATCCTCAATAGGCCAGACTCTGGGCTCCTTAACATGCAACAGATGCTCTTTCTGCAATGAGGATGATACTTAATCAGACTGATGCAACTGTGATCCAGACCCAGTAACACACTTTATTTATTATTCCTGTGGGGATCTACTTTCTTCTTGATTTGTGAGAGGAAGAATATTCCTGATTAGTTCAGAGCTCCATCCTGAGATAAAGCCACAGTGGTATCTCAAACTAAAGATATTACTTTGGTCATTTGAATCTTTTCTAAATGTTGCTCTGGAGGTAGATGTTCATTTTTGGGGTCAGGGAGTTTGTTGTAATCTCAGTGTAACACGGACCAGTCTGACTTGCTGATGAAATGAAGCAGAGTGGTGGAGGCAGATATAGTAGCATTTCCAGTTGCTACAGTACAGTATGCATGAATTATGGAAGGTGCACTTGGGACCAGCGGTAGTGCAGATCATGCATAAATGCAAGAGCAAGCTGGGCTGAGTTTTTGAGGGTGTGAGTGTATGAGAGGCTTGCTGAAGGATGGCCTCCACCAACGCTCTCATGCTCTCTTAAACTTCTCCATTACAGGTGGAGGAGGCTGGGCCACATGGAGACGATTCAGTGTGGAAAATCCTCCTTATGTTAGTATGTGTTAGAATGAAAGGATATACAGAACCAAGACAAATATTACATTCAAATTCTTAAAAAGATGTAGAGTAAATTACCTCTTTTCTGTTAACTCATAGGTTATCTGGGGATCAAACTGGAACATTGAAAGTAGCTCACTCTGCAGAAGATTATCTCCTCCACAGATCACTGATTAAATCTCTCTCATACTCTTTTCAGACTAATTAATTTTCATGCTCCTTAACTCATCCCTGCCTTTTAAACTACTACATGTCATAATACAGTTATTTAATCATGTGTTACGTTTTTCGTGGCTAACAGATAACAGCAGTGTTGTTCAAATGTGTCTAAATGAATCCAGGCTAACATGTTATCAGGCTAAAATGATCCTGCTAATTCCCATCCAGCTGATTAGGCTCTTTGAGCGCAGAGGACCGATTTGTTAATCCTGGATGAAGTCATGAATCACAGTGAGCTCTTAGTTCAAAATGAAGGCAACACATGTAGAGAGTCAAAGCCATGGTCACTACTCATATCACTGGCTGAGTGTTGATCATGGTTTTACAGTTACATAAGGCACACTTCACATCTGATGAGGTTCTCTGCAATGAAAGTGCAAGAGACTTTGAAGTGATAATCACAAGCCCTATTCCATAATAATTCTCCTGTATGCTGTAAAATAATCACATTTGAGAATACTAACTTTAGACAAGCCACTACTCTCACTGTGAAATGAAACTTTGCTAAAATCTCTTTAAAAATATGGCTTTAAAGGATTAGTTTGACATTTTGGGAAATTCACTTTCTGATGATTAGATGACAAGATCGACCACTGTCATGTTAATGTTATCTTAACATAGCACAAAGAAACAGATAACCTGGCTTTGTCTGAAGGTTATCTTGTTTAAACACGTATTTTATTCAATATTTAAAAGAGATGTGACCTGTTCATTACTGAGCTTTAGAAGTGCTGCTTGTCTTATTCTCAGTTAGTCGGTCAGTTTATCCCTGTTTCCAGGCTTAAGCTAAGTTTAGCCTACTTGCTGCTTATGCTAGAATAATATTAGCCAGTGGTCTCTTCTCATGAGAGAAAGTGAAGCCTTTGCTGGGACTGTTTTTAGTGAAGCGAGTTTAACTGTCACTCATTTAATAGGTTTTAGTGCTGAAATGACACTAACATGTCAAATTAAATGTCTTTTAATAATCGATCACTTTTAATTGAGTTTATGTCCACAGCTATCTTTGGAAGGGTTCTTTTTTAATACACATGTTTTTGTTGTATATTTATCATGTATAGATATAGTTAACTATATTATTAAAATGAAATTATGATAATTACACCAACGGATAATGGTTTCTCAATAACCTGTGTCTTACCATCTAAAATCATGATTATGTCAACAATTTTTCATCTTACTATAAATAAAAATAAGTAATTTGTGTCTGAAAATGAGTTCAGACTTTTTTTATTTGTTTATAATAAAATACTGTGGTCATGATCCAGCTGACTATGAATAAGTCTGAAGAGGTATGGAAATAGTAATTGAAGAGAAATTCGCAATCTGTGCGAATGCTGCATTCGATTTACAGCACAGAATGTCAGTGTGACATGGCTTGTCAAGTAAAATATTTTACTTTTCACCGGAGGCAGTTGTAGCATTGTGGGGAGGTGAGTTGCTGCTGCTTATTATTAAGACCTGAGCCGTACATTTTGTTTACCTACCAACAGGACTAAGTGAACTTCAGAGTAGATAAAAAGCTCTAGTAGCTGTTGGCTGGTGGATGGATAAGCCGACTACAGATGGAGCCTTACTGTATGTGGGCTGCAGTGTTATGCCAACGTGAGATAGTACAGTATTTCTTCACTTTGAAAAGGCAAAGTGCTCCTCCCTCCCTCTCCCCCACATCTTCTCTAGATTTCTCTCACACTCCCCCGTCCTCTCATCTTGTACTCTCCCCTCAGCGCTCTCCTCTCTCTCTCCTGCGGTGCTGTGCTGTTTGATGTAAAATGATCAACCGTAATTTCTGGACTGGGGCTCTTTGTGCATCAGTTACGTGCTGCTGTTTGTTGGGATGCCAAACATACATTTATTCTAATGAGCAAATGTGCTGATTAATAGTTACCGTCTTTCAATTTTCCCCTAAATTTATTCGTTTCATAACATTATTCATCATCCCAAATTTTAACAGTATTCTTTTGATCCATTTCTTATTAGCATCTGTTTTTAAAGCCAAGAGACAAAACAAGACAAATTCCATGGCTGGTGTCTTTTGAAGAGACTCCGGGGGGACGGGTGGGGGGAGGGGGAAGAGGGGGAGGTTGGACACAAAAGTATCAGTTGCGCTATAATTCAATTACAGCATCTATTGAGAGAGAAAGAAAAAGGAGAAACTTTGCCTGGGGTCCCTCTCTTTTGACTACCTATCAGCCCCCACCACCAGCAACCTATTATAAGAGCTGAATAAAAACCTCTGGCCCGGCTCTGAGGATGTCATCATTAAACTGGGCTGTGAGGGATCCCATACATTTCAAACCCGCTATTTGATCCTCCTGTCTGATCTGATCTGCTTTTGTGATCTATTATGAACGAGTGGTATTAAGAAGTTTCTGGTTAGATGCGGTTTTCTCACCTCGACCTACACACCCCCTCCTCCCTCTCCCTCCTCTCCGGGACATCAACTACGATTTAATTGAGGGTAGAGAGAAGTAAGAAGAAAGAAGAAGCAGGAGAAAAGGCTTTTGTATCACAGCTTTCAACTGTGTTTGGATGCTTTGTGCCCCACAGACAGTATGTGATGACTCAGTTGTGAGGTTTGGAGGTGCATGGCAGCAGGAGGAGGTATAATGATCAGGAGAGGGGATCGTATCTACAGAATCTCTGCAAGCGCTTGGCTTTGGACAGAGAGAAGCAGCTATGTATAAGCCTGCTGCTCTGATCACTGCACTGTGGGGAAAACAGTGGGAATCGGCCATGTAGGGCTGCAGTGTGTTTGTGTGTGTGTGTGTGTGGCAGGTGGTGCTCAGCAATGCCAGATGGACACTTGATCACTTCTCAGACAGTCCTTGATTAACCCATAAAGAGTAACCATTGTAAAAGCCCTCATCATCAGCATCCTCATCATCAGTGAATCAAGGAGGAAATTTACTTGAAGTTACTTAAAGTTTCTTTAGCTTTTAATTTCCGGTCTGCATGGCTGCAGTGCAGTGCATGTAGTTGTAAAGGGGAGGTATTTTTTTGTCAGCACAATGTGCCTAAAATAGAAGCCTTTCTCTGCATCCTGTAGCCCTGCATAACCGTCTCTTCCATATGAGTCACTGTCTGTGCTGCTCTACCTGAGGGTTTCATAAAGATGATTCTCCTTTGGGATGAAACCAGCATGCATCTATTTCCTCTTCCTGCGCCGCAGCTGATATGAAACTAGAGCTGTGGTTTATGTCTCTCTCTAGCAGCTCTGGGACCAGAGCCTCACTGAAGTTTTTTTGGCAGGTTGGCAGGTACCTCAGGCAGTTTATATTCACACAACGACTATTCATAGATTGAAATAAATCTTTTTCTAATCGTCCTTTTTGAAAATTGAAGACATGATGGAACATAATGGCTTTGACTGTGCAGAAAGCTCCAGTAATTTCTCTCTGGTGTAAACTTTGCTCTCCTTTTCTCTTTTGTTGGTGTGGAAACATTTAGTCTGCAATTTTTACCTTTGAACATCACTGATGAACGACCCAGCACAGACAATGCTTCTGCATGTCCTTCCTGCTACTGTATTATTATTGTTATTGGCTGCATGTTTTATTTTGTTAAAAGCTGAGAAGGTATAAATTGAGGTGAAATTGCAGTATTGCAGAAACTTAATATAAAGTATGCTGAAAATCACAGCAAGACAGAGACAGAGAGAAGACTGCAGAACAATGGGAAAATGATAACAGTAAAACCTATATTAGTACAGTTACACAGTCTGCACATACAGTCCTGACTGGGGGCTCAAGTGCTGAGTCATTAGCTGTCATCATTCAGACTCACATTTTACTTAATTATAGTACATGACCACTTACTGTATATAGGACACATTGCATCAGCTGCTGTCAGAGCGAACACAGTTGCTGAGCGGTAGGTTCGTAGTGACAGGTTATAGTGCATCTCCAGCTCATTGATCAACAATAATTTGGGTTTATTCATTGCCCTCGAGCTCAGGAGCAAAGTCCCTTTGGTCTCCAGGTGGTGCAGGTGGCGGTTAGTGGCCTGGCAGGGAGGCAGCTGCCTGCCAGCTACACCACAGCACTGTTGGCACTGCCAGTCTAACCTGTTAGAGTTAGGACACAGGGGCAAAACTTTGTTATTGGGCCTCTATTGACTCCTTCTGTTGATGGCAGTTTCATTATCTCCCCAGACACACAAAAACAATCCAACACTCCTATTTTGGAATAATACTACCTGATCCCAGGTTTTCTCTTTGCCAGTTACTTTGAAGCAGTTTGTTTAAACACAACATAATTTTGAGAATATGGACCATGTGAGCGTGGTATATTCTACCAGGGGCTGTATTCACAAAGGATGTAATCTTTCCACCAGCAGTCCTCCTAAGAGTTTCCTCTTGCACCCGAGAGGCTAACCCCAACCCAAACACCAAAGCTGAGAGAAGCCGGGGTTGATCCTGTTACTTTGGATTACATCATGTTTCACAAATGAACTGACTCACTATGTCTACAGTGACAGGTGACTGGTCTGTGTAAGCGAATGTGCCAGGAAACTTTTAAAACAATACAAAGGACGACAAGACACAAATTAAATTGAATTAAACTGAATCTGACAAAATCAAATTAAAATTGATCAGTCTCATTTTCAACATTGCAGATATTAAACAGCATTTGCATATAGACCCTGTGATAATTTTATCTGATCTAACATATTTTAATTCTTTTGATGAGGAAATTCTACGTGTAGTGGAAATTTCACTGTGTAATCGAGCAATGGCTGCAAAAAAAGCTTTATTTATTTACCTTGGTGACTATATCATACAAACTTAATAAACTGTTGAACAAAAATTGGGGTCATAAACATGTTATTTTGGTTTGATTAATAATTCTGACAGATTGCTGAGATATATTCCACTCATCATGCTGTGTATGGTATTTTCCAGTCTCACAGTAATAGAGGGATATGCAAATCATCATCTCTGGTGTTGGTAAGCTGATTGGATCCTGACTGACTCACTGCCATCAAATATATACTTTTTCATTATTCATCACTGACACAACGAGGTGCATTACCTGCAGCAACATGCTACTAATTGGACTACCTCTCCTTTCAGTGCTAAAAATGTTTTTTAAAATTACTCTTAAATCAGGAACACACAAAATGTTTGGTTGGTAAATAGGGTCTACCAGACAGAAGTTGGAGTGAGAACAGAGATGACAGGTTGCGGTGGCGTTCCTGCAGCCTCTGGTGGCTCTGAACCAACGTCCTGCCCTAAACCGAGATCCAGATCAAACATCCCTGCACACCACGTACACCACACACGTTGCAAGGTGAAGTATAAAGGTGTGTGTGTGTGTTTCCTTGTCTCTGATGTGTTTCCTGCATAGGCTCATGCATGGCATTCCTCCAAGTTCATTCAACTGTCAAGGGGAAAAAAGCAACACTCTTGTCCGTATGAGAAATTCTCACTGTGTTTTCATTTAACACGACACCGAAGACTTAACACCACATTAAAGCATTACTTTGCAGTGGGGAGCGTCCTGTGTGGGTCCCTGGAAGAAAACAATGGCCCCTCTGATGACAGTGAGGGGCTTTCTAGTGTTACTGTGTGACTTGGCTCTTATTGGGCAAAAGGGAATCTGACACTGATACAGTAAAGGAGCAGTGGTAGTAAATAAACAAGTAAATGTCACAATCCATGTCCCAAACAGAATGGTGGTTTGTGTTTGAGGTTATATGAAGACAACAACAAAAATATTCAAACTATTCCAGGTTGTAGACTGTATAACCTTTGTGTGGCATTTGGCAGAACAAGCATCAGGGATAAGGTAACATGAGGCCAAAATAGCTTCAGTATGTCAGCCCATATGGTGAGATTAATACAGAAAGTTGGCTTTTTCAGAGACGGCTTCAAAAATTGTGCTGAAATTCAAAAGGCAGTCCCTTAGAGCATAGGTTTTAAATTATTTAAGCATTACATTTTTAAATTATTCATTTTAATGTCATTACTTTGATAAAAATTCTTCATATCTCCCTCTACATAATGACATTAAAGCTGGCATTTGACCTTAAGCACATAATTTCAGGAAGTCAGAGTTATTCTATCTGATTCAAAGTTTTGTAAGTTGGAGATAGTTTGCTGTACTAGTGGAAGTATAGGAACTTTTTGAGCTAAGAGGAATCAAGTAAACATAAACTTCAGTTTACAAGTCATAGACTGTGTCTTTTTGAGGGGCTGCTAGGTTTTATATACTTGGTTTGTCTTCCTGATGATGCTGTGTAAGAATGTGCAACAAAACCTGAGTCTGTGTGTGAGACAATCGCAACAGGGTGAGAAATGTGAGGGAAATCCGCAGTTTGATTTTCATACATTACACTACTGAGACCACATACAGTAAATATATCAGAAAAGATGTGTCACCGCTTGTCAGCCTCTGTAACTTTGCGAGGGAGTGAAAGTATGTGTGAGGTGTTTCTCACAAACCACTTTGAGGATACATAGCAGGATGAAAGATTGTCAGCATGGTAAATCTGTCTTGTATGGACACCAAACTGTCTTTTTCTATTTGGAAAAACATAGCAGTCGGAGGTGGATTCTCTTGTGTTCCTGAACAACAAATTACAGCGGCAGATTAAAGAAAGAAAATGATATCAGACTGTGCCTCAGAAATATATCACAAAGTATACACAGAATAAACACGTTTTCTAGCCAAGTACAAAAACATTTCAAACTGCTCTTCTGAAGAAGGGGTTGTGGTTGCTTTTCTCCATGTTAATACACTGAAAACCTATAGGAGGTAGGATTTATTTCTTTAAGTAAGGTCCCAATAATTGAGAAGATAGTTTTTAGCCCTGCCAGTGGTGTAGCTTTTGGTCCGTTGGTTGGAAATATGTCAACAACTAATGGCTGGATTGCTATGGAGTTATGAACAAATACATGTGGTCTGCAGAGGATGGAGCCTAAAGACTTTAGTGATTCTCTAGTGTCAAAGTCAGGCCAGAATTTTAACTTTATTTATAACTACAAAACAAATGAGCCTCAACTTTGTTTTTAGTTCTAAATAGCAAATGTTAGTGTGCTAGCATGCTAAACTAATCAGGCCTTCAGACTTGTGTCACAAAAACAGAAGGAGCTGTGTTGGTGGGTGTGTGTTGCTGCAGGTCCAGGTGATCCAGGAAATCCAGTTTGAGAAACATCTATGATTTTGAAGGCTTGTCAGATGTACGTGTTTGTATGCTAACATTAAGTGACTCGTACATGCATCCCTGTGTGTGTGTGTGTGTCCGTGTGCTCCCATGTCCTAAGTGCTCCTGAATGTCACATCCTATCTACAGCCTTTCCCCGAGGCACAAATGGACACTCCATCCACTTGTCAGGTGATTAATCTCCGCTCCCCTCTCTCCCTCATCTCCTCTCCATCTCGTATTCACTCTGTCCACACAGCTTCGTCAGCCATTCAGAGAACCATCATGCATACACACACACACACACACACGCAGTTATCCTTACAACACTCCCTCTCTTCCAGTCTCTTCCCTACGAGGATCAATGAGGAAGATGAATGTGTTATTCATCACATTAATTTAGAGGTGTGGGGGTGTCGCATTTTTGTATTAGTGTTGTGTTTGGCAGGATTATCAGGATGGATTCCTCTGAAAGATGATGAAGTCACGAGACAAGCAGACAGAGAATAAAGAGGAGTGGAAACAGTTTACAGAGAGAGCAATGGACAGACGAAATCTCAGCTGATTCCTTGTGTGTGTGTGTGTGAGGCGGATCGAGCAGAAACACCTCTGGTGGCTCAGAGATGTTCTGGGAAGCTGTGTTATGGCGCTAATGGGCTTCTAGAGGCAGAACATGTCAAGGCTGATGCTTTAGTGTGACCACTGGGCTCTCATGCTGCTGAATGCTGATTAGGGAGGGGATGGCTGAGGCAAGCTCACCGAGGATGAGACAGCAGTTGCGTGCAGATGGCATACCTGTCCACATTAACAGTGGACACACACTAAAGCATGCACGCACGCACACACACACACACACACACAGAATGAGCCGTCTAGCAATATGGCAAACTTGTCACGTCTGCTTATCGGTGGATCTGCAGTGCTCTTGCTTCACCTCTTGTCCTCCATAAAAGCGAGGCACTGGATTGTAAAGTGGTGGGGTTATTTCTGTCAAGGGCCGGTGCTGAGCATTAACTGTCTCCTCTTCCTGGCACTTCTGAAGAGCAGAAATCTCCATTTTCCGCAGCCCTGCGCTGAAACATTTAGCCGTTCTGTCTGGTCTTGGAACGGCAAAGTGTGTTTAATGAGACATGCCTTGCCATCTCCATCTTGTAACTCCCAATTGAGGAGACAATGAAATTTCATTGGCCCGTACAGTGTAATCCCTGACTTCCTTAATGTAATTGGAAATCAAAGAGTCCCCTTCAGACTGTCCCATTATTACTCATAGCAGCTGGATGCAGGTTTTTTTTTTTTGAATTGGTTCGGTTATTGGTCTCCATCAGGCTCAGGTTGTGGACCATTTATTGTGGGAAACCAATAAAGTTTCTTTATGACAGAGCTGGGTAGTCTTACATGTGTATCAGTGTCTGTGGCCTTCAGTTTTATCAGCATTGTAACATTTGTATGGTTATATTAACAGCTGCTCCGGGCCACTTGCTAGTATCGTGAGATTAAATGGTGGTTGTGGGTCAAGTCTGCCTGTTACCTGTATTAATTATATTGTGTAGTAAAAGTTGAGTCTTTGTGCCTCAGTAAGTCACAATATCCCGAGAGGATTACCTTCCAAATCAAGTTTTCAAACCGCAGCAGAGTGAAAGACAATGAGATTGAAAGAACTCTGCCTGTCTCTTTCTGTCTTCTGCTAAAAAACAACATTTTTTTTCTCCTCCCCATAATTTACCACTCTTTCAAACCCCCCTCCACTCTCCTTTCCATCTCCAGCTGTTGCAGTGGCGCGACCAGTTATTCACACATAATTACAATCTATTTAGGAAGAATCACTGAAAGGACCAGCGCTGTTAGTGGCTCATTTTCGACTAAATTAACTTGTGCTCAGAGCAACGCAAGTACAGTTCAGGAAAGAGGCCTCCGAAATGTTTCTGTATAGTTTGTAAGTAAAACTTGTGATGATTATGAGTTTATTTCATCAGAAACACACTCACAATGCAGACACATTGCTGGGAGCTGATTAATGAAGACACAATTAATTGAAATGTTGGTTGTTTTCTGTAAAAATAACTGTGTAGTGCTCTGATAGCCTTTATTAGTCTCTTGGGCTGTGTTTAAATGGCACACAGAAAATGTCGTGTATAAATCTATTACTGCTCGCAGATAATTAAGTGACTGAAAAATGGACAGAATGCACAAATAGCAGCTGGATTTACAGCTTATATGGAAATATTTAGATTTACAAACAGCTACAGCAATGTTTTTGTCATTTTTATGTTAATTATCATTATCGAACTAAATTCAGCTGTTTCGTACTGTTTAGTGAATGTGTACCCTAAAGAACCAAACATGGCTGTCCCCATTTCCACCTCCACTCCCCTATATGAGACATGATGTGCCTTTAATGTGCTGCAGTGAATTGAGAACAGCAGGGTGGGAGGTAGGCTGCACACCAGGAGCCCACGAGGCACGCCAAGATCAAGCGGCGCAGAAAAAGGAGACATTCCTCTGCATACATGAATATCATTCCAGTGAGAGAGAAAGAAGAACAAAGACCACAGAAGTTAATGGCTTTCCTGTATCTTAAAGTGTGCCCCCACATTGTCTCTGTCTTCTTGTAGTCGCCCAGGTTCAAAACAAGAAAAGTGAGTATTGTTATTGGTACTGTATTGGTTATTTTAGTGTCAAAAAATACAATTAGAAATTAGCTTTTTCTACCACAGTGTCTTTTTTTGGAACTGACACAAAGACATAAAATTCTCTCTCTCTTTGAATAATCTTTTTGATTATTTAAACACACTCTCTTCTCAAACTCCATTGTAGCTGCTGGAAATATCACATTATCCAATTTTTGTCCAGCTGAGACTTATATAGCTATTAACATAGCTGCACTATGGAGAAACAGAATGACAAAATTAGGTAAACAGAGTGAAAACATATATGAGGACTGTGGATACAGGAAAAAATGCAGATGTGAGCAAACACTGGTAAGACCTGGGCAACACAACCTCCCTAGAGAAGAGGTTCCTGTACTCACTGTGGAAGTAGGGCAGACTACGAGTCTAAGCTATACTAGGTATTTAATCATAAACCTGGCCTGGATTACAAAAGTCAGTAGGATTTATCCTCTGGGGACCACGATGTCTGTACAAAATTTCATGACAGTCCATCTCATAGCTGTTGAGATACTCCAGTCTAAGCAGTGGACTGACTGACATTGCTATCACTGGAGTCAACAGAGATACATTATGTGTTAAGACTGGTAAAATACAGAAATATTAATGATGTTACAGACGGAATTTCTTGGTGTGTGTTTCTGTCTCTTGGCTAATATTGAGGCTTGCATTTGTAACTATCCCAGCAGCCATCATGAAGGAAACCAGACCCTGCTCTACTGAGTACCAAGAAATGATCACTGTGCTGAATAATGATGACGTTTGAATCGCAAATTAAATCAAACCAAACTACTGTCTTTCTTAAAATGATTTGCAGTAAAACTCAATTTCCTGAAAGAGTTGTTCTTATTCTGCTCATGTTCTTTCCTTTCTTAATTGTTATGGCCAAGGTGCCCTTATGCAAGGCACTTAGATCGCAGCAGTTCTCAAGGAGCTGATCTGTAACCCAGATGTGAGTGTATGTAAATTGTTATGTATGTGGGGTGATGGGGAAGAACACACACGCTCAGCAAACCTGGACAAATAAAGGTCAAAAGAATAATCATTGTCATTGCCACCAACATCACGACACTTCAATATTTCCTGGCGCCCCTCTCTGCCAAACACCCAGAACAAGCGAATTAAATCTTCTGTCAGGCATGGAAATCGCTCTGCTTTCATCCTCCCTCCATTCACATCAGTCACATCAGGGACATGCATAATGACACGTGTTTTAGGGCTGTAATTCCCTCGTGCATGTCAGACATTTCTCTCCGATCGCCCCCGCCTGCATGCTAATCACTAATGTGGCGCTGTTTTCTGACTGCGTTAGTGTGTTGCACTTGTCCAAGTCGGACACATTTTAAAATGTGTTGAGGAGGATGTGATGTGTGGCAGCTTTATTGAAGCTGGAGAGCCGGTTTGAGATGACTATGCAGATCAAACAGCACCACAAAGGCACACAGGTTGTGGGAAACACACTTGCACACCCACGCCGAGACACACTCTCTCTCAGGCCTTACTCAGCTGCCACTTGTCCAGGAATGCACACTTTCCCAGGAGTCTCTGCACGAGCAGAGCTAGAGGGCAGTTCAGCACATTGATTAGAATGAAAATCCAGTCAAACTCTGACAGGACATTGCACAAAGAACCCAACTCCCTCTCAGCTGGAGAATTAAATATGCTGCCTGCTTGTGTGATTTTTACCAGCATAGACACATTTACACAAACAGAAGAATTGTGAATGAATCATTTGTGTATGAGTAAATCCCTCCTCTTGCAGCATGTGTGTATGATTAAGTGAAGATGTAATGAAAAGGGACAGTGCCCTGTTGTCTGGCCATGGAGTGCTGTTTTCCAGCTGAGAGAGCCATTAACCTGTTAGGAGGATTGACTGTGAGATTATACAATCTGACCTGACCAAAACACAGACATTTGGTTTTGAGGAGTATTAACAAGTGAAGCAATGAATCATAACGCTTTAACACAGGAAGGTAAATACATTGCATTTGTCTGTGTCTACATGACAGAACAAGCAGCTGTCCACAGAGGAGGAATTTTCTCCCACTTGTCAATCAGCGTGGTTTTCGGTCTACTTTCACTGGAGCTAAAATTAAATTGTTCTTTGTGTGTGTGTGTGTGTGTTTTGTGTTCTTTAGACCAGTGCGGTGCTGTGTTCAGGCGGCTGTGCTCTGCTGGCTGTCAGCTCCCTGTTGGCCATCATCACCATATTCCTGCCCAGTGGAGGATGTGAGAGGAGGATCTGCACCCTGGCTGGATACATGCAGATGGCTGCAGGTTGGTACATATGTGAATACACACAAAGACACAGCAGCTTGCACACACTCCTTCACACAAATAGATAGTAATGGCAAATAAAAGGTGAACTTTTGAATTTGTGAAGTCCTGCATCAGTTAAGAATTCATCATTTCAGCATCCTGCATTCTCTATGTGCCTCTTGAGTATAAGACATCCTCCACTACCCCATCTTTCACCATTACAGCCACTGTGCATCAAGCACTGATAGCGCTGCCTATTACCAGGACTGTGGAAGAGGAGCTGACTTTGTTACCCATCAGTCAAAAAAACAAAAAACAAAAAACAAAAGAAACAGCTCGAATACAGTTGCTGCTAGGCAACCAGAGTCGGCAGGGCACTTGTAGGGGTGAATTGGCGAAGGGAAGGAGAGGATAGATTTAGAGCCTGCTGTAAAAAGACAATTACGCCTCCTTAACACAGGTCATTGGTTCAGGGCTACATGTGGCTTATCAGGCTGCCGCTTTCACTCAAACAGAGAAGTAGTCTCGTAAACAAAGTGCGGTCTTGTCAGCGCTTGGGCTTTAAAAACCCATAATACAGCACGGCTCATGTCACTGCTCAGTACTGGCCTTCACACTCTTGCCTTGTGCATTGGACCATTTTAATGGCAGTTGGTACAAATGTGAAGCATTTTGCTGTTGTTATGTGAGAGGATATGGTTCATGTGTGCTTTAGTTATAGCAACATATTTCCTTATACTTGTTGCACCTTCACACTTACCATTGTGATGCTACATAAGCTGGTTCTTATTGTGCTTTCCTGAACTGTTTAGGGAAATAAGACATAATATTGTGTGCAAATAAATTATTTTCTAAAATTCAAAATGAGCAATAAATTCCTGCAAAGATAGTGACATTCTCATCAGCCTCAGCTGTACTTTGTGTTTAGTGCTAATTAGCAAATATTATCATGCTAACACTTTAAACTAAAATGGTGAACATGGTAAACATTGTGTCTGTTTAACATCTACATGTTAACGTTGTCATTGTGAGCATGTTAGCATGCTGATGTTAGCACTGAGCCTAAAGGTGCTGTTTATATGTTTTTGCTATTGCTACATAGCCAATGTTAGCATTAACGGCTGTTACTTTCCAGCGTAGAAGAAACATTGCGAGTGCTGAAATTAGCATGCTAACCAGAGGGTGTACTCTAACCTCTTGTCTTGCAACAATAGCTGAAGCTAGTAAACAGCCATTAATGCTAATACTGGCTATGTAGCAATAGCACAAACATACATATTGCACCTTTAAAGAACCACTGTGCCTAATAACAGCCTTATTGAGCTCTTTATTCTCTATGTTTCTGGCATTTTCTACCTCTTCCGAAGCTTTTCTAGCACTTCTAATACCATTTGATTTAGTAAGTCTCAAGCCACTTCATCTGCACACTCTGTTCTTCAGATCAACTGATCCACAAACCCTTAATTGTTTTTTCCCCCCTCTCTCATTTATTTAGCGTCAGCAGCAATTACAGAGCCTCTATCCTTGAGAATATTGAGTAGCTAATTTAAATCCCTGCATGTGGCATTTAACCAAACGTAATTAGAGGCTGAATTCATTGGGCAGGTTAAATCTTTATTGGTAAAGCTGAAACTTTCACAGGGCATGGTTAATGTTGTGTTTGAAGTGGTACTTATTGCTTACAGCCAGGCTCTCATACTTCACTGTCTGACTCCAGAATCAGATCAATGTTGCTTTGGGAAGATGAGAAGGAGTTTGTGCCAAAGCAGAGCCTCTTTTGTGTGTGTATGTGCATGTCTGTGTGTGTGTGTGTGTTTAATCCCGTTCAGTGTGCCTTTCGTTGTGGCAGACTTTGCTAAATAACAATGCGAAGTGAGGAGCCAGGCCTTTGTTCCGTTTCCAGGTCGACTCTTGTCTAGATAGACAGAGGTTTCACAGAGAACCCACAAAACCCTGAGGAGGCCAGATCAGAAGAGTGTTTGTTTTCCCAGCATTGTAAGTATGGCTGTGTGTGACTGTGTGTGTGTTGAGAGGGTGCTATCAAAGTGAGCTGATAAACTGAAACAAGCAGATTAAGAACAATGGTTTTCTTTGTGGTGTGCATATTACCAGTGTTGTTTTTGAAGAAGTTTGTTTTCTAGCAGATTGGGAGAAATGAACTGCTGACGAGACACTGCTTGTCAACTTTCCCTTTGCAGACAGAAGTGGTGCCTGTTTTGATCCCTATATTTTCTACAGCATCTCTGACAGGCAAAGGAAACATCTGTATGTGTGTGTTTGATGTTGTGTTACTCTACTTATGAGGGCTGAAAGTCACTGAAGAGACAACAAAAAACAAACAAACAAACAAAACAACAGCATTTTGCTGTTCATTACTTCTGTCAAGGTTTGGATTAAGATTGGAATAAGGTATAGGTGAGGGAAGAGGCTAGGGTTTAAATCACCTATAAGCAATGATTTGAGAGTTTCCTGGTTCATTTTTATTCTTTTCTGTTGAAACAGACTTCTGAAGTAAGACATAATGTCAGGTGGGGTCATTCAGAAGTGTAAACTAATGAAATGTCAGGTATGAAGGGAGGGATACATTTATTTGAAGGAACTTTGACAGTGCTTGGACTGGAATGTCACCGTTTTAATGAGTAGAGAGTTGTTTTATATTTATAAGGTGATAGGATTAAATAAAGCAAAATGGATTTCATATCAGATACAGTGCAATGCAAAAATCCTCTACTTTTCATGGAGCTTATATCACTGCATCAAGTGTCAATAGGTGAAAAGACGTTTTATTTTATTGGACATTAGGGTTAAAAACAGCTAGGCATGTCGTGGATCTATGGTTAAGGATAAAGGTAGTCGACTGAAACTTTATGTGATAACTTGGCACAGTAGTGACACCCTGGTTCATAATAGTCTATTTCACTTTTGATGATGTTAGACTTAAACCAGAGTGTGCTACATTACATCATGTAGGATTCAACAACAAAACACGTTACTGGGTTAAAACCCTCTCCAGATGTGTGTTATGACATGTAAACACACAATCCTTTGACTTTGCAAGTGCCCACACACACACATACACACAGCAGGGGTCGAACCAGGAGAAGTCTTTTCTGAGGTAAACGTGCCCAGCTCTTCCCTTTCTCAGCCTGATGGTCCCATGGGTGAGGTCCAGAATTAGATGTGAACTTGCCAACCTTCCACTGGTTCAGCTTGGTACTCCATCCAGCCGGTTAGCTGCTGCGCTGCCGAGCGCTGCCGCCATCAATGTTTTACGCTCGGAGAGAGGGGGAGGCGGAACATTTCTGTGTGCTAAGGCGGTGAGCTTTTTCTCCTGTCATGCATATTTCATTGGCCTGTTCTTTTTAGTGGTCAGGATCCATTGGATTGGACGGCTCTTTGGTCGGGCGGTGTGTGTGGTGTGTGTGTGGAGGGTGTGAATGGAGAGGAAGACATGCAGATAGACAAATACAAATTTAACATTTAACTTTCTATGTAGCTACCAAGCTCTGAGTAACAGTAACTTAACCTTTATTCTTGCTGGTAATTCCAGTTAATTTTACTCAGACTCATTCGTTGACAGAAGCAGCTGAAGACCATGTCGGGGTTTCACTGTGCAACAGCGCTCATGCAGATTCTCACAGTGCAGTTATCTGTTCAGGCCTGAAAACATGTCACACTCCGCTGAGTGTACAAGCACTCACTGCACATACAAGCTTAATCTCAGCTGTTTTCCTGCAGGGTTATAGCCAAATTAACATATAGAGATCATTTACATTGTGTGCTTACATAAAAATATCCTGAAGGTTTTATTTGTCGCATTGATTGCCTGTTGTTTTCTCTTTTTATTGATTTGACTGCCAGTGAGTGCTGTTCCAGTTCAGAATGAAAGAATGTTTTAAAGTGGTTCTTTGGGAGTTTCAAGGGTTGAAGACTTGAAAGGGATACGCCTGAAGCTTTGTTATTCTGCTCTTGAAAGAAATATGAACCACAGGCTGTTTTTTCTTACCTGTACAGTCAGAGATGTTTGTGTTGCTCCGTCTGGAGCAGCAGCAGCAGCTTGCGGTTTTTCATTGTAACATGGAGAGATAAAAGGAGAGGAATGGCACTCACTGATAAATGGGGAACCACAAGTGAAATCTGGCTTTATTTTGTGCACTGAATTTGGCAGAACGTTTTTTTTAACACATGAAGAGTATGTAAAAAAAATAATAACAAGGGATCCTGTAATCTAAGAAATAGCTTGTGCAGCAACACAAAAAATGTTTTTGTGCTTTTCCTAAAATGCCAAGATCAAACTGAAATTGTTTTAGCTTAAAAAGAAACCAACAGTTG
Organism: Lates calcarifer; assembly: GCF_001640805.2. Taxonomy (NCBI): domain Eukaryota; kingdom Metazoa; phylum Chordata; class Actinopteri; family Centropomidae; genus Lates; species Lates calcarifer. Next base: position 9,112,694 of record NC_066852.1, read on the forward strand.
AAAGCACAACAAATTAACAAAAGTTTTTAAAATTATGTTTTTTGGTGAAGTCCTAAGTAATAGCTGACTTAACTGTGTAAATGTAGATTTTCCTTGTTGATATACAAAGCCTGGTATGGTGAATATACCTGCATAACATTAGTATATCCGTTTGTCAATGTGAGCATGTTAACATGTTGACATTAGCATGTAGCTCAAAGTGCCATCACAGAGAACTGTCTCGGAAACTCATATGTCATAATATATATTCTGTGCAGCAGAATATATATTTAAATTATTCCTTTTTTTTAGCTTGTCAACCATCAAGCAGCCCCTCTTTATTTTGTTACCCATGGTCCTTTACTTCACAATCACTGATTTAGAGAAATATTTGATATATGGCTGTAAGTGTTAAGAGGCAGGGTAAGATGCTCATGGGCACAAACTAACCTCTTGTAAGACCTAGACCATTCTTGTGGTATCTGCAGATATTTTGTTTTAGCCTCAGGACAGTATTTAAATCAAAAGCGTGACACTCTGGCTGTCCTTGGCACCGAATGAACAAATTTTGCAGTCACGACTGAAACGATCCTGCGAAAGAATGTTATCGTTCGCTTGGTGGACCAACTTTTGGCTGGAAAAGGTTTCTAATTTGGAGCTGAACTTCATCCAACACAGTGTACCCAGTGAATATTTCCCTTTGAAGATTCCCCCTGTACAACCCTCTGAAACTGCGCCCTCTTATCTGCATCCCCATCAGAGAGAGTCCTTCAGTATTGTTACCTCGACCCTGGCTGCTTGGGGAAAGGAAAGGGAGTTTGTATGGCTGTGTATGTGTGTTCCCTCGCCCACAAATACACTCTCACATCCAGTTTCATTGTGCTGATGCTGAGGAAGCCTGGCCTGCTGTGTCAGCGTTCCCTTGGGCAAAGCTGCTATGCAGATGTCCTCCGAAGCATAGTGATGAAAATAGGAAGTTGCTTTGATCAAAGCACCTGCTGTGTTTTTTCAGTGCTGCTGTCGCCGCCGGAGCCCATATGGTACCTGTGCCAGCTGCCAATCATCTCTCCGATACAGATGAATACATTTTCCATATCAGGCTGGATTAGCGCAACAGACTTTATTAGCAGAACGTGTCCCTCCAACAATTAAATTACACTTTGTGAGTTCTTTTCTCATCACTGTGTGAGGAAGGATGATTGGAACATCATTCATGTCACCATTAGTATTCTGAGAGTTTCTCCTCGGAAAAGTCTCAGACTGAGCGAAGGAACTTTTCTTAGAGAGCAAACAACACCAAAACATTGTTTGATTATCTCTGCCATCTTTGAATTCCTTCCAGCTGCCTCCAGGCACATGATGTAGCCGTTCCTGTCCAGTTTTCCACTTGTCTGTATAGTAAATCCATGCTTCTTTTTCTGACCTGTCACTCCTCCATCTTCCACCCAATTTTTTTCTTTCATCCTTCTTCTCTTAACTCCTCTCCTCCTTGCTGAGTATTTCCCATAAGCACATCTTTATCGCAATCAGAGCCCCAAAACCTCTTTCTGCTTGTTTTCTGTCGATCACTGATATTTCATTCTGTTTCATCATTACGTTTTTCAAGGGAGAACTTGTTCACCACCGAATCACACTGATCTTCCACAGAAAGAGAGAGAAAAGTCGATTTAACTTCCACACATGAGCGCCTGCTATGTTTTCTGTCTGTTTTTGTGCGTGCGTAGGTGCGCTGATAGATTGTGACCCAGTTTAGATGCAGCGTGCTGCTGACACTTTAACCCCTTCACCTGTGACTCACAGCGTGCTGACAATACACATTAATCATAGATGAGGGTCTTGTTGGTCAGAGTGTGTTGTGTGTGTATGTTCAGTGCGTGTGTCACTTTTTGTATAATCAGAACCTCATTTTGCTCTTGCTGTTGACAGTAATGTGATTGGTCATATCTCACCATTGCTGTCTCCTACACACACACACACACACACACACACACACACACACACACACACACACAGACACAGAAATCTGAACATTTTCTTTGGATTTATGCTCCAGTTTTGCAGATCTCATTAATTAAACAGGACAGAAGCAGATTTACACAGAAATAATTAATATTTACTGGAGAAACACTGCACAGCCACTTCATCTGCAAACTTGACAAAGCATTTACAAACATGCAACAAATTTGATTCATTCATTAATATGTTTTGCTGCTGTATTACAGCATCTTTCATTTTTGCAAATGTACCCAAACGGCTAAGTTAGGCCTAATGTCTACATATGAATCACAGCCTGCGCATGTGTATGTATTTGTGTATGTTAAGCTTGGTCATTGGTCAAACCTGATGCCTGGTGTAATTATGAACACGACAGCACTTGGCTCTGTTCACTCACTGATGCATTACCCACAAAAACCACAGTAATTGGTCCACCAGTCAATTAGAGTTGGAATTGAGTTGTAATTAAGACTGAACTCTCATCCTGTCCAATTCATCTATTTTCTTTTAATTTACCAGAGAGCTCTCGTATAGACGTCTGAGATCAACAGTTTTCTAATCTATCTTTAATGTTGCCTTTTGAAAGTGCATCTGTGCTTTGATATTTCCCTCTTCATCACAGGCAAAGAGGCAAGAAAACCAGTGTGTTTCACAGAGTTTTCCTGTGATAATAATCTTCTTTACAATATTCATTAAACTTCCTTATCATCTGTAAATGTTAGAAACCCTTTGATTATCTCTGCCTCTGCATAACAAACACAGATATATATAGACATACACACACACACACACACACACACACACATACACATACTGAAACTGTCCTAGCGTCCTACACCTTTCTGAGTTGTGTCATGGTAGCAAGCAACAAATGACAGAGGAGAAGAGGAAGATGAACAGGGGTAGATTGAAAGGAGAAGAGTGGGAATTATACTTTATATTTTTTTTTACTTTTTCCATATTTGTTCTGGTGGACAGACTCAGTCCTTCCACCTCCGTCAGACAGAGAAGAACCAGCGCAGGGCCCAAAACACATTCAGCTATTTTTTATTCCTCTCCTGTCTCTTCCTGCTTCTCCGTCATCCTGCCATGAAAACCCTGGCAAACGCACACGCGCGCGCACACACACACACACACACACACACACACACACACTCAAAGAACCAGTGGCTATGCATATTACATGAGTCCTCCACCTCTGAAGGCCTCTCTGCTTTTTTCATTTTGCAACTTACAGCAGAGATGATGAGGTGGAAGCCAGATCCTGCACTTAAGGGCTGTTTCCTCTCTTTACTGCAGAGAAGAGAAGCTGCTGTTTATGGGAAACTCTGACTTGATGTTGTGTGCTTGTGAACCAGGAAATTAAGAAAATCCATTTGCCTATTGATGTGCCGGTGACGGCGTTTCCCTATTGCTTTCTTTTAATCTTCCTGTACTTGATGTTGCTCTGAATTTCTTTGCCTTGGCTTTACTAAAGATGTTACACATGCTGGTGGGGATTTTTCAACAGCAAGCTCCTCTTTGTTTCTTAAATGATTTTCTGACAAAACAACACTTGGAGCAAGCAAGATAGAGATACAAGTACGCAGAATAAATGGGTCTTCTCCGAGCCCGCAATCTTGCTAATGGTCAGTTAGCATACCTGTTAGCTTCTTAGCCTGATGGGACAATAAGTGCACATGGTTTATTCAAAAGATGTATATCTCCCATTAACTCCCCTCTCATAACTGTTTGTAAACCATTGCTCCTCTGTTGAACAGTTTTTACACTACTCTCTGTTCTGTTGAAATTCAGCACTGTCTAAAGTTCACCAAAGTTGAACTCGTCATGAAAACTTCACATGGCTTTAATTTACCACTACAAATAAATTCACCTAGTGCTGCAATTTTATTGGAAATAACTGGCATGAAACTCATATCTAAATATTCTGACCCATTCTGAACAGGAAGCACTGCTAACACTCTGGTTGTTAAATTAGATCTAGATGGCTGCTGGTTACAGTCATGCTAGTAGGTTGACTCAGTTATGGTCACAGTAATACAAATCAAATGTGTGTGTGTGTGTTTGTCTTCAAGTAATTCCCACTAGTGCTTGTTTGATGAGAACAACAGCCAGGATGACTCATTGTTGTGTCTGTGGCTGTTGGATTGCAGCTGTTTTAGTCCTCCACACTGGGCCCTCAGCTGTAAACACACACACACACACACACACACACTTGGATGATTGTATGCGTGTGTTTACACGTGTGCATGTGTTTATGCGTGCTTTCCTTTTGGTTTCATTTTTCTTATGTCATTTTATCCTCTTCCCTCTCATGCAGTGATTGATCCTCTGCTCAGAGGCTTCTCCTGAGTGCGTGGTGATGAGTGAGAGCTTGTGCCGTGCTGTCGTGTTTTTGTTTGTGCCATCTGTGTTGTTGGGAATTTGTTTTTGTAGGCAGTATGCAGGGTTGAGACCGTCGGTACCTGTCACACACACGCCATGATTGATTAGACTGTGCTGCTCGATTGCTATTGCTTTGCTTGTGTTTATGACTCTCTCATTTGCATGAAGTGAATGACTGTGTTTGCTCTGCTAAGTGAATTAAAAGGGCCACATCTGAAGATCGTGTGTCTATGTATACTGACAAACAGATTGTGAATTTCTGTACACATACTGTATGTGAAAATCGAGTCATGAAACAGTAGGGTGAAACAGATTTCAGTTCAAGAAATTTGAGGTTGAAAGGTTTTATCAGAATCTGCCCTTTGACCAACTTGGCAGTGAAGCAATGAGAAAAGTCTAAATTATTGTCTATGATAAAGGAATAGGAGTAGGGATTATGGGAAATAGGTTTATTTGCTTTCTTTCTGAAAGTTTGGTGAGAAGATTGATACCACTCTTATATCTGTCCATTAAACAAGGTTCCAACCAGTAGCTGGTTAGCATAGCTTAGCATAAAGACTGGAAACAGGAAAACCTATAAAGTGCACTAATTTACATGTTATATAACTCAAAGTGTCATATTTATCCTTCAGATATTAGAATGGTATCCATCTTCTATGGTATTAAATACTCAGCGAGGAGGAGAAGAAGAACTTCTTTAAATGTCATGCTTGGTGACAGAATAGTTAAAGGAAAATGAAAGCTCTACAGCTAAAGCCTAAACAATCATAACTTAAATGCAGCAATTTCTAGTTCTGTGTACAACTCAGATAAAATGTACAGAAAAGAAGACAGAAAAATAACATACTGTTTTGTACTAGCACAGACTATTTTCTCTGCACGTACAGTCGCTGATCCTGCAGGTCTGCAGATGAAAAGGGAAGAACAGCGGTGATCCAGCACATGTTTGAGCTTTCAAGTGTCTGTGGCAAAGGCAGAGGGAGCAGCAGAGGGAATATTTTCTCACAAGGACATCAGTGGCAGCAGCGCATCTGGGGACTGACTGTGCGTTCAGAGTCAGCTGGATAACAGCAGATATCAGGTAGATTCAGCCAGGTTGTTGAAGAGCAAGTGGGCACAGTGGTCAGTTTCAGATCAGCAGCAAAAGCAGGTCAGAGTTTATCGCACTTTTTGAGGGAGTGAAGCAAAACCCGAGCTACATCAGAAAACCTACCAAATCTGACAAATTCTAGAACAAGATCTAGATACTGTATGGTTGTGAATGCACATACTATTATATATAAATATATAAAGAGATAACGATGCACCTTAAGGCAGTGATACAGAGCACATCAGCTTTTTTAAGTGCAAGAAGAAGACATGACTGATCTTTTGTCTCAAACACAAAATGTGTTTGTCCCTGGAGCATAGCAGTGAATCACTTTGGTGTCTTTACAAAAAGACTTTAACATTTAATACCTCTGTGTTTGGTTATTACTCCGCTTTGTTTTAATTTCATGCTGATGTTGCTGTGTCATCACTGCAATGAAAACTACACCCAGTCCTGAACCATCTGATCCTGCTAAACCGGATGCATTTGCAGCAATATGATGGATCTCAAGCACTGTTACACCAAACTGTTTATTCAAGCATCTGTTCCCCAGAGGTTAGTTCTTTCAGCAGGATGCTCGAATTCCCTCAAAGAGCAGAGCCTTTTCTACAAAATGCAACTATATTCTCATTCACTACAAACGGTTAGATTCTTAAGGCAAACATCTCATCTAAAGATTTTTTTTACCCCCAGTTAATACTATTTTCACCTGTGTTTAAATTTGACACGTGAACTCTAACTCTCATTCTTTGATGTGATGTGATGGTGTGATGAACACACAGCTGCTCTCAGTGCTTTCACATGTTTGGTGTGTGGAAGTGAGACACGTTTGTCTGTCTGTCTGTCTAGACTAGACTACAGTATAAAACACTAATGAAAGATGTCTGCTATTGAGCTTGACTTAGAGAGTGTGTGTGTGTTTTGATGAGCCACGAGTCACTTTCTAACATACCTCTACATCACTGTGAAAAAGATGTATCCACAGGTGCATGCCTTTGACACACGCACGCCCACACACACACACAGAAACACATACCCAAAGGTAGAGGGAGAGGGCTTCACATTCCTGTCTTGACCCCCCCTGAGGGCCCCACATAGAGTCAGCACTGTGTCTTCTTAAATCAAACACGCATTCTTTCACACAAAAGGGCAGGTAGACATATGGGTGAGTTCACACATATACAGATGCAATATTCGCTCTGTCTGGCTTATATATATCACATGCCCATATGCACATACACAGACACACACATCTTTGTTGTTGGTCCTGAAGATGTCTATCTCGGCTCTGCAGAGGAAAAGATATGATATGTGCATCTCTTTCTAAGGTTATTTGTAAGCAGCTATCATATCTCACCATGTAGGTAGATCTCAAATCAGTATTCTGGGAGAGACTACAGGCACACACACACACACACACACACACACACACACACACAGAGGTGTCATAAAAGCGCTCGATCGTGGATGGTCTCTTCTCCTCACATGAGAACCAGAGCATATTACTCTAGACCTGTCCACAGTACACACACACACACACACACACATATTCACTCTATCCATTGATTATATCGATCATTTTTGTAATGAAACCTGTCCTCGTGTTTCCATCCCTTGAGACCCTCTTGTCAAGGTGTGTGTGATCAGGTTTTACTTCTGTAAAAATGACATGGGTTTAGAGGCCACTATGTCTATTGAATAAGTAGAAGGGGAAAAAAAAAATTCAAGTTCAAATGTGAGGATAATGATGTCACCTTGGTCTCTTGAAACTTGTGATGGTTTTGTTCACAGTTTTTTGATCTTATATAGACTGAAGAATTAAGCAATCAATGTTATTAAGTAATGTAGAATGAAAATAATGGTTAATTGCAGCCCTATTTTTAAGTTTCAAAGTGTGAAATGTTAAAATCACTCCACATAGGTTTGTCCTATTTTGGGGGTGTTTCTGTTAATTTGTCCACCATCCCCTGCAGATAACCTCGTAAACTTTGAGTTCTAGTAAGTTAAAGAAAATGTGTTTGCTTTCCATGATAGCAGCCTTCTATGTAACAAAATCAAGCTTGTACAATCACGAAACACACACACACACACACACACACACACACACACACACACACACACACTTCCCTCCTAATTGATATGTGTGTGTTGCACTGCTTGCACAACTCACGTTGATTGATCTGCTGATGGGATGGATGCTCTGAAGCTTGTGATCTAATGTTACAGCAAAGCGGTACACAGACTGAAGATAGAGAGGATAAAAGGGGGAGAGATCTGCGTGCCCCCCCCCCCCCCCCCCCTTTCTCTGTCCCAACACATCCTCACCTCGCTTGGCTCCTTCTGATTACAGTTTAAAGAGGGCACCTCACAGGAGCAGACAGACGGGGGAGGAAGACGGATGGGGTGAGCAGCTAGTCTGGGACCAAGCAGATTATAGCCTGGTCCCCCCACCTCACCCTCCCTCAGCCTCTCTTGTTCATTTCACTTCTTTCACCGTGTGACTGCAGGGTCAAAACAAGGCTGCGAGGAAAACGAGGAAGTGAAGCATGAATAAGACTGGATCACCCTGACAGACCCATTTCTCAACCACACCCTTTATTGTCTGTTTAATTGTCTGGTTTTTGTACCGGACACTGGCTCAGCTGTCCCTGGAAAACTTTGACAATGGCTGAATGTTCAGTAAATGCCACTTTGACGAAACACTGTTCTGTGTTCCTCTCTTCTACATCCTGAGTTCTGACTCCTGCAACACACAACTGTAATCTTGTAGATCTTAAATGATATTCCTGATTTATTATAACTTGGGTCTTATTTTTGTAATTTCCCCCATAATTCCTATTGGTATTAAAACATTGTGCTCTCCTACTATTAGAGATATTGCAGGTGGTTTAGATAACTTATAGTCTGACCACCATTGGTGTATGGAACGGGAATAATGTCAGATAAGATAAATATTTCAACAGTGTATGTTTAGGTGTTTGTGGATTAATTATTTTGTTGTAATTTAAGTATGAACAAAAATAGTCAATTTGATGAGAAAATGCATATGGTGTATATGCTGTTACCTCAGCTACAAGCTGAAGAGATGCCAAAGGAGCTGCAAAACAGAAGCATAGCAGATGAAATTTTGGCAGCTGCAACCCTCCTGCCCCCCAACTTGACCGCCTGCTTTTTTTAGTCTACATGTGTTCAAACTGGCACCATTAAAATGAGCTATTAGCAGTTAAACTCCACAATGTACATAGATATCAGCTTAATGTTTAATGTGTCCTTTGCTGTTACATTTCTTTACAGCAGTTTTAACCAAGTCAGCAGCTGAGCTTGTCCTTGACCATATTGATCACATCGTTCTCCAGCTGCTGTAACTTCATCCATTTCTGTCAGTGTTTAATTACTAAGCATTGCAAACATGTGTGCATATACTGTATGCTGTTGTGTGTCTGCAGTTACGCTAAGCAGTTTGCCCGGCTGAAAATATGTTCCTGCGCCCATCCTGACTGTTTGTCACGTTTCTCTCCCTGTTACACTTTGTTGTCTCCAGAGTCCAGTAATTCTATCAAAGATAAAATTGTACTCACCAATTGTGAAGTGATGGTCAGAATTACAAAAACAAGCGACAAGTTGTAACAAACCAGAATATTCCTTTAAGGAGGATGAGTGTAATAACAGTGATAATGATTTTTCTTTTGTGATGAGCTGTTGGATGTCTATTAATCACAGTTCTTGTTGTCAAGAACTGCTCAGCCTAATCTCATAATCCATCCAGCTATTTTCCCCATTATCCCTTCTCACTGACAGGCAGATACAAACAACCTCAGTGGGGGCTAATACTGTGTCAGCGGGGCTGAATCGTCCGTCCAAGGATGAGATGCTCGCCATCTGCTGTGTTTACACTTTCAGACTTTCAGAGTGTATTCTTTTGACAGCCTTTGATGCATTAATGATTTCTCCTGTCTCTCGGGCCTCTCAGTTTGGTCTAGCCCTGTTTACTCTGGAGTTAGCCGCACTCTTTCATCATGGCTGGAATTCCCCCTGGTTCTCCATTTCTAACCAAAGCATGTCAGAGAGATGGGAAGTATGAGGAGAAAAGTATATTTCTGGCAGAGTTTGAGAAAGCCAGGCTGTCATTGTTTTCTCGTCAGACTAATGCGGTGGAACAGTGCTCATCTTCAGAGCCTTCTTAAGATCGCTGTGGAATTTCTGCTTTGTTAGATGGAGTAAAAACAAAAACTCATGATCTGGATTTGTACTGGGGAGTTTCCAGGACTGTGTGAATCTTAACCTGCTGATGCGTCAAGATGCAGAAGCAGCAGACTGTGTTCACTTATCAGAATGATTGCTGATTCAGGAGCTAACTGTAATAGTAAAACTTGCAGAGAAAGATTAGTTATTCAGCCCTGTACATAGCATTTCTTACAGAATGTACATTTTATCTAAAAATGCAGTTGCTGGCAAGTCTTACCTTTTTTTGAGCACCTCTTGTGATGACATATGAGGTGTGGAAAGTGGCTGCAAATTGCTCCTCTTTCTCTCTGTCACACAGTAGCAATTTAATGCCAGAGAGCAGAGCTCCTCAGACAAGGGGACATCTATGTGATACAAGCTGTCTCTTGTGAGAAGACAAATGAGAGAGACAAACGAGGGAGACTAAACCAGACAGAAAGAGAGAAAAGAGGGTGTTTTGGAAACCCATGCCATCTCCCTTCTTTTTTTCCCCGGTTGCCTGTGGCAGAGCAGGCCCGTATCTGAGAGTGCAGCTGACAGTCAGCAGGAGCAACAGGAGCAAGAGGCATCATCGGTCCACAGAGTGTCCCAGCACCCTCAATCTGTCACCACACATTCACACACAGAGGGGAGAACACACAGACAAACGCACACACACACACACACACACACAGATGTATGGACACACAGTATTCAGCTCAGCCACACCACAGAAAACTTACACTAAAAAGATTTTTTCTTCATTTTTTTATTTTTTCTCTAAGCAAGCTGATTTGTTTTTGGCTGTTTGGGGGTTCTGTTTTGATCTGACAAAAAGTTTCCCCATCAGCTATCAACAAACATAATCTCTGAATGTAGTGGCAGCCTGAAAATAACACACTAGGTCTGAGATGCTTTCTAGCCTTAGTAGTAGTAGTAGTGGGATTCATGGTCCCCAGACTTTCTGACTTTTACTGTAGAGTACCATGATACAGACATTCATGTTCTCCTCAGGATGAATTGTAATAAGTTTAATGATCTCTTAACATTTCATCCAGCTAAATCAAACTGGGCCAATACATTGGTGTGTGATGAAATACCAGTCGAACATAAGGATATTATGATCAGCCTCAGCTCTACTTTGTGTTTAGTGTTAATCAGCAAATGTTCACATATTATCGTAGAGGGTCTGACTTCCTCACAGCTACAGCAACAGTAGCTATAGTAGTAGTAGTTTCTCCTTAATGCTCTCTGTGCCTGTGTAACATCATGAGAAAAGTCACCAAACACCTGACGCTGACATGGTCTCATGGTCTCAACACGGTCTCTCTCACTGCAGACCACACAGCAGAGGAAGTAAAGCTCACAGAACTGGGACAGGGACGCTTCATAGAATATGATTCCTACATATATTGCTATAGTATAGTCAGTTTCCCTTCATAGATAGGTGTCTTTACATGCAACTATATTTGCTCCCCTACAAAACATACAGACTGCATATGAACATGTTGAATCTCGCATTTCTTAAAATACGTGGTAAAAATTCTCACTTATTTTCTAATAATCCTTCCCTTTCATTTCTTTTTTATTTTATTCATATTTATATATATTTTTTATTATTCCTCTTAAGTTTAAAAACTGAAAATAAAATGAAACAGAATAAGCATATCCACAGAATCTCGCCGTCTTTGCAGATAAGAAGAGCTTCAGTGAACCCTGAAGGGAAGAAGAACAGAACAGTCATATAGGTTAGTGTTTTATTAATAAAGCACATGAATAAAACAGTAATAAAGGATATAATGCAAAATAAAACAGATTAAAACTAGGGCATCTGCATTATTTCCATAAAATATAGCTCCTTGATGTCTTAAAAATTGGCACCATGATGGTTTTTGACAGATTTAGAATTATATGCGGCTAGTTGGAAACACAGCGGTCTCTGTGGTGGAGATAAGACTTTTACTGGGGAACAGAAGAGACAAATCCCTCTATCATCTGTGCTTTGCCTTTTATAGCCAGGCTGTTTAACACAGTCTGGGCACGCAAAGGCCAGAGGAAGTCAACGACCCTCATGAGAGGTCACAAGGACAAACAGCACTCTGTATGACCGAGGACAGACACAGTGTTCATCTAATCCTGAGAGAAATACTATCTGAAATAAAGAAAAAAAAGTTGCTGCTCAGCACAGTGTAACTCTTTCCAGGCTTTTCTGTCCTAAAACAGAATTACAGCCTGTCAAAAGCTCTGAGAGGCACAAACAGCCTCCGTCGACTGAAAGGCCTTCAGCAAGAGGAGAGGGATGTTTTCCCTGTCTCGGGAAACGATCATGATTTCTGCTCCATCTTTACAACAGCAGGCCTCCGCTCAGTGACTGCATGTCGACTGCTATTTCAGAGAACGACGGACAGGAAGAGAAATGGCAGTGAGGCGATATTCCAGAGATCCAGAGGCCTGACAGCGAGATTGTGTGTGCAATTATCAACACCGCGTCTTCAAAGAAAGATGTAACAAGAAAATGATACACGTGTGCAATTTTTCCTCAAGAATATGTCCCCCTCTCATCCTCTGTGCTTTAGCTCTTTCTTTCAACTCCTCCTTTTGTTCCGTCCTCACCCTCCGTCGCCTCTTCATCTCCCTTACTCCCCCTTCTCCCCCCTCCTGCACATCTCCCCCCAAGAATCTTTGAAAAGCTCTGAAATTGAAATGTATGGCGTCCTGCCCTGCGAGGAGGATCTGGGTCTAAGAAGATGTGTGATTCTCTTCTCCTTTATTATTTCTAAGGGGTTCCATGCTTGTGACGTCCCCGTGTGCCTTTGCATCTTGCAAACTCTTATCTATGTGCTCTATAAGAGGAGTGCCATTAATCTCCCTGTCCCGTGAGAACTGAGTTGTTTGTGTGAGTAATGAGCTCTGTACGTCCGAGCTGTGTCTCTGTTGTCTTTAATTGGTGCAGCGTGACTCTATTAGAAGGATCCGGTGTAATTAACATCTTCTCTAGAGTGGGAATCCAACTGTAGTCCTTCACAGGCCTAACTTGTTTTAACAGTTTGAAGGGCTGCTGTGCTCAACAGGCTGCTGATCAGTGATTAATAACAGTGAAGTGAAATCTGAGCACCAACTTTTATAGGTCAGGTGGCTATGTGCTGAGATGTTTCTGTGTAGGAATGCGTGCGCTCTTTGTTTCAGTGATCCATGGTGTGTGTGTGTGTGTGAGTGTGCCTGCCTGCAGCTCTTTCATATATGTACCCAGGTGTGTGAGAGAAGCCATAAGGAGCTGATAAATAATAATGATGATGCTCCCGTCAGCCCCCCCCCCACCCTGCAGCTTTTTAATCAGTACCTTGCACAGCCACTTTGCCGTTAATTTGCAGGTCTGTGCTCAGTCAGGCTGACAGTGAAAGCAGAGCAGTGTTTTATGCTGCACAGTTGTACAGTAACTGTTGTTCTTGCTGCCACTGACCAACACTGAGTTCATTTAAATCCCATGTCAAGATTTCAGCCATTTATTGCACCAATATATATATGTCCCTCACAACCTTCTCTGGCAGAGCTTGAAATACACAACATTCAAGGAACATGAACACATCATAAGAAACATTCAGAATCACATACAGCACATCTGAATGCTGATACAAGAGTAGGCTGGACAAGTTGAGGGCATAAGATTTACATAAGCAGGATGCAGCAAGGATGCAGGTCTCAGTGTATTCATATGGGCTGCCTATTGTGAAGGAGAGGCCATGAACATATGTGATTGGTGAGTGTACGGAACATGTGACGTGAAATGATTTCTGCGGTTGTCTGAACTCACACAAAGCCCCATTGTTTTTTTACTGTGCTCTAACTGGTTTGAGGTGGGCAGGAAGGTGATATCCTGTATTTCTGTGCACCACTCAAGAATCAGTAACGTGATATCTGATGACAGTTGGTGGGTTGTTTGGTAACTGTCAGTCAAATCTGATTAAACCACACCCACACAATCAGGACTGTGTGGATGAGTTTTGAAGTAGTAAACTCTTCATAAAGTTCAAATTAAAGGGATTCTGTGATTGACTGTTGTTACTTTATGTAATTATGGAATGATGAAATCTTTCTACAATCTTTCTAACAGTTAAGTTTTGCTGCCAAAATTCAAGTGTAACTGGCAATAAGCTGTAATTTCTCACCAGACATATTGCCTACGAGCCCAGTTTTCTGAATGAAATAATTAGATGAGTCACACTTGGGATCTGTGGGAATTATTTTGTATCAGTGTGTGTGTATCTGTGTGTGTGTACAGTATCCATGTACACTGTGATAAAGACCTGATATGTGATCTCCCTCCTGATCAAGGTGACTTGGATGAGAGGTGGGTTTTGGGTGAGGCGGGCAGGCTGCCTGGATAAAGATGTCAGGTGACGCTGGCAGGTTTGGGACTGCTGTGCTCCCTCTGATATGACTGGCAAACACACTCCCTTGCTGAGCCATGCATCACACACACACACACACACACACACAATACAGTACACACTGCTAGTTCAAATAGTCCCAGTCAGTCTGTTTGCATTTGTGTTTGTTTTTGTGTTAGTGTTTGTGGATGATCTGTGCATCACTGCCAGTATCCTTTCACTCTCTCTCTCTCTCTGATGGTTGGAGGCACAGTGGGCTTGGCTCAGCCTTGATGTCACTGTCATGCCAGCGATCTGAAATCTGAACCTCCCTGCTGCCCGTACCAGCCCGAGGAGGGACACATGGAGGGATGGGTAGAAACAAAATAGAGAGCAACAAAGAAATTGAGACATGGAGGAGAGGATGGAGAGACAAAAGAGAAGAGGGATAGCGCTTCGCTTTAGATCTGAATCCTGGATAGCTCTCCTTTCATGTCTCTGTGTTCTCGGTTATTTCTCTATCCAGGTGATGATGGTTCACTACAATGACAAAGGATAATCCCTTAGCTCACAGATAATCAACTTACACCCTCTCACTGCCTGTCAGCTCGCTCTCTGTATCCAGCTCCGCTCTGAGTTATTGATCAAAAAAGCTTTATCCTTGTTTAGTCTTCTTTGGAGCTTCACCCAGCCTCATCTTATTTGTTTTCTCACACATGCACATGTGATACGCACTCTGCTCTCAGGTAGTCGACAGGTTTCGTTGGGATTTCTCTCTGAGAGTCTTTCTTGTCAGGGTCTCCATTTAAGTGTCAGGTTGTGGTTTAGTGAAAATAATAGCACCCGCTGTGTGGTTTGTGGGTTGTGCGTGTGTGAGATAGAGTGTGCATGTGCTTCAAATGCATCTTAAAAGGGGTAATGAGGTGGGAAGACTTCATCAGTTAGGGTGTGTGCGTGTGTCGGGGTGTGTAACTGTATCCTCAGTCTCACTCTGCCTCACCTGGGATGTTCACACACACACACACACACACACACACACACACACTGTTAATTCTCAAATGAATATGAATGAGAGTTTCAGTATCTACTGTTTACAGTGTCACAGCACAGGTAGGACAGGTAAAATGATCCGTTGTTTGGTTTTGCTCCCTGCAGCATCATTCAGTTGACTGGGTGTTACTAACCGTGCGTTGAGCTCAGCTTTGGTTTCACTTCATTTATGTTCATTTAACAGACAGAGACAAAAACCGAACCAAAGTAGTCTTTATTCTCGCCCTCAGACAATCTAATATTAGATAAGAGATGCCCTCTTGAAGTTTGGCAGCCAATCAAAATGATAAACAATAACAACAAGCATGACAATGCTCACTTATCATGTATTTCTTCATTACAAAACACAAACTAACACATTAGGTGCAGAAAAGTGCTGCATGAGCTGCTGTCAGTCACCAGAATCTGGTTTTCCCATGTAGCTCTGATGACACAGGACCGTAATAAATGAATTAACTGTCACTCTGAGTAACTTGGTGACTCTGTAAAAACCTGGTGTGAGCACACAATAGAACTAAATGGCAAAAATATATCATTTATTTCCTTCGTCCAGGTGACATGAACTGAACCACAGGTGTGAAAGTGCTCTGTGCAGGAACAAAAAACTACACACTGAACTGGCTGGAATTCATTTGTGAAAATAAACACAATATTTATGTTAAACAGCAAAACTCAGAATGGCAGAGTGGTGAATATGTAATGACTCAGTTGTATAATATTGCTGTAAAGATTTACATTATTCTTAAGATTTGCAATTGCTGCAAACAGAATCAGCGATAAATTAGAACAGTAGCAGATGAGAGAAGAGAAACGTGACACTGAAACATGATGAAATATATACGTCGGGAATTAGTTATATAGGTTTGTGTCTGTTAAAGTTAATCTTTCCGGTTCTTTCTGCTGCGGAGGTAAATAGACTTCTCTGTTCGAGCTTTTACAGCATCTACATCGTCATTTGAATGAGCATACACAGCAAACACTGTCACCTGCACTCAGCTCTACAACCTCACACACACAACATGACACACTCACCTACGGCTATGTGTCACATCCATTTCATGTAAAACCTGTCGCTCTTTATGTACACTTCTCTCTCTCTCTCTCTCTCTCACACACACACACACACACACACACACGTGTCATATCCCCACCCGTTGAGAGGAATGACACCAATTCCGTCTGCCATGTACAGTTAAAGATAGTCACACACACTCCCTGTCAAATAGTGCCAAGGCCATGAACCACATAACAACTGTATACGTATTCTGTGTGTGTGTGTGTGTTTGTGTTTGAAAGTGAGTTTCCATTGTGGCCTCATTGTGCAGCAGTGAAGTGTCTATAAAGCAAAGATGGATAAACAACTCTTCTTTGTTTGGCCCCTAGTGTTGGCTGCACACAATCCATCCAGCAAAGACACACAGACTGTCAGTATAATTTCACACACAAGCACACACACACTTACACAGCCATACACACACAGATGCACACACACACACACACACGTACACGTACATGTTTACTGTCTATGTTCAGTCATCATCTGTGTAATGATGGCCCTATTTTCCTCTCAACTCAGCATGGCCTGCACTTGGCTTCAGAAACACCCCATTTACTACGTGCCAATTACAGATCTCTCCACTGCATACACACACACACACACACACACACACACACAACACAAACACACAGACAGTACAGGTGGGGTTTTTTTGCACTAACAAGACAAGGGTAAAGATTTAGAGAGAAAAACAATCAGAAGTGGAGGCTTGTGAAGTGTCACCATCACATTGATTTTTTTTTTAACCCAAGTTTATTCAGGATAAAAGTGCTACTGCTCTCCTGTATATTCACATCTCTCCGCATGTGGAACAAGAGGTGTTGACAACATAACACCTTCACTGGTGAAGAGAACCTGGAGGAGCTGCTGATTTTGGAGTTTGTTTTTTTTTCCACACTGTAAATTCCAAAACTTTAACATTTTCTTTTAATGATACTCTCAGTCTGTAATGTGGAAACACAGCAGTCTCCTGGACAATTTAACATTACTATGGTTTCATGTGTAGTTTCTAAATTTTTGTGTTTTTTCCATCAGTTTGGCTTGAAAGATACTACAATACCCAGGAGCCACAGCTGCCATTATTGTGGATTTGCCAGTCAGGCATGTGAGTCGGAGCTGTAGTAAACTCATTCATTCAAGTCATTGTAGTTGGGATTGAAATAAGTGCTAATCTGAGAGGGAACTGATTCAAAATTCCAAATTTAAAGGCTCTGTTACTTATCACTTCAAATGTCCTGGCTGAAATGCTGATTAAATTGACAGAACTGACAAACGTGTTGTTGTTTACATGACATGAGAGCTCTGGGTGTTGATATGTGTTGATGTTATATCTTATGAGCAGTGTGATGTCACTGAGTAACAAGCCATACACTCTGTATTTCTTGACCTCTAACTCCCCCTTAAGGGGTTGAAACTTTTATTTTCCTTTTATTTTTTATTTTTTAATCACTCACCAATCTCTCAAAATGAATCCATTACCATGATTGAGATCTGCTCTGATTTTGTCTCAACATGACCCAGCACCAACTGGAGGACAGATGGTGGTGTGACTGTGGTCTAGCATGACTCTTTTCACACGTCGCGCAAAATAACTCAAGTTAAAGCTGCGCTTCACACACCATCCTCTGCTTTAGTGTGTTTGTGCATGTGAGAAACTGTGCGTGCCTGCATTTGTTTGCCTCATCAAGATGTATGTTCTCAAGTTTGTCTCTAAATCAGCCCACTCATAAACAACAGTGTGTATTTAGGGATTCTTAATGACTGCTGTCATGGATATAAATGCTGCAGAGTCTTTGGAAGCTTCAATGTCAACAGTATGCAAATACACATGGAACAATAAAGCTTTTAAAGCGGTAAGATGTTACTGTCAAGGTAGGCTCAAGTCAGCTTCAGATGATTGCTTCCCAGCAAACACACTGATTAACCTCTATGTCTGGCTGAGTGAAACAGACAGTGAGGGTCTGTGCCCTCACACACACATACACACAAACACACACACACACACACACACACACACACACACACACTAACTATAGTATGTTAATCATGTGTGTTTTCCTCAGATCATCAGAGAACAGACTGAAGCTGCTTATTGAGATACAGAGCCGTATTAACTCCAAATGGTAAAAACAGGGGCACATATGCTTCAGAAATGCAAATACCCCGGGGGTGTGTGTACGTGTGTGTGCATTTGTGTGAGGGTGTACTAGCATCTGTCGGTTTCTGTGTGCGTGTGTGTGCGTTTCCATATCAGAACTCTGCTTGCATGTGTTAGCACTGTGGTGTTTCCATGCATTTGTTTTTATTGTGGTCCAACATTGACTGTGCCAACAGTCCACAAACCTCTCAAATTTTATACAGATTCCTACATTTGGACAGAAGTTAATAAAAGGCCTCAAATCTAAAAGGGACAGTATTATTTTAGAGGTCTTCAAGGGCAAAAATGAAAGTGCATATATTGAGAGAGACCCAATGAGTCATAAAATCTGTTTATATGCTAATTTATGGAAATAATTGAAAGTCCTATTTTTACCTTTTGTGGCAACAATAAAACATGTTGCCAACTGGTCTGACCTATATAAAATCTCTGGGTCAAAATCCAAAAAGTAAGAATCAAAATCTTGATCCTACTCAATCTAGTTACACAGAGCATAATTCAGACCTTGTTCTACCTGGGTTGCGAATCAGGTCTCGTTTGAGAAGACATAGTTTGTTTGTGCTCCAGCCAAACGTTATTTATTATAATCAGCTGAAACCACACATGAAATGCATTTATTGTACAACTTTTATAAGTCGTGAATATACTAATTTCAAATAAATTGCATATTGGGGCTTTAAGCGCATTAGTCAACCATAATTAATTTTCATATAACTGTTCCTGTTGCAGTTTTGGATAGCAGTATAGAATATAGAAAAGCTTCATTGTCTGGTCTACTGAGAAAAATCTCAGAAGTACAGGTAACAGATAACTCAAATCACGCTGTAAATCACACTCAAAAACACCTCAAGCCTGTTTCTTTACCAAAAAGGATCCAATGCTGCATAACTATAACTATCCTGCTGCCCTCCATCCATAAAGTGGCTATCGTGTCTCTGATCTGCATTCTCAATGGCTACAATCTATCATTCCCTCTTTGTCCTCTGTCTTTCTCAGGCTCTCCCTCTCCTAAACCCCCATTTCTTATTCTCTTTCTATCTTGGTCCTGTCTCCAGACTTCCCCTGGGTTTAGGAGGTGGTAAAAAGCTGGGAGGTTGTATCACAGGAGATAGGATAACCCTGTGATAAGAGCAGGTTCAGAAGTGAAGAGCAGACTTAGGATCCCTGTCAGCTCTCACTGTGGCTGGCTGTTTGTTTTATTCTGGCCACACTGAGTGCGAGAACTGGGAAATTGGATTCAGGTGTCCTCTCCTGCTCCTCGAGATGTCTCACTTTGTGCTAGTTAGTGTTGGGGCCACTCTCGGCAGTGGTGGGCGTGTGTCTGTGTGCTACTGGTGGCGATTACGGTGAAGGAGAAGGTGTGTGCATTTGAGCTTAAGTGTGTTTGTGTGTTATATTTACACAACAGCTCTTTCCCTTTGATAACCGCCCTTAAGTCATTGATGCAATCTCCGCAAGCCTCTGTGAAAACACACTTCTTCTTCTTCTGATGCAGAGCAGATAGTCCCAGCTCACAGAGAGCTCAGAGAAGCAAAGGAGAAATAATCAAAACAACAGCATGCCACACGCCGCATCACATCCTCCACTACTGGAGAGGGAGGGGAGGGGATGAAAGCAGGTGTGTACCGGGGATGTGTGTGTGTGTGTGTGTGTGAGAGAGAGAGAGAATGTGTGTGTAGTGGGGGGGTGCAGACAAAAGGGCTGTGGAACATCTGGATGCCGGTGATAGCTCTGCTCACACGCGTTACGAGCCAAATTAATCAAACCTGGTGGGGAGACTGTCAAGTGTGTTGGTGTGTATGTGACGTGTATTAAGAGTTGATCCACGTATAGTGGTCCAGGGAGGGTGGGGGCTGAGGGGTGGGGTGGAGAGAGGAGTGGAAATGGAGGGAGGAGTGAAAGTATAAATCAATGGGTTGACGTCGGCAGGGTGACTGCGCTCGATACGGGAGTTAGTCCCAGTGAGAAGAGAAGCAGACACATTATGTTGTTGCCTTCCAAAGCTCTTTCAGTCCCACAGGAAGCAAGCTGGTAACACTCTGCTCAACTAGCCTCTTTTACATTGAAGAAGTAAAAAATATGTTGTCATTGCTTCACTCTCTGTCTAGATGTTTGAGCCCAGATGTAGGGACTTATTTTATAGCAATGCTAATGGCATAGATACAGGTATGACAGTGCAGGTTGGTCCACTTTGGTCCAGACTGAAATATCTCTGTAATTTTTGGTTAGATTAGCATGAAATTTTGTTCAGATATTCAAGGTCTCTGGAGGATGAATCCTAATAACTTTGGTAACCCCCTGCCATCCCTAGGGGATGACTCCCACTGACTTTGGTGATGCTCTGACGTTTCCTCTAGGGTCACCATGAGGTAGACATTTGTGATTTTGCGAGAAATATCTCAACGACTATTGGATGGATTGCCATGAAATACATGCATTCACGCCCCCTTCAGGAAGAACTATGATAACTGATCCTTAAATTCTTCCTCTTGCACCATTGCACCCATTTTCAGTTTGTCCAGTTGTATGGTTTATGACTTAATATCTGCAAAACTAATGACTCTCCCCTCAGCCTCAGATGTACTTTGTGTTTGGTGCTAATTAGCAAATTTTAACATGCTATCACATTAAACTAAGATCGTAAACATGGTAAACACTGTACCCTCTAAACATTAGCATCATAGCATGTCATTGTGATTAGCATGCTGACATTAGTATTTACCTTAAAGCACTGCAGTGCAGCCACTAAATGAAACTCAAGAAAGTCAAATTGTTGTTACTCAGTAATTTTGGACCCTTGGGTGTACTAGACCAATGTTTGCAAATCACTGAGGTAGAGAAACCATGAATGTGATTAAGCCAGAGGTGTTTCTCTCCTCCTCCTCCTCTTCCTCCTCCTCTGATTGTGATGGTATTGGGGAGGCAGCAGCGATGGACCACCATCACTTATTTCCCGACTTGACTGGAGGGTCGATAAGAATTAGCATTCCTCTCTAAATGAAACCTGTAGGGATTTACAAGTCACTGTTTCAGTTGCTTGTTTCACTTGAAGCCCTTTGCTGAAAAATAAACTCATTGCTGTGGTATAAACACGTAGTTGTAAGTTAGTTAGTTATACAACACAACATTTTAAATATTCATTCTCACTTTCTGTTTGATATGATAATGATCCAATCCACAGTTTACACAATTCACCTCTTAAACATTTCACTTCCCTGGAAGATCATTTAGTGCATGAGTGAAAAGTTTTAGATTTTATGAAATAAAGAGAAGAAATCGGTTGTTATTAAGAGTTTGACCTCTGCTCTGTTTCTGTCTCTGTCATGCTGCTGGTATGTTAGGGAACATGACATTTTCCTGGGGGGTCCTCTGTGGCCTTGCCCTCCTGTCCCATGTTAATGTGAGTGTATTATATCAGCATTGATTTTCCACACATGAATATATCACGTTAACTGCTGAAGTGCGCCGGGTCTGGGGTTTATGCAGTGGTCAATATGGCATCAGGAGGAAGATAAAGGGACTGTAGAGACTCCATTCTGATTCAAGGAAGACAAGTGTTTGGCTCACAGCTCTTTCACATCTTTCTCTCTTTGGAAAATCCAATTTCCCTCTTCGAAATTTCCTTTAGCGTTGCAAAGAGACTCAGTGTCTTGACATCTTTTGAAAAAAATCTACTTGTTGAGGTTGAAGTGAAGTTATTTATTTAGCTTTTTTTGAGATCTGGAGAAATATCACTTTTTTTTTTTTTTTTTAAACTTTGTGACCTTTAGTGTCATTTGATTTTTTTTTCACCCATCCAAAGAAAAACAAGAAATTCAGACTCATCACCAGACAAAGTAGCTCTGATTTGTACTGTCGATAAGTGTTTTTCATGTTGGCAGCTGCCCTCAGATGAATATTGTGTTTATTGCCATTATTTATCTCTCTCTCTCTTCTCTCTCTCTTTCAACCATCCCTCCCTCGCATTCTCTCTGTCTGCTGACGAGGGCAGGTAGCGCTGACGGCTGTGAAATCAAATTAAGCGTGCCTTCCACCCCTCTTTTCCTCCCCCTCCTCAACCTCCTTTGACATGCAAAGGTTTTAATGATCATGAAGCTGGGAAGCATTCCAAATGGCAAACACTTAATTGAGAAAAATGAAAGGGACAGTGGTACGATTCATTTATCTAAACAGAGGAATGCGATGTGCGGAGGGTCGTCCCGTCTTTAATTTCTCTTTTTTTTTCTCCCCCCCCCCCCTCGACAACCAACCAACGCCCTCCGCCTCTTCAGCCACTTGCTCAAAAGGGAATGTGGGAAAATTTCATTAGGTGAGGGGTGGGATAAATCAACATGACGAATCTCTCTGCTCACGTTAATTGTGTTTCGCTCAGCAGAAAATCAGACAGGGGCACTGCTGGATGTTGTGGATGCTCTGGGTCGTTTGGAGAGGTGATGTAGCATGATGATGATTGATCAGGAAAAAAACGAAAAAAAAAAAACAACAAAAAAAAAACGAATTGTACGAACCAGTATGTGTTTGTGTAGAGTTTTTGTCAGAGCTTTATCTGTGTCGTTCAAGTGAAGGTTGATCATATCAGAGTGAAGAGTTAACAGGGCTGGGTTCGAAGGGCTGACCTGGTAATGAACCCTTTCATTAGTGACATCATTAGCTGCCTCCTACCATGGTTTAAATCGCACCTGAGGGATGAACCTACAGATCTGCTTAAATCACCACAGAGCTCCATCCTCCATCTCCTCTCTGCGTCTGGTTAAAGCTGCGTCTGGGCTTTCTGTGCTGTGCAGGGGTTAATGTGGGGTGACCCCGTCGAACCCACCCACCCATCCCGAACTCCTCTGTTCTCAGCCCCTCTGTCTCCTTGCTCCGCACAGCCCCGACAGCTTGGCTCAACCCATTGCTCCCAGCCAACCCGGCCTAATCTGTGATTATGTGTCAAGCGGGAGGCCATTTATTCCAGATTAATTTATTCATCTTCCTAGTGTGGCTTCCGCTGCGGGGGATTGATGGTGCAATATATCTGAGGAAAAGAGAGCAGGAGAGGAGAGAGAGATCATCCATTTCTATCCTCAGCTCTGTGTGAGGGGTGTTTTACTGCTTTACGTCTCCCCCCTTTTCCTTCATGGTAACCCCTCGTCAGGCCACGTGTGACAGACAATTAATCAGCCAATTAAAGAAGAACTCTAAGAATATTAGCAAGGTTCACTGACCTACATCTTCATCTCAGTATTAATTGTGCCTCGCAGATAGGTCATAACTTACTTGATAGTTAGTGTTCATATTTCTCTCTAATAGGAAATAGAAAAGTGTCAGAGAATCAAAGTCTTAATCTGAGTGAATCCTCAGCTTTCCATCTCTGATGTGCTCATCTCTATATTAAAGACATACCCTGAGGTTTTGAAAAGTCGGTCCTTTGATCAACTTAATGTTGCACAGCAAGAACATTGGTAGCCTCTTCACGTCTTAGGGTTAAATGCTAGTGCTGCGTTGCTCTTCACATTATAGGTTATATTGTAAGGCTATCTGGTTTCCTCCATCACACTGTAGACAATGTCTGTAGGAAACATCTTTATACCAGATAGTGCTGGCCTTGTTTAGCAACAGACGTTTACTATATGTGTACAAACTGTCTGGTGTGAGTGTTTTTCTTATCCACCATGTTCGGCCTCAGAGTGAAAACATAATGAGTGCAGAGGGTGCTGAGATGAATACTGAGCATTTGTGAGCATCCAATAAAGAGGCTTATTCATTCATCATGGTGCTGATGAACAGCATCAGGCCGTATGTTTTGTTCCGAGGGGTATGTGGAGAGTAGCGGCAGTTTATTTTATGGTTTTTCTCTCCTCTACACAGCTCCCCCTGTCTCACTCTCTCTGTCTCTCTCCCTCTCTCTCTGTGTAGCTGATATTCTGAGCTATAAAGGTGAAGTGGATCTCCAAGACTGTGATGGCTCATTACAGAGCTCTTCCAATCCTGTACAAGTGTCTTAGCTGGCTGATAGGTATGGTGGTGGGTCCTCATAGAAGCACATACACAGACAGCCAGGCAGCTCTTCCCTTGTTCTTCCTCCTAGTGGGCTGTTGAAGCCTGTCAGTGTGTTTGCATGTGTGTCTTTAAACGCCAAGTAAAAACTTGCAGAGACGTCTACTCTAGGCAGGTGGAGACTGCTTGCTCTTGCTTTTGAGGGCCCTCAATGAAGGTGTTAAGACCGAGAGACAAGCAATGGGGAGGAGAAGCAGAGAGGTGGGAGGCTGAGGAGACTTTTAAGGTTGCCCTCTGGCTGCCTGTTTGATGGAGCTCCCAGGATAGCACTTGAATAGGGGGATAGAGGAAGGCCTTGCCTTGAAGCTGTGCTTTTGTAGCTTTTGTAGAAGGGGCAGACATTCGTTATGAATGTGTTTCACCTATATCCCATCTAAACCTTAATGTCTTTATTTGTAGTCCCAGCAGCGGAAACCCAGTGGTTATTTTCAAGCAGGAACAACTTCTCTTCAGTGAAATATTCCCCCCCTCCTCCTCAGTCTAATTGCTCTGTGAAAATGTCCACAAATTCTGCATCGAGCTCTTGCTGTATTTCTTGCGGCAGCGTACCCTGCTGCAAGATCTCTACACAGTCATAGAAATACGGTCAAGGCTCTTGCACTTCTTGTGGTGCGATTAAATTTATTGCTTATTATACTGCCCCAGTTATTGTATTGGTTGGAATGGGTGAATGCATTAGCAAAATGTCTCCAATGTGCTGTGTAAACATGAGGTCAGAGAGGCCAGGTCAGTGCTGAGGTTATAACAGGAGTGTGTTTAAATGAATGAATGTGAGGCAACGTGTTGGTTAAGCTAATTTTTCTTAGTTGAATAAAAGTCAGAGATGAAGATGTTCTCACAGGTGACTCAAGGACAGGAAGGTTTTAAAGATCCACTGCTTCAGCCACATGCTTGAATATACGAGAGGCATCAAGTGAGACTGATGGGAGAGGCTTATTGAAAGTCAAGTCAAATATACTTCCTCCAACCTTTCCTCCTCTCTCTCTCCTGTCAATCTACTTGTATCTCTTCATCACTCGCTCTCAGTGCTGCAGTCTTTTCTCTGCTCCGTCCTCCCAGATGTGCCACATTAATTCCACAGCTGCTGTCCCCATTAATGTTCACCGTCACAGCTTGCATACCCTCATTTTCAGCTTCTTCAGCCCCCTCACCACTGTGTGTGTCTGTGTCTATGTGTGTGTCTGTAAGTAACTGTGTGTGTGTGTGTGTGTGTTTGACAGAGAAGTGCAGCAGCTGTTAGCCCTCCACTTCCTAGTAAAACTATAGTAGCAGTGGTGTGAGGAGGGGAAAGCAGCAGATTTACTCATTCATGGAGGTGTCATCAACAGCAGCGCTCATGCTTGTCTGTGACTCGCGCACACAGGGACACACACTCAAACACACACACAGCATCAGCAGCAGCAGCACCGCCACCACCACTCCCTTTCCCATTTAAAATAGCCCTGCCTGAGAAGATTTCAATAATCCCCGCTCCACAGTGGGCTGTTTTTCCAACACATTGCCCAGGCCAGTTGAGCCCGATGGACGATATCTGTTCTATACCCCCAGGCTACCCCTAAGCCCACAGTACCCCCACCCCCTTTTAAAACAAAGTGAGAATGTTTTGTGTGGTTGTAGTTGGTGCACTGTATCTCAAAATGCAGATACACACATCTAAAAGAGAAAGAGAAGTTCAGAATACAGCATCCACTGATAGTGATACATTTTTAAATTCTCACTGCGTATGCATCAATTATTAATTTGTTTACTTAACAGCTCGGCCTCTCTTGTAATTACGACGTCCTGGTTAATATGTAAGTGTTTTATCCTGGGCTCATCAAAGCCTGTGGTAAGTATTAAGGCATTAAACTGATTTGTGTTTGATTTTGTGCTTTTGCATAGTTATACAGTATTTGTTCTCTCTCTTTCTCTCTCTCTCTTAGCCTCTCTCATACCCTCTATCTCTCCTGCTAAAGACAGTTAATTTGAATGTGGAGGGTAATAACTGAAGGTCACACCTTTGTGTTGGCTGCCTGGCTTAATGATGGCTGAAACAGTCTTCAGGATGAGTGCGATTCGGAAGTGGTGAAAACACACGTTTTCAGCTGCTACACCTGGGATTGCTGTTGGAGCCAGTCACTGAGTACCTTGAAGACAGCGGTGATCTGTGTATAATGGGAGTTGCAGCTGTTCTCTGTCATTGCTTTTATTCATTTCCATACCTGTATAAGGACAAAAGGCACTGCAGTGCCAACTTTAAAGGGGAATGCCACCAATTTTACACATCAAAATGAATTCATGATTCAGGAGGAATACTACTCAGCCTGTACAAACAGTTTGATGATGTCTACTGTGGCTCAGGAGAAGCTTTGTCCTGTCTGAGAAAATGATCCTACTGATTTCATTACGATTTATCTCAACTTGGGCCTACGACAGACTTTTTTTAAGCCAGTTTTACTTAACTGGGAGCAGAGTTTGAAAGACACTGGCAGGCATGTGTAGTATTTTTGTTGCTTGACTCAGAGTAAGAACTAAAACTCCCAGATTCCCCCAGCTTTATGTAGCTGAAATACTAAGTATCCCTTAAAAGCTGCAATCCTTGAGACTCAGTTTGATTTGGCAACACCTGTGGTTGCCATGGTAAGGGCAATGCCATGAATACCAGAATTCTTTGGACGGCAAACGGACCTTGAGCAGAGACAAAAAAGCAACAGGTTATGGTGCAGGCAGACAATCTCGCAGTGTTTTAATAAAGAAGTCAGTCAATCAATCTGATCTCAAGCTGCACACAGAGAGTCGTGTGGAGACACAGCAGCAGG
Source organism: Lates calcarifer (assembly GCF_001640805.2). Classification (NCBI taxonomy): domain Eukaryota; kingdom Metazoa; phylum Chordata; class Actinopteri; family Centropomidae; genus Lates; species Lates calcarifer. The sequence continues at coordinate 9,139,815 of NC_066852.1, forward strand.
ACACAGTGAAGGCTGCCACACTGAGGAGTTGGAGGTGTGCAGCCTGTTACCTGCAGATCTTCATCTGACAGCTCACTGTGGCTGCTGCTTCTTGTTCTGTTTCTCTGTTTCTCTCCTGTTAAACTGCATCACTGTCAAGCAGTGCCTCAAAATGACCATTGTCTTGTTTTGTAGATTCATCTTTAAATGAGTCAAGCAGTTAATTTTGACTGCTGTGACAAATACATCACATTTCCTTTGGTTTCTTTGCAAATAAAGCAATTCCCCCATATCACTAGTTGAGCACTGTCAGTGGAAGATGTTTCATTTGCGATAAAAATAAGGTGCTACAGGTCTGATGTGGTGTAAACAGAGTGAGCAGTAAACAGTGAGGCTGTTATCAGTCAGATAAATTAGGCTGAATTACACGAGCGCTTCTTTGTTTCTTGCGGATCCCTTATATGTGTGAATCCAGTGCAGGACCGCACCACTAACAATGAAAACAACTATATAGAGAGGTTAATTACTGACTGTAAATACATAACATGGTTGTTGCAGGGGACCTATTGTATCTGAAGTCGTGACCCAGCCCTGCCTGCCTCAGATAACAGAATTACTGCAAATTGAACTTCAGGGTTTTCTCTCGTGCTCTGCTTTTTTCCCCTCTTCAAATCACTCTATCTTTCCTGGTACACGCGTTACCTCCTCTGCTGCTTTCTCTCGGATTTATGACTTCTCGGAAAACCATCCTCTGCTATCCTGCTGCTGCCCCGGAGAGAAAGAGAGAGGGAGGCTAAGACGGAGAGGAAATGGGAGTGAAAGAGAAGAGACGTAGACAGAGACAAAAAAAGATGAATGGCTGTTGGGCAGAGTGATAAAAAGCAGGAAACAGACAAAGAAATCAAAGAAGAGAGGGAAGTGAGACAGATGTGTAAGGTAGAAACAGGGAGGCAGTGAAGCAGTGGATAGAGGTAAAATGATGGAAAAGGGAAGAAATCAAGTCAGGAAAAAGACTCGAGGGAAGGCTCTGCACTCCCCCACACCTTTTCTTAATTAGGAAATATAATATTGCGAGAGGATTGAGGTGGATCAAATGCAGGAGATAATGGTTTTATCTACAGCCACCACAGAATTAAGGATACAACTGGCAGAGACCTTTCCAGGTTGGCTACCCGGAGTGAGAGGAAGTGTGCGGAAAAGAAAAGCCTCTGGCTATGATTTGCACAATGGAATTTAACAGAATTGTATGCAATACTCTTGCATTGTTAAAGCCCCCATTAGAGACAGAGAAGTGTGAGTGTCTATTAACATAAAAGTGGATTTAGGCCCTAAAGGGACAGACAAACTTGATGATAGAAATTCATCAAACCAAATGGTGATTTCAGACATTTATTGTTGAATAGATGTATATGGCTTTATGTCTGTTTGCATGAATTAGTGAGTGTGAGTGGAAAAAAAAACGAAGGGCTACTTTCATTATTGATTACTCTATATTTCTTTGATTAATTGATCAATCATCTAGTCTATTAAAGGAGTACTGTGGTGATTTAGTGTTGCACCTCCATAAAGTTGGGGGAAAAAACAGCAGCAGAGATATCTACACTATTAGTTCCTAGTAAGAGTCAAGCTTCAAAAATGCTGGATCCTACCTTTCCCATAATGCAACAATAACATCTTTTCGTTAGACCCTCCCTGCCTCCCCAAATGCCCTCTTCTTTATAACCCACACCTCCGCTCTGTAAGGCAGATCTACTGATAAATATTTATGACATCATCAGGGTCATCTTTTCAAACAGAGGATATTATAAACGTGTTTTCAGAGGCTGAGTTATGAACAAAATTTTGTCTAGTAAACAAATTAGTGTGTGTTAAAAAAGGGTGGAGAGCCCAATTAAATGTCAAAAAATTTCCAAATATATTCAATTGATAATGATATGAAAAAGAGAAAAGCTACAGATCATCACATTAGCGTATTCACTAATTAAGCACTTAAACTATTGGTTGATTACTAACTGGTTGATTAATTTTGTGGATATTGACTAAATGACATATACACTAATTGTTTCATCATTAAATAAATTGTTATTCTCAGGCCCACTTCCCGTAAGCACTCCACCCCCACATGACCCTTAGCCTTTTTGGGGTTAAAGGTCATGATTGTTGACCTGTTTTGGCAACGTGTGCTCCTGCTGATAGGCCAGCAAGACTCTAATGTTGGATTCTGGAGCTCCTTCCAGGGAAATCTCTTTTATGGCAGCTTTAAGTGTGTCCTATGGTGCTTCCATGGTCTGTTTTGGAGTATCCTCCTCTCTGATTGAATCCTAAACAGATTTTTCACCCGTAAATCCTCAACATTCACAATAACCTTGACTATTACTACGGCGTGCACACTATTTTTATAAATACATATCACTCTCCTTCCTTGCAAGACACTGTTAAATACAACAGTTAGTGTTATTGCCTCATTGGTGGAGACTATTTGAATTTCTTACTTTCTCCCTTTTGGACTTGAAGGAGGAAGTGAGTGGAATGTGATTGTGAAATTGCACACAACATTTTTTTAGAGAGCAAAACACAGAAAAACACTCTGTTTTTCCCAGAATTCAGGGAGGGATGTAGACCAGAGTGCCCTATCACCCAGATGGGTGTTCACCACCTTGGGTTCATTTTGAGGCTTTGGCTGCTATTTTCATTCCCCTCCACTCTCACAACTCTTTTCTTTGTTCCTTATTGTTTTTTTAAAGTCTCCTCCATTTCCATCAGTTTCTGTCCTCTGCCAAGTGGGAAGCTGTTGTCATCGTAACCACAAGTGTCTGGCTTTCTCTTTCTCTGTCCCTGTTTTGCTCTGCCTTCCTCTCTGTCTGTCTTTCTCTGGTTCCTGTGATGTGATAAATATTTATCTCTACGCCTCCACTCAAGGAGGGGGGTGGGAGGTATGACGAGGAGGGCTTGAGTGGTTTTTAAGGAGCTAACGGAATTGGAATTGTTGACTGGTGCCCGGGTACGAGGACAGAGCACAGACACACACACATGCATGGGCTGAATGGAAGGGAATTGATTGTGGCGGCAGCCTCATGCTTTTTTTACAAACCTGTCTCATTCACTGAGGGAGGCCTCTGGCCGCCTGCCCTCTCAGGGGGGTCTTCAATATCTGTTGTGGGTGGGTGTGGAGGACTGCCTGATGTGCCAGTCAATTTTAATCATATAAACCTGTCTTGGCCACTCACTGAAGGCATGTCAGCTTTATATTCAACTGCTGACCCTGAAATAGTGTTTTGAATCATGTGAGGAAATTTTTGAGAACAAAGGACAGTTAGAAATACTTTAATGTGTACACTACTTGAAGATTCAAACCTAAAACTGAAGCATCTCTCTCAGCTTTTTCAGTTATTGCACAATATTGAAACAAAATCTTATTTTGTAGTTTTGAGTAATGGACTATGTGTATTTACATTCCTGGGAGAGATTTTCATGAAAACAAAGTCTGGTACTACTTTTGAGTTGTGTACTGTGGATTCTTATTTTTCTTTGGCTTCCTATTTTAAACTAAGCTCCAAAAACTCCACAGCCCTCCCATACCATTTTCCCACTGTTTCCCCAGTGAGCCACAATTACAAATCTTCCTCCCACCATATGGGCCAAATCCTATAATAGCTCAAACTTAAAGAGGTGTGTTTGCTCACACAGTCCCTGTTCCTCATTCGCGCAAAAATTACACGCATTAGTAGCTGCGGAACAAAGCAGGGCTAAAGAGAGGGACCTCTTGTAGGCAGCGATGTGAGATGGTGCAGGGCTGGAGAAGTAGTGGCTGTTTTGCATGGCAATAGGCTGATAGTATGTGCGGATAAAGTCTTGAGGCTGGCTGGCCATCAAACAGAGGCTGAATGTGAAGGAGGCCGGGCCTGGACGCTCCATGGCTAATTGTGTTACCCAGAGAAAGCCCGGGCAGGCCTTTTCTCAGCCATTGAGGAGTGAAGGCGCTGGTTTGAATCCTTTCAGAGCAAGGTAGAATGGTGCCCCGGTCTTTGAATGGACCCTTCCAGAAATTGAGAATAGCTGTAAGACAAAACAACAGGAGGAATGTGATTATTGGATTGGACCTTTTTCCCAGAGACTGAACTGTGTTGGCAAACATACAGTTGAAAGAGTTCACTGGTGCTTTAGAGAAACTGATACTGTCTCAACCGACTGTGTAGGAATGAATGAATGAATCTGTTCACCACTCCTCAGTGCTAACACTTCTTGGCCACGGTCATGATTAGCTTCTTATTACCTTGTATTGATCCCTGGTAGAACTCTGTGTTTACTGCTGTGCTTTTATAGCTCACTAAACCACCTGGAGCCAGCCTTACCATAGGGGACTTTGGTTGATGACATTGTCATCTCTTCTGCACAGATCAAATAACCTCCTTTTATACAAGTACCCAGGATACACAGCAGCTGGACTTGATGGTACTTTCCTCCTGGAAAACAAACCTTCCTCCTACAATCAGTCCTTCCTCTCTGTCCTTTTCTTCTTTTCTCTTTCCTTTTTCTCTCTGTGGTCATAATTTACAATGAGCTCCACCAAATCCTGTGAACAGGAAGATTTACTTTCATGATATAAGAATCACTGTCTCCCAAACTGGTTGCTGGTGTGTCTAAGGATGAAGTGCCAATAACCTGTCCTGCATCCTGTATCATCTCCCCCACCTTGACTTTGCTGACCTTGTGTGCTGGGATATTTAACCACAGATATCCTTGAGCCCTGCTATTTTTATGTCTTCCCTAACCTTTTAAAAAATGTTCTACTCGGCCAATGCCTTATTTTATGGTCTCCATCCATCTCTGTCGGCTGGCGAATGCACCCCAGAAAGACATAATCGGATTGTGGTGGCATTAAACAGCGAATAGCTGCTGTCATTGGGCAACCTGCTAGTAACCAGGTTTAGAGGGAAGCACAACATTTGTCAAGTGTCAGGGCTGAGGCACAAACACCAGATATGGACATCTACTGTACTGTACACTTGCTCTGTAGTCTCACAGGAATTCACACAAGCTGTTAGGATGAGGGGGAAGCTGTCTCATTTCATTTACTGTCAAGCTGGACATATGAGTTAATAGGGTTCCTTAAGCCGAAATGAAGATTTGAAATCTAAGGGGGTTCAGGAAGGTAATCTCTCTGAGGGTGAGTGTTGCTACAAGTTCATGAACGTTCACTGACACTAAAAATCACCAGACTCTGTTTGGCTCAATATAGCACACATGCAGTACTGGTTTCACTTTACCCATTGTCCATTGATACAAAGCCATTTGGTCACCAATCAGGTCTCCAACTAATCTGCCAATTATTTTTTATATAAATTGATTGTTTGATACATAATACATGACAAAGCAGAGAAAAATCTCCTTTGAAATTTCCTAAAGCCCAAACCCTGTATCATCAAATGTCTAATTCGGTTTTGACCAATTGAATCAATCAACATGTCAATTAATTGAGTAGTCAATAGAGTTCACAGCCATATGCACCATATTTTAGGTTGAGCAAATAACACTAAAACTGCACCAAACCATTGTCATGGTACCCAAAGGTTTTCTACTCATGAGTGCTGGGTAAAGTTAACCCAGTGGTTTTAATCGGTAAAGAATTAGAGCAGATGTTTTCTAATGTGCAAATTGTCTATTTCCTCCTGCCTGCCAAGTGAGTTGTGTTGACTGTGTCCTTTCAGATAGCAATATTCATTTCAGATGTCTGTATTGTTTGTTCTGGAAATGAGAAATATGTATCAGACACGGGGTGATGTCTCATTCATCACTGGCTTCCACTGTCCGAGTATCTCTCCACCCAAGACAGATAGATATGGCAGAGTATTGTCTCCAGCTGACACCGTTGTCAGAAACGGTCATTGTGGATGTGAATGCATCTCATTCGCAGGACAGATAAAGCAGAGCCCTCTCTCTGTCCTTTGTAATTGTATTCCGTCTCCATGCACTGAAGATGTAAGTATCAGATGATATGAGTAATGAAAGTCCTAAAATGAGATGCTTTCCTTTTTCAAACTTGTTTTTAACCCAGTTGAGTGGGAGGATAGATTATTTGTGTGTATGTGTGTGTGTTTTTAAGAAGGGGGAAACGGTGATTGGTAATCATTTGGAAGGGGGAAATGAAGCGCCTCATCAATCACACGGTATTCGTTAAAGGTTACGTCGCCACATCTTAGCAAACGTATTCGGCCTTAGTGAGGGGAATAAAAAAGTAATTATCCTTTATCATCAGCCAGAGGAGACTTGACATAATTAGGTTTTTTTGGTTTGAAGCAGATTTGGGCTTCCTGTCCTTGGGGATTAAATATATCAGCCAATCATTCGACTGTTAACTAGCCATCAGGCTGTACAGTCACTCGTCTCCTAAAAGACCCTGAGACAGAAAGTTGTCCATGGCTCTGTCCTCCAGCTTGTCTATTGATCAGCTATGATGATCTGTGTTACACCTCCACTCCTGCAATATATCTCCTGGTTCAACTGAAACCTACTGGTTGTCATTTATACTATGTCTGTATGTGTTGTGCCTTCATGACCAGCTGTACAATGCCTCCATGCCTACAATAATTTGATGTGGGGGTTTTGGGATGGCAAAGAATTTCCCCTCAGGCATCAATAAAACATCACACTGTACATTAATAAAGCTATGTTATTACAGGGCAAGGGCACATTACTCAGATCTCATTTTCACAATAGCTCATCTTTGTAATTGAATATTTCATATCCATTTGGAAACAGGCAAGTAATATGTCCTGACGTCTGCTGCTCCTAAGCCCTGAGCCCTGAAACTCTGAAAATATTACATCCTAAAATCTTCTTTTATTGTGGAAATGTTGCTGCTTTTTTGAAGGGTTCAACTCAGCATGCAGCTTCAATATGTACTCAGTGCTTGCTTTCATTTTTCACAGATAGATAGATATTACTTATAAAAAAGTCTGATGATTTTACCAACATTGTGTCTTTGTTTAGCCCATAATAACTGATAGAAAAGTATCAGAAATAAACTGAGAACACAACACTGACATATTATCACCTTTAAAGTTGATATGGCACACTTGTTAGCTAATAAAAAGCTAAAGATAGCCTATGTACATGTGGTAGACACAGAGCATTATTAACATTAATTTGCAGCTGTGTCTCTGGTGACTTGATGAATGAAAGTCAGTATATATGTGTGTAAATATGTAATATAAATTTTCACCCTGCTTTTTTTTTTTTTTTACAAATGTGTTCATTAGTTTTCAGAATAAATAATCACACTACAACAAGATATAATACAGGTGCAAAACAGAACTATCACAATAAGGGCACATCTTCAATGAAATACACATCACAGGGCAGTAGCATGTGTTATTTTGCACAGTCCAAAATGTAAATAATCCGTCAACTCCCTTAAAGAAAAACATTAAAAAAAAAAAACAACAAACAAATGTAAAGGTGAGTTTTTCCAGTGCCAGCGAATCTGATAGTCCTGCAAGCCAGACACTAATACTTGGTGTAGTAGTGGATTTCCAAGATTTGGCTATAGTGTATTTGCCTTCTAACAAGCAAAAAAAAAAATCATAGATTAATTTGCCTTACTAAGGTTATGATTCATCGGAAAAATACCAAGGATACAAAGTTTGGGGTCTGTTATTAGTTTTATACCTGTAACCTGCAGAATCATATCCATCACCTTGCTCCAAAAGGCCTGAATCTGTGGGCAGTCCCATAGGCAACGGTATAGTGTGCCCTCTCTACCACATTTGTAGCACGTGTCAGGGTTATTAGGGTTTATTTAGCTGAGTTGGTGTTACATATATTTTCATTATCCACTTGTACTGAAGTAGTTTAAAATGGGTATTTATTGTTTGTGTTTGCGATTTTAAGCAAATCTTCTGCCAGTCCTCAGTGGAAATTTTCACCCCTCCTTTTAGTTCTGGTTTTGCTCTATACCAGCTCCTGAGGGAAATATCTTCACCGCTAAACATTGACTAGCTAGCTGCCAACTTTGTCTTTCTGCCATTTAGTGCTGAGCAAGTAATGAACAGTGGGTGTATCAGAGCTTTTTCACTGAAAACAGCTTCATTTTGAGGCTAAAAGTGATGCTGTGAGCCTGAAAACCAAAATAATGATCTTAAAGTCGCTATAAAACATTAAAAAAACAAAACAAAAAATATATTCAATATTTAATTGTAATTGAGTGTTAGATCTGCCATTCTTGCTAGCTTGATGAATCCTCAAGGTGAATACACTTAAGGCTGATAGATTCATGTGTCAGACCATCTGTCTACATGTCATTTCAAACTTTACTCTATGAGGACAGGCAAAAATGTTACAGCCAGCAACTCAACTACCTGAAGTGCAAATAGCAGTCCTTGGACATCCTGGCCACAGAGTGAGCTGTAATGATCTTGAATTAGAGGTGGACCAGGACAACGTAGCCTCTCTTCCCACCATCATGAAGCTTCTAATTACCTGCCATTTCCCTTTACACCGTGGACTTCACACTGGGTTGTAAAGACAAAGAGAAAGAGAGGGAAGAGAGGAAGAATTATGGAAAAGGGGGCAGGATGAAGGAAGGGGGTTGAGAGACTGTAAGAGAAAGAGAGAGTGAAAGCCAAGTGAAAATCCATATACATGATTTATACCAGTGTGACTGTGCGCGGTAGGCAGGAGTTATCTTTTATTTATGAGGGCATCAGCAGCAAAGCGCCCAGATGTTAAGCTGTGTGGGGATCTCATCTAGCCAGAGTCGCTCTCTGGCAATAAAGCTAGAAGGTAGGCTGTTTCAGAGCTGGGAAGGGCGGCGTAAGGATATGTGTGGATGAGAGACGAGACTTTGTCTTCTTTGACAGAAAGCTTTAGGCTGAATAGTTGTGGCTGGAAGCAGGAGCCTTAAAACTTCTGTTAGATTTGTTACAATTTGCTGAACTTGAAAACTAAGAGAGAGAGAGAGAAAAAAAAAAACACAAGTGCTGATGGAGTCATTTACTGGACTGGCTCATTTTCCACACTTCCATTATTTATCAGTGGAAGACAAGACACTTGTTGTCTGTCAACAGCTCATCAAAGAGGCGCTGAGGATTCACTTTCATTATGGAAATGAAGCCCTCATTGTCAACCTCTGCAAATCAGATGCAAAATCTCCATGCGAAGGAACATCATCATCATCAATCTAACCTCACATTAACACAGCCTGGATATGAAAAACACGCCTCACACACTAATGGCACTAATAAAGATGGTCGCTAATGTTGTGCTGCAGCCTCACGCGGGTGGAGGTTGCAGATGGGGCAGCAGCTCAGGCTCTACATGTTTGCTCTAAAGCGAGCTTTTTCATAACATGGCAGCACTGGTGACAAATGCCCAACAGCCCCAGGGTGGAGCAGAGAGAGATTTGTGAACTGTAACAGAAAGGGAAAGGTTACGCTATGACCGGGTCACTGAAACCCTCCAGCAAGCCAGGCAGGTCCAGCAGTTGTGTTAGTTTAACTGTGGCTTCTTTACAGCTCCAGCAGCTTTGGTTGGCAGGACAACCACATTTCAGGCATCATATAACCGGTGTGTGTTCATTTTCCTAAGGACGCACAAGTACTCTAAACCCACAGACTGCTTTTGAGCTTCTGTGCATGTGTAAAGTATGTACTGTGTGCCTCTAGTTTCAGCTTAATCCTGCTTAACAGAGTGTATAGTGATATTTTCCAAACCAGCCTGGCTCTGCAAGGTCAATTAAGATCTCACCAATTGGCTATAAAACACAGTAAAAATGGAAAGTCTCTGGAAATGACCTTGAGGAGCTGGTGAAAGGAGACTAAATAAAAGCCAGTGTGACTAAAAATGTTAAGTATCGACTTAAGAAAAGACGTTTGGTGTCCTTACAGGGAGACTTTGTGTTGTGATGGTGGCTGTTAACTTGCCCCTCCACCTCTGCTCCATTATCTCAATTGAAGCAGTTAGTTACAGTAAATGGACAGTCTTAACGTGACACTTCTTGGCTCCTGAAGCAGGTGCTTACGTTATAAAATGCATTTAATTTCTGTGCTGAGCTGCAGCTTCTTAATAGCTCCTTCCCTATTTGCAATTACTGAAAATGAAAAAGGTTTTGCCAAAGTGTTCTATGTGGCCAGTTTGAGGTTTTAAAGTATCTTAATCTACCTTACAGAGATCAAAAGGGGAATGACGGGATCCCTAAACATTTGCAGTTTTCCACTTGGGTAACCAGGGGCATCTGAACTGTCACATGTTTGATAACAGAAATCCATATAGCTTTCACATCAGCTTTGCACCGCTGCTGATGAAAGGTGTAATCTCTGTCGCTGACAAATAGAGACTGTCTTCTGTCTGCTAGAGAAGCGTTTTCTGAGCGTGCCTGTGTGACTGTGTGTGTATGTGTGAATGGGTAACACAGTGAGCTGAACGCAGGCAGACAAAGAGCCACTCCCTACTGGTCGCTGTTGTGTAGATGCATGTCATGTTGAAACACTGAGGAAAGGCTGTGTCTCTTAAAATAAAAATCACATCCCACAGCACAGAGGATGTAAAGTAATATAAGACATTTTATTGTTTATCTTCTGTCATGGGACTTTTTTAATATTTAGAGCTGTGATACACAATTTTCCAGTCTAAATTAGCATGGTCAGATCTCCGACTGATAATGAAGCTTTCTGTTTGACTTCTTATTAAAACACAGCCAAAAGTGTGCATCAGCCAGAGAACAATTTCATTTATCTAGAACTGACTTTTATAAAACAAAAACATTTTGTAACATGCATCAATATCAGAAGAAGCTCTTTCCACATGTTTCCATATCGCCCAGTCAAACCAAAAGCCTCTGTGTGTTACAGTTGTGTAGTACAGTTGAAAGCTCAGACGCAAAACTAGAATTTTGGTCCAGTTAACATTTACAGCTCATGTTTCTTGCTATGTTAAAGTGCTGATTTTTTAAAAACCCCTTTTCTTGCATACAATTTAAAAATTTAATTTACCTTGGAAATAAATATGGTGGCTTGAAATTTATCGATTTAAACTTGCCATGACTTTTTTAATTTTGATTTTTGCAAATGCAAGTTAAATTTTCACTCCCCTTTTAGCGCTGTTATTGTCCTTTACCAACTCCTTTACCCAGTAATGCTCCACTGTGTTCACCAGCCAGGTGCTAATTTTGTCTATTGTTTCTGGAAATGCTGAAATCTAGTAATGGTAGTACCAGTGCATCCTCTGGTGTTGCTTGAGTAAATCTTAGCTAATTCATCTTTCTAGAACAAGTTTGACATTTGGAGAAATAAACTTATTCCCATTCTTACTGGCGGTATGGTATGAAAATCTGTTCACCAAAACTTCCACAGCCCCTTGATTAACATTTTAAACCCTGATTGTTTTTATAAAAACTGTAGCAGAAAAATGTCAGCTTGTGGTTTTGTTACTGTGTGTGTGAGACAGTATCTTGGCTGGGAACACTCACTTCCTGGATGTTGATGAGACATCAGGAGAATCTGAAAATCTGAATTAAGAAAAGTGATTTCCAAATATTAAATTGAGTGATAATGGCATTCAATTTCATTTGTCAAGTAAAATTTTTATTCATTTATTCAGATTTCATTTTACCTAAATCAGCAGTTCAATATGTGCATTACAAATTCAAATATATGCAATGCAAATACAATCAGATATTAATTTCTCTCCCCAAGCCTAGACCTCATATGCCCACCTGCCCTCTGTTACCCTACATCTTCACTTCCAATAACAAATCATTGGAACAGACAAACCATGGGAAGCAAATATGCAGCAGAGGACATTAAATCAGATAAGAAAAGGAAAATATGCTTCCCTCAAGATGCAGAGAGCCTAACCTGTGGCCAGGCTGCTGTTACTGTATCACCAGACAGCACGTCAGCCCCATAGAACCTCCATTATCGTAATGTCCCTAGGCTTAGCACCCCATCCCAAAGGCCAATGGGGTCTCCATTTCACCACTTTAATAATGGAAAGTACCTCAGAGCCCTGCCAGACCTCCAGGTTTAGCCTGCTTAGTGTTGGGCCATTAGGAATATTGTGAGGAAGAGTGATACATGTGCACATGTGTTTTTAGCGTGTGTGTTTGTGTATATAAAAGCTGGGACAGATGTAATATGGGAATAATTCATTGGCGGTAAATGGGATTTCACTGGGAGCTCGTGTTGTTGACAGTTTACTGTAGCCACCCACCTCAGTGTGAATTATTAAACGGGTGTGAATTCCTATTAGTGGTTGTGACAATGGCGCAGGCCAGACAAAGAGGTAGATTCACAGACAGCACCCACACACAGAACAGAAGCCAGAGAAACGGTTACATGACGCTGAACTCTTTCTCACAAAAAAAACCCCAAACCTGGACACACAAACACACAAACTCACACACATTTTATCACACATAATTTTATTTTGTACGACCAAATTTAATCACTACTCACACAAGTTTTAGGAATTACAGATGTGAAATAGGCCTTAACAAGATTTAAAGGAAAGTCTCCACAGCCAGACCGCCTACAAACACACACACACATACAGAAAACACATATAACCAACAAGACTGAGGAAATAGCTCCCTGAGTCACAGGGAGCTTTAATTTAATTTCCCAGTGTTTGCTTTGAGATGAGACAAGGTCATTCATTTAAGCTGCTCCTCAACCCTCCAGTAGGGTAGAGACACACATAGGACAAGGGAGAAGCACGAGAAAGCTTAGGTTTAAATAGAAAAAAACATTGCTTTGGCCTGTGAGTGTGTTGCGACTGCTCGAGGTTGTCTGTGTCTACGTCTTTGTCTGTCTCATTATGCAGATACACAAGGTTACAGTGGCTGCCTGCTGGGTGTCAGTGTGTGTTTGTTGCAGTGTTTTACTATCTGTTCTCGGCTTTCCACATGAACATGTGCATCGTGGACAGGACTATTAAAAGCCAAGGTGCGCCCTCAACCAAGCTGTCTGTCAGCGTGATTGGTTGGCTGTTTGTAATCGATGGAGCCTGGCCCACAGGCCAGCCACCTAAATCCATACAGACGGCTGGGAAAGATGAGATGGCAGTAGGAGCACAGGCTGCAAGAAAAGTTTCACACACACACACACACACACACAAACCCCCACTCCTTGTTTAAATGGCTCCCCACTGTTTAAGACCCCATCGATCAGTTAGTGAGCGTGTGGCATTTTGACTTAAACCGTGCATGGATAATGGGCTTGGCAGGCACCATACAGATAGTGGGACAGCAGCCCAAGCAGCAGGCAGAGAAGGGGAGGGGAGGGGGGTCATTAATCCAGGGGCGTGCCGTCATGCAGTGACATAGCCAACAGGCTGCAGCTGGATTGAAGTGCATCTGGAGCAGACCCCCCCCCAAATCATCAGCTCACCCCCCCTTTAGAGCAATGGTCTGGCCTGGTCTGGTGCAGTTGACTGCCAAGGCAGATGGTACATTGGGTGGCTACAGGCTGGGCATGAGATGTGCATGGGCAGTGATGTGGGTGATGAAAGCACACAGACATGCTTTGGCTTGCACTGGGCACACTGGTCATATTTACTTAGAGAGGGAGAGTAATGTGGCATTCATGGTTGTGCATTTTGGGTGACTTTATACAGCTGGACATCAGGGGGATGTGGGAATTGGTAGCCTGTAGAGACTTTCTGCATAAAGCTGGGATCAGACTACACAATATCAACCTGAATGTGCCTTGATCCAACAGACGAACATTTGCACTGGGTATTACTATTTGTCCTTTAATCTTCTGTGGTGTGTCATAGCCTCAAGAGGCTGACAGACTAGCATGTTTGCAGCAGCTCTGTGATGTTGCTCTGTGACTGTGGTTGTCACTGTTCCATAACAGGTCACAGCAGGACCACAATCACCTAATATGACATAGTGACCACCCTGAAAGACATAAATGTCCTATGGTCTGATCATGTTATAAGATGCGCTCACCCTCAGAGCAGGCACAGATTGGCATATTAAGCTGTCCACAACTTTTAAAGGAAGACTACCTAACTTCTGAAATATGAAATACCACTTTCTTACTCTTGCAAATAAAAAGTTTAATTCATAAGCAATAACCTTTCTCAGGTCAGAAGATTTATGCTACAACCTCACATGGTCTGGTGTGACCAATAGTAGCAAACTTCTGTAAAACTAGGTATTTAGTTACATAGTCTTGCTTTGTTGATGCATGTCACACTGTTTTACTGAGCTTAGCTGGTTTGACTCACACAGAAGAATCCAGCCAGGCAATTATTGGCCAGATATTGACAGTGACCGGCTTTACAGATGGTTTTATGGTGATATGTAGTTCAGGCATTCATCATGCTCTGCTGTCCAGATCTCTGGATGCAGGTCTGCATACTCAGTTTGTTTTTGCTGTTCAGTCAATGCCGGCACTGTGATGCATCAGTCCCGCAGCACCTCTGTCTGGTCCTGCTCCTGCAAAATTACACCGTCATTACAGACTAAACACACACTCAGTGGTTTCCAAACTCAGACATCAATAAACTAATCACACACCCAGTACAAGCCAAACGCCGTGTCGATGCGCCAGAATCGCAAATGTCAACGCTAATGAATGTAAATGTATTCAGTGTAAACCTACACACACCAGTTGAAACGGCGGAGGGCAGAGAGGTGGAACAGTGAGCAGAGAGATGTACTTGTCCCACAACCAGATGGTTCACATTCAGTTTGACCATCATCCTCATCTCATCGCTGTACTGTCCTTGAGAAAGACTCTGACTCCCTACCAGCTCTGTGGTGCTTTCCTGCAGCTGAGACTGACCTTTGACTCCCTTGTGGAAGTGGGAAGAAAAAAAGAGGAGAACTTAATGGTATTGTTTTGACTCAGTAGAAGATTTCTGTTGTCTTTTCTAATTATACAGATTATTTTCTGCACATGCACAGTCTCAGCACATCGCCTCTCGTTAGCCAAGATGGGCACCAAATTGAGCTGCTTAATTATCCCAAAACACAGCAAGGAGAAAATTGCTAATGACTGGGAGCACAATTCACATTACGACAGCATGGGCACAAGCATTTGTGTGTGATATTGTGCACATATATACATATATCTCTGTATGTTTAGCTGAAGCCTGTTCTTCTGAATACCAAGTGTAATGAGCATAATCTGAGCTACATATGGTTGTATTCTGGTAAACAGCAGACAGCTTCATTTTAATTAACCCGTAAAAATGAAAGGAACAGGAGGCCACAGTTTGTGTGGGCGTACTGGACCGGCTCTATGAAGGAGAAACCTTATCACGGTCTCATTGCTGGGACCTGAACTGTGGAAGGAGACATCTGATAGGCTGACAGTTCTCCCCACAGTGGCGATCCTCCGGGTCTGTGCTGTATTGTATCAGCTCAGTAGGGGATTGTGGAGGAGAGACAGTGATGGTCTCATAGCTGCTTTTTAGTGCATGCTAATGGCTAATTAGGCATTTCATGACTAAAGCTGCATGGTTATTCTCATTACATGCTACTCAGTACTCCCAGAGTGCCGTAGCATTATGCTGAGGACGCGGGGAAGGCCTGCCTTGGTTTTCAGTATCTCGTAGTAAATTCTCTGTATTTTCTGGGGTTTTTTTGTGACCTAAACACCAACTGTATTAGCTGGTTATTCATAGCTGTTGGATTTAATGGTGGGATAACAGCTACACCCCTATCTCACTCTCCATAGATGGGTTTTTTTGACTGCTCTGAGTCTTTCTCCCTGACATGATAGAGGCCCTATATGCTTCTGTCAGCTTAAGTCCTCACCATGCTCTGGGTCATTAAAATGGTGTCTGTCAAACACTCTCCAAATTAGACACAGCACCATTACATTTAAAGGGACAGTGAGTGTGTGCATACATGTGTATGTGTGTGTGTGTATGTGTGTGTGTGTGTGTGTGTGTGTCCCTTGGTGTTTGTGTGTCTCTTGGTTTTTCTGCTGTTGCTTAGTGATAAAGCTGTTAATAGAGTAGCCACTGAAGATGTTAACCAGTCTTTGTGCCGTGTGATGAACGCCCCAGTTATCATGATAATTTGACTCTAGGGAATGAAGCACTCTGTTTATGTGAGTTGGGGATCATTGTTTGTACGTCTATGTCTGTGTGTGCGTGTATGTGTGTGTGTGTGTGGTTGGTGGGAAGGGTAGAGCTTCACAGGAGCCTGTAATAATAGAAATCCTGCATCTTTCTTGTTTCTTTTTTTTCCTCTGGTTTTTCCAGACATGCATGAGATGCTTTTGGGATGAGGGAATGTTTGTACACAGCGAGGAGATGAGTGTTGATTTAAGACTGTAAAAACAAGGACTGTACCTTGTTATTAAAGCATGACCAGTCGGTTTTGCACCTGGCTTTGTCTCCCGCCTATTCATCCTCCCACAGACAGTGTGACAACCAAGTGGCCTTGCTCCTCCCTCTGGTTGAGTGTAACTGCAGCTCCAAAATAAAACAGAATATTTAAAAGGGTTTTGATGAATAAATCTTATTTAGATTGTCTGTTTTGTCACCCATTTGCTCGTGTTTACAAGACTGCTGAAATCCCAGATACTTACATTCAAAAGCTCCTTTATATCATCTTGGAACACAGCAGTTATAGTTGCCAGATTTTCACATTTTCGTTATAATTTTCGCACTGATGAGAGTCTCCATGTAGCTTGCAGAAAATCAGATGGGGATACTTGATTGTGCTGTGTGTCTGCATTCATCCAAACACATACTGCACCAACTTAAGATAACAGCTCCATTTATGCTGCCCTGCTTACCTCACCGTTCTGTAGTGATAACACTTAAAAGTGAGCAAGCACTTCACTGTGTCAGGTGAGTGGCCAGCACCAGCTGCGGCCAGCCAGTGGAAATCTGCACTAAAACTACAAAAATACAAACCAACTGTAGTACAATTTTGGCCGATTGAAACCAGAACCCAGACTTAGAAGATGAATAGGATTCATCTCTTACATACTGAGTGCTGAAGGCGAAGGGATAAGCATGATCTTCTGCGGCTGATGTGTTTGATCACCCAGTGTTACAACCCAGTGGCCTCCCACCCACCCAGTTCACCTCTCTGACCTCACATCCCAGGGTGATGATGATGATGATGAGTTCCTCTCCTCCCCTTGACAAATTGCACAGTGGGCCAGTCTGGACATGAGGAGGTGTGGACTACAGAAAATGCATCCTTCTCTACGCCAGATATGTCTCCCAGTGAATCCTGTGTTTTATGATGATGGAGGTATATACTGGGATGTCAAAACCAGATTTTTAATCATGTCTAGTGGAAACACTTTATATAGCAGACAAAGACAAGAAGGCAGTGACCCACTTGTTCAGCAGTGTGATAAACTCATGCACAGATATACAGATGTGCACTGGTTTCAGCAGATCTGCCATTCCAAGCATCTCTAAACGTCATTTTATCCACTTACATTATACTTTGAAAACTTTTTTCTTGCAATAAGGACACCTTGATCTTTGTTGTCATGATAACCCAGCCATTACAGTGTCCCATCTTCTCACAGTGAGTCCACTCCACCCATCAGTTTGTTGTGATAGCTGTGATTGAAGGACAATCAACATGTCTGTGTGTGTTTGTCAGGGAAGGTGGTGCTCAAATTGAGCTTTGAAACCACATGGGGAAACCAAAAGGGGGGCAACCAACAACAGGACTTTGGTGTTTGCAATTATACTGGAGCCACTTGTGTGCGAACATGTACTATAAATGATTCATGATACCATTAGGTCCTGTGAAACTCTTGAAAAGAATAAACAAGCTGTCAGCAAAATTGCAGATCAGCATACTGAATCTGTAAAAGGTGTCTCAATTTTCATAACAATGCAGCATCAATTTTCATCTACGCAACCGATAAATAAATAATAATAATAGTAATATACCATCATTTATTCTCACTTTTACTTCTGAATGAGCATTTCCTGAGTCGCCATTATTTCTAGATACTTTCTCTCATGTCTTTCAGGCTGTCACTTTGGCCATGATAGATGCTCAGGGGGTGAAACAATAAGTATGTATGATTAAGCCCCAGAGTCACGCCTGAATGAACAGAGGTCACCCTTTGACCCTGACCACTGACACCCTGTGTGTCTGTGTGACAGAGAGAGAGAGAAAGACAGCAGACGAAGCACCAAATAAAGGAGAGGGAGGCAGATTGTTGTTATTGAGACTCTGTTCCCAAGAAGGACCAAATGTCATGTAGCCAGTGTGTGTGTGTGTGTGTGTGTGTGTGTGTGTGTGTGTGAGAGGAGCACAACCACCGGTGCTCTGACTGCTCTCATGAAGGCGGCTGTAACCAAGGAAATGCTTTCACCACATTAGCGCTCCTCTCCCTTGTGTCTCGGTGGTCTTCTTGATTACCTCTCTGGTCATCTTTGTTACCTAAGCCTTCATTTACAGATCTGAAAGCATGTGATCGATTGAAGGGGAGACGGAAGCCATTTATCAGCATCGAGAGGCTGAAGGTAGATTTCTGATTGGCTCTTTTGATTAAAGAAAAGATGCAAGTGATTAAAGAGCAGGCTGAATCTCGCTTTGAGACAGAAACTTCAGAAGTCCAATGAGAAGACATAGGATGAGGTTGAGAGGAGCTACTAAAGTCCCTTATTCCTCCATTAGCATGGGCAGCACCTCAAAAGATGTCATTAAGGTGTGTGTGTTTGTGTGTGTGTGTGTGTGTGTGTGCACCTGTGTGGTGTACTGGCAGAGCAAGGAAGGGAGATGCTCATTAAAGATGAATGACTTTTCAGTCTAGCCCTCATGTTGTGTTCATTTCATGTTAAAAAAATTTGTGCTCCCGGTCAAAAATGACCTGTCCATTAAAACTCCATAAAAACCTGTAATAATACATATTATCGCCACTTGTTGTGTTAGATTTTTTAATTAACTTAAGTTCTTGTGAATGTTACAAGTTTTGAACTTCTATATAATCATAGTGGCCTGTGTGCCTCATTGATCTTATATGCATGAAATCAAGTTCTAAAAAACATAATTTCTGGACTATTTTGACTATAAGAAATAATCAGATGACACATGGCATTCTGTTAATTACAGAGTGTGTGTGTGTGTGTGTGTGTGTGTGTGTATGTCCATCTGACAAATGAGGATGTACCTGAGCTCTGTTTTCACTCTAATTGTTGTCTCCCCCATTCATTTCTAATGAACGGAACATTAAGAGTGTACAAAAGTTGAATAAAACTCACAAAATTGTATGCAAATCAATACAATATCAATATCAATCAATACAATACAATTATTTTGTGTGTTCAAATCCTCTTTGTGGACAAAGTCATGGAATCTTAGGTCAATCTGAACAAATTAACTACATTTTTCAGAGATAAAACTTTTAAATCGGTCACATTTGACCGTAACACAACATGAGGGCTAGAAGAGAATAGTTTATCACATGGTGAGAATAGAAATCAAGATCAGTCAAGTCAACGTTAAGTCTGATGTGAAAATGAACAAATAAATGATAATTCAACAAGCATTCGACATTAATAGAGAAAAACAGAGTCAATCAGTTTCAATTGAGAGGACAGAGCTGATGCACAGCAGTGCACCTGATGAGGCTAGTATGAGGCTATCACACTGATAGATTGTAACAACTGGACCAGGAAAGGACTTCACCTCTGGCCTTGAGTACAGTCAATCTTGACTTCGAGGGTTAAATATGATGAGAGTGTTATCTGAGGAACAATACGCTCTTTCACCCTTTCTGTGCAGTATCAGAGATCAAAGATAAAGTTCATCTAAATGTTACTGAGAACTGATGTTAGCATGAAAGACATAAATGTATTAGAAATTAGTTCATCTAAATGTTGCAGAGGAGCTGAGGCTAGCCAAGGTTACACTGAGTCATACACACATACAAATAGTATTTCAGCTCCAAAAGAGTCTAAATATGGTAAAGATAAATTTTGCTCTTACAAAGTTCACTAAAGTACTTGTTTTTGCCACTAATATGCTCAGATTGTGTCTGAAAACAGAAGGGATAGGATTTCCCCAAAGACATGTTTGTTAAAAGAGTAAGATTGTTTTTGTTAAGCTATGCCGTTATATCTCTACCAGACTCCACTGACAAAAACAGCAATTTGACTTTGCAGAACATAGGAGTTGCCAATCAACCGCTTTCTCAATCAGTTAGTTTGTTTGTTTTATTGTATGACTTTCAGTGGCAGAAGAGGTATTGAGATCTGTTGTATAAGTAAAAGCACTACACAATACCACAAATAAAACACAGGTTAGAAGTACAGAAGCCCCTAAAATGTAAAGTTAACATTAGATAAAAGCTTTGCAGAGCTCATGAAATTCATGCCGTGTCTTCACAAGTTAAGGAAACAGAGGCCCATACATTATGTGAGTAATTTTAGCATGTATGAAAATCCTTCTGTTAATCATGAAATCATAGCAGACAATACTGTATGCCAGATGTGTTATGTGCAGTGTACACAGACAGTTTAGCACAAAAGAGTCTTTTTTCCCTTTTTTTTTTTTAAAATCAGCCCCATAGTAACAGTGTGAGATGAGTGTTTGCTAAAAATGGGTGTTTCCTCCTCACTCACCAGTTTCTTTACATAAACATCCACCACCTTATTAAAACTCAGGAGCCTGACCAGATCACTAGATGCTAATAGCTAATTCTGCACCCCGAGCTAATTAAGTAATCTAAGGCAGGTTTTTCTCATGAGACTGAACGTTTTTGACCCATTACTTCTGTGATTTGTCTCGCTTATGGCACAAAAACAACTTCCTTTGCTGATTTCCCTTTAAACTCTTAGTCATGTGTACACGCATCTCACAATAGTCAGATGTCTACATTATTAAGCAGCTAAATCTGGTGGTTTAAGTCTCACACAAAATATATTCTTTGTTTCAGCTCTAAGTAAATGTGGTATGTGATAGTCTACCTCCCTCATTCCCCTGTTCCCTCACATTCAGCCATTAAAACAGTAACAGGAGGAGGAGAGGAGGAAAGAGAAGGCTAATGAAAAGATAAAGAAAGGAAAAGCAGTGCCAGAAGGAAAGAAGCTTGTCTTATCTAAAAGGTTCATCTGTGGCAGGCTGTGGTGGTGCTCCATCTCTTGTAATGAACTTGATCTGCTGAGATCTGCTGATCAAATCATCTCCAGCCAGTAGCACTCCAATTTGAGAGGGCAGCCAACAGTGGAGGACGCAACCACTACAGCTGACACATCCCCGGTACGAAAGGAAGGCAGCTCACAAAATATCATTTGTTGAGAATTAAGACAAAAGCCTCCCTTTTGTTCTCGTTCCCCTGGGGTGCAGTGGATTTCTATCCTTCTTGACGATGGCTTCGAGATGCAGCTGAGAAATGTGATAAAATGGACTGCAGTTGGAATCACATACACAAACACGCACATGCACACACGCGCGCGCACACACACACACACAACTGGAAAGCATGGTCTGTTTACTCTGTTGGAAATCCACAACAAACAAAGACACTCCACTCCTAATAAGATGCATTCAACCAAGGATGAGCTTAGTGGGGAAATACAGAGAAACACACACACACTCACACACACACACACACACACACACACACACACACACACACAAAGCTGTTAAGATCCCTGGGCAGTTTTAGAGACTTTTGCTGGAATGTGACTGAGAGTGAACATCCAATCTTCTTTAAAACCTCGTCCCCTACGTCTCCAGCTTATGTGTGTGTCTGAAATAAAGTATGTCCATGCTAAAGTTGTTTAGATGGTTGTTAAGATACCCTCCTCTCAGGTCTGTATGGCTTTACCTTACATTGAACACGCTCACAAACACCTGGGCTCAGTTACAGCCTGTCATTGTTGTGACAGACGTATTCCTCACATACAGTAGGAAACCTGTCTGCTCTGTGTCCCCTGCTGTGCCTCGTCTGTACCTCAGCCCCCCTCATGTTCCGATTCCTAACCAACACACACACACACACACACACACACACACACACACACACAAGCACGCGCACACACACACACACACACACACACACACACACACACACCTATGTCTGCTCTAGGTCCCCCACTTGGTAGGCCACCAAGGTGGAGGCTGAAGGTAATGGTTTCCATTTTTCCTTAATGCCAGTGGGTCAGGGAGCAATGGCAGGGCAGAGCTTCATTACAGCAGCCCAGCAGGGTCCCATGTCTCCTGTAGGGATTCATTATGTGCCCCCCACCCCCCACACCCACCCAGTTACGTCCTGCATTCTTCCTAAAGGTTTCTATATATTGCCTGATAATGATCCTTGAAGTTTTAACATAATTGACGCTGCAACATCCTCCTCACGTTTTTTTTTTCTTTCTCTTTGTACAGACCATTCTAACTCAGCTGTATTTTTGGGCGTGTTGCATTTTCTTGCACTAAAAGCAAAGTCTAGCTTAACTTTTCCACAAGAAGACACACAGAGCACATAATATTTTACAGTATTTGGAAACTTGCCATGCAGGGGTGGCTAGTGCCCTAAAATTGCACTCAGCAAGTCTGTGCACACTACTGAGTTCAGAACCATTATTGGATTGTGCTTTTCACTGTAAAAACAGCAACAATTCAGTTCCACACACAGCAGGCACACTACCTGCTGAACTGTCGCAGACAAAGCAAAATGTAAGGTTTTCTGTATGACTGTTCTTAGATAGTTCTGCAGTACACATTTTTCTCCCTGATTTTTATGAGCTCTGAAAATGCCCCTAAAAATCAGAGGTACTGAAGATATATTTTGCAAACGCATTATCCCTTTTTTCTGATGTTTTTATTTATTTATTGTTTAAAAAGTTATTTTAACAGTATATCATTTACTCTGCAAACCCCATAAGGTCCCTCTTCTTGTATACAGCCAACCCTCTCTTTCCTAACCCAACACCTTTACACACATACAGTAGCACACATGCATAGATTGAGATCAAGATTCATACACCAAGACATTCATTTATTATCTTCAAATGTTCTGTGTGCAGACTACACAAGCAACACAAAGATGCGCATTTGCAACATACACACACACACACACACACACACACAACCACACTGATGAATGAGAGCTCATATATAGTTACTTCGCCCAGGTGCAGTGCTCTTGATCTTCTTTTGTCTACAGCGGCCTTGTACACATCGCACTCATACTGATCCACTTTCTCCTCTGCTGCTTCATCAACAACACACAAGCCAAGGCGACACTTTATAAAACTGTCTGTGGATGCAAAAAATAATTTACACAACAAAGGTGAATTCCTGTAGCAGGGCTTTTCACATTTTCTAACTTGAGTTACAGGGCTGTCTGTGTGCTGAGTGAGTTGTATAACCCCAGGACAAAGGAAACCCATTCAAAATATGTTCTGCAATTTGAAATATGTGTGGCATTCAACTGGAAAATAAATACCCTGTTTTTAGCCCACCTCATGAATTCATGCATTTTTGCACTTTTCATTATACCTGTAGTGTTCTGCGGGGGGTTATGGGTTCTACAGTATATTCTATCAGCTGGTATAGTTACTGTGTTTATGTATACATGTAAATTTATTCAAGAAAATTCACTATATCTTCGTGCTGCTCTCATGCATGTGTTTAGCAAGGGCAGATTTATAATCTTTTGAATAGAGCACTGGATGTCAGCACAGTTTTGGGGGCGCATTTGCAAAACTGTACATTAAAATGTACATTATTCATGATTACACTGTTTAATAATATTCTTATAGGAAATAATATCAGTTAGTTCCTGATGTTTGTAACTCCAAATAGCTCACAGACATGGAACTGTCCTGAACTGTACTCTGCTCTGTTTTGTCTGTCTTATCTTGCCACAGTTGCAGCACTGTTCACCTTAATGTTAGCCAGGCTACACTTTAAGCATTTCACTGCATATGTAAGTGAAAATATATGTACATACTGTATATACATAGGTTCACAATGATGCATTCATAGAAACATATGTTTTTCAGAAAATAACCTTGTGGGGACAAATAAAGTCGAACTAGTTCCTCATTTAGTAGCTTTCATCTACTCTGCATGATACATATTGTACAAGATCATATTCATTGTAGTGTATTCCACTGTCCCTTTCTCCCGACTGACTCTATGGCACACAGATGTGAACTGTGATGCGACAGCACAGCTGGATATACAATGCGCCTACCCATGTCACTGGGTTGTTCTGACTTTCACGGCTGACATTCCTCGTTGGACCCGAGGCAGCTACTGAACCCAGGAGACATCTAGCTTAAGGGCTTAGCCTCAGGGCCAAAGGCTGTCAACACAATCATGGGGTTAATGTCAGACACACGGCTGTGCACACATACACATACAAACACAAACATCACCTTTAGCAGCCATCCACATGCAGCACAGGGACAGACCTTCAGATAAGCCATTGTTTCCTCATCGAGTATTTCCACACACAGCACACCATCGTCACCGTAAGCGCAAGTTTTCACAGTTGATTGATGTCTTCAATCTAATGTCCACTTTCTTTCTTGTATTATTTTTATTTATTTTCCCATTCAAGCATATGAGGTACTTTGTCTCCCATGCTAATTCAATCTGGGAGGTGATATGGATGGATTGAGCGACAGATGAGGTTTAGTTAGGTGGTACTCTGACACAAGCCTGTGTGTGCAGTGGGTTGCCTCATAAGGGATCAAGTCAAGGACAAGCAATTTGTCTGAGGTGTAAATTAATTTGCAACATAAAAAAATAGATGGTGATATAGAATTGGAAGTAATTAAAATGATAGATTGGATGCAGCATGTGAGATTCATGTGTTATTGCTACAGCGCTCCCAGGATGGAGGTTTACAGTCATAAGCATGAGTTCAGATGGCTCGGCATGCACAGGGAGCTAAGAGACACACAGTGTAAGTGGCCTTTGTTTGGAGGCTGCAAAAATGATGTTGAACCAACTGCATGCTATGCTGTACATCTTTTCCTCTTTCTTTTATTTGTTTTACTTTCTTCTCTTACACCAGCAAGTGGCTTACATTATCCTCTTGTTGAAAAAATCAGCAGCAAAATATCTTTCTTTCTTTCTTTCTGAGGACAAGCCACTGACCTTACTGTCAGCAGCTTTTTAGGAACTGGTTCTCAGTAGAAAATGGTTTGTTCCAACGAAAATTGTTCACAGTATATTTAAGAGTAAATGAGATAATTTATGCCAAACTTTTTACAGGAATAGTGTAATATTATGAGAAATATTGCCAGCTTTCTTGCTGTGAGTTAGATGAGAAGATTGATGCCCCTCTTGTATCAGTTTGATAACTATTAAGCTAGAACCAGCAGCTGGTTAGCTTAGCATAAATACTGGAAACAGAGGGAAACAACTCACCTGGTTCTGTCCGAAGGTTAAAGATGTCCGCCCATTAGGATCTTTAAAGTTCACACTACACACTAGTCAGCTTTAGAGGAACCAGGCTGGTTGTTTCCCCCAAGCAAGAAAGAAAATAGCAATGATAAATTATTCCTTTGAATTGAGCTCTGTCTTTATTTCTTTATTTGTTGAGAGTATTCACAACATGTCCTCAAACTGTAACTTCTTGCTGTTTTATCTTTAATACTCTGATTTGTTCTTATCTATGTGATTCTCTTGCTGCAGTGCCACACACTGAATCATTAAAGCTTCACTTAATCGTCTCAGATCATCTCCAAGATGCAAAATGCTTGTACAAGTTAAAAACATTAAGAGGACAGGAGACTAAACAAAACATTTACATTTCCAAATGCATTCTGGACTGGCAGTTTAACCAGCAACTGTATGCAGTCCTCTGTGTGAGCTTAGGGCAGCCTGAATGATTCAGTGAGAAACAGAGCTATTATTGAGCTCTGATTGACCAGTCCACAGGCAGACCTGCTCACTCTAAAGATAGCAGAAGCTATTTTATTGCCCCGCTAATCTTTCCCAACCCCCTGTATTTTATTTCTTCTCTTCTCTTTTCTTTGCTTTCCCACTCTGTGGTGTCTTCTTGTACAGCTCTCAAGGTCAACAGGTTTTTGTTTTTTTTTTTTTACCTCCATTGACCGTGGTGGACCATTTCCACTGAAAACGGTTGGATTTCCTCTTTAGCAAGTCCCTCTCACATGGACAAGTAATTCCCCTCTGGTTTCAAACCAGCTTTGTAGACATTCTAAGCATGTGGTCTTGGTTTGTCTCAAATCTTTGTTGGGACTAAGGAGCAAGCTCGACCCAACAAAATGATTTTCTCCCAGTTCTGTTATTAGTGCTTTTACCGAGAAGTCACAGCTGTTGTTCATCACAGACTTCTGATTGTCAAATCTCTTCATTTACTTTCCTGAAACTGTCACTTTTAGTTTTAACTGCTTAGTTTTTCTTGGAGGTGTTTTTTGTTCCATCATTTTCAGTAAAACTGAGTTGTAGTTGGAAATGTCCATTTGGACCAGCACCCTCTCTCTTTTCTCTCTCTTTTGCTCAGTGGTCTTTGAAGAAAATAAAATCAAACACATAGTAGCAATCACAGGTCTATCTACCAAAGTGCTTCTCTAAATCTTCAAAAACGTATTTCTTCATCTCTCCGCTCTCTCCTCCCACTGCCCTCTTTTCTCTCTTTAATCTTAATCTTACAAACATTTATTAGGGAGTTGTGTTTTAGTTGCTGCCATGAACATGATCACCTTCAGCCAATCGTTTCAAGAAATGTAGGTAGCCAGAGGAGAGTCATTAGCATAATTTCCCAGAGGCACACTGAGCTTAATTATCAACATGGCTGTGTGCAGACTAGAGTGCAGCTCATCACATTAGGATGGAGTCCCTGCTGTTTATGCCCATGCTCCGCCAGGTCCCAGCTGACTACCAGGAGATTCATTGCTGGCACAGTTCAACTCCCAACAACTCCAAAACTTTCATCCTCCACTCTACGTTTCCTCACCTTGAGCACTTTGAGGGGTTGGAATAATGGAGAAAACTTAATGTTTTAGATAAGTAACACTGGAGACTCTAGTGGACCATTTGTTGTTGCCTGTATACAGTGCTGTATGTTATTTCAACTCATTGGTTTTCTCAGGGATTCTCATTCCTCTGCTATTCCTTTATCTATCATTTCTCCCAAATGCACTACCTCATCCATGCTTTAGACATCCCTCTGCTTCCTTCCCCTGCTGCCAGGCTGTAGGCCGAGGAAAAAGTGTGTGTTCGCTGTGTGAGAGAGCAACAGAAATTATCCAGCCCCATCTACTTTTGGCTGTAGATAGTGGGGGGAAATGGAAGTACTCCCTGTGTGTGGCCAGTGAAAAGGCAATTTCCTACACACACCACTGTTATGTACTGCCCTTTGTTATGCTTTCATTATGGGACACACACACACAGAGTCTGATTTCCACCAAATACACACAGTGATTACACAGTTAAGACCATAATGTTTTGGATTAACCGGTGAAACTGCTGCTGAGCCGGCATCAAGCCCCAAATGTTTTTGTGCCACTCTTCACCTGGACCATTACATATGCGTGTGCATATGTAAATGCTTATGCATAATTGTGCATGCCTATGTATATAAAATATTACAGTGAGTCTACACAGTCAGTGTTTACTGCCCCAGGCTGTTGCTGTAAATAAGCACCTCATTTACATCAGCTTGCCTGATCACATCTGGGTTATTATTAACTACATGGGACTGCAGATGAGCTGACCTGTTCTATTCATGGAAAATGCTGACTTATGGAGAAAGAAAATGGGGGACAAGATGATGAAGAACATGGGCGGAGGAAGACACTGCAGAGAAGCAGTAGTTCTGATGTATAGCTTTGGGCCTGCATCTGTAATTAAGCCATACTTCTCAGCTTTTTCCAGCATATGTTTCCTGTCGCTGCGTTTCATCAATGACAAACATGGCCGGCAACTCAAACAAATGAGCGTTGTGTTGGCAAATCAAGATTTATTAGATGCATTTTGTTGTTGTTGTTCTGTATTCATCTCTTTACCTGGAAGAAGGCAGGCATTAGCCTTGGCAGAGAAGAAAAATATGTGGAATTTTTTTTTCTGCCAACGGCTTGTGTGTGGATGTCACCGCTATGTGAGGTAATGTGACATCAAACAGGTTTGCGGTTATGTAAGGCCACAGTCTAATGTGAGCACTCTTTCATGTCTTTGAAGTGAATAGTAGCAGCAGATAATGTCCCTGTTTGGACAGCAGCCAGATAAGAAGTTTCTTTCAGGAGTGGGAGCGAGCAGTGGGTGCTGTTGACAAGGAGGATACAAGCAACACCCAAAGGTGCAGTGTGGTTTTTGTGCTTCTTCTTTTAATGTTTTTGTATTTATGCATCTGACTGCTTTCTTTCCCGGTAGAGCTGGTGGTCTCTACCTGACTGCCTGCCTGGCTTGTAGGTCAGAGAAGATAAGCAGGGCATTAGTCTATTCTAATATATTCTACTTCTCTCTTGCTTGCTGTGAGCCTTGAATATATTGCATAACCTGTCCTGTCTTATTTTTCAATGTCAGTGTCTTCCTGCTGCAGACTTCTCATTATAAAACACTTTCAAATTCCTGTCCTCCAAAGAAGAGCACATTAAGACAACATATTAGTGCTCTAAGCTACTGTTAGACTGTAAATCTTCTCTGTGAACTTTTCAGAGGTTTAACAATGGTACATTGTTTAGATGGTGAGTCACTGCTTCAGTACAAGGCAACTGTACACCAGGCTTCAGTGTGTAATAGCTGTCCACTCTAGACAGGCGTCTCTCTGTCAGGGCCTGGGTGACAATAATCTACTAAATATCTTTTATGTAAGTCTTTGCCAGAGGGAGCAAACAGACAGATGACACAGTGGTAAAACTCAAATTAAAGAGCGCGGCATCCGCAGCAGGAGAGCCGCCCATTTCCTATAGAGTTTAATGCAACTCTGCCTACCACTAACAGAGTTAGGCAGTCAGCACAGGGTGGCAAGAGAGATAGATCCAGCGCAGAGGTCTTGCTATCGTAATGAAAAGGCCTCAAAGCTCACAGAATTTAATTTTTTATTAGTAGTATCTTGGGAAGAATGAAATTGAAGAATAGTACATAAGATACAAGGTGTATGAATGTATGAGACTACAGTATATTGGATTTCTGACATTTTCTGACAAGACTCACTAGATTTCTACAGCTGAACTGAAATATGACATGAGTAATCCTATAATTTGCTTCTTTCTAGGTTTGTGTAAGTGATTTCTATGTAAGAGGTCTCAGATGAAACTGATTCAGTGTCACGCTTGGACGGCAGGTTATCACACACCTTCCTGCCCCACAAACCCATTCAATCTCTTTCTCATTGTCAGTGCCACGAACCTGGTTTTCTGGGAGCAGCTTTCCATCCCTCGCTGCACCACTGAGAAAGAGATTTAAGGTTAATTTAGTTAATTTAGTTGGTAAAAGCTGCACTGAATCTTTGTTTGCTTGTATGACACTTACTCCTCTGTTTTAATTAATTTTAACTACCCTTGCTGTGAATTCACACACATAAACACACATAAACACACAAACCTTTATAGAAAAAGAGAGATGGAAGCATATAAAGGTATTTGCTCTCCATTAGTGTATATAAAGGCCTTGCAGCCTCGCAGCTAACTATGAAATCTGGCTGTTTTTCTTTCCAAATCAATGTTTTCAGTCTGAAGTCTGTGTGCACTTCATAGCTGCTCAAGTGTGTATTCAAACTACCTGTCAGTCATAAGAAACACATTGTGAAATCCAGGGGCATTTTTCAAGACTAACAGACTGCCAGTATGTCAGAGGACAAAATTATGAATGGAAAATTAATCGAAGGAACTCCAAATAATGCAGAACAGCTATTGGTAAGAACTACCATTGCTCCTCATAAGTATGTGTTAGATTTTAGGTTGAAATACAGACAAATAGTCAAAAATAAAAAGAATCAATGATAGTTAGTGAATTTAAATATCTGAGATACTTCTGTTTTATCATCTACTCAGCAGCACTCATCTGGGGCTGACACACACTCTCCATACCTCCTCACTTTTATTCATCTCGGTTTGGCTATACTTTCCTCCCCATCTTGAGTTCATAGAAATGCAGACCGTTGATTGGGGGTTGCAGGGTTAGTAAACTGTCTGGTACTTGGGTCTATTAGGAAGTAAATGATGGAAGCACTTGTAGCTTTTTACTGCCTCGTGGCTACTGTGTGGACAGCTCTTTAAAACCCTAGTAACAGCCTTTAAATGAGGAATTCAAGTTTATTCAAGTTGACCGCCGGCATACCTTTCTCTCAACTGTGATCTTAACACTCAGTCTTGGAGTCCACATCAACATTGCTCTCCTCTCCACCAGTAACAAATGCTTTCAGGTCTCAGTCTCTCTCCATTGCACCTTGCTGTCATGTCAGCCTCTTTCATCACGCTGTCCATTCCTCATAGGATTAGAGCACAGGGTACTGTAAGACCATGTTGAAATTAAGCTTGTCCACCCTGCTGTGGAAACTAGAATCCCATTTCATGCAGTATCTAATACATGTAGTCAGGCATTAGATCATGACAAGAGCAGGCCTACTCCACCAGTTTAGCATTGTCATCAACAACAACGTTAGAATCACAATGAATAAAAGGGATAAATAAATGCAGCAGAACTACAGTAACATTTTTTTGTATCCCACATGCTTTTTGCCTACATTGCCCACAGTGCAACTCGACTACCCTGAGATTTGGGTGTATTACACTAGTCTCTTTGCTAACAAAGCTAATCTGCTATGAAAGTTGGTGCTAATGTTCCCTAAGCAAAGATGAAGATTTCTTTCAGTCACAAACTTGTCGTCTTCAGCGCCCACTGACACTTACTCGAGTGACATCATTTAAGGCATTTCATCACACTTTGCGCTGCTCCTTCTGCAGCCACAAAAGACGTCAGACAATTTTTTCTCAGGTACTCTCTTTGACTTGGAGTTCCCCTTTAAGACATGAAAATAAACACTGGTTTGGCTTCATCCCTCACAGATTTGAAGGATAAAATTGATCCATTTCGAGTTAGGTGGTAGACTTTACAGTTTTTCGACAGTTCACCTCTCATTAAAGACTTGCAGAGATCTAGTCAGCCTCAGCTTCAGCTTATCTGATCCAGACATCCGCCCCGCATACCCTCCTCATCTGATTGATAAAATCCAGCCGTCACCCTGCTTTACCTGACACTTGTTAGAGGCTGCTGTCTTATATTCCTATATTGATTATTTGGAGATTATGCCACATTGTTCATTATTTATCCAGTCTGGGTTTGTGTCCAAGTTTACTTTAAATGCCATCATTTCAGTGTAGGAGGGAAGTGGCCTCAGGTTGTGAGTGTGTGCACTTGTCTTTGTGTATCTTCCACAAAAGCCAAGGATAGTTTGATAAAGAAGGTCATTAAAGTGTCATTAGGCAGTGATCTTTGAGGCACGGGGCTCCTGCAGATAAAACATGGGGCCACTGTGAGAGCTGGGAGGGATGGATACAAGGTTGGGATACGCAAGGCTGAGATACAGACCCTCAATGAACTCCACAGAGAGACAGAGACAGAGAGACAAGCAGGCTAGATAAACAACACTCTAGAGATACCTCTCCCTGACCCATGCACACACCTTTCTTTGTGTTTCTTCCCCATCATTCTGATTTTCTCCACCCAACAGTGATTCCAAAAGCCCCCAGTGGCAATGAAAATGTCAGTGAAAACTTCTTATCTCTTCGTCTTTGTTTGACTAGCACAATCCTTCACTGCCCACACAAACCATTGATTTGACACTCATAGAGCTGTTGCAATGTAGCTCTCATATGAGCACTATTTCCTACTGACCATGAGGCTGCTGCCCTTGAAAGTAGGAAAACCAACATCCCCTGAAATCAGTGCAGCATAATAAGTACTCACTACCACAAGTTCAAGTTTTTCCGGCAACCCCAGCTCTCCAAAGCTAAAACAACTATGACACCTGGCATTGTGATGGAAATCCAGCCGGCACTCGGAATAAATAAGAGCAGCAATGATAGCCTGTAGCGCAGTTAATAACTGCTTGGCAGCACAAGCTGGGGAGACTTGACTCAATTTGTAAAAGTGAGCCGCTCTCTGGCTGCATGGGCACTGAGGGTAGTGTCTGGGAAAGCTGATCGCCACAGAAGTGCAGAGCGAGCTCCTTTTTCTGAAGCTCTGGTGTTTTGAAATGAGGAGTGCAAAATGGATTCAAAGAGGCATGAATCATTTTGCGTCGGAGGGTTCTGTCAATTACAGGTCATCAGCGCTTTTGTTGTTAAATACATTAAAAACTCTATTCTGCCACTGTTGGATTTATAAAACAGTCTAGGTCATAAATTATTTTTCCATATATAACACAAGGCAACAAATCAAAAGTCTCAGTGCAAATAGAGGTACTTCAGCAGTGATAAAGTATTTAAATTACACATTTGACTTTGAGTGAGACTGTTTTTCTGGAAAACCTCTACTGCCACCAAGTGGCTCTGGGTTGGTATGACAGTACAGTATAAACATCTCGCCATCAGGAGGTTAAAGGGAGTTTAATGTATTTAACTGTAAATAAAACTGCAAGATTTTATCTGTGAAAGAAGAGCTATGTAAGCAGCATATTCTCCATCTTGTGTTCTGCTTTAAATCCTTCCTCCAACATCCTCTATGAATATGCTGCACACTGTCTAAAGCACTCTGTCGTGTATCTTCTCTGCAGTGTTCATCATGGCTGCCGGACTGCTGGTCTACCCCTTCGGCCTAAACTCCTCACTGGTCAGGTCCTTCTGCGGGGACTCCGACATTTACAATGCTGGCGAGTGCCAAATCGGCTGGGGCTACATGCTGGCTATCGTTGGAGTTATGCTCACCGTCTTCTTGCCCTTTTTTGCCAAATATGCACCGAAGGAGCAGCTGTCCCCCACCCCTCTGCCCACGCTGTTATAGTGCATTGAAATAAAGTCTTGTTTTTTCTTCCCCTCCTGACCATGCTCTCTAACCTGAGCTTGATGTTATGGAGAAACACCTGCATCCCATTTTTTAAAGGCGGTGCCGTTTGGGAAGCCCCACTCAGTGATAACTGAAGCTGACACTCAACAACAAACACTGTCTTCCTACATCATTATGTAACTAATTCAAATTCAGTTAAGTTAAATGGGATGTTTTATGTTATGTTAAAACTTTGTGGTTATAATCAAATATATTGTTAGTTTTCCATAGTTTATCTGTTCCTTCGTGTCAGCTCTGGAGAGCAGTCAGAAGATGCAAAGAGCAATGACCCCATTTCACGCAATTTAAGAACATTTCCACTAACTTAACAAGTACTTGCTTAAAATGTAAGTGTTTTTTTCCTCCCATCCTTTCTTTGGTGGAAACAAGTCAACATACAGTGTGTAACATTCCAACAGACTGGTAGTTGTCTGCATAAAGAGAGATTATGTGGCTGTATGACTCGACCAATCAAATAACATTTCAGTAAGAGGTTGTGAGGAACATTTGACTCAAAGAGAGAGACACTTTCAGTGGTGGAAATGCAACTGGGTGTTTGGACTGTACATATGGTCTGGATTTATCAGAGCTGATGTTTGAGGTTTGAAAATAATAAAACTGAAAAGAGAACTCTGACACTTTGAGGGATTTTCACTCTTCAGACTTTTTCTGCCTCCCAGTCTTGTGATCGGGCAGTGAACCAGCAGGAGTGAAGAGGACATTTTAACTTTGAGTGACACTGCGTTCAGTAACTGTCACAAAGACAAAGGACAGTAAACACAGCGTCGGACCTGCTGAGAGGATGAATGGAAATGTCTTCTCATAACAAAGAAGTGACTCATGATAATATGTAGTGGTTTCAGAGCAGTGTTGTCAAATATTTTATGTTGGGATACTGCATCCCTTTGTTAACCTTTTCCCCAAAATTGTTTGTGTAATGTAACTTGCTTGTTGAACATGAACAATTTTTTTCTGTCTACAACACACAATACTAAACACTCTAATTCAGGAAAAAAATGATTGCAAAAGGCAGGGAGATGTAGGAACAAAAATGCATGATGAGATGGGCTTTGTTAATGGTAGAACAAATTGATCTAGATTTTAAATGTGATCTGACCAACTCGTGCCTTTTAACATAACCAAGACAAGTGTTTAATACAATTATCAGGTTATCATCTTTTTCTGCTGAAAAACTGTGGATCCTGTTGTGTGAAGTGATTTATTCTTTTTTCCTAATATATATATATATTTTTTTCCTCTCAGTGGTAAAGTGTTTCTAGTGTACTTGATGCAGTATGATCTCATTAACCTAAAATGTTCTGGAGGAAAAAAAAGATGTCTTCTAATCCTTGGAGGTAATGGCAGAGAGAAGGAAAAAAGGAAAGCAATGCACTTGTGTTCAATTATGCCCTGAGACATTTTTGCCAATTATCTAGAAGAGTGAAATCACTTGAATTGCTATATTAAAAGGTTGTGACATGCAGCTAACAGATTCATTCCTGGCATCCTTGTCTTATGTGATTTTGAATTTGAGTGGTGGAGGAAGGAGCTGTACAAATTCAACTTTGCCTTTTGTTATCTGTGCTGAGCTGACACATTACTCACATTATGTGTAAAACGTGGCTTAAAATAATTACCTCCTCAAATAAGCAAATGTGTTGGTGTGTTTTTGTCGACCCACTTCTCCTTTTTAAGCGCTGGCACCATTCCTGTCATGTTCCAAGGACAAAATGTCTACTTCTCCACTTACTGTCCCTGTACACTGCCAATTTCATAAAGCTGGGCTCCCTTTTTCTAGTGGGTGTTTATGTGTGTAGTAGTGTTTAATAATGGGTTGGAGTCTACTAATGAGTTAAACTTTAAATATTTCCAAAATCTGGGTTCCCATAATGACATATCCTGACATTTAAGAAAATTACTGTAATTACGTTGCCATATTTGAAAGAAGGTCAGGAGAGAAATGTTGGTATTGTGTTGGACCTCATACTGTGCTTGATTGTGGAAATGACTGGCGTGACTGCACTGGACTTGTTCCCCTATTTGTTGAACCATTGTGTGTAAAGTCTCAGCACTGGTGAAACTGTTTTGGTAGAGTAGTTTATTGTTTTTTTCCCATTGTGATGTTTGACTGTAAATAAACTAACTGTACTTGATATCACGTTATTCTTAACTGCCCCATTTTTCAAAGATATATTTTGAGATATTACCTCATCGTGTTTGCTTTAACTGACTTAACCTCTAAACTATGTTTGCTGTTCTGTGAATTTTCTTTGTAATAAAAGTATTTCAGAACTTACAAAAAGAGAAGCTTTACTTTCCATTGAAGTTGAATGAAACTACTCTTTATAATTCTATATAACTCTATAGAATTGTTTCACAAATAAATACGAAAACATCTATGCCAGAACATACAAGTGAATTCAACTGTTAAAGTACAAGTGCATTTTGCTTGCATATGCCAAATGGCAACATCACCCCTTCAGAAACTGAAATAACACCTCAAACATACTTATTAAAACCACTGGATTTTGCTTGGCTCTTACAGACCATCATCAAATACTGGGAAACTTCCTTCCTACCAGACTTATAATACTGAAGATATGCACTCATGCTCAAACTTCACTGAGTGATTTGACCAGCACCCTCATTTCTGCATCGCAGGCTTTTACAGCCTCATGGGCATTCCTCAGCTCTGAGGGCAGGCCAGGCCTAACGGACACACACTTGAGGACATCTCTGCTGCGGTCGTAGTTACCCACACAGCGATGAACTTGACCACGGATGAGACGGGGCAGTTCCTGCTCCTGTTGGACCAGAGGCAGAATTAAAGATGAACTCAAGTAAGATTGCAGTGCTAGGTGCTAGTTTTTGTATTGCCAATAATTTCAGTATTTCTAAAATTCCAGTGTTCAGTAATAGGAGCAAACTGACACAGTCCTCTGATAAACCCAGGAACGTCATTAGAATGTGAATGTTTTTTCCTCACATTTTCATAGAAGACACACTGCACTGTCTCCTTCCCATCTCTCATGAGGAAGGTCTTGGCTCCATGGGTACCCAGTGTAACGGCAGAGTCTAGAGTAGCTGAGGGAAGAGTACAGCCTGTCAGATTAATCATGTTTAAACATGCTTAAGAACACATAACAAAATCAGCAGCAACTCTGAAGCAACCGACCAAATATCTCAAATAAATATGGCACTTTGTCTTTAAACTGGCTCCAGTGTCTCATGCCATCGATGACTGCAGTCAGGATCCTCAGTGAGTTCTCAATGGCTGGCTTCACTGGACATGTTTCCTGCAGAGCACATATAAACAAACAATATAATGAAACATTAATGGCAAGGTTTAAAATGTCTGTATATTATTTAATTTTTTTCATATGTATTTCTACCTGTTTTTGAGCTGGTCTTGCAGTCTGAGGTTGATATGAGCTCCCTTTTCCCTCAAAGGGGGACCTCTGAGGCCCAAAGCTGTTGTTAAATTTCCAGGAGTTGTTTTGGGGCTGCACTGCATGAGCAGAAGGCCCACTGAGAGGTGGGACAGGAGGACGCAGAGGTCTAGACTGCTGGGGATATTGATGTGTGGGATTGGGCGGTCTGCAAGATAATTGCTTACTCTTCTGAGAGACCCCAGTATGGGGTGTTGGCTGGCTTTGTGCACTCTCACTGCTGGAGGGAGCTTGATATTTGTTCTGTCTGGAATTAACACTGGAGCTGGAATCCTGTTGTCTGACTGGGTAGCTAAATTGTCCTGTCTTGGGGCTGAAATTAAAACAAATCTCCTGTTTTCGCATACTGAGATCTGAAATTAAAACCTAACACACAGCAAACACCATTCTACCACACACTGCCACAGTAAAGGTAAAGAAAACACACCTTGTGCTTGCAGCTTTGTATGGATGTGGCATGGGTGCATAGGCTCTCCTTGTAGGGGCAGGTCCAGGGGCAGGTCTATTGCTGTCATACTGCTGGGGCTGAGTAGACTGTGGGACACCCTGTTTGTTCCACTGGTGCCTTTGTGAAGCACCAGAAGACGGACCTGAGGTCTGGTAACATCCAGAAGTACCTGAAGAAAAATAAGTTTGCAGAGGAAAATATTATAGCAGCTTTTGTAGTTTAAAGTTATGAATGGTTCTTAATTTATGGGGAGACAATTCATATTATTGCCCCTTGTTTAAAAATAACAACATATGAAATGGTCTCAACTGTGTGGTTCAACAGGAGATAGTAATTTTCAGCAGTCAGACTTTAAACAGCCTTCAACAGCCAGAGATTTATTTTTTAGAAGACATTTAGATGGCCTGTATAAGTCACACCTCAAACATGCTGAAGTATTGTTTAAGATTACTTGTTATTTAAAGTCAACTTAATATTTCTCTTTGGGTGTACTGCCACCCAGTGTCTGAAATATGGTAGAAAAGTAAAGAGCATGAATGAATGTGTCACCTGTTGTACTGTGAGATGTAGCCAAGCTGGTGCCTGCCATGTATTCACTGTGAGAAAAGAATTCATTCAAAGAGGGAGTAGATGTCAAAGGAACTCTGTTTCTTTTCTTCTGGTTGAAGAGCGGCACAGACAGGAAGCCTGATGGAAACACCACAGGAAACACATCTGAATCTATAATACAAATTTAACAACCATAAAAAGCAAATTTGAACCACCATTTTAGGATAGAATAGGAATTGAATGTAAAATGTTGTATGTAAAAATAATGAAAAGCACAGCCCCATTTTATTATCTATTTCACAAGACACTATCTGAACTTGGCATGAAGCAAAGTATTCAATTAACATGAGCATATAAATTCTCTCATTACAAACCTGCTGTTGGCCTGGCTGGTTGGTTTTCCTGTCCCCTCATTGTGGCTGCTTAGAAAAAGCAGCTCATCCAGGTAGCAGTTAGCTACAGAGAGAGCTGTGCCTGACAAAAAGGATATATCCTGGTTAGGGTATAACTTGGTTCCAAAAAAGTAGACTTGACCAGTTAAGAAAGATGATATTTTGCTTTGGTGTTTTGTCAATTTAGCAAGAGGTCAAAGTTAACTAGCTATTTAATTAGCCAAAAAGCTAATCTTTCAGGTAGCTTGTCTAGCTAGTTGGGTACCTAAAGGCTACTCTAATATTACAGCTGTAATAATGTACAAGTACCTTAACAATCAATACTGAACCAATCTATTTTCTATGAACATTAATATTAGTCACTAACGCTTTTGTGACGGTGAAAATTAGCAAAAGTTAGCAAAACACAAAATGTCCCGTACAGTCCAGCACCTTGGAGAGAGACTCGCGCCAGAAGTAACGGATGTTGCCTTCATGTTCCCGTCCTAAGCTCGGACGTCTTAAGCATATGTTGCGGCAGATGCTGTCCTGCCTTCTTCTTGTTAATGTGTGTGTGTGTGTGTGTGTGTGTGTGTGTGTAATAAGTGCAGCTTTCACGGCAGTTTTTAAGTTTTCACCTATTATTTTTTCGGATTCTGCAATGACCAGTGAGAATTAATTAAGGAATAAATAAATTAATGATAAGGTACATGACGCGTGTGCGTCACTTAAAGGACGTAATGGTGACCTACCGAGGGTATATAAGGAATGCACATAATTTGGAATGTTCCCTTTGGTGAGCTGCAAATCAAACTTTTGGAAAGTTTTTCCGTGTAAAAATAATTATTTAATTCCTTAAATATTGTGTAGAAATCATTAACAATGAGTGCAGTGATTTCAAACATTGTTATTTTGGTTTGAGGATATCAAATTGTCCAAATGTTGTATCGAAATTATTAATTAATTGTATATTTAGTATTAAGTTTGTAAATATGAAATAATCATTACATGAGTGCCATGAATACTCTATTCATCAGCCAGCCAAACAGTCCAAAAAGTCAAAAGTCAAAGCTGCTTTTAAATGTGAAGAGAGATCCAGGTTTGTGTCTTTTCAACTCTAAATGAAATTGATTTTTCTACAAATTTCTGTCACCACATTCAAGATAGTCATCAGAAAACTGTTCTGTCAAACCA
Organism: Lates calcarifer; assembly: GCF_001640805.2. Lineage (NCBI taxonomy): Eukaryota > Metazoa > Chordata > Actinopteri > Centropomidae > Lates > Lates calcarifer. The sequence goes on from NC_066852.1 coordinate 9,178,722, forward strand.
GCTGTGCTGAATGTTGTCATGGTAACACATGCAGGTGATTCTTTCTAGCAGTCACCATTGTGTTTACTTTCTCACATCATACAAACATGTGTGAATACATGTTATGATGCGTCTGAAAAGGTAAGTATGACAACATTTACTACTATAGCTTGTTATATTAAGACACGTATAACTGTGTAAACTAGCTTAGACACAATATACCTGTTTACTATGTAACATCATAGATGCCCATACACAGGTAAGTTTATTATCATTATTAACAACATTAACAAAGAAAATTTAAATTGTATTTAACAGCTCAGAAATTATTTCTCTTACTCACTCTGTTATACTTGTGTTTTTTCTTTAGAAGGTTTAGATGCTTTACCAGACAAAGGTAAGTCAGTGCTTAATGACATCATGAACAAATGTCTCCTGTAAGTCTTCATATTACTTGTTAATACTTCAGTAGTGTTACTACTATTCTATCATTGGATTGCACCTCTGACAGAACAGAACTGACGTGTTTGCTCCAGACCAGAAGAGAAGGATGGATGACCACAGGACAAACCGGAGAGCGGTGGAGCCTGTTTTTCACTCAGCTAAGTGAGTAATCCCCTGACTAAGACTACAACAGTACCACTGTTACAGTTAAAGTGATGATGAGCTAAAGTTAACATTACATTCTGTATGTGGATTACATTTATTATGGGAACATGTTTGAATATTGTTTAGAATAAAATGACATTATTAGAGGCCACATTCAACACAATAGTGACCAACAATGCAGAACATCCAAAGTGACTTATTACTTGTTTGACTGTTTGACAGGACTCGTTCTGTGTCTTGAGCAACACCACCCTCTTCAGTTACCAGCCAGAAGGATGAGGACCGTCCCGACCTGCACAGAAGAGGTTTTCATTATGTGCTTCTTCTGTGCTGGTGGGTTTGGGAAGCTCCTCACACACACACACACACACACACACACACACACACACACACACACACACACACACACACACACACACACACACACACACACACACACACACACATACACACAGAGGAAGCTTTCACCACCTCTCTGCTCAGAAATCAAGACAGGCAAGAAAGAGACTCACAGTTCAGACTGAATGAGAAAACAGTTCATTCTGAAAAGTATTTAGCTTTGTTACATTCAGTACAGTATGTTACTGTAGATGTATGTATTTATGTTCTTAATAGCACAATATGTATTGTTTTATGTTAAGTATATACAAGACAAATTTCTAATAATACAACCAATATTATTATATTTCATGTATAATTCAGAAATCTAACACATTCTGACCTCTTATATACTTATGAAATTAATATTGTAAAAGTTATTTAATTTGTTTTTCATTTGACTACAATGCATTACTGTTAGTACAACATTGTACAGATTAATTTTGGCTCAGTATTATACATAGTATACATAATTCTTCATATTAATCTGAAAAAATGCTGTGAAAATAATGAAGATATTAACTGTAAATGACAGCAAATTGTGTTTGTAGTAAAGGAAGCAGTTCTGTCATTTTATTTTTTGTGCCTTTATTTTGAAGAGCACTGCTCTTCTTCTTCGTCTACTTCCTGTTGTTGCTGCCGCTAGACTTCCCGCTCCCGATTCGTCGTAATGACCTGCTCCCGTTGTTTCTGTTGGTAAGACATGCAAACAAATTATTTACTTGTTATATTATGTGTAGAAATTTATGAAGGGAATTTTTATTGTGGTTCGCTTCATGTTTTGTGTTGTTTGCATGTCACGTAAGGAATGTCAGTGCGACGTGTATGTGAAGATAGGCTGCTAGCAGGCTGAACACAAACTTAGCGCCCTTGGAAGCAGAAGGAGGTATGGGAAGATTAATGGTGTTCATTGTAAAACAAGTGGTTCATTTCATTTAAAACATAATTTGTGTTAAGTTTAAAAATGTAAACATGTTTCTGTACATTATGTGTGTGTAAATAATATGTACTGTGGTATTTATTATATTTCTGTTCATATAGTTTTCACGGTGTCAGAATGAGAGGAGAAGAAAAGAGGAGAGAAGTAAAGTTGCACCAGTCGAAGCTCTCTGCATTTGTTTGGTTATTCCAAGTGGGCCGCTACATTAACTTTATTCATATCACTCTCTTATATTGTTAAGTTGTTAATAGAGTTAATGTTTGACTGCTTTGATGATGAATTCAATAAAAGAACCACATCTGAAATGATCCTGTGCTCTGTGAGATCACCTACACTCAGTGACGTTGGGTTAACAGAAAGCTGCTTACATACTGAATCACACTGAGGTGTTATCACAGGTAGGTAATATTTGTAGTGGACTGTTTCAGTAATCAGACCAGGGAAGTTTTTCATCCACTGTTTCCACTGATAGTTTGTAAATCAAAACACACAACACTTGACACATAGTCAACTGGTGTTATGCTCTTTTCTCCATGAGCCACCTGCCAAATATTTGATTGAAGTTGAAATTATTACACATGAACATTATGTGTAATATGATGAAACACACAAGCTCTGTTTGAATGCATATGCTATCTGTACAACCTGAAAAAATTGAGGACATGATGGTTTCAGCATGAATACACTGAAATAATGTCAGTGTGAGTCTTTTTTCTTGTGCATGTCATATTGAAGCACGCATAAGCTCGGATGCAGTGCATAATGGGTAATCCTCATGACAAGGTGTCTATGAAGCCATGATGATTGATGTGATGCAGCCATGACATATGTTCTCTGGAGACCTGCATATCTGAATTCATGCTTAAGGGAGGGCACAATGGGTAGATTTGATTGTAGTTGTTAATTTACAACACTGCATTAATGAATGAAAATTATACACAAGTATCCATTGCTGCACCACCAAACGTCAGAGCAGTTTCTTTCCTCAGGTTGCAAGACTACTGAATTCATTCTCCACACTCCCCTCCTTTATTTTTATAAAGTGATTATTTGTTTGTTCCTTCATATAGCTATCATTTTTTGTGAGTAGGATAAAGGGACTATGTTTTAATTATACAACCTTGTATTGCATAATAATTAAATTGAATCTTGAATCTTAAATTCAAAGTGTGCTAAAAGTGTAACTGTTCTGGAAAACATAAAAATGATAAGCCTTTAAAAACATTACTTTGATGATGCAGGAATGGATCCAGTGAGCTCACCTTCAAATCTGATCACATTGGAGGTGATGGTTCCCACAACTCTGCTCTACTTGGACAATATAAAAACACAACTTGCTGCACTGATGTAATTTTACACAAGAGTACACTAAACCACAGCATAACCCTTAAAATCCTGTCAACAACATGTCAGGATTATAAATTCTATTTAAACTGTTTCTTCTGTTGCTTTATCTCTTGGGCTTGATGCAGTTCAGGCCACATTGTCTCTGATTTTCACATTATCAGATATATGACATTCTCAAATAATCCTCAAGAAAAAAAATACATGTGAATTATGACAATGTGAATTTATATGGTAACACGTCAAAGTCAGTATACTAGTCATTGGCACTACTACTCACATTGTGTAAAGTCTTAATTATTTCTCTCTTAATTATTTATCACAGATAAACAGCAGCTGTTAAGTTTGTAATCATTTTAACCCATAGTTAAGGTTGCTTCATCAGTGCTGTCATGATGCGGCAGCTGGGGCCGCATCGGGGTGGGTTCAGGGATTATTTTCTGTTTTGTGTTCTTTTCTCGTTTGCTGCAGGCTGGGAGGCGGAGCCGGAGGTTGAGTTCTGAGTAGCGACGACCAGGCACACCTGCGCAGCCTCCCACACCTGTCTCCACTTTCCCCTCATCACTCTCCCTATTTAACCTGCCCTCTGTTTTCCCTTCCTCGCCAGTTCTTCATAGCAGTGCACCCCTGATGCTGCTAGAAGTTCCAGACTGTCTTCTCCTCCAGCTTCTCCTCCGTTCCTCGTCCCCAGCGTGTTTCCACACCGCTGTGCCTCCCTTGCGTCCCTGGCTGTTTTCTCGTCCTGTCTCTCCTGGGTGCTCTCCCTGTGCTCCAGGTCGCTCACGTGGTCTCTCCTGTGGCGTTCCTCCTGTTCCCCTGGTCCCTGCCTGGTCGTCCTGGCTCTCGAGCTCCAGCCCGTCCTCCCGGCCTCCCTCATCTGCCTTCTACCTGCGCCATTCCTCGGACCCGGCTCTGGTCACGGACCCAGACCCTGCCAGACCCACCGCTCTTTTGGCGGCCTCTTTGTGTTCTTCCCCAGCCCTTTTGGCTCCTTGTTTTCTTTGGACAATAAACGCCCTGGTGAATCTGCATCTTTGAGTCCTCCCTTTTTCAGCGCCAAGGCGCTTCTTAACAGAAGAACTGGCCACAGAATGGACTCAGCGGACAATCTCACCGGGGTGGACCTGAGAGACTTCATCCGGCAGCAGAGCGCTCGTCTCCGCCAGCATGAGCAGGCCCTCTCCCTGCTGCAGGCTGAGAACCAACACCTCCACACGAAGCTCAACGAGCTGTCCGCTGCCGCGGCGGTTCCCTCGGCCGTGGCCACTGCTCCACGCTCCCCTGAACCCCGCCTACCTCACCCCGAGGTCTACGACGGCACCCTGGGGAATTGCCGAGGCTTCCTGCTCCAGTGCCAAAACGTCTTCGCCCTCAAGCCGCTGTGTTATGACACCGAGCACAAAAAGATCAGCTATGTGGTCGGGCTGCTACAGGGACGCGCCCTCGCCTGGGCAGAGGCAGAGGGCTCCCAGAGACCCTGGAGGACTCGCTCCCTCAACGACTTCCTGACTCTGTTCCGAGCGGTGTTCGACTTGCCCGATCACGCTGGCAATGTTGCCCAGCGCCTCCTCGCCCTCTCCCAGGGGACCCGGTCGGTGGCTGCGGAGACCGGGTGGGACGAACCCGCCCTTCGGGGGATCTTTAGCCGGGGACTCGCCGAGCGGCTCAAGGATGAGCTCGCCGCCCGGGACGAGCCGTTGACGCTGGACGCTCTCGTCTCCCTCGCGGTGCGCCTGGACAACCGCCTTCGGGAGAGGCGGAGGGAGAAGCACGCCACCTCCAGCAGCCGGCCGGCTCCACCGGCCCCTCCTCCTCGGCGTCTCCGGTCTTCCACGGCCCCTGGCGGGGAGCGTGGATCATCCCCCGACCCCTGTGAGCCCATGCAGCTGGGCAGGGCACGCCTCACCCCGGAGGAGAGAGAGTCACGGGTCAGGGAAGGTCGGTGTATTTACTCTGGTGCCCCTGGTCATTTCATGTCTGCCTGCCCGGTCCGCCCAAAAGGGCCGGGCTCACCCCTAGTGCCGAGGTTAGTGGTGAGCAATACTATTGGCAAGAATAAATCCCGGTTGGTCCTGCCCCTCACTATTAATTTTGCCCAGTCTTCCTTATCTGTCTCTGCTCTTCTAGACTCCGGAGCTGATGGGAATTTTGTGGAGGCGGCCTCTGTGCGCTATTTCGCATACCCCCCGAACCCCTGGAAGTTTCCCTAGTCGTCACCGCACTTGATGGTCACCGCCTCGCCCACGTCACCCATTGCACTCCCCCTCTAGAAGTTATAGAAGTTATAGTTTCTGGCAATCACCGCGAACACCTCCGTTTTTTTTATCCTCTCCACTTCCTCCACTTCGGTGATCCTGGGGTTCCCTTGGTTCCAGCTCCACAATCCCCACATAGACTGGCGGGGGGGTCGGGTGCTGTGCTGGAGCGCCATGTGTCACGCTGTCTGTTTACAGTCGGCGCTTCCACCGGCACCTGGCGTGACCGCTCCGGTTCCGGATTCCCCCGACCTCAGCTCTGTGCCCCCCGAGTATCACGACCTCGCACCCGTCTTCTGCAAGCACCGCGCCACGTCACTCCCCCCTCACCGTCCGTACGATTGCTCCATTGACCTCCTCCCGGGCGCGTCATTCCCCTCCAGCAAGCTGTACAGCTTGTCGCGGCCCGAGAGGGAGTCAATGGAGCAGTATATCCGAGAGTCGCTCGCCGCGGGTCTCATCCGGCCCTCTTCTTCCCCTCTGGGGGCCGGGTTCTTCTTCGTGGGGAAGAAGGACGGCTCTCTTCGGCCATGCATAGACTACCGGGGTTTGAACCGCATCACCGTGCGCAATAAGTATCCGCTCCCCCTCCTGAATTCGGCCTTATATTTTACTAAACTAGACCTGTGCAACGCATACCATCTGGTCCGAATTCGGGAGGGGGACGAGTGGAAAACGGGGTTTAATACCCCCCTCGGTCACTTCGAGTACCTCGTGATGCCCTTCGGCTTAACCAACGCGCCCGCGGTGTTCCAGCATCTGATTAATGACGTCCTCCGGGACTTCCTCAATCACTTCGTCTTCGTGTACCTTGACGATATCCTCGTGTTTTCCCCCACCCTTGAAGCCCACCAGGTCCATGTTCGCTCTGTCCTCCAGCGACTCCTGGAGAATCAGCTGTATGTAAAAGCTGAGAAGTGCCTCTTCCACTCCACCACCGTCAGCTTCCTGGGGTTCTGTGTGGGGCCAGGACAAATCCTGGCCGACCCCGAGAAGGTTAAGGCGGTGGTGGCGTGGCCCCGCCCCTCCACCCGGCGCAAGCTCCAACAGTTCCTGGGCTTCGCTAACTTTTACCGGAGGTTTATCCGGAACTATAGCCAGCTCGCCTCCCCGCTCACCCAGCTCACCTCTCCTGCTAAGCCCTTTCACTGGTCTCCCCCGGCTGAGGCGGCGTTCGTTAAACTAAAAACTTTATTTTCCACCGCCCCTATCCTGACCCAACCTGATCCCTCTAGACAGTTTATAGTAGAAGTAGACGCCTCAGACTCCGGGGTGGGGGCCGTCCTGTCCCAGCGAGCCGAGGAGGACGGCAAACTCTATCCCTGCGCCTTCTTCTCCCGCCGACTGTCCCCGGCGGAGCGGAACTATGATGTGGGGAACAGAGAGCTCCTGGCGGTTAAGCTGGCACTGGAGGAGTGGCGACACTGGCTGGAGGGGGCGGAACAGTCATTCATAGTGTGGACAGACCACAAAAATCTCTCCTACATCCAGTCCGCCAAGCGGCTCAACTCCCGCCAGGCACGCTGGCAGCTGTTTTTCACCCGTTTTAATTTCACATTGACTTTCAGACCAGGAACCCGCAACGCTAAGCCTGATGCGCTGTCCCGCCAGCACTCTCCCGACGAAGATACGCCCTCTCCAGCCACCATCGTGTCGCCCTTCCGGGTGCTCGGGGCCGTTACCTGGGAACTCCAGAGCCAAATCCAGGAGGGACTCCGCACGGACCCTGACCCAGGTAACGGTCCCCCTAACCGTGCTTTTGTTCCCCAGGGAGTCCGTTCCGCCGTCCTCCAGTGGGCTCACTCCTCCCGCTGGTCCTGCCACCCCGGACTCTCCCAGACCCTGCATCTCCTCCGGCGGTTCTTCTGGTGGCCCACTATTGAAGAGGATGCTCAGCGTTTCGCGGCAGCTTGCTCGGTCTGTGTCCGGGGAAAGACCTCACACCGCCCACCTGCTGGACTCCTGCGCCCCCTGCCCGTGCCCTCCAGACCCTGGTCTCACATAGCCTTGGACTTTATTTCTTTATTTCTATGTCTGGAGGGCCTTCTGCCGGGCGCTGGGAGCCACAGTGAGCCTTTCCTCGGGCTACCATCCCCAGACCAACGGGCAGACCGAGCGGGCTAACCAACACCTCGAGTCCACGCTCAGGTGTGTCTGTGCAGCGGATCCCTCCTCCTGGTCGGAGCAACTTCCCTGGGTTGAATATGCCCACAACACCCACACCTCTGCTGCCACCGGCCTCTCCCCCTTCGAAGCCTCACTAGGTTACCTGCCCCCACTGTTCCCGGCCCAGGAGGAGGAGATAGCGGTCCCGCCCGTTCAGCATCACCTCCGCCGCTGTCGCCGCACCTGACGTCGGACTCGCCAGGCGCTCCTCCGGACCACCGAACAGAACCGTCGGACCGCTGATCGCCACCGGACCCTGGCTCCCCAGTACCAGGTTGGACAGTCAGTGTGGCTGTCCACCAGGAACCTTCCCCTGCAGTCCACCTCCAGGAAACTAGCTCCCCGGTACATCGGCCCTTTCCGCATCCTGGAGGTGGTCAATCCGGTGGCCCTCAAGCTGGACCTTCCCCCCTCCATGAAGGTCCACCCCGTCTTCCATGTGTCCCAGCTCAAGCCCCACCTCGGCGACCCACTGCAACCTCCGGCCCCCGCTCCGCCCCCTCCGCAGATCATCGACGGAGCGCCGGCATATACTATCAACCGCCTCCTTGATGTCCGGCGGAGGGGACGGGGCTTCCAGTACCTGGTGGACTGGGAGGGGTATGGGCCGGAGGAGCGCAGCTGGGTTCCCACCGCTGATATCCTGGATCCGGCATTAATAAGGGAGTTCCACGCCACACACGGCAGCTGGGGCCGCATCGGGGTGGGTTCAGGGATTATTTTCTGTTTTGTGTTCTTTTCTCGTTTGCTGCAGGCTGGGAGGCGGAGCCGGAGGTTGAGTTCTCTGAGTAGCGACGACCAGGCACACCTGCGCAGCCTTCCACACCTGTCTCCACTTCCCCTCATCACTCTCCCTATTTAACCTGCCCTCTGTTTTCCCTTCCTCGCCACTTCTTCATAGCAGTGCACCCCTGATGCTGCTAGAAGTTCCAGGCTGTCTTCTCCTCCAGCTTCTCCTCCGTTCCTCGTCCCCAGCGTGTTTCCACACCGCTGTGCCTCCCTTGCGTCCCTGGCTGTTTCCTCGCCCTGTCTCTCCTGTGTGCTCTCCCTGTGCTCCAGGTCGCTCACGTGGTCTCTCCTGTGGCGTTCCTCCTGTTCCCCTGGTCCCTGCCTGGTCGGCCTCGCTCTCGAGTTCCAGCCCGTCCTCCCGGCCTCCCTCATCTGCCTTCTACCTGCGCCATTCCTCGGACCGAGACCCTGCCAGACCCACCGCTCTTTTGGCGGCCTCTTTGTGTTCTTCCCCAGCCCTTTTGGCTCCTTGTTTTCTTTGGACAATAAACGCCCTGGTGAATCTGCATCTTTGAGTTCTCCCTTTTTCAGCGCCAAGGCGCTTCTTAACAAGTGCCAGTTGACACTAACCAGCTGTGTTGTTGCTAATATCATGTGCAGCTGAATACAGTCCACACCATAAGTATTTGGATAGTTACACATTTTTTGTTCTTAAGACTCTGTGCATCAGCACGTTCAGTTTGAAATGAATTAATGAAGTGCCAACTCTCTACTTTAATTTGAATAGATTTACATCAGTATAGGAAGAACTGTGTGGGAGATAAAACCTTTTAAACACACAGTGCCCACAGTTTAGGGGCTCAAAAGTAATTGGACAGATACACATGAAATTAAACAAAATCATAATTTTTAATATCTATACAGTCAATGACTGCCCTAAGCCTTCAATCCATAGATATCAGCATACGCTTTGTGTCTTTCCCCACGATGCTCTCCCAGGCCTTCACTGCAGCCACCTCCACTTCTTGCTTATCATGGAGTCTCTCTACCTTTGGCCTGGTCTTCAGTGAGAGCAGCTCAGTCAGACTGAGTCCTGGGCCAGTTGAGGATATTCCACCTCTGCAGCCTGAGAAACTCTTTGGGTGCTTTGGCTGAACGTATTTTATAATGTTCATTTTGATTCATTACAGGGACCATAGCCAGGTCTGGCTTAAACATAAGTTGCGAGCACAAGATACTGACACTGTCCAGGGTCTGAACTCTCACACTGCAGTAAAGTAACATAGAGCAACAAACACTGTACTGTCCCTGTGATGCAACAGCTGGGCAAGAAGGACATAAATTCAAAAGGAAATGGGGGGAACAGAAATGAGGAGGTGATGGTTGGACTCAGAAATGTGACACATACATGTTTCGCATTGAGGTTGCACGCTGAAACTGAGAACTGAGACAAAATCAAATCACACAGAACTGTAATCACTGAGGATAATAATTAACATGTCACAAATAACACCAAAAAATTGGCTGAGAAGAACAGATGACAAATTACAAATAACACGCAAAATAGTTTATAAATGATTCATAACATAAATAATATGTAATGAATTGTATAATACTCACTTATTACGTAGAGGGTGGGTCTATGTGACCGCCTCTCTAAATCTGAAGGCCACTCTTTGACTGTGACACACATGGCTTCTCCTGTTTCCTGAGTCTGCAAATCCATGGCAACGGCAGCATGAAGGTCTATTCGGGATGGCCTCTGTTACATCCTAAAAACTATGGATCTTTAGTAAATCAAACCCATTTATTAACCTCACAGGTATACTGTATATGTCCACACTTTTTGTCATACTTACAATATGTCCACATGTATTAAGTTATTGAGCTAGAGTCACTCAGATGTGACATTTTTCTGAGTCTGCCAATGAGAGAGACTGATTTACAAAACCAAAGACCACCCACAGTTATGGGAGTAAACAGTGGGAAGCCTGGTTATAATCCTCACAGGCCACATGCACCTCATTTTGTAAAAGAGACCTTCTGAAAATGTAACATCATATCATAGTCACTGCATATAAATAATAAGTATAATGATGACTGCATACAATAGGATCATATAACTTAATAGGTTCCCATGAAAGCTCATACACTGACTTACAATCTACAGAATATACCAATGAATACATCAAGAGATTATTAGGGTTTAGGTCCTATCTTAACTTCAATGGTCATCTCACATTTACTATGACAAACGTAATGACTGACCTACATATGATATTATTTGCTGCTCAGGTGTTGAGATTTGCCTTCTCACTTCCAGTCTCACCCTCATCTGTCTCCTCTGCACAGATTGAAGAGCATGCAGCACATCTTGTGTAACATAGCTTCGGTTGTTTCCCTCATCTTCTGGAAATTTCAGTGTGTGGGCTATATATTGTCCCTCAGAATACTCTCTCGGGTGAAACGTACATCTGAGCGTTGATTACGGATTTTCTACACCCCAAACTGGCAACCTGAACGTTGTTCAGGGGGAGGCGCTAGTCCGCAGTAGTTTCTGGAAGGAACCTCATGCTTGCACCATGGAGAAAGTGAGTATCCAGCAACTCTTCGCAATTATCATTTTCAAATACAAATATTTAAATAATACCGACGTGTTTCTCTGAGTTACTTTAAGTCTCGTTACAATATTAATCTGGAGGTTATTGTAGTTAGTCACCTCTTTGCACTGGGACTTTTATGTTTGCTAATCAGACAGCTCGCTAGCTTGTTAGCTTAGCGTCAATCCGGTAGTAATGTATGTTATAGCTATTTGGCTCATGTTGTATGATTGGGCTTAATGATGTTACCTAACATGAAACATTTTACCAGCACAAGTCTGCAATGCAGACAACTAAACTTTTAATTCTAAGAGGCGCAAACTTAGCTAGGTTAGCTGTTTTGTCATTTGTGTACGGCTATGGCCAATTTATGGTTGTAGTCGACAAGGTTAGCTAAGTGTTAAGCTAATGTGCAGGACTAAAAATTGTCTCAGCTGCTGCAGGAAGGTTTTTCTGCCTTGGCCATGCCCCGATGTAACAAATCAGTTAATTAACCCCTTTCAAATCACCGGCAAGATTCCTCTAATTAGTAATCCCCGAGTAGGTAAATCACTGTTTAACAGCTAACATTAGCTCGTAGTGTGAATGCTGTCAATAATAGGATGTCGGACAAGTGAGAGTCGTAGTTCCATCCTTTTGTTTAGATGTAGAGTCAGAGGATCGACAGCTTGAACTGCGGCAGTCAGTCGGCAGCACATGCTGCAGGAGTATTTCTGGATCGGCTTCAGCGGCGCCCTCAGTAGCTTGCACTCAGACCGGAGGATCATTCTAGACGCACACGGTGCCGCTGTCATGGCTATAGCCGCAAATTGTCGTCAACTGCCGCGTCCTCTCGAATGTTCTGCGATTGGCCAATTCAAGTATTCATTCATTTTTTTTATTTTGTGTTATTACCGTACTTGAACTGGCCGCTCATCATAACTTATCTGACAAGTTACCGCTCACATTTGATCATAGATAGTCAAAGTAGAACAAAAAACAATGTGTGCATATGTCTCCGAAACAAGACACTTCAGCGACCACCTTTTTTTTTTTTTATAGTGTAACAGCCTCTTTTGTACATCATATAGACTCCATTTTCGTTTTTGGCAGTATGTCTATTGGATTTTGTTTATGGATTACGTGTGCATTCCTGTCCTAAATGTAGAGTGCTAGGTTTTCATAATACCTGAGTGACCTTATCCAAAAGAGAGCATCGTCATCAACAACCAAACTTCTCTTAGATAAATGATCTTACCCATCTCTTGCTTGACTTAATCTGAGAACTTCCCCAAATCAATCTTTGTTTGCCGAAATTTGTGTTAGTATAGAGTATTCTCATAATGATATTGAATACAACAGCCCTGCTTTCTCAATAAATAGCTGCTCACATGGCTTTGGGTCATATTATTTGTGACAGATTTCAATGTTTATATCAGAGTTTTTGTATCAGACAACTGCAAGGATGTACTGAAAATCTGTGTTGGCTGTTGTTTATTGTAATCCCAGCCTACAGCGTCAGAGGAGATTGGGATGTTGCTATGATCTGCCTTGGATTAGGTTGGTGACTGTGGAGGGAAAGCCATGCCAGGCAAAACTCTTTGCCTCCACCTCCTCACCCCACCCCACTCCCAGGATAATCATTGCTGCCCTTCAAGTGTTATCACGTAGTCATCAAATGGAGCTGTAAGAGATGGAGGGTCTCTTTTTAGAACAGAGTGATGCTTCTTTCTGCTCACTGTGCAATTGATTCTGTCACATACTGTAGAGAGACTGTGATAACTTGTCAAACTGGATCAGGCCACCAACAAGTGACAGGGAATGTTGGGAAAACAATCTGTGTGCTCTCATACTTTTTTGCCCTCTCCCTCCCTCTCTTTTAGCATCATCAGTACCCATTACCTTTGTCTGTCTGCACACAGCCTTAGCTAGCAAGCCTGTGAACCATGCTGACTTCTGCATGCACTTGCTGGGAAAACTGTCGGTCAGTTTAAAATACCCTAAGCGACCAAGTTGCTGTTTTGGTCTGAAAAAAAAAGACAGCATTTATTTTTTGCTAAGCACTACCCCCCATGCCACCAAAGGTAATTTTATTTTCAGGCTGATAGAGTAGATCGGAGATGAAAAATTGAATGTGCATAAATAAAATAATGGCACATCACCTCTTTGCATCTCTGCTGGATCTGTCTGACATTTACTCATATGGTACACATTTTATCCTTGGAGTAAACACAAAGTACTGAATCTGTTCAATAAGACAAAGCGTGAAGAGATCAGGTAAAGAAGTGCACAGTAAGTGCTTACATGACACGAACAGCTGAGTGGTTACTCTCTTACTTTTTTCAGTTATGCCAGTGACAGCTGCGAAAGATGTCTTCTAAGACCTATATTAGGGATTGTGTGCATGTGTATTTGTGTAGGAGTGATACAAAATTCAGAACAGTAGAGCTGTAGTATTGAGCAGTTGTCTCTTTCTGCTTCACTGATTGTCTCTCTCTGGCTCATAGGTTTCAGCATTGAAAGACCAGGGCAACAAGGCACTGAGTGCAGGAAATATTGACGAGGCTGTACGGTGCTACACCGAAGCCTTGGCTCTCGACCCTTCAAACCATGTCCTGTTCAGTAACCGCTCAGCTGCCTATGCTAAGAAAGGCAACTATGAGAATGCTCTCCAGGATGCCTGTCAAACCATCAAGATAAAGCCTGACTGGGGAAAGGTGAGATAAAGTTTGTTCTGTCATTATTCTGTTGACGAGACATGTAGTAATTAAAGTTGAGAAGGTGATCTGTAATTATTGAATTTTGATCAACCAGGGCTACTCCCGCAAAGCTGCAGCTTTGGAATTCCTTGGCCGACTGGAGGATGCGAAAGCAACTTACCACGAAGGACTCCGACAAGAGCCAAATAATCAGCAGCTAAAAGAGGGTTTACAGAACATTGAGGCCCGGCTTGCAGGTAGATACTTTACTGAATTTGTAATGTCTTTTGTTCTGCTGAGTGTGGCATTGTGATTTGAAAATTGTGTTTCATTTTTCCTTCCTGTGTGGGTAGAGGCACTAGAGATGGCTGCTGACAGGATCAAAGCAAAATAACATTTTGTTCAAGTTTTCAAAAGAGGAGTAGGCAGTCCACTTGGGTTTTGTTGGATTTCGAGTGTTGTGATTCATTCAATGGACAAGTAGTAGGGGTTACAGAGAACAGAGAGCGTTCGTGAATGTAATTATAGACCAGAGCAGGATAGGTGGATGTTCTGTAAACTTCTTTGTGACCACATCAATGACACTAATAACATTCATTTTTGCTTCACCAGAGAAAACAATGATGAACCCTTTTGCCATGCCCAACTTGTATCAGAAGCTGGAGGGTGATCCTCGGACCCGTGAGTTATTGTCAGATCCCAGCTACAGAGAATTGCTGGAGCAGCTCAGGAACAAACCATCGGAGCTTGGCACGTATGTGCATTGTCAAAAATCTGATATATTTATCATTTTCTGTTATAAGACTAAAGAATTATGTATTTGGGCTGGAATGGAAAAACAAAAAGGATGATGACAGACAGTAGTTACTTTGAGTAGTTTGGTCATTGCCCCAAAAGTCTGGAAAAGTTATGAAAAATATTTTTTGTTCGGTATCAGTACAAGATTGCGTAGTATTTATAGGCCAATGGTCATTTTACATATTTATCCTTAGGGATCATCATAAATCAGAATTATTCAAATTAATTTTACTGTGTTATTAAGAAATGCATTTATTGGACTGTTTTGCAGGAAGCTGCAGGATCCCAGAGTGATGACAACACTCTCTGTGCTGCTGGGACTGAACCTCTCTGAGATGGAGGAAGAAGAGGAACCCACCCCCCCTCCTCCCCCCAAACCCAAAGAGACACAGCCACCTCCACCCAAAGAGGAAGACCTTCCTGAAAACAAGAGAAAGGTAAATTAGTTTAACATACTGTTCACTTTCAATAACTTTTCAGCCTCTTTAGACCCTCTAATGAATCTCTGTTTTTAGTTTTGTTAATCGTCTAATTTACATTTTGTGTACAGGCCTTGAAGGAAAAAGAACTTGGGAATGCTGCATATAAGAATAAGGACTTTGAAACAGCTCTGAAACACTATGAGGAAGCAATCAAACATGACCCCACCAACATGACGTACATTTCTAATCAAGCAGGTACATATTCTTACATGCCAGCCTCATGCATACAAGGTACCTGACCCACAAATATATAGAATTAATTTGGGTTTTAGGATTCTTGGATAGAAAAATCTCCTTTGCCTGTTTTTGTGATTGGTTGTGGTTGTAAAACAGAAGTTGCAGCATTTTAAATGTTGGATGTATAAGTTCCTGCCACTCCTACACTGTGTTGTGATTACCCATGACATATTTTCAAAATGCAAATTGATGTGGGTGTATAGGCTGCTCAGTGAGTCCTTCAGACATATGAAATGCACTGAAATATTGACCTAACAGTCCAAACAGACAGGAGTTTAGCTTAGCGGACAAGACATCTAACTTTTAATTATTGCCTAAAATGTTAACTGTGTACTCCCTTTTGTTATCCCCTTAGCTGTGTACTTTGAAAAGGGAGATTATGAAAAGTGCCGAGAGCTGTGTGAGAAGGCCATTGATGTTGGCAGAGAGAACCGAGAAGACTACAGACAAATTGCAAAGTGAGTTCCAAAGTCGCCTCTTCCTTCTTTTTTTGTTTGTGCTTGAACGTATCTACACATCCTCTGCCCCCACAAGCCAAGAGGGAGACTGGAATTTTTCTTGGATCTTATGGGACACAGAACAAATGTGGGGGCCACAAAATACCACCCCCTTCAAAACAGATTTCAGAGTGATGTGGGGGGAGGGGGTTTCCACATCTTTTTGACTATCTCAAAAGAAAGCCACTTGACAAGCATTTGAAAAGAGAAATCAGCTATGGTGTACAGGAACCACTAGGTGACAGTGTTTCTCTGTTGCTTCACCACAAACTAACCAAATCTAATGTATTGAATTAGGGCACAAACTACCTGTCCATTCAATTCCATTTAGAAAATCTTAATCAAGAGCACAAAGGTGATTTCCCATTCAGAGTTGTTGGTTTTTGTGGTTTTTAGGTGAAAAAAACAAGAATGATGTCAATTGATTTGATGTAATAATGTGTTTTTATCATTTAGAATTTATCATTATCCTCCTGCTCTGTTTCAGGGCCTTGGCTAGGATTGGCAACTCGTACTTCAAGCAGGAAAAATACAAAGAAGCAGTTCAGTATTTCAACAAGAGTTTGACGGAGCATCGTACCCCTGATGTCTTGAAGAAGTGTCAGCAGGTGCAGTGCCATCTCTTATTCCCTTCAGTTACAGTATTCTTTTATCCAGACTTTTAAGTTTCTAATTGTTATTTTTTTCCAATTTGTCAGACTTACATTTTCTTTAACTGTCTGTGTGTAAGTGTGTATTTCACCTTGATGCCTGTAATTGCTTCTACAGGCAGAGAAGATACTGAAGGAGCAGGAGAAACAAGCCTACATCAACCCAGAATTAGCCCTCGAAGAGAAGAACAAGGGCAACGACGCCTTCCAGAAAGGTGGATGTAGTTGTAGTGCTCATTGGTTGACTGTCAATTGGTTCTAATTTTGTCAAGATGTAAGAAGCTGAACTTATCTTTTCCTCCCTGCAGGAGATTACCCCTTAGCCATGAAACATTACACAGAGGCCATCAAGAGAAACCCTAATGATGCCAAACTCTTCAGTAACAGAGCTGCCTGCTACACGAAGCTATTGGAGTTTCAGCTTGCTCTGAAGGTACCTCCTTACCTCAGCACCTACATGAATCAGTTATTGAGATTCTGAAATGACAAAAATAAATGCCATTTTATTTTATAGCAAGTTAAAAATGACCTCCTTGATCTTTTTTTCATTAGGATTGTGAAGAGTGCATCAAACTTGAGCCCACCTTCAGTGAGTTGAAAACCTTTAATTAACTACTACTACTATTTTGAATAATGGTGAAAATGGAATTTTATTGAAAATGCTTACTAAAGTCTACATTCATGACAAATCATCCTGATTTTACAACTAATTTAACATATCTGCCGGCAGTCAAAGGCTACACGCGTAAAGGAGCGGCTTTGGAGGCCATGAAAGATTATTCTAAAGCTATGGATGCATACCAGAAGGCTCTGGAGCTTGACTCTTCCTCAAAGGTATTTTACAGGTTACTACAATGTTCAGAAAAGTCTAGAAATGAAAGGAGAACATCTGGAAAATCCCAGGCATTTCAAACTTTAGATATAAGACAAATGCAAATCAAAAAAGTAGTTTTGTCTTTTTTTTTAATCTTTCAGTATTTATAAGGTACATGACATGGTAGTTATGAATCATTATTATTTGTGTTGCTCAGGGGAAGATGATAATCAGAGTAAAATCCGACCAAATACTGAGAACCAAAATCTACCAAACAAATCAAGAAGTTTGGAACAGTATGATGTTTTGAAATACTTAAATTCTTAAACTGTAGTTAATGATTCATCATTCATCCTGTGTCTTCTCCTCTTTCAGGAAGCCACAGAGGGCATGCAGCGCTGTATGGTCAGTCAGGCCATGAGGAATGACAGCCCTGAGGAAGTGAAGAAAAGGGCTATGGCTGATCCTGAGGTGCAGCAGATTATGAGTGACCCAGCCATGCGCATGATTCTTGAGCAAATGCAGAAGGACCCTCAGGCTCTCAGCGAGTAAGTTTATCAACTTTTGTGTCACTTTATGTCTCTGTTTTGAGTTATTGTTGTGTAGATAAGCAGTATTCTACAGAGATGCATGAAAAATGTAATGTATTTTTTTCCTGTTCCTCAGCCACTTGAAGAATCCAGTTATTGCTCAGAAGATTCAGAAACTCATTGATGTTGGACTGATAGCCATTCGTTGATGAGAGGCAAGAGCCAGATGTGTGAAGAAAATTCCAAGATTACAGCGGAACAACATGCAAAACCCTCCAAAATATTACATCCTCTTTTCTTGCCTTCAAATTCAAAATTATATTGTCCTTGGTCTCACTGAGACTATGTGTGTATGTTATGTTTTTTAAAATTTCACAACTTTTACATTGTATCTAAGAAAGCATCTTGTTGTCATCTGAAAAACTTCAGGACTCCAGAAATCATCTCTGAAAAATCTAGATTCATGTGTACAGATGCTCAAATACATCTTAAAATAAACATCACAATGCAGTGCACCAGTATGTTCAGTGTTTAAAGGGGAAATCCACCCTAAAACAAGTCACATATTCCTATCACTTCATGGAAGTGGTTTAAGGAAATGAAACAATTGACTAGTTGTCAACACTAGTTATCTAAACTGTTGTGTTGTCCTCTTTAAGGCCCAACTAAACATGGTGCTTTATAGTTTAGGTGTCAAATTTGATTTCCTCAGTGTTTCCTCTCTTTTTATCATCTCTCACACCCTCAGGTGCAAAGCTGAATCTGTCCTATCTACTGGCCACACATATGCAGGTTGTGAATCTTAAACATGCTAGATATTTTTTAATACTTATCTGAAGTATTTGACATTTGTTTTAAACCTCATTGTCTGGTTGATATTATTTGTGTACAGCTCATATCAGGAAATAATAGTGTGCTTCCTTGATTGCGGTGGAGAGAGGATGGATATAGACAAATTAAAGCTGGGACCGGAAGAACACTATTCATTTACTTTAAGAGTCCAGGGATATTTTACCATGATATATTTAAGGTTGATCCTTAACAGTGTATTAAATAAGTTCATATAGCAATTTAAGCAACCATGTTTTTATTTCTGTTAGTCAACAATGAAAAGCTTGGAGTCAAAGCTCTTGTGCCAGGTGAAATATCAGCAAGACTGTCACAAGAATGCAGTTGATAATGTGCTGCTCTGTGAGCAAGAGCATAATGAGTTCACCTAGCAGAGCACTCCTCGCTCAGTGCTGTGATTTGGGGATCAGGTTTTAACTTTGTCAAGGGGGCATGTTGATAATTAAAAGTAAGTAAATACATTTTTCTGGTCTCAAAATTTGCTTCTCCAAACCTGAAACAAGAGGGCACGTATAGAAAATGTGAAAACTTCTGGCCTGAATATTCAAAGGTAATAGGAATAATGTGATCGTTAAAGGGTGGATTTACCTTTTCTAAACTGGCAACTATGGGTTAAGTAAAGGGATCCACAGTTATTTCACCTCATGAAGGGTCTTTAATGTTTATCAGCTCCTCTCAAAGAATACTGAGGCCACAGTCTATCTCTCACTCCTTATGTGTATTTCACTCAGCTCTCTCTGATTTAAATTGTAATGCCCTGTCATCTGTTGGCTTCAGACATGGTGATGGTAGTTGTCCTCCCACAGCAGCAGACTGCTCAGCTTCTATTTCCAGAGAGGAAACATATATATTCATGAGTGTTAATATTGCTATTGATCATTAGGCCACATGTGGCTTCAGATACCTCAAAGTCACCACATTGTCATAGTGTCACTGTGCTATGGTTTCCATGAGGGACTCAAATATGTTAGAAATAACATGTAACACCTTTTGTCTTCACATTTCCAAAGTAGAATGACTATATCAGGAATTATCTGCAACCTGTGGCACACAACACAACAGAAATGGGGGTGTGGACATCTTTACCATCACAGTCCAATTGTAATCATAAATTACATGCAACGAATATGTAACTCTCACATGACGTAAGAGAAACTGTCCCAAGACATGTAATGTACTCATGGACATCAGCTGTACTGTGAAATATACAGTATCTGAATGTATTTTAAAGGTCAGTGGTGGCTTTTTTCCCTGTAAGAACAACAATGTTGACATTGACTGTGTGCAGTAGGACACCTACATTTTATAGTAGGTCTTTAATGTGATTTTAACACCTTACAATACACACACCAATAAAACATGCAGTGGAGAAATTCTTCGTACAAAGCTTGTGTGGATGGTTATACACTTAACAAATAAAACAGAACTCTTTAAACACAAACTTGATAGATATTTGAGATAAGTATTTCTTGGTAAATAACTGTTCAGTGTGGACATCTTAAAGTTGAATGTAAGCTTTTTGTCACAAAGGCCTGTATTGCTTTGCCAGTGCACGATACACTGATAAATGCACATGTAGTATGCATGTCAGCTGTAGATGAAAACTGCTGAGGACTCTTGGGGCCCACTCCTAAACCACCCTAAGCTGTGGATGTATTGCACTAACCCTACAGTTGACAATGATATATGTAAATGGTTAAGAAACGTACATAGATCAATTCACAAGTTCTCGAGTAAAAATCTTTAAATATATAGATTAAAACAGGACCTAATGTTTCTGGGTCTTTTGAGGTCTCCTACAGCATCGCTCCACCCACACTGAGGGCTCACGTGACTGACCGTCGCCCAGGTTGTGTCGAAAGCATCCTGGTGTTAGCAGCTAGCTAGCCACTGACAATAAATACTAAGTGAGGTGTAAATATTTTCACCATGGGCGAATTATTAACTCGGCTCTAGTGGAGACACAGAAGACAAGGAACTACCATAACTGTCCTTTTCCAACATGGTCTGACAGCCGGTATCTGAAGAGGCCAGTTAACACAGCGAAGTAATCATTAGCCTTAGCCAACGTTCAAACTTTGACGGGCAACAGCAGCAATTCGTTAGCTAGCTGCTAGTTGGCAAATTTATTACTACTATACCAGCTAGCTAGGTGACATGTCTTGTTATTGTAGCAATTGTTGTAACTAACTAGCGTCGTAGCCGTTCACACACAGATAAATGTCGCGTTAATTTGACAAGCCGTACATGTAAAATTAGCGTTAACGTTATTACTAAGTAACGTCTGCCAACTTATGAATAATGACTAACGCTACTGTTAGGCAGCTAATGCTAACGTTAGCGACTAAAACTGTGTAAGTTAGACGTAAACTGTAACTTGCGTACACAGTGAATCAAAATCAATATTGATAATCTTTGTCTGAGCTAATAGTGTAATAGAGCGATCAGCTAGTGAACATCTGGAATCTGAACAGCAGCACGTCTGTGTTTTCTGATTGATTTCGGCCAATCACATGAGATAAATAATGCGAAACACCAGGATGTCAACGGCGTGGGGATTAACGTTAGGGCAGCAGTATTGTCTAGAAAACACAGCTGTCCGGTCATCTCTATAATCCTTGTATTTTGCACAATGCAACCACAGTAGATTTTTTTTTTAATTGCTGAGCGCGTGGTATTACATTTTGTACAAACGAAAACATTTGAATACCCAGTTCATCTTATACAGTCTGTATAGACTAAAGTCTATATACAACTTCTTTGAGTTATGCCTGGGGACGCATCTGATAGTAGTGATGACTCCGATGCAAAATCAAATGAAAAGGCCTGCACCGTCAAGCATCAGATCACCAATGGTAAGTCAAGTATACTGATTGTAATCAAGTACGTTACTGTAACCACAAAAATAGAAACCGTTGACTGCAATTAATTACATCATTTAATTAGGACAATATTTGTGAAACATAATTTCTAATTGTTGAAGCTTGATTTTGATTTGTCTGTAATGCAGTACAACACAACTGAAAGTGTACCATTGAATTTGATTAATACATAAAGTAGTGCTCAAACTTAAGTCGGCCAGTTTGTGCAACATCGGACTGGTGTTTCTGTTTTTCATCACTCAGTGTAGGTAGATCGTGGATTTCAAAGCCGTCAGTATACACTCACATAATTAGTTTGACAAGATCCTAACCACCTATGTGCCAGGTTTTCAGAGCATCAGTGTGTCACGCCTGAGGAGCTTGTGAACATTGAACACAAGCACTGCCTTTAGAAAGATGTTGACTCCAATTTTAATGCTTTAACCTGAATACAAAATGGAAAAATTATTATTTGTTGTTTTGTTGAAGAGGTGAATTGAATGATCTTGACACAGGTTTTTATTATTTTGTCATTTAAAATAATTCAACCGATTAAAACAAAAATCAATGCATGTTATATACACTGCATAAGTCAAGGTGCATGCCTTTGTGCTATATGAAGTTTCTTCAGTATGATTGTAATCTTACTGTATTTACTCTTAATTCATTTTGATCACTTTCTTTTGACTCTGGCCCATCGAAAAAGAGACTTATTGTTGCCTTATAGTTTGTTTGTGGATACTGTATTTATCATAGAATAGAAATTTACAAAGAAAAATTCACACTTTAAATAAAAACTCACAAAATCACGTAAACTGCTGCACTGTCTTTCCTGACTGGAATGAAAATTGGCCATACCATAATCAGTGGTGTCACTGCTGGTTTTTTTATCAGCCATCCCAGGAGAAATGTATTACCTTACAGTGCCAATGATTGGGGTGTAGATATTGATTGAAGTGCAAAAACCCTTTTATCCATACAGAGCAGAGCAGCTGGCAGCACTCTTATTAAGTTGTAATACAGTTGTTAATAGTGAGGCCTCAAAAATGTTGAGTTGAGTTAATTTCTTTCACAATTAATACATTTATAAACACTTCTAGAATTTATTGGTATTTCTTTGACATTGTATTTTTTGTAAAGCATGCTGAAAGTCAAATACAGTTCATGCATTGCTCTCAGATCAAACCTGGCATCTCTTTAGTTAGACAGCCTTTTCAGCATATTTCAAGAGATGCTAATACACTTTTTAAATGTGTCTGCCTTTCCTTTTAAAACATGTCTGTGTTTGCAGGGTACAGAAATAAAAAAAAATACTGTGTGTTTTGACTGTGGTATTTTCTTTCTGTCTTCAGCTAACCTCACAGGTCACACTGAGAGGGTTGGCATGGAGAACTTTGAGCTGCTCAAAGTCTTGGGCACTGGAGGTAAGTATCTACATGAAGCATGGACAGTATGAAACACTGTTATTGTTAAACCCGAAGAAAACTTGAGTATAATATGAGGCATAGTCAAAGAAGACAGGAGGTATTCTCCAGCCATTCTTTATATATCTCAAGGGAATATTGTTTATAATTGACTTCCATAGCCTGTAAAGAGAAAGTGGCCCTGAGGAATTAAATGCCGTAGTAAAACATGTCTTTACATTCATTTCCTGATTTGGGAGTTTCAAATCATCAAGGCAGTGAGTACTAAGTAAATGTTAAGAAGGTAGACCATATGTTGCAAATATTTCTGTTATTAGATCTCATCCATATTAAATACCTGTGGGAGATCTAAAGTTTCCATCAACAAAAAGACCTGATTAGATTTTGTGTGCAGGAATGTTTTTGCATATATTCAGCTGATATCCAGACACTTTGAATCATTTGTGTTCACTCTCAGCTCAAGCTTTGCAGTGGCCTCAAACTCAATTAAGGCACTAATGGTGCTTCTTTGTTTGCTTGTAGGTGTTTGATTTATTTACCAGCAGTGATCTGAATAACTCAAGGAAATATTTGCTTGTCTTTGTCTAGCTTATGGAAAAGTCTTTTTGGTAAGGAAGAACAGTGGCCATGATGCTGGCCAGCTATATGCCATGAAGGTGAGACTGTTAGTTGAACTAACCTTGAACTAAATGTGATCACAAAACTGAGCAATATTTTAAATTCAAGATGGGGAGCCTTTTAAAAAAATTGATTTATTTTGACTTATTTTGTGTTTATTCAAAATGTATTTGATATTTAGTTATAACACATGATGAGATGTAATTTTAAATAATATGCGAGACAGTGAAGAGTGACAGAAGGAATGGAGAAAAAACATATTGAGCTAATAATATTGCAAATAATATTTGATATGTGACGTCTCTTTTAGCTGCCATATGGAGATACAGATTGCTTTAACTTACTGTATTATTTCCCCTCATCTGGTCTTTATAGTTTACTCCATTCAGGATATGTGACTTTAAGCTCAAGTTTATTTAATTGTTACCCTAGGTGTTAAAGAAAGCAGCTATTGTTCAAAAGGCAAAGACAACAGAACATACCCGCACTGAGAGGCAGGTGCTCGAGCACATCCGCCAGTCTCCCTTCCTTGTCACGCTCCACTATGCCTTTCAGACGCAGAGCAAGCTACATCTCATCCTGGGTGAGTGGTGAAGCACTAGAACCAAATATGGAGAACTGTTGTCTCTTCAGTCTTGAAGTGCTGAATAGATATTCTCTTTATGTTTCTGTCTATTACTGTATGTCTGTCTGTTGGCCTTATGTGCAATATGTGTATGTTTGTATCATTTTTGTATTATGTCTATTCAAGCTCCCTGTGTATTTGTCTGTGTGTGTGAGTGCAGACTATGTGAGCGGTGGGGAGATGTTCACTCATTTGTACCAGCGCGATCACTTTCCTGAGGAGGCGGTGCGGATTTATATTGGAGAAATAATCCTGGCTCTGGAGCACCTGCACAAGGTGGGTGTTGCTCCTTCCAGCACTCTAATTTAAAGCAACATTTAGTGATATTTGGACATTAGGGTGCAAAAGGAAGAAAAAAACACATGTACAGAGACATTGCACTGGCATAATACCTTTACAAAGCAGTTGCCTAATTACACATATTTAGACCAATATTATGATCCCATTTGACTTGCATCTCTGACCACCTAACAAATGTGACCTTTTAGTGCGGGCTTAGCCTCCAACACTGATTTACCCTACAAAATGTTTTTCTTTACCAAATTGTCAGTAACTGTCTGTCATTTGTTGCTAGGCAGGAAGTCCCCTCTGGGCTTTACCTTTACTCCTTGAAATACTCTAGCACACTAACATTGCCTAAGGGTTACCTAATAATGTTTCACAAACAGTTGTAGCTCTAAATTTTTTTCTCACTTGTCTCAGGCAAGAAACTGTGGCATTGAAAGATCCTTATGTCTTCTTCCAGCTTGTGCACAAATCACTGTACAGAAGGATGATGGAATGTGTGCATTTTTTATGTTGTTTTGAGATGATTCTGAGTACACTGCTGAGGTTTGTATTTTTTACCAGCAGTCTGTAGCTTTGTAAGTCATGACCTCCAGCATGTAAATGAGATTTACAATGCAGCATTAAAATTATAATAAAATTATAATAAAAATTATACTGTAAAACATTTTTGAGATAGTAATTTTTGCAGTAGATGCACTATATTTGCAGTGGGTTATTTTTTCACAAATTGTCCAAATTGGTCATTGGTTAATGTTGACTTTATGAGTTGGTTCTTCGGGTAGTGTCAGATAAAACCATTTGAATAATAACACCTTTGGTGAGCAGTATTCATATTTCTGGAGTTATGTTGAAAGTAAGGGTTATACTTGAGCTTGTGTTGTTGTCTGGGCAGTTGTTTATTTTGACAAGTTTAGGGATTAGACCTCCACAAGAGGTCCACTGAGTGGGTTTGAAAAGTGCTATGATTACTGGAAATTTAAAAACCCGGTAATTTCTGTCTTTGTTGTTGGTAAAGATGTTTATGATCGATTGTGGATACTGCTAGCCACAAATTACTGCACTTACCAAAACTGTAACATGTAAGATTTTACTGTATTTTTGTACAGCTTGGGATCGTTTACCGAGACATCAAATTGGAAAACATCCTTCTGGACAGTGAAGGTCATGTGGTATTGACAGATTTTGGGCTCAGCAAAGAGTTTCTAGAAGAAGAGGTATGTGAACACAATACCAAAACCAAAGAAGAAAATTTTGTGTGCATGTGGAAACATAGAATGTGTTTATTAACAATACTCTGCTCACGCAAGATTTGTTTTTACAAATATACTGTATCTTCTTTTGCTCTTCATTATAGAAGGAGAGGACCTATTCTTTCTGTGGCACCATTGAGTACATGGCGCCTGAAATCATCAGGGGGAAGGCGGGGCATGGCAAGGTAGATATTAGAGTAAAGCAACAAGTACTGGTGTTCAATGTTGAGATAATTTTGGTAATGTGAGATGTTTTGAGATGACAGGCTGATCCTTTATGACTTCAGCATTTAGCTGGTGCTTTAATACTAAGTGCTGTAAGTCCCATGACTTTGGGGTAATTAAGTTAGATGTACTTTGAACACTTTATGGGCTGATGTACCACACATTAAATCAAAGATTTCAGTATCAGTCAGTATGACAACAAACAATCCAGATTGCTCTGACAGAATAAATACACAGTGGGTGCATCACCTGATTATATTTTGTTCTCTTTCCTCTATGTCATGTTTTTTAACCTGTCTCTTCCTTCAGTCAGTAGATTGGTGGAGTCTTGGGATCCTGATGTTTGAGCTGCTGACAGGAGCATCTCCTTTTACCCTAGAGGGAGAGAGGAACTCCCAAAGCGAGGTGTCAAAGTGAGTGCTGTTGACTCCATCCCCATAAAATTCGTATTTAACTCTTAAATTAATCCTCCTCATTATCCATTTACTGTACTTAACTTGCCCTTAGATAATTATGCCTGTGATTGTTCATAACACAGTAAAAGTTTTAAAGCCTAATTTGACTTTTGTATTTCCTTTTTCACCTCTCCCACCAATCTTCACTCAGACGTATTTTGCGCTGTGACCCACCATTCCCCGCTATGATTGGACCAACTGCTCAGGACCTGCTGAGGAAATTGTTGGTGAAAGATCCTCACAAGAGACTGGGCTCAGGACCGCGAGGGGCTGAAGACATCAAAGCACATCCCTTCTTCAAGGTCCTCCTTACCTCAGCTGCCATTTACTCTGACATCTCTCTTCCCCTGTCACCTCTTTACACTCATTCACAACCCAAAATTGCTCTTTGCCTCCTAACAGGGTCTGAACTGGGCTGACTTGGCACAAAAGAAGGTGTCAAGTCCATTCAAACCAGAGCTGAAGAGTGAACTGGATGTGGGAAACTTTGCTGAAGAGTTCACTGGGATGGATCCTGTCTACTCTCCAGCGAGCACACCTCCAAGCACAGACCGCCTGTTCCAGGTCAGTTTTTGCTCTCTCACCCATAACCCTTATAAAAGTTGTATTTCCAAAATACAATACCAGTAATAATGAATGACTTTTTCTTGTTCTCTCCATCTCACTTAAAGCAGACCACTCAAAATGTTGTATTTCCTCATATATGCAATATCTCTTCTCACTGATTGCAGGGTTACTCCTTTATTGCTCCTTCCATCCTGTTCAACAAGAATGCCGTCATGGGAGACTTTGTAGAAGCCCAGATTGGTGCCGATCGACCAGGTTCGGCTTCTGTTCAACGCAGTGCAATGTTAGAGGTACGGATCTTCAACCAGTGGATCTTGGCTTAGATTGTTTGTTATAGAAATCCGTGTTCCTTAATAACAAACTATTTTCAGGGACATAAGTATTGACTTTTCAGGTTATATCACATATCTGTCAGTGTACACCAAACATCCCTTTTCCACTGCTGGGAGCCAAGTCCCATAGCACAAGAAAAAAAAAAAAAAGAACACATCTTAACAGCTCAGTGTGACTCACACCATCCCTTCTTTGTTCAGGAATCACAGTTTTTTCACCACTATGAGCTGTGTCTCCATGGGCCACCGCTCGGTGAGGGCAGCTTCTCTGTGTGCAGAAAATGCAGACACAAGCAAAGTGGCCATGACTATGCAGTCAAGATCGTGAGCCGCAGGTGAGCAGAGATGTGATGATGCAACACCATTGTAGTTACAGCTTTGTGCTTGACTATACTTTACTGTGCTGCTGAGTCATGTGATGGTCACATAATGTCTTTGTTGACATTTCTTTTGACTGTGTTAGAATGGAAGCAAACACTCAGAGGGAGATTGCTGCATTGAGGCAATGTGAAACTCACCCCAACATCGTCAAGCTGCACGATGTCTATACTGATCAGGTACAATGAAGGGAACCCACACGGGATGACATGTACAATTACTGACATAATGTTGACACAACAAATAACTATGTATCTACTTTCAAGGATGCTTTGCTGGATATTAAGGCATGTGCAGCAATGAAATCATCACATAAACTCTTGTCTTACCACATCTTCCTCTCCATCAGTACCACACGTATCTAGTGATGGAGCTCCTGCGAGGTGGGGAGTTGCTTGAGAGGATCAAGAGGAAGAAACTGTTTGGCGAGGCGGAGGCCAGTCAGCTGTTACAGAGCCTGGTCTCAGCTGTCAGCTTCATGCACGAGGCTGGAGTTGTGCACAGAGACCTCAAACCAGAGGTGGGCAGTGGCTTAATGACATGATAAATTCCTGAAAATATATATGTAATCTCTGATTTAGAGAAATAATATAATAAGATGCTGTTTATATGAAAACATCAGTTATATATATATACAGATGTGTTACATCATATTGAAATAAGAAAGACATTTCAGTAATTAAAATGAAACTTTTGCTTGAGAAGTTAGGAAGGAAGCCATGGTGTGTGAAATTATTGGCCCCAGTAATGTGGTGAGAAAGAGAATTAGAGAGAACTAAAACAGTGAATTTTTAATTCTCTCAGTATTTTTCCACTGTGAACTGCATGTGCACCCCCCAGGTTGTCTTGCTTAAATCAAGCAGTTTGATGTGTGCGGGGGTTAGTGTGGTTATTTTTCGGCATCGTTTTCACATGATTTAATTGAGGTAAATATAGGGGACAACAGTGTAGAATGTCTTTTTTCAAAATAGAGGCTACAGATTTATCACACATTTATCCTGGTCTCTTCACATGGCTATGGGATATAATTAACTGAAGGATTTCACATGGTTTAAAGCAGCTGTTAATGACAAATAATGTTAAGAATCACCCATTAACTTTTGTTATGCACAGTGTTTTACTGAGATGCCTGTCTTCTCTCAATCTCATAAACCTTTATTTTGGATGCAAATGTAAATTAATTTACTGTGAGAAATAGAAATAGTTTATCTGCATTATTCCATGATTCCATTTATCCTTAAGTATACTGAGAATCAGCATATGATGAATCATGGATCAGTTCTGTGGAAATAACTCTTGTCCTCTGGCATCTAATTTAATTTTCATCAAAAT
Organism: Lates calcarifer; assembly: GCF_001640805.2. Lineage (NCBI taxonomy): Eukaryota > Metazoa > Chordata > Actinopteri > Centropomidae > Lates > Lates calcarifer. The sequence continues at coordinate 9,207,612 of NC_066852.1, forward strand.
ATCAATAACATGCCTCATTTGAATTTTGCCTTTTACTCCCATCTTTGCACCACATATGCTGCACTGGGCATGAAAATGCCCCACACACGGGCAAAACATATATCAAGGTCAGGAACATACCAATGCGTTGTATTTACTAGCAATAATAGTATTTACTAGTGGTATTTACTAATCTTTGCTCTGTCAGGAGAGTGGAACACTGAGATTAAAAAGTGAAGAAAAATAAAAGTGGATTAGCATGGTTTTTGTTTGTTTACCTTACAGAACGTGCTGTTTGCTGATGAGGGGGAGGACTCCGTGCTGAAAGTAATAGATTTTGGATTTGCCCGCCTGTGCCCTGCAGGCAGTGCCCCCCTGCAGACTCCCTGCTTCACACTGCAGTATGCTGCACCTGAACTTTTTGAGAGTGCAGGATACGACAAGGCCTGTGACCTCTGGAGTCTTGGGGTCATCCTGGTAATTTCCACTTCAAACTGCTGATTCTGTCACATCAGTCAGGTGAACGTCATTTGTACTAATGACTCTGTGTGTGTGTTTTCATCAGTACACCATGCTGTCAGGCCAGGTGCCATTTCAGAGTGAGCAACGTGGAATGACATCATCATATGCTGCAGACATCATGCAAAAGATAAAAGAGGGTGATTTCTCACTGGATGGAGAGGCGTGGAAGGGTGTATCAGAGGATGCCAAAGAGCTTGTTAAAGGTATGTGATATCTACTATGTAACTAACTGTAGCACATGTTTTGTGAAGAGTTTCTGCCTGGCTGTTTTAGAATGGGATGGTGGAGGGTTTAGGGACTTTCCACTGTTTTTTAGGGACTTGTATTTTCCAGTTAGAAAAAATGTTTTCCTACACCCCCAACCCACAAGGCAGATTGCTTTGTCTGTGTCCCTAATGTCCTGTTCTCTTGTTGTGTCCTTTTGCCTATTTTATTACCTCTCTCTATGATAAAAGGCCTACTAACAGTGGATCCAGAGAGGCGTCTGAAACTCTCCGATCTCAAAGAGAACAGCTGGCTGCAGGGTGGAGCATCCATGTCCACCACTCCGCTATGTACTCCAGATGTGCTGGAGTCCAGTGGGCCTACTGTTCGCACCTATGTCAATGCTACCTACAAGGTAATAGCATTGTGTGTTAAATTTCTCAAAGCTTTTAAAACGGATTTTAAGCCCATGTCCTCAGTGTGTTTCATCTTACTGTCATTTCCTTTTCTTTTGTCATTTTCCACTCTTAACCAGGCTTTCAATCGAGGTAAGAGAGAGGGCTTCTTTCTGAAAAGTGTCGACAATGCTCCGCTTGCAAAACGACGGAAGCTAAAGATGACTAGCACAGGTGTAGAGACCCGTTGGAGTTCATCCTCTTCCTCCTCCTCTTCTTCCACTTCCTCCTCTGCCTCTGCAACCGCATCCAAAGCACAGCCAAAACAAACTGTGACCCCAAAGCAGAGCTAGCCTAAATGGCAGGAGAGAGAACAGCTGGGAAATGAAGCAGCGTGTGCTTATACTGGCAACATGAAGTCCTGCAGTGGTGATAGGGTCACTCATTTTGAGAAAACATTCTGACAAACCAAAAGACTGGTTTAGGTTAGTATTAACTTTTCAGTATAAAATGAAATTCCACTCTTTAGCAGTAATACATTGTCATGCCATATTTTTCCCAAAACCAAACATATATTTTCCACAAGTGGATGGAAGAGAAAATGGTAGAGGTCTAGTTTGGTATTAAGATGTACAGAAATCTGTGGCCTTTAGACAAATTAATTTTCAGTATTCACTCACCATAATGTGGTGACATCACACTAAAAGTAAAAAGGAGACATTTACCTATTTTCACTGTGGGTAAGAAACAGTGCCTGGCTATATAGGGTTAAAGGGAAAAAGGAGCCATAAATGAGCAGAAGCCATATATACAGCAAAGCAGTCAGTATATGAATTGAGCCGCGGTGAAAAAAATTGCACATAGCAAATAAACAGTCCTTCCGGGAATTTGCAAATTGATTGATTGATTGTATCCAACTATTATTAACTTTGCCACACGTATAATGATTGGCAAAGAACGGGAAGAGTGATGTAGACAGTCAGTCCAGTAAAAATAGCAGTTTTGTAAAAACTATAGATTTTTTTTTTTTCTTCATTTGTTTAAGTTGGGCAAAAATAAAGCTGTTTGCACAGTTTGCAGAGAATGTAAATGCTCAAATGGTCAAAAGACAAAGCAAATTTCTGGAAGGACTGAGCACAGAGGGAAACGCTTGTGATCTATATAACCTTAGAGATTGTGTAGGATGCATAATGCTGTAGTCGACATCTTCTCCATTTGATACAGTTTTAACTGTGTGATGATCTTTTAGTCCAAAGGGCACTGTCTTTACAAAGCAGTTACACCTCCAATACACTACCAACCCTACAGATCCCATTGAACACAGTGTGGAGCGCATGTTTTGATAGATGGCTCTGAGGAAGTGTTATCATAAACAATCAGTTTGACTTGAAGTGGTCACAGTACTAACCAAGTGTCCAACAGTAGCACCTGTAAAAACAGATGGAGACACAGAAGCGGTTGTAACATACAGTGTGATTTTCTCATCATACTTTGCTGTAAATTACTTGCATCATTGTGCTGGTCTGAAAATGTCTAGCATGCTAATCTGTTGTGATGATGAATTATGAGAATGTTTTTTCTATATTTTGAGTATCTTGGGCTTACTGAGGAAATGTCATCCATAATGTTTTATATGCTACCAAGTGCAGCTTGAGTGTTTGCACGCAGACTGGAGTAAAATCCATTTTGGTGATTTTGAGTGTACACTGCCTTGGGCTTGTGAATTTTAAAAGGGTATTACAGTTCTCTGTTTGTCCCATCAGACCAGCGCCATATGCGGCCACCACAGATAGCATCTTATTTGATACAGTGAAATATTTTTGCCTGATGATTAAGCTCAGCTTGTTGTTACCTGGGCTGCAAAGGTCACCCATTTGTTTTTTTACAGAGGTGGTTTTAACACATTGTATGGCTTTGAAATTCAAATTATGTCACAGAATGAGACACTTAATCGTGACTTTAAAATGGCTCTTTTAAGACCTTCCTGGGACGTCTGTTGTGTAAATACTCATCCTTGATTTAGAGCAAAAAAATGATGTCTGTAATGATTTAAAATTGACAGCTGTTTTAATGGTATATCATTCTCCTGATGTAATTATGTTTTTATTTGACTTTTTTTTTACATGTTGCACAGTCAGTTGATCAATTAAACACATTTCAGCTTTAAAGGTGCTTTTACTGATATTTATTACATGTAATTGATTTTAATGCTGTGGTAATGGGATTATGATAATTTGGCTCCTGTTGTGTACCAGCACCGTGTGTGTGTGTGTGGCTGTGTGAGAGCATGAGTGGCACTGGGAGATTGGTTGTACTTATATTTCTCTACCAGATGAAGCATAATTGCAAGTTACTGTATTATTTCCTTGTTGTTTGCCGCCTTTGTCTGTTTAGAGGTAACTGGTTATTTGTGTTTGAACATTGAATTTTTACTTATGAAACTGTGCTTTTATTGGTGTTGATATTCTTTTGATGTAGTAAATGATATTTTTCTCTTTCTTTTGTTGAGCATTACTATTTTACTGAGATGCACTGTCAACTGATGTCGTAACTGGGAATTTATCTTTTGCACCAAGATTTTTTTGGTCGGTGCAAAATAAACATTACTTTTAAATAGATGGCTGTGTGTTTTGCCTTTTGAGTGTTGTAACTGTTGTTTAAATCATTGTGATCAAGAGTTCTCATTAGTTTGAGCACTGTCAGCACTGACTCCATTAATATTGATGGTGAGAGTTAATGGTACTAAATGCAAAAGCAAAATAAATAATACAGGGAGTTTGATAACCCTTCCATTTGACAAAAGCCATTCCAAATGTACCTTTTCATAACAGGAGGGAAAAATTCTCATTAAAATTCAGTGAAGCTTTAATTAATGTCAAAACAACATGAAAAGTTATCGGTCAGCTTTGGTGAACTGGTGCTCGTACAATTGCTGGGATGAGAAATTTTGCCACTAGTGAGATCAGGTGATTGTGAAGCCATCACAATTTCTAAACTCAGGAATCTATTTTGTCATTGAAATGTATCTTTAACTACCTACTCAACATGATCTGCAATGGTTTGCAATAGATGATTTACATTTGTTTAGCAGGGGGCAGAGGCACGCTGACCCTGCAGATAATAGGCAAGGCCATAGCAGAATGTTGAGATTTGTTCTATACTTGTCCTGTTATTTAACTCGTCCTTGAAATTCCTGAGCCTCACCACTACTGAGATCTGTCAATGTAAAAAGAAAGATCTGCAGTGTTTGTAACTGTGATGGTTTCTCTTCTGTCAAACAATCCCTCCATCCTGCTGTTGTTGCTGTTCCTACTGAGCCTGTAGTACAACTGAGCTGCTCAACAACAGTAGATAATCATTGCATTGATGGTACTTGACACTGTCATACATTGCACTGCACTGCCATGGTTACTGCATAGTTTTTCATGTTTTTTTCATTGTACATGTTATAAACCCAAAGGGGATTTTGTACCTGTCTTTTCATAATAAAGTTCTTATCTATTATCTCTCTGAACACACACACACACACACACACACACACACACACACTTAGTCAGTGTCTCTATCAGTAGGGGGCTACAATATGCTATCCTGTGTAATGAGTTAATTATACCATTAGGTGGCTGTTGTGTGCTGCTTTGTGTCCATACTGTCCTGTTTTATCTGTCCCTGCATCTTGTCCTGTGTCAGGTGTCCCCTATCTTGTCTTGTTGCTACGGTGAAAGATATTAATATTCCAGTGTGATCAATAGAAATGAATTGTATTCTGTATCTAAAATGACTGATACTATGTACTAATTTGAGTGATGTTCTTCATAATACACATCTGAGTCACTGGATTCAGACTGTTAAGTGCTACATTTCTCCATCAGGTCACATGAATGTTTGGAACATTAATCAGCACAAGAGACAAGGAACAGGACACAGCAGACACAGGGCAGGACAGAAAAGGACACAGTGTCCACCTAATGATACAAGACCTTCATTACACTGAATTATACCTTCTCACTATATCACACCCTCTCTCATGTACAGTGTACAGTATGAGGTTTGAAAGCCTGAGGAGAAACACTGATGAAAATAATGTCAAGATGAGTGAAACACTAATGCCACTGTGTTCAATACAGTTGTATTTTTCTTGGTTATTAATCAGAAAGCAGGAAATAAATTGTTTAATGTAGGGGGGTTCTAGTTACTGTATCCTTTCAATTAATACATAATACAATATTAGAGTAATTTGAAACTGAACAATGATAGTTATTGTACAAGACTAAGAGTCTCTGTGAGGGTGTATTTAGGCACTGAGTTGTTCTGTTTAGAAGGTACAGTCTTTACCTGTTATCAGATACTCTCCTGAACATTTCTGTGTACAAGTCTGAAATTAATTGAAAAGGTTATATAAAGCCAGTGGTAGCCCCTTTTGAGTGGCAAACACCTTGGAGCCAGTGATATGAAAAACTTGAAATGCTTTGCACAGATATAATCAGGACACTTAGAGCTTTCAAACCATGTATAATCTGTCAAGGTTGTGTGAAGATAGAGTCTGGTACAGAACAAACCACACCTGAAGAGGCACCACTGTGGCCAAAGTGTCCCAGGGGTGGGACAGTGTATTTCAAAAGGTTCAAATTTCAACCAAATGGGGGCACTAGATGAAAAGTCAAATTTATTAAGATTCATTACTGTGAGGAACATAAATGTATATAGCCAATTTCATGGCAATCCATCCAACAGATGTTGGAATGTTAATCAAAATTGTGCTTGAGGAAAATTCAGAGATCATCATTGTCATTAGGACACATCCTCTGGGAACCATGAATGCCTGTAAAATGTTGAAATATCACTCGGATCATGAGAGATGTTAAAATTTTCACTTGCTGCTCACTCTAAAAGAAAGGTCAAGGGTTTGATTGTAGTTGGGATTAATCTTCTGGGGATCATGAATGTGCAAAATTTCATGGCAATCAATTTAATAACTGTTGAGAGGTTGAGATATTTCAGTCTAGACCAGAATGGTGGATTAACAGATACTTTCACCCCTAGAGCCACAAAAGGTGATAGTATATTGGTGGTGATGATGCATGTGATAACACAAAAGCAAGGAGAAACCAATAAAACTGATTGGCATGCTTTGCAGGCTGTTCATTGATCGTTGGCAGCAGATGAATCCCCTGCTGAGCCTCTGGGCTAATCAAACTCCTCGCTTCACATATTCTACAGACTGTGTGCTGCAGCAAAGGCCGCTGTTATTGGCACTGCATCACTTTACAAACAGCTGCACTTTCTGAAGGGCAGGACTTTTGTCTCTGCAGGAAGAAGCAAATGTTTACCCATAAAAATCACACTTTCATACAGAACAAGACTGAAAGCCAACAAACTGTTGGCGTGGTAAAGGGAAACTATATTTAGATTTTGTAAGGAATTAAATATTAATTAGGTGGTGGAATTAAAATGTCATCCTAAGCATATTAACAGCTCCACAGACACCCCTGAAAGTGCCATAAAAGCTGTTATTAGCTTTACAGTGACAATCTGCAATGTTTGGGAAAAAAAAGCCCTTAGAGATGTGATCCATTTACAGTTGTGGACAAAATGTTTTTGTAATGGGTTAGTTTTCTGTGTTGTTTGAAACCTTGCAGAGTATGGGAAAGTAGCTGCTTCAGTGCAGCTGTCCGGTGTAAGCTTTATGTTAAAAACTGTACATTAAGTGTCTTAACTGATGAGGGTGCTTAATGAAATATTTAACAGACTATTAAAATATGTGGCTCATGGTAATATGTACTGCATGTCACAAAATGTTGCCCATGAAGAGCCCACAGTGCTCTATTAGTTCACTGATGAGTTTCATGAACTCTGACGCTGTCCATGGTCCTGAGTGCTGCACCATAAATTCCACACCACCGGGGGTCAGTAGGGTGTTTGGCACTGACAGCACAAGAGCCACAATGAGCAATTGAGAAGGGACGGATAACATGAATATAATGTGTCACTGAGTCATTAATCAAATCAGTCCCCGGGTGAATGATTTGCACAAAATGAATGTAATATATTGAGCATGACATAGACAGATCTGGAAGGAACACTTGCTCAAAATCATCAATTACAATCCGTATGGCTTGGAAGTGACCCAAGAACAGAGTGCACTTCCCTCAGTCAGCAGCATACACACACAAAAGGGGGGAAGTATTTGCTGGTAGCACCATTGTGTTGCAGGAGTTCACTTATTGATGAGTTTTCATAGCAGATCACACAGAGATGAGGTCTTAGTTTCCTCTGTTAACTAACAGTTCAATATTCACAAAGTGTGAAGTAGAGTTGGACTCCATGGGGAGGAAAGGGGCATCAAGACACTGTATTGACCACTGCTATATGACACGAACTGATTCGCAGGACAAAGATTTTTAAAGGGGCACTCCACTGATTTTACACATAAAGGCCAGTTTACTCATTATGGGAAATACTAATGTTCTCTGTAGCTCTGGAGGGATCTTATTAAAAGCCTGAGAAAATAACCCCAGTGATGTCATAATGATGTCATTAGGGTTATCTTAAGTAAGGCTTCAGTCGTCTGATATCAGACAGAAAACCTTTGCCATAAACTGAGGATGCTAAGTTTGAAAGACAAGTGCATCTAACAGGCAGGGAGGGTCTAATGAATGATGCTTATGAGTTTGTTAAGAAACGTTACAGCTACTCTCTGGACATAACAAGAACACACTGAGGGGAAGAAGGAAATTAAATATATTGTATACAGTATAGATGACAAGGTACGTTTCAGCCTTGAAACCAAGGAGAGAATCTCCCTGAGCAAAGGACCAAGCATACTTTATAATTTCCTTGGAGACAAAGAAAAGGACTATGATTGGCTATTTGCCCAAACACAACCTGATATTGACCAACTGGCAAAAAGCCATGAGCTGTCCACAACCTTGATACTCAGGATCAGGATGAGCATGGGTCTGGTTACAATTCCAAAGGGAAAGAAACCTCAGCACAGAACATCTGGATTACATTTAGCATGATGTTTCCAGCTGGTTCAGTTACGCACACTCTCAACAGGCACAGAGCTGCTTCAAAAACACATACACAGTAACAAGGTGAATAAATGATAAGTCAATTGATTCATATAGATTCTACTTATTACAACTTACCAAGTTGCATTGTGGGAATTGTAGGATCCAGCCCTTTAGAGGACTGATCTGTTCTATGGACTAAGAGTCAATATATTCTGGCTGCTACTACTCACTCTGTCTCACAAGTCCTTTAGCTTCCTGCATGTGTAATATTAAAAAGCTGGGATGCTCCTTTAAACACTAAAATCATTCTTTTATAAATTTAAGCCTGAACAATAAAACAAGGAGGAACACTGTAAGAACACAGGCTTTGTTTACTGTCACTGCTGCCTGTTGATCGCCCAAATGTCAGGGACGTAGAGTACTGAACTGGATGACCCGCATTATTTTGCTGGACTTTATGTCATTGGCTTGAAGATGGCTTGGTTTCATTAACCTGAGGGTCAACACATTTTCATAGCCCACAGCTCCCTTTAATTGAAGTCTGAAATTAAAAATAACCAGTTAAGAGGTTTCCACCTGGCAGTGACAGTTTGTGAATTAACAGCGGTAAGTAAATTAATACTTTCCAGCTAAAGAGTGAATCCTCTCTCTCTCTCTCTCTCTCTCTCTCTCTCTCTCTCTCTCTCTCTCTCTTTCTCTGTTGTGGGTGGAAGAGATGGCGTATTTACGGCTTTATGAAACTGCTCCATGAGCTGCTGAGTGCACCATTGGCCGACGGCCTTGTGTCAGAGGACAAGCAAGAATGATCCTTTGTTGTGCATGTCTACTTCCTCCCTCTTACCTTTGTCCTGCTCTGACTCAGTGGCATTTACACAAGCAACTTTAATTTTGCAGCGCATAACATCTGCGAATAGATCTCAGAGAACTGACTCATTCCGTGCACACAGAGCTGCTTTCACTTAATCATGCAGGTCAACCTGAGAGGTATTGCAAGGATAAGGACAGAGATTTCTCTAGCAGCGTATTTCTTTGCTAAATTTACTGGGTGAATAGCGATGGAGTTGACATATTTAGATTTTTGAAAAAAAAAAGAGTGAACCTGATGCCTTATGAATGTGTTAACATGAGGTGATTTCTGTTATGAATGTATAAAAGGCACACTGTAGATATAAAGGTCTTTGCTTTGTGTTTCCCTTTGCCCCCACATCCCCACATCCTCTCACCTCTGTAGTAAAAGAGCCTTCACCCACCGACAGGTTCTCAGAACAAAGACACTGTGTATTGATTCAGCAGCTAAAAAGACATTTTCAATTCACATTTCATTTAAACAGCCTTCCACACACTTTTTACTCTTCCAATTCCATTAACCTCACCCTCCCCTCTGGCACCCATCACCCCCTCTCACTGTCTGTTAACCCTGTACGCTTTATTCTCCTCTCATCATTTCTGCTTCAGCAGAGATACTGTCATTATCTCTCTGCACACGTCCATCTTTAGGCATGATTGTGTGGCGATTGAAATACCACTGTAATCTTATATGTGTTGTAAAAATGTAAAATCACCAGTGTTAATATCCACAGGACAGCTTCCCTGCCAGTGATCCACTTTAACAAGCCTGTTCAGACTGTTATAGATTCCAGTTGGCAGCGGTGATGCCATGTACAAACAAATAATCCAAGTCTGTTAAAAAAAGGTAAACATTATTACAGTGTATTAAAAAAAAAATCACACAGAGGTTCAGCCAGACAAACCTGAAAAGATGACGAGGCAGCTTTTAAACATGTTGAATAATATGCCAAAGTAAGGGTGTGCACACTGGTATGATGTCTTAAGCTTTTGTGTAATATAAATTATGAGGCATATCTACCTCCCCGGCATTGTTAAGTGCACCTCCTTGGTATCTGATCTGCAGGGCTGTGAGCAGTTTATTAAAAATGGAAGTCATTCTAAATGAGCCTGTAATGCTCAACCCTTTCAGGAAATCTTAATGGATCCCAGCCTATCTCTGACAAGGTTAAATGCTTGAGGAGACAGCCAGAAACGTTAACAGACTAAATCATGGAGAGAGATGAATACTAACCAGTACATACTGTAGATCCAGCTGGAAGATTAGACACCTCCATCATGGATACATTCGGTGAGTATGTTTACCAGCACCAAGTACTCCACATATGAACAGCTGAAGAATATATCTGAGGTTCTTAGCCTTCATAATGGCTCATGTATCATGACACAATACCTCTTTGAAACTCACAATAGGGCAGCTGTAAATTTTCGGCTTCAGCATCTCACAGAGGTGAATCTGAAAAGAGAAGGATAGTTTCTCTGCTTAGCATGCTCACCATACCACCACAGAAGTTGAGGAGCAGTCCAGCCTCCAGTATTATTTGCCCTGCAGGCCCTGCTGTTGCTGCTGGCAACACTCATGACAGCACAAAATGAGAATAAGTAAAATCCTGTTGACTAAAGACCATCACCGCAGCCAAACTGTTGGATAACCGTTCACGAGGTCATGTGGAGTGACTTGAACTATAAAATGTAAATGTTCTACCAGGATGAACTGTCACCTCCTCGCTACGCAGCATTTGTGTCCTTCAGATGACACCACTCAGAGGATAAATTCAGCCTCATTAACTCAGAATAACTCAAAGCAGAGGAATTTGTGGTACAGTTTCACCACATGAGATTGTCTGAATAATACATTATCTTTGTTTGTTTGGTGGGAGTGCCTTTAAAGTCTCGGGATGAGCTGTTTATATGCATCTTTAATGTCATGCTCACACGTCCCCATGTATAATGAATAGATATAATCGGAATATGCAGACAGATGCCATGGAAACTGCGCTTAAGTTGACATCCCGGTATGTAAGCATACACCAGGAGTATTTTTAGAGCCTCTTGTAAGTGGAATGAGATCTTGGCTGGGCTTTTTGTGAATATTATGTTTACATGTCCAGAGTCAAAGCCCCACATACATTAATATCAGTACATTTTTCTGTATGACCTCTTAAACTCTGCTATAAAAAACTCATGGTGTGCAGCCAAGCTTTATGTGACTTTATGTACTTGAGGGGGTCTCAAATATACAAAATGCTGTAAGGGTAATGTGTATAAAGTGATGCACAATAGCTCTAAATCTGCTTATATTTGATGGAAGCAGCCATAAAAAAACATTGTATCTTTCACTTAAAGTTAGCATCATATAGTTTTAGTGAATGTGGGAGAAGGCAGTGTCTGATATGTGACAGTCTGATACAGTGTGGATTTGTTTTATAGATGTAAATAAATATAAAGTGAAACTCAGGAGTTTATAGCAGACCATTCCTTTTGTCATCAGGGTATCAGACATGGAGGCTGTAAATGGCTAGTCTGCCTTTTAGGACACAGGGCTTTCAAAAGGACAACCTGTCATGCATTATTACGTCTATCTGTGATCTGGGTCAAGCCCTTGTAATGCATGAGTGCATTTACAGGCGCACACAAGAACAACATGCAGCATGCAGGACCACAGTTTCAGAGGAAACACAATCAAGTCTAAAGTGGAGTGTGTGCTGCCCTTATTAACGGTCTCTAAATGGCTCTTAGCTGATGTGTACGTGTATAACAGCTATCAGGGTGCCTACAGCTATCCCCCAAGCCTCACAGCAGCAATGTATTTATGTGCCACATACTGTATGTTACTTACAAGCTACTAGAGGAGACATTAAATGCATTCCTGTCCTTGCAAGCACAAGCAGGAAGGCATAATAAATATCACTGAGATGCTTCATCTGCAGAATGCAGGAGATATTGTGGTGGAGGTGGGGGTGCACAATGTAGGAATAAATCTGTGTTGTGGAAGCTCTATTATTAATTTAGTCCCCCCTCATGCGTTGCCTCATAGTTATTTTCATGTATTGTTCCTAGACTTACCTGCATAGATAGTGTAAACAGATACACACTCCTCATGTGTGGCGAACTTTCCCACATCGATGATGAAGATATATGTTTAGTATTCAGTCTGTTCAGTTGCTCACTTTGCTTGACCAAGTTAAAGAGCTGGCAAAAGACACTGTACCTGCACACTCCAGCACTTATACTATGGTTTGTTCATAAATGAAAAACGGAATACATTTAGAAATGCTGTTGAATCATAATATATCTGGTGAATTGATCCTACAAACAATTATTGCCTGTGGAGCTGATATAGCTTATTTCTATTCTATCTCATTCTATCGTTGTCCATAGACTAATAAAAACAAGAGTGAGCCACATTGTTGCATCTGGTCTTGTTTGATTTTGTAGTTTCATTATGATCAACATGGGCGCCGTAGTTTATTTTTAAATCAATCCCACATACGCTGTCCTGCTGCTGGAAATACTGAAATATTTTTGGGGCACCAAATGTGTTTTAATCCAGAGCTGAGAATAGTAAATGCACCATCTACTTCTTTTTGAGTAATAGCTCTGAAAACTACTGTGCCCAGCTGTTTGAGAAAATTAGCCTTTTTTTTTTTTTTGGACAATATGAGGAATATTGTCCAATGGCAGCCTTATCCTTTAACTCTGTGGAAATGATAGAATGATTTAAAACGCTGATCTCAGTTTTAGCAAAAGGTCATTTACTGTAAACGTTCAGGTATAAAAGGGGAAACATCTGTCCCAGGTGACCTTTGTTGATCCTGTTGAAGTCCTGGCAGATGTTGCACTGGGCAGGACAGATGAGAAAGGTGTGACAGAAAATCAACATCCAGAGCTGTTCTCACAGCCTGGCATGAAGCCATTTACTGCACCAGGGAGCTGGACGCAGCTCTGACCTCCTTGCAGACTCTGAGGCTTTCCTGCCTGCTTCTGCCATAAAACCGTTTTATGTAGGTTAGTGGAAATAAAGGACTGAATTGCACTCGTGACTCCCAGCCCACATGCAGAGCAGATCACTGGATCGATTCCTGCCCTCAGTGTCTCTCCCCCATGGCTCTCGCTGAGGAAGCGAGGGCTGTCACTGAAAATGTTCCTTCAAATAAAGCATTTCTCTCCCTGACAACCCAAGACCCATTGTTCCCACTGGTAACTTACAGATTAACATCCTGCTATACATGTACCCTCTCATTTCTTTCAGGTAAATTCAATAAATTTATTATTCTCTGTTCAGTTATTGCTAACCACTTTACTTAAGGCTGGAACTATTTCATAATTTCTTAAGCCAAACATCACTTTTTATTTCATATACAAATAGCCTTCATTGCTCTTTGCTTCTCATTATTCAAGTCCACACTGAGGGCTTATAGGGGATAAAGCGTACAACAGAGCCACATGAAAACTTTGAAATCAGAGCTCTATATATCCATTTTTAAAAAAGAAAAAAAAAAAAAAAAAAAAAAAAAATCACACCACAGCAAATGAATAAATGCTGGTGTTCATATTATAGTTATTATGCTGATTTCTATTATTATGCTGTTTCAGAAGTTGGCATATAATGTAGATATTTCCACAGGTGTGCATTAATCCAACTTTCTCTTTGTTCTAAGAGCTTTTTCATTTCTTGTGTCGTCTGTCATATGATTAGTGAGAAATCGTTTTTTGGACAATTGAGGTGTGAAATTAATAATTAAGCTTAAAATAGAAGCAAAAATTCTGTGTTTATTTCTGATTAATGGCTCCTCTGAAATCTATGAATCACTGCATGTAATGCTCATCACAAGTTTGAAGAGTGATATCTGAAAAATTTGTCAGGTTGTAATCCTCAATATATTCTGTCTTGAATAATATGAGGCAGAAGAGTAGACAACTCTTCACATATATGTAGCTGTCACTGGCTAATATTAGGCATTATTGTTTGCTAATTCATTTTTTTCTTGGGAGTGATGGAGAGCATGAACTTCACCAGTATATAGAGATTTGGTGAACTTCTCTGTTCTGAAATGGAAGATGCTCGACTGTAATTGTTAGTTAAAAAACTAACACGCCTGTAGGGAAGCAAACAACCAAATAAACTGTCTTAAACTCTAAACAGTTTTTTGTCTGTTTTTCCCAGTAAAAGGCTTTATATTTATTTGCAAAGATAATTTTGTGTGTGATTGTACGACTGCACTCTCCACTTAATGCTGTGACACACTGTGATACATACTGTACTATATACATACATATATATGTACAGGAAGGTACTAATGATGTGTAAGAATAAAGGATTCCCTCTTAATACTCACTCACACACCCCCCTCAACAATATGCATCTGTGGTGATTTTGTCTCCCTTCCCTGCCTCCAATATTTCTGTCCCGTATGCTGTAGGACAAAGTAAGCCAGCCCAGCGGTGTGGAAAATTAGATCATTAATTGGGAATCATCAACAAGGTATCTTTGATAAGTCATTTAGTGAGTCTTCAGTGGTTGTGGGGGATGAGCTTTCTGCTGAGAATTACTCATCCTCTATAGTCTATTAAAGGATAAGGCTGGCACTATTCTATATTTTTGTTACTGTCAAATCCAGTGAAAAAACAAAACTGTTAATCCGTCTAATACTTTCTGACTTCTCTATCCTGTCTGTGGCACTCAGCCCAGAGCCCACTCACTCCTTCTGAAGATGTAATTCTTTTAAAAAGCCTCACAAATATGTACTTTCATTAAAAAAAATAAAAATAAAAAATCAAGGATAAAGAATTTCCTAAAACAACTGGGCACTGTAGTTTTTAGCAAATGTCATTCAACTGGAGGAAAAGGTGCATTTTGTGGGAACTATTTTCAGCAGCGGATTAATACACATTTGGTGCTCTAGTGAGTAGTGAGTGTTTACAACAGTAGGACAGCCTATGTGGGATCAATTCAAGATACACTACAGTGCTGAGGTTGATGGTAATGAAGGAACATGTTAACCTGTGCAACAGTGTGGAACACAGATATGTTTTTATTAGTTTTGAGCTCTGACACAAAGAAATAAAATGTTTTATTATATTTCAGGCTTTAGATACACAGACAATATTTGTAGTTTGATCAATTAATCAATTCATTAGTTTTTGGTTTTCATTGGATTTGTTGAAAATAAGCAAAAAAACCCAACAGACTTATAACTGCTACTGACCCTTCAACATGAGTTGTTGCTGTGCTCAAACACCTAAACCCTGAGTTTCTCTCACCCTTCCTTTCACTTCCCCTCTAACTCGCTCGCCCTGCTGTGCCAAACTGCTCAGTGCCAACAATGTCTCACATCTGCCTCTGCAGGGTACAAATGATGGCTGCGATGTGGATTTAAGAATGTGTGCCTCTGTAAATATTTGGTTGTGCTTTGGTGAGTCCCCCGGGAGAAAATGCCAGCCTGTACGGAAAAATAGCTGAAGTGCTGACTCCCACTGCAATCTGAAGGAGTCCAGCGTAACAGTAATTCTTCTCCCCCGGCAACACCAGTGAGGAGAGGATCCCAGGAGTATTTAGTAAAGTAGGGGAAACAAGGACAGACATAATAGATGAAACCAGCATCACTTTTATAAATATAATTCAATTACCCTCAAGGACGGACAAAATATACTGAGCAGTTAGGAATTATTAGTTAGCAGTTTGTGTCACTTAAGTTGAATTTGACAGCTGCTTCGGGTTTAGTCGAGTGGTCTGACTCAGTTCATCTAGTCAAAATGACTCCTATCACGCTGTAATGGATCACTACCCTTTGCAGTGTGGTTAGATGGTTTGTTGATTGCATGAATAGAAAGAGGCCATATTAAAGTCTGAATTGAACATTTTAGCTCTTTCCTTCCTCCTTTTCTTCCTTCCTTCCATGACCATTTTTCACCTTTTTTTCCCGGCACTAAAACACTTCCTACAGTTTAAGTGGTGACTGACTTGGTTTGACCATCTATTGCTTATTTCATGTGTCTCTTAAGAGAAGATGTAGGTGAATGATGAATGGTTTGAAGGAAGAATGAACACTGTAATGTCTGTGTAAATGACGGAAACTGAAAGTGTGTTTATAGTCTGAGGCTCCATAGAAAGGAGATGTGGCTGGAAAGCTGTCATTGTTATGGTTCTCACAAAACCCATTTACTTTCACATGAATGTGAATTTTCCAGGGGTTATTAGGAGTCCTCTGAATGTTACATGCTTTCCTCACTTTTATCTCACTGTCTAAAATTGGATGATGTGACAGGTGGGGAAATTGCATCTTCAGTTCTTTAATATTTATACTGTAGCAACTCTGAATATGTAAATGTGTTTAAGATGAAGAAGGCTTTGAGCCATTTATAGTAAAACTGGCTGTGATATGGCTTCACAGACTAAATTTATTATCCACAAATTATTTTTTGATTGTGTTTTATGAGCTACTTACATTGGGTCTTGAGGGTTTTTGTGTGGAAATTTACTGCAGTGATTTATACCTGTTTTTTTAAATTCTATTCCTAGGTTTATCTAAAAGGCTGTAAAAAGTTTTAAGAAACACTTCATCCAAAAACTTGTGTTCATTATCTCCAGTCTAAATCTTGGATACAAGACTGAACCTGCTCCATCACCACAGTGGTTTTTGGACTTGTCTGAAATGAATGTGTCTGATGTTCCTCTTCAGTATCAATACACTCAGGAGGTGACTGACTCCAGATCAGATGAGCAAAGTTTTACAACTGAAGGTAATAACTCTGCAGTGAAATGAGAAAGTAATGGCTGCAGTGTGTTTAGATTTCAGTTCTATATGATATGACACTTTAAATTGTCATATGCAATAATTCATTCAGACAGGTGGAAGTATTTTGGTGGCATAAGTCATACTGGGTAAAATGTTAGAGGTTATGCAGAGGCTGTCACTGCACAGACTGTGGGCTGTTGATTGCTGCTGGAGATTTAGAGTTTTAGATGAAGACAGAAAGACTTCAGGGACTGTATGAAAATTACTGTTGGGGGATGGAGGGGTGAAAAAAAAGGCAGATTACTGGAATTTTTCTTTTGGCTGAGGGGAGGGTAGGTTTAGGGGAGAGCATAGGAGGGTCTTACTCTTCCCTTACCTCAGATATATACTTTATTTATGTACCTGCATATGCTGAGCTCATGTACCCAGTTTTCTGATAAGTCACTTCTAATGTGCAGATCAGTGGTTAGATATTGTTCCAGTGAAGGGGAAATCCACTGATTTTACACATCTAAGTGTGTTTACAGGTCATAGGGAGGTCTACTGCAGATGTGAAAAAAGTTGCACAAAGCCTTTTGTGGCCTGAGATGGAGCTGCACAAGTTTGAAAAATAAATAAAAACCCAATAATGTCTGGTCATTTCCAAAATACTGCTTAACAGCAATTCAAATCGTTTTACTGCAAATTACCTGCACTTAAACTCACACAGACACACAGACATTATTATTACAGAGTGTAAGATTGCTTCAGAAAAAATATTTGTATATATTACATTTTTAATATGTTGTATCTCCTTTTATATTCACTTTTTATAAAGCACTTTGGGTTTCCAGTGTGTTTAATATACACAAATCAACACACAGTTTGTCCTGCTTCGCCTGGTCTCTTAAAGAGGAAGATGACATTTGACAAGTTCACAGGCAGACTCAACCAGGTCACACCTAACATGGTGTGTGCTGAGGTCTGGCTCATCAGGACGACCCAGTGATATCATTTAGTCTGCCATAATTACTGAGGGAACTTACCAGACCCTTTGCCAGCTTTGTGTGGTTTCACTGTGACCCGTGACACATGCAGCTTATTTGATGAAGTGCACATGATTATTCTGATGAAGGATCCGGCTCGTTGGCGTCGTTTGCTCTCTGGTTAGCGTTCTTTTCCCTGTGGAAACAGAACTGTGGCTCCACCCAACGCCACATCAGCTCCTCATTAGCCGCTGATCATCAGTGGAGTCAGCTTCATGCCACAGTCCTCTCTCCACTGAAGTACCCCCCTCCCTCACTCCGCTGTACATAATAAATCATCTTTCTCCCTCTTGCACTCAAAATTCCTTGTTTCTTTAATTAGTGTTTCTCTATTATAAATGATCATTCTTGCTACACAGGAAGATTTGTTACATTCATTGTCAGGGCCCTGTGCCTTTGACTCTTGCACTCTTACTAATGGTCTTATTAATGCTTAGCTGTAATGTCGGCTGTCCAGGAATTTAAACTTATTCTAGCATTACACTAAATGCAATTTGCCTTCTGTATGAGAAGCTCAATGGGTAAGGGTAAATCAAAAAATGTCCAGTTTGGAGAAGGCTTTAAATTTATCAATGCTTACTTCCTGCATGATGGTGGGAGCATGGAGGAGAGGATACAGTCCAGGAAGATGACACTTGCATGCAATGTCTCTATCAGTGAAAAATTCTTTCTGCAAACTCAATCTGACTACAAGGTTTTCTGTAGATTTTCTTCTCTGTGTACCTTTAAAATTTCAGTGACGGCCCTCTGAGCAAAGATTTAGCCTGTGCTTTCTTTGTTCCTGCTTCAAAATTGCTGTCAACAGCTGCATCAATACTACACTTTCATGCCGGGGACGGAGAGGCGTGTTTCCGCGGCAGCTGCTACAGTTCAGAATGCTGTTTTTCCTGGGTATCTTGACATAAGTCTTTTGGTGCGGTCATTAAGATTTTGCACCTTACCTCACATGGTTTCCAGAAAGTCAATAAGAACCACTGTAGCTGTTGTGAGGCAGCAGTATGAATGTAATCAATGCCATTTTTCTCACCAGTGTTCACAGCTTTTGAGGCCTTTAAGTTAAGAAAACACAGGAGTATGTGTTGCACGTTCGGCTGAAAAGACTCCCTGCTTGGGGTAATTCAAGCTCTAAAACACGCTCAAAACCTGTTTACAAGAGGAGAAGTGGTAAAGGGTGAATTACTGCCTGTGACAGTGTTGATTAAATGACAGTAAAGACAAACTAAACTACCCTTCACTCCTCTGCTTTACATGGTTTACAGCCTGACCTGATGTGAATATCACTGCTGGCCGTCTGCTGGGGCTTTTTGCAAAAGAACAGGATGATAATGATTACAGAACAGTAATGCTGCAAATAGTTTTCACTTACAAATAACACAGCCATAGGCTTATGTCTATTTCTTCCATTACAGGGCAAGCTAAAACCCCACTGTTGATTAGAAAAAAACTACTTAAATGTGCAGTAAAACCAATGGTGATGGCTTGTACATGTGTGTATGCCTTGTCAAAGTCGTACTCAACTGTATTCTGTAATATAAAGCCCATATGCCCCCCCCCCCCCCCACTATCTGCTTCTCTCGTTTCTCCCACTGGGTGGAGGAGCTATAAATTAAAGTGGGGAATTACTGCTAACTGTTGGAATAAATTAAGGCGCTTTTGCGTCTGTAAACACCGTCTGACTGCGTAATTACACTCCCACTCCCACTGAGACGCCATGGAGAGGGAGGATAAGGAAAGAAATGCAGCATAGATGGAGAGCAGTGGCAGTGGGAGACAGAGAAGATGAACAAAATGTCACAAGGGGGGGTCAGATATTTGATTCACTCCATTGCTGAGTCCTGGATGCTGGCCGGGCACTCCTACAGATTAGGGGGGAAAGGTGACTTTGAACATCATGATCTGAATCACTATATTGTTCATTATATCTTAATGATATAAGGCAAAAACTGCAAACTTAGTTTAAACTACAGCAAACTGCAAAGGTTTTCTGTGCAGCTGATTTTAGGGATGAACATATCTGAGCCTTGTACATTTTCATTGAGAGAAAAATGGGTTCAGTGTCATGTAACGCTCAAGCTCTC
Organism: Lates calcarifer; assembly: GCF_001640805.2. NCBI lineage: Eukaryota > Metazoa > Chordata > Actinopteri > Centropomidae > Lates > Lates calcarifer. The sequence goes on from NC_066852.1 coordinate 9,227,416, forward strand.
ACTTAGTCTGTTGTCTAATTACAGTATGGCTATGTTAATGGCAAATCACATTTTGCAGTATAATAGTTCATTGGATTGACTGAGAGCCACTTAATCACAAAAGGATCTTAACGGCTGGCTCTAACAGGAACCAGATACACACGGCCTTCAAAGACAGCAACGTCATCAGCCTGCACACATCACAGTTAGCCTGTATTATAAGAAGCAGGCAAATTTAATTAACACATTTGAAAATGTGCACGCTACTGTTCACCCACATCAGCTGCTGACAATGAGTCATGCACTCAAACAAGGTTGTTGACATTAGCCAGTACAACAAAACTGGCATAGTAGTCCACTCACTCCTTCAATTTGCAGCCCAAGTAGCCAAATAAATGAAGAGCAGAGTCCATAAAGCTCAGCTCACCTTACCATTTGATTGCATAGCTGCTGTAAAAAATCAACAGTCAGCCTGCAGACCCACTGAAATATCTGGCCCTGCCAGCATGAGTCCAGCAGTGATTGGAGCTATCGTTGACTTGCACACATATATAATGGCAGATAGCTGCTCTGATGATGCTGTATATTTCTGGTGGCACATGTCTAAGGTGCGTGCAGATTCAGCTCAACACCGATGTCACACAGTTTGCCAGAGGCATACACCTTTCACAAGTAACTGACAGCTGCAAACGAGCCTTCTTTCTCACCAGCCAATACACGAAAATCACCTGTCACATTTTTATGGAATCATGGCAGCTTAATGCAAAATGTTGGCGTTTTGTGAGTCCACAGTGCACGTCATTCAGATTAGGATTATTATAGGCTGCACATCTCCATGCACACCACATCAGTGTGGTGTGAAGAGACGAGGCTTGAGAAACTTAAACTACTCAAACAGGGTTCAGTTTAGGTGTCAGGCCTCCTTGCCTTTCTGTCAAGCTTCATCTCTCAGTGAGGAGACTTACTCCACACTTACTCTCTCCAAACACCCAGTCACTGCTGCTCTTTTCAAAGGGCTAAGGTTATCATTTCAGCTACACAGTAACACTCTCAGATGTTACAGTAATTGTTTCCCGGAGAAACCCTGACATAAATTTGAAGTGTACAAAATTACAGGAGTGCACGGTGGCATCGAAAACTATGAGTAGCTGCAGTTTTCATTTTTCAAGGTCCCGCTGAATCATTAATGTTATACAGTGATGCTCTGCATTGTAATTATAGGAGCCACTGGTCTTTGCTTACAGTTTTACCTTATATGTATAAATCCTGCTTTTCTACACAAATCACAAGCCTGCCTTTTCAAAGAATATGATCGAGGGGCGTGAAACAATATCCAAACTGTAGAGACAGCACATTTTGTACGCTGACATGTGCACATGTAGGTAGTGAAAGAGAGGCTGGAGAGGTGCCACACCTAATCACACCAGCTGATTCATGGAAAGCTCTCAAGCTGACAAGTATTGGTTTTTGATGCACAGCTGAAAATGTAAGCAGCTGGTCTGATCTCAGCCCCCACCGGTGGGATTCACAACGCCACAGTCCTCACGCGGCTCCGTTCCTCCCACAGCACAACTGTGGTCCACAACATCACTCTGGGGACTGTAGCAGATGCCCAACCAATTTGAGGACCGCTTTGAAAACCGCTCCCTGTCAGCCCCTCACACTAACGGTGCCATGATGGGATATAGAGCCATAGCCTGCCCGATGCGCTGCGCTGAGCTGAGTGGAGCTCTAATTAAAAAACAAACAAACAAGGAAACAAACAAACAAACAAAAAACCATCCATCAGTCTGACATAGAAGGACTGAATCTGTGGGAATAGGATGCAACTGCACAGAGAGTCCTGGTGATGGTATTATTCATCCACAATAATGGATTTCAAGACAAAAAGATAGATAGATAGATAGATAGATAGATAGATAGATAGATAGATAGATAGTTGGATATTTGAACATGTTCATCGGTGGTCTGCATGGCTTTTTTTTGCACAAATTCACAGAAGAATGAAAAAACAGTTGTAGCTTAGTGAGAGAGAGAGACAGAGGAAGAGAAAGAAAGAGAGGGAGAGAGAGACATTTGGGAAATATGCGCCGTATAGCTCACTGTTATCCAAAGGACATATAGAGGAAAGGCTTTCACAAATGTGTTCCAGCCTCCTCCTCCTCCTTTAATCCTCTCCATCCTTTACGCCTCAGTCTTTCTCTCCTCTGCTCCTCTTCTCCAGCCTCAGCCCGGCAGATTGGAGATTTTTTTTTTTCACTCTCTCTCTCTCTCTCTTTCTCTTTCAGAAAATAAAACACGTTTTAGCGTCTCGGGGGCAATTTATTCAGTGCAAATAGCGAGTATAGCTGAGAGCCTGCATATTTTGCAAAGGTGCACGGATGAGCAGGCACGGACCGGTCCGGCGACTAATTACCATAATAAGGCGCACAAGTTCGCCAGCGAGTCAGGCGCGTTTTATTTCTCCGTATTACCATGTAGCCAGTGCCGCAGCGGGGAGATAATCGGGCGGAGGGAGCAGTTACACAGAGAGAGAGAGAGAGAGCGAGAGAGAGAGAGAGAGAGAGAGAGAGAGAGAGAGAGAGGAGCTGGCAGCACATGATCACACAAGGCTATCCAGTCACTGATCAACTGGAGCATTCGTAATTGCGCTGGCGACAACATATGGGAATACAACAAGGCGAGATTGTGGTCACACCTGGTTGTGGAGGACGCCGGAGAACCCGTGCGGGAAAAGGGCGGCCAAATCCGAGGGACTTTGCATCAAACACAGCCGAGAGAGAGACACGGAGGGAGCGTGGCGTCCGAAGCGCCATCCGGTAGGTGAGTCTTGATTGATGTGCACGGACTGCCAATATGCTTTTCCTCACCCGATCTGGCTAAAAAGAGAAAATGTAACCCGCACTAGTGTTTTATTGCTATAGCCCAACAAGTATTTGACACATTTGTTTTGCCTTGTGTTTGTGGCACGGTTCAAGGGACAATTGGGTCTGTCTGTGAAACAATACAGTCGACTCTTTGCAAATGCCAAACCACTTGATTGAGGATGCGGGTTTCAGTGAATAGATGGCAGTCAGATCGCCTACATATGAGCCGTGGACTCTGGTTCGAAGGCCCAGTCTGGATATAAAATTCAAACAAAGGAAAAGATACAACAGAAAGGCTACAGGGATTAGGGAATGATTGGCGCAGGTCTTCATGCAAGAAAAAACAAAACAAAAAAACAGCATATTGAAGCAGCAAAATGTGAGTTTAAACTTGAAACATCTTCAATGTATTTGTGTATTTAATGGAGTAAATTTCTGCATTTTAGTTACAAGTAGGTGAAGAACAATCTGTTTTTTTGTTTTCTAATTATCAGACTGAATGTAAATCCTACATAGCCCACCATTCTGGTTTTAGGTGTGAGTGAGAAATGTAGGCTAAAGTTGGTCAGGTAAGTTCTGGATAACCTACATCCCTTCAACCCCCCCCCCCCCCCCCCTGCACAAGCCTACTATGTTACCCACTGCCTCATGTGATAAAGACTTGTGGACAGAATCACTGCATATGTTAGTCCTGCAGCAGTGCCTCTCACCATGTATGCCCATTAAATTGTCATTAGGTTGGTAAAGCAGCTGAAATCAACACAACACGCCACAAATCTAAACACATCAAGCTGAAATATATTGTGGTTCACATTAACAGGGGAGCAGCCTCATGTGCTCGCTGATCCTATCTTGACAAAAATAGAAAAAGTGCAACCAATAAGCAAAGAGTATTTTTTTTGTTATGTATCATAATTTGTCAGTTTTGTTAAAATTTTGCTCTCATCTGTAAAAAGCTTTTTTGATTAAATGTTCTGTCCATGCCATAGGCCACCCTCAAAAACCACATTTCAAGCCTTACTGTCTGGCCATGGAAGGATTTTGAGTCACGATGTTGACCAACCCAAGTAACAACCGAACCCAGCAACATGACAACCAGCGTAGCTCATTTAAAAATCCCATGTGTAGAATATCAGAATTAAGGTAGACTAACCTTCGGCAAAAGCTCACAGAGCGCCACTTCACAGAGGTGAAACACAATGGTGACGAGGACTCATGAATAAGGAGCTGCAGAGGCTTCAGACATGCCTGCTGCAATAACTTGATCTAACCTGTGCCCATAGCACATGGGCGATAGACAAACAGATGGCAATTCATCTTGTGAAAGTTGGAAGAGATATTCTTGGATGGGCTACCCTCTGACTCGCTGGCACAGAGACCTGCTTCTGGCAGTAATGATGGCAGTCATGGTGAATGGCCTGATTACATCGCTCAGTCTGATGACTTACACACACCTTTCAAACTAAATAAATGAATAAATCCACCCAAAAATCCTTCAAGTTGCACTGTAGCTGCCATGCTGATGCTGCAGAGTGTTGCTGAATTGATTTGCATGGCTTCATCATATGTTGATAGAGACGCAAGCAGTTCAGATTTGCAAGTGGATGACCAGCTCAGACACAATACAGCCTCTTCCAGTGCTGTTAGATGCCCATTCATTTACATGATTTTTGAATAGTGTGGTTTTCTCATTCATTCGTTTGTAGACAGAGAAGCCACATTATAGTTCAAAGTGTTTGCACTAAGAGTCTTTGTGTAGCATATTCAGTCTGTTCAGTCTTGATACTGTATTGTAGATTCTGATTTATTTGGAGAACACAATACTTTTTATTGTCTGTCAGAGACTGGACAGCAGTCCTGTCATTTGTTCCACATCTTTCATAGTGTAGCCATGGACACTAGCTACACACATTTCTATGGCTGCAGCACTGAGCTGCTTTGTTAATTATTTTATTGCTTTGAAGAAAATAATTTAAAATCTGCATATTGTGTCAGATGATTGATGCATTTGGTAAGCAGGTATGTAATAAGCAGGATAATGTATAGAGAGTAATTCCTTGTTGCGCTTCACCTTGGGGCTTACTTTCAATAATGACCAGTTCGCTGTAAGTGTGCCTGACTTGGCAACCTGTAGCAGATCAAGGGCCGGGGTTGTTGCTGCCAGTGATAAGCCAGTCCCAGATCATTAGTGCTCGTTTCAGTTGGCTGTGAATGCAAGGTAATGTTGCTCACTGACATTTGACGTATTGATGTTATTGACATTTGACTGATGTCCACATAATTCTGTCCTGATCTCTGACAGAGTAGTTTCAACACATCAAATTACATCAGCATGGCTTTTTCATGCAGAAATCATTCAAAACAGGGAAGAAAATGGTGCACCAAAAATTTTACAGGAACAACGTTTAAACAAAAAGACCAGGTGGCTGCAAATCTGCCGCATCACAGCTTCCATTCTTCCCGAGGCCTTCACCTCACACCATAAAAACAGCCTTTCAAAATCAGGGAGAAATGATGCGCTTCCAGTCCAGCCAGGCTAGCTGCCCTCAGCTAAGGTACTTCTTACCCGCACTGGGAATATGTGAACTTCTTGTCTATAAAACATAACAGCACAGCCATTATATTCATGACAGCACAGTCATTATAGGAATGACAGCCTTCCCGCTACCCATTGTTGCCATTACAGCTGAAAAATTGATGGTTTGCAGTGTCTGTGGTGGGCAGTAGGTGGAAACCTGTCAGAACAGACTGGAGGTGGACTTAGAAACAGGATTAAAACAGCTCATAAAAATAAGTTAATTTTGATGGAAAGCACCTATAGTCACTATTGACTCATATTGTTAATTGCAAGGTAAGTCATTTCAAAAATCCCACAGTGTTATTTTCAATGCCATAGTGGTAAAACAACGCTGATTAAGGAAACGTGTGAGCACTAATTAGTCCTACTCTGTGACAAAATGGAAAATTTATGAGCATGTATTACAATGATAGGTATAAAAGTGGCTGTTTGTCATGAAGTAGAGCATACAGCTACATTTATCTGGGGGAACACAATGCAATTGCTCTTACAATTGCACCTTCTCAACCTCTTTTACAGATCTAATTTCTAATTTCAGATTTTCTGTGGCTATACACAAGTGTCTAAGGGATTTGTCATAGTTAAAATGCATTTTGCATCCATTGTTTTTACTGTTTTAATGTAAGCCACTCTTGAGCCTCTTGCAGTTTGCAGCAGCAGGAACAGAAACACAGTCCTTCTCTTCTTCAGTGAAAAGCATTAGAGGGGAGGAAGGGAAGGAAAGGAGGTGAAGGGAGGGCTTTCTGGAACCAGTGTGGCCTTTGGTGTTGGTGCCCTTGCCACAGGCCTGTGCTGAGCTGGACAGACTCTATCTTTGGCCATGACCACAAATTAATTAGTTGTACATTTGCAGGGTAAACAGCACGTTGAACTACTGCTGACAAAACTGAGGTTCGTTGGATCAGTGTTAGTCAGCTGGCTATGAGACAAGAGAGGGGCAGCTTGTGACAGGATGCGTGTCTCTACCTCCAGTTAACTGAGCAACTGCATCTCCACAGCCCAGACTTGGCTCCGTCTCCTCCAACAACATCCACCCTCCTCTTTCTCATGTTGTAAATTCCTCCACTCTGATAATAAATTAAATATCAACTCAATTTCCATGAAAATGATGGCATTGCATCATCATCTTCTTTGTGTGACTTTTTGAGAAGTCATTAGTGTATTTCATTGGAGAAGAGTTGGCAACACTGTCTTTCGTGGATTTATCCAGACATTTATTGTAAACTTCCTGCCATCCTGTGCAGCAGACGCCTGAGTTTTATGAGCGCTATTTATTTGGCAGTGCGGGAATGGCGATATCAGCACATGCACTCCAAAACCCAATCCTTCCAAGGCAAATAAAATACAAATGGACACGAAAACATTTCCAATTGTTCCCTAATTGCTGCTGATTGTTGTAATGTTGGTTGCAAATGAGTGCGAAATATGACATACTAATGAATTTATATTAACCACCAGAAAGCACACTTTTAACAGTGTGTGGTCCTCAATGTGAAACGTGAGGTAATTCATAATAGCAGGTTTAGTTAAAAAAAAAAAAAAAAAGTTTTTTGAAAGATTTTTGTCCAGCAGCAACTTCACAGACACAATCATGCCCTGCAGTTAAACCTTCTTCATGGCTCTATTTCTGCAAACTAGCATGTAATTTAGCAGCCACCTAAAAGAAATAAGTCCTTTCACGTGCTGTTATGCATGAAATAGACATTCAAACATGATATTTTACATGTCATTTTCATGAAGTCAAGCAGAGCTTGAAAAAAGACTGTTATGACCATAAATTCATACCTATATGACACAACAGATGGTGTTCAACAGTGCATGTGCTCCTTCCAGTTTGTGTCTTGGATTTTGAATTAGCAGCTTTCAATTCATAATATTCAACCTAGTAACATATCTTACACACACAACTGAATAACATAGTCCATCTTTATTTGACCAGACTGAATTAAGGTGGAATGGATGTTGATAAACAGGAAGTTACTTCATTAAAATGTCAGTGTGAACAGTGGGAATTTCAAGCTTGTCAAGGTATTAAGAGCCCCGAAATGATGACATGGCTCCCGATGCACCCAGCCAGACAATGAAGGAGAGAGCAATGTGTCACACATCTGATCTGAAAGCAGACAACACCCTTGAGTCAGTATCATAAGTTTATGCCTCTTTTGTGTCGTATGCTGTCGGCTGATGCATTTTTTTTTCCTTCTGTTTTAAGTGGTCAGATTGTTTGAAGACAGACGGGTCAGCTGTTTCTGCAGCCTCTTGTAAAGATTGATGGTAACGTTGGAGCAGGGCGGCACTGGGATGGCATAACTCACATTAGGCTTCCGTGGAGGTGTTTCAGCCTATAGCCAAGGAAAACGTGAGTGATGGGAGAGGCCTAGATTCACAACTGAGGGTACTTGCAAAGGACTGTGTGCAAAGATTGTGCAGCAACTCACGTAAATTATGATCTGCTTTAAAAATATATACACGTATTGAGTATTTAACAACTGTCACAGGTGCTAAAATTGCAAATTGGAAGCTAAAAGAATTGGATAAACGGTTAAAAATGATCATTTCCCCCTTTATATAATTGATCTATTACTGTAAATGACATCCTGTTCAAAATCAATTCAAATGAACACATGGGACCTGGTGAAGGGGTACTTGATCTCACCTGACAGGTCTGTGAGCATACATCTGACAAAACGTTTGGGAGGCACTAACCACCAGTATTGCAGCCCACTGTCTCTCAGTCCTACAGTACAGAGACAGAGATTATGGGCTTTTGTAAATATGCAAAAGAAGAAAAAAAAGAGGTTTAAGCTCACACATTAAGATTGAATCTGAGCCAGTGCAGGTGCAAAGATGAGAGATTGATTGACAATTTTATGATATCACTAAAAAGACCAGGCAGGAACCGCTCTCCCTCCCCTGCTACGCTTCAGTCTTTGCTGTGTGTGCAGTGCATATCCTCCTCTGATTACATCAGCTGTGATGCTGATATAACCATTTACTGTGGTTTGAGGCTAAAGAGACGTAGCTTCCTGCATTAATTTTGTCTTTTTGAGTACTTTGCATATCTGCCATTTTGACAGAAATAAAACCTCTCGATGCCTCAGTCTTTTTAAAACAGAGACCTGGTTCAATGCTGAATTGCTTTACTTCAGACGTGCACGCAGGGTGACCAGCTCGTCCGCAGAAGAAAGCTGTGTGCAGATAAAAGCTGTGTGAGGATGCAGGGTCATCATTACATTGCCATTGTTCAATATCTGGCTTTACTTTTTAAAAGTGGTATCCTAGAGTCTCCTAAATTGAATGTTGAATAACAATAGTTGCGAGTACAGACATCAATAGCTTGAAGCTGCTTGTGAGAGTGTACTGAGCTGGAATAAAATCACAATTCGTCTGTCTCAAAAGAGCCTGTGTTTTTCTACCACAGGCAATATTATTTCCTCCTTTATGCATTACACTGCAATGTTGGGACGCTGAAAAAGCAAACTACACCGTCTCTCAGTTTTCATTTGTCCTTCATTTCTGTAACATGCTCTGGGAACAAACATGCAGGAGATATAATGTTGATAGTTGTGAGTGCAGTGCTGTATCGTCTGAACACACACAGAAATGTGCTTTATTGGCATGTGAACTTGATTTGATTTTTACCCTAAAAAACACAGACTGGGTCAAATGAACACACACCAGCTTAAACAATATGTACCTCAGTTACTTTTAATATAACACTGAGGTCAACTACTGCACATGAAAATCCTCTTTTTACAATGCCTCGACAATGCTTATGCAGCCCTGAAAGAAAGTTTCATTTCAACCTGTTCGTGTGCATCCTGAGTGAATTTAAATTGCTCATGTTGTGCTACTCTAATAGATCTTGCTGGAGTTTGAGGCCTAAAGTGAGGATTACATGCTGATAATTGTTATTTGCACGAATGACTTTGAAAATCCACAATAGTGGTTTTTATTTAAGAACAGAGGCATTTAAAAAGCTGAGACCTTTCGAATGTGAAATGCAAAACAGCCAGCAGTTAATGGTGGTTTGCCGTCATTATGATGAGGCTCTAAATGGGACATGAAGGGAGCTTTCTGAGGCCCAGTAGTATTGACATTTGAAGACGCTAAATCGTTTAAATCCAGCTGATGTCACTGAATGTGTCTTCCAGTGATTTACTGATCTCTTGTTCTCTGTAAATCACAGAAATCAGTGTCTTATGAAAAGCCTAAAGATTCATGCTCAGTTTTGTTTTATTAGCAACAGAGCTGTATCAGACATGTTGACAAAATATATGTACACAAATTCAAAAATCAGAATCAGAATCAGCCAAGATACAGAGTGCTGCCCAGCTGTAAACTAGAGAATGAGCCAAAGGAATTAAATATTAATGTTTCCCATGAGGTGGAATATGAGCAAGTTGTATCTGCATGTGTCATGCCCAGTCGTGTAACATGAAAGGCTTCAAAACATCTATTAATCTGTAAATCTGCAGCAGCAGAGCAAAGAATATCAAGTAACGTTATGTCAGATCCAATGTACAGTATGTGCTGATATAGATATACACTATTTTCACATCAAACCTCTGTGAACATGCTGCTGACTCTTTTTTTCTTTTAGAGTAACTAAGCTGAAATTCTCTCTGTGCAGCGCTGTGACTGTACAGGAGGCTGATTGATGGGCCCAAAGTCAGAGAGAGAAGTCATGACATCAGATTTTTTACAGTGTGTTGTTAGTGCAGCAGGCTCCATTAGGGGTTCACAACGCTCCTCATTCATCATACCAGAGTAGAAAACAAGCTTTTCTTAAAAACAGACACTTCATTTTTCTGCTGTTTACTAGTAATTGTGGTCTGCTTGTAATGGTAATGGGAACAGAACAACTCTAAAAATCTGAATGGCTCCATTTACTTGTTCACAAACCTACAACCTGCAGCCTGTGTGCTTTGCTGGAGTGCATTGCCAAATGTGGCACTGAGAGGACACCTCTCACATCACATTTTCCACTCATATTGATGAATTTGTATTTTCATCATATTTTTTTTTACAATTATATATATGTGTGTGTTTTTTTTATCACTGGCATAATAAACTGAGGTCTGCGCCTGCCTAATTAGAGGAAGAAAAAAAAAAAAAAACTGAATCTAAGCCCAAAAGGATGTCTCCTTTTTTTGTTTGGGCTAAAATGTGCCTTTTTGAGGAGCATCTCTTTGTACAGAGGAGCTTTATTTTTCCCCAGTCTGTCCTAATTAGTTTGAGGAGTACTGTAATGAATACTGCAACAGGCTGTGGGTAAACCTGTGCTCCTCTGCAAACAGAGCAATCCAAAGTGTGCATAAAATGTCACATTTTTGTGTATGGTTAATATAATGTGCTCTCATTTGGACTAATGCATTAAGAATCATTATGTTGTGGCATATAATTTTTCCATCAGCATGAAAAATGGTTAGTCATATCACACTCTCTCTCTCTCTCTTTTCCTTCAGCATTGTTTTCCCCTTTTTCCTCTGATGTTGACCTCTCTTCTTTCGAGCTGCCATGTTTTTTGTTATCATCAGAGAGACAAATGAGAAACAAGAGAGAAAGAAAGCCTCGGGGCTCGTGTCCTCACATCATCACCACTCCCTTTATCTCTACCCCCTCCCCTCCCCTCTCGTTTGCTATCCTCCATCTTTCTGTCTTCCTGAGTGACAGCTGGCAGCCAGTAGGGTACATTGGGCATGCCAACCCAAGTGCAGATTTTTGCCAACTGACTTGAGAAAATACACATTTGAACGTGACTGACTCATGCGTGCTGTAGCCCTGTATCTCCTATTGCTGCTCTTTTTTTTGTGGTAGCTCAAACACATGCAGCACACATTACACTCCCTGCTGCCCACGGAGCTACGTGGTCATTAAAACATGCAACAGTACGTTCGCACAAGGCCTGTAAATGAATCCAGTGGGACGGGCTCAAGGCAGAGGCCACACAGGCAGCTGCCATAAAATCAACTTGAAAGCAGCAGAACGTGGAGAAGAATTGATTAGAAAAAAAAAAACTGTATGTAGCCTGATTTTAAATCTAGATTTAATTTTTAGATGAAAATATCCCCATGTTTTATCATATTCAGATGAAGATGTATTTACTGCTTTTAAGGCTGCCTGGTTATTTTCTTTTTTGTTTCAACTGGAGCAATAATTATGGCCCGCTTTGTGGCTCATGTGGCTCTTTTTCTTTCTCCTAAAAAAAGCGACTGGTGCTTTGCCTTTAAATTCAGGAGCTTTATAGCACACAGCAAAAGGAAGACATCTCCAGTAATGACTCTGCAATATGCAAACAGCACCTTTTATTTTACAAACAGCGTGTCCCATCCGGCTCCCCCCTGTGCGAAAAACGCTTACGGACATATATAAATGTTCTGCCTGGCGCTACATACAGCACAGCTGATGCTGAACTGAGGCTTTAATATGTGAACTTCTGGCTGATAAGTGGTGTTGAAAACAGGAGCAGCAGTTACTGTGATTATTCTCTCATAATTTCGACTATTTTTTCATTTTTGAGAAGTCCCCAAAGGCAAGGAGCTTTTTCTTTTTTCATTCCTTCACCCTAAATGGGAAGTGACATTTGGGTCAGGTTCTCTCGCTGATGTAGACTGAACAGCAGCTCTGAGAATCCAAGATCTGATTAGTGTATTGTGGAGGCTGGATTGCTGAATTTTACACCAATTTATGGGGGTGCAGAGGTCAGTGGTTGCAAAGGGAAATTACAAGACAGAAGATTACAGACAACATACACAGAGAGTAGAAGAAAAGATGCGTGCCATACAAGGGAATGCATATACACACAAACACATACACACACGGAATATCTATGTGTAATCTGGGATTATTCTGTGCCCAGGGAGGCCATGTCCACCACTTCATGCATTAACAGAGCAAAGAAATAGACAAAACACAAGGCTCAGACTTGAACCTTGAGGGATAAAGCAAGACAGGCAGTAATGAAAAATCAGGGATAGAGAGATTTGTTGTTTTGCTTTGATGGAGGACACAGACAGAGAGTGAGAAACAGCCTGAGACGAAAACACCAGCAACAATCTCCTAGAAACATGAGGCAGTTCACAAACGTTTCTGTACAGCTCTGACGTTTGTGTGTATGTCGTTCCTGCTGTTAGTGCCCATTATGTCAGCATAGCAACACTGATCTCTGCCGTTAGCGGAGACATTTATTCAAGTAACAGAACAAAAGGGGAGATTAGTGGTGATTGGTGGCACAGGACTGTGCCACAAAAATGCAATGCTTAGTCTATTAATCTAATAGTCAACCATCAGGAAATGAATTCACAAATACTGTGATAAATGGTGCCTCAACCATCTGTGTGTTTATAGGACAAGAGGTTAGACTATGGCCTCTGGGCTTGTTATGTTGGACTGAGGTCAGACTCGACGCTACAGTGGCTCACAATCATAACATGGTATTGCAAGATGGGTCTGAGCTAGCTTGTTAGCATGCTAATTTCACTAGAAGAGGTGATAGAAAAAGAAGGAAAACAAAAGTTAACACTGCTTTCCAACACTACAGACAGCTCTTTGTGAGTAAAAGAATGAAGTTAGCAATAGCAAAAACTTACTTAGAGCACCTTTAACATTTTAATCCAAAAATTATTTGTAGATTAATTGATCATGAAAATAATCACTAGTTGCAGCTATAATCAGTATCCTTTTCAGTAAAGTGACTGATAACACATATTAGAAACAAAAAGCCCACAGAGTCAGCTATTTCTATAGTCTTTATTAGATAATGACAACATGCTGTTGGTTGGATGTAATTCAATCAGAAATATTGGCAGCATTCACAGTGTACAGATGTCATATGGTCATCAGTCATTCGTCATTATTTCCCATTTTTAGGCCCCTGGCTAACATCCACCACATATGTGATTTTATACAGAGAAAATAAAAATAAGGATGATGTGTACTCAAACCAGAGTGATGCATTTTAAGCCTGCACTGGTTGAACACGTCGGCCGCTCCACCCTCTAGTCATTTAAGTCACACTTAGGTTTCAGTGGTCAATGGGACTCCTTTTTATGAGCCCACTGATCAATCAGTCCCGTAATTCAACCCCACAGTCAATCATGTTTAAATGAATTATTCACAAACCCTCACAGAAAGCTCAGTGAAATGGCTCACATGCAAGGTGCTGCCCTTAAACTGCAAGGAGACCTGAAAGGAATAAGATAAGACTAAAATGTATAAAAGGAAAGTGAACATATGTGGATCACTGTGTTGTGTTCGGACACTGTGTGAGCAACATGATCAGCAGAAATCTGTTTATTTGGCCGATGTGAATAGCTGGCAGCTGGTCAACAGTCAAACTGATTTGCATACTGTTGTGATTTCAAACTATGATCAATATGTGAAAAATGGATGAGAAGCTGATTATCGTCATAGTGTCTCAGTTTCTCAAAGCTGTACTCTTCTCATCGGTTTAAAGTGGGTGGGGGTCATTTACAAAAAGCTGATGTACCTCTGTGCACCAATCAGGATTTACCAACTGTTTTTTAGCAAACGTTGGTGGGTTGTTTTGTTACTGTCAATTAAATCTGGCACCCACAGTCAAACCCACACAGTCCTGATGAAGCAGATTAGCTTTTGAGTTAAACTATTATTTAATAACACCTAAGGATGACTTTGATTATTGCTCATGTAGTTATGAATATTTAATATTATAGAGAAATAGTTGCAATTTGAAGCCAAATTTTCAGAGGCTTTCAGTTAAACAACCAAAGTTAGAAAAGAAGGATAACAGAACGGGTAGAGAGAGAGAGAGAGAAGGACCTCATAAGTCCTGCCAGTTGTCGTGTGTTCTTGTACCACAACAAACATAGGTGGCAACTAGAAGCTTGCACTGTTAATATGCAGTCCTATTTGTGTTAAAAAGGCCCAAAAAAGATGAAAAAGAAAAAAAGAGCAGAGTTTGGTTGAGATTTTGGATGGAGGGGAGTGTGCAGCCTAGCCTTTAGCCTACAAACCTTGCTTACCTGCTTGGTTGAAAACCTCTGCCCTCTTTTTTTTAGCAGACCAGTTATGGTACGTATTTGATTTCATGTTGTAGAGGAATTCATTCTCTTGCTAGAGGTCAAACAATTTTCCTCCACTACAGCTGTCCAGTGCACTCTCACACCACAAACCTTTTTGCTGGCCATTTTTCCTCATCTTTTGTTTATTTATTGTTATGCCTCCCTTGGGCAACACACAAGCGACAGCAACTGGATCTGAAGACTTAAGATTAGAATCTTCACATGTCACATGCTGTATGATTTTATCTGCTGATTGTCACCACCAGCTGCCCCAGACAGGAACAGACTTGTCTCATCGCTCAAATCATATTCATAATCCATTCGACAAGTCGAAATGTGCGTCTCCACAGTATGTAAGCAGTAGTTTGAGGTTGTACAGGATATTTAGATATGTAGCACAGTACACTGAATGGATGCATTGGTAAGAACAAATGTTATCATTGAAACATGGTACAAAATATATGTTAAACATATACTGTATAATTGACATGTATAATATATGTTGCTACATAGTAAATATCTTTGCCTGTAGGACCTTTAAGCTTCACATAAAATTATATCCTGCTTGCACAGCTTCATTTTTCTTGTGAGTTTTTCAGTTTTTTGTTTCAGATTAATGCCTCCCATTTATTGTTTGTGTGCAGTCAGCCATGGTAATTGCTATGGTAAAGGAACAAAAACATTAATAATTTGCCTGTTCTAAACTTTGTATCTGCGTGAGACCAGAACATAGAAGCAATCAGAGCCTGTTGCACAGCCCACGCTAGGTCAGATTACAGCGACACATCAGCCGCTTGCAATGTGGACGTCCCTGTCAGGGTGCAATAACCACCAGCCCACACACACGAGGCCCAGATGGACAGGTTTACTGTTTCTGATTTCCTTTCCCTCCTCCTGCCACCAAGCAGTCCTCTCCCTGCGCTTCAGGCTTTGTGCTTTGTGAAATCAAGTGTGATGATCAATTGCGCTGAAAATTTCTCGGAAGGTTTAAAATGGAGTTCTTTGGCCCCGCACTGCTTCTTGAATTTTTTAACTTTCCTGTGTGCAGAAAGAAAAATGACTGCCCTTTATGGAAGAGCCTTAAGCAGTTTGATTGTTAATACTGTGTTTAATATTACAGAAGAGAGTTGTTGAATACACAAACACATTACAGTACATTTTATAATTTATGAGCTTTTTAGAAAATTGCATCACAGCCTTTTTTAATACAAGTATCTGGTTTCTCTGTTTTTTAACTAATAAACAGGAGCTTTTGACCCCTCTGGACGTCCTTCATTGGTATTTTTACAGTGCCACAGTTTGTGTCAGAGTCACAATCAGTCATATGGCCATGGATTATTTCCAACACACACACTTACTGAGAATAAAGGAATGAATTGCGAATAAAAAAAAAAAGAAAAAATGCCAGGAAAACATAAAATTTCTTGACGTTGAGGATATTGGCTTTGTGACTGGAGAGAAGGTTTATGGCAGGGAACGTTTCAGGGGCTAAAAGGAGACAAAGGAAGCTAATCTCACTTAGAATGGTAAAATCTGCTATATAGCTA
Source organism: Lates calcarifer (assembly GCF_001640805.2). Taxonomy (NCBI): domain Eukaryota; kingdom Metazoa; phylum Chordata; class Actinopteri; family Centropomidae; genus Lates; species Lates calcarifer. The sequence continues at coordinate 9,243,431 of NC_066852.1, forward strand.
ATGAAGTATTATACTGTGGTCAATGAGGTAGAGGCACTGCAGAGAGCCTACGCAGTGTGTATGTCTGTGTGTATGTACAATATGTGTCTGTGTTTTTGTGCCTTGTTGTCTGAGTGGGGGTTTGTTTGTCAGGAGGTTGCAGTGATAATGCTGCCATCAAGAAGTAAAGTCTTTCAAGGGAGAATGAGCATGTACATCAGAGAGAGAGGGAGAGAGAAAGGTGAGATTTCAGCAAAATAGAAAGAATAAAGTCAAGGGACTTTACAGACCCATTATGAAATGGAAGGATAGTGAGACAAAGTAATATGAGAAGACTTTCTATCATCTAGTAAGGACCGTATCAGGGTTTTTGAAACCTTTGGCAGCCTCATGTATATTATTTTAAATGTTTAAAGGCACAGAGGTTTGAGCTAAATGCTAACGTCTGCATGCTAACATGCTCACAGTGACAATGATAATCTCCTTTTAAGTTTATTGTTGCCCAATTGATCATCTTATTTTTGTGTGTTGGCATGCTAACATTTAATATTAGCATTAACATATAGCTAAGGCCAAAACCAGGCCGACTCTGTAGCGTCAGAGTAAAAGCTGAGGGGTCACCAGTGTTGTTGCAGTTCATCCTTAGAGCAACATAAATGTCTTTATGTCATGACAATTAATCCACCAGTTACTACTACTTGTTGTGAATGGTGTCTCGTCATGATAAACCCACAGATTTGTCTATTCTGTTGTTCTCTTAAACTCTGTGGAGCGTTTTAGCTTTTTTGAACTAATTGTTTTGTTTTTCTGTCCTGTGACGTTACCGTTTTGGTTCACACTGCGTGTTTTTGGCTGCAGCAGGCAGTTATTTTAAGCTAAGAAAAGCTCTAAAAATCCACTTAAGTCCAGTCAAGTTTTGATAACTTGTTTTGATAACTTGTTAACTGGCTAGCATCAAACGACAGACAAAGTTAGCAACTAGGTAGTGAATGTGAAACATTATGACATAGCTTGCTGGTTTTATATGAATTATTCATATTTCTGGACATAAATACAATACACTAACTCAAATCTGTCTAAAGACTGGTTTTAAAAACAAAGACATGCACACTGTTAATATCTCTACAGGTGATACTAGCACAGTATGCTTATTCACAGTATATTTACCTACATGTGGGCTTGCATAACATTACTGTGAGTTGGCTAACAATAACTTACTTGTGCAAGTAATATGCAGTGAGTAATCTTGATAAATGTGTTTTTAGTTCTGTAAGATTTGTCAATGTGATGTTCGGACACTAGTCAAGGTTGAGCTGGTCTGTGAGCCTGAGTCAAGGACATAGAGTTTGAGAGATGACAACTATATTTTTCTCAGCAGGAGAGCAAATGTCATCAGTCCTGAAAATATGGCTGAGCAGCAGTGCTGTGGTCAGGGGTCAGGAGAGAGAGCTTTTTTATCTCCCCAGAAACCTAATGATGGTTATGGAGGCCAACAGGTTTAATGGCAGGGATAAAAACCTGGTTGACCTGCCAGGAGGCCTCGGGAGGGAAAATATGAAATTTGAGAGATTAAGTCACTGTAACTGCTGTTGACTGATGTTGTCCACTCTGTAGATAATGCATCTACACTGACTGCCTCAATAACTCATTATGTTCAGTACAAATCCTAGTGAAACAGTCAACAAAACCCCCAAAATAGCAATGTTATGTCAGATGTCAGAAATTTCACATATTTATCTTGAATTTAATTTAGATTTTGTCTGATTTTGCATGTAGCACTGTGTTCTCTTGATGCTCACCGTCCCCAGGGCCATGTGAGGATACTCTAGAGGCTTTTTCTATTAAGGATGTAGGAAGTCTCAAGAAAGAGAAGGAAACCATAACTCATTGTTCTCCTTCTTGAGTTCTTGGTTTCTGTTGCCCTCCATTTCTCAGGCCCTGCTGTAGAATTTTATGCTTCACTCTCTTTTCCTATTACCTCATGTACAGACAGTATGGCAGCCCATGGGATATGTCAACATGCAGACCCATTAAATTATTAGACCTCGTTTATTATTAACTCTGTAGCATACACAACTGGCTGCAACCTTTTAATATTCATGCAGCATGACTGTTCCCAACTGATGCTAACCAAGCACCAAGTGGGATCAGATTAATGCCGTCACACACGCACACATGCAGAAAACACACACAAGCAAGTACACATTTTGACATGTAGTCTTTTAATAATTAGTGCTGTTATGGGTCAGCATATAGATGGATTGTACGTGTACAGTAGGATAGTTTAAATTATTCACATGCGAGGGATCTTTGGATCGGTCATAAGATAAAGTCTGTTGCTCAGTGCAGCAGCCTGGTCAGATTGACGGGGCCGGTTGGATCAGCTTGGGCTATTTCTGTCTTTTCTGGTCCGAGTTTGCTGCAGGCAGGAGAGGCTGGAACACTGTCCGCTCGGCTGAGTGGTCGAGTGAGGGCGACCCATCACGCAAACAGGGAGGACTTTTTTAGAGGAAACATTTTAGAAGGTGAAAGTGCTCACTGAACTGCAGCTCCTCTGAGCAGCAGGCCTCTGTACGACAGGAGCGAACAAATGGTGGTGGTCAAAGCTGCAAAAACGGAAAATGATTAAAAATGTAGTTTGGTTGGTGATAACATGGTCTGTTGCTCTCTCTCATGGGGCTGTAAATTTGTCATTAAACAGACCATCCAGACATGAGTCATCTGTGAGAATAGTCTTTGTTTTCTGCGTGCCCTCTGTCCTCCTCTATTCTTATCCCGGCTAATTTCCTCTCAGTCTTGCACGTTTTCTTTTTTTTTTTCTCCCAGCATGTTGACCTTGTCCCTTATTCCTCCTTGTTCGATTGTGAGATACTCCACAATGTATGTGTGACTGTGTGTGTGAGGGGACAAAGAGAAAACATAGAGGTGGGAGAGATGGGGGTGGAGAGAGAGAGAGAGAGCAGTGAGGTGTCCAGCACTTAAATTGCCTGTTTATTTCCAGTCATTGCATCAATTACACTCATACAGCTTACAAACGAGTGCACTGAGTGTGTTTATGTGTATGTAGGAGATGGGGGTGGAATAGAGAAACAATTAAGAATGATAGATATGGAAATTTTTGTGCTGTAGTATGCAGTTTATGGCTTCATGTGCCTCAGAAAAAACACACAGGAAGGAAGGGAAAAACTGATATATTTTTTTGTTCTTTTACCAGGGAGAAAGAAGCAGAGCAAACTCAAACTGTATTTTGATTGTGATCCGTTTGACAATCAGTGATTTTGTGCATAAAGAGAGCCCGTTTGAGTGTGTGCGTGGAGGCGGCTGCATGGGTGTGTCCGTAAGCGTGTGTATGTGTGTTATGTAGGGTCGGCCAGTGGCTGCCCTGAGATCAGGAGCGTGATCGTCGGCTCTCTGGGGAAGAGGGGCGTGTCTGTGACAGGCTGCAGTGATTAGTGGAGCTCAGCGGGCAGAATTTATCAGACTCAGCCAAGGCCATGAACCATTTCAGCCTGCAACTCTGCAATTTGTCTCCCACTTCGCGCCATATAACAGCATCTATGCGGCTTTGTGTGCACGGTTACAATATGCATGGTTGTCTTGCCTTATGGGTTTCTGAATATGGCCTCAGATGGTGAGGTTTATCTGAACTGATGAATGGTGAGGTGTTATCAGATCGTATGTTTGCATGATGAGGCCTTTTACAGTGTAGGGAGCTAGAATGCTGTGAGTGCAGTATGATTCGCTTTAAATGCATGTTGCATTCAAAGACTTCTCAGGAGACCTGTCTCCTCCATCAAAGACATTATGAAGAAGTGCTGAAAAGAACAGTTGATTAATCGATTAGTTGACTGAAAATTATTCAGCAGCAATTTTGATTGGCAATTAATCACAGAGTCATATATCAAGCTAGTGTATCACTTGTGTCAGCAAATGAGATCATTATAAATGTAATATTTATGAGGTTTTTTGTTCAAAAAAGAGGTTGAAAATGAGGTCGTTTGCTGAAAAAAAGAAAGTAGTTTTATACATTTTTTTTGTTAAAGTCATATGTCCTGTGTCTGAATCTGAGAGAAAATGGAGAAATTATATTTTGCATTGTTTGATTTCATGATGGCACCATCTGTTTTCACAGTTCACTTGAATACTGTTAATTCTCCCTCTACATAAATGGAGAGCTCGTTTCCATACAGCCAGTCAAATCATTTGCATGAAGCAGAGTGGAGATCCTCAGTCATTCAGGTCATGGTTTTCCAAGAAGGGTTGAATCAAGGGCAAATGGGCTCATAGATACTTAAAGATGTCTCATTTCTCATCCAAGAGGCCAAGAGGCCTCTTCAGTTTAGTTTGCATAAAGCAGTAACGTCATAGTTACACTGTTACATAATGGTGGTGAATCTGAAGTGTTTATAGTTTCAAGATTTCAAAGAGCTGAAAAGGTCTTCACTTGTCAAAACTAACACCAGTTGATATTACCTTAAATTTCAGGGGGTAGGTGTTGTCAGCTTATTTGTGATTGTTGCTCAGACACATCATTTTAAACAGTTTTATCACTGTAGGAGACAATGCCTCCCAAAGCGAATAAAGACATCAGGTCCTCTTTAAAGAAATGAAGTGTAAGTAACAACTGAGCTTAGCTAATAATGGTCTGTAATGAATCCAAACATTTATCTTCTCTGAAAGTAGTGGGAGGAATACTTACTATTTAATGCCCTCCCTCTTCCCATTAGTGTCTCAAGAGCATGAAATTAAGACATGATCATTATTTATAAGGTAAATAAGCCACAGCTTGTCCAAATGATTTGTTAATGGCACACATTATTATATCATAAAAACCCTGTCAGCAGAAGCATGAGCAACATAGACACATAGACAGGTGACATACTGGCTCTCAGGTGAGCTCTGGTGTCATAGTGCCACAAGTTCAGGAGCTAAATAAAAAATAATACAAGAAGAGGTCTCTTGAGTTGTATTGCCCCAATCAAAATTACTTTGTACAAGTCATGTAATTACCAAAGATACATTTTTCTCACAGATTTATATTAATTTAACAATGTAAAATAGAATTTTATAAAATGATACAAATCTGGTTTCAGGCAAGTTACAGTTGCAGTTAGGTTCTTTATGTGTGCGTTTGTGTGCACACATATGAGAAAAAACAGACAGAGAGCAAGTGCACATACACAGTTGCTAATTTAGTCGTCCAAAAAAAAAAAAATGTCGCCACCTTAGACAACAGCAAACCTTAATGTTGGCAGTAATTCTGAATACAAAAAGGATGACAAATGTTGTTTCACTTTGACTTTAAACCAGCAATAACTGCTTTTTTTTGGGGTTTATTTGTGGATACTGGAAGTGAGTTGTAAATGCATCACTGACTTCTCTCCTTTCAAGTTGATACAGTGAACTTGTTAGCAAACTGCTCATTTACACATCCAGGAGTTATGAAGCAGCATTATAATTCATCATGTTTCTGATCACCTGCTATATGTAATTCCAATATTCAGTCTGTTTTTGGCCTCCACCAACTCCTGAGGGAAACATCTGGCTCTTTAGTTGCTATATACTTCACTATGTTCACCAAGTAGTTTCTAACTGAGTCTGTCTGCCATTTGGAGCCAAACAGGTGGTATACACTGGCTCTTTAGAGTTTTTTCCCCAAATTATGCCATGAGAGCAGTGAGAGTGGACCAGCTGTGGGCCGGACTGAACAGTGAGCTGAAATTCACCATAAAGCTGTGTAAGGCAGAGGGGAGCTGCAGATTTGAGTGATAATTCTCTGTAGGATCATCATTACCATCACCCCTTTTCACATTGTCACATTGTTTTCACACTGTCACACTTTGATAAATGTTTAATATAAAAATGATCTGTAGCTGCTTTATCACCCTCTGCTCTTGAACTTGTGGAGGGGATTTTTCACATTTTTAAAAAAATGAAATGATTCACTTTTTAATCAAAACAACAACTGGGAGATGAATTGCAAATGAAAATAATTATTACTTTCATCACTGTTATGAAGCCATTTTGTTTCCTGTGTAGGAAATGTCAAAGTAAATCCTTGTATTAGAGGAAACTACTTTTAATCAGCCACTGAACAGCCAATCATACTGGCCTGGCTCATTACTGTCAAAAGCAGAGAGCATGAAAAACATGGATGACAGATTTAGTGGCCTGCCTCTGTCCCTCTGGGATACACAGTTTTTATGGTAAGGGAAACAATTTATCACGGGGCAATTCATCAGTGGATAACTTTTAATTAATGTTCAAACGTGCGGACCCTTTAAAACGGCAACCTCAGCTCGCTCCTTCTCAAGTGTCCGCTCTGTTTGTTTCCTCCTCCTGACGTCCACCTCTTCTCTCCTTGTGGCTGATCTATTTACTCATCCACTTTCACTTCAGCACTATCCCGCTCTTATTTTCCCAGCTTCCCTTTTCCACTCCACTCTATATTCCCTCCATGTTTACATTAGTTTCACTGGCAAGTCCTCACAGCTCAGCCTCTGCCAGTGTTTGTGTTCTGGTGAATGCTGCCCCCTATTTCCAGCATTTTATCTTAATATCTCTCTCAACCAGCTCATTTATTTTCCTATATCCGCTTTTTTTTCTGTCCTCTCGCTTTTCTCCCCTCTCCTCTGCCCTGAATTAGCAACATCAAGGCTGAGAATTAAAAGAAATGGCCGATCAGAGAGCGCAGTAGAAGAGGAAACTATTGGAAAGAATCAAAATGGAGCTGGCACTAGCAAATTGGACAGTCATAAGCACAGCAGCAGGCTTTGATGTAGAAAAGTCCACATAATAGAGGAAAAAAAGAGAGCCGGACAGATTGATTCTGAATGAAATTAAAGAGGACGAGGGGGAGAATGAGATAGAGTAAATTGAGCATTACATACTGCATTACAGTGTCTCTTAATTAACCGTGTAAAAGCTTTCTTATTAGGACTGATGCACTCCTCAGTTAACGAGGGAAGAGAGAATGCTCTTTCAGTTGTCATTGAGATGGGCCTCAAAGGAAAAAGTGAAATAGCAAAGCACTGAATGGGAAAGAGTGAGAACAACTTGGAGACAGTGATAAAGAAAGGTCCGAGCTAACTGCTCATGTGAAATCATCTCACTTAGTGCGTCTTGTCTCAATTATCTGTCATCTTTGTCATCCCGGTCTACCCTGCTCCCTGCCACCTCCCCTGTCAGTGAATAGACACTATGTGCAGCTGCGTTGAAAGTCTGATCACATCGCAGGGTATCTGTGTGTGAGAGTAGTGTGTGTATGTGTGTCACATCGTTTCAGCTTCAGGTTCTGCACCTTTGCTGTCTATCACTATTAAATCACAGTGAGGTATGAAGGAGGTATCTTTTATTCATACCCACTTGGAAACAGTAACATAAAGCAGCAGAGATATGCAACAAAGCCTGAACGTTAACATGGATGCCTGATGTTTTGTAGGCAAATTTGATCACTAAATGATTAGTCAGAAGTTTCCAAAGCAGGACATACACACACATGCATATATAGAAAATGTCTTGAATAGCCCAGTATTTTGTGAAATATGTTTATTCACTTTCTTTTTTAAGTTGATATCTCATGACTGTATGGTATGGAGTAACTTGAAGGTAGAATTTTTATGTTTTATATTTCATGGAAATTATCATTTACAAAGTCAACATTACTTTGTAAATGACTTTACAGGTTTTACGAGACATAAAGGCAGAAATTCAGAGAAAAAAGTAGGCGTTTGCAGCGGCTTCCTTTAACCTTTCACATTGCATCAGATGGTGTGACACAAAGGAGGAGGTTTCCCTGAGCCTGCAACAGCGTACTGAATGGTAGTACAATACATGGCAGTGCTTTTTTCTATGAGTTCAACTCAACATTTCACTTTTTTACATCATTGTGAATCATCGTGTTTGTGCAGGTTGCACAAATTGTAGCCTTTTTGTATAGAAGTAAGACGCTTTCTACTTTTCTCTTCATACACGCTTTAAACAATGAAGATACACCATGTAAATAAGACAGTTTCAGTGGTGTTAGTAAATGTGTATTTGTCAGCTGCAGTTTTTATGCTAAGCTGATCTAACCAGCTGCTGGTTGGAGCCTCATATTTACTGTACAGATATGAGTGTGGTATCCAATGTCATTCCAAATGTTGAGCTATTCTTCAAGTCTTTTTTCTCTATTAACAGGAGAGCTAGAGAGTAACAAAGGGGATAAACTGGCTGGGAAACACTTCAGAGGCAAATGTACACAGATGACCTTTAATTGCATTTTAATAATTAACTGTTTTCCCATTGCTCATTTCAGAAATATGAATCCTGTATTAAAAGTCTGAGATGGATAATGTGATGTTTATGATGATGTTAGGACTGTACATCCAAACAGTCAAAGCTGCACACAGTGGATTGCCACTTTCTATTACAGTAATGGAAAACAAGCCCAAGTATATGTTGAGGTTTAGTTTGACAACTGTCTTGTTGCAGTTATTTTCAGGTTGCTCAGCCAGATCAGAGCTGCAGCAGTCCAGATGGGAGACACAGTGTTTGTACAAGCAACTGGGTCTGAGTCAGCAGATTTTACACAGAGCAAATCTGCAATACCAGCTGTAGCAGTTGGTTGTCTAAGATCAAACTAAACGTCGGTCTGGACAGGAGCAACTGTGCCTGTGTCACTGTGATTGACGGCTCTTGTTAAGGGCAGGATTTCTGAGAGGGGAACAGCAGCTCAGACTTGTCAAGGTCAATCGGGAGGTGTTTGGCAGGAATCCAACAGGAGATTTGGAGCTAGAAAATTGGAGATATGCAACCCAACGTGTGTGTCAGAGCTGGGAATCAAAAGGTCAGTTAAGTGTCATAGCAATGATAGGAAGAATTATGGGATGTGGTGACAGAGCCAAGAGGTTCAGTGTAGAGAAAGAAGAGTGTTTGGCCCTGTTGAACCTCCTTGGAGGGGAAGATGCAGACTCTTGATACCTGTAACACCATGTTTTCTAAAAACAGAGACCACTGGCAACGTCTCACCTCACAGGCAGCAACTTTTCCAACAATGAGTCTTGCTTTCAATCTATTCTCTTGGATCTGATTTCTATATTGATGTTAGAAGACTTGTAGACACCAATCAGACCTGTCTCCAGTTTTCATTTGAAAACAATTTCTTCTAATTTCAGCAAAATAACTTGCACTTTAGGAAATGCAATAAAATAAGCTGAACTGCGCTGTATGTCTGGTGTGACAATCACTGACTTCTGCTGCCTCTTCCAACAATATGCCACCATGTTTGCTTAGCAGTAATAATTTAGAGGTGCTCCCCTTATAGCCATAGCAAAGTATGACAGTTATTGTGATATAAAACTGTTGCTGTCTTTACTTGTGTTTGTTTCCAGCTGTCACAAATAGAAACAGCTGTCAATTGCTAATTTCCCTGGTATATAAGTTGAACACGAGCACTCATATTGTGTATGCAGTATGCAGCACTGACACCTGGCATGGAAGATTGTTTAAACCCCCCCCCCCAGGTATTGTGTGAGGTGAAAGAGTCAGGTGCATGCTGCTGTTCTGAAAACAAGCAAGTTAATTATTGTAGTTTGGCCAGCTTATGAACACAGTCAGCAGTTGGAGCAGCAGCAGCAGCTGTGACACATGGCTGAGGGAAGAAATTAAGGTAGTCTACATTAAAAGCACCCAAGTGCCAAAATTAGTGCCAAAAATCACACTCAGTCTCTGAGTCATAACTCAGTCAAATCAGAACACAGACATGATGCATTTATAGATTCAGTGTGACTTACACGTCATGATGATAGTACATAATGGTTATTGCAAATAAATGTCCATAAGTCTGCTTAAAATCATAGACTATAACAGAACTTCCCTGATGAAGTTTTCATTAGAATCAAAGTAATCCAGTTATCTGTAAATCCATGAGTACATTGCAAAGAGGAACTGCTAATTCTTCAGCATACATTAAATTACTTTGAAAGGGCGGGGGGGGGGGTCTCAATTTTGTCTGAAAGCGGGTCCACAGTGTCAGACTCTGAAAACCTCTGAACTAGACCAGACTAGACTATAGATTTTCCAGATATTGTATTCTTCAGGAACATTTTTAATGTTTAATTTGTCATTATAATTTAATGACACAGAAAATGTTGCTTATGTTTCCACTCAAAACTTACAAGATCAATGGTGTAAGTCCTAATTTAGTTTGAACATAATTTCTACAAGAATTAAGGCATGTATTTTGAGACAAGCTGTCAGAAAAGCTGGCATAAAAAGCCAACACTGACCTTGCTATTTTGGTTATTCTGGAAAAGATTTCCACAGAGCTTATCCGAGGTGGCAAGCTCAAGAATTTAAGAAAAAATAAACGTTAAAGGAGCAATACAGCTCTGTAGTTTTAGATGTCTGATCAGATGAGGTCTGGTTTCATGACAGCAGGAGTAAGTTGAACTGACTGGAAGGAAGATGGCGTGCTGTCTCATGTCACAAAGCAGTCGATATTAGCTGTGAGAAAGAGACCTGATCAGCATCAGTGAAGGAAGGAAAGACAGCGAGATCCGGGCGGAGGGGGCTGCTGGCAGAGCTGCAGAGCCTCATCTTGGGAAACAAGAGAAATGGCTGGTGGTTGGGAACTTCAGACGTCATTAACCATTTTCTTTTCCAAGTATGTGACAAAACCCTGTGAGAGCAGGTGTGAGGGAGGCTGAGGTGGAAGGAGCAGGTCAGTTGTTTTGTGATGGTAGCAGCAGGGACTCGGTGGAAGGTTGCTTTGGTAGAAAACTTTCACGTCAACACATTTTAGCTGCGATTGATAGCTTGCTTTGATCACTTTCTTTGAACTAACTTTGACTTAACATTCTTATGACCATCATGGTGATGCAATCATCAACTCAGTGGAAAGGAATACTGCATTAAATCTGATGGAAAATCGAGGGGAAAGTAATGGGTTTCTAAAGTTTGCTGACTTTATATTTTTATAATTGGTGTTAAAACCACTTATAGAGCAAGTTCTGTCAGTTTTTTTCTTTTTAGAGTATTTTTGATTAAATGGAGCCACAATCATTGCAACTGCACATCTGATTTATTTGAAATAGATGTAATGAAACTTTGGAAAATGAAGAATAAATCACTTAATCCTTTAACCAAGAGAAGATTAAGAAAAGTGCTACAAATGAAATGCTGTATATGACATATAGTGACAACATACGCAAGAGTCAGAGAGTCATGCAGAAAAATCTGTAATGCTATTACAGTTTCATCGGAAATGGTGAAATCTCTCTGATGGTCAGTTCTGATTTTTCTGTCACTCTGTTTTTCCGCAGAGAATAAATCTGAAGCCAGAGGTGACAACTAATCTACGTCAAAGCCCAACGTATAAAAACACAGAAGAAAGAGTTGTCTCCGAAAAATAAGTGGGAGCACCTCCAGCATCGGCCAGTTTTCACACTACATGTCGAGAAGATACAGTCTGCAGACACTGACGGAGTCGTGTTGGGAGGAATAGTGCAAATGGTGCAGCAGGACCTCCTCCCCTGTCAGCCCCACTTCAAAAAGTAAGTTCAGAACGGGGATTTTTTTCACTTATTCTCTTTTGCTCTGAGGTTTATTATGTGATCAAACCATAGTATAATTAGAACCCTGCAGGCTGAAGTGTTACCATTACATTTGAGTCTTAGCACTGTACACTGTGTGGTGAAGAAAGAGATTTTTAAACTATTTCCAGAGTTGTGTCTCTGTTTCCCAATCTAAATATCAGTCATGTTTTCATTCAAAGTATTACATTACTATTTGGCTCCTGTTTTACAAAAATAGCAAGGAGATACAATTAACTCGGGAACAGGTTAAAAATCTTTTTTTCTCATACAGCAAACAGATCTTTTTTCAAAGACTGGCGAGTAATTATTTTCAGAGAAGTGGGAGCTTAGTGCTGTGACTCAGATGTGATAGTAATAAATATGAGGCATGAACTTGGGCTATTTTAAATCCATCTAATAGGAAACTAACACAATTATAAACATTTGTATTACGATTAGAACTTTTGTGAGCCTGTAGTTTTCTTTCATCCTATTAGCAATTTATGAAAAAAAAAAAAAAAATCCACTCGGGTCGAACCCAGTTAGTTATGCAACCTTAAAGCTAGAGCAAATGTAAACCAAGTCAGATGACCACCTTGTCAAATGGTGGCAGTAATTAAATAAGAGATAAATGAAGCCATTAAACAAACTAACACTTATCAATGGTTAAACTGTGAGCAGCAAAGCTCGATTATCCCCCTCATTTTCTCCTTTTGGGCAGGAGGCCAAAGAAAGCAATCAGTAAAGGTTGCTCTAAAAGCCAGCACCCATTAACGAAATATACTAAGTCGCCGCTATCGGTCAGTGCTTTGAGGTGGACTGTATCTCGTGACACCGTGACTGCCTCAATTTGTTTTTTTCAGTTTCAAAACCAACACATATTAGTTCACACGGGATGGGTGTCAGTATTTCCAAATATAAGACAAGTCTCTTTCTAACAGATTACACTTAAAAAATAATGCTCTAATATCTAATTTTCAGGAAATTTTTCCTCTAAATCAGGAAAAGTACAATATGTTGTCTTAAACCAGCGAGTTTTCAGTGCCAAATGTACAGTTAGATGTTTCTGCATACAATGTATGCGATGCAACTGTCTAGCCTTGTGTCAAATGCTTCTGTTTCTATGATGTTGTTATGTTGAAGCAAGCCAGTGAAACACTGTGCCCAAGACAAATTTTTCCTTCGGGAACAATAAAGTTTACTTTACTTTTTACTGACCAGATTTCAGGGGTGAAAACGAGGCCATGTAGTCTTAAGAGAGTGAGGAGTTTTGAACGACTGTGTGCGGCGTCGCGGGATTCAAAGCAACTTTTGCTTAAGATCCAAATACTCCTACAGCTGATATTTCATGCAGGAGAAACCCACACACACTGAGGAGTCAAAGTCAAGTGTACACTGCACAGGATCTTTTCTGAGCCCCGGGGGCGGCCTGTATCTATTTATCCACTGTGATTTCTCATATGGTGAAAGATAAATGCACACAGCTCCAAGTGCGACGACACAAGATAATACTTACTTCATTATTAACAAAGGCCTGTGTGCATACACTGGTGAAACCACAACTGCAATTCCATCACAAAAGGATTAATTTCTGCACATTTTCTTAAATTAGATTTATTTAATGGCTCTGTAATTAATTTTTTAAGTTGCATTGCTGCTGTAATTTTCCTTTGGACCAGATTTTATTAGTGGATTTTGACTGGATGGTTTTTGCTTACATTTATTATTTCAATAAGTCAAATGAAAAGCAAAGAATTTGTTTAGTTTTCCATAAGATTTTTTATTGGATGATAGAAATACTGTTTTAAATGGGATTAAGCAAATGTTGCATAAAGAGAGAGTGATAAAGGGAGAAGGAGAGGAGCTGCTACAGACTGAATGCAAAGGAAGAAAATGTGCCGGGAAAAAATAACAGTTAAAAAAAGAACAAAAAATCGCAGAAGAAAAGATGAAAACATTATGAAATTCTGTTGACATAGATGATTTAGCACAAGGCATTTTTGATATTTGTAAGTGACACACAAACAGGTGACAGGCCAAATAAAAGTGAAAGGATGACATGATTGTAGGGAGACATGATGAGGACATAAAAATAAAACTGGGTCTTAGTCAGCCGCCTCATTGTTCCCATAAGCCAAATACATGAGGGGAGAAACTGTGACAGAGAGAACGAGGAGAAAAATGTGTTGCTTCTAACTGAAACACAGATCTGCTTTTGTTAAATCATTGCAAATTGAGATTGACTCCTCAGAGATCAGGGCTGCGTACATGAAAACATGCCCAAACATGTTTTAATGTTGGAACATACAGTATCAGATTTATTGTGGAAATTGTGATGTGGAGGATGTATATAAGGAGATCAAAGTCGCTGAGCAGTAATACAGAAGACTGGGAACAACAGGCTGGGATCACGGCACCATGTTTGATGGAAAGTGACACTGAAATAATATAGTTGTTTGTTCTTTTCTTCTTGTACGCCCTATTTTTCTGGAGTTGGGGTAGGCCAAGGACATCTAATGTTGTTTCTACTGCCAGTTATCTCCACCAATATCAGAAACTTCCAGAAGAAAACACAAGCAATCACAGGTCGCATGGTCTCCACATAGCTGCCCTAGCCATATTTAGGATTTTTGATATCTAATAATGATATATCACCCAAAGAATTGACTTGCTATGAATTGTGACCAACACACATACTAAAAATCAGCAGTGCTTACTCCCAGCAGCTATGATAAAGCATGTAATGGTGACGTTGTTACCTAAACTCTAGCTTGGTTTGACGCAGTTTAACAACCCTGCAGTTATGTTTACATACAATTAATTTGAAACAGCAAATATGTTTTGAAGGAAATGTCATTGCGGTGTTCTAACAGTCTGCACTATCTACTCAGGATGAGCTACTAGTAGATGATTATAAGTAAAGTATAATTCTGTCAGCTAGGAAATGTCTACAACCAAATGACTACAACCTTTATAAATGTGGCTTATCCTGGACTTATCATTTAACTGTATCGGAACTGTGCTATGTTTGAATATCCATAGATTACCTAAACTAGATAAGAAAATGTAACTTTAGGAGCTGTATTGCCATTTTCATTCACCCAAGCAGCAAGTTTGATTGTCATACATTATTTAAAACACTTGAAAAATAAGAAATATTTGGTTTCCTCTTGCTAATTTTAGAGATAACGGCCTATCTTATTTATCAGTCTGTTTAACATACAACAATAAATCAACCTTTATTTTGAAAATCTTTATGTGTTAAGGCCTTGTAATATCTCATTTCTCCTAGAAAAATAATGTCATGATGTTAAAACAAATAATACATTTCTTCACCGTTCTAATGATAAATTCTGTGGAAGCTGCCTTCCAGAAGGTTAATGGAAAAAAAAACAAAGTATGTCCACTTTCTTTCTAATGTTAACGTCATCACTTTCGTTCAGATGCAGAAAACGAATAATACAAACTCATCTTCACTAAAACCACTATTTGAGTTCTTCATGGGGAAAAGTGGATGTTAGCATTATTTTTGAATAAACAAATAAAAGGGTTGCTGCAACATCTGATAATACGCTGAACAAGAACAGCCAGAAATTATTTAAGAGTAGAATCAAAAGAATTACTGACATGACAGGTATGTTCAGCAGCAGTGTACAGAACATATACATATACAGTGTTTCTCATTTTATTTTAGCAGTGGTGAGAGTTTACAAGGCCCACTCAGTTGTTCATAGCTGTTGGACCTCCAGTATGGCTGCCCTGCGTAACCTGACAGCCCTGTAAAGGTGTCAGGGATACAGAGAGGTTTTCCACTAAGGTTTTTTTTTTGTTTTTGCTCTGTTGTTTCTTTGATGTGGAGGTTAATTTCCACCCTGAAGGCACAGTGTTGTCTTGTGACTCAGCTGCCTCGGCCTCCCACAGCCTTGTATTGATATTGCAACTTGTCAGGCTTGAATTCAAATTTAACCAATTACGCTAACCAACCTCCCTCTCTCCTTTCCTCACAAATACAAAAATCCAATCAGAGTCCTAGCTGAAGCGTGACAACCACAGCTTGACTCCTTCACTTAAAGGCAGAAGATAAATTTGCCTTTATGAGTCCCGTTTAAAATGATCAAGTATGTTTTCTCAAAACCCAGAAGTCAGACCTTTCTTGAGAATAAACAGTTTCCTCTATTTTATGTAACACCAACATTACTGGAAAAAAAACGGCACCATTAAAAGCAGTGCAGATGATTTCAGAAGTCAGTTATACATTGATCAAAGACTGTATTATGACCACTGACACAGACTGACACATCTAAAGTTTATTTGCCAGCCAGTCTGCCAAGCTTGTGCTATCTCACTGTATCATCCACCAGTGTGGCAGAGCAGCAAATCTTCCATTAAATATCAAGTGGGATCCTCCTGACTGTGACTGATTGCTAACAAAACAGAACATAGATAAGAAGACAATATAAATTTTTTGGTGAAACACTGATTTGATGCAGGGTATCAACAGTTAATCTCTACCCATTGTCATCTAGTAACTGAGGTTAATATAAAAAGACTAAGAATCTACAGCCATACTAATGTCTCCGCAGTGTTTTGTGACCATGCTAACATGCTGACAGTGATAAGGTAAGCAGGTATAGTGTTTACCATTTTCACTCACTATGTCTCATTTTGGATATTTAGGTTAGTACATTTCCATGTAGTGCACTGTATACACCATGTACTTCCTGGTGCAGTGTGTGACTTTTGACAGGGAAGTGTTTTCTCAAATTGACCATGGCTGTTGTACACTTATCAGAAATGACGATCACAACATTTAACCACAACTGTGAGAAGTGCCCAGTGTTTCACATAATATGTCCCAATTTGCATTCTTCTGTACCTGCCCCTGTTATTTTGAGTGCATAAGTGCAAGTTTGGAAGAACACAAGTTGAGACACAGCTGCTATCTCAGTTAAGTGTGTTGGTACGCTAACATTTGCTAATTAGCAACACACATTAAAATACATTACAACTGAGGCTAATAAGAATGTGGTTTCTTTTTTTTTGCAAGTATTGGGTCATAAGCCAGTGTATGGGACATTTTAAAACTGTGACTTGACTGTTGTTGATATATTTCACTGACAGACCA
The DNA here is from genome assembly GCF_001640805.2 of Lates calcarifer. Classification (NCBI taxonomy): domain Eukaryota; kingdom Metazoa; phylum Chordata; class Actinopteri; family Centropomidae; genus Lates; species Lates calcarifer. Next base: position 9,260,090 of record NC_066852.1, read on the forward strand.
TTACTTTCCATCCCAGCCGTGCCAGCTAGCTAGTTGTTTTAATTACTTAGTATCTTTTTCGAAATGCAACAATTATTAATCCAAACATATTTTTATAATAAACATATCCAATTCAGTTCAGTAAAGATGATATATTCTATAACTGTAATACCCTTGAGAAACTTGCTGGATTACGCTATTGATGAGGGTTAGCATGTGCATTTTGAACAGAGCCCTCCCAAAACCCTGGGAGCACCATGTAAAATTTGTTCTTACCTTTGCACACAATTCAGGAGCATATCGCTGAAAGGAGCTGCAGGTCCTTTTGTTCACACTGAAAGGATTTACCTGTAATCTGGCTGACTTGAAGAAGACACTGAGCCAAAAGAATTCAGTGACGGCAGCAGCTGCGGTGGAGAGGACAGGGAATGAGACTGGTGGCACGACAGAACATATTATAGCTCTGTAAAGATAAAGCATGTTATAGTGCTGTGGAGCTATACATCAGTTCACTTCGCGGCCCTGGGAGCTGCATACCCACCAGCAAATAAAACCCCCTAAGATGAATCCCCAACTGTGCATCATGTGAAACACTCCACACGTGCTGTGCTTTATCTATTACTGTACCACAGCATGCTTTTCAAAGAAACCTTTATTAAGGTCCACAATATAAACTGTGACTATGAAATGTATTTGTATTGTGCTCATTTCTTTTCATTATCCCCTGTCTTTCATATTTAAATGGCAGTGGGATGCAAACTCTGAAAGTGAATTGTCATAAACAGACAGTTGAATATGTGTATTGACATTGGCCTACTCTTATCATGGTTAAATCATGGATCCACATATATCTTACATGCAACTTTTAATTTTTGGTTTGTTCATATGTGTTCATATATGTATCATATTTTTTTCACATACACTATGAAAAAACATAAGAACACAATTTTCATCTGCAAACGCAAATCTTTATGTAATGTCATATATCTGGGGTCTTTGTGTCAGAGGCTGAGATGAGAAACTGCTGAGTGCAAATCCAATCACTCCTTCATGCCAGAGAATTGGTACATGAACCAAGAAAAAGAAAAAAAAAAAAACTGAGTTGGGGATGGGGGCGAATCCATTACTTATGTAGCTTGTAACATGTTATTCAATCTGTTTCTACAGCACATTCAAGGAAGAGATGATAACAATACATATAAAAAGGACTGTACTGCAAATGCACACATGCAAAGATCTATAATTATAATTTATAATGAGTTGCAAGTGCAAAGATTCATTGACCAGCTTGAAAATAAGTCAGGAAATGAATACAGATGACTCTATTGAGAAAACTTGACATCATATCACTTGTCATATCAGTGTCTGTTTATTTTACATAAAAGAAAACAATAAAGATCTTGATTTTGCATATGTGAAATAAGCAACTGTAGAGAGTAAAATATTTCAGATTTTTTTCTGTGCTGTGTTGCATATTTGAGCCTTTGTTGCTTTTCAGGGATTAAATTCCATTTTATAGCTTCATGTTTTAATAGCTTGAAGATTATTGGATGTTATTCCAAAGACATGGTCTCAGATAAAAACTCTTTGTGGCTCCAACCACCCCTATGATTAACCAAAATGAATAGGCCATGGTTTCCTGGCCTTGTGTGTTTTTTCTATCTCACATCCCTCAATTTAGTTCTGTCATCACCATAACCATCATGTTTTGCGTCATCCTTTCCACATGTCCAATCTGTAAATCTAAAATACGATCCATGGACATGGCATGTAAGATAAGCTGTGGGCCACTATTATCTTTTCCCTGCCATCAGTAAAGTGGATTTCCTGATACATCAGCAGCCCCTTCGGTCATCCAAAATCCGTTTTTCCAGATTTGCCTGTCCTATCCCTATGTGGGGGTCTTAATGGGGAGATGGGATTCAGAGGTCTTGCTCAAAGCTGCTTTCTGTCACTCCCACTCTCTCCCCCTCCCTGTTTTTTTATGTAAATCGATCCAGTCTTGGGTTCCAGTATTAGATTGGGGGTTGTTGTGTGTACTGTACTCTGCCTCAGGCGGCTGGCTGTCTGGCTTACACATTACCCCACATCCCTGCTTTAGTCCCCTCTACAGAAAACTGAAATGTAAACGGCAGCCATATAGATTGTCCACATATGGGTTAATGTTTGCAATTTGATCGTGCATGGATAGACAAACACACAGTATTTTCGAAGCTGAACCATTTACATGCACAAAGAGCAGCCATGTGCTCTATATGCTTTTATATCATTCTCTAATAGAGCGAGAAAAATGAGCAACCAAAAAGCAAAAAATCTTGAAATGTCTCCGTGCCGTTCTTTGTAGCACCTGCTAAATCTAGAGAATCACTGCTCAATATGCTCTATTAATCCCTCTGGCTCTCTGCACCATTTCAATCTCACACCACATCTCCCTTGTTTTTAAAAGGCTGACCCAAATACTCCAGTATTCAAGAGACACTGCTGAAGCTCCTGGGAATCAAAAGTCATCCATTCTTTAGCACTACTCAGCCTCACACACACATGAGCACACACAAAACTCTTACAGTGGGATACAGAGTATAGTCATAAAATGAATCAATATCAGACTGCTTAAAGTAACAATATCAGCTCTTTAAGTTTTAGAAATTATTCTAGTCCCTAAGGTTCCACTTTGTGCACTGACACCACTTCAATGTGTCAAGAGGATTGAAATGGAAGAAGGCACTGAAAGGGAATAATGGGTTATAGTTACTTAACAGTGAATATAAATGTTTTGTGGAGCCAGGGACACAATGCACAGATGTTACTCTCACTTCAGATCTTCTCACTGTCGTGATCACTGAGCTTCTGAGTTGGGAGATGTTTTAGCTGATGGTGACAGACAAAAATCTAACAAGGAACAAGGAATATAAAGTAAACCTTAAAAATAATGTAAGAACAGCATTATTATGGATTTATTTTTTATTAATGCTATTATTTTTAGGTTTTAGAGTCTTCAGAATAGTGGAGAACAGATTGTCAGTATGATTGATAGAGATTTTATGTATGGATTTCTTTAATAATTTGTTCTGTCAGCGTTATAAATGTAGAAATATATGAACAACATTGGAATCGAACTGGAAGATGAAAGTGAAAATACTTTGAAGTACCAAAAAAGGGTGAGTGTATCACAAATGTATAACTATTCTACACTGAGGACAGCTGCACTCAAAGAAAGTTTTACTTTTGAGTTTTTTTTTTTTTTTTTTTAAATTTCACACTTTGCTGCTTTAAAAATTAGATTTTTTTTTGTGTGTGATACATTCTGCTGCGGCCTCTATATATATATATATATATATATATATATATATAAGATGGTGAATATTTCATCCAACCTCAATCTCAGACATCCATTTTTCCCTGGGTAATGCTATCTTGTCCTACAAATATTGTTTTCTAAATTTGTCACCTCTGCCAATGCTTCTCTGTTTAATATAATGATTAGAATATTTATATGTATGGGCTTTACAGATTGCCATAGACTACACACATTATTTTAAGTGGAAGTATAACAGGCATAAAAGTGTGTAGTTAGACTCTGAAGTCCAAATCAAATGTGGTATAATAACTCTCTGTGAGGAATAAATATAATCCCCCATTTGTGAGAGGAACTTTCATAACATTTGGACTGACAAATTATAGACAGCAAGTACTTTTCCATTAAATGGTCCCTGGCCAGCTAACTGGCTAAACAACTGTTATAGTATTATTTTTCAGTGATAAATTGGAGTAAAAAACAAGTGAAATGTCAGTGATTTTTGTTCCCCAACTGCTCAGTTTTTTGGTAATGAGTAACACATACAGATTAATGTTTGCAAATATGTATTCAACAAAGTCAACTCCCAGCAGAGTGGTCATTCATTTGGTTAATTATCGTGCTGTCTAACTTACACTCTTGGGAATCCTGTAATCTGCATGAGAGCCGACTGGCTATGGCAGATCACTTCGGTTTTGTGAGGAAATCAATACTACAGCCTGCTTATGTTCGCTGCGGTGTGGGCCTTAACGGGTTGACTAATGGCCCTGGTTATTGAGGACTGCGATGGGCTCAAGTTGTCACTGACACAGTGTTGCAATTTACTAGTTTCCAAATCTCTGTAGTCAATACTGTACTTACTGTTATGGCATCTTTCACTCCATCAGTAACAACAACAAATCATGATGCCAATCAAGTCCTGAGTACAGCACAATTATGGTTAATTAGTTGTCACTTTATCTGCATTCTGCTGCAAATTATATCTTTCCATTACTATTTTATTGTACTTAATTAATACAATATAACTAAATCAAGAGGACATGATTTGTGGAGAAGTTTGTCATGAAGTTTTATAGTGCCCAGTGCCATCCTGACTGCCTGATGAGAATTTAGCTCTTGAAGACTGTGGCTCTGAGCTGAAACATGTTGTTCCTTCTTGATAATGAAAAGTATCTTCAGCTCTGTCTGGCTAATGCAGCCATCTGCTGGCAACTCCTAATGGAGTTATGGGGCCTCTCAAGATCTCTTAAATAATTTAGGCGTGGAGAGCATTCTCAAGACTTCATATGCACAAGGCTTAATTCTAAATGTAGGATTGGATTTGTCAATTCCATAGTTGCTTTTCCTAAGACTAAATATTCACTCTGCTTTGAACATTCAGTACAGTACACATCAAGCTTTAGTTTTAACTGTCTGTAAACTTGGATTGCTGTTGCTAATTCAACGTAATTATTGCTTGCTGTGCAGTTGTCTTTGTGCCGTTTCGGCTTAGGCTGGGTGGCAGAATGTTGTCAGAGGCTGTGATGGGAATCCTCACAGGTCCAGCCATGTCCACACCTCTCCCTGATGATATGCTTATTAATTGTGAGAAAAATAATAGCATGATGCCTTTATAGGTTCTGTTTAGATAAGATAATTGTAGCATGTTCCTATCATATTAATATTGTTGAGACATAAGAGAATGAAAGTATATTGTGAAGCTGTTGAATATTTTTGAGCTCATTAAAATTCCACTGAAATCAACATAGTTGTGCCATCACCTGTGACCATTAACTAATTCATTTGTGCGTCAGTGCTGATTGTAATCTCTCTTTCTCCCTCAGGGTGGAGGTCACAGGATTCCAGCTCCCATCAAGGATTTGAGGATTAACCACAGACCTGGGAAAGAGAGACAGTGCTTATGTTCACCATAATGGCGCCTGCTAGAGTGGCCAAACTGCTGGCTCGGCTCTTCCTGCTGTTTCTCTGCTTGACACTACATGCCGGTATGCTTCAGTTTGCTGCAGCCACGATACAAGGGTACATTGGAGACAGGGACATGATATGCCCATCTGTATGCAGGTGCGATGAGGACTTTATCTACTGTAATGATCGTGGCCTGAACTCCATCCCCTCATTGCCTCCTTCTGCGTCTGTCCTCTACCTTCAGAACAACCACATAAACAACCCAGGCTTGCCCACATCTTTGGAGCGCCATCTTGCCGTCCGTGTGGTCTACCTCTATGATAACGAACTGGATGAATTCCCCATGCACCTGCCACCATCCGTGCGTGAACTGCATTTACAGGACAACAACATCCGCACTATTCCTCGGAGTGCGCTGGCTCGGATGCCCTTGTTAGAGAAGCTCCACTTGGATGACAACTCTATTTCCACTGTCAGTATTGAGGATCAGGCTTTTGCTGACAACCCACGGTTACGCCTGCTTTTCCTTTCACGCAACCATCTGTCTAGTATCCCCTCAGGATTGCCTGCATCTCTAGAAGAGCTGCGTCTGGATGACAACCGAATCTCCACTATCCCAACCCATGCCTTCCGAGGCCTCACCTCACTTAGATGTCTTGTCCTGGATGGGAACCTTTTGGCAAACCAGCGCATTGCAGATGACACATTCTCCCGCCTTTCCAACTTGACCGAGTTATCTCTAGTCCGTAACTCCCTCCAAACCCCACCTGTCAATCTGCCCAGCGCCCATCTGCAGCGCCTGTCTCTACAGGACAATGCCCTCACTCATATGCCACGTGGTTCCTTGGATGGCATGCGCAGGCTCCAGAGGCTAGACCTGTCAGGAAACAATCTGACCACCCTGCCGAGGGGACTGTTCAAAGACCTGGACAGCCTGGGTCAGCTGCTGGTGCGAGGTAATCCTTGGCACTGTGGCTGCAACCTCCGCTGGTTATATGATTGGCTGCATGCCCGTGGTAATTCTATCACTGTCAGAGGTCTCACCTGCCATGGACCTGATAGAGTGCGAGACATGGCTTTGACAGACCTTACCAGTGAAATGGAGGAATGTGAGGTGGTGAGGACAGCAGGGACCAGAGACAGAGTGGGGGGAGGTGGAGTGGATAGCTCTACTACTCACACCCCTCCACAAGGCTCTCTCTTCACCCTTCGCTCAAAACGACCTGGACTGGGGCTTCCTGATTCTGGCTTAGACTACACTCTTAGCAGCAGTGCTGTTGGGAAGAGCCTGGCCCTCAATGTGAAGCCTCTCTCTCACAACAGCGTCCGTGTTACCTGGAGCGTGGCTCAGCCCACCTCCTCTTTCAGACTGAGCTGGCTCCGACTGGGCACTGGGAATGCTATGGGATCAATCACGGAGACGTTGGTCCGGGGGGACCGTCGAGAGTACCTGCTCACTTCGTTGCAACCTCGCTCGAGCTACATCATTTGCATGGTGCCTTTGCCTGCCAGTTCAGAAAGCAAAGGGGGGATTTCTGGAGATGCTGACTCTGATGAAGCTTTGGTGTGCGCAAAAGCTGAAACGTCAGACCTCACCCCACTGGAGGAGGAGGAGGATGAGGATTCACAGCAAATGACAGCGCTGCCCTTGGCAGGGATTATTGGTGGGGCCTCCGCCATTGTATCTCTGGCTCTCATTTTTGGCATCTTCTGTTGGTACGGACATAGGACTGGGCATTTGTGTTCTCGTGACCACTATACTCGCAGCAGCTCTCGAAAAAGCAAAAGCTATGATGATTACATCGAGTCAGGCACCAAGAAGGACAATACCATCTTGGAGATCCGTGGCCCGGGGTTCCAGATGACGCCTATGGCGGCTTGCCAGCCAATGCAGCCTAAACCGCTACGAGAGGATTACATCATTCACACCATATTCCCCTCCAATGGCACTGGCCTGTACAAAGGTGCCAACCATGTTTCTAATGCAGGACATGGCACCAACCGTGGCTATAGAGAAGGAGGAATCCCAGATATAGACTACTGTTACACATGATGTACTGTACCAGATCCTGTTCACAGTGTTATCGGTAAACTGTATAGATGCACAATTTCCCTTCGCATGGACACTTCTGAAGCACCCCTCTGTGCCTTCTTCTTCTGGTCACCCATTCCAAATTACCTGCTGTTCAATGCACTGAAAGTACTGTATGTGATTAACTGGAACTGAAACCATGTGGGAACAGTTCACTGCAGGAAGCAGCAGCCTGTGCCCCAGGTGTAAATGCACAGCTGACCACTTCTTCACCATCTTAGTAATGGCCTGTGTATGTTTTCTTTTCTGCTCTTTCCCTGTGACATGTAAACAAAGAATGTATCCACTGTGGAAAGGTCAAACTCAGCTTAGGTGCAGGTAGAGTTCCTCCTCCACACATGGGAGCCACAGCAGTCAGTTCTAAAGGGATTAAGAAATGATGAGGAACAGACATTTTTGGTACTCATTTCCTGCTCACTGATCATAACACAGTATGTAGTCTTATCAACTCATTGTTCCAAATGCCTCAACTATATTGATGTGCCCTACCAGCTATCCAAGGAAAGGGCTTTGTAAAGCTGTGAATTGTTCTATTTCAAACGATCCAATAACCACTTGTCTTAAAGTAGGCTTGTTATTACCTTATTCATTAGTTGGCAGGTTGAAGATCTTATCAGGGCTGTTTGGCCTTGGTTATACCTCTCGAGATCATTCACCTGAGATCAGTATTGTAGTGCTGCGTCAGATTATGCAGCACAAGCGTGTAGATAATTTACTTAGATACCGACTGGGCTGTGTTTGAAAAACGCTTTGCTATTTTTATCAGTGGTTTGTTTAGTAATCAAATCCTGCACAGCTCTCTTTATTTATTTATTTTATTCCTTATGTGATGGTTTTTGTCTCTGCTAAAATGGCTTTTTTTAATTTTCTCATTCATGTTTGTCATTACTGATGAAACCCAGCTTTGGTGAAGACAGTGGATTTGGTTCATCTTAACAACAAAATATGAGAAGTGAAGACAACATCCTGACGGCTGTCTCCCAGTTCATGTTTTCTTAAATGCAGCAGAGTGAATTTCTGAGACTGTTTATAATATGTAATTTGAAAATTAGACCCCATCCAAAGACTAGCATGTCAGCCCACTGAGACGGTAGAAACCAACCTCAGTCCCTCTTTTCCCATTTTGTGCCTGTGTGCTTAACCTGTGACTTCATTTGATGACTTATGGTTATAAAATGTTTCTTCCACATTCTTATAGTGATGACAGTGTTCACAGAGAATCCAGACAGGACAAAATACTAATGTGGAGCCTCCTGTGAGAGGCAGACTTCTGTGAGTGAACTTTGAAATGAGGGCAAGAACTGTGAGTGCAACTGAGGAGAACTGAGGAGACTCAAACCGCAACACTGTTGACCTGCACTGTGGGGCAGCGGCCAAGCTGTGGGTGGGTGGATGGACTGGCGGGGGAGTTTGGAGGTGGATTGACTCCTCAGTAAGGGGAGTTCATTGATGTTTGTTTTAGCAAAGGTAAAAGGCCTCCACTCATTCCACCTCTTTTATTACTGAGCAGCACTAAAAATGTAAATGTATTAGCACTTAGTAGAGAGCAGGGATAAATGTAATGACGGCAAGGGGAGACGGAGAGTAAAGAAACATCTCTAGGCACGGACAAAGATACAGAATAGATGGCTGTGGCACGTTGGAGTTCACCCATGCATAAATCTGTTTTTCATATTCAGCTTCTCCCCTTGGGTTTAATATTGTCCATCAGTTGTTTACCACTGTGTTGCTTCCAAAGGGGAAACCAATTGTGCTTCCTTGACTTTGCTGTCTGCCAGAGTTTTACACTGGACTCAGACAATATGTCAGTGGAATGTATATTTTATCTTGCACCCAAAATCATTGGCTTAATCAAATAACATCTTACTGGCCTGGCTAATTATATTTTGGGGAATGTTGATATAGTGTAATTGGTATTTTATAGTGGGTCTATTCAAGACACGTACTTCCTCATCATTTGTATAAATAATACCATGGCCACAGCCACATGAGTATTTTTTCTGGTCAAAATATAGAAAGTAATGGTGCCATAACTTTGCGTAAAAAAATTATGTGAACCTGAGATATGTGTGGAATTTGCTTTATAAGTTCATCTTCAGAGGGGATCAATAAAAAGTTTTATAATCTTGGTATTACTGCAACCTGTCATTTCACCTAATGCCTGAGGAGACTGACTTTTTTTCTAACCCACTATAACTTCTTGACCTGAAAATAACCTTGCATGGAGATAGGAGTAGGAGATAAACTTCTATCCCAAGGAGTCAGCGTACTAAAAATTAGACCTACATATTGTTTTCATTTGATGAGCAACACTGGGATAAAACACGGCCAACTGCAGCCTGAAGCCAGACACCTGGAACCAGCTAAGATTATAAGATGGAGCTGAGAAGCATCAACAGGCCGCTGCCCTTGGTGACGTAGCATTTACATGCAGCCTGGGACTGCACATGGCTGAATGAGTCCAACTCCAGATGAACAACTTCATCAGAACACTTAAGATGAAATGGAGCAACCAGCCTCAACTAGGTTGAAATTTCAGTTCACTTGAAAGGCCTCAGTGACCTCTGAATCTCATCCATCTATGAGACAGGAACTTGCTTCATTTAGGGAAGGAAAACAAAGTTGTTTCATTTTCAATACAAATTAGTCCAAGTCAGTTATCATTTTATTTTTTAGAGATTGAATTTGAAAAAGTGGGGCTTGTCTTTAATTCATGGACTAGACCATTTCATGTTCACATGTTTCTTTCCGAGTTAGTCTGGCCTAAAAGTCTTTTGTTAGGTCATTTTAACCTGTGTAATGTGTTTTGCTGCTTCTTTAAGAACCAGAGATAAAATCTGTCAAACAGTGAAGAATTACAGCTGTCACACCTCAAAAAGTCTGAAAGATGATGTCAGTGAAAATTGTTTTGATTTCAACTGTCTGACAGGAGAGACTAATACACAAATGTGGGTTTTACATAGTACTGTATTTCATGTTTCACTTACATGCAAGAAAAGACTTCACTCATGACTCGCTTCTCCTTGGAATCATGGTATCTCAGAGAAACTTTCCCAACGGGATGAGTGTAAAAGTGTTTTCCATCCTCAAAAAGTCTTGAAAGCTGATGATGGAAAAGGGAGGTTGTCTTGTAATCAGGGTTGTTCTATACGTCAGCCAATACCGTAATTAAAGAATGAAAGCTGCTGACTTTCAAGAGTAACTTAAAGTATAAAAATGAAGTGTGCTCTGTCGAACCTGTAACCACACCCAGTAGTGATGTCACAGTGTGCTGACACACCCCAGAGTGCACATCTACATCACTGCAGTTAAGGAAGCTAAGCCACTGATCAACAAATACATGATTTTCATGGGGTGTTACAAATCCTCACATTTGTTTGTGACAGTGTATATTTCAGTCACTTCTTGTAAATTGAAATGAGTGTCCAAAAAATAGATGCACGTACTAATGTGAAGTGAAAATCCACAATTTATTCTTTGCTATTGTGCATGGCAAAAAGCAGAGCACTTTTTCAGTTATATTATTGCAACTTTGCTTGTAAACAGTGAAGCTGATTGAGTAGAAATGGTGAATTCACTGGCAGCTTTGTGTACCCACAGTCACGTTGTGTTTGGCTGTATCAGAGCAAAGCTTATTCTTAACGTCTGTGGTCTGAATAGTGGAATTACTGGGTGTTAGACTGAAAAGGCGCTCAAGAGAACCACAAACTGTGAACTTGTGGTACAAACTATTGAAATTCCACAGGAAGTGAGCCTCCTTTTGTTACTTTCCAGCCATTGTTTTGTTTTGTTTGGTTTCATTTTACTTCTTCAAGAAAAACTTTCATTTCATTTGATTGCCATAGAACTGCAGTCCTGCCATTTTTTTTACTGTGGACACTTATGGGAGTGTGGTAGGCCTATGAGAGATTTGATGGGTATCACCATGGATCAACAATGTAACTGCTGTTGCTAAGTGTTGTCGAACAGTTTGTGATGGCAGCTGAATTCCCCATGCAGAGCAACAGAAGTTGATTGGATTAGACCCTCCTCAACAAGCTGGAGCTGTGAGTCAACCCAATACAAGTTAAATCATTTCAAGGATAACTGGAATTCATAAGGTTTATACATCCCGTCTCTGTCAGTCTCTGAATGAGAGGTCAAGTAGGAACAAAACATCTAAAAGCATCTCATCACATCTTTACTTTGCCTGCCCATGTACTGACTCTGGCCACATACAGCCAAAGTAAAACTTGCTTAAATAATCAACGTACATGAAAGCATTTACAACCTGCAGGTACCACCTCCTGTATGAGCAATTTGGGCTGGTTTTAAAGGGTGAACTTCACCAGTTTTAAACATTAAAGTCAGATCTCTGTAGCTGGCTCCTCATCTCTGCTTGAGGCTAGTTGCTCAAGGCTACATTAGCTGCAAGTAGTATAACACACACAAATCTCCTTCAGAGCCGTCAGCAGTTGAGTTTGAATGTGCGTAATGGGAGCAGCAATGCTGGTGAAGAAGAATGAGGAAGCACGCATGGAATAGAAAAGGTGATATCTAAGGTTTTGCTGCATCAATATTGACAACTGTCCATTGTAAGTCTGACTGTGTAGGACTGTAATTCTAAATCTTTTAAGTCATAGAAACCTGAACAAGGATAATCATAGTTTTCTCATTTGAAGACACCAATTTATTGTGGAAAAGTAAAAAAAATAAGAGGAGGCTTATTCTGACAGGGGATCAAGAAAGAAATCAGTAAGATTATATTCAACAATCAGAGGTGGAATATGTAAACTGGGGTTGCATTAAGTAGGATGATTAATAAAGATGATACTTTGGTCATTGCAGACTTTCTCTAAAGGAAAGCCCTCTTTGGCCTCATGGTCACCAAGGGAGGTGTCACTGCCAACAGTACATATGTCTCTGCTGGTCTTGGACAGAGCACACCTCCTCTCTAGCACCTTTTGTGCAAACAGAGATGAAAGAGTATCCTATTGTCATGGTTAGCTGGATCACAACTCAAACAACTGTGACCTGAAGGTTGGGCGGTAACCTATTTCTTGCCTCACTCCTGGACAATTTAAGACCCTCCTCTGCAAATCTCATTGTGCAGTGCAAAAAAAAAAAAAAAACCAGGGGAATGAAATATGAGAAATATGATATTGGAAATGAGGCCAGAGGGGGGATATTGCAGAGAAAGAGATCATGGAGATGTTGGCTATGGGAGTTGTTGAGCAGTCTCACAGCAGATGGGCTTGCTTGGTTTCTAACGCAGATGGTTTAATAATGTTTTTCCAAGATTTCAACAGTTAAGGGTTGATAAGCTGGCAATCTGATCATCTCAGATAAGCGTAATATAATACTGCATGGATTTAGGAAGGAACGCCTTGTCTGAGCCCTTAAGATCCCGAGGAGAGGACTGTATTGGCTACACTCACAACACAATCCCTAACAGCAGAGAGGCAAACTGTATCGGTGGCTCTCTCCAGGGTAAGCAACATAGTCAACTACAGGACCTCAAAGAAGTACTGTAGTTGCAACTCACTGCCAAAGATCATATGAAGACCTTTCTTTTCTCTTGTTGGTTCATGTAATCAGAAAATCTGCCCTGTAGTATAAATAGAGAGTCCAAGGTCCCAAAAATAGCCTCTGTGCCATATTGGTGTATCTTGGGAAATGATTGTAAAAAGAGACACATGAGAGGTTGGAAAGGAAGAAGGACTCTAAAGAAATATGAGTTGGAGAACATTGAGTACACTCTGCAACAGGAAGAACCTAACTATGATCCACTGGGCAGAAGGAAGGACCCATCATGACAGTGGCACTGGAAAGTCACCTCTTGGACTGCCATTTCACTCTTGACTCTGGTCATGCACCAACAGCCTTGATGTCTGTGAACAAACAGACAACTGCAGAATGGAAGCCAAACATATTCCCTGTCTGTGAGGGACATATCCAAGCTTATTAGCTGGAGCTCCCTGGTGTTACTGAACCAGGTAGTGGACCTCAGTGTTGTATATTAACATTGTAGTATATTCTGTTGAACCTGTCTCGAAATTGACTGAGCTCTAATTGCTGAATATGATGCTGGTTTATCGATAAAGCTCTGCAGTTGCCTAAACGGAAGGAACCTAAAAGCAGTCCAGCTTTTATGTTTAAAGGTCTTGCAGTATGTGTTTTCTCTATTTTAGCCTGTGACTTTATTTTCTTCATATGATACTCCAACAGTTTTCAGCCAGGGTCTCTTGCTCTCAGACATTTTATTACTGCACAATGATCCCACAGTAATACTATACCAGCCCCCTCCTGTTATTCTTGTCTCAGAGACAGTCTGTGGCAAAGATTCTCAGAAATGTGTTCAGCTTTAACTTGCAGACATACCATATCATTTTCTTGATTTACTACCATTAAGCTTGCACTCTTTTTTTAATTACTTAATGTAGGAGAGAAACTGAGACATAATTTTTGTGTGTAGGTGTGAGAAATTTTCTCTGAGTGGATTGAAGCAGAGTATTTGAAAGCAAATTTGTTGCAGCACAAATCTACTGTAGGTACTCACCTAACATCTGTATGAAGTGTGCTATTTATTCTGAAGTGGTAGTAATCACCGTGATGTGGCTCAAATTACTGAGGTGGTGCTCCAGACTGGAATAAAATTACATTTTGTAAACCAATTTAGCTTAGCTATTTTACAATTAGATCAGGGGGATATCACTGACACAGTTGTTCTGGATAGTAAATACATTCTACAGGAATCACTTAATAAAACAAATTTCATTAAGAAAACGCTTTTATGCATGCTGGCAGAATATACACAACCTGGACACTCTTAGTGTTTCTGCTGTTACAGGGATTGGACCAGCAGTTAGCATATGTAGACAGGTGGTGATGGTCTGGCAGTGTGTGTGTGTGCTTGCGTGTGTGCATGTATGTGTGTGTGGGTGGCCAGAATAAAAAAAATAATCATAAAGAGCACAAATGAAGCAAGCTGCTGGAATCTGTTTCTTAAAATTCTGTCAAGATTTAGGAAAATGGTGCTCATCGGTGTCGTTATTACAACTTCATCAGTGTTACATATTACACATGGACCTACACATGATCCCACAGCCAAACTCGCATTGGACTGCATTTGTAATTGTAGTATTCAGGCAGATGAGGGGTTTTTAAACAGGATTTTGTTTTTATTCAAAAGCTAGCCTTTGTGAATGTTAGCAGGAGAGCACCATTTTGTCTTTTTTGTCTAACCATATTTCCTGTGTGTTTTTGTAAATTACTTCCTTTGTTGGACTCTGTGTCTCACTGAAGGTAAAAAAAATAAATATTTTGTAGAAAGGATGTCTCCCTACTGTGTGATCAAATGTGAGCTGTGAGATGAACAAATTAATTTAGGTTCTTTAAAGGTGTTATAAGTTTTTGTTATCACTGCATAGCTAAGATTACCATTATCAGCTGTTACCAATAGCTTCAGCGAGAGGTTAGAATACAGCGCTACTTTTTCATGCTCTCATGTTGAACTTAGGGCAAACTGGACATTACAGTAATTCACTATCACAAAGTGGCATTATGATATGGGACAGTACAAAGCTAGCTATATAGCATGCTAATTTCAGTAGAAGAAAAATGATAGAAATAGAAGCAAAACAAGAATAAACATCTGCATTGCTTTCCACCCCTGGAGACAGCTCTTGGTGAAAAAAGGAATGAAAATTGATGCTGAACTTGCAATATTTCTTCTAGACTGGTAAGTAAACAGCTGTTGATGCTAACGCTGGCTATGTAGCAATAGCAAAAACTTACATATAGCATCTCTAAGAGGATGGGTTTTGTTCTAAAATAGTGTTTACTTACATTACTATGGGGTCAGTCGGTCCACCACTTTGGTGTAGGCAGTGATGTCCCTCTCATGGTAAATGTAATCATTTCAAAATTGTATATACCTACCAATACTTAGGTTTCTGACTAAATAAAATAAAAACTAATGACATTCTCATTAGCCTCAGCTAAACCTATAATTTAATTTTAATGGTAATAAGTGAATGCATGTTAACAAGCTATACTAAGATGGTGAACACTCATTATACATCATTATACATGCTCACGCCTTACGTCAGCACATTAGCATTGTCATTGTGAGCATGTTAGCATACCGATGCTGGCATATAGCTCAAAGCACTGCTATAGTTCAGTAGAGATGCTAGTATTGCTGTAGACTGTTAATGCTGGATATTTTATTCAGTTTATTATCATACACTGTACAGTAATTTCAGCTCATTGCAGCAAACTGTTGTTTTGTAGAGAGAAAGAAACATTTTCAAATTTTCTCTTAGGATGCAGTGAATGTATTGCACCACTCGGGATGTTTCCTGTTGCTTTTGTCCTTGCACATTCTTGGAAAGATAAAACTGGCAGTACCCTGGGTAAGTGTAGAAGAGCCACTGATTTTCAATGCTCTAGTTCCAGTGGATAATGCCTTCTCTCTGATAGACATTTACATGTCAGCCCATCTGTTAACTTAACTCCTCCACCCTTTCATTATAGGTACGCTCAAATATAAACTCATATCTTCTCATACACTAACATATAATTCATATCAGGTTGTCTCATTTATGAAAAAAAAAAAATCTAACTGGGCTAACATAAACTTAACAATGAAAGGAGTGGCTGCTAAAAATGTTGGCAGTCTGCATTTATCAGGCAGCAACAAGAATAATAGCCTCATAAAATGAAGAGCAACCTCTGTTGTACTGTTTTTAAGCTTCACATCTGGTCCTGTAGGAAACAACATCTCTCATCACTGACACTGACTCCAATGGATATCTAAAAGAGGTCACCAATTGCTGCAATTAGCTTGCGTTTGAAAATGTAGAATAGCGCTTTAGCCTCTCACCTGTTCTTCCCAATTTGTGTAAAAAGCTTGCATTTGGTGTAATCTAAAAAGTAGGTCCATCTCTCAACAGTTTGATCTCTCCCTGGAGATGAACAGTCTTTGAGTCAGAGAAATAGTTATGACAAATTCACAGTGACTACTCATCTTTATATCAAGTTATTTTCTGTCCAAGACAGATCTAGCAGAGTGTTACTTTGAATCATTTGAGATTTGAGCGCTGCTCTGATATTGTCGACAAAGCCATTCTGATCAAACTCCTCAAAGGTAGGTGATACCGACACATCACTTTAATGGTTCATCTCCTTCAGCTCTGACTGAACATATCCATTACACTGATCAAATCACTGTCATCATCTGCACTAAAAACAACTATATCCTTGTGGTTTCATCCTTTACTCTTTACACTTCCCGTCAAGGTGTAAAGGATGTACACAATCTAAACAAATGAAGAGGGTTCCAGCATGACAGATGTCTGTTTTAACTGTGACATTGACATTGAATGGCCAAGTGCAATTTAAGCTTGGTTAAACTTGGCCTAACAGAGCCACAGGGTGATGCGAGTCACAGATGGCTCACTAACTCAGAGACAGCCGCTGGACATTATATGAAACCAGGGAGTTCACAGATCATAGCCAGCAAAGCCCTGCATTCTCCCCTGCCCCATACATGAAGGGACACAGCTTCAAAGCTATCAGTGTAATCACCACACCATGGATCAACAGGATCTACCCCTGTTCTTCATCTCCACTCATAACAAGCAACAATTGGCGGTGAAGGATTTGGAAAACTGGACTCAAACAGTTAGTCAGCAGAAACATAAAACCTGAGCCAGCAGCAGGCCGAGGATGTTGATAGCAGGATCTGATTTTATCAAGCACGCAGGTTTCCAGAGAGTGAGTCAGTACACACCTCGAACAACAGCATAATAAGACCTCTCTGACTAATTCTGTCTCACTGAAAAGGTTGGCCTCTGTCTGTCTCAATGAAAAGGAGAGATGACTAAACTACACATTTGGAAGCCAATTCAAATTTGTTGTGTGGTTCTGATGACACAAAAAAAAACAACCATTGGTGGAAGTGATTGGCTTCTACACCAGTGTACTTGCAGGATAGGAATCTCTTTTCAAGTTCAGTGCTCAGCATCTTGATAAAGAGATCTGGCCTAATTAATGCGGACGCAGCAGCAAATAGAGACATAGTGTTCTTTTTGTTGAGTTTCTGCACATCCTGTGTTCTTTGCAGGCCTGAACATGTGAGTACAAGTCCAGTGTGAAAAACTGAAAATCAAGCAGCCAGAGGCACATCTCAGTATCTAACCCTGTCTTCTGTACATTGTGTTTATATACAACTAATTTGCAACTGCAAATACATTTGTAGAAAATGTAAAAAAGTGTTGCCACTGAACATATTCTATCTAGTGATAGGTTGCCACTATAACATAATTAGGAGACAGTTTAGTAGTATATGAACATAATTTCTGAGAAAAAATACTTACTTAAAATTGCTGTCTTAGTTTCTGCAGTGTAACATGGGTCCATTATTACAGTAAATAATGACTAAAATAATACATAGGAGGCTTCATGGCATAAGGTTTTATTGATGGTAATATTGGTTGTGGGTCCAACACTTTGGTCTGGATTGAAATATTTCTAACTCTTGGATGAACTGCAGTTGCAAAATTTATACTCCTGATCCCCAGAGAATGAATCTTGCTGACCTTAATGACCCCCTGACGTAGCATCTAGTGCCCTAAACAGGACTAAATGTCTTTTTTAAAAAAGAGAGAGAAAAAAAAGTAATACTTGCAAAACTACCATTCTCATCAACTTTCACCAAAATGTTCTTATTGTCTTCCTACCCATAACCTATGTTGGTAGCATCAGTCAGAGTCAGGGAGGGCCCCACTATGTGACACCCTACTCAAGGTTGTCTTTGTCCATCATGAGATCTTCATGGGAGCTTTATCTTGTACTCACTGAGGATCTCATGTTGGGGAGTGTCAATTTAATTTAGTGTCTCATAAAGCAAGGCCCTTTGAGACTTTAACTGTGATTACAGTTCAGAGAACCAATAACAGCTGAGAGCTGCGATGGGGAGGGTATCTTCATCCTCTGCACACCTTCACTCCCTAAGAGCCAAAGCAGTTAATCCTTGCCTGCATGCTCTCTGCCTGTATGGGTGAAGCACGGGTGAAGCTCCACTGTAAACTCTGGGCACTGCTTTGTCTGACACTGGCTGCTGTTTTGGTGTCCCCCTGTCTTGATCTCACAAAAAAGACAACTCCACGCCTTTTTTTAACCTGCAGAGCTGGCATCTTCACTTTATGTTTGTCATTTCAAAAAGTCTAGATAATTGAAGGTGGGGACGACCTGGTTGTATGCACTTTGGATTTGAATAATGCCATGCTGGGGCTTCTTCCTAATTGGCTGAAGATGTGTATGGAAATTTCTTCCATCTTAAACGGCAGGAGGAACCAATAATAAGGCTGATAGGGGGTGAATCCTGGTTGGAATATAACACCCTTAAGCTGATTAATAGAAACTTTGCAGAATTCTCTGCTGTGAAAATGTGCTGCTCAGAGTAATACACAGTATATAGCAGGCATCTGTCAAAGAAATTATTCCTTACTGGTGTCTTTTCTCTGTCAGCCAGTTGCTGTCTGTGTCTGTTTGTAAGCCAGTGAGTGGGAGAGAGAGTCTGGCAGTCAGACAAAATAATAAGCAACCATTCATGTTTATTGTGTTATTAATTATTTTGTGCTAGAACGCAACTCTGTTAAACCAAATGAAACACAGGAAAAACATTTGCACAAATGCACTTTGTATGCACATTATGTGCATGACCTGAGGAAGCAGAATCATTTGTACAGCAGTGATGTTTTATGTTTTATCTCCCACTTTCCTCACCAGGCTCAGTGATGAGGACGGTCTAAGTGCTCCAGACCTCTCAGTCTGTTATAAGATTACAGGGTCCAAAATTAAATAGAGGCATGTGCAAAGGTTGGAAGGCCAGGGAGGAGTCAGACAGGGCTGAGGTAATGTCAGTGTGTTTCTGATCTTTATTGGGAGCGACACAGACAGAACCTCCCTCCAAACAAACACACACACACACACACCCAAACACACAAACATGCATTTCCCTGTATTGATTAGTTGGGGAAAAAAGGGTTGAGGTCAGCAGGCATATGTCTGAATTTCTTTCTCTCTGTCTCTCACACTCCATTTGTCTCTGTCTGATTCAATACTCTCCTTCCCCCCATCAGGGGGCCATGCTTCATCCATATATCTGTGACTCCACTCCCCTGAACTGCTCTCACACTCTGTGGTTTCTTTGTGTCCGTCTCTTTGCCCTTCACTTGACATGCATGAATCAATCAGTCAATCCAATTTCATTCAGAACAAATCCTGATGGATTTGCTTCTGAGCCACCGTCCTGATAAAGTAACAGTATCCACAGAGTAATTACATTCCAAATTAGATGATGTGGTTATGACCATAGATTTGATTTTGCTTCATTTTCTGTTATCACACACAAAAGTACAAGAGGAACAACAAAACAACAGAGCGCATACAAACAAATGCAGAAATACTTTTCATGGAGCACGCTCGCTGTGAAGTGGGGTAAACACAGTAGTTTCCACCCTGCAGACTTGGACCCCCAGAGGAGCACTAGATTGTTTCAGGTACTCAAGATGATTATGGAACAAGAATAAAACACATTGTTACCATATAAATGTATTGCACAGATTATTTATTTATTTTTCTATTTTTCCTCTCTGATAGCAGCCAATTGTTTTCTCTCAAAACTCACACAGTTAACACAACAGGACTCTGTGGGCCAAACAATGAATGATTTTTTTCATTGTTTTGACACAAAATGCATTCAACTTATTTATGGTAAATGTGTTCACTCAACAATATTCGCATCCAGTTTTTAAAAATAGATTCAGGGGCTTGAATTCAAGCCTTGAATTTTCAAATGGAGTTTGTAGATGATAGTGATCACTGATGACAGTGATCAAGACAGTGATCCCTCTTTTACATTTTAATTACACAGTAACCAATACTTGGGTTTAGAGCATAATTTATTCATCCTTTCCAATAAAATATCCACTTGTTCCCCATGGTCCGGTTCTCTTCCACTCTACCTACATTTAAGTAACAGTCGGAACCAGTAAGTACTTTACCTGATTCATACAAGCACACTGTAAAAAATTTGGAAACAAGAACTTGCTTTTGTATAACTGAAGAAATTTAACTGAAATGTTGTACCTCACAGTGTTATCTCTTTGATCAACAATTCTATGAGCAACAAAAAGTGATTTGTAAAGGGCCTGGCACATGTGTGTATAAGACGGATGTGTGGAGATTAGCAGGAGTGGTGTGAAAATCATCAGTGAATGTGCAGGACTTGAAAATGAAGGTTAGATTTCTAGACATGATGTGACACAGTATGAAGGAAATTATTTTCTCAAGTCCTGAAAATGGTGACAAAGCTTGGTTGGACTCAACTATGGTGGAATGAGGTATTTCCCTCTCATGTGACAGACCTGAATTATTCATGCACAATAAAACTGACTGAACTAAAGAAAGGTTGTAGATGCCTCTCTGTGATTTAGAGTTCTTACTGTCTTCTTTTTGTGTATTTTAAATGCAACATGTTTAAAATGTTTTATACATCCAAATGTCATGACAATGGCCACCTAAGACTATCTAGACTTTCAGCACCCATCTGATTCACAGCCAATCCCTTTACACTCACATCGGGGAGCTAATACATTAAACAAGCCTTGCCTGAATCTTAACACTTTGCCTCACAGATAGAGCTGATAGCTGATCAATAGTTGCCAGACTCAATCAATCAATGTGCTCCCGCCCACCCTGACAACCTCTCCGGTCTGTGTTTCAGACCCAGCTGCCTCAGCTCCAGGGCTGGTTTGTCCTCCAGTGCCTCTGTCATTTGTCTTTAGATTTCCCTTCCATCTGATCGCACCAGTGCTTTTCAAATGTCCTTTCCACATGTCCTTACCCCTGTCTGTGATTTATATGTGTCTCTGGTCATAGCTGAGGACACTACAAGATTGTGTTCATTTGCACAAAGCCATTTAGTGTCATATTCATATTTTTCTTAAAAGAAATTAAACACTCACCACTGGGGGTGAGATGAACCTGCATGTATCTGCAGCTGTTTAAGCATGCTGTTTAAAAAATAGCCTATTCACAGAAATGTCTTGTAACAAGTGTGGATGAGACTGAATTGCTCTGCTGATACAATCTACTAATTGTTAAATTTAAATTTTATTAGAGAAAGTATTAGAGAAAGTTAATTAATTTGTAAATGAGAAAATGTTATGCTTGTATGCTAAATTTGAGGAAGAATTTTACACTCAATTGCATGAAACAACTTTTTTAGTTGAGTGCCCATAAGACCTTATAGATGTACAGCACATCCCTGCCTCCCTCCTTTACACTTCTTGGACTGTAGGTGTGTCTTCTTTTTATTTTTTGATTCACATTTTGCTCTCATCACTTCCCTCCACAGGCAATTCACATGTGCAGTGAACTGTGAAGGGAAAAAAATTGTAGCCTCATTCTCAAATACATTCATGGCCATTTACGCACACAAGACATTCACACTGTAAAGACAAAATGTCATTATTATGCATCATGCACACACTGATATCATTATGATGCATTTTAAAAAATGTGTGCCTACAGGGCTGGATTGAGAGCTGTCATGGCCAACATGTGTAAGCTGTGAAGTCCCAATTGAACGATTGTAACTATATCTATCAAGGATGGCCAGGGTTTTTATGACAGTCATTTCCTACATTTACAGTCCCTCACTGTCTCTTTTCTCCCATTTACATTTATGACATTTGGCAGACGCTCTCCTCAAGACCAACTTCAAATGTTCCTCATTAAGACGACCCCATCACATCAAATCAAGACACACATTTTGCTGCAATCAAATCGTCCCACTGATCTGCTGATTATAAGTGCAAGAAAAACTACACTACTCTTTCATAACATCTGTGCTTCTCTGTCTTTAACTACTTCTAATGAAGCCACTGCTGTAATTCAGATGCTCATGATCATAGATCCATATAGTCATTAACTAAAAGATGACATAGAACACGTAGAAACAGAAGATCAATAATCTATTTTGGAGTCTGTTCTGTTATTGAAAGGTTAACGTCTTTATCTGCACAGACAGCATTTGGTGAATAATTGAGCCCACTGGTGACAGCTAACATGTTCTTGGCTATCAGTTTGTGCACCATCTGCTGAGTAAACACACTAACTGCAATCTGAAACAAACTTGGCAAGTACAAAAAGGCAAGAGACCAGTAGAGCAAGAAGCTTTTTTTGTTGCGGTCTTGCAGGAGAAAAAAATATGAATGTGTTACAGTTCTGTACTACATCTCTCCACATTTATTTTGCATGACTGCACATATTGGTACAACAAATATGTTTTTTATTTCTCCACGCTTGGACACTACCAGGCTACTTACCTATACTATATATTTGTTCTGGCACTTCACTGCTGTGGAATCAGTATATTTCTTAAAATCTCATCTCATCAATAATCCTCCAATAAAAAGAGGCAGGAATGCCCTGTCTCCAAGAGGCATTTCAGAGCCAAAACCAAATCAACTTAAACTAGTTGTTAATTTCTATGTCTAAGGATGAGAAAGACAAGATGTTTTGTGAAACAATACAAAGTGAGAAATGAACATTTAATGTATATAAATAATAGAGGGTAGCACCCATGGCACACCAGAGCTGGGCACTTACTACTCAATATACTGTATACTGCAAATGGCCTATAATTGCGTTGAGTCTACATGCACACACCCTCCGGCTCGGCAGATGGCAGACTACAGCTTTTGTGTTGTTACAGGAAGACGCGGAGCGGAAGAGACGTGGCACATAAACAGAGAGAGGAAGGAACCAGCTAGCTGCAGTCAACTTTACCGATGACAGCTTGTGGAGCCGCCTTCCCTGGGAATCTGACAAGGAAGCTTAAATGACAGCCCCACAATACCTGAAACGAACGGGACTTGATTAAAGTCTATGTGACAGGTAACGTGTAGTCATGTATCATTTGCGTTGGTACTTCCTGAACTCCAACAGCTAGCTAGGTTACCTCGCCAACGTCACCTCACCTGGTAACTTCCAGCTAAGATAGCAGCTAATGTTAGCTCAGATAAATGTTGGGATGAAGCTGTCGAAAGATGTTTGTATTGACAAGATGTAGTAGTTGGTGGTGAAAGATGAAAATAGACTCATGACCTCCTGATACGTTCAACCTGTGTTAATTTCGCTAAAATCACGCGTTATGTGCAGTTGAAGAGGTACAAATCACGTCAGCAGAGCATATGAGTAGCCTTTAGGGCTGGGTGCCATTGATAACAGCTATGAATAAAATAAATGGCATGTTAACTCAAAGCCCTGTCGATATCCATGGTATGACAATGATTTGACTGGGAAAATTGTAGTTCTAATGTAATATAATATACTAGAAGTATATCACCACCCTCATTTTGGACTGTCCCCTCCATGAGGGTATCATTAGCAAGGTAGATATGATAAATAGTAATGTATAAATAAAAGGACCTTTCTAATTATTTTTCTCCAAACCTGAACTTAAACCTAAGAAAAAGACACTTAATAACATTTGAGTCGGAGGTACAAACATGTCAGTAGGTGTTTGTGTCGCTCCCAGCCAGCTATTCAGGTATGTAAATGCCTGAGACACTAAATTCACTGAGAAAGATCCTAAAAACAAACAACAGTAATTGAGGGACAGCTTTGTGCAGGGTCTGCCTGCAAAGCTCTGACCTGGAATTGCAAAGTTAGAAAAAAGCATTTCATGTTGAAATGTTTGCTCCAAACACCCATATTTTCTATTAATCTAAGTGAAGCTCTAAGTGAAACTGCCGACACAGTTTTATTTGTTTGTAGAGACAATCATTTAGCTTGACAGAAGACCACTAAAAAATCTAATTTGTTTTTTTTTTTTATATCATTAATTTAATTAGATTTAATCTGTGTGTTTTGATTAAGCATCTCATTTGTATTTTATCTTATCAGCAGCAGCTTATAGCTGTTTCTGGTTGTCCTGTGACATTCTATCAAAAACAATTGCTCATATGTTTTAATGCAACTTCCCTGCTGTTTGCTGAAATTTATCTTAAGATATTTAATCAGTGTGAGATGCCAAATCAGTATCAGGCTCAATACTGCTTGCTTGCTTGGAAGTATAATAAGGTCGTACTGTATCATGATGGCCAAAAACCTTGGAGATACTGACATATATCAAGGTCCTTTGGAAAAATCAATGAAGCAACTGTGAACAGGCAAAAAATCCAGACAAGAATGTCTATATTTGGCTACATATACAGTAAATCAATTAACAGGCAAAGCAAGGTTCTTCATCACAATGAGACATTTCCTCATATTTTTAAGCTAAAGCTCTTAAGCTAAAATATGTCAATAGCCAGTGTGTATGGGGAAATTTCAGGCTGTCAGGAAAAGGAAAAGAGGAAGGGATAATGTTATGTCAATATTTGTCTCTATTATGTTGCTGAAGTCTGTATTCAAGAGAAGTTTAGCCTCAAGATAAATTGATTCAGTGCAAACCTTTTAGTGTCACATGCTTTCTCTAGTAATGAAGACACATTCTTTTGCTTCCAGCTTCTGCTCATGCTAAAACAGAGGGCGGCCTGTAATATAAGGAACAATGAGAACTGGTGTTGTTTTTGTTTATGTTCATAACAAACCTGCAGTTGTTTATTTGTCATCCAAACAGCACAGGTGGCTATGGGTCTTTGCAAGTGCCCGAAGAGAAAGGTGACCAATTTATTCTGCTTCGAACATCGTGTAAATGTGTGCGAGCACTGCCTCGTCTCCAACCACAACAAGGTCAGTGGGTGAACAAGTGTCACATTATGTGCATTTGTGCAAAACTTGCATCACATTGTGATCACATTAAAATCCTGTGTTTTCACTTGCTGCCCTTCAGTGTATAGTGCAGTCATATCTGCAGTGGCTTCAGGACAGCGACTACAACCCCAACTGTGCTCTGTGCAATACTCCGCTGATTTCCCAAGACACTGTCCGACTGGTCTGCTATGGTAAGATTATCAAGTTTCTACTTATTATACACTTACAGGAAAACATAGTCACCTGTGTTTAAGCAAATCCCTGTTTAAAGGAGCAGTTCACCTGAATGAAAAGAAAAACATATTGATGTCCCATCCCTGTTACTGTGACTTGAGACTGTTTTTGCCACCTACAGATGTGTTCCACTGGTCCTGTCTTAATAACTTGGCATCTCGGCTGCCTCTCCATACGGCTCCAGCGGGATACCAATGTCCCACCTGTCAGGGGCCAGTGTTTCCCCCCTCTAACCTGGCCAGCCCAATTGCTGACGTGCTGAAAGAACAGCTGTCATCTGTTAACTGGGCCAGAGCTGGTTTAGGGCTGCCACTGGTAAGGGCCTGTTGTAGTTAAATCCCTTCCTTGGAGATCTCACAACCATCAAACTTTCTTTTCCTCCTGAAAATTGAGAAGAAAATACACTTTCAGAATTGTGACTCTGGTTGTATTTACAAAGTGAATGTGATCTTTGGCTGACAGATTGAAGAGCCTGTTGGAGTCCTTGAGGAGAGCACAGCTAATGATATCACTGATTATACTGACTGGTCAGCATTTGATGGTGAGCCTCAATGTCTCCTTTTTAGTAAATATCTCAATATTCAGTAGTGACTGTGTATACATTAGTGACAGCAATATTTAAGAGGTTCAGTTGATAGTGAAAGCTTAATATGCACATTGTGCAACATCAGATAATTAAACTTGTCTTTTTTTAATCTTTATTAATTTGTCTTTTTTGTTTGTTTGTTTCCACAGCACAGGAACAAAGTAACATTTACCCCAGCCACTCCTATAACAGCAGCCTCAACCCACCACCAAACTCAATCTCACCTCCAGCACAAGAAGACCTTGGAGGACCTCGTAAAAATGGGGATCCAAATATGCAGGAGCACTCTGTGATCAACTTCACTACTGCCACCACCTGTGACACAATTACAATACACTCTGGTAAGGAATTCACAAGCCCTCTGAGTCAGCTCTCTGCTCTCTTGTCACCTACTAAACATTTGACATTTGTGTTTTGGCCACTGTGTTGAAAGATTAATGAGACTGTTTGCTGTTACTCTGCAGCATCATCTCCAAGAAAGCTTTATGACACACGGGACGGTGGTCACAGCTCTGTCACACAGATCGACTTTGATGACGACAAGTACCGGCGACGGCCAGCGTTGAGTTGGTTTGCTCAGATTCTAAAGTTAGTATCATGAACTGGAGCTCTGTTATTTGGCACCAGGAATAACTTGTTGTGAATCCTTTTGTGATCTCCCGATTGAAAAATAAATAAATACATATTTTATTACATATTTATTAATTTTTATTATATATTTATTAATCTTTTCAGGAACCGCACAGGTGGAAAGCGGACATCACTGACCTGGAAACAGAGGGTCTTCATGCTCCTTCTGGTCGGAGTTCTCGGATTCTTTACATTGATAATCATCATGGCTAAACTCGGACGTGCCTCGGCTGGCTCAGACCCAAATCTGGATCCTCTTCTTAACCCTAACATTCGTGTGGGGAAAAACTGATGACAAGCATTGATTCCTTCTTCTCTTTCTGTGTTACACAACATAAGCCTGTGTAGAACGAGGTGAAATGGGACTTTCCAATACATGGTTAGCCCAGTAGAGAGTGCCATTTACCCAGCTCGAATGGGAGAGTGATGCTGCACCTCTTTAGAATGGAGGCAATCCCCGGCTCCATTCATTAATATCAGGCATTAAAAACAAGTCCTTCACAGACCATGAAAATATCTCACAACATTCAGGAGGTCTCCTGCGATCCCAGCAAAGCAACCTGCAGACTCCAGACATGACCAAGGCCCCAAAGCATATAGACAAAGGATCCAGTAATTGTTGATTTGAATAGCTGTTGACAAAGAGGGGCAGTATTTATATTTACAATTCCAGCTAACATTTACTGATGATCTTTATATGTTAATTTTTCAAGTGCAGTAGAAACTAAATAAACACTGTAGATGTTGGAAGAACATCTTTTGCTGGTAGAAATGTCAGAATGTATATAATCAGCAATGAAACGTTAAGTAACGTTTACAAAGTTATAAACTGATTCCACTTCCTGATTTGAATTGAGTGGCCTTGTGGATTTCTCCTTTTAGAGGAGAGATGGCCTCACAACTGGAATCAAATTCACCCACACAGGATTAATATGTAACTATTTATGGGTGTTTGCATTATTTCTGGAATTGAGTACATTGCTTTTAGATTTGCCATACACACTGTATGTACATTTCCCCAATGTTTTTGACTGTCTATTAAATGGGAATACTGCAGAGTTTCATTATTTTAATATTTCTCAACTACATGAATCGTGACCATCATCTAATGCTGTACAAAATGAAGACTGAAGGATTTCTGAGATGTCAGTTATGTTATACAGCTTCAGTGAGAATTAATAATACTAAGTTATAAACTGTAAAACAATCTATATTACTATTTCACATTTGGGTGCAGTAGTTCAAACAAATTTGTTATTTTCATTTCCCAGTTCTTACAAAGCAGCTGCTGCTTGTAAACAGCATATGAATGCTTTCACAGTAAATTGTTGCACTCCTTTTCAAAGCAAAATCTGCACTCAAATGACAACATTTATGACATTTTTCAAAATCACACAAAGAGAACTAGAAAGGTAGCACCAAGTAAGTCATTTACAAGTCATTTACACTCAGTATTTCACTGTGGCAAGACACTACATATATTTCTGTCTAATAAAACAAGTTTCAGAAACAATGCAGTTTGTACCTTATTTCAACTGGTCTCAGGTGAAAGTAAAGGTTTCACCCTGATGCTTTAAGCTCAAACCATCTTGCTGTAAATATAAGTTCATGGATTCACAGCGTTTGTTTATATATGTGACTGACAGCGGTCTCAATCCCTGTTAACATACTGAACAACGAAAATAAGTGTCATCATGGGATTAGTTTTATAACAACCAAGTTGTGTCAAGTCCTTGTTTGTTTTGTTCCTATTTGCAGTTTAAAAAGTTGTCATTAAAATAAATGTTGCATAATGTCATATTGTTGTATCCCAGATATTTAACAGCTCTTGCGCAAAAGAATGGACTATAAAAAGAAAGGAAGGAGAAGGTGGATATAAGACACTCCAACCTTGTGCTGAACACTGTGTACTTTTACTCAGACTCCGAGAAAGAGCAGTTAGACCTGCTCCTCAGTTAAAGCCAATGAATGGACTCACTGTGGTGTTCAGCCATGACATAACTCTGCAAATATTTTGCACGTCACTCCCCCTGGTGGTCCATCCAGCTCAGGACCTCTTCACTAATCTGTGAGAGTTGGTGACAGGACAGAACTATCTCTGCTATGTCAGCGGCTTTGAAGGGCTGCAGTACCCAGTCTGATTCCACACTCCTATGTCAACGACACTGATTTCAATATTTTCAGTTTGGACTTAATAGCTATATATTGTACTGTCATATAAGATTATTAGTTGAATAGTTGTGGCTTTAAATTTGGAGCCTATTAGAAATATCTTGTTGCATAATACTCATCATGCAGGGGTTAGCTCTTTTTTTTTTTTTTTTTTTTTACTTTTCTTGTGGATGAGCTTTAAATGTTTTGTTTGTGTTTTTATTCAGAGTCATTTTAAACTTCACCCATTGCCCCTTATTTTTTTCTCTTTGTGTTTTCTGCCTTCTTTTTATAATATAGCATTATTATTTGTGGCACAAAGAAACTGCACTGCACTGCAGGTATGATGCGCTAAAGTAGGGATGGCCCCATGCTGATCTATTCAAAAATCTCATCATTACAACATATCGTTCAGGTATTGCAATTGGCTGGAGCAAGCCTACATGTGGTCAAACATTCAGTGAGTGATGCTATGTTGGTAGTTTTCATTCAACTGAAACAGAGCTTATATTAACAACTACAAATACATGTGAAGGTAATATTTCCTCTTCACAAGTTTAAAGTCATTTTACTAAAAGCTGACTCTGTTAGCTCCAGTAGTTGCATGTGAAAATGCATTCATTATTAAGTATGTATGTAATGGTATACCAGGAGTCTGGCAGTGTTTCAGCATAGACCCTGCTGCATTCATTATTGGGCCTGCCATATGATGGTTTTGTGTGATCTTGTGTGATGTAACTTTGTCACATGCTGTCCTTAGGAATGCTTGTAATAAGTGTAGATATTAGGTACTATAAATATTCCCCAATACATCACGCGCTTGCATGTGAGTGTTAGTTGCCTCCTCTGACTTTCCATTGTGTCTGGCAAACAGTCACAGCAGTGTAGGTTTGCCATTGATTGTCAGTGGATCTGAGCCATGTTACATTGATGCAGGGAAAGCTGCCGGCGGCAATGAATATTATACACGATGCCAAATTACAATGAGGATGACAGATCTGGCACTTGCATACACCACAAATCTGTGGTTTGTATCGTCTGATATATTTCTTGACAGATAAAATGGTTTCAGTTATGAGCGGTTTAATATAACATCATGATGTCTTATGGTATGTAATTGCCTTTGTCACTCTATTGGAGTTCAATTATTTCTCAGTAACTTTGAGTTATTAGATTTCCCACTGCACTGACATAATAGGGACAACCTGATCAATAACTTGCCACTTTGTAGTTTATGTGCCCACTGTAAGCAGCAGTTTTGTTGTACCTTTGCCCTGTACTCATGATGGCAAACACAGGAGAAACAATTACCTTTGAGATGAACTTTTCACATCTGGAATGATTTAGTTTTTCAAAGTATTATGGTTCTTAGCTCAGCCTCGTCATGGGAATATTTTCACATAAAGAAAGCAGTAATATATTTTATGAGAACTGGGAGAGTGTTTTGTGAATATTCTAAAAACATAAATAATACAAGAACCTAGTGGGTGATATCTTCTTCCCACACACACTACCATCCCTCAAGTTATATAGAGTTTACCTCTGACATTTGGTACAGTGAGTCAGCTCATAGCCGTTGAGCATGGATTGCATATTTTCGAGTGGTTTACCAAACAAAACACTAAAATTATGTCTGTAATCATTGTTGCATTATCCAAAGATCCCAGAAAAGAAAGCCTTTTAAAATTTTTAATCATGTGTAATTAGTCATTTAATTAAAACTGATTTTAATTAATTAATTAATTAATTATGTGCAACAAGCAAGCCACAAGAAGTATGCACTGATCATCTATTTGTAGCGAATTTAATTACAGCACAATATGTTACTCATTCAATGTTGGAACATGCCATCATATACAGGGCAGTATACAGCAGAGTTTAACACAGTTCAAAGTAACTGCGTACAACAGCTGACCACCCTGTCATTGGATGGCACAGGAGTATATATTGATGTGTGATTGTGAGTGTTTCACATGTGCTTCCCAGTTCAATTATACGGTGCATCACACACACAGAGACTCACTGTGTTTCTGATACAAAGCGTCAATGAACACCTCTGCCTGTGTCATTCCCAGGACTTCTTTGAAAACGTAAGTACAGATGTTGGCTGTATTGTAGATATGTTAAAGATAAATATCTGATGTGTCTCTGTACTAGAAATGATTGGCATTATACTGCTAAAACTTGCTCTGAACATGTTTCTTGTAATTATAAGTATTTTTAAACATTTGCCTTTTTACAGCATGTTGCATTAATTATGTTTTACAATAAATTGTCATAGGGGTCATGTCCAGATCAGAAATGTTGCACATAAAACTGATCAGCAACCATGTTACTGCTGTAGTAAACCAGTATAGGTTTATAAAGAAGTAATGAATCGTATAATAAGTGATTACATTTTCATCATTACCATATTTTCTCTGATTTACAACAATAAGAAAATGAATTTAGATATTTCCATGTTTCTATTTTTCTGCAAATTTTGTAAATGGATAAGAGAGTGTAATGGTCATGGAAGACTGAGTTATGTAGCAAATTTGTAAAGAAGGAAAATATTTTCTCAGGGATCAATATTGTGCCAGTTTCTGAGGCTGCCTCTCAGCTGATGGTGAAACATTTCCATCAGGACAACTGTGGCATCAAAGGTAATAATTCTGAAATGTGTGACCATCAAGAAAAAGACCACAAGAGTGGAAGGACTGCTAACTCAAAACAAATGAAGCACCATCACCAAAATCAAGGCCACCGTCATCACCACTACCAGCAAAAGCTACATCAGTCAGATGACAACTGTAGCCAAGAGTAAGTCTAGCAATTTTATTAACTATGTTTACACGCCTCTTTCATTCATAAAAGCTGTTTAATTTTGAATATATGTATAAAAGGATTAAAGTGGAAGAGTATCTAGTGTGACTTTAACACCCATGTTTCCTGTTTGGAACAGTACCCAGTCAACAGCAGAGGACAGCATTTTTAGTGATCATCGCCCTGACCATCAACATCCCTTTGATAATGACAAGACTCATCATTCTCACTCTCACCATCACCATCACAAGCAAAATCATCACCATGTTTCTCTCTCAGGAACCTCCTCAACTGGTTCCTCAACTGGTTCCTCTTCCTCCTCTTCCTCCTCCTCTTCTTCCTCCTCCTCCTCCTCCTCTTCCTCCTCCTCCTCCCCTTCCTCGTCCTCATCTTCCTTCTCTTCCTCTTCTTCAACATCTTCCTCGTCCTCTAGCCTGTCCTCTGAGAACAGCAGTGAGCGTTTAGATAGATATACACTTAAGAAGCCTCAGCATTCACAGTCCTGCACTGACATTTCCCAGAAACACGGGTACTTTAAGGAAGGAGACGACACAACCCCTTTGATAGACAGAAGAGGTCATCAAAACACGACCTCTGCCAAACAGAAACGGGAGAAAAGCAAGTCCTCTCACAGTAGCCCCACACGAAACACCATTAAGAACACACAGAGGATTACAAGAGGATCAGGAAATTATGGAAGTTTCCGCAAATCCAAATCAATGGAGGCTCTCACTAGACCCAAAGAAAGAGAAGGCCATGGAAATGAAGATGAAAATGAACAAGAAAGGAGGACGAGTGAAGCCAAGAAGAATTTAATGAAAGAAAAAATGAAGTTCTCTGCCTTCCTCAATGAGATCACCCGGCAGGTGCTTAGCCCGATGAGACTCACCACTCTTGGTGTTACTGACGCTCAAAGACCATGCAGTCCATGGCAGGCCTCTGTTAGATCCAGTAAGGCAGACAGCAGCACTGACAGACACAGTCAGCAGAGGAGTCGGCCTGCCAGTGCAGACTCAGTTAGCTCCAGCAAGTACTCCAGTACCAGCAAGCGCTCTACTCGGCTCTCTCACTCTAGATCATTCCACCACCACCACAGTCGTCATTCTGAAGACTCACCTCATCACATGTGTCACAAGCCCAGAAGCTGCACTGATATTAGCTGTTTGAAAAGACGTCACTCATGGTCTCAAACTCCTCCATGTCGCTCCCGCTCACCTTCTTATAAGCACCACCACCACCTTCACCAAGGAGACCACACTTCTAGTCACCATCATCAGCACCATGAAGACTGCCACAGCCCAAGTCATCAGCATCATCACAGAGATCACCACAATACAAGTCATCACCATCACCATGGATACCACCATCATCATCATCATGGAAATCACCATAGCCCCACTTATCACCACGGTGACCACCACAACACGTCTCAGCACCACAGAGGCCACCACAGCACGTCCCATCACCATGGAGACCGCTACAGCCCAACTCACCACCATGGAGAGCACCACAGTGCAACTCATCACCATCACCATGGAGACCACCATGGCTGTGCTCATCACCAGCACCATGGAGACCACCATAGCTATGCTCATCACCATGGAGATGACCATGTCACAACTCATCATCATCACCATGGAGATCCCCACAACCCAAGTCATCATCATGAAGGTCACCACACCCCAACACATTATCATGGAGACTTTCACAGATCAGGCCACCACCACCATACCAACCACCCAAACACTGAACGCCCTTCCACACCGCATCAACACCGACACCACAGCCTATCCAGTGACCATGGAGATCATCACAGCCCAACACGTCCTCATCACCATAGAGACCATCACAACTCACCACATCACCATCACCACAGAGACAACCATGGCCTTGCTCAGCATCACAGCTCTGGCCATCATCATCACCGTGGAGACCACCACAGTTCAGGCCATCAGCATCACCATGGAGACCACCACAGTTCAGGCCATCAGCATCACCATGGAGACCACCACAGTGAATCGCATCAACATCACCATGGAGACCACCACAGTTCAGGCCATCAGCATCACCTTGGAGACCACCACAGTGAATCGCATCAACATCACCATGGAGACCACCACAGTTCAGGCCATCATCATCACCTTGGAGACCACCACAGTGAATCGCATCAACATCACCATGGAGACCACCACAGTCCAGGCCATCAGCATCACCATGGAGACCACCACAGTTCAGGCCATCAGCATCACCATGGAGACCACCACAGTGAATCGCATGAACATCACCATGGAGACCACCACAGTCCAAGCCATCAGCATCACCATGGAGACCACCACAGTCCAAGCCATCAGCATCACCATGGAGACCACCACAGTCCAGGCCATCAGCATCACCATGGAGACCACCACAGTCCAGGCCACCAGCATCACCATGGAGACCACCACAGTGAATCGCATCATCACCATGGAGACCACCACAGTGAATCGCATGAACATCACCATGGACACCACAGTCCAAGCCATCAGCATCACCATGGAGACCACCACAGTCCAAGCCATCAGCATCACCATGGAGACCACCACAGTGAATCGCATCATCACCATGGAGACCACCACAGTGAATCGCATCACCATCACCATGGAGACCACCACAGTACAGGCCATCAGCATCACCATGGAGACCACCACAGTCCAGGCCACCAGCATCACCATGGAGACCACCACAGTGAATCGCATCAACATCACCATGGAGACCACCACAGTGAATCTCATCACCATCACCATGGAGACTACCACAGTCCAGGCCATCAGCATCACCATGGAGATTATAATAATACAAGCCATCACCAAGGACATCACCCTGAATCACATCCCAACCAATCCCACTCCAAAAACAATGACCTTGACCACAATGACCATGATGACCACCACACACATTTAAAAGGCCATTCTGCTGATAGTCCACCTTCACACAGGAAGTCAGAGTCTCTTTCCAGCAAGGCAGATTCACCCAGGAATACTAGCAGCCCCTCCAGCCAGGACGAGGAACAGACAAGTTTCACTGGCCCATCATCACATAAAGTATGGCACTACTTTTCAAGACTCTACTCTTTTTTATAAAATCCCCCATCACAGTGTGTTTATTAAGAAATTATTGGCAGGTCAGCAGCCTGTGTTTTACATGCTTGATTAGCAGGTTATGCAATAACGTTCCACTCATTTGTTTGCCTATTGATTTGGGCACCAGTGTGCATGTCACTGTGGACAATAGATTAGTTATTACAGAACAATAGATTAGTAATTATGCACAAACTAATGCTTATCAAGCTGATATTCTAAATAATGCTCTTTGTCCTTCTTTCATTTTTTAGCTGTTTCTTTTTATTTAATCTGTTGTGCATCATAAATAGTATTTCTGTCATTTTCTTGTCAAAGTAATTTTATTTTCTCTGATACAGGAAAAGGCGCATGAGCTGGGTAGAATCATGTAAGTGTGATGTAACGTTGTGGGTTATATTAACTGGTGAAGTCATTGTCCACGTCACAGCCATGACAGTGACACTGTGACTGAGTGGCTCAAAACAACTTTGGATGTCAATATCATAGAAAACTGTGACCTGTTTTACATCCAAAGTAATGAGAATCTTTTATGAGGAATAAAGAAATTTGCCATTAAATAAATGCATCAAAAGCTTCTTGAGTACATTGTCTCACTTTATCTTTGTGTGCATCCATCCCGGTAGGATACTGCAGGAGAAGAATGAAGGTCTGCATCAAAGCTTGCTGAACACAGCAGTGAGGATGGAGTGTTTAGGAGAGGAATTCATGAGCAGCCAAAAGCTTTTGGAGGCAGAGCTTCAGAGGACACGTATGGAGCTTAGCAACCTCACAGAGAGGTTTAAGAGGTAAAAGATGCACCTCTAGATTTACGATGATAGTTGCAACTCATCACCTACATACACCTTGTTATCTAATGTCATAAAGTGTGAGTTATTGTGTGCACAATGCAATATACTACACTTTTGTTGAATGTCTCTTTCTCTCTCTCTCTCTCTCTCTCTGTGTCTATGTCTTATTTTAGACTACATGATAACTGCTCCTCCACACAGCAGACCAATAATCTTCTACAGCAAAAGCTTCAGTCAGTGGTGAGATTGTTGGTATTTCTACATTTCTTGCACATAACCTTCAAAAACATCAATTCCTTAGTTTTTAAAACATGAACACGAATACATAGAAACAACTTTTGACACATGTAGGAGCCCTTTTCTACTGAATTATTAAGATTGTTTTAAGGGGCCAAGTCCCAAAGTTACTGAGAGTTCTGTGATAACTGTTCTTCCGTCCTTCCTCTGTGTCAGGCTCAGAATATGGAAGGAGAACGTGAGAGGTTGAGCCACCGTATTTCAGCGCTAACGGAGCAGCTCGCTGATGCAAGATTCGCTAACAGTGTGGAAACATTCAGTGTAAGATCTTTGAGTTCTGGGTGGACAGTAGCTGCACAAACACATTCAAATGCATGAGAGGAATACTAGAGAAACCAGACATAATATGGTATTGCTTATGATTTCTGTTCGCTGCTATGGGCAAGAATTGACAGACTAAGTTATACAGATGACATATAAACACGTCTCTGTGAAATTGAGCACCTACAGCATTCAGCATTAGTATTTTCTTTTATTCATACAAAAACCTCTTCTTTGACTGTGTATCATTTAATCAACAAACTGATCACTTTGTAACGTCTACTCACTGTAGGCAACATCAGTCCCACACAAAACCGATCTCCATTTTGAGACAGATGATGCCATTAATCAGGTGGTTCTCCCCATCACTCCCCCTCCGGCTCAGTTCATGGACAGCCATAACTATGGAAAGGCTAAAGCTGGTGGGCAGGAGCAGTCTCTGGGGTCAGTTCCTGAGGAGGAGGAATCTGACTGGTCAGAGATGGGAGAGGAGACCCCACGATTTATACTGACGGGATCAAACAGAAGTCAAACATGGAGACACCAGGAAGGAGATGTGGACAAAGACAGTGAGTCAGGGGGCGAGGAAACTGTTAGGCGACGCTCTCCACGACCGCGGCAGATACCTCATCTCCAGTTCACTATCCACGATGAGATTTTACAGGCACCTCACACCAACACCTGCCCCTCTAGCTTCAAGATGTCTGATGGCATGACAGGTGAGGGCAATTACAGGATCGCCTCAAGTCCAAACCTTGGCTCTTCCATCCTGATCCGGTCAGCTAGCCTTGAGGAAATTCCTCTGGCACGCCATCACATGCAAAAGGAGCTAAGAGGCACAGAGGCCATGATGGACCTCCACCACCCAGCAGACGAAGCTATTGAGGATTTAGATAATGAGATCATTCATCACTGGAGAACAAACAACGATAGGGAGGCAGCTGTTGGGAGGCAGATAGAAAGCAGGATGTCAGAAGCAGATAGCAGCCTGACCAGCCTGCAGTCAGCTGAGCAGATGCTCAACCACTTCCTATGTGAATCACAGTCCAGTGAAGGAAAAGATCAGGGCAGGGATAAGGTGCACGGCTGGACAGGAGGGATACCAGATGAGGTGCTGAAAGGGGAGCGAACACAGCTGTGACAGTAACATGAGTCGCTGTCTCCTGGATCTGAAATCATCATTTACTGTGATCTCTATTTAACAGAGAAAGTTCAACAACCCAGTGACTCACTAATTTAAAGTAGTTGTGGTATGAGAAGAATTTACCTTGAGAGCTTCTCTCCTGCTAACACTCCTCAGACAGCACACTGAGCTCCCTTCATATTCCATATATTCAACACACACTCTCATGTTAAACCAAATCTATTATTTTTTAAAAAGTGTTTATTAATACAACCAACATCTGCAAAGTGGCATTAAAGTCAGATGTATTATATATGTATTTAGAAATAAAAAATATTTTTCTGTACCTTGAAACCACCTCTACAGCTTAGATTTGGACATTTTAATGATACAATACAAATGTGTATTTTTGTTGTATAGATGCAGATAGAAGCATTTTCTTTCCTGTTCTTTCACCTCTGCTGAAAAAATGAAAAAATTCTAGTTATTGTTTTGTTTTGTTTTACTGCATGAAACATTATTTATTCATATGATGTGTGCGTCTTGTGTAGGTTGCCAGAATTAATGATGGTATTGTCTAATGCTCTACACACAAATTTTGAGCAAGTTGTTAAAACCAGTTTTAACCCAGTGTTTTCCAGTTTAAAAGTCTCAGTAGGTTAGTGCTATATACCACAATGTATACTTATATAGCTTTAAATACTGTAAGTGTATATGCACAAGTATTGTCCAGTCTCTGTGTAATACATGTTTTTCCTCTGGTTACAATATTTAGCCTGCCAAAAGAAATGCTTGCAAATGAACAAATTTTACAAGTTTGTGTAAATATCATCCTTGTAACTCTACCCATGTAACATCTAATAAACCAATCAGACATCATTTCAACTGTCTACATTTGTTTTATTTCAAGGTGGTAACTGATTGTAGTGGGTCAGGTTTCAGAGCAGTGGACTCACTTACTGCTGTTTCACAGTCAATCTTCAACACATACATTTATAGATTTGGAGAAATAATAAAAATAATAGTTGATGTGATGTGTACATTGCCCCCTGCGTCAGCATATTTTTTAAACTGAAAATGTATTTAGTAGTTAGTTAAGTTAGCAGTGGCTTTGTTGATGACACTGTGGCACAGACTGAACAAGTGCATGAAAGAAATTTTACAGAAGTTTGTGGTGTTAAGAGGATGAGGATCCCCTGACTTTAGTGCCACTAGGAAGTTGACCATTTGTGGTAAAGAAAATGTCTCAAAAACTATGATGAATTCCAACAACTCTGGTGATCCGCTGACCTTTCATCTAGCACCATCATCAGGTCAAAGTTCTAATTTGTTGTTTATGACCAAATACCTGCAAAACTGACTTCCCATCAGCCTCAGCTGTACTTTTCATTTAGTGCTAATTAGCAGATGCTTGCATGCTAACACACAAATAAGATGGTGAATATGGTGAACATCATATCTGCTAACCATCAGTACGTTAACATTGTCATAGGAAAGCTGTTCTATGCACAGCCTCACATCAGCTAGCATGGCTGTAGGGTTTTAGTCTTGTTTATAGAAATGTACAAATACAATACAAATTTAACTCTCTCCATACTACAGAATGCTTACAATATGTTTGTGTTACTAACCCAGATCACAATCAAATTTAAATCACAATAAAATGTAGTTTAGAAGTACCACATAGACTGACTATACTTTGTTCTACTTGGGTGGTTAGAATCACTGGCTAGCAACAGTGATTTGGAATGACCTTACAGTTAGAGGAGTTCAATACATGTACAAACACATCTTTATCAATTAATCTATGAAGTAAACTGAATGTATTTTCATCATCGCTTACTGAATCTGAACCTTTTAGCAGTGGAAATCTCCCTTACTACTGGGCTTAGCTTTGATTTTAGGATCTATAATTTCAAAGATGGATGAAATGATGGCTCTTGTATCCACTTGTGGTTTTGTATAAAAAGGAAACCTTGTACCAAATTATTTCTGCTGTTTTGGTTCTGCCTGAAACTTTTTAAACTTCTGCAGACAACCCAATCTTATGGTTACCATGTGGCACCAAGAGAGAGTTATATTTATCCCTCTGAGCTCCTCATGAGCATTATAAGCTAATCAACACTTTTTCTCTCTGCCACAACACATTTCTTTCTGCCATGGCTGAAGAGAACACTTCCTTAATGAAAATGTAATTTACTGACCATAGACATTAGAGTTGTTTTTTTTAATTCAACGTTCAACCAGAAATGGGAAACTAATAATAAATAATAAAAATAAATAATTCTGGTATGTGTAAGTGTAAAATTCAGTATTTGTTGAAATACATGTATCATCTAAATATCTTTTAATCTCACATTCATTCCACTGTATGTGTGCATTTGATGTGGTGTAATGAGGATATGTATTCCACAGTTAATGCATCATGAGAATATCCATCTCCCTGTCAGGTTCAATTTGGTTTGTCATTCATGTCCCTCTGTATGCATGATGAGTGCTAAGCAGACAATGGCCTGGATTCACAGACCAGTTTAATAGGATAGGTAGGCATTAGAGGTAAGACTCTCCCAGCATCCAGGTTTACCAAATCCAGTGTGCCAAATCCACTGTGTGGCACACTGGGAGGTACACAGTGGTCGGTGGCAATAACTGGACTTTTTTCAGCACTTTCTGGGGAGACAAATAAGGTGAACTTTGATAAACTAATATCTGTTTAGTTGGAGATGCACCAGTTGGGATATAAACTCTTATATACAAACTGTAATCTCAAAGGATTTTGTACTAACTTTTGAAAAAGCATTTTTTTTCTCACAAAGTTATTATCAGTGTTTTTAATTGTACTTGTGCTGTTGCTACTAGTCTATTTTCCATATTCAGTGTTGTGTTTCAGTTTTGTCATCTTTGTCTCTGAGCCTGTGGATTCCTGCCTCTGACCTCTGCTCCTCTCCCGCAGACAAAGCACAGCATCGTCCCTCGTCACCTTGTCGCTTTCCTTCCCCTATTCCCCCGGTAAGACTCAGGGCGCTTCTCTGCAAACATGGTCGTGATGAAGATGAAGTTCCCCTTTCAAAAAAGGGTGAAGCTAGCCCAGGGACTGTGGATCCTCTCCTGGTGTGCCACAGTGGCTGGGGCCATAACCTTCACCCTGGGGTGCATCCTAAAGACGGAGCTCCGCAGGAGGGCAGAGGTACTTTTTAAAACTTAAATGCTAGGACTTTGAGGCTTAGTTTATACCTCAAACATTTTGTTGTTAATTTTTTTTTTACATTTCAATTACAGTGACTGTAATTACTAATACTATTTTATGTTGCTGTACATGTAATGATATTCCTCAGTGTAATAGAGACTGTAAAGTGGTGTGTGGTCCAATTTTGCTCATACAGAGAAAACAGACAACACATAAACTGCTAATAATGATTAGAAATTCTGCTGTAAATATCTTTAAAAAAAATCCAGGGACAGTGTAAGTGATGACACATTAATGTAGTGATTTACATGAATAACATCGAGTGCACCAGACAAATACCATCTGTGCCTATCCTGCTTTAAAATCGATTTAAAGTTTCCTGAAAGAATAAATATCTGATAGCAGGAAAGAAATGTCCTTGTTGGTTGGCAACCAGTGAGCGATAGATACACCTGTGACCCACTTTAGATCCTGACTCATCATTTGATAAACCAGGCTCTGTCAGTCCTGATCATCCTAATCCACACATTTGAAGCCTGTCATCACAACTTTGCTTTATTAACAAAACTACAACAGCTTCTATCTTATTTGGATGTATATGATTCTCACACTGAAAATGTTTGCATAATTTAATTATTTTCAGCTTCACAGGCATCATCTTCACTCATCTTTTACACTGTTTCTGGTATTTGTAAAAGTATCTAAATATCTTTTGAAATTATGAAGAATTTTTGAGAAAGAAAGGTTGTTTTGACCTTTTGACAGTTAAATCCTTTCGTAGCTGGGCTTATGACAGTTCTCCGTTTACACGCTGTACATGTGCACATTATGAATGGAAATAAAAAAACAAAATGAGAGACATATGCAATAAATAAATAAACTGCAGAATTTATGAGGCTTATAACAATGTTATCATGTTATGCCACAGTGTTTATTAGTTCACATATCATTTTACTCCGAAGTAAAATTGATGTCATCAGTGTCACTGGATGTCACACACACACACACACACACACACACACACACACAAAGTGTAAAAACATAGTTCATGGGCTTATTCAGATATTCTCTTCTTAAAACTGAGATGTCAGATTTGCTTTCCACTAAAATCAATCACTTTAATTCTCATCTTGTCTGTGAGTTTCCACATTTCTGGCTCGTGCAGAGAATCTCTGCATTAATCAGCTGAGAACACTGCACATCCTGTTTCAGGAGCTTACTCATTTCCTGTTGAATATATAGCCATCAATCCATGTTATCTTTTTCAGTTCTGCAATTGTTCAAATACAAGAACTAGAACCTAAAAACACATATGCGCACAATACAAAATCACACATACACTATACCCTCACAAAGCAATGGCACATTTAACAGGGTTAACTGTGTTTGCATATCTTCTGGTTTATGTACTTGGTTTTCACTCTCCTCAGTGACTGTAGCTTAAACAAACTTAAGGCCCAATAGTCTGTTCAATAGACTCTGATTAAACTGGCATGTTCTTAATTATGAGTATGTGTGACTGACTGTAAAGCTGAGAACAAAAAATATCATATGTGCATTTAGGACATTTTAAATAAAGGGCTTTTAAAATACAAGAGAACACACACACACACACACGATGTATATAAAATGAGGCCAAATATTTATTTCCATCTACATTTAAAATTGCAGCCATTGAAACAAGCATGGTATCTTAAGTCTGAATATTTTACCATTCCAAAAGAATTATGTTTAAAAAAAATGTATGTTAAACAATAAATAGGATTTTGTACAGTGTACAGCATATGTTCATATGTTGAAAGATTGTCCATCATTTTTAACAACTTACATTTAGATTTTTTTTTTTTTCAAACAGTTGTAACTTATATTGTTTATATCTCTGTGTGACCTACTCACAGGTGATGGATAACACAGACATACATATTGTGCCCAACACCCTCATGATAGTTGGTCTGGCCTCTTTGGGGATCAACTACTTTTCCTCAAAGATCTGTCAGGATGCCCTGGATGCTGGGCGATTTCCTCGCTGGAAGAACTTCTTGAAGCCCTACTTTGCCGTCTCTTGTTTCTTCACTTCCCTCATGCTGCTGGGTGTCATCATGAGCTATGCAATGAAGGGCAGTCTGGAGTCCTCTCTGAAGGTTGGCTTGAGGAACGGCATCCGCTTCTACAAGGACACAGACACCCCAGGCCGCTGCTTCCAGAAACAGAACATCGATCGCCTGCAGATGGAGTTTCAGTGCTGTGGAAACAATGACTTCAGAGACTGGTTTGAGGTCCAGTGGATCAGCAACCGCTACCTTGATTTCAGCTCAAAGGAAGTGAAAGAGTAAGTTGTGGAAAAGTGGTGGGAGTGTGTTTCACACCAGTGAATATGTCTGGAAAAAGGAGTGTATCTAACTACAGTACTGATACATGTTTCCTTTGTTTCCTTAGCCGAATCAAGAGCAATGTGGACGGCCGTTACTTGTTAGATGGTGTCCCATTCAGCTGCTGCAACCCCAGCTCTCCACGGCCGTGCATCCAGTATCAGCTCACCAACAACTCAGCTCACTATAACTACGAATATCAGACTGAGGAGCTCAACATCTACCTCCGAGGCTGCAGAGAGGCCCTGGTCAACTACTACATGGGTCTGATGAACACCATTGGGGGTGGAGTGCTGTCAGTCTTCATCTTACAGGTATGCCATGAGAATAACCACAGTGGTCCCACAATGACAGAGATGGCTGTGCTGAGATTGTTGGTGGTTGGTCAAGGCATAAAATTGTTTTTTCAGGGTTTGATACAATTGTAAAGAGGTTATTAAATTAAACTACATTTAACATTGAGTCATGTGACAAAAATGCAATTTCTGCAGCTGTGTGATTCAAACATGTCATGACCGCTAGTCCCTCTGAAGCCATGATAATGGTCTGTTATGGACCCTGCTCTACATCTAACTCGGTTCCCCATTTACCCACCTTCCTCCTTCCCAGGGTTCTGTGCTGGTAAGCTTGCGGCTCCTGCAGACTTCGATGGAGGCAGTGGCAGGGAAGGAAAACACAGAAATTGAGACAGAAGGGTACCTGCTGGAGAAGAGCGTGAAGGACACCATCATGGAGTACATCGACCCTGTGCTGAAGTTCCTCCTGCTAACGAACCAGGTGGAGGAGGGCACTCCTGCAGCTGCCTCAGCTACCCCAGCTGCCACCTAAACAGCACATGATGTACACACATGTAAATAATTTTTACACAGAGAGGGCGACCCGTGAACGATCATTTAGATTTGAAAAGAGAACTCGAAAAACACAGATTTCTATGAATTTCTCAGATTTAGGGATAGTATTTTTTATTGTCAGATGACAATCGCATATAAAGTAAATGTTTCCAGTACCACTGTACTTGCCCATTCAAATTTCATGTGCTGAACTGAAACCCTCTCTGTTAAGCATACTGTATAATACCAAAGAAGATTCCCACAGAAAACCACAGAAAATGATTTGTACCATTTTTGAGATACTTCTCAAAGTACTCCTTAAAATGAATAATCTGCTCAATCACTCTTTTTTTTAAAGTTATATATATATATTTTTTTCTGTCATTTACATGAATAATAAACCCTTTATTGTTACACTTGTTTACAGCTCCACAAATACACAAAATCAGTTCACTGCTTTTG
Organism: Lates calcarifer; assembly: GCF_001640805.2. Lineage (NCBI taxonomy): Eukaryota > Metazoa > Chordata > Actinopteri > Centropomidae > Lates > Lates calcarifer. The sequence goes on from NC_066852.1 coordinate 9,304,017, forward strand.
AATGTGATGTGCATTCCTAATTTAATTCTTATGATACTTGTCTGTATCAGAAGGAATAAAACAATCATCAATCAGTTACTGGGTGAACAGAAATTCATGAGACTGGGTACAAAAAGGATTTTTGGTCCTTATAAAAAAAAGATGTAAAGCTGACTGTAGAGAGACATGAGGCATAATGCTCTGCTGCACAACAGGAAAATGACATAACAGATGACTCATTAAAGTTTGAATTTACTAATTGCCTTATGGAGTGGAGTCACTTATTCCTCTTTTTTCTAATGTAAATACAATACATTTGGATATTGTAATTCTTCATATGTCACCCTCCATAACTGGTGCTCCAAGTTGCTACTTTCTCCCTGCCTCTCTTCTCCCTGCTAGTGAAAGGAATAGGATTAAGAAGACTGATCAGTGTCAGTAATGCACTGAAAGCCATCAAGTGTGTCCTCTGTTCTGTCACCTTTGTTAAAGCTGTTAATCCAATTTGTTAATACTTAGCCTGCTGCCCTTGCAGTTAGACACCTGCGTCAGGTGGATGTAAGATGCAGAGTAAACTATGCAAAGGCTTTGTCTGCTTATAAAAGTCGAAATACTGAAGAAAATAATAATATTGAGATTGATCAAACTGAGATTTAACTTTTTCAAATTCAGATACAGTGTGAAGAGGTTGTTATCTGTGTCTTATTGGACCTTTGATTAAGAAATTTTCGTTATAACTACACAAAAGGAAAATAACTGTACACATAAATACAACCCCCCTCCCCCATCTTCCCTCCAGGTGGTGAATTGAATATAAAATTTTGCACTCTCTTTATTATCAGAAATATATGATTTGGTTAATCTCTGAAATCTATTTGTAATGTCAATCCATGTCAATGCTTTATTAAAAGCCCTTTTAAAAACATGACTGTATGTTGAGTGATTTTGAAAACTGATGTGAAAACAACACAAGTTTAACATATTTGGATGTCGTATCACTAATACAGCTGTGAGAGGCTTCACATGTATTGTTAATGCAAAAGAGGCTGGTTGTATATCTCAATAAGACACAGCATTGCACTGTAAATACAAATAAGTTTATAGTTTAGAAGTTTTCTTTAAAAAATTAGGAAAGTGATCACCTTGGGAATTTTTCTGTGTCAAGTTGGGTTTAGAATGAATATGTGTTAATTGAATAAGCTGTACTTTTTAAAAAAAAAAAGAAGTATTTTATTAGATGTGAGCACTTAATGTGTCTCAGTATAATCAAATTTAATCAAGCTGTTACAACTCTATGACCATGAGTCACATCAATATATTCTGCCAAAACAAGTGGGAATCACTTGAAATCCTCAATACCCTGAACTTAATGTGTCGTTATGTAGTCAACTTCACTAAAGTTGACATGAGTTCAGTTAAGTCATTAACATACAGTGTCAAAGCATTGTTTACTTTAGAATAAAATGCACCTAATTCAACACAGCAATCTAAGGGAATGAAAGTGAAGAAGATAGAGCTCAGGCAGACAACAGTCATGTCACCGCTACTAGTCCTCATGCTCATATTGGAGTGATGGTACTAACCATCTATCCATCTATCTATCTATCTATCTATCTATCTATTACTTAAGACAGTATAAAATGAAACAAGCGTGTGGGCAAAAAGTAAAGAAAATTCAGTTTAAGCAAGTAAAATTAAAAGACTAGTATAAGTTAAGTTAAATGCACAATTTCACTTAAGTAAGAACATTGTTTGTATTTACGCTGCATGATTGGAATCCTGGATTTGTTACTAATTGCTGTTATACACGCCATGCCTTTTGTCTTTTGGTGAAACGTAAATGTTCAGGCTCACCACTAATGTCCAATATTTCCATCACAAAATTTGCTTATATAGCATATGGTATTATATAAGTAATTCGTTACTCTTGTTTGAAACTTATGTGTCAAACTTATAATGTTTGAACATGGTAGCAGGTTATATCCATCACTATCAGAATAATACAACACATACAGAGCATGTTTTACCCACTGTAAGTAAAAACCGTGCAGTATTCCTTTTGAGATATTGTGATATTATGACTTTTAATATGAAATATGGTTTAACTTTGGCTGCAGACGTTGCTGAATAACTATAGCGGCAAACTACAGCAGATAAACAAAATTAATCTTCTGCTTGCGTGTGTTACGGCTGGGATGACGTTTTGATCACGTGACGGGACGACGACGAGCTCAAGGGCATTTCGATTCATTGTCGGGATCGTACATTTTTGAACGGATCCCGTTCAAAATTGTCTAGAGCTAACTCAGTCTGTCAGTGTGCATGTTTTGAAATAAGCTCCCAACTAACACCTGGGAATATTTGCTTTTTAACTGTTTTAGTAGCTGTTTCAGTCATAAACATTTCAGTAAATGAGGTGTATCTAATATTGCGGAGTGACAGTCACACCCAGTGAAGAGTGATTCACAACAACCGAGTCGTTCGTCCTCCGTTCGCTCTGTAACTGTTGCAGCTGCCCGGAAAGCTAGTTTTAGACAGCTGGCTAGCCAAATACCAGCAGAATCGGTGATTAGCTAATGTATTTAGATACGGTATTTACAAAATCCGCGGGATCTCTTATTCGGGATAAGTAGCGAGTGGAGGAAAATTTACGGGAACCTGGCAGGTACGTGGATAACAGTGTTCCATCACTTGCCGTTAATAGTAGCTGTATCACAGTGTTGGACAAAACACAAAAAGTTAGCCAACTAACCACATAGATTAGGTGGCCAAATTGTTATAAACGCATGACTGAAATGTATTAATAGGTCAGAAAGTATCGTAGTAATGTTAGTTTATCATTAACCAGGACGGTAACTCCTCCTGCCTTCAAGCTAACTTAGCCAACGCTAACGAACTGAAGTTTAGTAGCTCCCTGGAATATCTCAGCCATTGTTTGGGCATGTATGGGACAATCCAGTTAAACTTGGGTAGCTTGCTAACCTCATTTGCACGGGCCTCTGGTTGTTGCCTTTGTACCTCTGTGTTTACCACCACTCTGTAACGTTATCTAGGCTATCGTATCGATGTTCTAAGCCATATTAAAATACTATATGGGTTTGAGAAATATTGAAATGCTGGGGCCAAACGATCATTTCAGCTAAACAGGAAGAGGTCAACAGTGGTCGACTGGGATGTTCTGATTTTACAGGGTCTTTTCCGGTCTAATGCCACATGGTGGCACTGGTGCATAGTGAAACCTGGACTAAATTAGCCTGATTACTTATTTATTGAAACATGACTAAAGGAAATGGATGAAGTGGCATACGTCAGTGAGAAAGAGCCAGCCATTCATGTTGCTAATATCTGTCTAGTCATCTCTGAAGCAGTTATCAAGGCTTTATTAGAGGGTGTGTGAGACTAAAACAGAAGTATAACATATAACTATGTTAGTTTGAATTCCTCTGTCCCTCATCAGACAGTTAAAGATATGAAGCATTCTGCAAGGCTAGATGTAAGGCAGCTGCAGATGTGTTGCCCATGTTGGCATTTGTTACATATGAAGAGTTTTCATGTAAAATGTTTGTCAGCTTTGATGCTGGGTTTTGTTTTTGTTTTGTTTTTTTAAATACCCAAATTACGCAGTAATGCAGCTCTGAACTACTTTTCCAGTCCAGGCTTGTATGCTTTTTCAGACTGTTCCTAAAATATGCTGTAATGTAAATGTTATGTTACTGTGTATATATTGTGACAGATTTTGAATTTGGTCTTTGTTTTTCAGATTAGAAATGGAAGGAGATGACTGCAGTTTTCCTCCAGATTCATCAGATGGTCACTCTCAAAGAGGAAGTGTTGCTTCCTCTGCAACACTTTCCCGTGGTATGGTGCTGCAAATAATGATATAACTCGATGAGAATTAAATGTATCCCTCTGTGTTTTCTAACATGCAGTATTTTTATTTGTAGCAAATTAAAAAAATGTTTTAGTTTTTATGTAGTGTTGTTTCTATTTGACTTATTTCTTTTGGCAATTTTAATTTTTTTTGATTTCGTGTATTTGTGATTGTTTACACAGCTCAAGATGTGCTTGTGTACCTGTTTGGTGACAGTGCAGTCCACTTATCTGTAGAGGGGCTTGGCAGCGTCACTGTGCAGGAGCTGGGCCGCAGTGTTCGCGAGGCTCTCCATGTTCCTGAGTCTGCACAGGATGCTTTTGCCTTCTGGTTGTGTTCTCCACTGCTGGGTAAGAACTTTGCTCAGTGGGCCCAAATGATAAAAACAAGTTATATATTCAAAGTATCACAAGGACCAGAGCAGGGAAACAAGGCATACCACAGTTTTATATTTTATTTCTTCCATACTCCTCAGAATTGCAGTTAAAAGTGAGGCATCAACCATACAAACTGTGTCGGCAGTGGCAGGACCTGCTGTATCGCTTCACCGAGGCATCAGAGGAAGACATTTCACAAGGTGAGACTTTGGTCTGTATGGTGCTGTGTTTACTTGCACTAGTAAGTATTTTTTCAGTTTTTTTTTTTCTTTAATTGTCGAAATAAGAAATCTGGTTTCTTTAATCAAGGCATGACAGTGACCCGTTTGGGGAAAGAGTGGTGGTGATAGCAGTGTGAAGAAAAGGAAAGATCATTACTTGTAGCAATATACCTTAAATTCATTCATCTGAGACTGAAAAAAGGCTTCCTTCTTTTCAGGGTACAACATCATATATCTACTAAAACATGTAAAATATATCAGCTTTGGCTCAAAAATATAGTATAATATAGTAAACAGTTTATCCAGGCATATGTAGATTCACTCTCTGTTTTCCTGCCTGAAGCCTGTTCCTCTCAATGGCCTAGTTTCTTGTGTCCAAACACTGTGTGTCTGTGTATGCCAAGCACAGCCTGTTTGTTTTTTTCTGCAGCTGTTCCCTGCGGATTTGTAGCTTACTTATAAATTGTTGGTGCTTAGTAGCTTAGCCAGGGTAAATAAAGGATAAAAGTGCTGTCAGGTGTGTCTGGAATAAATAAAGGGAAAAGGAGGTAGCTGGCACGATGAGCAATAAACACCTGTGGCTGGTCAGGAAAAGAAAAGGCTGGAACATGGAAAACCTGCATCAAGAGAAAACAGAGAAGAAGAGTTTAAGTGAATACAGGACATATATTTATACTGTTGTAGCAGAAATGCACCAAATAATCATTGGAAAATCCAATTTACACTTGTTTTATGGGGCACCACTGTCCAATTTTGGGACGGAAATTGGAGATATTAATTTTGATATCAATATTCAATTTTAATATCCACACCGCAAATTTTAATCAGTCTGATATCTAAGATCGTGATTTCTCGATCCAGGGATCTGGCTCACCATTGCAAAGAAACACACAAAACTGCTGGGTCTACATGTGTATTTACAATTTATTGATTACTAAAGTGAATATATATGTATATATATAAAGAGTGAAAACATCAGGTAAAATGAGTAGAGTAATCTGGTGGAGGCAAATCGTTTACTCTGTAACTATAATCTAATTGTACTGAATTTTGAGATGTCAATTGATGAGGAAAATTAAAGTTTACTTATTTTATCATCAACCCTTGTCGTGAGCAGAATGTTAAGACCGGCCTACTGTGAGTTGCGGCAGCTGCAGACTTGGCTGGAATCCAGGTGGCTGAGGTTGTGGTGGTAACCATGGAAATGCAGGATCCAGGTGGATTCTCCCGGAGGATGTGTCTCTGGTTAACACGGTGATGGGTTGTAGACTTTCTGTCTCTGCAAACAGGTTTCTTTGCAGGTGGTCGTGTATCTGCGGGCCTCTCTTGCGGGTTGAGGAAAAATAAGCTTTTGCGTAGCCTACTTAGTGTTTGCTGGATAACTTTAGAGGAGGCTGGTGTTGGCCAGGTGACTCTAAAAGTGTCAAAAATCTTCAGAATAAAAACGCAGGATTATCAAAGTTCTAAGTGTACAGATACTTTTGTTCCTTTGGCTTAACTTGACGTTGCTTGGCTTGCGCGTATAGATAAAAGAAAAAGTTACTTGCGGAGCACGTGGTGGAAAGAGAATAAAGGAACAGAGAAAATTAAAGTGCACGGTGAGTGGCTGTGTAGCTTGGAGCTTATTTAAACCAAAGGCACTTATCTTTTGTGCGCCAGAGTTTTTATTCTCTTTGAGGATAGTGTCAGGTTTAAAGGCGGAATGAGGTGGTTTCAGCCAATCAGGATTTTCTGTCCTCACTTTCTTTGTCTCAGTTAGAGCGAAATATGATCTCTTTATAAACTCTAAATTATTATTCTTAAATACTTGCGCATATATTACATATTCACTTTCCACCATGATCAATTGAGACATTGTACAAGGTGAGATATAACTTGATGGCGCTAATACTTAAAGAAAGACAATGCATCAATACCAACGTGAATTAAAACACATTATTTGCAAATCTTAACAAAATTAAGCTGATTAGCTGATAAAGCTGAAGTAATGTGGCCAGTATTCTGGTCTGGTTACAACACGAATGTGACATAATTTATGACTAGAGGTCTGGTGTAGAGGAAGATAAACAAGGAGGTTAGGTCTGTGGATCTGAGAGAGTCCAATCTGCATAGTTCTTTTTCAGGTTTGCTTATAAAGTAACAGTTGAATGTTTAATGCAGAGACAAAGTTTATTGCAATAGAATGAATATTTGGAGAGTGTTTATTCATAAGTTCCTGATGAACTGGGGTCCATTAGAAATGTCTCTTCTGAGCTGGCCATTTGACCTTTATCTTTGACCCTGGCTTGGAAGGAAGAGTTTTATATCTGCTTCTTATCACTGAATGTTGGGGAGGCAGAGGAGAGAATGGGGTTTCAGGTCGTAATTCTCAGTGACCGTACTTTTACCTCAGTGCAGTTCTGGGAACACATTCATGTCTTTTTCTATGAAGTGTGTGATAGTTTGATATTAGGTGCCAGGCTGACACCGGATGTTACTACACTGTATAGAGGAGATATTGTTGGTTCTTAAGACCTTAAATCTTTAACATCATATAATTATTATTATGAAGCACTAGAATGAGGCATGTTCAGTGAACCCGAGAACAATTTTGATAAACATTTCTGTCATTTTTTCAACAACAATGGCAAAAAATGTCCTGCTGTTTTTCTTTGTCTTATGTGATGTTAAATTGAATATCTCTGAGTTTTGGGCTGATGGTCAAACTAAACAAGCAATTTGATTCATGTAACCACGGGCTTTAGAAAATTGTGACGGGCATTTTGAACCATTTTTTGTAAATTGTAAATGATAATATTCATTAGTTGCAGCTCTATATCTAAAATTAGATGTGTAGCAGTCAAATTAATATGTTATAGAGACATAATCCATTCAAATGCACATTATGGGTGCTACAAATCTTCAGTATATTCTGATGCCATATAATAATCGTAAAGCATTTCAAGTATGAACATAAATATGACCATATTTTGTGATTATGAGAAATTATTGTGTATACTTGCAGTTCCTTTTGACATTGTAGTCAAGGATGCGACTTTTGTAGTGCAGTGTGTTATAATGGGTTATAAAGCACACACTATAATATAGTTTTGATGAAGGAAAACGAAAATGTATCTGACGGTGGTGGTCAAGGATTCAACTCTCTGTTAAGTTAACTGGGACAAGACCAAACTGAGATTTTAGTTTTACATAAGTACAACTGTTGGACAACTGTTGATTATTGCTCTGTCAAAACTGTCACAATGGGCTTTTGGTGAAGTGTAAGTCCGGTGTTATTTCTCATTACTTTGCCAGTCAAACTGGAGCAGCCCACACTTTTGTGTGCTTTTTGTCCAGTGATGTCAAAGAACTGGTGACACAGTGACAGCTTACCACTAATAAAACAAAAAGGATCACGAATGCATTGCATAATCATTTAAATGCTGTTATGTGTTTTTGTGGAGTAGGTAGGGATACCACCCACAGCACAGCACTGTGAGCCAGTGCAGAGTGGGTTGGAGGGGGCTTGAGTGTTAGATTTGATGTTACCCCCACATCTACTGCAGTGTTTGTCTCCATACCCTCACTCCTCCACTCTGGGTGATGAGGCAGAGTTTCACCCATTTGAACGATCTGAAAATACAGGCAATCACTTAAACCCTGATGTATCATTGTCCTCTGCTTCTTCCTCAGATGAGCCGTGTCTCCAATACAGACGGAATGTGTTTTATCCTAAATCTAAAGAGCTTCAGGTACTATTCACTCTAATTCTCTGCAAAACATTTTAATCTTCGATATGAGTGAATTATGCAGACACTGTTATCCATCACTTGACACTAAGGGTCTAATTTTAGCTTTGGTATTTAATATTTGGCTTAATGTCTGTAAGTCGTTTAGAGTGCAGTGGTCTTAATGGGTTGTCCTTTAAATCAGAACTGCTATTATGTAACAAAACAGTTTTGTTCTATTGTGTAATAATCTTTATATATACTTTTCAAGACCAAAAGATGCAAAGTGCCTCGTGGAAGGCAGCAAATTAAAATCTACAAATTGTAAAATCATTAGTTTAGATCATCATTTTAATATGTTAAGATAAAAGAAATATGACTAAAAATGAATAAAAAAGAGAATTTAAGCAAAATCAAAAAAACTCACATGAAGTTCCTTTTCTTTTCAAAGGTACTAGGCTCAGGCTAACTCTAAGATAATTGTCCTGATAACAGTTGGATAATTATTGTCATTGTCTCACTCCCGAGCAGATCGATGATGAGGGAGTGTTAAAACTTCTGTATGAGGAGGCCAGAAGCAACATCCTCACAGGTCGATACCCCTGTGATCCTGAGCACTGGATGGGTCTTGGAGCCTTGTCTTTTGCTCTTGATGAGGGAACTGGTTTGGACAGCCAACATTTTACATCTACTATAAGGTGAGTTAAAAAAGTTGGTTAAAAAAAATTACTGACCAAATTCTGGATGTGCTTGCTTTTGTATTGATATTGTTGAAGCTTGGGTTTCTCTTATTGCAATAGTTTGACATTTTGGGAAATCTCGCAATGCAATGCCACTCGATATAAGGCTACAGCCTGAAGATGATAGATAGCTTATCTTAACAGAAAGGCTGGAACAAGGGAAGAGTTGGTTTGGATCTGTCCAAAGGTACAATAACAAAATCTAGCTACCAGCACCTTTTAAAGCTCACTAGTTTGTGAAGATTAAACACATTTACTAAATTTGCAGAAACTAATAATCATCACTTTGCATAAAGGAAATAATTTTACTTGACTTTTTTGTCAACACATTATACTGCTTGACTTTCTGTTCTTTGGCTCCAGCACTGAACATTTTGTGACTTGGTTATAGTTCACCCTTTTAGAAAATAAAGAAGTATGCCATTGCTCCTCTGTTGATTTCATCAAATGGTGAGAGGACACCCCATTGCAGCTTAATGTACTAGGAAAAAAAAGACTCAGTAAAATGCCCACTCATGTGCCTAAACCCACATATTTTAAAGGGCAGCTGTTTGATTTAGCAGCTTCGAGTACTTCAGCACAATCAACGACAACATGCTGCAATTGAATGAAAATCCACAGGTATTGTGAAAAAGGTCAACAGTGATTCCTCTGTTTGAAGAGGCTTTAATTTTTTTCTTTTGCCGATAATGCTTATATTGTGTCACTGCAGTAACTTTCAATTACTTGCTGCTTTGTATGTGCCAAGTGCAGAAATGCACAAGATGACATTTCTGATTGGAGTGGGATCATCATGGGAGTGTGTTTCTTTTTTTCTCTTTAAAGCCTTTTGAGACTTGATTGTGATTAAAGGGCTGAGAATTATAGGTACTTGACAGTGTCTATGAAACACTGTGCACATAATACAGCAGTATAAAAGGAGTGTTGTCATTGTTCCTATTTTAAGTTCTCACGACACGTTACATGCTGCCTTCAGTGAGATGTAACAGATATCTGAATCAGGACTTTTGAGGAAGTCTCATATTTGTTTGCTAAAGTTTAACATACAAAATAGAGCCAGACCAGATAATCTTGGTATCTACTGATTGAATCAATGACTGAATTATAATAACTGGCTGTAGACTATAATTTAAAGAGGCTCTTTTCAGAGCATCTCCAGGTACTTATCAGTCGATGTCTTTATGACACTGAAGAACAGAGGCTGTCCCACTTGAGGTGTTTTTATTATGTCAGGATGTGAGCAGTGGTATTTGAAGAGAGGAAAACTTGTGCAACACTTTATTGTGTCTCAGCTTTATTGTGAGACCAATGCATTTTGCCCTGTGGCCCTCCATTTAAAACACATTACAGAGAACATTTAAATGAAATGAGCGTGAAAGAAAAGAAATGTCAATTGAATGATTAAGGAGAGGAAAGTCTGTAGCACTGAAATTTGCGATGATTTAAGGAGAAATGTATTGCAATGTGACTGCACAGGCATAATGGCTCACTAGAATAGCACAAGACAGTACAGTGCAGTGATATCTTAGGTTGTTTCTGCATCCTGTTAATCATGAAGACAGAGCACCAGAAGCAAAGGACAACAGGAAAATAAGCAGAAAATGTTAGCAACTTAATTATGAATTGAATGTAATAGTGAACCCAGATTTGCACAGACAAGATGCACTAAATGTTTAACACAAACTTCTCTGCTTTCCACAGAGAGAAGAAGCTGTCCTCTTTTTTGCCCGCACATGTTGCCATGGGGAGTGGAGGTTTGCTCTCCACTCTGAGAGGGAAGTCGAGCCGTCAGGCAGGGCTGGAGCAGAACCTGTTGGAGGAGTACAGAAAGATCAGCACATCTGCCGCAAACCCTCCTGAGCCCACACAGCTCCTACACCAGTACCTCAACACATGTCACTCTCTGCCTTATTATGGGTAAGAATTTGTGTAATGAGCCATTTATACTCTATAATTGTCTACAAAAGATGTAGAAGTTTTAAAGCTCAAAGGCAGTGATAAATACACCTCAAATAACTGACATACCTTACTACTCGTGTTATGTTTATTTTAACTGCACAAACAGGTGTGCTTTCTTCTTTGGGGAGATTGACAAACCAGTGCAAGGGATCCTTCAAAGGGGAAAACGCAAAGCTGTCAATGTTGGGATCTGCCTGGAGGGAGTTTATGTGATGGATGTCAAAGAGAAGGTGAGCACTGGACTTTTCTTGGTTTTCTGACAGCTCTGTAGAACAGCAACACAATGCCATGTTTCTTACTACACTATGTGTGTGTGTATGCTGCAGAAATGTTGAAAGTGATTCTCATTTCTCTTCATGAAAACTCCTGTTTTTTTCCTTGCAGCATGTGCTGCTTGGCCTGCGTTTCAGTGAGCTCTCCTGGGACCACAGCTACCCCGAGGAGGAGGGGGACTCACACATTTTGTGGCTGGAGTTTGATGGAGAGGAGGATGGTACTCCTGTCAACAAGTTGCTAAAGATCTATTCAAAACAAGTAAGAAAACTCTTGTGAAATGAAATAAAATTTACAAATTTTCTGCGCATACATTTACATCTGTATGGTGGAGTTTGACAAACCAGCACTTATACTGTGGCTCAAATGGCCTCAGAACCGTTGTCGCTTATTGTTTTTTTGGTCACACCTGTCCTGACCTGGTTGACACCTCCAGGGTCCTGCTGTAGTTTGAACATCACTTGACAGTTGTGTTGCTGTTGGAGAGGGTGACAGATGCCAGTCCTCTTACCGTGTCTCACTTCAAATGTTTTCAAGGAGAAGGGAGGATAAGCAGCCGTCTCTAGAGAGCGCACTGCACCTGGTGTTTTTGAGAGCTTTAGGATCGGGTGCAGCTGCTGTGCCCATTTGTTTTTTGAGGAGCATAACACTTGATATTTGGGTTGAGACCCAAAAAATGTTGATCATTTTCTGTACTCTCATCAATATCATCCTTACTTGATGATTGTTGGGTTGAAAAAAAGACTGTCTGCGCAGATGGTGCAGAGAGGTTACATAATGATAGAGGCAGTAATCACACCAGGCCATAATCCAAGGATGGCAATGTGACCCTTATATGCCTGTGGTTCACTTATGGACCTTCTAAGTACGGCTGTTTATTACATATACTTCTAAGGATCAGATGTAATAATTTGTTATTTTTTTTATCTGTCGAACCAGGCAGAGCTAATGAGCGGCTTCATTGAGTTCTGTGTGGAGCTGAAGTCTGCGTCTGAGGGAGGAGCTGCAGTTGAAACGGATGGTGAGGCGAGTGTGTCTCAGCAGTCCGCCAGCCAGGACGGCAGCAGCAAGAACGGACGTGGAGGACGGCGCGGGATGCTGCACAGGCAAAACAGCGTTGTGTGCAGTCGGGTCCATTCACTTAACACAATCAGCTACGTGGACAATGGTGAGTCCAATGGTTCCATTGGGTTCCATCTTTCTAGTGCTTCTATGCCAAGATGGTCTCTCTGGAGTTACTTTCAATATTTGTCCTTTGTTTTTTTTTCTTTCAGGGAAAGAGATCAAACGCTTGAAGCCAAAAAGAGCTGCGTCCTTCTTCAGCCGACAGGCGTCTGCACCCACGTACTCTGCTGTGCAAGTGACAGAGAGTCTGGAGCAGGGTTAAACTCAACTGATCAGCTCTGCCGCGTTCCTCTCGAAGACCAAACCTGAACATTTTACACTGAGATTTAAAGAAAAGACTTGATACAAGCTTGAGACATTTAACTGGTAATATATAAACATGCAAAGGACCAAGTGAGGGATGTAAGTGCGTGTGACAATATTTATCTTTTGAAGTTGTGAATATTAAGAGAGTACAGTAATGTGAAAAACAAAAGGATCTATTAACAGCTATGCTTCCAAGGTTAAAGTGAAGTGGCTATTCATTAGATAGCCTCTTAGCACCATATGATGGACCTCCTACATAAGTCTGAGACAAGCCTTAGAGAAATCCTCAGATGACTATGATATCACGTGACCTTTTTGAGCTTTCTGCAGCGCTCTGGAGAGGTTTTTACTGCTATTATTCAAAAATGTTTGACCTCAAATTAGCATAACCACTTCATTACCTCTTTTTACTTTAACTCCTCTTGGGGATTAAACACCAAGAACATCAGAATCCCTGTATAACATGAAACATTTTGTTACTCCTCCTCAGAACTGTAAGAGTTTTTTGAAACTCTTTACAGTCAGCATGACAAACACTTTCAGGGGAAGATCTAGGGGCGTGTTCCCACTATTCTGCTTTTTTAAACTGCCAGTGCCTTGTTCTCATGAAAGGGTGAAGCCACTTTAAAAAAGTACTGGTAGAAACATTTAGTGCTTGGAATTACTGATGATAAAAAGTCCCTATGGGAGCACATTGGCTGTGTTGTGGAGGTTTCTTGTAAGTACATGTATTTAAGAGTTTGACATGAGTAATATTTGCTGACATTTGCAGCTGGTTATTGTGGAAGGTGGTGCAGGTCCCACATTTTAAAATTTGACTTTTTATTGAATGCTGAATTGTGTGAATTTGGTCTAAACATGTAAAGCAACAGGATAAAACAGATATTTTATAATATCCAGCCGTAGAGGCCAAAATTGCATGTTCACAATATCGAGTGCTCATTGGTGAGCTTAAGTTGATTTGCACCAACAAAACAAACTACCTGAACTTTACAAGTTCAAGAACTAAAAATCTATCTCATATAAGCTTTTCTCCTACAGTTAATGTACTGTACCATGCTGCTGTTCCTGCTTCTAAAAGGTCTGCAGTTGTCCAGTCAGAATATTATATTCAAAGTTAAACTTCCAAATCAGCACCATCAGTACAAGTCACATCCATGCACAGGTCTGAACTTGCCTACCACACACTTGGTCAGACCTGATCAGCAAAGTAAAACTGATGCAATATCGTACTTGTGCAACTTCTGACATGAGAGAAGCAAAAATAAAAGAAACCTTCCTGTTTAACCGTTATCAGCACTACTTAACACAAACAAATTCAAACTTCAAACTCATATGTATATTTGGGTTCGCCATTTAAAATTATTGTTTTCCTTGCAAACACAATCATGGTTGACATTTGAAAGAAGACAGGGAACACTATCTTTGTATCATGTTGCTGATGCCTTATTTTCAGCTTTGTGACAGTGCATTTTTACATACTCCTGTGGGTTTATCCAGGAGTAATGGTAAAAAGGAGGACCGTTTTCTCAACCCATAATGAAACATTTAATGCCTCAGTTTATCTGCTAAACTAAGAATAACTTTATACTGAGGTACATGGTTTTCACTGGACAGAGACGAGTTTGCTCTGCGCATATGGTGCGGACAAACTGACCAGGAACTTTCAACCATGCTGTTGAAATCTCTGTCTGTACACCAAAGCGAGCCTATCTAACATGCTGCAACACAGTGTGCTACCTTAACACTCGAGAGACAGATTCCACAGTCTAAACCTGGCAGAATCCCTCCAGGTGTGTCTCTCTGAACATCACCCCAGTCCTAACAGGCAGTTTCTGTCTTTGCTGTACATTCAACAAAAGCGTTCACCTCACTAATGGCCATCAAAGAAGTTATACATCTGTATAACGCTGCCACATGTCCTCATTTGAGATGAGGTGGTATCATATATTCTTCCTGATTCTCCTGCGCATGCAAACTGCAGAATGTTCTTACATTTCTATGCTTTTGACTTGTAACTCAGCTACTGTCTGTAACCTAACTGCAGCAGTCCAGTTTATTGTTGCTCATGAACACTATGCATGTCACATTGTAGAATAGGCATTCCGACAGACTCCACATCATGTGATACTGCACTATTAATACTAATACACTGTTTATAAATCTTTTACATCTGCGGATTGTTTTGTATTGTTTGTTAGCTTTTATGAGAGAATATTTTTACTTTTCTTTTTCATATACTCGTCAGTGTTTGTACACTAGAATGAAGAAATAGGTCATTTTAAGCATTATCTTCTCAAGCAGTCACTTTTGCAGAAACATAAAGTGCCTTTTTGTTTGTACTAAGTTGGCATCTGAATGACCGTTTTGGTGCTTGGAAACCAGGAATTTTTGGTATTGCTATGGTTTTAAAAAAAAATTGTGTTTTGTAATGTTTTTCCCACATTTTCAACTAGATGATGCATTTCACCTTTCCTAGCTGATGTGAGTATATTGATATACTGAATAACCGTGGTTCCTCTCAGTGCAGTGCTCAGTTAGTTCCGCCTTCATTAAAATATGTCTGATTGTTGTTGTTTTTTTGTTTTTTTTTAAATAAACAGATGCAAAGTGGCCCTGTTTCTCAGAGGTTATCTGTGGAAAAGTGTCTTTACTACTTACTACACCCTACACCCTAAGTGTACTGAAGCCATACGCATTTTAATAAACATGTTATCCTATGTGATATTATTCAGCATCACTATTTTTAACTGCTCATACACAGACTGTCGTAGATTTATTTTACAATTAATGCAGCAATTTAATTCTTAGATGCGCCATATCATTTCAATTAAATGCATCTAATAAGGTTTGGAAAATATTGTAGTGTTAAAGTTTAATGTTGAGAATATAATATGCAGGGATGTAAGAATTATATAACACTGTTAATGCATATTTACTGTAGACTGTTGTTTTGTGATTACTCCTGTGGAAATGGTTTTATATTCATCTAAAAATGTTATATACTATAATTCAAATAATTTTCATATACCTGACTGAAAAATCTGGACTATATGCTGCTGTTGCAGTAATGTCCATGATACAATATATAAACTTTTGTCACATTTTGAATCTTTGACCAATAAAATGGCATTTGTTCTCTCCAAAGATGATGTGTGTTGGTTTTTAGCTTTGTTTCTATTTTTTTTTCTTCCATCAAATGTCTTCCTTTCTTGGGTTCCCTTCTGCATATCTTTCTGCTTGTCTGTATAAGGCCACAATTTAGAGTGAGATACAGTATTCTAAATACACATACACAATACATTGTGTCAGTGAATTTGTAGTTCTTTGTTTTTGATTTACTTTTGATTGGTTCATTTTGTCGAAGTAATTATCGACTCCAGAACAAAAAATATCAATATTATTTTACTAACTGCAGTGAAATCATTTCATCAATTTAAGTTTACTGCTGTAGACCTGCGCAGTAGTGCACTTCCTGACCAGAACTACAACATTCCTGACGTCAACGAATGGCGATTCTCTTGACTGCGCAAACTCCTTGACGACGTAACACCGGATAGGCTACACACCCGGAAACGCTAACGTTTTCAAGCCAGCTGCTTGTGTTTTAGCAGAAAAATTATATTTTGTAATTTATTATTCTGAAAGGCCTTGTTAATATTGGCAGACAGCTAAGCCATACGGATAACAGTCACTTTTGAGCTAGACGTTACGTGTGCAGGCAGCTACTGAGAGCTGTCTCCTGCCAGCTGGACGCCTGTCATCTTTGTTTATCGTCGTTTCGTTTGTACTTTTCTCAGCTGGCCGGAGTTCAGTATGGACGGTGAGGCGGACGGTACGGTGGGGATGTCGGAGGACTGTGGCCCCGGCAGGAGGCGTAGGGTGCACGGCATGCTGAAGCTCTACTACGGGCTGAACGAGGAAGGAAAGGCCGCGGAGGAGCCGGAGTCCCTGGATCCCTGCGACATCAACGGGCCTCATTTTGACCCCGAGCTCTACCTCAACAAGGTGAGAGACCTTTGCTGTCATGTCACCCGCATACACAGTCTTATTACTTTCACACTAGCCTCTGCACTGTGCGCTGGTAAAGCTGCAGTCAGTGTCAGTACATGGTACTCCTACAACAGTCTTAATATCTCTATATGCTGTTATTAAACAAGAGAAATTTGAATATAAACCAAGTCTGTTTTCTCTAAGAATCCTACTGAGTCTCTTTGTTGCTGTCTCCATCACTGCACACAAATACCAGTACTCAGAGATGAGGGAGCGCTCATTTATCTGACTTCACATCTTAAGGAAGTGACACAGAATCAAGTGGACTGCAAATTTGATCTTTTTTTGATGGGTACTGGTAGCAGATGAATGTACACACTTTTCCCAGCAGTGTATAATAATTTGACACTGCCTTGGTTAAAGCAGGGATTATGAGGTAATCTGTTTTATGAATAACAATGGCATACTCAGTGGCAAACTTCATCATTTTACCTCGTATTTTATTTTGCATCCACTCTTTTTAAGTATGTGACTGTGACAATTGCATGTCTTGTGTCCAAACACAGCTCAGAAGAGAGTGCTCGCTTGCAGAGCTGATGGACCAGGAGACCTGCATGGTCAAACAGATCCGCTCTTTGGACAGTGACATGCAGACACTGGTGTATGAAAACTACAACAAGTTCATATCTGCTACAGGTGAAGGAGCATCTCACACACTGTTGCTGAAATTTCAAGTTTTGTTTAATTGTGCATTCCCAGATATTTAAGCCATCCTTCCATGTTTTTACAGACACCATAAGAAAGATGAAGAATGACTTTAAAAAGATGGAGGATGAAATGGACTGCCTGTCTGCCAACATGGCAGCAATCACAGAGTTCAGTGCTTCTATCAGTGGTACTCTTCAAGACCAGCACACGCAGATTACAAAACTCTCAGGTGAGACTTTAACTGGAGTTTATTTTGTTGAGTCACCCATGGGTGGGCGGGGTTTCATGATGGTTATTATCTTTTTTTTTTTTCTTTTTGTCTCACCGTGTTTCACTCCAGGGGTTCACACTCTCTTAAGGAAGCTGCAGTTTCTGTTTGAACTGCCTGCTAGATTGAATAAGTGTCTGGAGCTGCAGGCCTATGCTCAGGCTGTGAGCTCCCACCGCCGTGCCCGCTGTGTGCTGCAGCAGTACAGCCACCTGCCCTCCTTCAAGGGAATTCAGGATGACTGTCATGCTATCATGGACAAGCTGGCACAGGAGCTGCGACAGAAGTTCAGGTGGGAATTTCTGAATCTGTATTCAGGTTAGAGATGTTAGAGATTTTCTAAACCCCAGACATAAAGATTACAGATGAAAAAAATATACAGATATTAATTTTATTCTTTCAGAATGTTGCCATAATTTTGCAGTGATTTAATCATAAATAATAATAATGTTTAACTAATGTTTTGACTGAAATTTGGGCATAAAATCATTTGGTTTCAGTCCTTTTTTAATCTACAGTTTTCTAGATTTTATATGCATGTACTGTTGACACGAAGGCACAGATGTTTTTATATTGTTGTACCTGCTTGTGCAAAGTCCTTTTTGCACTTTCACTTTCAATTTTCCAAAAAAAGCTTCAATTGTGTCTAATTACTCCATTTCCTGTTTTGTTGTGCTTGTAGGGATGGTGGGTCAAGCGCCAAAGATTTATCGGAGTGCGTGGAGTTGCTGCTACAATTGGATGAGCCAGCGGAGGAGCTCTGTGATAAATTCCTGAGCCATGCACGATCTCGACTTGAGTCAGATCTTCAGGGCCTGGAAGCAGAGATAAGACCATACCCTTCTGCCTCAGCTGTGAAAGATGCTTCTGCACGCAGGTTGTCATCGACTACAGGTGCTGGATCTCTGACCAATAACTCCCCCAAGACGAACACTTTACCCTCTCCCACCTCAAACACTGACATCCTGGAATTCATTGACAGAGGCTGCAATGAATTTGTTAGCAGCTTATGTTTAGTAATCACATCATATCAAGAACTTTTTATCAACCATGCTCAGACAGGAGAGCTAGCATCCAAAAACATCCCACAGATGGCGAATGCTAAGCTCCATGTCTTTGTGGATGACCTGGCAGCTCGTTATTTCTCGCTCGTGGAGCGGAGGATACAAGAGGAGAAAGGCGTCGGAGATAACTCCCTCCTGGTCCGTGCACTTGACCGCTTCCACCGCAGACTTCAGGCTGTGGCCAAACTGCTGCCAGGCTCCACCGTGCCAAACAAGGGGACTGAGATTGTGATACGGGCGGCAACAGAGCGAGTCAAGCAGTACCTCTCTGCTCTGCAGAGCTTCTACATGGACAGTCTGACAGATGTGAGGCAGGCCCTGGCGACGCCTCGGCTCTCTGTGGCTGGTGCTTCAGTGGCTGGAGGTGGATCTCTTCTTGGGGGGCCGGCCTCTGGTAGAGATGCTCCGACCAGCCTGCCAGAGCTGCTCTCCTCCCTGTCAGCCTCTATTCTCAATCAGATTAAATCAGTGCTGGCATCAGTGCATCTCTTCACAGCTAAGGACATTACATTTTCCAACAAACCATACTTCAAGGTGAATAGTTTTTCTGTCTATTTGCAGATAAATTAATGGATGGTGCCAAAAACATTTTCTGCTCTGCCCTACATGAGCCAAAACTCTGCCAGTAGCTAAGCACTATTAAATACACAAGGAATGATAAAATAACAACTGAGTTTTGGTACTGGGATGAACTAATTTGTGACATCCTGTGTATTTGTGACCTTCTGTTGACAGCTCTTTCTGTTTGTCTTCTCCTTGCAGGGTGAATTCTGTAGTCAGGGTGTACGCGAGAGCCTGGTGGTGAGCTTTATAAAGTTTGTGTGCCAGTCCTCTCGCCAGTTCTGTGAGAGCGCAGGAGACAAAGGAGGATCAACTCCTCCGGCCCTTCTGTTGCTGCTGTCTCGCCTCTGCTTGGACTATGAAACCTCTACTATCTCTTATATACTTACACTCACAGATGAACAGTTTCTTGTGCAGGTAAATGGCTTGTCACCTTGTAAATGCAGCATATCATTTTTTAGAACGTTCTTTAAAAAAAAAAAAAAACCTCCTTCAAAAAACTTCTTTTTGTACTTTCTCAGCACCACAGTCCTGTAACACCTGTCACAACGTTATGTGCAGAAGCCAGGGAGGCAGCACAGAAACTACTGAACCATTATGTCAAGGTAGCTTTTCACCTACAAGGAAAACAGACACATCATCACCAGAAAACACCTCTACAAATAACCTTTCCTTTTTTGCAGGTCCAGGGCCTGATTATCTCCCAGATGCTGAGAAAGAGCGTCGAAACTCGAGACTGGGTTAACACCATCGAGCCACGAAATGTCCGTGCTGTGATGAAGAGAGTCGTAGAGGACACCACCTCGATTGATGTGCAGGTAAAGCTTTGGATAACCATCATCAACATCGTCATCTGCACTGTGTCTTCCCGTCCAGTCATTACACTCTCATCACCACGCATGAACAGGCTGTCTGATGAACTTTGTGTGCTCTACCGTAGGTGGGACTTTTGTATGAGGAAGGTGTGAGGAAAGCACACAGCAGCGACTCCAGCAAAAGGACCTTTTCTGTCTACAGCAGCTCCAGGCAGCAAGCCCGCTATGCTGCCAGCTACACTCCGAGGTAAATAAGTTTCAATGATGAGACAAAGAAGAGTCCTGCAGCAGGTTTGGTTTTGTTGACAACATACCAATATATTTACAACATATCAGACTCTCTCAGGGATAGAGTGATGAAATCCTGCGTCTAATAATCCCCGTTGTTGGTGTGTGTTGCGTTTGCATGTGGCTGACT
This sequence comes from Lates calcarifer, assembly GCF_001640805.2. Classification (NCBI taxonomy): domain Eukaryota; kingdom Metazoa; phylum Chordata; class Actinopteri; family Centropomidae; genus Lates; species Lates calcarifer. The sequence continues at coordinate 9,324,402 of NC_066852.1, forward strand.
TTGACTCTGACTCAGTTTAGTGAGTTTCTGTCACTTCTCTGATGTGTAAAATGCATAATTTAAGATATATGCACTGTTAGCCTGAGGCACATCACAAGAGCTCTTCCCAAGTCTAAAGCCAAGATCCTTCACTACACATCCTTGACACAGCACAAACACTGTTAATCACAGTGTATTGAAGCTTGGTAAACTGCAGACATAAGCAGGTAATCTGTATTACCACCTTCACATTGCAGGGGGACAATTGCTATTTAGCAGTCTCCTAAAGTCAGTGGTTCAATTGTTGATTCACTTTAGTGATTTGTCTTTTGTCTTCCTGCAGTGCTCCCATGGATACCAATCTACTAAGCAACATACACAAGCTATTTTCTGAGAGGATAGACATCTTCAGCTCAGTAGAGTTCAACAAGGTGAGTGCAGATCTTTGTTATGCTGTTAAATTTTAATGTAGTCTTCACAGAAGAACACCCCTCACACGCCGCTCCTCTGTCCCAGGTCTCTGTGATGACAGGAATCATAAAAATCAGTTTAAAGACATTCCTGGAGTGCGTCCGCCTGCGCACCTTCGGTCGCTACGGCCTGCAGCAGATCCAGGTTGACTGCCACTACCTGCAGATGTACCTTTGGCGCTTCGTCTCCGACGAGAACCTCGTACACTTCCTGCTGGATGAGATAGTGGGGAGCTCCGCCCACCGCTGCCTTGATCCTGCCCCGATGGAGCAGAGTGTGATTGAAGTCATCTGTGAACGAGGTTAAGTGCAGCACGACCAGATAATCAACGCAAAACACCACTTCACTAATACAGACAGAATTACTACATACACTGGAATCACTCTCTTTCTGTTACACAATTACTGTTCATGTCAAATTTATTGACAAGATTCAAAAAATGGTTGTTTGAGAATCTGTTTACAGGGTCTAAATTATACTGTAAAAGTGTTGTTGTGTGCACATGCTCATAAACATTTGTGAAGATCTCAATACTCCTGTCACTAAAAATCAGCTAAGCCCCAGTTATTACAGTCATCAATGAAAAAATGATGAAACTCAGGCATAGGGATGGAGTTCAGATTGTCACTGACTGACAGTGAATTTGGGGCAAATCTACATTACATTCCAAGTAGAGAATAACAAGCCTCTAGTACTCTCATTTAATATTATAGTTGCCACAATCACAAAGCAGAAAATATGAGAGGAGTAATCCCTCGTATCCAAGATACAAGCTGAACTTTTACACACACGTTGAAGGAATGTGTTTAATGTGAATACAGAATATGAATGATTAAAGAGAAAAGTTGTGTCTGGTGGAAATCTTATGTATTAATAAATTCTCTTAGGCATCTTTTGCTGAATAATTTGCAGACTGAATGTTGTCTGATCATGTTGTTCATGTCTAACACTAAAGTAACTGCATCAGATTTAATCTTGCCTTCAAGCTGATTCTGTTGTTTATGCATGTCTTACACAGGTAAACATATTTAGGAATGGTTTAACTATGTGTGTCTGCAATAAAAGTGTATGAATGTCTGATTCAAAATGTGTTTCTTCCTTTACTAAACTCACAGTAAAAAACATAGTAAGAATATTGTAATTACACACACTGTGTCAGCTGCAGCCTCAGTGTTGACAGAGACAAGTCTTTAACTCCAACAAAATGTCAAGATAACAATGAAATTCAGGTGTATTTCTCAAAAAGTGCCAGCTATTCTACAACGTAGTATACTGCTGACTGTCACCACCTGACGATCTCAATTGATTGGCTAAAGCCTCTTCTCTCCACCCTCTTCTGATGACCGAGGAGGGATCTGATTGGCTGAGAGACAATTTCGTGCTGGAAAACATGGGTCGGGGGCGTTTCCATCTGCAGGCTACTGGATGGATGCGCAAGAGGTAGGCGACAGTACTGCCTACAGTCCCGTCTGCACCTCCATGTCATACACCGGTAAGACACTATACTTACTGAATTACAACACAAACAGTCTTTACATGCACTGTATTTTACTGCAAAGCCCTTGTTTCTCCCGCGTTCAGATCATTTCCGCATGGCCAGGTAAAGGTGAAGGTTTCCTAACAGAAATGTCAGTGCATGGACACAGGAACTAACAGCGGTTTGACCTGAACTTTGTCTCGGTGATTTATGACAGCACTACAACACTATTATACAAACTAACAGCCAATTTCAGTGTGAAGAATGGCCTGATTAATTTTTTGGTTGTTCTATGTTTAGAATTTCCGTAATGTATTTGAAGGCAGAGACATTTTGGCTTTCCCATTCAATCTCTGAGCTTCTCTGAGCTGCTTTCAGAGATATCCACTGTTTGAAATGTCTGCATCAGACAGAAGACTGAGAGAATATACAAGTCTCCTTTTAAAAACTGGTACTCAAATTTTTACTGAACAAAGGCAGAAATACCATCATGTAAAAACACTCTACAAGTATAAGTCCTGTTTTCTAAATTCTCCCAAAAAAAAAGTAAAAGTATCAAAAGCAAATGTACCAAATGTCAAAGGTAAAAGCCCTTTCCAAATTTTTTTTAATTGTGGCATTAGTGGATTATTATCATGGATGTGTTTAAGTGTAAGCAGCATTTTAATAGAGCTGACTGAGTGAAGCTACTGTTTATAACCTGTACAGTTTTACTGTTTTAAATACCTGTGCATGACCTTTAACCTATAATAATTCATCATATTATCAAAGATGATTATACATTTTCATTAAAGAAAAGTTACTGTTAACTGTAGTTGTTAAGTAAATGTGGAACAAAGAGGCTTACACTGTGCTGAGGTCAGAGGTTAGGCTGAAACCCTTTATGGCCTGTTTAAAGAGAAACACTGGGTGTTAATCTATAAGACTCAGGGGTTGATTGCAATACGTTTTATGGCTGATTATACTGAGGATAACAGCTCATCATCATCAAAAGGCTCTGTTGCTCTTTTACTTTTACATTTCAATTTTTTTTTTACCAATCATCATTACCATCTAATTAAAATTACTGGTATTTATTTGTTCCTCATATGTCTTCATTTTGACTTAAATATATTTGTCTCAATATTTTCACAGGAGACCAATAATGAGACCAAACAGTCAAGCACCCAAACACAGAGCCTCACATGACACGGAGAGGGAATTTGGAGGAACTCTGGGTAAGTCACAGAAATCCATGATAAAAGCTAACATACAGAAGAGCATTTATGTTAATTCCCTATCTGTCATGTAGTGTGTCATGTAATGTGTAAAGGTGATGCATGTTTGGTAGATCATAAAACTGCTGCCACAATAAAAATGATAAGATTCTCAGCATGAACTCCATCAGCGCAGGAGTCGTCATTACATCTCTAATTGAGAATCATAACAAACACCCACATCAGATTTGTCAATGTAGACATGAGATGAAATTAGCTTATATGTGTGTGTGTGTGTGTGTGTGTGTGTGTGTGTGTGTGTGTGTGTGTGTGTGTGTGTGTGTATGTGTGTGTGTGTGTGTGTGTGTGAGTACAGTGACTGTGCTTTGTTTCCTGCTGCGATCCTTGTACTGAGCATCACATCCAATTTGCTTTCCAGTTGTTTTTAAAGTGAAATCATGTTTTGCTTTGACAGTTAAGTTCTCCACACACTTCACATCTGACAGAAGTTTTACAGACAGCCAGACAGCTAATCTAATTGTTTTACCACTATACACTTGTATGATGCTTCAATTATTCATGGTTAGCATATGTTTGCAATATTCATCTGATACAGTAGATAGTCTAACTGGTCTGATGTGCTCCATTATTCAGTTTTCCATGTGATGCTGTTTGACTTCTTTTTAACATCTTCAGTGCCTCTACCTGCTGCTCTGCATTGTCAGCCAGGTTGTCTAAACACACAGCCAGCCTGTCATCTCACTTTAATCTGTATCCGTGTGCCAGGTGCCATATGCATTCCCATCTTTCTTCCGTTGACTGTGCTGTTCCTGATCTGTGTGAGTCGATCCCCTGAGGCCTCTGTTCTCCAGTGGCCTCCTCCCCTCCCCTCCACTGACCAGCTGTGGGACCCTCTGGCCCCAGTGCTTCTGCTGGGATGGATTGCTTTACATGCCCTCCTCTATTTGATGCCGTTAGGAAAGGTATGACACGTTCATCAGCCCGGTTCAAGGTTAAGATTACATTAAAACTAGCTGTGGCTTCGATATGACCAACACTGATTTTTGATGGCACACTGTAGGGTGATAATTAATACCAATAACCGAAATAATGTTTTTTGTCAACTACTATTGAAATTGTGACAATATGATCATATCATGTAATCAATATCATGGATTATTCCAAGAGTGCCAGTGTGCCTTCATTTCCCAAGCTCCTCTTCAATCTGCTGCTTTGAAGACATTGTTATATTTGCTTTGACACGATGGCATGCAGTATACATATAAACACAAAGCTGCATATGAATTGCACAATTTTGATTTGTTGACCTTTGACCCAAATAGTAGAATACACTTTATTGATCCCCAGTAGAGAATTCTTATTTGCTTTGACTGACCTTGACTTAATATATATGCAGGATGCAGGGTATAGTTTGTGTTTCAATGTGTACAGAGTTAAACTGAGTATATTTGCCTGCAGGTGTCTGAGGGATTAGTGCTGCGGGATGGAACGCGCCTCAAGTATCCTATAAATGGTATGGTTGGGTTTGGGGAGATGACAGTAGACTTTTATTGATCAGTAAAATTATTAAAATTATTATTGATAATGCACAATATGTTTTTTTTAGAACTTAATCTGTATGTGTTAAAGGAGCGGTTTTAAATCTCTTAGTCATAACTTAAGTATGACATGTTTTATACCGCTGTAATGCTTTAAAGTTCAATTACCTTGTTCACATTTGTAAAGCTTCGCTGTAGTAAAATTCAGCTGCTGTTACATTTTATTTTAAGGAAGAATAAAAAGCCACATTTCTCTGTTTAGTTTCACCTCTACACTCTCTGCCTGGTCTGACCTTGAGCTAAAGTTTACTGAAGTTACACAATCTGAAGTTTTTTTAATACCAGCCTCTTTCAGTCTGCTTATCTCTCCCCCAGGCTACAACATTTAGTTTTGTTTGTTTCTCTCTCCAGGTTTTCATGGCCTGTGCATCAGCGGTGTGTTACTGATGCTTCTGCTGGGGCTGGGCGCTCCTCTCTGGTATCTGTTTGAGCTGCTGTTGCCCCTGGCAGTGTGTGCAATAGCAGTGTCTTTCCTGCTCTCCATCTACCTCTACATCCGCTCCTTTTGGGCTCCCTCCCATGCTCTTGCTTTGGGGGGCAACACAGGTGAGAGATGAGCTTCATCATTAAAGGAAGAGTCCACCCTAAAGCACTGTTTAAAAACAGCTACTGGTGATGTACTGTGTATCTGTGGGCCTGTTTTATGGTTTGCTGGAGGATTTTGCTATCAAACTAAATCAAAAAAATCCGTCTTTGTGATTCAGTTGACATGAAATTATTTAACATGTAAAATAGGCACATAGATGTATGATTCACACTGAATGTAGGATGGAGAAAGCAAAACAAATTAAGTCGGTGGCTAAAGAGATGGATGATAACATAATGTTTATGTAGCATTTTTGGCCATGCTAGCAGCAGTCTTTGTTTAATGATCAGTTTCTTCAAAACTAATAACATTTTCATCTGCCGCAGGTGTACTGTGTGGGTCTAATTCACAAATGTTTGCATGATCAGATGCTAAACAAACGGTGGTGAACATGGCGAACATTATACCTGCTTGTGTTTTAAACATTCAACCCTCTGTTTTGTTTTTAGGAAATCCTCTGTATGACTTTTTCATCGGACGGGAGTTAAATCCTCGGATTGGAAACTTTGACCTTAAATATTTCTGTGAGCTCAGACCGGGTCTGATTGGCTGGGTGAGTTGATCAGTTGAAAATCTAAACACTGATACATGTGTCAGGTAAAATTAATGAATTTCCTCTGATGCAAAACAAAAAACAGAAAAAATGTGACATGATTAAATCAAGAGACTGCAATTTGCTTTTTCTTTATTTGCAGTAAAAAAAAACTACTCTGTGTTTTTACAAAGCTGATACATCTAAATCCACTGTGACATTTGGAGTTAACTGCTCAAAATGAAATATTTTTGTAATCTTTACTTCATTTGTACTTCTTAATAATTAAGATATATACTTACTTAAACATTAATTAACCCTCAAGGGTCTCTGTTTTGAGAACCCAATTTGACCAACAGGTGGCAATGTTGCTCTCCTCTGATGGTCCATTATAGTTTGCAGTATGTGAGCTTGACACAGTCAGAATCAGAAACTTTTCTCCCTGATGACCTGACACAGTGAGAGATTTGTTTTAGGACAGGGGTGCACATCATCATCTGTGTCTGAGTCATCAGACCAAATCAGACAAAATATAGATTTTCTCCACTGAGATTTACATTTAAGAATCACAACAAGAATTACAGCAAGGCTCTCCTTATTTTCACTGGTCACAAAAACACAGTTATGTTGGTGTAGCCTTTATTTCAAGTATTTTTTCAAGTTTCTTTGTATTTACAGTGTAAACAGTCAAACCTTTGCACATCTGAATGTTTTAAAGCCATGTGCGTAGGAGAGGACAGAAAAAGCTTCCACCAACTGGCTACAGACAGTGTGTGGGAGATTTTTATTTCCTGTTGCATGTTAAAACTATTTACTTTTAACATCCAAAATCTTACAATTGCTGCTAATGTCTTAAATAATGAACAAATGAGAGGTTTTGAAGAGCCCCAAATAATTAAATGGAACACATGAAAATTATGATTAATATATCCAAACAGGGTCTCGTATATAAATCAACTTCATGTTCAAGAGCGCAGCTTGAGTTACAGACCTGTTCTTGAAAGCTCTTGAAATATTTATAGTGTAGTGGGTTTACTCATCATCTATTCAGGTGTTAATGAATGAGTGATATTACTGTATGATGTTCTGGAAAACTCAGACAGAACGGCTTGTTTTCTTCTTTCACCCACAATGAAAACAATACTTCATAATGCAGTGACACAAACATGATCATCCCTCCATCTACACCACAGCCAATCCTGCTGATAGTATTTCTGAGATATTCATGACGTGCAGTAAGGTCAGTGTTTTGATGATTCCAGCTTCCAGCACTCTGTCCTGAAGTCAGGGATGCATTAGAAAGTAATCTTCATTTGAAAAACCTATACATATTAAAAAATGTGTTTGTGGACTGAATGCAGCCACTGAAGGGTCCTGGTCTCAGGAAAATACTGCAGCTTCAGCAGTTGGGTTTTGATCATGTGTTACTTTGCAGGGGAAAAAAAAGTCACAGGTGATCATTAGAGCTGCAGTGATTGGTCACTTATTTGATTAGTCGATTGACAGAAATTTGATAGGCAGGTATGTTGGCGAACAGTTTCTAATTGTAGTCATGTGATTATTTGATGGTTTCTATGATAGTACACTGAATCCCTTTGGGTTATGGGCTGTTGCTCAGACAAATCAAGACATTTGAATATGTCAACATGTAATTTCACTATTTTCTGACTTTTTAGGGAACAAACTGATTAATCATGAAAAAAGGTGATGATCAATATTCACTTCCTCTCAGGTGGTTATAAACCTTGGCATGCTGATGAAAGAGGTGGAGCTTCGAGGTTCCCCCTCCCTCGCCATGATACTGGTCAACAGTTTCCAGCTGCTGTATGTGGCGGACGCCCTGTGGAACGAGGTGAGGGGTCAGCAGTGTTGTACCTCAATTCTGATTTAAAGATTAGGACACCAAAAGACAGCTTCAGAGATTTTTAGCCTTGACTTTGACTGAATCTCACGCTTCATTGTGTTATAACAGGAGGCTGTTCTGACCACCATGGACATTGTGCATGATGGTTTCGGCTTCATGTTGGTCTTTGGAGACCTGGCTTGGGTTCCCTTCACATATGGCCTGCAGGCAGCCTTCCTGGTTGTGCACCCACAGACCCTAAGTTCATTTGGAGCCGCAGTCATAATAGCACTGAATGGTAATCACATGTCAGCTCCTTTTCCATAAGGCTGGAAAATGTTGTTTTCCATGGTTGACTATGGTGATGTTAACATTTTTCTTCTTGCCATCAGGTATTGGATATTATATTTTCAGAAAATCCAACTCCCAGAAGAACCAGTTCAGACGAGACCCTACACATCCAAGTGTTGCAAGTCAGTTATTTTCCCTAATTTTCTCCCTCACATTTTATTTCTAGTAATGTATCTCAAGTCATGTTGTGCATATTAACAAGAGATTAAATGCATTTCCTCTGAGGTGATTTGCAAATTTTACCCAGAAATATCTCCATTCTCTGTTCAGGACTGGAAACCATCGCCACAGCAACAGGGAAGCGGCTGCTGGTGTCCGGTTGGTGGGGACTCGTTCGTCATCCCAATTACCTCGGTGACCTCCTCATGGCCCTGGCGTGGTCCCTTCCATGTGGTAAGACAGCTTGAAAACCACCACAAGGCTCATTTTGCATGCAAGCCACATGGATGTAACGGAAGCCTGGAGAGTTTTATAGAAAATGTGGATGAGGTCATAGACAAGGTCAACGTCAGGCTGAGTGTTAATCATATTCAGTAATATTTCTCATAATTTCTCTTCTCAGCATAGATAGAATTTCTGCTGTTTTTAATTACATGATCTGAAACACATTTGCCTGAAACATCACTTCATTCTAACTCTTTTATGCGCACTACTCTCTATCTGTAGAGTCAGTGGACAAAATAATAGAAACAACAAACAATGAGCTGCTGTAGCCCTGCAGTAAATACCAGGAAAACCTGGTAAAGCTCATAATGTTCAGTTTGTATTGAGTGTCAGATATGTTGATTCCTCTAAATAGTCAGTTTAAAGCAGCTATATGTAAGTTTTGCTATTGTTACATGGCTAACATTAACATTAACAGCATACTCATCACAGGCCGTCTCCTGCAGTTCAAAGCAACAGCAATGTTTTGCCTCTAGTTCCATCATTTCTTTTCTCTTACTAAAGTTAGCATGCTAACCAGCCAGCCCCGGCCCGCCACTTTACAATAGCAACTCACTGTAGCATCCAGACTACCCTGAAGAAGTAGCGCTGCTCAGAGGGCGTGTTATGACCGTCAGGTGACCGTCACCACCAGCAAGGAACCACACTTACAACTAGCCCCTTTAAAGTCTTGATCTTTGCAGTTTTACATAATATTTCAATAATAGTACCTATATCATCACTGAGTTTTTGTACCAATACCAAAACTATTCACTATTCATATTCCATTACTCAGAGACGTAGTGGTTGTATCAAAAAAGTATTGTTTGAAACCCTGCCCCAGCCTTTGTGAATTTTTTTTCAGATTTCCTTCCTGTCCTCGCAGCGTAATTATACTGTTTTTAATACTGATGCAGAAAGAAATAAAGGCAGCAACAATCTGTCTTTGTTCCTCTGTAAACTGCCTTATGTTCTCTTGAAAACTTCCTAAAATGGCGACTGTCAGACTTTTGTTACAGCTGACACATAGTGCTCATTGGTATTCAATTTTGTGTGACTCACTTGTGTAGCTGCCTTTGTAATTGAGATGTACAGCTGTTTCTGCCTTGATTGCTGCAGCAGAAGTCACAAACTGCTAAATTATGCACTCAAAGAAAGACAGATGAAAGCTGCACTGGCTAAAAAGGGACAGTGGTCACATATAAACCCTGACTGCAGAAACACTGCATGAAAGACGATGTTTGATGTTTGCTCAGAAACACTCTAAAGTGCGGACTCAAAAAATGGCCACTGAGATGAATAAACACTTAGAACGTTCACAGCTTAATCAACCTGGTATTCACTGAGCTGCTTTTGTATGATACAGACTGAAATTAGAAAAAGTACAGCTGTTTACAGAGGAGGATGTACTCCTGATTACAGTTTGTTTGATGCTATTCAGATCAAATTCACTGATGTCAGTAGTAAAAGAAGGTGTTAGTTTCCTATTGTTTTGATGATCATTGTGTCAATCAGTGAATCATAAATATTTTATAATTTTCTTTGATATTATGTTGTGTTTTTTTAAATAATTTATACTGGTTTCTTCCAGCTTACGATGTATGCTTCTCTTTTCTGTAGGATTCTCACATCTGCTGCCTTACTTCTATGTCATATATTTCACCGTGTTGCTGATTCACCGAGAGGCCCGTGATGAGAGACAGTGCAGGGCCAAATACGGACTAGCATGGGACACCTACTGTCGTCGTGTCCCCTACAGGATCTTCCCTTATATATACTGAAAGCAGACGGGCAGAACAGGACCAAAACTGTCACCCAGTATCCTCATGACTCTTGAAATCCACACAAAACCCAGCAATAACTTGAGATGTAAATCCATTCTCCTTTAAATGGACCACAAGTTAATAAGCGGTGCTGCTACTGGGAATCTGCAGGGAGCTCACAGTTTTAATCAGCCTTCATTTGAAAGGCTACGGTCCAGTTACAAAATGATGGATCGCTACTTCTAATTCCCTGCATTTTGACTTTGAAACCTCAGAGCAATCTGTTATATAATAGGTATAGGTAAAATCAGTCTGCAGCACAACATGTCTCTTGTTCTGTTTCTACGGCTCAAGCAGTCCGGGGAAAAACAATTAAAAACATTATTATTTTACTCTTTTTACATTTTATGAGAAAACATTAACTGAAAAACTGAACCACAGTAGTAAATATCAGTGCATTTTTTTACATCCAAAAAGGCTGGGTCACATCCTTTTACCATGGTTTTTTGTTCAAGTGTATTGTTACCTGTGAAATACATTTAAAATAAATAAATATAAAACCGCACTTTATCATGCATCTTCATTGCTCTTATTGGACAGGCAGTTATTTGCGCCTCCCTGAGCATTGTGGGAAAGACAAAATAATATTGTCTTAATATGGGGGAGCTCTAATATCATTACTTTACATTATATACTCTATGTGGAAAACTGCATTTTTCCATTGTATGAAGATTTGAATCTGCACCTTTGCAAGTATGACAGACAGCTGAAAGACCAGAGCAGCTATTAGCCTGTAAAGGTATCAGCTAATAGCTGGGTTACTTTTTAATAACCTTTTCCAACCTGTTATCATCATCCTGTTTAAATGGATTCTCTTTCCAGCATACAGGCATTAATAGCAGATGTTCACCAAGCCTCTGGGCTTTTTTAACACCTGTCAGACTTCAGCTTTGAATATGTTCTGCTCCAAATTACTCTGACGGAACAAAAAGTTCAGGGGGTGTATTGGTGCGAGCAGATGCAGTCAGAGGCTCCTGAAAAATGGCCTCAATCAGCATTAAAGCTGCGTTCTTTCTTGAAGTTTGTGCTTCCCAGCAGGTTGAGTCACAGTGGAGGTGAGGTGACAGGTGATTTTATTGTTAATGGACGGGATGCGTCACCTTGAGGAAAGTTTTTTTTGAATAGTTGCTTACCAAGACATAAACACTCCATAATAGACTGAATGCATTTTAATGCTGGAGGACAGATTTACACCCTGATTCTACTAACAGGCAGTACAGATTTGTCTAAAATTAATGTACATCTTATATGGCCTTTTCAATTATGAATCACCCTGCATTTATACTGCAAATTATACCTCTCTCACATGCAGTGAAGTGTGTGCATATTGATGACAGAGCTCCCTGGAGATGCACACCTTCGTTTTTCACCTTTTAAGCCCATTTACAGTGGAGTTGGCCTCTGGCCTCGCCTACACAGTGCTCAAGCTATTTTGTGTTGTTTTTCATAAGCTAAGTGCTAATTAGGAATGTGCTTGTATAATGGCATGGCTGGTGACTGGATTCATGCTGAATTAAAACATAAACTTCTTAGGTTTTATGTAGATGTGTGAATATTTACTGTGTGTATGTTTTATTATCATTTTATAATTATTGTCTTGAGGTCAGTATTTCCTTTAGGATTCTAAATTATCAAAGAATTTGTAAAGATTGAATCAGTGGTTTCCAACTGTTTTGACATGTGACGCATCCTCTAAACTTGGCTTCATTTACTCATTTACAGTAGTAGTTATGCATTTCTAAACAAATCCACTGTATCTTTCTGGGTTCTCAAGTTAAAAGTAATTCTCTATTCATATTCTGCATCAATCCATGCATCAAGGTATTTTTAATCCATCTCTTAATCAGGGATTTCTTACTAGTCATCAATGGTATTCTCAACAAATATTTAGCCTCCTTCTTCCATTCAAGTTTCTCCATTTTAACCGAGTACATCAGCTCAAAACTCCAAACTGTTTTGTTTACCCAGAGTCGGGATGTTGTGAATTTTATTCCAAAATGGTGACACAAAGGGACAACTCCATAACATGTGAAAAGGATTTGCATCTCTGTTCCCACAAGTGCAGCAGCAGTCAGTCTGATTTGAATGAGATTTCTTTTGGGGAGAGCTAGAGAATAACATATAATGATCTTCCAGCTAGTCTCACCAATACTGAGAGACCATTTGTCTTGTATGATTACTAAATTACCCTCTATTTCCCATTTTGTCTGAATGTGTGTTCTTTATTCAGTGGCTAAAGGCTTCAGTGTAGTTTTTGAAATGTCCTTTTTATAATTTGGAACTTTCTAAATATTTTTTTTTTAATTTTTGAACTTAATATTTTCTTGTCTGCCCCGTCTCACGACCTGTCAGATTTATCTTGTGACCCTTTAGGGAGGCCATGATCCTTAGGTTGGTAACCACTTGAGTAACTACAAATAAAGTTGTCATTTCCACATTGGGCAACTACAGCCATAAAATATTGCTTTACATGTGCATCTGTAATGGTCTGATAATACGTCAGTCACAAGGAGCTCTTATCTGCAGAATGCGTTGATATTTTTAAGAGCAGTTTGTTGACAAAACTTCTGTACTGTTGATAAAGCATGATTTTGAGTGCAGGACTTTTACTTGTCACGGAGTACTTTTACATTCCTGTACTGGTACTTTGACTTAAGTCAAGCATCTGAGTACTTCTTTGATCAAAACAGAGAGCGCTGATCTTCATCTATTTTTAGTGAAGACGAGAAATTTGGACAAAAAACAAAACTCTGAATTTCTGACCATGCAGCAGGCTCCATCTGTCCGCTACTGTCTAAATACCCTATCATCAGGAGTAAAATTAGACACTGTCAAGATCATCACCAAGAGCGAAAGGAGAGCAGCAGAAACTTCAGATATAAAAGCCTCAGGGCTTCATTCATAAAAAAATATACTGTGATTTGATCTTAAAATTTAATCTTACAATTAATTTTGAGCAGACCTGTCTCATTAAAAGGACCATTAAAACTGAAAAATGCTCTTTCTATTAAAAAAAAGCATTTGACTATATATCAACAGCCTTCATTTTCCCCTATTACACCTGTCTCACAAAAGCACCAGCATAGTGACAGGCAAATGTTTTTTTCCCCCTCACCACAGTTCATTGATAACAACCCCGATTTACTTTTCAGTTTAGCAAAAACATATTTTGAGGGTCAGATTTGTTTATAAACCAAATTGCACACAACTGATGAAATGTCACTCTCTTTTTTTAAAAATAAATTAAACCATTGATTGAAAATGAACTTAGTTACAAATGAAGGCGATGGATATTTTTGTAAATGAGACAGCAGCTGACAGTCAGAGTGAGTCACACTCAAGTCTCTGTCTGGACAGACGATCCACAGTCCAAATAAAAACATGAGTGTGAACAGGTTTGACACATTCTTGGAAACAGCTACTGTTAAGAAAGCACATCTGCTCCTTTTTCAGATGAAAAAAAATAAATAAAAATCAAACACAATATCTTCATTTTGTAATGACAAAATGGAAATAACCCACCTCTAAAATAATGGGACAAAATTGATTTAACGACTAGTGTTGATTTATGAATAAGGTGATGATTTCCATTTTTCCTCTCCCAATCTTAAGCTGAAAATTGCCACGTGAGGTTCTGTGCAAAAAACTATTATTCATTCAGTGTTTGGCAGGAATGTTAGAGTGCAGACCAAACAGGCCAAAAAGGAACTACTTATTTTCTCTTTAAAATGAAACAGTTCTGTTTTGCTTGTTGTGCTATCATGTCTCAGTGTCTCCAGCCTCATTGTCACTGCTGTGGTCTTCTGCCAGTAAAACTTAACATGAAACTCACAGGTCACAAGTTTACTTATCCAGTACAAGACCTTAATATTTGTCCTTATGGTTTTCCTCTATATGCATGTCTGTACAGCCATAATAATAAGCAACAACTCAGAGTGCCTTGCATAATAATGAATGAGCAAAATGTGTGTACCTGTGTGTGTGTGTTTGTGTGTGTGTGTGCGTGCCCGCATGCACCTCCACGCATGCGTGCACTTGCCAATTGTGTATGCCAATCGTGACGTTTCAGTCCCATCAGTTGTAGCCAGTTTCCATGGCAACATCTCTCTGAGAGCACAGACGTAGGAGAGAGGGGAAAGGAGTTGAGACAATTATCGTGGTGGAGGGTGCTGAAAAAGGAAGAGCCCGCGATGATGAGTGTGAAACAGTGTGAACCGTGGGATGAGACAGAACGAGAAACAGATGTATGTGCTGTGAGTGAGCGAGCGATTGCGTGTATGTGTGTGTGCGTGTGCCTGTATCCTGGCACAAGCAGGTGTCATGTATAGGAGCACTGGGGTTGTCGTTGTCATGACTACATAAATGAAACTGTTATATATGTACTGGATGTACCAGAAAAAAAACAAAACAAAGCACACACACACACAAAAACACCTATTGTGCAGAAGAGAAGAGCTGCCAGGCTTGTACACCAACTTGAATTGGATTTTTCTGTTTTGAGTGAGAGGCTCAGAGTGAGTCAACAGGAATCTCTAATACAATTTAGTTTCCATGGTGACAGCAGGGAATGATATGTCCTTTTCAAACAGAGGGAAAACGCCAGCTTGAATCCTCATTGTTGCTCTGTTTTCTGTCTGAATCATTATTTAGACAAGTGATAACCTGGCAAACCTTACACACCCTACAAATGAGTCTCTGAGCCGGTTCAGAGATGTACTCAGCATTTTCTGCTCTTCTTTTTTTTTTTTAAATCAGAGGGGAAAAATGTTGCTGAGCATAAGACTGTCAAAAAATGTAAATGTATTGCAGCTGCAATGACATTTCCATCAGTGATTTCTCACAGTAGAGATGAACTCTGTCAGCTTAGTTTTGTTATACAATCTCACAGGCATCTAGTGCCCCATAATTTGAAATGTTAGTATTCTGGAGGTAGAGACATTAATGAAAATCTATCATCTTTTCTTTGCTGCCTCTTCAGTAGGAGCCATTTTCACATCACTGAGGCATTTTCATGGAATTCAGTTATTTTGGTGCCTTTTAAGAGGTCGCCTGAATGTCTCTGAAACTACTTCTAAATGCAGCTGTTTTTCGACAGCTTTCAGTGTGTGGCATGTCTAATGCACCACTCAGTGTCCTCTCTTATGAATTCCCCTCATCATCTGCAGAGTTACATTTTTCTCCTCTAGTATATCTCTGGTGTTGGCAGAGCATCATGTCTGCAAAACACAGATGGGCAAAATATTAACCCTCAGCAGACAGGAAATAAGAAACTTGGAGATAATCATTTTGGCATTATTGTTTTATTAGAATACGGCATGTGAATCACTGTACATCATAGTGTAACCTAATAAATATAAAGTAATCCACCAAATTTACTGTAGCGTACGTTGATGATAAATGTATAAAAGACAGATACAAATAGATATACTTAAATACAATTTTCTAAAATGCTTTGTTTAGAGCAACTACATAATGACATTCAACCGAGCTGTGTTTCTCCTCCTTTCCTCGTGTTCCTGTGCTTTAATAGTGATTGTCCAGACTCAACACACTCACATTGTTGGCAGAGTTTTGAGGTCTCAGTGTCCTGTGATTACTTTCATGGGAACATCAGTTGGCACAACATGTACTTGGTCCTCATGAACACTGACAGACTATTAAAATTGCTTCAGTCAAGTAAATGTTGCAGATTGTTTGAAATTCAAATCATGCAACCAGTTTGAGTTGGTCCCCCTAAGCTTTCATTAGTGAATATGAAATGGATTGTGATTGACTCAAGAGGTGTGTGTGTGTGGTAAAGCTCAACCAAAGAGTTTCCCAAACTAGTAGAGTTTAATTTCTGTAGCAATCAAGATGGTTCTGTCACATATGGAAATAGTTTGAATGACCACTTTAGCAGCTGTGATTTAACAACAAAATGTTTGTTAAATTTAAAAATGCTATTACATAAAACTAAAGAAACTTAATGAAGTGTAAAGAATAAGAAATGTACCTTATGAATCAGTGAATAAAGATGAATTTGGATAATCTAAAAAGTCAATGCATCACAGTTAGTTTTATATTTAAATGCTTTTTAAAAATTCATATTATTTTTCTGTCTTTTCATGATAGTGAGTGGAGACAGACATGAAATGAGGGGTCGGAGAGTAAAGGAATAACATGCAGTAAAAGGTCCAGTTTTGGATGTGAATCAAAGTGGGGACTTACTGCTCAGGACATTTGTGCCCATGTGGCATGCAGCCAAACCATTCAGCTATTGAGTCTATCTGGGAATTAAACTCTTATTCAAAGGATAAGTCTGCAGATATTCAACATTTTTCTTACTGTCAACGGATTTGATGAAAAGACTAAAACCAACCCTGCATTGATCCTACTATTGCCTGTGTAGCAAAAGGCTAATATAGATTCTTACTCTGTGCCAAAGTTTATTGTTGTCCAAAAACTATTAAAAGCACATCAATGAGCCACAGTATTGTGCTGGGTGACATGTTAATTCATTAAAATGAACTTGAGCACTGTAGTTTTTTAAGTCAGTCCCACATTCACTGTCCTGCTGCAATAAAAAATGGTGTGGAAAATATGTATTACTCCACTGCTCAAAATAGTTCCCAAGAAATGCACCATTTACTCCTATTGGAGGAACATTTGCTAAAAACCACAGTGCCCAGGGGTTTCAGGATGTTATTTTAAAAATGAGACAATATATTTCAGACCTGTTTTTAAAGATTTACAGTGCCACAGACTATGTGGGGAAGTAGTAGAAAGGCAGTGGAAATATTGTCAGATGCACTAATATGTTAGTTTCACTCTTTTAATGAGATTTGTTGAGAATAACTAAAATATAGAACCATTTCAACATTATCCTTTACACTGTTATTGGCATCTAATTAATATCCATATCTATATATGTTTCCAATGAAAATGTAGTTTCATACATTGCACACACACAACATGTACTGTGAAATTATTTAGAAAATAATAAAAACTTTTCCCATTTATGAATAATAAAAGTCCTGAAAGTCAGTGGTTGTGTGAATTTTAGTTGTAAATCCTTTGACATAATTATAAACTACTTCAATAGATGTGAGTCCCACAGTTTATGCACCAGACATGTCATCACCACCACTGACAACACGTGGCCGGCTAATGACAAACATCATAGTTTGTTCACAGGCTCCAGAATTTCTGTTTTTCTACTGATGTTAAAATCACACATGAACCATCCACTTATCTACAAACAGATCAAACTTACGAACACATGATAGCAAAGGCAGCACCAGCTGAGGAAAGGCTTTGCTGTTTACAAATCTTGATCATCGGCAACATTAATGTCTTATGTCGGCCCCTTGAAACTGTGATATATGATTGTAGACGTATTGAGATGACTTCACTGTCTTTACACTTCTTAAATAACCGGGACATTGTCATGGAGTCATTATTGTCTCATCTGTCACTTGTGCCCCACTCACTGTTATTACATACACTGAATGACACTGCGTCGATATGTCTCATGAATCATATTACATTGCTAGTTTGCTGTTTTTAATTGCTTTTTGTACATGAGATTTCTCTATTCTACCTCATATCAGAGAAAAGTTGCTGTGCTAAAAATGACTGTAGTATAGATGCAGATGACTAAGAGTAAACTACACTGGAAATAGGAATAAGGCGCTCCCTGCACACACAAATAAAAATGTACAACAGAACTAAGTTTTTTTCTATTTTTCAAGTAAAAAAAAACATTGCACCAAAATCAAATGTGTGTTAGAAAAAGTGAAAATAAAGACAAGGCCTGACAGTGCCTCAACATGATGAAGACACTGCAGGCACTTTCTAGCCTCATCATTTTTCTTTTCACTTCTCTTAATTGACTTTTCTAAATTTGGCACAATGTTTTTCAGATATTAACTTTTGGCATTATATGTCTGAGCATAAAGCTCTCTGGAAAGCATGAACCTAGAATGTAGCATAAAATATGTCCTTACAGCAATGGACATACTTATTTTGAATGCACATTACAAGCATTGACTCAAACTTGAAGTCAAACTTATGATTAATTCCTTCTTGTTTTAGTTACAGTGTGAAATTAGACTTTTGGCAGAGGCTGGCATCAGGGAAATGTTGTGTTGGTCTATGTTTTATCTTCATCCTGGTTAAAAGTGTGTGTGCACAAACTGATCTGTTATTTCCCTGTGAGGCCTTCTGCATTTCTTACAGTGCTTTAAAGTTCTCCTGCACAATTTAACCTGTTTTTTACAGTTCTATGTACTTGTAACACAATCAAAGCAATTGTTTTATATCCGAGGTGTCTATCATCTTAAATACATGAATGAAACCAAAACAATCCTGCTTTGAGTGAATTTTCAAACTCAGAGAATACAGACGTATTATTTGATTTTCCAGCCCCTAAATGTTTGGAGATTCACAGTGAGTTGAGCGACTGGATCAGTAAGAGCAGCATGGGAAAACTCCAGCCCTTCATATTGTTAAATCATATAATGGGTCAAAGGCAACATAAAGCATCCTCTTTCTGTTTCATTTCCATTCTTTAAAACTGTGTCCAGCCTTGAGTGTAGGCAACACCTTTACATTCACATTATCACTCAGATTGGTCTTCTTGTTTTGTCCAAAGGTTAGACTGTTGAAAACACAAGCCAGTGATGGGAAGGATACATGGAGAGAGGAAGAGTTGACGTCCCCATTCTTTATGCCGGCTGTGTCTTATAGATATTTCCTTTTTTTCCCTCCAAGATCTCCTGCGTGTTAGAAGCTCACCAAGGCGTAGACCATACTTTAGCAGGAAATAGACCGTGGCAATAAACAAAGAAAATTGGTAGATGTTCATACAACAAATCTCCAAGGTATACTGTATCTGAAAAGATTGAATTTACACTCACCTGTAGAGATAATAGAAGAAAGAGAGCAGATAAAACCCCAGCTTACACCAGGACTCCTTCTGGCAGTAGTTGAGGATATCAGCATTCATCACACTGACAGGATCATACATGACCTCTGACCCGTCAGCTGGCCGGTGAAAAAACCTGAAAAAAGAGGATTGGCTCACTTCACCCACCAGACCAACAGACAGGCTTGTCAGACATCTGTTATGGGACTGTACCTCCACAGATGGTAGAAGAGCAGGGGGATATTTAGGCCAAGTGTGACCCACTCTCCAGCACACATGAACATCAGGCAGAAGAGCCCATGGATGGAGTACTCCGGTACTACCAGCTAACCAGAACAGACACAGAAAGCACAGTTACAGATCTGCATTTTACTTGGAAACTGAAGTGATTAGGTAATCACACTGCAGCAACTCCTCGGAAAACACTGAAACACTCATGGGTTGCATGTTGTGATATAACTACAATCTACAAAACCAGAATCACACTGCGAGGCAAACACTTTCACACAGCAGGTGTTAATGTTACTCATGGCCCGCTGCTGTTACGAGCACAAATATAGTTTCAACACATGTAGATTGGATTTTAGATGTTTGTGGAAGTTGATGTAGTTTGACATAGCTGGTTCGCAAGGTGGTTCAGGTTGCTCAGATCACTTAGCTTGCTTCTAGACCTCTGAAGCCCTACCTACATCTACATCAGTGATTCAAATATATCTGGTGTTGCACTCATTGAGGCTTTTTCCCTGACTGGGTAAACAACTGAGATAATCAGAGTTTTGCAGGTGGGGTTAAGAATAGAGATGTCACCTTCCTTTGCCAGAGCGACAAGCGTGGGTAGTATAACTGATGCAGCTGTACAGGTTGTTATGAGTCTAATATTCTCTCTTTTAGCTTTGTTTTTGTTCCCCACCAACTCCTGAGGGAAATACCTGGCACTTTAGCCACTAAATGCTCCAACATGTTCACGAGCTAACTTTGTCTATTTGTCATTTGGTGCTGAGCAGGAAGTGTACGGTGGATCTATATACTGAAATGTTGACAATGAGAGCAGTGACAGTTAACAAAAACAGTAAAGTTATTGGCCATAAATCCACAGCAACGAGCTGAAAGATACCCAAACAGAAAACAATGAGACAGGCCAGCAAGGGCTAGCTGGTTAGCATGCTAACTTGCTAATTTCAGTAGAAGAAAAGAAGTGATGCAGAACTCTCAATGTGTCTCCTAGACAGGTAAGTAAACATATGTTTATGCTAACATTGGCTATATAGTGATAGAAAAATTTACAAATAGCTCCTTTAAATGTTATTGAAATAGTATTTACTACAGCAAAGATATTGAAAATGTGAACCATCGAATTTCTTCTCCAATTATAAGATGATGGAGTGGGTATATACCAGCAGCACTTAAGTTCTTTGCAGTGCACCACTGTGGAAAATAATTACTCAATGAGTCAAACTGTCGGTTAGAAGCAAACATCTGCAAATTACACATAAAACCCCCAGTAATAATTTTCTTTTACCCAGACCCTAATAGACTTTATTCCCATGAGAGCCATTTTTAACTGACTAACTGTTCATCTAACCATAAAAACATTTATCTTCTCACAGATGAAAAACACACTGTAGCTCACAGTATGAACCCAGAGCAAACCTTTTAAGATGATAGTGTACTCTGCATAAATAAATGGTCCCTGGTAGAACAGTTAGCATTCAACCTTCTCTGATAAATTAAATCTCTTATTGTGTTCTGTTTATTTATTGATATAATAACTTTTGCCTGTTTAAAGTCTTCTGTTGTACAAAAGGCTATTGATCATTTTTCAGCATCTGTTCAAAATGGCCGCCACAGCATGACAGCATTTAGGGACCTTGATTTCTCTTCCTGAAAGCCTTGAGATATGAAGAGAAACACTCAGTGCTCTCCATTGCTGTGTCTCTGCAGGGCAGTGATGGTGGGCTGTGGGGATGGGCTACATGTGAAATGAATCAGGGTGCGTCACGGTCCTCACAATGGTTAGAGGGACAAATGGTCATGGTTGTCTGAAGCTATGCTCTGTTTTAGTCATCCGCCAGCAGCAGGTGAAAAACAGCTATTACTCACTCTGCGAAGCAGGTTGCAGATTCTTTCGATGTTGAGAATCCTTTCCCTCTGCAGAGGGAATAAAGAAAGTGTGATTAACAGTCTGCCTATTTTTTCATCCTTTTTTCCTTGCTATGTCTCACAGTAAAAATAAATCTCAATGCAGAAATGATACATGCTTTTAGGTTTGGCAAAAATCTGGATTTCAGCTGACCAAGTTTGATACATTTAGTGACAGGTTACTAAAATGCATGATGAGGTAAATTCCTGCTTAAAAATAAATTGTAAAATCTGGTAAAGATCTGTATCTAAACAACATATTTGATTATCTCCATTGTATATGTCATACCCCTCCACCTCAACCAGCATTACACAGTATAAGCATTGAAAAATTAGACTTAGCAGCTAACAACTATTGGCTGATTAACCATCATTTTTTATCTTAAACTCTTGAATTATTTTACATTTTTATTTCACTAAGCACAAAAAATGAATGGTGTGTTGTTATGAAACTGAAACTGATTGAGTCTGTTCATCATTACAAAACTAGAGCAGCTACATTTGAAGCACTGACAGTGATGTTTGGCACAGCCCCTTTGCATTCTGTCTTGTAAATGACTTTGAGTCTCTAGTGAGCCATGAGGGAAGCCTCAATTATCAATTTTAGAAATGAAAGTCATCCATCTTCTACTGCATTTACCTGCAGCTAGGGGCCCCTTGTGGTGATGTTTTATTTGGGTGTCCATTGATTAGCTAACAAAGAGAAATGGGATGTTCTGCTGCTGTTTATTTGCTTAGATTAATCTCTTTCCATCACCAGGCTGCACCAGGAGCGAGTAAGCAGAAGTGCCAACAGTCAGACATTTGTTTGCCTCATCTACTTTGTGAAACAAATATACATAAGATAAGCAGCATGCTGTATGTCTAGGGTTGTGTAAACCACTGTGTTTTTTGTCTCCTGTGTATTTAATGAAGCCTCAGCAGAAAAGACTCATACTCATTAGATGACATATTGAGGCATCTGTCTTAATTACAGGATGGTAGCTTCCAGTATTAAGGCCTCTGTGATGTCCGCTCCCTTTAGCCAGAGCCACAGACTGCACCTTTTATGAATCTGTGGCCATAAATTCAAACTCCCATGGTGACCTGAAAGTGGACTTTGCCCTGGATCTACAACCAGACTCTGGCTCTGTTTATTTGCAGTTGGTAATTTCAACTTTTTTGCTTGCTTTGTGCACCGCATCCTTCCTTCTGAACTTTAAAATGTTAAGCAGCGCAGCACTGGACCTGCCAGCTAAGCTGCTGTTCTGTTCACGGTATGGTTTGTTATTGCACATATAAATTGTTGTTCTGCAGATTGTACAGTCTGGGTCCTCCCTGAGGTGCCCCAATTTGTGTCAGGTCATCCAATTCACTCTGAATATTTAATTGTTTCAGCCAGAGAAACACAACTGAAGACATTAATCAAAGACAGAGGAGGCATTGCACAATATGTACAACAAGTAAAAGGGCAACAAAAGCAGGGCAAAGAATGTTGTCAAGTATGTAATTTGATTACTAATCTAATCTAAAGAAATGTCAAGAGCTTGACTTTTGTAATGTGTTGTTTCATGGCGAGAAGTGTCACTGCTCTTTATTGGGTGATTCACCTTTTCAAGAAGAAACAATTCTGTATTTCAGTCACTTTTTATCAACCAGCTAATCACAGTGTTTCATACAATGATGATACGTCTCCATCTGACACTATAACTGTCATTCATGGCCACACACATAAACCTGATTTGATAACACATGTTCAGTCTCTTCCATTTTGTCCCTCAATAAGATGCTTTGGTCTTTTTGTAAACCAAGAATAACTGCTGTTTATTTTCAAAGGCTGCTGCCATGTCAGTCATCTGTCTGTTTGTGCAGTTTATTGATTTTGGAAGAGACAGTAGCATCACATCCTGACAGATCGTGTTACTTCTGAGCAGGCTTGACATGTCGACAAAATGACTGTAATAGTTTGAAAAACACCTGTACAGTCTAATGCAAGCCAGAACAACAGCCTGGTGCTGTCATGATGTTTAATATCTGATGTTTGCTTTGTCAGAGATGTCGCCTCTCCATCTTCATCTGAGGGGGAAAAATAACATGTCCGCTTTGAGCGGAACATTCACAGCATTATTTATGCCAGAGCTGCTGTATCTGATTGCATTATATTTTACAGGTGTTGTGGTTATTGTGTCCACCCCCCGTAGCTGGCATGCCTCCACACTCCTACAGTCTGTTTTCACAGTTTCCTCTCCCACTCCTCATCACTCTCACTTTGCAGTTCAGATGCAGGTTCACATGACTGCTAGAACATTAGCTAACTTGTGAAAAAGACATTCACAGCTGCTGTTAACTTGCTAAAGAATAATGGTACTGATTATTGACTCATGATAATGTTATTTTATGTTTTTAAAAGACTAAGAAAAGTATACATATTAAATATAAGCAGCACTGCAGGGTGAGAAGACAAATACTTGACTTTAGTTAATATTATTAAGTTAATATTGTTTCACTTTAGAGCAGGGGTTAAATGTTTCACTGTAACTCATCTTCTTGTTACATTGAGGTGAAGCCTTGTAACTTCACTTTTATTGTGGTGACAGTGCAGTATCTCATTGTATAAACAGCAGCCCTGTTAAGTGATTGAGCCAACGAGCTGACGTCTTTCTAGAGGGTTGATTGCCTCAATCAGCATGCAAATGAGCGTTCAAGGCAAATGCTGCCTGGCTGCTACTGTTGCAATTACCTGGAATCTTGGATTAGTAGGAATAGTTTTCAAAGTATTACAAATATTTGATTTTGAAAAATTAATGGATAGAATAAATGTAGCTGAATAAAACATTTGAAATGTTTCATTCCAAATCCAAAATCACAGCACATTCATTTACATAAAATGATACTTACTTTTTCGATGATTACAGGCAGCACATTGTCGGTTTCTCATGAACCTGTGATTTATTTTTATAAAATCTGCCTGTACATGAGGAGTTTATGAACTCTGATTGAATGTGTGGAATACTGACTGCTAAATTTAAGGTCACATGCAACATTTTTGCAGTGAAGCCCTCAATTTGTTCTCAGTCTCCCTGTGTAAATCACTGAAATGTTCTTTTTGAAAGTGAAAAGAAGGGATTTCTCTGTGTGCGTCTACAAGGGTTTGATCATTCTTGAAAGAAGTGAAACAGCAGGGTTCTTACCGCTCTGGTGGGATTGCTCTGATCAATGGGGTTTTTGAAGTCTGTGCGAAGCTCATCAAATGCGATGATCTGAAAAATAACAGACATGCATGAGTTTGTTTTCATTGAGTTACCTTAAGAATGTAATGTAATGTGTATACATTGTAATTAAAAGGCATAGCTGGCAGATTTTCAACACTACACTACACTCAGGGGAAATGGCCTTGTTTTGGGTCTCAGCCTACAACAGTGTTGTACTGGAATGGTTGATACTGCACGCTCACTACATCCTGCACAGCTGCAGCCACATTGTTCACTTTGCCTGAATGGTGATTACATGGTTAATGTGTGCATGTATAATTACTCACAGCCTCATTCTTCCCCCTTCACACTGTATGTGAGCTCTCACTGGTTTGTCACAGTGCTGTTTTCAATGTGACCCTTATTTCTAGATTTCCATCTCCTCTAAACTTGACCAGTCTCTATTTAATGAGCCTGATAATAAAGTTACATTAGATGCTGAATATCCATGGAGACACAGATGGCTGTCAAAGGATCTCATTTTGAATGGCTATTAGCATTTTTTTTTCTGTCAGGATTAAAAGTGCACAACAGAAGTCATGTCTGGGGAAAGTTGTTAAATTTAATAACATGAATGACTTAAAATCTACACTCTGTCAGCTTTATAAGAGGATTATGGTTTACTGGAAGTCCTTATAAAATCTTGTGTGATTTTATTTCTTTGGCCTTTTTAGCAAAACATAAATTACATGATAAATTGAGGACTGTCATTGTCCAGATACACCACACCGATAACACTCTGTGAGGCCAGTATAAGTGACAATTTTTCTCTCCAGCTCCCTGATTGATTGCTCTATAAGAATACTAATAATTCTTGGTGTAAAGGCCACCTGCTGTGCTTATCATCAGTTCAGCTTTTAAACAGCAGGCTTCACTTTAACGGCTCATTGAAAAGCAATTAAAAAAGCAGGTATTATTTGCAGATAAGTGAGCATCAACATCTGACTGGACTTATCAATAACTGATGATATGAAAAGAAAACCCTTCTATCTGTTCGAAATAGAAACAGCTCTGATGGTAATTCCCCCCCATACGGCTCTCCCTCGTCTTCTTTCACACTTAGATCTGTTGTAAACAGATGCAGTTTCCATGGCGACATGGTGAGCCCCTAAGTGGGCACCATGGTTACTACAGCAGCGCATGAGCGTTCTCATTGGTGGAGAGCCACGTAGAATTGGGGTGCTGCACCCTCCTGGTGGAGGCAGACAGGTGGGGAGCAAAATCAGAGTTCGATAAGCCTTTCAATCACATGCTCGAGTGCTGAGCCAGATGCACGCTTCTCCCCGTCTCTTTCACACACAGACACACTGACTGACTCATAGTCTCACCCACTTAGTCAATTGGTACGTTAGTCACTTCAAGTCTTATATTCATAATGATGTGTTCTGTATTTCACATTGTTCCTGCCTCCATAGATCGTATGTTAAAGGTGAGCGATCAAAGCTTCAGTGTTTGTGGAGTCTATACTTGTGTAACCAGCTAACGGGAGCGCACTGGTCTCCAGCGGCATCTGTGCAAATTCCACTCGAAATGCCGCGGGCAGACAGATCCACAACAGTCTGGTGGCGAGATTTATGATCCCTGTGTTTTGTCGTCTCCCTGAACTCATTACGTGCAGTTTGCTGGAGCCTGAACACCTTGTTCGAGGAGCTGTTTATCGTTAGTACTCTGGGATCATGGCTTGCTTTAATGTGGAGGGATGGAGCCGGCTGGAATCTGCCTTTTTGTTGAGTATACAAAGGGTCAGACGAGGTCCAGTTACTTATATTAGAGATAAACCACAGAGAAACCAGGTCACCAAAAGTCACTGTGTGGAAAAACCTAAAAAATGAATCACTATCCAACTAATAATGTCCTCAGAGTGTTGGTGTTTGGAGTTTGACATTAAAGTGAACAAAGTGTCATTTGGTGGCTTTTAAGAGGTCAGATTGTCATCTGTAAAAGCAACTACACTGTGATTTTCTTTTAGATCCAGCTGCCACATTTATGCCTGTCATTACCTCCAGAGGACCTGAGTGAGGTGTGAGGTGTGTGTGTGTGTGTGTGTGTGTGTGTGTGCCGTGTTCCTGTCAGTGTTGTACAACTGTGTGTAGGTGGATGTGTTTGTCTGCCTGTGTGGGATGGAGCGTGGACGTTTTTCAGGCTCTACGTGTGCCCATTTTAGTTTCAGTGTATATGTATGTATGTGTGTGTGTGTGTGTGTGTGTGCACTGTGCTACTCAGTGTGTGTGCTACTCACCTGCCATATGACAAAGAAGATGAGTGCAGCGCACAGCACCAAGGTGAGCATGTAGCAGAAGGCCGCAAAGGTGAACGCCATGGCTGTGCCAGCCAGCCTGACGACGAGATGTGGGTCGAGAGAGAGAAAGGGAACTTCCCTCCCCTGCTCTCTGCCTCTCTCTCTCTATCTCTCTCTCTCTCTCTCTGGCTATTGCTCACTCTCCCTCTTTATTTTAGTGGAGGTTACTGTGTTTTCCCCTCTGATGCAAGCTGAGTCTGTATTGTCCAGGTAGGTAAAGCACTCAGTTTTAGTAACAATCAATAATCAGCTTGAGCTGTGGCGTCACTGCTTCCACTCATGCTGCATCTTTGTCCTTCTTTATATCTCTGACAGCAGGATGACCCCTTTTCTCGCTTTGATTTAGGAAGCACTTACGTCTGTCCACAGCCACAGTTAGTTGTCTGTTGTTGGCCCGGTGCTCCTCTTTTCAGTTTCTGACAGGCAAAATGTCTGTCTCCTCCTCCTCCCTGTAGTTTCTCTTTAGACAAAGCCTACACATTTTTTTCCTTCTTTCTCTCTCCCTCTCTCTCTCACAGTAACGCAAACCACAAAGTGTCCGACTGACACGCTTGACAACAGAAGCACAGGATTCTTGTCGATAGTAAGCACAGCACTGCGTTTCAAAAAGGATTATTATCTGAGATGGTTATGGCTTGTGATAGTTCAGTAGTTTGTCGTATGGCTTTCACTTCATCTGTTGCTCTAAATCAAGAACACTGTTAATGACGCATATCTTCTAAATCATATTTAACACGTATGTAAACAACCATAGTTTGCAGATCAGCTGTGAGTTCTTACTTACAGAGACAGTCTCTTGGTGTAATACTTGTTTTATCACTCAGTTTTTGAGAAACGATTCACCTCCACATGAATCTGATCATTTACTGAGGATGTTGTTCTGCACATTAGACACTTTTCCTGACAAAGCAAATTGATTTTGCAGTGAAATAAGAAGTAAAAATCAGTGAGGCAGCAAATATTGAAATTAGCTTACAAATTAAATGACCATTTAACATTACAATGCCAATATCATACATCCAGGAGGGCATAGAAATACAAGATCAGATGTTGATGGTAGTTTCAGTTAGCACGGATCAATATCTGGACTGATCTTAATACCGAGTAGAGAATACCTGTGTCTGGTTGGAGACGTGTCTGCCACTGAACAGTCCACTCTTTCCTCGTCTCTGTCAATTTGGGTCGGCACCATGTCAGAATTCTCTGCTCTGCATCTTTCTCTCAGACGCATCCCTCAGATTTCTCCAAAAAACATTTAGATTTGTCTTTGCTGACGTGCAGGGTAAACGAGTTAATTCTGGGAAAGGTTAAAAAAAAATTTAACCAGAGACCTGCAGAACACCTACATGTTGAGATGCATTCATTCTGATTTTGAAATCACTCCTGTTCTTAAGCAAAAAAATTTCTCCACAGCCCTCAGGAGTCATAAGTTAATTAGTCCACCTTTCTATTGTCTCCCCCTCCTTATTTTCCTTTCTTTCCTTCTAAATTTTCCTTTTTTTTCTCTTCCAGAGATGTTGAGACCTGAATGTGTTTCCTGAGTCTACTGTCTCTGTCTCTCTTCCTCTATTTCTTAGACTGCGAGAGAAATATTTCTATCACGCTTGATGTTATAACGGTCAACCAATAGCATTGCTCTGTCTCCCTCCCTCTCTTATTTGCTCTCTCCTTCCTCTCTCTCTTGGTCTCTCCCTCCTCTCTGTCTGTCAGTCTCCCTCTCTCCGGCGTTTAGACATTTCCATAATCTCTTGTCCCCCAGAGACTGATGAGGGGGCAGGGCAGGCGGCAAATGTTTTTCCTTTTGTCTGTATCTCTCTTTTTCTCCATCTCTCCTCACCGCTCTCCCTCTCTCCGTCAGTCCCTCTCTCCAGAGCCTTCAGTCATCCGTCATTTCATGAAATTTATGTCGGTTTCTCAGAGGGTGTCGCTCTCAGTTACCTGTCATTTCTTTCCGTTCTCTGCTCTATTAGCTATTCACTCAAGGTCCATTAAATAGCTCACTTTCACTTCTTGTCCCTTCTCTTTTTTCCAACCTCAGCTTATTATTGAACAGAATTTAGAAACCACCGGTGGCATCTGAAGCACTTTGCTGCCACATTTTTCATCAACAGCATCCGATATTATCATCACTGACTCTCCATGTTGATCTGTACATTACTGTTCTGACAAATTACAACATCAGGATCAACTGCATCAGAAAAACACCAAATACACAGACAATATTTGTGAAAGTAATTCAATAGCTGTCTGCTGTTGGACCAGGACCATGGAGGATTTGGGGTTGATATGATGATGTAATGCAGTTCCCAACCTCTTTTGTCTGACGTGCTCACAGCTTCATCAGATGATCAACGTTAGGTTGCAAATATGTTGATATGAAGGGATTATAAACTGGTTATTTAACACTAATAGATACATAAAAGTTGATATTGTTACCATATTTTTTATAATTACCAATCTCTGGTCACACTCACCATTGTACTACTTACACATGGAGTGACAGAAGCTAGATGTTTCAACCATTCTTCCATGATTTTTAGTTAACTACTTAAACCACCTGTTCATTGCCTCACTTAAACTATTTAAACCAATTATCCACAAACTATTACAGCTCCACTTCTCACTTGCTAACTAGTTTTCACACACTTGTAAGTTTAATGTACTTAAGATCAGCATCACCTAATGTTTAATCCATGTTTATTTGCCACAGGCCCCTGAAAACTGCAGGAGCTCACCTGACTGAGAATCACTAATGGATCCAGATCAGTGATTTGATCAGTGAGACAGAAATCTCTAGAGTCTGTCAGCTCCTGCAGAGGGCTGGCCAGATTATAGCAGATCTTCAGTGACTGATAGTGACCCCACAGAGCAGCAGCATCTGCTTTAAAACCTGAAATTACAGATTTTTTTGGCCACTTGGGGGCAGTGGAAACAAGCTGCATACACAATGCTGGCATTTTTCTTCTTTTCTTTTCTTTTTTTTTAAATTTTTGTTGATATGGCAAACAACAAGGAACAAAGCTATTCAGGTGGAGTCTTGTTTGTTTGCACCTGATGAATGTAAATTCAATACTCGCTGTGCTTTAAACTCTGTTTTACTCTCTATAAACTCCTCAGGGAAATATCTGACTCCTCAGCTGCAAATGCTCCACTCTAATCGATAACCAGTTGCTACCTTTGTCTGTTTGCCATTTGGGTTGGGAAGATAGTGCAGCCGGTTAATCAGAGCTCTTTCACTGAAACAACAACTGAGGGCAAGGAAGCTGAAACAAAACTGTAAAGTTGTGTGTCGTAAAAACCAAAACAATGAGCTAAGATACACCAAGCTCAGTGGAGGGGAACTGCAGTGTCTGGTGGTAATTCTTTGGGTTCACTGATATGAGCAAACTCCTTCATATTAAAGTGTTCATGTGACCTGTTAATAATAAATATGCTGATTAAAGCCACTTTGGGAATAATCTGGGGAGATTTTGTTATTTTTCCTCCCTTCTTTTACTGACTGGATCATAAGTGCTTTTTGTTTTGCCTTATGGGGACAGAGTGGCAGCAGTTCCCTTAAACCTGGGAAATACACTGACTGAGCTCTTTATTAGGAACCACATCTAATACTGAGTAGAGCCTCCCTTTGCTCTCAAAACAGCCTCAGTTCTTTGTGGCATGGATTCCACCAGCTGTGAACTGCAGCTCCTGACCTGTGCCTGCACTGCTGTCATACGACATGACTTTCAGGATTTTTGGATATTGATTATAAACCGACTGAATGAATAACAGAGAAAATGTTACACAGCATGTACTCGACAGGCTACACTGCTGATCTGCATAGTTACATGTCTGTACATACGCCTGGCTCCAGACCTCTGATTCACCGCCCACATCTAAAAGTGAAATTTAATGGCACTTGTCATGACAATATGGTGTGAAAAATGAAATGCAATCTGTGTTATAGCACAGAGCAGTACAGTGAATGGATGGTTTTCAGCAATCTGGGTTAGTGTGTTAGCCATCTAATGGTTAAGAAGAGGTTGTGGTCTATTTTGGTTTACTGAGCTGTCAGTGGTCGGGGATTCCCTACAGTCTGGTCAAACTGTGTCGAGATGTTATTTTCAGTGTAATTTACTGTTTTGTTTGTATCATTCCTAAAGCAGTTGGGGTTTTTAAACCTGCAAACATCACTCAATGTTAAAGTTAATCAAAAACACTGTTTGGTACCTGCACTGCAGCAACTGACCTGACACCTGTGTGCTCATCTGTTTGTTGTTTTAGTCTCTTTTAACAGGCACAGTCAGTGTATCTTCACTGTTCTGGTGTCTGACCACTGAATGCAGGACCTCACTCTTTATATGAACTGCAGTTAGATGCCATGGTTGCTGAGAGCTGCCAGACAGCCCTGGGCTGAGAAGTTTTGGCTCCATCTTGAGCCAGTAGCTCAGAAATCATCGCAGCGCAGGAGTGCGTCTAGACTAAAACCAATCAGAGGAAGTCCAAGAAGGTTAGTCCTCTGGCTCTTAGAGTGGACACTTTAATTTTCTGAGTTTGCTCTCATTAAAATTGACCTGAACTTTAGCCAGGTAATATTTCTGTACTTATGCAGCGGCTGTATAACTACATTATAGCATCTTAAATGTATCCTGCTGTGTGCTGCTTTCTGAGAAGAGCAATTATCATCAATTTTGACTCAGGCTTTGACATTAGTTCACTTGAGCCACCTATTAAAGGGAGACCATAGGTCCATCCACAGTTACTTATCTTGTAATGGTTGCTCTTATTACCATGAAATACATTTTGATGTAGGAAGATGAGCTTTTTCCACTCTATTTACACACCTATATCAGTCCCACTGACTTTTTCATGTTTTCTTGTTTGAAATTTTGTTAAAAATTGATTTGTTAAGGTCATTCACAGACTGATTTTAAAACTTATTAATGTTATTCATGAATATTTAGAGATGAAAGAAATACTAATACTGTGTTTTTAAAATTTAGGTTGAAACACAAGCTTGAAAGAAAACAGAATCTGCTGCTTTGCTCTGAAAAACTGAAAATCAACCTTTATACCCAGTGACTGATTAAGATCAAGGATTGTTTTTGAATATTCTGAAAAGTTGCTTGTAATATTGAATGTTTTGTGTTCATGGCTACTTGGAATGATTAACACTGTATTTTATAAAGTAATGATGTTAATGTTTTGTTTTCTCTGTGATTTATTGGTTACATAATTGATAAATGACTGAATGTGTATAAGAAAATGTAAAAGTGAAAACAACCTCAGACTCCATCCTCATAAAAGAAAGACACAGTCACTGAAAAATGTACATTGATCAAGACAAGACTCGACCGTATGGATGGAGAGCCGCCTGTGCAGTGCATCGTTTACTACATGTAATAAAATGTAAGCTGGACATGTTATTTTGAAACACATAATAATCAAACCTCTTGCTGAAACCTGGAAGGTTGTTTTGCTACTTGTAATCATAACCCATAGAGCACAGTCAACTTGCTGTTGTTTCATTTCTGGATTTAGACCTCCCACTAGTGGTGACAAAATGTGATTGCAAGTCCTGATGTAAACTCTAAATTGCCCGTAGGTGAATGTGAGTGTGAATGGTTGCTTGTCTCTATATGTCAGCCCTGCGATGAACTGCTGATCTGTTCATACTTTAGCTAAATGCTTGTATAATGCACAACACAGATAAAGACATATGTTGTAATGTGGGCTGATGTTAATATATTTCTAGCCTGTTTTTGTATATTTCAAATATAGTTCATTTTTCTAAAGTCACACATTCATTTTTCATATTCCAGTGGTGGAAAATTATTATTTCAATTAATATAATCCTGTTTTTATTTTATTCAAAGCAGCTGGTAACTGCAGACGATTTATACATGAAGAGGAATGAAAATGTTTTGAAATATATGGTTTGTATATGGTATATTAACTACTAAATAATGATAATATAAATGCAGTGACCACCACTGATCACAGCTTTTCAGCCTTTAAACTAGTTACACAGATTATGATAACATGAGATCATTTATGTTAATGTCATTAGTCTCACATTAGTTTGATGTCTGTCTCTGCATCACTGAAAAGCTGGTTTAACACAGTCCACATCAAAAAGCTCAAGAGTCATCTGTATAACTGCAGAATATAATGATCATTATTAAAACAGCCTATGTCTCGCTGGTCTCTTGTTGCTGGACTGTCACAGCTGCTGTAATGATGAAGACTGACGCTGTCATCTACTCAACTCATCTGGCTCAAATCTGTATGTGTGATCTCAGGAACATTTTAATTGGTGTGTTAGTGCAAATGAAGACTGACAGATTTTAAATTGTCCACAAGATGGCAACATATGAGAGGCAGAGACAGCAACAGATGGTCACATTAGGTGTCTCACAGCGGGCATTGATATACAAATGACTAACCCTCAAAACAGAACTCAAAATTCTTCCAATGGTTTGTTTTCTGCTTTAGATGTAGAATTTGAGGCATCCACGCTAAGTCTTTTGATGGAGAGAGAGCATCCTCCTGATAACTCTGAAGAGGAACTGAGAGAAAATAACTGTTACGTGTAAAAAAAAAAAAAAAAAAGTAAAGGTCAAGTCATTTGACCTGCACCTAGACCTAGACTACAATAGGGGCGTAATGACTGCAAGCTGAACTGATAACTCATTAACCTCAGTCACATTACCTCAGTGGGAATTATGGCACAGCCTGGTCACAGCTGAAGCAATGCAGTGAACAGGTGAGGGCAGTGTTTAGTGGGATATTGTAGCAATTACCAGATATTGAGACGATCCCGAGGGAACAGGAGGTTGTGGGAGTCATCAGCTATGCTACCAGCACACTAAAAAACAAGGTGGGATCAATTTAATGTCTCCTGACCTGCTGCACCCGCTGGACCTAAATGAAATGTTTTCTCCTAACAGTTTTATTGATCACTCCGGCAATGGAGGAAAAAAAAAAAAACACAAAGTCAAGTAACATAGCAGTCAAGGGACACAATGTGGCATGGAGGCATTAACACTTAATGTGTAAATTGCAGCTTAAAGCATCTCAATGACAAGTTTACGTCAGCAAACAGCTTTGTGTTGTTGTTAAGAAGCTGTTGGGGTTAATAGTGCACAGACTTTGCCAGTTAGGAAACTGTTGGGGTTTGTTCTGGAACAGGATACAGTTTGTTCTGACGTGCTCTTCTGTATCGCTGTGACACAGCAGGACTATGATGCAGTTTCTAACTGCTGGTCACGCCATACAGACATCTGTAAAAACAATGAAGTTTTCAGATGATGCCCTTTTGGTTTGCTGTGTCAGAAGAACAAAAAAGACACAAAGAAGTAG
Source organism: Lates calcarifer (assembly GCF_001640805.2). Classification (NCBI taxonomy): domain Eukaryota; kingdom Metazoa; phylum Chordata; class Actinopteri; family Centropomidae; genus Lates; species Lates calcarifer. The sequence continues at coordinate 9,358,616 of NC_066852.1, forward strand.
TGCGTTTATGGTGTAGTTATTATTACCTCAAGGAAACAAAGAGGCTGCTTTTTACTGACCTTGATGCTGATGGGCAACAGTGACGAAACGCAACTCACCAGTGGCTGTCACAGAGCGGTGCAAAGCATCAAATGGTCACTGAACATGACCTTATTATTAACTGATTTACTACGAACTAAATATTTTTTATAGGCATCTGCCAGAAAGTAGCACAGCAGGACCATAACCATAAAACATCCTTAACATCCATAGAAGTGTAGAAGAACTGTTACCATAGCAACACAAACAACTCCAGGAAGGTTGCTTTTTAGCAGGAGGCTGCTGTTACCAATGAAAAAGAAATTAAAAACATAAAATGTCTGTGTACTGAAATAGTTTGCAGTGTCCTCATCTGGTTTTACTTTTCTCTGAAGTTACCTTGGGAATGTGAACGTTTTCAGTCTTTGTTAGGTATAATAAAGATACGTGACTGTTGCTTTGGTTTGTCAGCCACCTGTTGCCATCCTCACCTGTTAAATATATTTCTGCTTTCATTTTTAAGAGTTTGCTCCTTATGAACCATTTTTCCATTGTTTTCTTCCACAAAGGTCAAAGGTCAAGGTCAACATAACACCACATAAGCTAACAAGAATTCAGTCCCTTGCCCAAGAACACTTAAAGACAGGAAAACTACATGCTGTGACAAGAGGTTTTAGGGACACACTTTTGTGTGTTTATCGCTTTCAAAAGTTCTGCAAAAAAAAACAGACTCTATATCTTTGTGGGAGTTTTTCTGGTCACAATACTGTTTCATATACTTTGATGCAATGAACAGCCCAACAAAATGCATCATAGTGCTTTAGTCCATGGCCAGAGGGCACAGATGGAGTGGAAATCACAGAAGACCAAATAGCTTCTTTACAGAAAACAAATCACAAAAGCTAAAGCTAAACGACAACATTAATTTCTCTGATATTACATCAGAAAATTGGGCTCCGTATATTCCAGCAGTTATTGGACTGTGGATTGTGCTGTCCCTCCCACATGCAAGAAACCTCTTCCTAATGGGAACAGGAGATATAGCTATGAGTGATAGGTTACATGTAGGGTTTTTCAGTGTGGTTATTTCCAACCAGTAGTGCCAATATTTTGTTTACCATCATTCACTGTTAGGTAGGAGGTGCTGTCCATGGTGCTGAATGACAGGGACTGAAATATGAGGGATAGACTGTGACTGGACTTTGACAGACATATCAGATAATTTAAACACATTGACAGAATGCAACAGTGTGTGTGTGTGTGTGTGTGTGTGTGTGGGAGAGGACCTGTCAGTATTATGCATTACACTGTGAAGTATCTTCTTCTCTCTTAAGCTGAGGGCACAAACACAGTATCACCATCTGACTCCTCTTTACAATGAATGGAAAAGATAGCTTGAGTGGTGCTGTTGAGTATCTCAAGAGAAATGGTAGATGGAAAGAGATATGGTAAGTAGTTCAAAGAGTAGGTCAATAATCAGTGCAATTTCAATTAAAAGATCACATTTATGTGTTTGTATTCAGATATTTAATCCACTTAAATGTGTTTGAATATGCATCTCCATTTCTACTCACATTTAAGGGATTTCTGTTGTCATTTAACACTTTCTGCTGCAACCAATATATTTACTTGAAATTAATGAGGGTGAATCGGGTTAAGAATTTCTCTCTTGCTTTCATGAAACACTGTGTGTGTCAGCAGAGAGGTTTTAGGTGACCATCCTGAGAAGCTATCTGCTTTATATAGAGTGTACAGGATGTGTTGGAATGAACACAGTGGTTTAAGTGGCTTTATGTCCTCTGTATAGGAACAGTAAAGATTCCAGTGTGCTGCTCCTCCTCATGGTGTTTGAGGTGGTAGCCCTCCTCTGGTGCTTTTTGTCCTCCTGATCTCAGTGTAATCTTTTTTATTCCTCTCCGAGGTTTGCCATAATCATCCCTTCAGGTGGGCAATCTACAGCTTCCAACCCACCATTATTACAGGCAATCATCCACCAATAAAAACTAAATGAATTTTATCCAAATGAAAGCTATATTTTTAAGTTTGCCAGCAGCATAGCTCTAGGGATGCCATTGTTGTTTTGCCACACTGTGGTCCAACACTTCCAATGTAGGCAACTAGTTGTTGGACACAGTCATTCATGGCACCCTGAGGATTAATCTTAATGATGCTGATGATCATCTAACAGGTCAAAATCTCCAGCTGCCTTACACAGTTAATGACTGAAGTCCAACTCCCTCACATACTACTTACTACCTACGTACTTTGAGCATGTGAGCATGCTAATTCTAATGAGCTAAATGTCATGTTTATACCGTATAACTATAAACATAAATACATATTTCCTGTGTGCATGTTAGCATTCTAACATTGGGATTCAGTTGAAAGCATAGCTTTGATCAGACCTTCTTTGGCTGTTGAATGCCTTCATCTTTCAAACTTCGCTGGCAGGTTTTTTTTAAGTGTAAAGCCTGACTCAAAAAAACCCTGATGACATCACTACGACATCAGCAGGGTTATTTTCTCGGATTTTAGACCCACAGAAGACATTAATTCACTCATGACAAGGAGACTAACCTTTATGATTGTTTTTACCCCACTAATGGCAAAGTCTATCCATTTTCACCAGTGCAAGAATAATCTTATGTGTGTTATGTCTAATGTGGATGGGGCTGCTACAACTAGACTTTTATCCTCCTCCTCCTTCTTTTGCTTTTGGTTTAGACTGTGTTTTTCCCCTGAATAATGGATCATGTTTCTAACTTCTACCAGTTTTACAATATGTGTATCTTAAATTTACATAGCAAAAATAATTTCAGGTTGAAACTCGGTATATATGTGTTTTTTTCTATAGTATATCTCTGTCTATAACCACACAGACTACAACAAAAACCAAACCACCAACACACGGCAGACCTACAGGCAGCAACATCTGGGATTTCTGAGTCTCGAATATAAAACGAATGTGAGATCTGTAGCTTTTATCATACGGCAGGTTATCTGTGCTGATGCTGAGATTACGCTAATGAGCAAATTATGAGGATTTAGGAGTGAAATGGTCATTCATCCTAGACTCCTGATGCGCAGTCAGGGGGACCAGCCGTGCGTGTAGCGCTGTTTCTGAACGTCTCCTCCCCTGTTTCTGCAGTGTTACTGCTTTTCCATCTCGCTCATCGTTCCTTGTGCCAATGCTGCCCACCGCGAGAGTAAGACAAGACTTCCATTTACATAACACCACACTCCTCTTTCTTGTCTGCCACCATCCCTCTGCTTGATATCCATCTTGTCCTGATCCGTGTACTGTGTGGTTTGTTGCGTCCTCTCAATCCTTCACCATTCATTCACGCCTACTCTCATGTGCAGTCCAGTTTGGTTCTTTGCGTTATCCAGCTCAGACAGAGGAGCAGGGGATTTTTTCATTCAGTTTCTTTTTCTGGATTAAAAAAAAAAACACCCGTAAAGCTTTTTAGAAATTGACATTTTTGAAGAAATTCTGACTGATACAAGCGGGACGAATGAGGACAGAGACAGTAATTTAATTTATTATTTTACGCATCAACAATCGCACGTAGCCTGGAGAGGATAAAGCTGAGAACGCATTGTGGGTTTTTGAGAAATTACTTAGCTTTGCGGAAGGTGTCGCCTCGCTGGAACAAGGGGAATTTAATGAGAGGAACTAATCCGACTGTGTTAAGTTTGCTGAGGTAGGGTACCTGTCAGAGAAAAAATAAATAAATAGCGAAGAACCACCGTGGAAAGCTACGCGTCATTTCCAAGACACCAGCGCAACAAGCCAACACCATTACACCAGGCTGCTGTGTGAATGCCACACGGGGTGTCTTCCTCTGTTGAACTGGTGCAGGGTAGCCACGCTGTGACCAGAGTCCAGCTGAGATTCGGGGCTTTCTGTGAGTATCTGTGGGACTGCTGTGCGCACCAAATGGACCGGTCTGTTTGTCTCTCATGCACAGCCTACTGATGGGATAATCGGCTTTTCCCCCCTCTCTGCATCTGTAATGTCCAATAATCTAGTTGTCTCAGAACCCATTTGTAACTTAACAGTCTGAATTGTCTCTAACCTGCAACAGTGCTATTTTAGTTGTATTTTTACTCCAGTTGCTAAATCTGCTGCCCTACATATCTGGCTTTTAATAAGCTTCTTAAAACTCTCTAATGTGGAATCGTTTCCGGTTAGTTTTTCATGGTGATTTGAAAACTCTCTTTGCTATTCCTTAATTTAAGAGAATCTGTCTTTCCACAGAGCGATATGAAAGATAAGTTCATCTCCTGAGGCCACAACTTCCACACTGAGCTGACTCACTGACAACTGCACCCAGGTGAGTAATACAATTTCACAGAATATTAAAAATAGGAAAGATATACTAACACAAGAAGCATATTCCTGCATGAGCATCTTGATTTGTCCCCATTATGCTGAACTCTGAAGCTTGCATCTGCATGCAAACCACCAGTACCTGTCATCTTTGCCCAGATTCCCCAGCATTAATTGTGGTTTATTGATTGATAGTTTTTTTGTTCAACACAAGGAATTGTGTTTTCTGCTAACAGTCAATTCTCTCTTTTGTTTACACATTGTTTCTGCTTCATTTTCCTTTTGTTTGTTATTTCTATGACTTTTCATTCCCAAGATAGTAGACATGACATTTATGAGGTGTCTCATTACTAATTGAGACTGCCACCATTTGAAAATAAACACCTTTGCTCACAAAACCAGTGCTAGCATTAAAGTGTGATTCATAATGTACAAGTGTTTACTTGCCAGCCCGAGACCCCTGCAACACTTCTGAGGATTAAATCATCAGAATTTTATTTGGGTCAGAGGCTTATTTTTATATAAATATATATTTTGATAAGTTTAGAATTATTGAAGATTATATGAGAAAGTGTGAAATGGGAAAGTGACATCTTGCTGGGCTTGTCAGCAGCAAGAGAGATTGTTGTTAACAAAAAGGATAAATGTTAAATATAAGAAATGCAGAGAATTGTGGTTTTGGACTGGTGGTGTCCCAGCAAGGGGTTTGTATCCTCAGGATCTATGAAATGTCTTTGGTAAGACTCAAGACTTGAAAATTATAAAAGCAAGGTGAAAAAACTTCATCCTTAGCTGTTGCATTGACTAGAAATCCCTGTATTCTTCAGGGAAATAAGACACAGTGTCTCTACAAGTAAGCTCCCTTGTTAGCTACCTGGTGATCTCAGCAAGGAATGAGTGTCAGTGAACAGCGGATGGCACCACTAGAAAGGACACATTTTCTCTCTATAGTATTGTCAAAAAAAAACCAAAAAAAACATGTTTTATTCCTGCATTTCCACCAGTTGGAGAGCTCGCTTTTACCATAGAAACGTCACCCACTCAAAATTTGTGCAGGGTTGTTTGCCAGGGAAAGCAACCTTATATTATATTATATTATATTATATTATATTATATTATATTATATTATATTATATTATATTATATTATTTGTTGAAAGTTGAGGAATCAACATGACAGTGCTGTGGAATATGTAATTCTTTCCAAATCACATGAAGTACACAATCTTGTGCTCTTGGCTCTAATGTGATGGACTAATGATTCATCTCAAATCTTTTAAAGATTCCAACTCTCTCTAGCTGGAATTTGTGAAATGTCTTTGTTGAATAGCGGCGGTCACATTTCACGTACCACTGGCTTCATGTTGCTGTCCATGGTGCTGATCTTTTCACTCAGCAAACAGGTGTTGAGTTGTTGCATAAAGCTGTTGTAGCACAAATACAATCTGTTCCTCATTTATTTATAAGGTAACAAAAAAATCTGACAGCTTAATTTCTACAGCTGTGCTGCGCTGCTTCACCCTGAAATGTAGCCTAGATGGAAACTGATGGAGAACGTGCACTCCTGTTATGCAGGTCAGAGTGGAGATTGCAGCTTTTCTCTGCTGCATGTCAATGAGAGCATGTGCTGTACATAAGGCATTGTCAAACGCCTTCTGCTTCAGGTAGGCAACCTATTTTTGAGATGGAGATGGTCTTAAAATTTTAATTAGGAAGCACTAGATTACATTCCTTGGTGTTTCTTTCCTCTCTTTCTCTCTGTTCACACTGATGCAGATGCTAATTCTCTGGAGAGTATTGATGCTGCACTGTTCACTCAAACTGTGAAGATGGCCATGCTGCTGCCAAGAAATTATTTTAAATTGTCCCCTGACATAGTTGAAACGGCTTACATAAAATGGAGAAAGAAAAACTGTTTACTACATTTATGTTTTTTAGCATTAAACAGTATATTACAGTCTAGAGCTGAGGTATGCTGCACTGCCATGAGAGACCAGGGTTGTTTCTCCTTTAAATGATCTTATAATATCTATATCAGGAGGTCTGGGCTGCAGCTCAGAACAACTCCTCTTTTCTTGTTATACTCATTGTCAGTGAAGATTATTTTTGGAATCCCATCTAACTTGACAGTACATGGTGGACTGACTCAGTGTTTCCCTCGATACTACAGGTGCAGAGGGTAACGTTTTTGCTGCTGCTTAGCACACAGCGACCACATTATACTCGCATGTGTAGGAGTTAGGTTAGTTCAATACTAGTGACTCAACGATTAGTAGGTGCCAATATTTTTGGCTCTCCAAACTCGGACCGACCAAATTGCTGGATCCCACGTCATTTGCATACAAAAGAGCAGGACTGTGAGGACTTTTGTGATGTTAACCCTTTCCTTGTTGAGGTTATTTCAAGAACAGGATTCTAAATGATGAACATCTGATGTAATCGATGTAATGATCTGATTTTCCATGTAAATTTATTTTTTTCCTGTCTTTCAGAAGTTTGTGTAGACCTTCACATGTGAGGCGGATTGAACATCAGATCAACATCAGAAAAAAAGTCACCTCACCATGTCAATACACAAGCGTATCTTAAACTGCTCTCCACCTGTCAGCCCATGCATATTCATCTCTCTTCTGCTGGTGCTCCTCCCAGGAGTCACTCACTTCTCCCAGGGGAGCGCCAGCCACCCAGATAACAGCAGCACACCAGAAAACTGCAACAATGAAAGTAACTGCACCGATGGTGTGGTGCTGCCCATGTGGAACCCCCAAAACCCTGCGGTGGGTGACAAGGTGGCACGCGCCATTGTTTACTTTGCAGCTCTTATATACATGTTCCTGGGCATGTCCATCATCGCAGACCGCTTCATGTCTTCTATTGAGGTCATCACCTCTCAGGAAAAGGAGATCACCATCAAGAAGCCCAACGGTGAGACAACGACAACCACTGTGCGCATCTGGAACGAGACGGTGTCCAACCTGACCCTGATGGCGCTGGGTTCGTCAGCACCAGAGATCCTGCTGTCTGTCATCGAAGTGGTCGGCCATAATTTTGAAGCTGGAGCTCTGGGTCCCAGCACCATCGTGGGCAGCGCTGCGTTCAACATGTTCATTATCATCGCTATCTGCGTCTACGTGGTGCCAGAAAATGAAACCCGCAAGATAAAGCACCTGCGGGTATTTTTTGTCACCGCTGCCTGGAGCGTGTTCGCCTACATCTGGCTGTATCTCATCCTGTCTGTGTCCACCCCCGGAGAGGTGGAGGTTTGGGAGGCCGTCCTCACCTTCCTCTTCTTCCCTCTCTGTGTGCTGCAAGCCTGGATCGCAGACAGGCGGCTGCTCTTCTACAAGTACGTCCACAAGCGTTATCGTGCTGACAAGAACCGTGGCATCATCATTGAGTCGGAAGGAGACGCCATGTTCACCAAAATGGACTTGGAGATGGATGGCCAGGGCGTGAACTCCCACACTCACCCCAAAGAGGCCCTGGATGGGATGCTGGAGGGGGTGGAGGAAGGTGGAGGGATGAGCGCTGAGCAAGATCAAGAGGAAGAGGCCCGACGAGAGATGGCTCGCACTCTGAAAGAGTTGAAGCAGAGGCATCCAGAGAAGGACATGGAGCAGCTGATTGAGATGGCCAACTACCAAGTGCTCGTCCAGCAGCAGAAGAGTCGGGCCTTCTATCGGATTCAAGCCACGCGCATGATGATCGGGGCTGGGAACATCTTGAAGAAGCACGCTGCTGACCAGGCCAGGAAGGTGGTGAGCTGTCATGAGGCCAGTGGGCAAGAGGAAGATCCCAACACCATCTATCTGCAGTTTGACCCCTCTCACTACCAGTGCTTTGAGAATTGCGGCTCACTTAAGCTGTCAGTGAGCCGGCATGGAGGAGAAAGTGGCTGTACTGTGAAGGTAAAAGACAAACTAATGATGGGAATATTGTAAATGCTCAAGGTCAACTTAAAATCAACTTTAACTTCTTGAGGCATAAAAAGTATTAATAATTCAGTATTTTATTATAACTCAGGTCACTAAATATTTAATAAAGTTTCTTACTGTCCCTGTGCCACACAGGTGGACTACCGCACAGAGGATGGGACCGCCAACGCAGGCTCAGACTATGAGTTTGCTGAGGGCACTTTGGTCTTCAAGCCCGGTGAGACGACGAAAGAATTCACTGTTGGCGTTATTGATGATGACATTTTTGAAGAGGATGAACACTTCTACGTTCGCCTCAGTAACCCACGTATTGTCCACCGAGCTGAGGTCTCCATCCTGGAACCAAGCTCCATCACCTCCAGCAACAGCACGGTGGGCATCTCCTCCCACATTCCTCCAAAGGCAGCCCTAGGCAACGCTCACACTGCCACAGTTACCATCTACGATGACGACCACGCTGGCATTTTCACATTTGAGAGCAATTCCACGAGGGTCAGTGAGAGCATCGGCAACATGCAGGTGAAGGTTCACCGGACGTCCGGGGCAAGGGGGAAGGTAGCGGTGCCTTACCACACCGTCGAAGGCACCGCCAAGGCTGGGGAGGACTTTGAGGAAGTGTCTGGCAAGCTGGAGTTCCAGAACGACGAGACCATGTGAGCAGCAATCCTTCCTTTTTGATGTGATTCCTTCCGTTTTGTGTGTCTTGCTGTTGCTTCTAATTGCTTGATCAAACATCACAGCCCACACTTTGGTATGTTAAACAGTCCTGCTAGATTACTGTAGGTTGTCTATTCACCCCGGAAAAGGATAAAAAGACTATTTTTATGAGTCATAGATACGTTCACTCTGAGAAGTTTAGATCTTTCAGAGGGATGATGTGGGAGGATAAGAGGATATAATTGTAAGGCAGATAATGAAACATTGTGGCTGATGCAAAAGAAGAAGAACAAGGAGAAGAAGAGAGAAGAAGCACGGAAGCAGCTTTCTATGAATGGATGCAGAATTAACAGGCAGACCTTTGGTATTTCTGTGGAGGTAACATGAGAGTTCATTGTAGTGCAGAGCAATAAAAACTCCACTGCAGATAACAAAGGAAGTATGCGCGAGCGATAGACACTGGTGACTTATACAGAAGCGAGGAGGGGACGAGGGTAGAGCAGCCACTGAAACAGGTGCATGTGATGAAGCCTGTGTGATAATTTTAACAAAAGGATTCATGGATGCAGCAGCAGGGCGGCTGATAAAACGAGCAGGGAGGAAAGGTGAAAGTGTGTTGTTTATCCAGCTTTTCTCTTGAGCATCGTGTTGAAGAGTTGGCTGAGTGATGAGTACACTTGTTGTAGTGTTTTTTTCTTATTTTTTCATGATGAGAGGAGCAAAGAACCTGGCAATTATCCATAGCTAAGTTTTTTTTTCTCTTACTTAAAAAAGAAAATGCCCTCAACTGCATCAAGCTCATCACAAAATGATTTAAAGCACACCAAAGGACAAAAGGAAGGCATAAAATGTGTCAGATGAATCCGTCTGCATGAAGAGGATTTCAGGGCTTGTGTGTAGGTGTATTGTGTAGGTCGGCTGAGTGGGAGGAAAGGCAGGTGAATACATGGTGTCAGAGAGAATGCAGATCTTCCCTATTTGTCTTTTTTGTCTCACAGTGCAGGTGAGATGTGAGATGTGAATATATTTGTCTGTGTTTTTGTCAGTTTGCTCATGCACATTTATCCCTGTTTTTGCTTGCTTTTTGTACATTATCCTGCATGATTTTTAAGGATGCATGCGTCTGTGTGCAGAATCCACTTTCAACCCACATCAAACAAGATGTCGCTCCAAAGGGCTACTAAAAAGAGCTTCTTGAGCATCTGAAGCAATTAAAGAGAGTGAAGGGGGGTTAAACGAGTCCCAAAAGTTCTCAACATACCACGAAGAGCTACAGAGGCTGCGGTTAATGAGACAATAGAGTATAACAACATGAGATGAGAGGTGGGAAGCTTGTATCTTGCACTCAAATGGAGACTGAGCATTAGATAAAATCCTCACCTACTGAGCCAAGACTTTGTTCATCAGATTGTAGCAAGCTGACAGTGACAGAAGCATCTGCACACTTCATATTATCTGGACTCAGATACAGTTGCCATTCAGCAGGAGAGGAAGGACTGTGAAGAGCAGGATCCAGCGGGGCAGGACAGTTTGCTACCAGATAACCGTTGAGGAAAAACGCAACAGGAAATGCCAAATCTGATGCTCCCTGTGCTCCTCTGAATAGCAAGTGAGGACTTAAAGGAGAATACGGGAGTGCTCTGATCAGAGGCCGAAAGGTTTGATTCAGACCTTGAGTCAGAATTACCAGATGCAGTTGGGTCAAGTCACAGCAGCTTACTTATCTTTTTAGCTAGCTGAATTTCTAATCTTAAATACCTGCTATCAGAGGGATACAGAAAGACATTTTATCATTGGAGACCGGCAGCATTCGTCTTTATTTGCAACATGAGGGTATTTATTAGAGCTGGCGTAGAGCCATCAAGCCAAAGTTCCCCAGTTGAGCAGATTTCAGGAGCTCAAGTCTTCCAACAAGATCATATTTTGTTCCTGCTTTATGCTACTCAGATGCTCAAGTCAGACTGAATTTTTTATGAGGTTGTTTAATTTGGAGCGCTCAGTCAGTCCTGTTAAAAGATGCAGGTAAAATGTGTGTCTCTGAGCAGACAAGCGTGCACATGCTGTGTGTTGTGCGATGTATATCTGTGCTCTTACTGCTCAGTGGGCTGCCAAAGTTCATCCTTCAAACAGAGCTGGCTTTTCTTACCCAAGTGTTTCCCTGAGTGTTCAGGACAAAGAGCTGACACTCAGCAGCAGGCCTGCAGGCAGCTCTGTGTCTCCTTCTGTGTGTGTGTGTGTGCGTGACAGTGTCTCTGGCTTTGTGTGTCCTTGTGTCTGCGTACATCTGCCCGTCCCTGTTGACGTTTGAGCATGCAGAGGAGCAAAAGAGGAGGAAGCCAAGTTTTTAAGCTTTTGACAAAGGGCCAAGAGGAACGGTTTAAAATGTAGGCGTGCAGTTAAATAATAATTTACCATCTAAATTCTGCACTGCAGTAAATAGATTATGATGTACAGACACAAACCTCTGAGCCAAAACAAACAGGCTGACATACAGAACCATTTTACATTCTGTGTTTATGGATTAGAGGAAGATCTGCAGAGACCCTTTGATGCTTGTGTGTAGTTCCCTCTTGTATCTGTTTTAGCGCCTCAAAATGTGTGGCACTATACACTAGTTGAGGCTGAAGTGGATAACGGGGGCAGTTACATAAGCAAAGATGAAAGAGATGTGAGGAGATCACTTATGAAAAGGGAAATCAATACCCTGATATTCTTGATTTCTCGTGCCTAATGTAGTCAGGATCAATAACATCCTCAACTTCCTGACAAACATGGATGAAAGAGGAGCGGCAGAGTCAGGGCTGGATAACGTCAACACATTCGTAGTGGAGTTAAAACCTTCCTCAAATCGCCTGCTTCCTCTGTGGGCTCATCAGGGTTGAAGAGAAGGTTTGCTCCATTTAAGCAGCACTGATACAAAGCTTTTAACATTCAATCTTCTATTTTATGCCAAGGTTCATCATATCTAATTGATATAATTAGGCTACGCTAATTAGCCTCACTAGACATGGCTCGAAGGTTAGCAGTGTTTGTTGGTCCACCACTTTGATCCAGACTGAAATATCTCTATAGCAATCAGATCACTAAGTTGCACAGACATTCACGATCCTCACAGGGTGAATTCGATTCACTTAAGTGATCTTGTGCCTTTTCCTCTAATGCCACCAAAAAGTCAGAGTTTTCATTAATCCAGTGAAATATCTCAACATCTACTAAACTAGGAACAAAATGATGTATAGACATTCATGGTTCCCAGAGGAAAGACTTTGACAATCCCCTGACTTTTCCTCTAGTGCCAAATGGGGTTCACATTCATGTTTTCAAGTGAAATGTCTCAACAGCAATTGATTGGATTGCCATGAAATTTAGTACAAACATTCATACCCTCTAAAGATGAATTGTAATAACTGGTGACCCCTTAGGTTTTCGTGTAGCAACATCATCAATTTTTAGCTGCACTTTCTGTTTAGTGCTAATTAGCAGATATTAGTATGCTAACATGAACTGATAATGATGAAAAGACGGTAAATGGAAAATGGTACATGTTAGCATGCTGACATTAGCATTTAGCTGAAAGTACCAGCGTTTCCAGATGGGAAATGTTCAGGTATGTACCCAAGTCATAAAATTATTGTATTTTGAGGAAAATTATCATACACAAGTCATAACCAAGAGAACAAATGAACATAAATGTGTAATTTCAGATAAATCACATTTATCAAGATTGAGAATGAGCATCAACGGGGATAGTCTTTCAGGACTCATGTTGCAACACTGAAAACAAAAGCATAGCTGTTCAATAAAGTCTATAACAGTAAACTATGACAACATGAGTTGTAGACTGCATCTATAGCATATATATGAAAATTTAATAAGTAACATTCTTACCTTATCAGCCCAAGTTTCACATAGCTTGCAGTCTTCAAAAAGGCTACTCTATGTGTCCATAACTTCATCAGTCTGATGAACCAACAACAACAACAAAAAAACTCTCCATGTTGCACATTTGAATTTACATCACTGCATTTCACTCGGTAAATATAGTACAGGTCTTTAAGTTAAAATAATATAAAATACCTAAAACCTCTGATTTGCTTTTGCTTTTGGGTTTGATTAATGGTTAAGTTGATAGTCATGTTTGTGTATCACATTCATCATCACAAGCATGATTGTCTGGAAAGGTGTAACATGAGAAGAGGCACATAAACAGGATCCATCCATGAATCAGCTTAGACTGATTACAACTAAGTGTCACAAAATTATCAAATAATTGTATATTATCTGACTTTTAGCATCACTGATCTTCATACAGTGGGCAAAATTATCTTATAAATAAGATAATTATCATACATCTGGCAACATTGCAAAACACAGCTGTGACCAAGTACAGCCTCAGAGACTCTTGCTCTGTTATATGTTGAGTTTCTCCTCATCTCACTCGTCTCCTGTGCTCATTAGTTCCGATGCCATAAAGCAGCCCTTCACTGTTATGTTACCACACAATTTTGTAAGTACAACTCATCAGAGGTAAGGTCATGTATCATTATCAATGTCAGAATCCTTTCATTTCCATATAAATATCCTGTACATAATAATCCAATAACACATTACAGTGGAGACAAAATAATGTTCATATTTTATCTTCTGCAGATATGAGAAACATATTTCTTCATATTGAGCTACACTGCAGTGTCTCTGGACCTGGTGAAGATTCAGTGTCTTGCTCAAGGACACTTCAGCATGGCAAATAGGTGCTACAACACTAGTTTGATGCATGGTTCTTTAACTGAGTGGCAGTGTCCCTTTCAGTCATGGGCATTTGACATACTGTCATGCATACAGTATATGCATTCACTCATTCTCCCTGCTGGCTTCATTTTTGTCAGGGTCTCAGGAGGGCTGGAGCCTGTCCCACCATGCAGAGGGTAAAAAGCACAGATACTCTCCCAGGGTGAACACAGAGGTATAAAATCACTCACACTCTGCCTGTAGGCAGTTTGGAGTCTCCAGTCCTCATGACTTACTGTATATGTCTTTTGACCGTGGGAGGAAACTGGAGCATCCTTACCAAACCAACGCAGAATGTGGAGGAGAGGGAAACTCCAAATAAAAAAGGTCTAGAGCTACTTTAAGAATCACAGCTGCCTGGTCCTTCTCCCCAGAGATGACAGTCTCAAACACAGAGCCATACCACCCTAGGGCCCCGGCTCATATTCTCTTTTCTTGGGTTAATCCAAGTTAATCCAAGCTAATTAATTTATAGAAGAAGCATACACACATTCAGTACTCTCAGAAAATATTAAATGCCCTCTACATTTTTATTAGCATTTGTAAAAAGAGCCAGCCAGACTTTCTGCAGTCTGCAGTGTATTTCCCTCATGCAGCAGAGATTATAGCTGTTTCAGGTGGAACAGAGATCAGTCTTCAGAGCTCAGACAATACACTCCTCTCTTTCACGCTTGTGTGTGACAGATACAATAGCAGGATATATTTCCCACTATGACTTCTCAGAAACTATCCCAGGAATTGAGAGATGGCTGATACACAGTGAAATGTGATATGTAGTGAGGGCTTTACAACTGTGCCTGTTGTAATGAACTGCAGAGATAAGGAAGCTCAGGAAGCAGAGCAGGGCTGTGTTATGCATGAATCTGGTTTTTACAGTGACCATGTCAAACTCGTATGCAGAAAAATACTTGAACAACAATTACAATCTCTTAGATTTAGCTCTAAATTAAAAGGATGGTCGATATTTTGCGAAATGTGCTTTTTTTTTGCCCCTTTCAGACTACACAAACTCAGCCTGATTGTGACACAATGTTGTAATGGCCAACAAATTTGTGTAAACATGGTGTTAGAGCTGTGTTCTTGACAGCGCTTGACAATATTTTAACATTTTCTTGTTCCCGAGAACATGGAAGGATGTTGAGTTGGGGTCAAACTTGTAGCGTTACCAGTCTCCTGACCAAGACGTGTCAAGAATTTATGGCACTGTTATTGTATTGTTATCTGACATGGTGACCATCATGAAAGACAAAAAAATGGTGTAGTCTGGTCACAGTTTAAGAGTTAGATGACAAGATCAATGCCAAATTCATGGAAATATTTCTGAGAAGTCAGTGGCCCAGCCTTAGCTGATATGCTAAGCTAAGCTAACCACCTTTGTATGTTAGCTCTAGCTTTATAGGTATGAGAGTGGTATTGATCTTTTTTTCTACCCTTCTGCAAGACAGCAAATTTCCCAGAATGTTGACCTAATCCTTTAACTAGTCTGTTAGCCTGTTGGCTACCAAGGTTTGATACTGGTAGTCTTGCAAGGTCAGACCTCAGGATAAACTGTTGCAATATCAGAGAAGCCAATCACTGGAGTTTCGTAAATAATTTAACAGTAGTTCTGCTACTAGTTTGGTGTATTGATTTGTGCTATATGCTACACAACCCATGAGCCTCACTGGATATTGTTGTGAGGTCAGTGTTCTTGTATATTCACAATAGATTCATAACTTATCCAGAATCTAAACTGAATTATTTATTGAATCTACAATACTCAGCTACATTCACCCTGACATTAGCTGAAGGTAGAAGCTCCATGGGACTCAGAGCTGGAAATACTTGAAAATGTAAAAATATGAAAAAATAAATAAATAAATAAATGCTGTATTTGTAAAGTGAATTCATAAGAATAGTTTAGCCACAGCAAAACAGCTTTTGTTTTTTTCAGTCTATTTTGGAGTCTGGAGTCAGTTTTGATTTGTTTGCCTTTTGTGTTATTATCACCCACCTTTTGTCTGAAATGAGTGCAAATGAGAATTAGACTCCAGCAGAGGTTGAGATTTAAATTGCCAGCTAATCAGCCTAATGCAGTATGTGAACCTACCTCCCTGCTGCTTTTTGACAGCTGTTCATTTCTAGTTTGTATTTTAGTCTGAGGTCTCCAAAATGTAAATGTTTGTCTGCTACCTGGCAGTTATGTTCTGTTCATCTTGATACACTGCAGCAGGACAAACAGTATCTGCCCCAAGTGTGATGTAATATCAAAAATGCCTGCTGCGTGAATATGGTCCATAGCAACTAGACCATCATGTTTTATTTTAAGGCCTCTCCATGATGCTTCAAAGTAAACTCACCTTCTGACTGTACATGTATCACCTGAAAAAACTCAGCTTGTTTAAAAGATAAAGTCTTTTGTTTCCAGTGTAAGGACTCAAGGCTATGATGCGATTCCCTTTGCTCCCACTGGCATGACTTTTCCCTGACATTAGACAGCCGATGACGTATCATTCATGTTTAAAATAAACTTCTTCTCTTCTGCAAGCAAAAGCTCTTCCTGCGTGTTGTCGAATCTTGAGTGTATATGTGTAGACAGAAATAGACAGCCACCCACATATCATTAGGGAGATGGAGGGAGAGGGAGAGAAAGACTCAGTGTGACAGTGTAGGAGAATGAAGCGGGCTGAGGAGAATATATCGGACAGATTGACACCACAGCCTCACGTGTTTTTGTCGGGTTAAGAGTTTGCTTTAACCTGCATGCATTCATAGATAGGCAGTGCTTATTTTTCCACAGACAGATAATAATGATAATTCAATTTCCCATGACTTATAACTTGAAGTGTGTGGGAGGGGTGTGGGCTATTTCACTGTACTGGGTACTCTAATGGAATTAATGGTGTAGAAGGAGTCCGCCCTCTTGTGGGGTGCTGGGAAAAGAATAGGTTTTATTTTTCAGTATAGTACACAGTGTTCTGTGCTGCAGGATAATTGTTAATTTGTTAAAATCTTGAGTTGCCATCTTCTTATCTAACAGCTCTGATTCATGATTCATTGTGTAGGCAGTCGATCTCTTGGCTACTTGTTTCATTCAAATGTGTTCAAAAGCACGGGCTTAGCATTAGAAACAGATTTAGATAACAAAGACTCACTGCAGGTTAACTCATATTGACAGCTAATGAACAAATCCACTCATCTCTCTTTGGCTCCATCCTTTTCTCGTTCTTTGACCCCTCTGCTTTTTAGGAAGCTGCTGAACGTGAAGATCATCGATGACGAAGAGTACGAGAAGAACAAGACCTTCACCATCGTGTTGGAGGAACCCATCCTGCTGGAGGTGGGACAGAGACATGGTGAGTTGAGGACACAGTCGCATGCTACAACAGCAGAGTGATTTTCCTCATTATTTTGTGGCTTAAAATAGAAATAACATTTTAGTTTCCTCTCCTTTATATTTTATTTCAATTCTTGAGTGTGTGCAGTTCCTATCCATTGATACATATTTGAAGTGAGGTGTCTGAAGTCTTAAAACCCTTTGGTGCATTTCATGGTCAGGACTCAAGGTTTAATTTTTGCACTTCAGGTCAGGGTCAGGGCTAAAATGGCTATACATATATATTTATACATATAAAGAAATATAATTGATTTCCGATTTGGTATTTTGTTATTTTAACATTACTTACATCAGTGTTCACATTAAGAGCATCTTTGTATAATTCTTTCTCTCTCTCTCTCTTTCTGTGTGTGTGTGTGTGTGTGTGTGCTTGACATATGTATCCAAATAAATCAGTACCCAATAAAATAAATAATGTATTATTTTAGAATTCCACATACTTTTTAAGTTTCAATGAATTCTGAGTATCCATTTGCAGGCTGCTTTTTTATTTCACTGTGTTTTCTTCTCCCGTGAAGGGCTCCTTTATTATTTCATGGCATATTTATTTCAGGATGACACTTGTCATTGACACTGTCAATCAGCCTCTGAGGACAGGATTAACATTCATGATTGCCTACTCTGTTACTCAGCAGAGACTCAGACAAAAGCTTTCGTGCTATGTAGTATGGAGGACTGGCTTTCAGTATCATGAGATACTGCGTCTTATTCTGTGACAAATCTCTTCCTAAGCCCATGTAGGAACCAGTGGCTGATAGTTTGTGCACTTGTTCCTCTGCCGCAGGAGACACCAATGATAACAAGACAGCAGTGGGACCCGAGGATGTGTCAAAGATGGGCTGTCCCTGTCTGGGAGAGCACACTAAGCTGGAGGTGGTCATTGAGGAGTCTTATGAATTTAAGGTAACTCTGAGCTATCACACACTGATTTTTGCTTATTTTCAAACATCTCCCTGGCTAATGAGGGCTGAGGAACACCAGAATTTAATTTGTTAAACATTTATCAAGTCTCTTCCTACTCAGCAGCTTTTCACAACCTTCTAATCCCTAAACTATTTTATGGACACTGTGAGAGCACATAAACAAACCAATGTGATATTTACCAAGTAATTAGCTCTCAGCACAGTGATCAAGTCCATCCTGGCCTCCAAAGCTGCTTTCACCCCATTTGGTTTGTTCAAGGTTGACAATGACAAACTAAAGCACTGACATTTTTTATTAAATACAGCAGGATCTGTTATTTCATATTACATTGGGCATGACTGTTAGAAATTAATATTTAATCTATCCAGGGATAGATGATAAATTATTAGTTACATGCATGTAACTAATGGCTCAGCCAGTAGAGTCACTCATTCATTATTTCATCCATATTGAATAGTCAAATAAGTTGACAAAATTGTATCATTTAACTGTAATGTAGTTTTAAAGGGCCACTCCATCCATTCTGTCTCGAACTGCCATGAAGTTGAGGGAACTTTCAAGGGACAAAAATGACAGAAACAAAAACAAATACTTGAAATTGAGCAGTGGAGGCTGAGATATCCTGATTTACAAGTCTAATAGAGCTGGAGCCTGCGTTTCCCATAATGCAAATTAGAAATATTTTTCATTGGACCCTCCTAATGGGATCATCAAAAATCTGACTACTGAAGACATTTTCCCTACTTTTGTCACAAGTGCAGTTATTCTCTCAATGAGTAAACTGATCTTCATGTGTGAAATTGGTGGTGTGCCCCTTTAAGACCAAATTTAAGCTGTAAACTGATATTACTGTTACTTAGGGCTCCAGTATCATGTGCTGATACTCGTGGCTCTATTTTCTGCACTGGGGTTAAAGCAGCTTTACGCTGGCAAAGTGCCTTTTTCCTGAGGGACGCTGAGGTTTTGTGCTCCCCTGCATCTGCTTTGGTGACACACTGTGCATCACAGTGGGAGAGGACACATAGCTAATTCCACCTTAATTCACCCCACTGGTGTCTCTAGTCTCATATGACTGCGTTAAGATGTATATCTTACACCTGCAAACAATAAAATGGCCAACTTGTCTTATTCCTTTGCTTTATTTTTCCTTGTGGCCGTCTGCAGAGCACAGTGGACAAACTGATCAAGAAGACGAACCTGGCTCTGGTGGTGGGGAGCAGCAGCTGGAGAGAGCAGTTTGTTAGCGCTGTTACTGTCAGCGCAGGTGAGTCGCGGCGTCCTGAAATGTCTCATCTGTTCATCCCTCTGAGACCGAGCCTGTGGAAGATTGAGCCTGCAGGCTGGAGCTGGCCCACCTGCTGCCTCTCACCAGCCTAGCTGTTGTTCTGTTTTTTTGTTTTGTTTTTTTTTTGGGGGGGGGGGCTGTGCATGTATGTGTGTGTGTGTGTGTGTGTGTTCTCTTTAATAAAATCCCAAATGCTCCAGTTTGACATTGGCTGAATTGTAAAAAAAAAAAAAAAAAAAAAAGCCTAATTTAGCATGATGAATGGAAGATAATGAAAGTGCTTACAAAAACACAGCTTGTTTTAATACATTTTGGCAATTCTCTGCTTGTTTGCTGCCTCATTTTAATCCACACAGGTTATTAAAAATGCATGACGTGGTGAATTCCTCATGTGGCTCAGTATAAAAACTAAAATGGCCAGCTCTGCCCGAATAGTTAATGGCTCCGAAAAATTTATGCCACTGTACTTGGTATGGTGAACCCTTTTTATTTTGCCCTTTCAAAAGCCATTCATTTGGCTTTGTGAACCTTTTAGATCTGCACTAGTGCACAAAGCGTTTGGGCTAAAAGCTGACTTAGAAACCAGAGATGTGTCATTTTGTTAATACGCTCTTTTCTTTCATTTCCTCTCTTTCTCTCACTGGTTGGGGTCACTCAGATTTGCATGCAGAGAGTGTATGTATAAATAGAAAGCACACTTCCTGCCTATATATATGTCTCAATCACTGAGTCATAGCTATATTTACAGATTTAAGGTAATGATTTGAAAAGGTTAGCTCCCACACATTTGTCAAATGGTTTGAATGTAGTGGGGGTTGGTATAGTCTTGGCTGGATTTTGCTGTCAGGGATGTTTTTTCATTGGATTTAAGCATAACGCTGGATCTTTTTATCATTTCGCCAACTTTTTTTATGCTTACCGTTCAAATGTGCACCTCTGAACTGAGGTGTGATGTCACAGCTTGATCAAACACAGGTCTGAATCAGGTTTGTATACTGCAGGATTTGGTCTCAGGATAATCTGTCAACAGAAAAAGCAGAAGCAGCAGTTCTGTGTATGTGTTTTGCAGGCCTTGCATCTCTTCTCTGTCTCTGCCAGGTGACGATGATGAGGAGGAGAGCGGGGAGGAACGCTTGCCATCCTGCTTTGATTACATTATGCACTTCCTGACAGTTTTCTGGAAAGTCCTCTTCGCTTTTGTCCCACCCACCGAGTACTGGAATGGCTGGGCCTGCTTCTTTGTGTCCATCTCCCTCATTGGCGTTCTGACGGCTGTGACTGGGGACTTGGCCTCTCATTTCGGCTGCACCATCGGTCTCAAAGACTCGGTCACCGCCGTGGTGTTCGTGGCCCTCGGCACCTCTGTTCCAGGTGGGTGTGTGCGCTGTCTGTCAGCTCTAAGACCAAAGTTGTCCTCGGGGTTTCCTCTGGGGGTTTGCCTGTGCAGTAGAAGCAGCTGCTTGAGGAGACTTGTGTGTAACCTCTGCCTCCTCCTGAGCTGTCAGAGGAATACTCTCTAGAGCTCTTGAACATTAACAAGCTGTAAACAAAGAAAAACACTGTTTCACTTGTTATTCTCTCCATGCTGCCTAATTGTATTCCCATTTCACTGTGTCCTAAACACTGACACAGAGAGGCACAAATGAGAGTATGAAATTAGGTTTTGACAGGTTTTAGCTCAGTAAGCCCCAAACAGTTTCCTTCACGCTGGCAGGCTAGTTATGCTGGGAATTGCCCTACATGAATAAGAAGGCAATAATTACAACATTAGAGTAACCTCAGCTGGTGGCACTTTTGACCCGTTTCAGAGACATTATCATCTTTCTACATTTGTTGTGACTTAATTTCAACTACTACTACAGATATCTGTGCTTAAAAAAGTTACTGGGCCAGGATTGACTTCAAAGAATATGATTATTTTAGTTTGATATGTAAAGGTTTCTCAAAGATAAATATTGTATATAACATGGTGAAGTGTGTTTGAGAAACATAACCATTTTTTACTAAGGCATCCTTTTTAAAGGCTTTGTATGGCTTTATTATTCAGGTTAACATATCCTTTACATATCCTTTTTAAATCAGTTCGATGCCATTTTAAGTGCAACTTTCCAATATCTCAACAAATCATTAATCTCAGGATAACTCCTCCAATGGACTCCTGGGAAAAGTTTGCTGACAACTGACAAAACTCCTTTATTAGCAAGTCAAATAATTAGTTCAACAATGTGGTAAATCCATTTCTTTTCTGTCTGGCAAAGAGTTAGATGAGATCAATACTTCTCACACAGCAGGGGGAAACAGCTGGCCTGGCTCTGTCCAAAGGTAAACAAAGTCTGCCAACCAGCACCTCTGAAGCTCACTGATTAACACGGGATTAACAATGGGATTTTTCACAGACTTTCAACCATAAACATATTGTTATTAATGGCTAACAGATCTCTAACAGATCTGTAAAGCATAAGTACATTATTTATTATTCAAAAATAAAACCATTAGTTTCATGTCCCCATGTCTTAAGGGCTCAGACACTAACCATGAATTGCAATGTCACTAGTTTGAATCCAGCTGGGGACCTTTGTTACCTATCTCTCTACTATCACTAGCTAATAAAGATGAAAAATTACTCTCAAAAATGATAAAAACTAAAAATGAAGTTGTACCAGTTTTTTTTTTTTTTTACCACCATCAACTTTCAAGCTCCATATAATTTGGTTTATTTTAAAGGTGCTAGATGTAAGTTTTTTGCTATCGCTTCATAGCCAGCATTAGCATTAACAGCTGTTTATTTACCAGGAGCTTGCAGCCATTGTTGCCTTTGAATACGCCCTCTGGGCAGCATTACATCTTCATCCTTTCTTGTTGGACTCAGGGCAGACTGGACACTACAGTGACTCACTTTCATAAAGTGGTATTACAAGAAAGGACAGGGCTAGCTGGTTAGCATGCTAACTTCAGCAGAAGAAATGTGATAGAAATAGAAGAAAAGCTAGAATTAACATTAGGGTTGATTTCTACTGCTGGCAACAGCTCTTGGTGAGTAAAGGAATAGAGTTTGATGCTGAACTCTCACATATAGCACCTTTAAATCGTCTGACACCCTTTGTGCCCCAGAGTGACATTTTAAAGTTATCTAATTTCATGTTGCACATAACTAAATACCTGTAATTTTTTCTGAAGGTTTAACACGTTGCCACTGGAGAATTCTGCCCTGAGAGTCTGTGCACACCACTAATCTCCATCAGCAGCTGAGTTCACCTGTTTCATATTTATCTTTTTCTGCTTCATTCATATTTCTATTTCTTTTCCAGATACATTTGCAAGTAAGGTGGCTGCCATCCAGGACCAATATGCTGATGCCTCCATTGGGAACGTGACCGGCAGCAACGCGGTGAACGTGTTCCTGGGCATTGGGGTGGCATGGACCATCGCGGCTGTTTACTGGAAAACCAAAGGCAAGGTGTTCAAGGTGCAGCCAGGCTCCCTGGCCTTCTCTGTCACCCTCTTCACCATCATGGCGCTGATGTGTGTGATGGTGCTCCTCTACCGCCGGCGTCCCAGCGTGTCAGGCGGAGAGCTCGGGGGCCCACGGACAGCCAAGCTCCTCACCTTCTTCCTCTTCCTTTCTATGTGGTTCATCTACATCCTGTTGGCCTCCTTGGAGGCGTACTGCCACGTGCCTGGCTTCTGAGACAGAGGGAAATGCACAGACACGACTCCTCTCCTTGTTTTTACAGTCTACTGAATGTGTTTTCTCTCTGTTTTTGTCTATTTTCACAAAAGTTTATAACTATTTGTATCATTAGTTATTATTGATACCGCACAATATCTGATTGACTTTGACTCTTTGGACTTTGGAACTTTGCTACCATCCACTATGCTGTGAAGGATAGCTTTAGCCACTGAAATTTAACCTCCTCTCAACTTTTCTCTCTTTCTTTTTTTGACACATTACATTCCACAGGACATTTATCTAATCATTACATAATCAGCATTAATCACATCAAACCTCCCATCACTTGACTTCTGGCATCTCTCTGTGGACAATTATTTGAGTTTAGAAGTGTTAAGAAAGCACAAGATTTAAAGGATGTATAGGAAAAATTAAAGCAATGGTGCATGGGATGACATTATACTTGACATTTACACAAAAGGACGTTTCTGAAGCTGAAATGAGCTGTAAAACATAGTTGTGTGTTGATATTTATTACTCAATCTATACATTAATTATTCATTGTATATCATGTAAAAGATGAACATTGTGCGTGGGAGTTTTGTGAAAGAGTACGTGTGTTTATTTTTGCACGTTATCAGAGTTTCTTGGTAATCTATTTTAAAGTACTGTACGTAATACTTTGACATGGCTGTTGATGTGTTGATGTATTCCTGTACACGTGAATCACAGCTGTATCATAATCCTTTCACTGCCTGGTGCCCTTTCCCACGAAGCTTTCTCAATCAGTAACATGTTTGACATAGCCAGAGTTTACAAATGCCTTTTTTTAAAGAACATAATTCAACCTGGAGCAGAGTGCCTGCTTTGAATCGTACTATGAAGTATAAATTCTTTGAGCACACCAATGATTTTTTGCGTGTGTATGTGTGTGTGCTCCTCTGCTCTCCAGCACAAATTGTCGGAAGGCATGGCCCTCTCGCGTCATTGACTTCACTAATGGTAAGGTGCAGTCTGAGTACGGACACGGAAAGGACACCAGTTTTCTTATCTGTCATGCTGACACTGTGAACATTTTTCAACATCACTTTTAGAAAAAGCACAGCAGAGAGCAAAGGGCCACTTTTCAAATGACCGTATGAAGAGTGAGGTCCTTATCACAGCACAATCACCAGACAGGCCCATCATTTGAGATGAAAAGTGTGCTAAAAGAGACGACATGTACAGTATTTCCTGAGAGTGTCTCCTTGTGTCGCACAGCAGTTGATATTGAAGTTTGTTTTTTTATTTAACCTAGAATCTGTAGAGCCATATTTATTGTAACAGTATTACAGTAGAGGTATTTATATGATCAGTTTTAGTTTTATTGATATGCACGTTTAATGTATAAAAAGTGGAAATAAATGTTGCTGATTTATGATGCTGTAAGATGCCTCGCTGTCTTGATTTCACATGTCAAGAGAGAAAGACAGTGAATACTCTCACATTAAGCATTTCAAGATTAAAGCATATGGTTAGAATAACTCATAGAAAATAAGTTACCCTATTTGGATTAAGGATCTATCACAATATTAACTCTTTTACTCAAGTGAAGTATTACAAAAGCTAGATGGTTGTCTGGAAAAGTGTCTGACAATTTAATGTGAGAGCACAGAAGTATTATCAACAAAATGTATACTAGGAGTTAAATTCTGCTAAAAATGACCACTGTCAGGTGATTAGATTGTTATCACTGATGCATCAGTTCATACAAAGGTAGAATTTCAATGCTGGAGTTGTTTGAGGTGGAACTATTTTAATTTTCTTTATTTCATTAATTTAATGATATGTTTGATTGGGACAGATGCCGTATACACAGAGAATTGTACAATTATTCAGCGCAATGCATCACAGCATTTATAGCTGTTGCTAATTTTCATTGGTAAGTGGTTTCCAACTGAAGGGGCGGGGGGGTCACAAGATAAGTCTCAGGATCACGAGATGATTAATGACAAAAAATAAAAAACAAAGTTGACTTATACAGTACTGAAATGATTTGCACCAAACTTGGTGGAGGGATGGGGCAGGGGCCAGGTTACAGGAGCAGATCCAGGAATCTTTTATCACTTTCCTTAACACGGTGAGAAAGGATATTTTTCAACACTTTGGCCTTGACAGAGGTATGTGCTCTGTTGAGACTTTTTTTCTGTCTTTTTTGTAAAAGAAAAAATTGGAGAATTTTACCACTTTGAGCCTTGAACAGTTATTTAAATCAAACTATCATCATCGTACCATGATGCAATATTTAGTTTCCTTCCATTTCAGTTATAATAGAAATTTTATGATAATGCTCAGTGGAATTTGTCTTTAACACAATAAACATCAAACACACTCATGGAGGGATGTCAGTGGGAGTGGGGCAGCTGGACACCACATTTCAATCATTTGATTTTATAATTACAGGATATATAATATCGTATGACTGTGGTATTTTGGACTGTCCTCAGACGCTGTGAGACATGAGGTGCAGGACACTGAGTGAGAGTGTGATTTTCTCAGTGAGATTACTATCATTAAAGACCACAGTCAAGAGAAACTGGAGCTCCACTGATGAGATGTGCTGTTGATGAAAAAGACCTCTGAGCTCTGGCTGGGTGATTTTAAAAGTGTTAGGTTTGGATTTCATTTGGTTGCTGACTGTTTAGCCTAATGCTCAGCAGCATCAACAAATTACAGGAAATAATGAGAAAGACAGAAAAAAGGGTTTTCTTATATAAAAACTGTTTCATCACTTTCCCACTGGAGCTTTCAAAGTGTCTTGATAATCATGAGATTTTTATTGCAACCATAAAGATTTCTAATTCCAAATGTGTTAGGAGGGAAATGAAGTCACACTACCGGCACACAGTCACTTTTGTGACTCTCTGGACTGTGAGATTACCTTGTGTGCTCCTCAATAACTTAGAAATGTGAATTTTCATTTTATGGATTCTTTGACAACTGAGAAAGGAATTCCACACACTGTCAGCTCTCTGGCAGGTTTGTATTAAAGGTCACTCCTACTGTATGGGATGAAAGTCTGAGGACTGCATAAGGTTTAGAGTAAAAAATTGTGGGAATAGAAGCTGCAGGGCCTCTTCCTCTGATTCTGTTTTTTTTTCATTTTTCTTCAGTCCCAGGCATGGCCTAAGTGGGCACAGTGCAAAAATTTGTTGTTCTGGACAATATACATGGGAAATGTATTACTATTATTATTATTAGTAGTAGTAGTAGTAGTAATAGTAATAAATATAATAATTATAAATATAAATGAATAACTAAATAAATAAAATGCTTAAGTGCTCAGGTGAAATAAATTAGTTTACAGGCCTGTTAAGATCTAATAAAATATAGTAAAGACTGTTCTAAATTATTATGCTCTTTCCAAAAGTTTCTTTGTAAAACCAGTGGCTTGCAGATATTGGATTATTATTTGTTATCCATATTTTCTTGTTCTACTACTTTGCTGTATTGAGTGGGAAATGAGCCATGGACTAAATATGCATACACATGCTGAGCCTGGATGGAAACTGCACTCGCTGCCAAGAGCATGCTGGGATATGCTCCAACCCCCTGTGGAGGAATGAGCAGGTAAAGAGGATGGCTAATAAAGAGATGGTTTAAAAACATGATCCAATACTTTATTAAAGTCATTTTTGTTCCCATCAGGGTCAGCTACAGAGCAGGGGCCTGTGTGACTCTTACCAAACAGATGCATTTGACAGTTTTTTGTCTGCCACCTCTGAAGTTTGGTTGGAGGAGCTATATGTAAGTTTTTGTTATTGTTACATAGCCAATGTTAGCATTAAAAGCTGTTTACTCACCAGCCCAGAGGAAATGTTGCAAGTTCAGCATCAAACTTCTTCTTCATTCTTTTACTCGCCATGCGTTGTCTCCAGTGATGGAAAGCAACGGCAGTATTTTGCTTCTGGTACTATGATTTGTTCTCTTCAACAAACTGAGCATGCTAATCAGTTATCTTCATCTCAGCTGGTCCATCCCATCACTTTTTGTTAGCGACTTTATGCAGAGGGCAAATCCTGATCTATGTTGTATTGTATTGTATTGTAAACACAATAATGGCCAAACCTCCTGGCCAGCAACCATCATCACAGCAAGAAACCATGTAAATAGCTCCTTTAAAGACCTTTTAAAGAAATAGTCTGACATCATAAATATTTTTTGGCATAGAACATAAATCAAAAATCTTAAATACAGTGCCAATTCTGCTACTTCAACAGGCTTACAGGAGATGTAACTAATACCTCCTGGAACCGAATGAATCAACAGAACTCTGGCAGATCACAGATCATGAGGTAACTTCCTAAACAAAGAGGTTAGAGAAGCATATTGAAATTCAACACCGTCCTTCCATTCCTGCTCCTCTGACATGGAGAACTCTGCAAGCATGAACCACTCACAGTTAAAACCTCTGTTGTACAAATATGTCAGGACAATTTTTCTAGCTTAGAAATATCACTGCAGTGTTTAATTGTGACACACAGGATGTTTAAAGAGGTTCTCATTTAGCACTTTTAAAATATCTACGCTCACATTAACTAATTTACAGTGCAGGTGCCAAATGTGAGGTTTACACATCATTACATTACCAGTTGCAGCAGGTGTGAGCTTATCCCTCACTTATCCACAGGGATGTGAACACGCTGTCTGGCCCGAGCTGGGGAATCAGAGAGATTTTTCTTTACACGTTACAGTCACAGCTGTGAGTGGGTCTGACTTGAAACTGGCAGGTGAAGTGTCTCCAGCATTGGCAAGGGAAGACAAGGGGACCAATGTGTCAAGAAGTAATAGTATTTGTAGTGGCAATATAAGAAAGACGAGGTGTGATTCTTCTCACTTCACATATTTCACACACATTTCTGAGGTTATGTTGGAAACACACAGCTCAAATGTAGCTATGGGAGAGATTCCTCTAATCGTGAGCAAGCTTAGTTGATCAGAGGTGTGGACATAGAGGTTAGCTTGAGGTGGGCCAGCTTGAGAGACCCTCAGCCAGGGCTTTTTTCCAAGGCTGCAAATGGGCACAGGCGGTCATAGTGCCGGTTGGATAGCATACAATTTGTGCCAAATTTCTGTCTGGCAATGGTTTTTGATGTCTTTGTCAAACCTGTTATATATTATATCTGAATGTGTTAAGCCTGGTATGGCCAAATGTCCCTGCTTCCTTCATTCCTCAGAACCACTGACAGCTGAAATGGCTCTAACTGCTAAAATTAGTCTGGAACTGGAGGCTCCATTGTACTTCATGATTTCACACAATGAGAAGATGATTTCCTGGTCAGCATGCCATCCGTGTCAATCATCTCCTCTCCTCATGAAGAGAGAAATGTGGACTTCAGATCAGGCTCAGACAGCTCTGCCAGAAATGAGCGTGACAGAACTGATCAGTAATGCATGTTCTCATGTAGGTGTTATATTTTTATCAGGAGAATAAGATAACCATATTGTATTATATGTACTGTATACGATCTTTGCATCCATATAAAAAAGTTGTTTTTTCACCTAATTAAAATTATCAAAATAAAATCATCATTAGTTCTAATGTAATTAGTTTACATTATGTTATATATATTATCACAGCACAAACAGTGATGGACAAAGTACTCAGTTCCTTTTCTTAAGATAAAACAAAAGAAAGTGAGATAAAGGTGTGAAGTAGCATAAAATGGAATAAATTTGTATTTAAATACAGTATAGGCTACAGTGGTGGAAGACACAAAACTACAACATTTTCCACTGTTGATAGGAATAATTTTGAGTAATTTACATAATTATTAAATATTATTATTTAATATTTCATTTCCATTTTTACACCACTGCTTTTCAAAGGGAAATATTGTATGTTTCACTCTGCTACATTCATTGAACAGCTTTAGTTAGTAGTTACTTTACAGATTGTCATTTTACATCAAAGAAAACCTGTGTTCTGCTGGATCTCCTTTTCATGTTTCTGAATGTATTACTATAGCACTTCCACACATTCCACCTACCCACCTTTTTAGATGGTTGCATTAAAACAACTTCCTTATAAGAGATAAAAGTAAAATTAACCAATATTTCACAAATGTCCTAAGAATTAAAGTCCAATAAAATCCACATTTGTTTTTTTATTACTTTCTACCACATCACAATAACGGTCTCATGACTCCTCAGATTTACTTTGTGACTTTTCAGAGCGGGCCTGAGCCTCAGTTTGGGAACATTTGAATTAAACTATCTCACTGTGTATAAAATAACTCCCACTAGCTGCACCTCATACTGTTACAACAGTAAAATGCTGCTTATGGACAGATGAGTGTGTCCCACTGTAACGATATAATAACGTCCTGTGTAATGATATAATAGAGACCATTTTTCTGTAATTTTTTGATACTTTATGTGCATTTTGCCAATAATATTCAATACTGCATTTTTACTTGTGTGATTTTGAATCCATGGCTTTTTGTCATGGATTGTTGTTACATTCATATATTTGTATTTTTCACTTCAGTCATGAATCTGTCACCCTCTTTAACATTGTATTCAATGATATCTCATGCAAACTATGTGTAAGTTCAAGTGTGATGGTTCATCATCGTCCCCCTCCTCCTTCCTCTTCTTCCTCCTCCCCCACCAGCCCGCACGTGCTGCGTGCTCGCCCCTGAGCCCTTCATCCCGTGTGTTTCGCCATTGGTCTGGGATGATGTCATCCACAGTAGAGACAATAGAGCCCACCTCCCCGTCAGTGTCTCCTCACACACGCATCGCAGCTCAGAGTGACACACGCTCAGACGTGACGCCAGCTGAGTTAGCCAAGCACTTCTGATGATATTTATTTATTTATCTGTTTATGTTAAGTCCGGCAGACCTGTGCATCTTTTACTTAGAGCAGGTTTTCTTATTATTATTCTTTTTTCTTTTTTTTTCTTTTTTTTTTGAATAAATCTTTTTGTGTTTTAAATACATGAACAAAAGAGCAGGCAGTGAAGGTGTTACACATCTGGATCATACCAACACATCGGGTCGTGCTACTCGGGCCACTACAGACATGAGGATTTCTCTTTCTCTGCTGCGCACAAATGATGAACACACCACGGGACTGCCACTCTTGATGTAAGTGATCTTTCTTTTTAGTATCGTTACTTATCGTGGCGGCCGGTCCGGTCGGCCTGCAGCCTCAGTGTCCCCCCATCAGCAGGCTGTGTTCAGTGCAGCGGCTGTCACAGCTCTACGCGCTGGTCCAGGTTCAGCTTACGGCACAGAAAAATCGCCTCCTGCATGTCTTGGTGCTTCTCGTGTATTTTTGATTTGCTGCCACATATTAAAACCAAGCGCTGCGCCTCTCGTGTTATTCACCGCTGCCAGAAAGATGTCAGCAATTAGGATCGTTTGCTATGATAAGCGGCGTGCAGTCTGTTATTTATTGAGATGAATAACTGCAGACATGTGAAGGTGCCAAGCAGAGAATAATACACGAACCCTGATTATACCAGACCAAGCTGGAGCAGATGTGTGTAAGTGAAGGTGCAGGCCTGGTGGCTCGGGCCCTGTCGCCCACATCAGCTTTATTTCTCAGCATGGGAAAGGTTCAAAGACTGTGCTACGAAGATGCGATTAAAAATACAGAGAAATTAAGCAGTGCGCCATCTAGCGACCGTGTAAATGGGAACTAATAGATTTTCCATTACTGGCCTGCAGAGTAGCTCCATAAACAACAATGCAGAGGAGGAATGTAAATATTAAAGCCAGGTTTGTTTCTTCTTGTGGTGGTGCTGATGAGACGCAACAAAGAGCTGCTGAGAGGCAGAACAGGAGAGATGTGCAGCACGTGAGCACATTGTACATATTTCTGAACAGCAACAGCCAGTGATTCATACATTTCATTGTCAAACGTCTCGTCTCTGTCAGCAGCTGTCAGTCGTGCACAGACCCAGCAGAAACAAAGGTTTAGTGTGAGGATGAGGATGTGTCTGCTGTGGATGCCAGGGATGAAGGAGCAGACACACACGTGTAGCTGACCGATTAGAGCGATTTGGAAAGGCTTCATTTGGAAATCAAATATACAGTCAACATACGGTTGAAGCTTACTCATTTATTTTCTGAAAAAGTAGTAGTAGTGTGAGGGAGGCAGGTTGTTTGTGTAGAGGCAGTAACTTCGCAAGCAAGACACATGCACAGAGGAATCACTGCAGTGCATTTGCAGGAAGACCGTTTTTTAGGCTAAGCGATGTAGGGACGTAAACAAACCAATTTAAACCCACATTTAGAAACATTTTTTACATATATACACTTAGTGATCTGCAGCTCACAGTGTGAGACTGCTTTTAGATTATATTTCGGTTTTCTGGCCTGAACTATAACAACACTATAGAGAGTTGACTCATTCCTTTTAACATCATCCCCCATACAATGAGTAGCCATTCCAGTAAAAGTGTAATGTTTCAGTCTTACAGTGATTAAATTGACTTTGATTCACTCAGCAAAGATTCAGTGTGTGTTATTGGATCTTACTTTCTACGAACTTGCAGAGATAAAATTTAAAAACCAGTCAAACTGATCAACTCAGCAGCTCTTAATCACTTGTAGTTCATTGCAACAGTCTGTTTACAATGAAACAAAGAGATTCTCCAGCAAGAGGAAATATTAATTCTGGAAATATTAACAAGATATTACTTAAAGACATTACTTTGAGATTACCATCATGAGAGGTTAAGATCAAACAGTGTCAATGATTTTACCAAAATGATTTTGTAGAGTGACAGCATGTACAGCTAATTACAGCTAGTTTAGTTTGGTCAGTAGTGAAAACAGTGACACGCATCCATCACAGAAGTACCAAAGCCAAAGTTTTTTCTAAATTTACTATGGTGTAGGACAGAGCAAAGCCACAGATCTTCACATTTCTTCACAGAACCATGGCATTTTGCTTGAAAATTGACTCAGATAATCAATCAACTATCATAATATTTGCCCAGTTAATTATCTGTCAATCATCTAATTGTTTCAGCTCTACTTTGCATATTCTGCCCTTTTCTCTGTCAGTGCTCCAGTTTAGTCCCACAATCCACAGACACAAAGGTCAGGAAGGTAGAAAGTCAAAATTGCCTGCAGATCCAACTGTTTGTTTACATGTGCCATGCCATGGACTGGTGACCTATCCCTGCCCATTACCCAGTTCATGCTGGGATAGTCTCATGCCCCACATTATTCTGGCTGTGTCCAAAAAATGAATCTGCAACTTTTCAAACCGTTGGTCACACATCACTTTAGGCTCTGGGAAACTTTGATGGGCATTCTTTGGTATTTCTTGGCATTTAATGAACCACATAACTAAGAATAATCCATAAAAAGTCATTAGTTGCAGCCCTACTACAGGGAGAATTGAATGTGTGAATGAGCGAGTGATTTTGGAGACTTCTGATTAGGCACAAGCATGTAGATACTGGATGGAGACATTAAGTTCTGTGGTGCTTAGGAGCTGAAACTAAAATGATCCATTTAGCATTATTTAGTGGTAGAAAGCTATTTGTCATCCATATTTAGAAATGTACAATATGAGATTAAAAACAATGAGTTTAACTTGGATTTAATGTATGTAAATTTGTGTGTCATCTGCATAAGTGAGTGAATGCAAATTAATCCAAGTGAATTTATGAGAGCCATACCATTTAGATATATTTTTATAAATACTTTAAGAACTACCAGTTTTATTATATCTTATAATTCTACCCATTGGAAGGCCTTACATGAAAACATTAAAGTAGTTGGCTGTACAATCGGTAGTATAAAAAACTATAACACAGCCACACATTAAAAGGTAAACAAGCTTGACACAGGCTACCAATTAGCTTAAAGAGATGAAAAAGTGACATTAGCAGGCTCTGTATTCATTGCAGAGTTTTGTGAGAAAAGCAAAACTCCAAGCATAACCTCAACATCTCTTCTACCATTAATAATAATTTCATTAAACATCCCTTGCTCTAAATGTTGACGCTGCAGGCCCGCTGAGACACTGAGGGAGATGCTGTGATGGCGCAAGGGGGGTCCTGTGTTGTTGTTGTTTTCATGCACACTCATTCTTTCTTTGAGGGTTTCTTCGAGGATATGAAGATGGTCTGGCAGGAATTCCAGAGGGGAAACAGAGACAGACTGTTGTTACCACACTGCAGCTAACAGATGCTGCTGTTGATTTTTTTCGTTCAAGTTGAGCAACCTCCTGTCAAAGGGAATAGTGTCAGATAGTTTTTGGTGTTATTTTTGAGGGCAAAGATCTGCAGCAGACTAAATCTTTTGGGGACCCATTTAATCTATAATACACACCAAGTAACCCTGGACCTTGACACTTGGACCAGTGGACACTTTGTTTGTGAGGTCCAGTGTGTGAGACAGTGACAGTTTGGGATGACATTTGCTGGGCAGAAATTCTTTGGCATAAACACCAGACTACATTTTGGTGGGATGTTCAGATCTGGGCTTTCCACTGTCAGCTGATTACAATTTCATAGCAATCATTAACCATGACAGTCTGCTTTTTAAAGGGATCATTCTTTAAAAATTGTAATATATTCAAAGCATATTACTGCTCATCTTATCTTTATGTGGCAGAGGACTCAAATCCTAACCAACCACAAAAAATATTTCCAAGCTGCTTTTCTCCGTTTCTATTCTTAGTGTTCTATTTTAAGATTTCAGTCATTTTTTGCCTTTCTTTTTAAACTGCACAGAGGTTAAACTCCTATGTCATTATTTTAACATTACTGCGTGCCATTACATTGACTGACAAAGCTCTCCTCATGAACACTAATAGAAATCAGTGTACCGACAGAGGTGCCATATGTAACTGATTAGCAGTAGTTTGCTCCATGAATTAAATATTTTACGCTTCAATATGTTTAAACCATGGTGTAAATATAATAGAAATAATAATGACTTAACCTTGGATGTGTGAGGATTATCAGTTTGACTGTACACGTTGCTGAATTGCTGAATGTTGCCTATCACACCGCTCACTGATTGGCCAGTTTGTGCTGCTGCTTCCATCACTTTCTGCCCGCTGACTGTGGAGATTAGGTGATGTAATTATTTTGACTTCTTCTCAGTAGCCTGTAGTGGTGTGAGCTCTGATGTGACGGTGAAACTAAGCAGATTACAGTGAAAAATACATTTAACAATATGCTAACACAGATGAGTAACAAACGAGAAGATTTATTGGCGCTCTCAGATAATATAGGATTGATGCAGTGTTGTGATGTGGAATCTGAATTAGTTTGAATCAGTAGGATCAGTATTTCACATGTGCAGAAAAGTCACATTGAGTGCTTAGTAATAAACATAAGGCTCATCCCTGTGCGTCATTATTGTACCATTATAATGCCATTGTTGACAAAACACGCTTTCATTTGGGCATCTGAGTCACAAGCAAGTCATCGTCACATTCAGCAGAGTTGCAAATCATTTCCTTTGTCCTAAGTAATTCTTACATCAGTAGATGTGTGACTTAAGCCTGATTAGAGTGTGAGTCATAATGACTTAAACCCACATCTCTGTTCATTTGTCAGGCGGGCAATTCTCTTTAACATCCCAGATTTATCCCTAAATTTGGTCCTTTGTTTTCTGTTTTCCCACTCTACAACACACTGCCTGATGTGATTTATTTTCAGAGAAATCAGTTCTTAATGTAATTTAGTTTTTTCCCGCAAGAGTTTCTTGTGACATTAGTGGTTAACACTGCTACTTCATAATGTACTGTCAGACAAGAATTCATTGGCTGTGTTCTTAGTTTTTAGTTTAGTTTTAACATTAATTTCACCTTATTTATTTGTGACATCATCTTGAAATCATTTCAAATCTGTTTTGACATGTTGATTTCAAGTCAGTTTATGTTAACACTGGATATGTAAATGTGTTAAACACAAAATATGTGCTTCACATCTTAATAATACAGCATAATTTGTTCTATTTTTAAAGTACTTCAGGGTTTAAATAGTCTTCCAAAGATTTGCGACCACATTAATTTGAGAGCTGCAGTGGGTATATAACTGATTAAGTGTTTAATCTTTATGTTTATAAAGCTGACCATACTTAATTCTGTCAGAAACACTTAACATTCATCCACTGACGCACTATTAATGTGAAGGCCCTGCTTATTATATCCTCACTGTTGGTACCAGAGTGGCTCAAGTTAAAGGAGTTTGGGGTTAAATGGCTCATTTAAAGGTGATTTTTTGGTTAGTTTGGTGAGCAACCATCTGTACAGGGTGCTTTAGAGGTCATTATCATTCATATCATATTTGTGACGGGCAGGAGGAGCCTCACTCTCTGCCACCTTTCCACATCTACAACCCATTCTGCTGCAGTTACAATTAACATTTCCACCCTGGTAGGTGTCAAAGGGGAAATTATACATGCTGCTGTGACACCAGTGTCACGGCACACACTTGCCGGGCAGAGTATTTGTGTTTTCCGCAAGAAGACTTTTAACCTTGTTTGTGAATTTGGTACTAAATTGAAATGCCACCCACAAAGCTTTGGTGGTCAGCCAAATGTATTTTCAGGGTTAAGCAATACATCAGAGAGTGTGTTTGATGCCAAACACACTCAAGTGTTTAAATCCTGATGATTTTAATAATTTTCTGCCTCTGCTGGTTTGTGATTAAGCTTGTTCTCTGATATCAACGTGTGCAGGCCAAGGAAAGTCTTTCTTTTCATTCATGAGACCAACATTTGCTTACAGCTGAAGGCTCTTTTACTATAGTCACAGCATGTTCAGTAATTTGTCTAATTCTGCCTTATGTCTCAGTATTAGGTCAGGGTAAAATAATGAGTAGAAAATTGACTCAAGGAAGCTCACACAGGTTAACTTCTATTTTGCCTGCTGGCAAGAAGCACTTTCACACAATGAACACAGACAGAGCAGAATCCATCTTAAATTATATTCTACCATCGTATTGCCAAATACAATCAGTAAGGCTGTCTTAGATGCTGAGTGGTTCTAAGCTCTTAGTCTCGCAGTGATGGACAAAAGACTGACGCTAACCTGTCGTCCTAACTGTTTTTACCTGACAGCTTGTCCACATTTTAAATATTAAAGCAAGTAAGTTCTA
The DNA here is from genome assembly GCF_001640805.2 of Lates calcarifer. Taxonomy (NCBI): domain Eukaryota; kingdom Metazoa; phylum Chordata; class Actinopteri; family Centropomidae; genus Lates; species Lates calcarifer. Next base: position 9,394,722 of record NC_066852.1, read on the forward strand.
TTCAATTTATTTTCTTATTTAAATTTTAAAGGGATACCTAAATAAATTAGGGAACTACTCTTATTTACTGTCTTGCCCATGGGAAAACAGCTATCTTGGCTCTGTCCAAATGTAGGACCATTTCTTGGCCAGGAGCAGCTCCCGGCCAAGAAATGGTCCTGACCCTAACCTCTGTTAAACAGAGACCTGTATTGATCTTCCCATGTAACTCTTAGCAGGAAAGTGAATAAGAGTATTTCCCAAAATGCTAAACTATTTATTTTATACCACAATGCATCCTTTTCCTGTGTGGCTTCATGTGTTGGAATTTGAAGACCTGCTTTATTAAGACATTGTGTAACTGCATAATTTTACCCAAATAATGATCTAATAAACAGAAATTATAGATTTATCATAATTCATTATTTACAAGTTTCTTTTCACTTATGCTCTATGTTTTATCACATTTCCACTATTTTGCTGCTTAAAGAAGTCAAAGTTAGAGTGGTAGAGGCCAGCGACATGACCTGACCTGAGACACAATTAACACCATCCAGCGCCTGTTCTCTTCCTGTCTTGGCTGTGTCACAGATCTGGTCAGTAGCCCTTGGCAGTTTGCTGACAGTGTAACTCAGTCAACTAAAACACGTCAACACCCTCGGTCTTCTCAGCGGGAACCTGTTCAGTGATTTTCAGTCACATCAGCAGCCCTGTAGGAAACTGAGTCTGTGTGTGGCTCTAGAATCTCCTGTAGAATCTGTGGTGACAACTGTTTGATCCTCAGTGCTGTTAGGTATATTGCAGTGTACATCTTGCTGCCTTTCTCCTCTATAACCAGTGCCCGTAGCTCTTGCTGTCCATCTGTCAGTTTGGTTATGCATGTGAATGACTATATAAAGGGAGAAGTGGACCGCCTCATGTCATTTTGTGCCAACTCAGAGCCAAATGCGAGCAAAAATGTGGAGATGTGGATTGTCCTCTGACAGAAACGGCCTGCTCATCAGCCTCTGGAAACAAGTGACTCAGATGACTAATTTCCCTGCCATCCACTCTCATCTCGAGAAGCCTTTTTCTACTGCAATGAAAAAAAAAATCTTTTTCATGCAGCAGAGGAAGAGATTCTCTAACTCAAGCAGTTTTACAAGCCAGTAATGGAGCCACACATCCTCACATTATTGCCTGGTTTTTGGTCTGGTCTTGTCCACTCTGCTGCGTGGGTGTTTGGCTGTCAGGTGCCTTTTGATGAAGGAGCCGCATAAAGCCGAGGCGGAGAGAGGGAGCGGAGAGTTCGCCATCAATCTTGCACGGCCAGACAACCATCTGCTCCCAAAAAACACCAGCCCCCTCAACAGCTTGTCCCCAAAAACACTCACTGCACCGCCTCTACAGCTGGAGATGGACTGTACACCATGCTGCCTAAATCTACACTCTGACAAGGTTGCAGTGACATTTTTCATAGTAGAACAGTCTTAAACTGTCCTCCTGTGCTGCATGTGAGACTCTCTTCTCTCTCTCTTTTCCTCCTTCTTTTGAAATATGACAGGTGCTAAGCAGAAGAATTGATTTAAAGTATCTTAAAAAAAAACACACAATGATGCAGGTCTGACGCAGGTGTTTGGGAAAGCGTTAAGTCATCTGGAAAAACATTAGTATGTGCACCATTCTCTCTTCTCCAGCTCCTGCATGTGACTCTAAAGCTGTTATCTTTATTCTGCTGGTGGGGTAGCAGGGAGCCGAGGGAGGGCGTCATGATCTCCCCCGTAGGCTCGTGTAGCTCGTGTAGAGTGGCACTCTTCTTTTCATCATTACACTTTCATGTGCTTGAATTTCAAAAGGAGCTACTGTGACTGCAAAGCTTAGCATAAGTTAGCCTTTTCCCTTAAATATTAATACATCCATACTCGTATGCATACATTTGCATTTGCCTCCCCTCTCCATGATCCATCCTGTGACATTTGTTTATGTGGCCTAATGTAAGTAGCTAACTCTGTCAGAAGTTTTATATAGGGTCCTCAGGAGCTGTTATGCCTCGGCTCCTCTGAAAGGTGCTCATAACTTATTCACAGTTTACTGTCGACCTCTGAAATCATATATGCCCAGTAGATGTATTATGCAATCTCACATACTGATATGATTTGGCTGATATATGATATGCTGCAGTTCTGCTCTCAGTACTTAACTGTGATTACAAGAGATGGGCTACTCAACCTCTGAAGTTTCAGCACACGTAGGTTGTTGCCTGGCTGTAATCTATAATGTTACACATTTTCACCAGGATGTTTCCCTGTGTAGAATGATGTACAGTATGTGCAGTTTGATGTAGGTTTGTTTTATGAGACCTCCATACAGAAACACTGAGAATGGACTTTTAAGAGAAGTTAGAGTTAGAGTTGGAGACATTTTTCATTGAGAGAGGCAGTAAATGTAATTTAACGAATTTGTATAGAGAACATTAAACTTTTCTTGGAAAACCATGTCAGGTACAAATTGCATTCAAAGCAGAGTATTTTTAAATGTTGTGAAATGCGTCTAGCAGCGGATCATTAACAATTTCTTAGTCAGCAATGAATCAGTGCTCTTGTCTGCTACTGTACAGTAATACTGCTCTGTGTTGTTTTTTTCTGAGTTGTCAGATTGGCTGCCACCTCAGATGCAATCTGGGATCTGGCAATTAAAGCTATAACAAGGGGGCAATAATGAAAAACTGTCAAATCACAGACTGAAAAGAACAAGCCTGTTTCTTTGATCACGCAAGCAACAGTTTCCTCATTTGACAATCATCAAACAAGTCTGTACACAAACACACACAGCAGAACCCAGCATGTACTGTATGATGGCAGAACAGGTAGCTTACAGGCTTTTATCAGATTCCATTTATGTGTTAGAAAGACAGATTCATTAGGGCCAACTGACTGGAGTGATTTCACATAAATAAAGTTAATTAAATGTAATTTCAATTAACCTCCTAATCAACAGTGCTCACACCATTGTGCAGTTTTATTCTCGTTGGTAAATCCAATGAGAATAACAAGGCAAACTGCCTTTGTCTCATTCTGTCAAATTCTTCTTTAATTGCCAGAAGTCCTGCTGACACAACAGTGGTGGAACAATTACTCAAATCCTTTACTTAAGTATAATGCTGGTTCAATGTTGTAAAAATACTCCATTGCAAGTAAAAGATCTACATTCAAATTCTTACTCAAGTAAGACTACAGTATTATTAACAAAATGTATGTAGATGTTCAGCAGAAAAATGTCATCTGTGACTGATATATTATTGTATATTATGTAATTAGATTGTTAGTATTGATGCACCAATGTGTACTGTGAGCACTACGGCCCAAGTTTTTCCTCATAAATCTGTATTTTTCATCATGTGTTTGCTTTTCTGAGACATAATGGATCTAATGGATTTAAACAGTTATTTGAATAAAACAGAAATTCAGAAACTCTCAGAAATTGGGGATAAGTCTGTCAGACATCTGAAACAATACAAGAGCCCCCAACCAGATACAGCAATTTGTAACCTCTGTTTTAATCCATAATAATGCATCTTAATTTATGAGCATATCAGGTATATTTCTTACATAAGCAAGAAATACATGTAACTCAATATTTTAATATACAGTATGTGTGTAAATGTACTTATTTACTGTCCACCACTATACATAACAACAAGGGTTCAAAGGGCAAACACTAAGCAATAATTCTCACTGTCCTAATACTGCAGTTTGGCCTTTTGCATTAACCTACTGTTGATGAGGAGTCACAACAGAGGAAGGCACATACAACAGACTTTCTGTCTTTAATGGTTCATCATACAATCATAAGGGGAAAAGCTAGGTAAAAAAATGTACTTTGTTAGCCTTTTGTGTTGCTTTTGAAGCATTGGTACTAAATTCACCACTACACATGAGATTGATCGTGACGATCTGGCAGAATATTTGACTGAAGCTTCATTGTCTCAATTGTAATGCTCATCTTTTTGTTTTCCCATATAAATTCAGTTGCAGATATGACTATAATGTGAAATTTCAATATATCTTGCTGACAAAGAAACTTTTACTGTCACTGTAACTGGCCCATCAGATGGTATAATGTTTCACTACAGAGTATCATCTTTTATTTCTTGCTGTGAAATATCACATATCAGTGAAATTTCAAGAGGCATCACTGTTGTACTTAAATATTTTCCATCTCTCTGTGTGGTCCTTACTGTCTGCTGAAGCTATGACAATGAGTGAGTGAAAAGGCCACTAGCCAGCCTGCAGTTTACAGTGTGTGAGAGAGAAGTGATCAGAGTGATAGTGACTTCAACCATGATAAAACTGGGTCAATGTAACCCCCACCCCCTCCACCACAGGCAAGGCTGAAAAAGGAAAAAAAAAAGATGAGGACACCATCACCAGACTCTGTGCATGGATATAAGCATGGGGACACAGGAGCGTGGTTTGCTTCCTCTATGGGTCGGTAACTGTGTTGTGTTGGGGACTGAAGGCATCCCCAGATTATTCTGTCGTGTTCCTTCCTCCCCTGTAGTCTGTGGTTTACAGTGTCACGTTATAATCTGTCCCCCTGTATTTCCTCTCTACCCACTTTGTTTCTGTCAGCCAGCATTGTCCTTAGTATCTGTTCCACCCAGTCCCCCTTTCAACTTTTTGGTCTTCTACTCCCTGTGAGATTCTTGATAAATGTGACTTAAAGAGCCCAAGCTTAAAATTAAAATTCACCCAAACAGACACTGTTAAAAAAAAAAAAAAAAAAAAAAAAAAAAAAAGCACCAGTTTCTTGTTTGTTGGTGTTTTGTTCTTCTGGATAAATGAAATCTGAACAGTGTTGTGTGTGGTTGATGCATCTCCACTTAAAATATGTAGTTTAAATTATTGCTTATCTGTTATAGCTGCATGACTGGATACCACACAAAGTGTGTGAAAAAATATGTAGCTTAGTAAGGTGAACTGACCATTTAAATTCAGAACAATAGGAATACAGCCATGCTAGTGGCTTTATGAGTCTGCACATTTATACACAGTAATGCTTTGAACTACTGTAAATGCTAACGCCAGCATGCTAACGTGCTCACAATGCTAGCATGCTGTTGCTAAGCAGGTATAATGTCTGCCATCTTAGTTTTGTCTGTTAATGTGCTAATATTTGGACTACATGCAAACTACAGCTGAGGTTGATGGGAATGTCTTTAGTTTTTCAGGTAATTGGTCACAAACTGAGAATTACACCATAAAATTTAGAGCTGATGGTGGTGCTAGATACAAAGTTAAGGAATCATCAAAGTGTTACAGTTCATCCTGGGGGAGAACATGAATATCTGTACCACATTTCATGGCAATCCAATGGTTACATGAGACATGTCACTTAAAACCACATGTCAGCCTCATAAAGGTTTAGGAGATCAGTAAAGTCAGTAGGATTCTTTCAATGGGGACAATACATGTCTGTTTAAAAAAAAAAAAGAAAGAAAGGAAGGAAGAGAAAAAAACCTGTCCATGTGTTGAGGTACTTCAGTTAATGCCTATGCTTCAATCTGGACCAAAATGGTACTGACTGACTGAAAGCTGACATTGCCATCCCTATAGACATGCTAGCAGCATAGTTAAAATGGCAAGTGACCTTTTAAATGTAATAACATTTTCAGTGATTTATAAATATCAAAGGTACTCCTCAGGTTGTGGTGTCAGCCCAGTTCAGTCAATGAAGAAATACTTCTGTCTTGACTCACCAGTTTACATCAATCACAAGGTGAGCAGTCCATTGAACATGAGGCAGGGATACCAATATCCTCAACAGACGACAAAGCTAAACAGACTATATACTTGTCGTGTCTACTGTAAAATGCATCACTTTTCTTTTTTCAATCTCTTGCTCTCCTCCAAACAGAACTCTGTACTTTGTTAGCCTCAGCTGTGCTTTGAGCTACCATTACTAACTAACATCCTCCAAACCGACCTGTACAGCCCCTACAGCCATTCTGCTAGTGTGGCAAAAAGTAAATTACAGCACTTCATCAACCAAACAACTCCTGGGTGCACTGAACATCTCAGATTGATTAACAGTGTGTGTATCAGAGGGTGGATTTTCATTTTAATGACAACAATATTTCATCTAAACATTTGAGAGTAGTCTTATAATGAATGTACCAAATAAATATAAAAATGGTCTAAAGTCCTATAGTAAATGTACCAACCTGTTATAAATAACATAAATCATAAAGGCAATTTAATGATACAAAAAAAATCTCCTATGTGTATTTTTATCACAACATGCATATTTATAAGATACACTCAGTTAATCTCTTTTTGCTGTGTCATGGTGAGAAAGCTTTCTCTCCAGCTGAGTCGTATCGTTGTGTACGTGGTGACCTTCTGTTTATACCATGGCCTGGACAAATGCTCATTTCAAATTGGCCCAGAGGATTTGGTTAATTTAGTTTATACTAGAGGCAGGATGAACAAGCCAGATAGCTTGGGGCAGGAAGTGTTTCATTTCAGATAATCTCATGGCTCTCCAACATTAAGCAGTCTTTAAAGTGAAGAATCCCACTGGGCCATTAGCCAACTGTGAGAGTCACTGTGTTGTTTTTCTGTGACAAAGCAGTACAAAAACAACAACACACAACTACACACACACACACACACACACATTACCGTATATAGTGTATCTCTATATAGAGAGCAGTAACTGTGCATAGTCCAGCTATGTTTTTAGCTAGGGTTTGGCTTGGTTTATGATTTCATATGATTGAATGACTGAATGCATCTTGAATGAGGACTCCTCAGAGGGATGAAGGTTGTTGCAGCTCATTTGAAGCAGCTTTTGTGACTGAGCTTTTAAGAAGCCTCACTGCCATCAGGATTAGCTGGGATTATATGCTGCTAACAGCAACCAAGTACACACTCTTGTACCTTCAGATTTTGAATTTTATTGGCTAATTGCATTGATATTACTGGGATACAGTTTAAATTTATATTAAATGTCAAACTCTTATAAATACAGATGAGCATTAAATGTCTGGCAAGTTGCCCTGGTATAAGCAGGTAACAGACTGTGAGGTGCATGTTTAAATGGATTCTGCAAATGAGATCTCAACAGTGTTATCCATTCAAATCAAACATGCACCTAAGTGGGTATTCTCTTTATATAAATAACTCCTTTCATTTGCAGCAAATGTCAAAGGAAATATGTGTGACATATTAATGGTTAAAGCTGAGATGTAACATTATTGGTTGTTGGTTTTGTATTTGTTCTTGTACTTGTATGTTTTGGTATGCAAAAGACACCTAAGAGGTGACTTACAAAAATATGCAAAACATAAAAATCTATTGTTGTTAACATGTGTTATCATTATTGTGGTCGATTTGGGGCTTTACTTTACATTTCACAAATAACTGAATTCATTCTTTTTAAATTTAACTACTGCTGCATAATGTATTAGCAGAACAAAACACAACTATATCCACGACTATGTGTATGCAGTGCATCATAATTATTTCATAGCTGCAAGGCAGCATTCACAATTTTGCATCAACATACACTGTTTGTGTCTAAACTGATGGAATGTAAAATGTGCCCCACATTTTCAGTGTTTGTGAAATTACAGTCATTCTCTAACTCCTCTCTTTCTGTCTCTCTGTCCCTCTTTAACGAACAGCTTTGCATAAACCCAGATGCCTCCCCTCCCTCTTGACGAGCGCATAGTGGTCATTCAGCGCCCTAAAAATTTAGCCCTGTGTGAGGCTTCCCCACAAACCATCCCTCAGCATTCCTCTCAAATATCAGCCTCTTCCAATGGACAAGTCGCCCACCCTCCCCATCTCCACCCTTCTCAGTCCCATTTCTATTCTCCCTCCTGTAAATCTCTGACTCTGGAATGCAAGCGCAGATCGTCCCGTGTGCAGAAATTCAAGGCCGACCAGCCTGTCATCCCAGCGGGTGCCAGACACATCCCTAGTCACTGCCATAGCAATGGCACAGTAACTCTCGGCCCACGACTGCCCTCCCACACACATACTATTGATATAAGGGTGACCGTGGACAAAGGAGGACGAGGAGGAGGATTCAGCAATTCATTAGGACGCAGCGGAAGTGTAAAAGGTGGCAGAGGGAAATGTGCCGCTTCACAGTTGGATCAAGGACAATGTGAGAGAAAAACTGGAACCACAGGGAGGCCAGGTGGGGTTGAACATAAGTCACAACGAAGTCGCCACAGTCAACTATCAGCTGCCCCTGGAGGGGTCCTACAATTTGTGCCAGCTCAGGCGCAGCAGCAGAAGTTCAGGAGCGAAAAAGAGAAGGAAAACACTAGCTTTATCAACAGAAGCGACCAAGAATTTCCTTCTCTAAGTCACAAGAAGAATTCCAAACTGGGAACTGTCCATCAAAGCCATAACAGTCACAGCCTGCCCTACCACCACAACTCTGTTCCTGTGCCCCATGCCGCCATCCTAAACTCCAACTATCCCTCATCCCCTCCCTCCCAACCTACCCATGTCCCAAACCCATTTCAGCAACTCAGCCAACAACTCCCGTCCCGCAGCAGGGATCACCGCCCCCACATTCTTCATGGTCTGCCTCTCTCCCCCTGTTCCTCCCGCGCCGGAGGGTTTCCCAGCCCTGACCACACCTGCACCATCGACTGCACCCACCCGTTCAGTTGCGGCTGCTGGAGGCTGGTAAGATGCAGAGGGTGTAAGGCGCACTCCACTAGCTGCCAAGGAGGTGGGGGAAGCTCTTCCACCTCATTCTCCTGTGTTCACAATGTCGGAGCAGTGAAGAGAGGAAGCAAAGAAATGGGCCTGAGAAATCTTGGTGGGTGTCTCTCCACCGCCTCCACCTCCAACACCTCCTCTTCAAACAGCACTGTGTCTGACTGCCGAGCAAGCCTGTTCAAACCTCTCCGTTGTGCCTCCTGCTCTAGTGAGGCCAGAAACTTTGAGAGTCCTGCTATCCTTCGCAAAAAACTGGTAGGGGGATGCCTGCCCTGTACCCCACTGTCCTCCTCGGCCCCTCTCCGAGCAATACAGAGCTGCGTCACAGGCTGCAACCCCAAAGCCTCTCAGACAGGTAGTTCCACCTGCAGCTACTGCAGCAGCGACCCCATAGTGGTCACATTCAACCCTCGCCGAGGCAAACCCCCAGGAAGGGGCGTCGGAGCGGCTCATCCAATGGGTATGTTCCAAGCTGATGATGATGACTACAGCGTGCGTACTATCTGGCCTGAAGAACTGGCCAAGAAGATGACCCATACTAAAGCCCAAAAGAATCACTGTGCCGGGATGGGAGCAGGAGTCGGGAAGACTTGTACAAGCCAGGCCCAAAATGGCAGTAACGGAACAGGCCTTGTCCTCTTGGACTGTCAAAACCTCCAAGAATATGCACAGTCTCAGCTCACAGACCACGCCGGCCGACGGCGGCTCCAGCAGGGCAAAATGGCTGCCCTTGATTTCATGGGCTGCAGGTCAGGACCTGGGTATGATGAAGGCCGGAATTCGCTGAAGAGGCTTTTGAAAAGAGCAGAAGATGGAGGACTGGACGACGGTCTAGAGCAAGATGGAGACACGGCATATCCTCATTCCCCCTCTCCCCGCTCTGCCTCCCCACCATCACCTGTGTCCTTTTCACCTCCACCGTCTGCCCCCAGCACACTCATCAAACCCAAACCCTGGCAGAGAGACAGGGAGGGAGGACACTCTCTGCCATCAGCTCAGTCCCTTCACCTGGCCCTGAACTCCCTGAACAGAGAGCAAGATGAGGAGAACAGCAGAAGTAAGAATCTCTTTGAATTCACATGAGCAAGTGGTAAAAAATACAGGCAAAGAATAAGTGCAGAATGATAAAGGATATTATCAATGAAAAAACTAACTCCATTGCAATCACTGACATAAAGCTGGGTCATATTGGGTCCAATGCCATTTTGCGGCATTTTCCAAGCCTTTATATACCACAGATCTCCATCAAAAAATCCCTGTTGGTTAGTTCCAACTTGTGTAGCTTTTTGTGAGTGCAGCCTGTCTGTGTTTGGCATATGCTGTCATGATTCTGAGCCCATTCCCCTTGACGTGTTAAATTATTTCGCGTGTTTGACAGATGCAGACACATTTGGGAACATTTAGCTCCTTTGGATCTCAGAAGTTGTTTCATTTAGGTTATAAAATAAGCAGAGTGCTCATTGACAGACCTCTTTTATGGCCAACAAATGCCTCTAATTATTTTTCAGACTAAAATGACCCACTTTTGATTTAGTGAGTTAATTAATGCTTTAATTACATCAAGATTTGTTTGTTATTTTGTCCCCCTCTACATGTTTTCAAGTATTATTCTTTGTAGCAGTTTGAACTGCAGCATTGCTGCTTTCACACAATGCAGACAACATTTCTATACACTTTCACTTTGTCTTCTTCCAGTGCATCTTTCCCTGCCACTCTCCTCGTCATTACCGGCATCTCTGTCCGATGAGAGTGTGATGACTCCTGATGCGGAGAATGCTGTGGTCAGTCCCATCCTGCCCTTCCTCTTTCTGGGGAACGAGAGAGACGCCCAAGACCTGGACCTGCTGCTGCGCCTCAACATTGGCTACGTGGTCAACGTAACCACACACCTTCCCCTCTACCATGTCAACTCTGGACTGCGCTACAAAAGGCTGCCAGCCACCGACAACAGCAAGCAAAACCTTCGACAGTACTTTGAAGAGGTTTTTGAGTTCATTGGTGAGAATCCCACCTCTGATATATTGCTGCATTTGTGATCACCAGAGACTAGCAGAAATAGCAGAAAAAAGTGAATGATTAGCAGAGTTGGACAGTAACATATCACTTACTCTGCATTAAGTAAGTAGTAGTCCCCAGTATTCCGTGGCCCCTCATGAATCTGTAGTTCTGGGGGTGGTGTTGTGTTGAGCACATAACTTGCATACTCTACACACCAACAGTGTCAGAACTGACTGTCTTACTGTCTCTTAAGTGAGTTCCTGACCCTGTTCATGCCACCCACATCGTGGTAGAATAGAGTCCCCTTCAGACAAGTTTAGACTGTCAGAACTTTCATTTTATGTTTATCAAAATGGAATATAGAATGAAATGCTGAGAGGAACTATTGGTGAATGTCAATTTATAGTTTTAAAACAGTAATTGATGATTCCAGACTATTTACAGCTACACATTGGTAGTAAATGGGCTTAATTCTTTATTTAGGATGTAATGATAACTGTCATATGCACTGCTACATGTATGTTAGTTGTTAAGTGCTAATGACTGCAATGCTTCAAAGATGCTCACAGCTAGCCAGCATGCAGCATTTAGTCAGGTTTTACTTCTAGAATACAGCAAAATTAAGCTCATCTGTTCTGTTGTTCCCATCCACAGAGGAGGCATATCAGAGTGGACAGGGAGTGTTGGTACACTGCCAGGCAGGCGTGTCTCGTTCTGCAACCATCGTCATTGCCTACCTTATGAAGCACACCCTCATGACAATGACAGATGCCTACAAGTATGTGCGGAGCCGCCGACCCGTGGTGTCCCCAAATCTAAACTTCATGGGCCAGCTTTTGGAGTTCGAGAGGGACCTCAACTCCGGGGTGACTCCACGCATCCTGATGCCTAAACTTAACGGTGTGGAGACGCAGGTGTGAAAAATGTCAGAGGTTAGGGAGCGCGAAGGGTAACCGCAGGTGAGAGATCCAAGTGGCATTAATGAGCGTGAAAGAAAGAGTGCAGCACATTTCAGAAGAGAGACATGATGAGGAGTTTTACAGCTGGAAAATGTTGGCGTGTTCGGCAGTTAGTGCACTTTTAACGCTGTGAAACATGAGACAAAAGACTGGATGGTTCATTTGTTTAAGTAGTAACTCTTAGACAACTTGATCATCATCCAGTATACTGTTTATAAGATAATGTGCCAATATTTTGTATAGACCTAACATCACTCTCAGATATCTGATTTCTTTTTTTTTGATGCCTCTTCCTTTTTGTTCCCATCATTTACATTCACAGCCACACACACCACAACGATACAGTTGCCATTAATCACAAATGCATGCAGAAGGAGATCGCAAATGTGGAAAGGGTCCACTGGTAATGTCTTTCTTACTTCATCGACAACATCGCCACATGTAGCAACACACAGGTTATTACAATGCACTTTAGTCCCCATCTGTTTCTTAAATTTGTTATCACCAACTGAATAGTCACAAGGACAAGAGGAATTTGTCACACAGACCTCAGTCATTATTTTTGGTTTATTATCATGTTTATGGGTTATTTTCCTATTTGAACACTGTGCAATACAGTAGCATGGACCTAGTAGGGAGTAGCATTAACCTTGCAAAAGAGACAAACATTGAAATGTCTTAGGATGGTTTTATTTCAGTGAGGGAGCCAGCATATTAGCAAAGAAAAAGTAAAACATTTGAAATAAGGCTTTGCATTCTCATGAGTGAGACGCTCGCAGGTTAATACACTGAAATAAGCTCATCATAAATATATTTATTACTGAGCTGAAACCACAACTCAACAGTTCTTTCAAAGATTTATTTTATACACACTATAATTTACAGCATACTCGCCTGGAGGTGTGGGTTGGCAGGTTCTGTCCTGCTGTTATAATGTGCTTTAAACAACAGACCTTCTCCAACTGTGCACTATTTATTCCATGGTTAATTCATAAGAGAGATGCATTATTTTTATTCGTTTTTTTTTTTTATAATGTACAAAAAAACTTGTTTAATGTTCAGCATGAAAACAGACCTGTTATGGTGCACGGACAGATATTTCTTAGAATTTAAAATAGCACATGGCAGTTTAATTTATTGGAGACAGTAACAGCAAATAGGCAACATTTAGCATCCTGCTTAACCTGTCTGGTCAGGAACATAGAGCCAAGCTATTTATTTTGTGTTATGGTGAAAAAACTGTGTGAAAGCTTTTATTTTTTAGTTTCTGATCTTAACTGGCCTCTGGTAATCTTGTTGCAGTTTACAGAGTTATTTTCCCAGCTGGAATCACAATTCCAGAAAGGGAATACTTTGGAAAATGTATATTTTCATGGCTTACACTACCTTACCTAAATCATGAAGACTCTAAAAGCCAAATCTACTTTATATTTCATTATTTTAATGCCTGAGAGTGTCACACAGAGGTGGTGATGTCTTCTCTGATTAACTGATGCCTGTGTTGTCATTCCCTAATAGTTTTGTTTGTTTGTTTGTTTGTTTTTTGCCTTATTGTCCTTACTGAACTTCTTAACTGTCCCTCATGACTATGCATTCATTTTTTTATTGTGAAGGCTTTGGTTAGATTAGAGAAGGTTCCTTGATTCACCATTAACTATTCCTCTTTATTGTTGAGCTTCAAGTCTGAGTCCTATTCAGTCAGTACACGCTAAATAAAAGTTACAGGTCGTGTACAGATGACCTGCACACTCAATAATCTCTGTTAGGTTTAGCAAAAAACACATCACTAGACGTAGGAAGAAATGAGAAATGGACCTTTCTCATTTCAAAACAGGTGAAAAACTTAATTCTGCAAAAGTGATTCATAATTAATTTAATTGCAGACTGACTCCAGTTCTCTTAAATTTGGGCCATGAGTGGCATGAAACAATGTGATACAGACTGCGTCCATCTTTGACTTGCAGGATGTTGAAAGTATCATGGTTTCCATATAATATCACTTAATTCATTTTAAGGGGAGGATCAGTGATCAGCAGAAAAATGACATAATCTCTTAGCTAAAAATGAGAATTATTTTGCACATTTTCTAAACTGATGCCATACAATTTTTAGCATGCTAAAAATTTCCCATGTGTCAATTGTTAAACAGTATCAAATATGACATAAGTTCTTTTATGCAAGGGTGTAGAAAGAGGGGACACTTGTGCTCTTATTATTTTTATTTACTTGTGTTCTCTTCTCTTGGTCGTGTAAAAACAGTGGAAATAAATGTTTGTGCAGACTGACGGGGACACCTGTGCACTCTGAAAGTCCAGGGATGATTACACAGTAGATACTTTGACATTTTAAATAGGGAGGGCTTGTGTGTCCATAAACAACCAAACAAATCAAAATCAGAGTGTATGTGACTCAATAGAAACTTTCCTCCTGAGTGAAGAGTTTCCAAACCTTCTCAGTATTTTTTTTTTTATTATTATTGTAATATTTTAATTAAACTGCAGTTGCCCCCTTTTCCATACTTTAACTGATTAACAAAATGCCCTGCTACAATTTTCTAAAACCAAAATGCCTTCAGTTTAGCCTTGTGTAATTTGGTTCTCCGGTGTTGTCATTATAAATATGACTTTGTAAAATGATCCTGAATTTTGCTTGTTGGATTTATTTTCTGGCTAAGTGACTTTGATATAGGCGATATATTTTTCTACAGTCAAACTTCTTCATCATGTTGGGTATACACATATATCTGTGTATCAACCATTTTTTACATGAATCTTTCTTTTATATGAAAGGCCATTTGAACAGAATGACATCTTCCAGCTCCTGCAGTGACAATGCAGATCTTCAGCTGTGCTTTACGTTGCAGTATTTACACTTTTCACTGTTATCAGACCTCAGTAAACTTTCGTCAATCATACCGTACTCCTGTTTTCACCTCTCGCCTGTATTACAGCTGGAGAGACTTCAACCAAACATGATGTTTCACTCCTCCAGTCTCTCCAGCTCAGCTCACAGTAGGTATAGTGTTAACCTTTGAATAGGGCCTGTTGCTATTTGCTCCTTGATTTTTATACAGACTTTATATGCAAAATGGCTGTCGAAACAATTTCTTTAATTCCATGCTGTATGGACTTGCTGTACAGTTGAGTCAATGCTGACCTCAGACGTTTGTACTCGAGAGACACATCGAAGGAAGCTGAACATTTTCTCTTTAATTCATATGAAGGGCCAGTGTCTCTGTGAGTGTCAGTGTGTGTAAAAATCTTTTGTTTGTGTTTTGCACTTGAACAGAGGAACGTTGTTACTGTATGTATGATAACTTTTTGAGAACAGTGTATATCCGTGCATTGCTTATTCGTGGGAACTGAATTATTCCTGTTTGTATTTTATTGCTCATTTTTAAACATTGTGTTATTTCCTGTACCAAATATTGAATTGAAGGATGCTAATTCATAGGAATGATGACGATGATGATGATGATTCAAGGAAAAAAGCAGACCACCTCCTTCCTTTTCCAACGGGGGTAAGAACTCTTCAGGTATGACTATCATAGTAATGCTGTGCTGTTTCACCCCCGCCGTCCCACCTCCTCCAGAGACCCAAAAACTCACGTTATCTAACCTGTGATTCTCTTCAGTCACCCCCTCCCTTTTCATAATGGATTGTTTCTCTTGAGCAAATGTAATATTTTCATATTGTAGTAACTGGTCCTTGTATTTAGACAAATGTTTTTACCTTCATGTACTGACTATACTCTTCATAATTCTTTGAGGTGCACTGTGACTAATACAATGCTGCTATATCACAAGGACTTTTATTTTGTACGTCACATTTTGCAGATGCAAAGTGGTGAGTATCGCTAAAGGTGTCCGATACAAAGTGGGCTCGAATACAGAAGCCCTGCTTACGTTGTTCCAATTCAATCCAGGCTTCATTGTGCTGCCTCAGTGCAGTGTATTAATCTCAGAGTGACTGTGTGGATCTGTAGCTTTTCCTGTTGGTCTTCCTTACACGCATGATAGAAAGAAAAGAGAAAGTAAAATGTAGCAGTAAGATATTTTAAAATCCCATCTCATTGGTCACTGTGGTTAAATAAAACTGTGATGTTGCTTTTTCTGCAACAGTTTTAATTTTGGCAGAAATTTTGTCTTATGTTTGGTGGTAGTTTTATGGCTGTCTGTTAGTGACAGTATATGAGAAAAATGGGAAGATGTGACATCAATCTAGACTGTGTCCAGATATCAGCACTCATCAGAAAAATACAGTGATTGAATTGACTTAAAAACTGTTGAGTTAAAACATAAATCCTGCAACTGAAATTTATACAAGATTTGTATTACATTATGTTTACTTCAAGTGCATGTGTTTGCTGCAGTGCTGACATGTGCAGTATGTTGCTTTAAGTTTTCATTCATTTCTTGGGGGAAATGAAACACATCAGTGAAAAGGATGTAAACACAGGATTGATCTCAGAATAATTCTACTCATTGTTTTAGCCATGCTAGCATGGTACAAACTGAAAAAGCTCAACAACTATTGGATGGATTGCCATTAAATGTTGTACAGACACTCCCCAGAGGATGAATCTCTCTGAGTTTAGTAACTTTTCTTGTTATGCCACCATGAAATGAGACTGTTATTTTTATTGGAAAATCTCAATTGGGATATTGGACACATTGCCATTAAACTTGGTTCAGACATTCTCAGTCCCCAGAGGATGATCATCAAGGGGTCTTTTTTTTTTAATCCAATACTTTGGTTTATGACCAAATACCTGCAAAATTAATGACATTCCTACAGGCCTCAGTTGTACTTTGTGTTTAGTCCTAAACTGCAAATGTTAGCACGCTAACAGGATAATCTAAGATGTTCAATATATACCAGTTAAACATGCTAGCATTATCAGTGGGAGCATGCTGACATTAGCATTTAGGCCAAAGCACTGCTGTGCGTAAGTTGCTAACATGGCTATTGTCTCGTGTTTTAAATGTACATACATCTCAAAAATGTACAAAACCTGCATTTTACGCATATTAACATTAGTGTGATACAATCTGCTAAATTTTAACATGCATCCACAACCTGCACATGTTTCAGTTGCAAGATTTCACTTGATTTTAGCTCCTTGATTGATGATGTCATGATTGTTTTTTGACTGATTAACCAAGTAGCAATCTGCCAGAGGAAATCCTTTAGTGTTAAAATACTCTGCTTAAATTCAGTAGCATTTATATACAATGTATGTAGTTGATCTAATGTGATAATGTGATGTCAAGTACTATTAAAATAGAATTGGTTGACAAAATGAATACTGGACAACAATAATACCTATTACAATGTCACTGATACAGTCAAAGTTATAAACCCACATCTGTAGGCTAGACAAAGATCAATTATAATTTATATGTTTGCTTTGCCTGAAGTCAGAGTAAGTTTGATTTAGTTTGCTTCCTCATAGTATTCTTAGCGTACATGGGCTTTGGGGCTTATAAACTGTGAGAATCTTGAGTAGATCTCAGAAATAGAAGTCCAAAAAATGAAATGCATCTATAAATCATCTTGTAGCACAAAATAATATGCAAAAAGTCAAGTGGAGTTATACTGAAATACTTTTCAGAGAATTTGTAGCTAGCAAGTAAGCCAGTGTCAAGATTATTATCTTAAATACACATAGGCCTTCCATGCCTCCAGGACTTCCCAGAGATGAATGAAGTGTGGAAGCTTGAGGTTTAGAACCTGTGCAAAAGGTTTTGACAGCAAAAGCAACTGACAGAAAAGTGATGTGTGTAGAGATTGATCATTGGTTTAGATGTGACTATACTTTGTGGCATGACGTCAAATTCCAGGCAGGACAGTTGTGCAATACATAGGCACAGTAGCTGCATAAAGAGGTGTGAAAATCAAGGTCTTTCATGGAAGCGCTCTGTGGACAGTTGCTGCTCTGAATGAGAGACAAACCCAGTTCACACATGTATTTTCTCTTCCATTTCTTACATGTTTGATTAGCAGCAGCTCTGATTAATCTGGTTCCTGTGTTGGTGACATGACTGAAGATTTCCCATCAAGTGATTCAATTGCTGTATTGTCTTCTCTTTTGTTGGTTATAGCTGAATATGATAATGTTACCATAATAGCATCCTAAAGTGTGCAGTACAAAACCTGATGGCTGGATTGTGAAGTTGTTCTCCATGTTCATTTCTAGTAAACACACTGGAACTGGCTCTTTTAATAAAAAACCTGTTCAAAGATCATTTGTTGGAGTATTCTGGAGTAATTTGTTGTGATTTGTTTGTGTGAGCGCACTGAAAGCTTTGGTGAACTCCACTGTACTGCGATAGGCTGAAGCTCACTCTGCCGACTCATGACCAGCACTCTCTGAATGGAGTCACTAGTGTCTGTTTGGAAAGTATTGAGCAGTTACATTACTGTCGATACAAACGGCCAATTGCAATTGATGATTCAGATGATCACCCCACCCAGATCTGCTTTGCTCATCATTAGATAAGAGCTGGTTTGGTGTTCACAGCTGTGTGGTGCAGCACCCGGGGGTGGATCGATCAGAGAGAGAGGTTAAAACAAACTCTGCATCTGCCCAGTAATAACTACTGCAAATAAAAAGCATGAGCGGTGTGGGGCAGTACTGTACTGACTGTAGTTAACTGTGAGGAGCAGGTTTGTATTTCACAATTACTTCTGAGTCTCTAACCTCAAAATCTGACTGCAAAATCTTTTATTTTAACCTAATTCTGTTTTCATTTTAGCCATGCTAGTGGGACAACAATGTCACCACTTTGTCCAGACTGAAATATTTTAATATAATAATAGCAAAGCATGGATTGCTGTGCAAGTCTGTACAGACATTCGGGATCTTCAGAGGATCAACCATATTGACTTTGGTGATCCCTTGACTTTTTCTCCAGCACCACCATGATTTTCACATTTGTGATTTTGAGTGAACTCAATGACTACTGGATGGATTTAGATGACACTTGGTACAGACATTCATGTTCCCCTCAGGATGAATTGTAATAACTGACTGATCCCTTCAGTTTTCTACAGCCATTATCAGGCCAAACCCCTGATTTATACAATAATAAAATCCTAAAACCATACCAATACCTGTTTCGGACCAAACCTAATCCAATGATGTTCTTATCAGTCTCAGCTCTCAGCATGTTAGCTATATGATTGTGAACATGTTAGCATGAGAATTTAGCTCCAAGCACTGCTGCACCTCAGTACAGAATAAAATATATTTGCTCAATCTTAGTAATGACACCACACTGACTGGTATTTATTTACTTAAGTGTTGTATGAAGCGAAAGTAATGCCTGCTGGATGACTTTTTTTTATTTATTTATTTATTTTTTTTTAAATAAATGTTGCAAAATGTTTATCCTGAATGAATGTGCATACTGCAGCAATGACATTTCCTCCAGTATTATTCTTATATTAGACAAAACTATTTAGTAGTATATAGGAAACAGGCTGCACAAGAAATCTGTCAGCACAATCTAATTATGACATAATTCATGTATTGAGTTAATGAAAAAAAAAAATTAAAAATAATAAAACAATTACAGGATGTTTCCATCAGTAACGTTGGCAAACACTAACATCTCAACTGCTAGCACATCTGCTATCACTTCCAACGTAGTATACAGTCTCTGGTGTAAATTACTAATTCATTGCATTTATGAATAGGAAATTACTAACTGCTATTATCGGTGCACTGGACAATCACAATGTTGGCAGTTTACACAACAGCTCATCAGTCATCCCGTAACATATCACCCAATGCTCATTACACTTTTACTGTAGTTAAATGGCTACATGTTCGATTCAGGAGAATATTTAGATACATTAGCTCTGTTAGAGAGCCTCCAGTCATCAGACATAAACACTTAGAGTCAGATAATGTGTTGTGCATTTTGCTCTTCAATACCAACATCACAGTCGCTGCTGAGCTACAAACATGTCCAGCATTTAACCACCGGGTCCCATCATGGAATCAATGGCCCAAATGGTTTAAAATGAAAATCTTTTACCAACATTGTTCCAATATTTATTGACATCAGCCTCGAGGCAGTGAAATGCATTATCTGCTGCATGCAAGTTTTATCTGAAACAGCAGTTTGCCTGAAAGGGGAATAAATATCTAACAGACATGCATTAGACAGGTAGATAACAACAAAGTCTCCAGATCTCATGGTGACTTTCATCTATTTTACAAGACAATCAAACCTTCTAGTGACTAAAATGTACCTAAATGTGTACCTGTATTTGTGTCATAGGCTAAAACTTATTTTTTAACAAAGTAACAAAGTGAGAAATTACCTGAGGAGACTCGGCTGCTTCTCAGCTTTGAGGTCTCCAGACTTGAAGGCCCCACTGTGCCACGGCAGTAATTAAGTTCAGTTTAATTAAGGATTATTAATTAGGTTTAAAAAAAATTCTAAGAGTTAATTAATTGTAATATTTATAGTGTAATAGATAATTAAACATGCAACTCGGTTAATAATTGAAATTCAATCTGTGTTATTTGCTCAAAACATTGCAAGATTTAGAGTTAACTTATCTTATAGCTATGTAATAAATAATTTCACACATTTCGCTTGTGCATCACATGCTTACTTTTTACACTTTTAACTGTCATTATGGCAGCATATTACTAAATGACTTGGTGGATGGCATGCACCCACACTAATTACGACAGCGTATAACCTGCAGAGATGAAAGAGGAGCTCTTGGGGACCATCTGGTGAGCATTTTAGACACAGCCCTTGCAGTCATGTACTGGTTTGTACCTGCTGTCACTGTTTTTCAGAGTTTATGCCAGGACAAAAAAAATGGTTCACAAGGATTAAAACTGGTCCTTAAATTACAAGCAATGCTGCCAAGTCCCTGCTGAATTAAATTAAAATGCTAGTTTACACCTCAGATGTGTTGCCTCAAAACAGTTTGGATTTTATTACAGCAGATCAGCCTGCTCAGCAGAAAAAGACATGACACAAACTAGTCCTGAAAACCGTCGTCTGACAGCAGATATCTGCTCTTCAAAGTAACAGAGTTATTTTTCTGGGAGACATTATTGTTCTTCATTGTGCTTGTGCCTCATATTTAAACTGAGATGAAGGGGATATATATATCAAATTGTAAATCATCTCAATATCATGATTTATAATATGTTATAATATAGTTAGTAGAAATAAAGACATTTTTATTTGGTTATTAACGCATTTGTCTGCAACTGTAACTCTAATGAAGCACAACTGATGGAATAACAGCAAAGTAATGCTTGATAACACAGAACAGCACAGTTATAATCATCTGTAATGATGATGCTGATTGACAAATCTCCACAGAGAGGACCAAGAGATGCAGCTGAGAACACTGGCAAAAGCTAGTAGACGCTGAGTTATGATTTTTTTTACAAACTGTCCACTACAACTCATATCACATTGAACGTAGCTATGTATGCAGACTTATCAAATCATCACTGAATTGTTCACAAGAGGAGTTGTGTTGTTGAGAAATACCCAACAGTAAATATAAACACAGTATGGTCACTATATGTTGTGTGACAGCACCAACATTATGCTCTGAATCAAAAATCTGATTTATTTCATCATTATCTGTAACTAACTATCAATGAAACTAATACTTGGTGGTTAGCTTATATTAGCAATACGTGATAAGGAAACTTACCGGGATTAGCATGACGGCTGAATGAGGTGCTGAGAGTAGTATGATGCTGCTGCCATGTCCTAACATGGTGGTCTCCAAATCTGCACCACACAGTGAACAACACACGTGTCAAAGTCAAGACAGCTCTGACTGCTCTGCTCTTGTGTTTCCTGTGTTTTTTTCTATAATTCTGTTTCTTGTTTACTTGTTTTTAACAGGGGGCATATGACATGTAACTGCAAGAAAAAAACACAAGTGTAATTGATAACATTATTATTGGCTGCAGGTGGAGTGCAGTCATTAATAATGTTATTAATTACACCTGTACAGCTCCAGGCCTTGGTATTGTACTCTATATGCTGGCTTATTGGGACACATTATTTAAAACACTATTGTTGCAGAGCTGTCGTTTATTTCTGTCTACTGTTTCTATAAACCAAGTTATTATTAGCATTTGGTAAATTTGATCAATATTTACCTGAAAAGAAGCTGAGGATTCACAAGTCTTCTGACTGGTTCATTATGTGTAGGCTTGTTCCTATCAGTGTCTTCACAGGTCATGATGATGTAGCCAAAACTACCAGCATCATCCAGCAGATGGAGTCCTTCAGCTGCAGCCACAGTTTATAAATCCAGCTGTCCTCACAAGGGTTATCTGCAGCTCCTGACAAGTCAACAAAAAAAATTGTCATTTTTACACAGGTCAAAGCACAATATTGAGGTCAAATGCAGCACATTGCTCTCTGATGTTTACAGTACAGTAAAAAAGTTCATTCATCATCATCTTAGACACTGGTCTAGCACAACAAGCTGGGCCCCATGCATAAGCAGATCTCTTTCACCTTTTGATAAATCCATTGCTACACCTTTACAAATAACTGAAATAAGTAGGCATATGCATGTGTAGTGGTTATTATGGTAACTGGAAATAAAGTTATTTCAGTTATTTCATATTTCAGCCCTCTGTTCTGCAATTACAGTGTAAATCATTGTGAGATCAAGGCAAGAGTTTGTCAAACTATTTATTCAGCCAACATACTTTACTTATAATGCTAATAACATAAACTTACAAAAAAAAAAGCTGTTCAGAAAAACTGTTTGGGGGTACTGGATATTACGACCCCGCTGATCTTACATTGTCTTCAAATAAAGACAATTAAAAAAAATAAATTACAATATGATAGAGGACAGTCCTCATCTGCACTTTTTACATGATTTTGTATTTTTTTTCCACATCTTTTAATGAATTTCAGATGAGTGAAAATCGTAATTTAATAGTCTCGTTTTGCGATATTAGGACAATGGATACCACTACGAACTGGTAAGCATTACAGAGCTGCAATAAATAAGCAGCCTAAATAAAGTTCACACTGTTCGGACTCACCCCAAAACCTTCTCAAGTATTTAGTAAACTCTACGTGTTGTTTATAATTTACCAGAGCAAACTTATCAGCGAACACAAAGCCACAGCAGAACATTCAAATATTGTATTTAATTATAGTAGTATTTTATTTAGGTCTTGCCCCAGTGAGCCAGTGGGACATATTACGGCAATCAAGAAGGACAATTTAGCAGGAACTCGAAACTTCCTCCTCGCTACCAGAAATAATACAACTTTGAGATAGGTCGTCGCCGGAAAAGAGAAGTGAGACACAGCAACGTAGCGCCATTAAAGCCAAGGAAACCCTAGCTTAGCAAAAATGGCGTCGGCCAGTTTTCGAGACTTCAGTGGCTTCGTGCCGGTTACCAGACCGTCTGCTCTTGTTTCCAATGATAGATTTTCTACTGCAATGTATTTCCATTACATAATATTTCCTAAACACTTCTGGTTCAAACAGCGTTACGGCCAAGGCGGAGATGTTATCCGTTTGCGGCCGTGGGGCTAACGGAGCTCTTTTCTCCACAGGGTCTTTGGTCTGAGCGCGTCGTAAGGGCCGGACTACTGACAAAAATACATCCCTGTCTGACATTTGAGGGCTTTATTGTGTTCAAATATGCGAGAAATAGGAGATTGTTTTCATCTGTAGCACGTACACATTCACATTTAAATACCAGCAGAAATTTCCTAATTTAAGCCGTGATGTAAACCTCTAAACCAGACTGCAGCAGTCCCCATAGCAACAGAGGAGAGAGGGTGGGCATCACAAAAGGCACAGAGACACATAGTGATTCAGCCTTCTGGAGTTCACATTCCAAGCTGTATATTGTCTTTTAGTGCTAAAACCCCAAACTATACACCACAGAGACCATCCTACTCCATGTCAGAGACTGAAACCTGAGAGATTTAAGTTGGCCCCAATTTCATTAGAGCAGATATGGTACGATCCATCCCTCATAAGAAAACCTTCACCAATGGCGCCCCCCTCCCTCCGTCTGGCAGGTACCACTCACTGCCGAGGGGGTGATCCTATCCATCCACCACAAATCTAGTGCTCATTGTGGCAGAATTGCAGTGCACTGGACTATACAGAGCAGGGTACCATCCAGGCTGTTGTCTGTGAGGGGTGGGGTCCGGCTACACTGATACCACCAAACACAAGCTCACAGAGGGACACAGAGAGGCAGAAAAAGGGGAGAAAAAAAGAGAGAGAAGAGGGGGGAAGATTGCACCTGAAGAGGAATATAATACGGGTAAGGAGATAAGGGGGTGGATGGTGGGAGAAGGAAAAAGACAATGGGGAAAGGTCCAGAATGGTTCAAATAGAATCGCTCCTTTTCCTGCTCTGCTTTTTTCCCCTGTTGACAATCCATCTGACTTGATTCATTTTCCATCTCTAGCACATTTTTTTCTAGTCATATGCAGATTTATTCATCATTTCATAGATGTCGGTATGGCTGCAGTGCTTATTTCACTCTACATTTGATATCTCTGTGGTTATTCTTGCTCGTAGTGGGAGAATCTGTGGGCCATGGTGAATAAATCTGACCATTTGGCCCAGTTTACATGTTTCTTTGAGAATATCTGTGTTTTTCTTCCCATATATGATGACATAATGTGGCAGCTGTGCCAGTTCTATGACACAGTATTGACTGATATTTATACTTCATTATTGGAGGCTGACTGGTTTCATGCTTGCTTTACAGCCAGAGCTACCAAACATAGAAATGAGCAATAAAATACTGTAACTTTAGAGCATGGCTTTTGTTATAGATTACATAATGGTTCTACATAATGGGTTTGTCTTAAAACTCTTAGATCACACATGCAGTTCATTTGATCAGCAATGTAGAGTGGTGTATTAAAAAGCAGGAAATAAACATCTCAGTTGTAACTTACTGCAAGCTATAAACATTATTTATACATTTTTATTTTTTATAGAAATACATTCAAAATGAAGTATTGTATTTCTAGGGCAGAGAGCAGTGGATCAATTATCCCTGGGAAAGCATGGCTATAAGGAAACTTATTCAGTTAAGAAAAAGAAATCAAATAAAAAAAAATACTGAATGTGTCCCAATCTGTTTCAAATCCATAAATGTTGCTGTGTTTGTGGCTAGGATGAAAGGAGACACCCCAGTGAACAGCACCATGAGCGTCGGCCAGGCCAGGAAACTGGTGGAGCAACTGAAGATAGAGGCTAGCTTCTGCAGGATAAAGGTAAGACAAGCTCAACGCCTCAGATTCAGATGTAAATCATGATAGTGGAATATTATAAAAAAAGATATGAAACAAAGACAAAAAAAAAACAAAAAACAGAAGCAGCAGATAACTGAAATCAGTACAGTGGATTAACTAACTGAACATTTCTGAAAAGCTAAACAACCCCCTCAGTCCTCATGTTGCTCCTGCTCTGTAAATGCAAAGCCTCAAATCACAGTTGAGACAGGGCAGAAGATTTTGACTTTCATCACTCATGTTGGTTCACAGATGCAGAAAAGCACTGGTGACCTTCTCAGGTGCACTTTAGGTCAATGCTTCCCATTGGAGAGTCTCCAAATGGTATTAGTTTCTATCATGTTCCTAATGGCATCAGAAACACCTTGCAGAGGCACCTTGTCTCTTTGAAAAGAACAATTCACCGGTACAAAAATTAAGTAGATGGCAAACCCTCTAATGCTGATAATATTATGTTTGTAGAGATGATTTTCAGCAGTTGTTAACAAATTTTACCTGTAAGGTTTCCGTAAAGCTTGTTTGAAGCAGCTGTGTTCAGAAACACAAGTTTCCTTTCACAGAGCAGTCAGACACTCTACTCTGACTCTAGTACCACTTTTAAAACTGATAAATAAAATAAACACAGGTCCTTAATATATATGTATATGCCACAAAACATGAAATTTGAAATCATTTTATATTGCCTTCTTTCCACCCCAAGTAAATGTTTCTACTGTTATTGGCCCGATTGTCTATTTTTGTCCTCATGCTCTGTTGCTCCTGTGTTCACTGCTGTATCGTGATACCTTTGCAGCCACAGACATCCGGTTTTCTTTCAACGGATCAATAAGTTTCATCTTGTCATTCTGTTTTTTGTGTGTGTTATTTATAGTAGTGTGTCCATCTAGACACATTTAAAAATAATTAATTTACTTAATTGTTTTCAGCTTTGGTAGAGAAACATTAAATCCAATTTGATCTTTGGTTTTAAGTGTGTATCATTATGTTTTGAGCAAATGTGCCACATTTAATCCTGACTACACCTCCATTTTTTGAAGTCTTTGGGAGCCAAAAGTCACTGAAACACTGTGCTATGATAAATTGTTAAGACTATACTCTGTATACAATCACAGGCACAGATGTCAGACAAAAACACAGGGATAAATTAATTCTTGAAAAATATATCAAAAAAAGCAGAGTTCCAAAAGAAAACTGAGGGACTCAAGTGGGAAATAAAATCCATCCACTCCAGAGCTGTAATGGTCTTCACAAGTCTCATACAAACTGTATCTGTATGATCCTGTTTACAAGGTTAGTGTTATAGTGTCTACCTGCAGTACATCCACACCTGAGATGAAAAAGTACATATTACATTAAGAAAACATTATGTAAAAGCCAAACTTATATTAGACATACTTCAGAATACAAAGACAACTGAGATTAAGGTTTTTAATTTGTAAAAATCTCTATGATTATCCCTGTTTGACAGTGGAGGACCTTTTCTTGAGGTATTTAAATGCAACCTAACCTCTGACCAGAGACTCAGAAATAAAACCAAACTGAACTTTTATTTATATCTACTGTCACCATGCTCATGAACTGCTCTTAATCTGATCAAACCCCCCCCCAGGTATCAAAGGCAGCGGCCGACCTGATGGCATACTGCGACGCACACGCCTGTGACGACCCCCTGATCACCCCCGTGCCCACCTCAGAGAACCCTTTCAGGGAGAAGAAATTCTTCTGCGCTCTGCTTTGAGACAAATCAGGGATTGTTGTGATTTAAAAGTACAACTGTACAGTATGTACATGTATGTACAGTGTGTACGCGTACTTCCAATTGAAATAAGACATCAATGTACTATAGTAACCTTGCATAAAAGCTGCCGATGTACAGTACATAATCGACTACAAAATGTCTCGAACTAAATTCTTTAACTGCTGACATCTGTCTCAATGTTTAGAGGGGGAAAACAAAAATAACACGGGGATCTGAAAACCTAAATCAATCAACAAAGACCCAAAAAAACACGACTAGAGGTCTAAAGAAAAGAAATTTCAAGAACAGATATCACCTGGTTGAAAACATGTACATCTCATGCTCATATGTTTATTACAGGTAACTGCCAAAAAGGACGACATTCGGAGCATCAAGTGTCTTAACAGGCTCCACCAGTCACAGGAACTCATTCATGTGAATCCTGCAGCATTTGAAACATTTAACTGGGACGCTAAATTCCCACATTAGGTCTATGGATTATGGTGGTGCTACATGTATCAGATGCTGCTCTGATAGGTCAGGGCTGTTCTCCCCCCACATAAGCTGTCCATACATTTGAGATCCGGCAACTGAGAAAAAGACGAGCCTATGTTAGGTAATTAAGTATGACATTTCCCATAAATGACACCATTTCCATTTGGTGACTACTCGTAGATGGAGGTAATAACCCACCATCTTCCATCAGAATAGAGAGCAGAGGTCTTCATACCAAATGTTTTTTCCATCAACATTTAGATTGTCTTTTAGAGCTGCGGCCCATCTATTGTTAATATATTTTGTATTCTTTATTCACTGGGGTTTCCTCTGTTTTGGCAGTTACTTGTATCTACCAAGGACAACAACTATTTATGAGTGGATTATGATCATATAATCAATTTCTTTCAAGGTTTTATTAAGATTTTAGCATTTTGCTCATTTCTATACTGTTGCTGTAGTGTGGATGTGGACACGTGTGTGTGTGTGTGCATAGGTGCTACTGTGAAACTTAAGCAACAACTCTGAGCATCTGATCACTGTCATATCAAGATTTTATAGTTCAATAGCACACAGACCCAAATTAAGAATAAAAAAGAAATAAAAAATCTAAAAAAACATTCCAGGGGTTATGGATATTCAATATACAACCTAAGCCATTGAAGCAGAATCAGATATTCGGTTACTATGAGTCTGTCACGTCAACAGTTTTCTATTTCTTTGAGGCAAAAAACAGCAGTTATATTGTACTTTTACAGACAGGTGTACATCATCATTTGAACTGATCAGGTCTGAGGTCCGTTTCTAGAAAAATCAAGGAAAAGACTAATGTTTCTATTCATTCACATAAAACGAGGGCTGATGAGAATGACCTGGGAATTTCCATTTTAATTAAAAGTTTCACTTTCTCCATGGTTATTTCTCCATCTACAGTACAGGCAATTGTTTGGTTCTGTTTAATCATATCCACAAAAAAAACAAAAACTGCTCTTCTTCTAGCATCTTTGACATGATGAAACCTTTGGGAGCACCTGCTCTGGACCATTTTAAAAAAATAAATAAATAACATGTATTTTAAAAGTCCTGCAAATATCAAATTTGGAGCTTTGGTCAAAAAAAGTAACCATGGAAAATCAAGCATTGAAATAAAACCTCCTGTCATCAAAAGGTTTTCTCTCATTTGTGATTTTATTTGATAAAAATTGAATATTTAATGAACAGAAGAAACATGTCCAAATCTGATACTTGCCTTATATATATTTTTTAATAATAAGCAGTAATATAAAAACTGAAGAGTTTTCACAGTTAAATGCAAACACATTAGCCAGTGTTTTAACAAGGAGCTGCTACACAATGTTACATCTTCATTTAGCTGGTGACTGGTGGGTGCAAGCAATAATCAATGCGTGGAAGATTATATAACACATCCTAGATATGCACTATTGTAGATTTTACAGTTAATCTGACTGAATAAAAGGTTTTAATCAGCATGCATTAAGGCATCATATGTTTAGACATATAAAGATAAAATGAAGCTCAGCTATGAAGCCTTGACC
The DNA here is from genome assembly GCF_001640805.2 of Lates calcarifer. Classification (NCBI taxonomy): domain Eukaryota; kingdom Metazoa; phylum Chordata; class Actinopteri; family Centropomidae; genus Lates; species Lates calcarifer. The sequence goes on from NC_066852.1 coordinate 9,423,470, forward strand.
TTAATCAGGCTTGTTGGTGGTACAGAATACATACAGCAGGTGGTATTCTGCCACTGGAAACTCAGATCAGTGATTTACCGGTTGTTGTATGGAGGTAAATCAAAAACCTCTTATTTCTAAGTAACAGAACAGATGGGTTTTGCCTCACTCTTGGGTTTTTAATTTGAAATGAAGTGAAATGAAGTCTATTGGACCTTCTAATACATTCTATCATACGAGTACAGCATATAAACACACCATTAATGGACAAATAGGGTGTTGATTGATGTGTCAGTCATTGGGTTGTGATTAGAATGACTTCCATGATTTTGTTAAATGAAAACAGAATTTGCATTTTCCTCACATCATGGTGGCCATTTAATCACATCAACCAGTTGTACAGATGTGAATGTCTGTTATATACTCGATGCAGCTCATTTTCTGAGACTCCTGCACTTCAGGCTGGTATGACATGGTCTGTTTACTGCTGAGAGAATCAGCAGCATTGTCTAGCGAATTTAGCAGCTTGTAGGTTCTTTAATGTAAAGGCTAAGGTCTCATCAGCAATAGACAGACACCTCTTTGACAGTGTTCTGAGTTTGTTGCATTTGCATCTTTATTTACATACATTTCCATCTTCAGGGTCAAACAAGCTTTGAGCAGACCACACGTGGGAGTCTGGCCAATTTGCTTCTTTATTAGCAGGATCAAAATGTTGACTTTGTATATATTTTTTAAAAAATCAATGTCTCTGCAAAGACCAGTGTCACCAGATTTTGAGGTTTACTACTTGTGTGTCAGTTACAGCCAGTGCAATGTAATACACTTCAAACGGACAATCCACCTCTTCAAGAAATCATTTAAACAGCGTAGGTGGATTTAAGAGTACATGATAGCAAACTGCGATATGACATGCTATTTAAAAATTACAGCTTAAACCAACTTTCCAATGGCTTTAAAAACAGCCAAAGGGGGCAAAAAGGCCAAGAGTTGTAGAAGTAGTACAAGTGTGAGACTGTGCTGGTAAATCATCATGTTACACAGAAAGAAAACTATGTCCTGAACTGAAACACATTAGAGTTCCTCTGAAAATAAAAGTGTTTAAACGTAGAACAAACTGGCAATGTTGAGCTTAAAAGGTAACTATGAATAAGTCTTTAAAATTCAATCTTAAACAGAAAGTACATGTATTATTACAAAGATCTTGGGCACAATGAATATTCTGAACCTAGGCAGCTTTTTTCAGACACCTCCTCTACAGACAGTTCTCACAGCAGACATTTTGACTTGTCAAACACAGTGGTAATAACATTAATAAAGTCTGCATTTAAGATTCCTTGTGTCATAGCCCTGCTTATATGCATGATGGCTCAGTGACTCAGTGGTAACCCTAAATGGAAAGAAATTATCATGCTTTTACTACAATGACAAGTCAAAATATCTGCAATACAAATGGCTACTGACAGTAAGTAAAAGTTACGTACAAATAGATTTGTCATATTTTGTGATTCCTCACCCATTTTACTATTTTTTGAAGAAAGAACCAATTACTAGCCTAGAGCTACATTTCAAAGTCCATGTGTTATATTTGGGGGTAACAGGATTTCAGATATCACACTAACAGCTTTCAGTTTAATTTAAAAACAAGTTGACTTCAATAAACCTCAGTGTGTACAGTGTTAGATCATATTTATGGTGTGGCTGAATTGAATCAAGATCACTGGAGAGGTAATGTACAGTTTGGACTTGAGAAGTAGAAAACAATGATTCATTGGTTTATAGGAAGGCATCACACCATTCTTTAAGACAGCCATAGCAGTCACCTTGTTGTTTAGCATTTGCCCCGCAAGTGTCCTTCAGCCAGTCCCGGAAAAGCTCCTCATCTTTCTTTAGTACTAGGAACTGCCCAAGGACAACATATGCCTGTGGAGATATAGATAAACACACAATGGAAAATCTAATTAGGACAGAAATCAAAGTGTAGAAAGACTTCCCACGTCAACTGCCCTGTTGTCAATCAGGAAATGTTTTAATTAGAACTTGAAAAACAACACTGATTAGTATTTCTTTAGAACTCTACAGTGATGACTGCATGAATACATGAGTGGTATGTGGAAAAGGGATCTTGTTTTGCTTCACATTAAAGAACTTGATACAAGCTTTATTATTATTTGCTGAACTGGCTGTAAGATGAAGACATTCTAACTAGTGAATGCCATTCCTCTGAGTCATTAAATGGTCTGACAAATAACCTGTTAATCTAGTTATACTTAATTAGATTTCAACCTTACTGTTACTACCAGTAAGCTAGCTGAGGTGTTAACACAGAAGTCATACAAAAGTCGAAGTTCATACTCAAAAATACATGATGCTTTTAAACGGTTCTTGTATTTTAAAGTTTGACATAAACCTGAATCCTCACAGTATTTCAACAGAGTGAGATAATTAAATTATGACAGATGTGGCAAGCAAAATAAAAGCAAAATACTCACTTAAAACAGCTGTATTTAGCATTTTCATTCATTATTTGGTTGATCAATTTCAAAAATCTATAACAAGTACTGTGAGAAGACCAATATCACAGAGGAGATAAGCAACTTCTACGGACAGTGCATTTAACCTTGTCTACTATATGCCACATATATTTATTTTGCCTTTTAAATAATAATAAAAAAAGATCAAATGTCACCTTGTCAAAACCTTTCTCTGCCAGTCTTTTGCCAAGGACCTCTCCAATGCCTGCAAGAGCCATCACAGGCTTCTCACCCATGGGCTCTGCCACAAACTCCTTATGTTTTTGGGATGTCGAAGACATAGTTGCTTTGTAGACTGTCACAGATCACAACTGCGCTGCAATGCAAAAACCACAAAGGATATTAAAATACTGTCATTTTTTAATCTGTTAAAACGGAAACATTCTGGGGTTGTCCTTCCTCTTTTGTGTGTGTAACTGGAAACATTAACATTAGGTAAGGCATCTTATTTTACGTCTGATGGCAAATTCCTTAAAGTCAGTGAAAGTCTACAATCCACAGTTATCAGCATACAACTGATATCTTCCAAAAGTCTGGTCTAGTTCAGGAGAACTGCCCACCTGTATCATCCTAAACAGTACCACATGTTATAGTTGCTGGTTACACGGAGATCTGATGTAAAGCGCTCAAGCTAGAAGAGGGTTTCTCTTTAAGGCTGAGAGTCGTCATTTTAACCGCACAGTCACTTTCATTTTAAACACGTTGCGCCAAAATCAAGTCACTTATTTCTTTGACTCTTAGCTGTGTAACGCTGGTGTACATGGTGCGCCAGGTCTATTGACTGGGAAGGCTACAACACGGTTTAATACGATATGACGAATTGTTATATCTATGATTGACGCATTTCAGTCAAGTCATACTCTCAGATTTAACGCTCGCACAAGTATCAAACACGAGTAGTGTTTGTTTGATTGGTATCCAGAGCTAAGCGTTATCGCCATGGCAAGGAACTCGATAGCCGCAAACGAGCGGGCACTGCTAAAGACTTCACTGATTATTCACTGATCATTATATAAATATACCGTTAATACTTACCCGATATCCAAATATTTGCTTCGTAAACAGTCACTGGCCCACTCTCGCCACATTAGATAACGCTACTCCTGTTAACACTCGTTGAAATATTAACTAGTTACTATCAATGCGATACATTCCCACTGTTGAATTGCGCGCGCAGTACGTTTCAGTGCTAACAGTTTTAGCACAACGAGGTAAGATCCACTAGCTTCATTCAGGCTGTCTTATCATGTTTCCCTACGAGTACCCACCGCTTGCTAGCAAGACGTGTTCGCCTTTTAAGGACATTGCGTGATTCTAAAACATTCTTCCTCGTAGCACAGTCTGTGAAGTTAGCGGAAAATTTAGGCGCCTTCTAATTAACTTAAAGCTAATATAGCTCCAGGTTAGCTAGCTGACCACTCTTTAATACTACTTATTGTCGACTCACACTACTTTTTGCTTGCAGTATATTTTGGCTAATAAAGGTGCGGTTTATTTCTGCGTATTATCTTACCTTGTAATATCTTATCCAGGCTGAATATTGCCGTTGTTAGCTGGAGAGCCGCGGTATGGTTTCTGTTTCTGTCCAGGCACCGGCGGCGGCCACAAAACAATGCGCCTGCCCCTTGCGTCTTTACGTCACGGGGTGTACAGAGAGCAGCATTCTTTGCCCTCATAGTTGACTCGCAGGATAAACAGACCAGCCCTCTTAACAAACAGTAACTTCACAACACAATAGCAGCTCATTATGTCCTCTCATAATACTCGAAAAACAGCATTGATCCAGTCATGTCATGCATTTGTTACCTGCAAGTCAGTTGTACTAAGTCGTTAAAAGAACCGATTTAAAGTTTGGACTTCATACAGTGGATTTTACTATTCTATACATGCTTACATGAGGTACAATATCTTGCCTGTTCTGTAAATCACGTGAAAAAAATGACACAGAGCATTTGTCTCACTGAATAACTTACACTATGAGCAACACAGGAAAACCTTGATTATTGCTTTCAGGGTGAATTTTATTTACTCACAAATAACAGTATACAGAGGTTGATGCAAAATCCTTTAGATTGCCATGTCATAGTTGTGCGCATTAATTTCCTTCCAGCTGTGTTTTTTGACATTAGCATCCACATAACATTTGCATCCATCTTTGGGAAAAGGAAGAAGCTTAAAGGAGTTGATACTGGGCTCTGACAGTGCAACTTTTACAATAAGTCAAGGTTTGCAGATTAGTTTTATAGGCTCTGAATCAGCCTACAGCTCAGACAGAATATTAGAAGCCAGGCTGCAGGTCAGCCCGGTGCCATCAGGCTCCACATTGATCTTCTTCACAACCCCATCTTCCACCAACATGGAATACCTGAAATAAAAGATGAAGTATGTACTTTAAATGCAATGGTAAAAGCTAAACCAAGACTAAAAGATTTATTTGTGGAGTAGGATTCTGAATCTGAAACCTAATCTAGTTTTTATGTGGTCTGTTATTCTACTAATAGTCATGTTATCACTGTCCCCTGACCCACTTAAATAAATAAAATAGTGGACAGTTACAACAGTGCACAATTATAGTAAGTTGTAAGAGTTCAATTTGGATCCAAATGATAAAAAAAAACACATGCTATCAGTCTATTATTTCAAAACTGAAACAGTCAAAACAATCATTACCTCTTTGATCGCTTGTTCCCAAGTACCTGCACAATCTGATCACTGTCAAGCAACAGGTCAACGGCCTAAGAAAAAGACAGAGATAGACTGATGAGTGTACACAGTCACAATACTTAACTTAAAACAGAACTTAAATATACCAGACATTTAGTTTTACCTTTGTGAATGCTCCAGTGGGATCAGCCAGCATTCGAATCTGCAGGAGAAAACAGCAGTAAGCTCAGCATTCCTAAGACCTCAGCTATCACTGAGCATTTCAATGTATCTTTAACTATGTCTGCTGTTTCATTAGCCTCTCTATTAAGCAAGACCAATGTGATTTAAGGAAAATTAACAGCCCTAGTAAACTGGGACTACTCACTGAGGTGGACCATAAATGGAAATTCCTGATTTAATTTCCACCTACAAAATCTCTCACAGGAACTGTCCATAACTCCATAACATTAGGGATGAATGAGCAATAGTATTGTTATCATTCTGTGATTGATGACAATATGTATTCAAATTAGATTAGACTTAGTAGACGCAGCGGCTTTCACAGGATTTTCTCACTCACAAAAGTTATAGTCCATACCTTGCCATCTGTTCCATGCTCTTTTCCCCAGGCAGCCATGACAAATGCATCATTGACAGAAATGCATGCCACCTCCTGTATACCTTTACTTTTCAAATCCTCAGCCTGCTGCACAAAACCCGGGAGGTGAGTCTAAAAGCAGCAAGAGAAATATAAGGTCAACTGACGCAAAGCTCACTGTGCACAAGATGTGCTGAACAGACTTAACAGTGTGAACTCACCTTGGAACAACCAGGGGTAAAAGCTCCAGGTAGAGCAAAGAGGACTCCTTTCTTCCCTTTAAAGAGCTGATCCATCGCCACCTTATTTCCTGGCTCGCCCTCCTGGACTTCAACTGCGGGAAGATGTTCACCAACCTGGTGCAGATTGAGATGACAATCCAGAAATAAGTAAACTTACTTTTTCAAATTACTACAGTGAGCAATACTGACGTTTTTATCCCTTTAGGCCACTGAAAGCACTGCTCTCCTCACTGGCAGAGTGTATTATTGTGGATAGCAAGATAACATTCTTTACAACGGACTTTATGTACGGAATGCAGCATTGCCACTGAGCTGAAAAAAATTAGTAATGCTTCTTGTAAAAAGCAAACTAATATTGTTAATCTTAGGCAGAGACCTATAAAAGCTTGATTGCATAGGAAAGATACGCACAAAACATACAAGAAACGTCCATATTTTGTCAACGGTGATTATACAAGTCTCCAAACAGGCGTCTCATTAATGCTTGGATTACAGCCTGATGGTGTAGCAAATGATGAGGAGCAGATAATCTTGATTGAAATTCTGTGAGGCAATGGCCACCGGGGGGCGACAGATCAACACATATGCAATACATACGCGGGTCTCTCGTTAAAATGGCCGAATACCTCAACTAAATTTAAGACTGACACTGACAGACTAATAAGTGTCAAACTTATCACATGCTGAGTGCCTAACAGCACTTTAACCAGCATTATAAACTATACATATATTACACTTTCAATGCGTTACACCGTTGGAGATGTTTTAATAAAGCTATATATGGACGGCTATGAGGTACGCACACGCCTTCAGGTAACTGTAAGTTGTTACTTGAAGAATAAAGTTATGCTGACACATGCATAAGACCAACGCTATTTTAAGAAACGGAAAGAGGGCAGCAAGTTAGAAATTATCCTCACAGGCCTTTTAAAAAGGCTTGAGATCAGTTTCAGTCAGTGGACCAGCTGATGCACAAGTGGTGTAATCATTTACAGTTTGATTCATGCTACGTGCAAATCAAGTCCGGCAGGTGAGTTGGGGAAGCTGCCGGTGCTAAGGTACCGACAGGACGGCCACGATAAACAAATTAAATCCCAGCTAAAGGCTGTCATGGCGACGTTTCAGAGGGACAGTTAGCACGGCGAGCGACTGAGAGAAAGAGGAAGGATATAACAGTGTAGTTTAACTACTTCACCGTAAAATACATGAACACCCCAAGGATTTGCCATAAGCCGTGTAGCATTTACAGCTAACGTTGGCTAAACGCATGCAAGTCTTACCTGAATTGGCATCTTGGCGATAGGAGAGGAGTGTAGCAGCCGCACGCACTGGACGACCCGGGTACTTTTGATGAGAGTGGATGTAATGGAAAGCATCGTAGCTTGCTATTTAACTAGCTAGCCTTGGGTAATCCTGCACGGTAGGCTTGTGGGATGCTGTTAGTCGTGTGTTGCGTTTCAGCTCTCACACACAGCTCAACCAGACTTGGCGTTGCAGTCACTCTGACTTACTACAGTTACACACACACACACACACACACACACACACACACACACACACACACACACACACACACACACACACACACACACACACACACTGATGTCCCACTCAGAGTTTGGCTGTTGGGACTTAACCTAGCTTCCAGATTTGGGCCTGCTAAATCTTTATTTACTGCGCCATCTGCTAGCAAGAAGCCATATGCCTGTTGTAGTGTTTATAACACTGATTGAAAACTTTGTGGACCGAGGCTAAACCGTTTAGTTTTATCTGGAAATTGCAGGCGGAGACACGACAGCCTGGCAGACAGACGTGCCTAGACGTTATTTGCTTATTTGCTAGTACTGATACTGCTGGTTGCAAAAAAAATCCTGTTGGGTCATTCTGAGACTCTTCATTACCATAACTTAAACACACTTGCTGGCAACCCTAAAAACGCTGAACTGGGTAATGTTGCTTTCAGACTAAGGCTCCTATTGCTGTTTCACAAGACACCTGTAGTCAAAGGTGCTAGGCATAAATTAATACAGGAACACATGGAGGTAAGTTGTTTATAATTGTAGTATGGTCGGGTATACAGTCAGCTGCTATCATCCACGAATTGCTTTATTCTTTTCTCATGCTCAGAAACTGCATGTGAAGTCTGGTCAGAATTTACAACCTCTAACGGGCTGTCTGTCCATCATCATCAGCTGAGAGTGTGTCCATTTCCACTGACAAAAATATTAATCATGAAGTTGAAAGTTTCAGCAGTAGTCTTCACCACACTACCCCCATCTAAAACCACACACACAAATATACATGCATAAACATCCACAGGCAGAGATAAGACCAATGATATGCGGTGGTGGTGTGTCCGTTTATTACACAACACAAAGCACCTACAATAATCCACTCCCTGTCGCCTCAGACAGTGGAAGATCTCACTTTTTTCACAGTGATTTTTATGTGGACATGTTTAGACAAGGACATCAAACTGTTTGATCTAAATGGAAAAAAAAATAGCCTACACACAGAAATTCACAGCCAATACCACACACAAAAATAAAGCAGTGTCAACAAACAACAGTAAATTGAGTAAAAAATAGAATTTAATCATTTAAATAGTCTTTCAAAATACAAACATTGATTTGAACCTCTAAATAATATAACGTTTAGTAGCTATTCTTCATTATAACTGGCAATGTTAAATGTACACTGTGGCTATACAAGGAAATGTGTGAGGTTTGGTAATTTATTGTATTGCTCATTTATATTAATGCACACATATTTAATAGAAACTACAAATGACTGTATAATTTTAACAGTGACACTGCAAATGACCCTGCCTTCACCCTAACCCACCGTACCTAAAACATATTTGTATGCTAATGAAAAAAATTGCCGTTATGTAAATGACAAAGTTTTAAAAGCTGTAATTCAACCCAGGCATCTATATTTATTTGTTTGCTTCGGAAGTCTGATCACTATCAGAAAAATTAGGTTAGTAAACAAATCACAGACCAAAAAACTTCTTAGATGACAGAAATATGTAAGCTGTAACCTATAAAAACAAAACCAGATGAATCAGAGTCACATTTTGCCAGATATATCAATCCCTGCTCCACAGTGCTAGCTGTGGCTAATACAAGATGAGCTGTTTTCAATTTCAACTGCCAATATGACCTCCAGTGTTTTCAAGCTGCACCATTAATCCTATGAGACCATCAACTGAAGCCCCCCCCCCCTTTGAGACACTTTGTACCATGGGCCATCTTATAAAGCATGATTAATGAGCCATAGACACCTTAGAGTTATGAAAACAAAGAAAAATGATCTAAACTGCAGGACATTCAATATACCTAATATTCAGATTTAACTTGACAAGTCAAAAGATCAAGAATAACGTGTCTCCACAGTTATTTGGCCAACTGGCTTACTCTGCCTCCTGAGGTAGCCCTCTGTAGCCTCACTATGTAGCTGGATCTATAGAGCCATGTAAATTGATCCCTAAATGACAATCAGCTTCAGAAAACACACAACTGCATTACATACGTTTAAAAAAAAGCATTCATAATATCATGAATGGAAAGCGTCGTTCCAATACCAAACCCACAACAGTGTGTCACAATAAAATACCCTTAAATCCTAGAAAGGAAAATGTATGAAAAAGCAGTTTTCAAGTCTTTACAAATTTTAGTACACCGTGAGCTGCACAAATATAATTGTAACGGGGAATTTGTATCACATTTGCTGGCTTTGTTATCTTACACTATAAATTGCATGTTTCTGTTTATTTAAATGGAACTGTACATGGCTAAAAGATTAATGGCCATTTGGCCACTATTATTTTTAGGGATCTGACTTTGAAATCAGATACTGTAGCTTTACATTGCATGTGAAACTTAAAATAATTATCATTTATATTATAGTATACAAACCTGCTGAACCATGAGTAGGACTTTCGGGATGTTGTCAGACAAGGTATCAACATCCAAAAGAAAGATGTTGCATATGTTGCATTTCTTGTTGCCCTGAGCCCTCTTCGGGCACTTCACACGTTAAAGTTCAACAGATGTACGTACACAAAGGAGGGATCTTCCATTGAACAATTGAAATCTTTTATGCAACCCTCTTCATTACTGCAGAAAATGCAGCAAAATCTCATAAACCTATCAATCATACATATGGGTTAGTGTTACACATTATAGCCCACACATGAAACAGGTCAAATATGTCTGACTATTATTTTTGAACAGCACAGCTGCTGAAGACAGAAATAGTGATTAGATCTAGTGGAGGATAGATAGTATAAAGAAAGCAGATGGGGCATATGCATTTCTTTTCTAATCACTGATGCTGCCACACTGGCTTTAATGTCAGAGCTGTGTTCTTCCCTGATCTCAGTGTAGCTCATTGGTTTTGACTGCACACGAACACACGCGCTTATATGGAAGCCAGTTCTTTGTGCGCCAATAGGATGTACATACAACACTGAATATATTACCCTCCAAGTAGAGCATTTTATGAGCACACAATCTTCATACGCATTTCACCTGGACTACAAATCAATTGCACAACCATTTATAAAGAATCCTGCACCTGCTATGTACACCAGTGGTTCCCAGTTCCAGTATTTAAACCCCTAAGTGCCTCTGGTTTTCTCTCCTAACAGGTTTCTAACCACCTGGCATCCCCAACCCAAACCAGGCTCTACTAGAAGCTAGAATCTTTTTTTTTTTTTTTAAATTAGCACCTGGGGTCCTGAGAGTGGAGAACTACTGATATACAAGCACAACTAGAGGTCTCACCATTTTATCCACATTTTAAATCTGACAGACAATAATTGAGTCATTATATTGCTTTTAACATATTGCAAGTAATTCCTATGAATTTGCCTACAACGGCACACTAACCTATAGTGAATACAAGCACTCCATGTGCATGTCAATCTGACCCTATACTGGACCCTCAAGTCTTTCGCCAGTTATTTTATAATGGCTTTCATGGGTAGATGCTGCATTATTTTAAAAAGTTCAAGAGCCACGTGATTGCAGTCTGTTCATGGGTACCTAAATATTGTTCTTCAGTGGTTATGCAACAGGATATTGATGCTGTGATGAAACACACTGTGAAAATAGTTGAAACTGAGAAGTATTCTGGCATTCATGTTAAATGTTTTCACTCTTGACGCTTTTAACTGAAGTTTGGCAGTTAAATCTCACTGTAAGTAACGCATTCCCACTCAGAGACAATACATGAGGTTTTTCTTTTGTCAAAATCTTTTCTTGCCCCGTGTAGCCTAAAGGGTAAAAAGACCATTTTCCTCATTATTAATTCTCTAACAAAAGCTTTCCTTTCTCATAAATCACTCATCCACTCTCCAAGACTAGATCTCTGTTGGGTCTTTCTCTGCATCCTCTTTACTTCTGCTGCTCTCTGCTCTAGGGAGAGTCCATCATGGCTTCCAGCATCTCCAGGAATAGTTTGTGCATGGGTACACCTCCACGGGTCTTGATGCTGTAGAAGGTGGTAAGAGCACGACCAGCAGTCTGTCGGAGGAGAGGCAACGTTAAAAGGAGGCGTCCAGCTCGCTGGGGGTCATCAGGGCGCCGCTGACACTCCAGCTCCAGCAGGGCCTGGTGGAGGAGGTCCCGCAGCTTCTGCACAGCTTCCATGTCCTCGATGTAAACAGAGTCTGACAGAACAGCAAGAAAGATATGGTAAGGCAGAGTGTAGGTTTAGATTTTCTCAGCTTTTGCCACAGAAAGAAAGCCTTTGTTGCACAGTAACTGACCACAAATACAAACAAGAGCCTTTATTTACAAACCAAACAGTGGATCTCTAGCACAAGCTGTGACATGCTAGATGAACTGCTGTTGATAGTAATGCTGAATGTAGGGATGTCTACATAAAGGTTATAGATGGGGTAAATGTGCCACAATCATTAAAATCATTTCTATTCTGCACTCTATGTTAGAAATGTATATTTTTTTATTTTGCATTAGTCATCACACTGGAGCTGAATAAAAGCCTTCACTGCACCTCACACTGGTAATACAGAGTCGATCTCCTGTTGTCATGGACTGTCGGCTGCTGACATGCACATAATCCTGTCAAGCTAAACAGCCATTGTCACAGCTAATCTACTGTTTTTGTTGCTACCAATGCCATACTTAGCAGAGGATTGATAAACTGATCAACTAACTACTAATATATGCCACAACATACAAGCCCAATACATTTCATTTTTTTGCACCAAACAAATAGTGGGTTCATATAGACCAAAACTAACTAAACTAAAACTAATACAGCAACCCTGCAATAAATTCTACTGTTATGAAGGTTCAGTTTTGTTAAAAAGGTTCAGTTTTAGCTTCCAAGACATGTTGATTCAGCTCTCTTGTCATGTTCGTGGCTGTTTGTGGTGCTGCTGAATTCCACTGAGATTATATTAGGAAGAGTAGACTAAATATCAAAGTGCCTGTCAGTATAAGGCAGTGTAGTTAAACAGCACCACAAACTTTAGCATCCAAAATACAGAAATTCATACAGCTGAACAAAAATAATCAATTTTAATCAAACAGTTTCAACAAAAAAATTAATATACAATTTATTGAGGGTCTGTTATATTAGACTGGAACAGTCTTAGTGGATAAACTAACTAATAATGTATCTAATAAACTGGAAACTGAGTGTAGTTTTGTTTCACACTGAGTATTACACTTTTCCTCCAAGAAACTGGTTATTGGAGGTGATGAACACTCAGCTTTAATAAGCCTAAGATTAAATTTCAGAAATGCAATTTTCCTCTGACATTAGATTAGTAGAGATGCTCTTAATTTCAGGTGAGATGGGGTGACTCCATTATAAAAGGCTGCAAGAAACCCTGATTTGTTAAGTTAAACCTCTAGAGAACACTTTTACACAAAAGTGTAAAGTGAAATGAAAACCCACACCATACAGTATACCACTGATAATACAATCTATGCATCTGCATAATTGGTCAACTACACAAGGAAAAAGTACCTGAGTTAGTGAGTGCGATGGCTTTTAGCATGACAAATTCCTCCCGGTCGACATTAAGTGCACGGAAGCGGCGAGCAAGTTGACTAATTGCTGCATTTAGCTCTGTCAGTCCTGCAACACGTGACATCTCCTCATCAAGGACAAAATCCTCTGCAAACACGACCTCGTCCTCGCAGCCAAGCGAGCGGTACGCTACACCCAGCACCAGCACCTCCAGCCATACTGACTGCAGCACAGACATCTGGTCTGCTAGGGACAGTGACAGAAAGCCTGCGGGGGAACAGAGAGAGAGGGAGAATTTAAATGCAGATGAGGCAACCTGCAATATGTTCACATTTTTTGTGTCAATTGACAGAGCAAACACAGGACCCATGTCTTTATAGTGGCCAGATAATGGGCTACATACTGTTGGCAGCTGGTGACGCAACTCTAGCTTGTAATACAGTTAACAACAGTGTCAGTTGAACTGTCAGCAGAAGTTCAGCATCTCCTCTCCTGACACACCAACCACACCAGTCAATTAATTAACCAATTAATTTAGTTGTACCTATCAGTACACACAGTTCAACCATCAGAATCAGGTTCACACTGGAAATTTATAATGATCTGTATTCTAGTCCTCTAATAAAGTAAATTCAGAAGTTACAGCCTGTGTGGAGCATGACACAGCACGTTTCTTCTTGGTCAGTAAGATTGGATCACTACATCTCTTCCACTGTTGCCACACTGTCACTGCATCTTTATCCTCTGTGAATCTCTTACCTGGAATGTGTTTGGCCCAGCCAATGATGACAACCAGCTCTCGGTCAGCAAGGTCACAAAGGGTGGTGAGCGTCCGCTGGGCTGTGTCGGGCTGCAGAGGGTCGGGCATGGCAAATAACTTTTCTGGCTCTGCCACTAGGAGGTGGGACACAATGATGTTGGAGGAACCTAACAGACACAACAACAATGGATTAATATCATGCACAAATTAGAACTGATTGATACCTAGACTATTAATGCTGTCATTACATAACACATTCAATTTTGCTTTATGCAGCATGCTGATCTGCACTGGTGTTAACTGTATTATACACTGCAATATACTTGTGCTGCAAGTTTCCATATCTTTATTTCAAATGTGGGCTCTCAACTTACTTGTTATCAACAGACACATATTCTTAATTTCTATGAGTGCAAATTAGAGTTTGGCTTTGCTCAACTCCTAAGCCAGATTTATGTGCATCAAGAGCTCTAAGTCATCTAAAATTGTGCAAATTAGCACAGTTGCAATATTTTACTCCTCTACTGCTGACTGTAAAGTGGTCAGTGCACTATTTTTTTTAGCACTAGAGGGCACTGTTTTCTAATCCAATGAGTTTAAAGCATCTTGTGTGTTGCTTGTATGATCTGGGCACTTAATGTTTCACAAGTCCAACATATCACATTTTTTGAGGAGCACTATATCCATGACTGAATCAGAACAGTACAGAGGGGACTCCTTGATTGTCTGTTATTACTATGTTTTTAATTGACTGAACATGGCTGTTGTTGGAACATACATGTAGTTTTCCAACAAAGAACTCATCAATGACCAGGTCATGTGTTGCCTCACAGCAGCAAGATGTCTCTCACCATAAAAAACCCTTTCCCATTAATCTGAGTGAATGTGTGAGCTGACTTCACATTCTCAGAGTTGCTACAGCAACATGGCACCTACAGTTACCACTGAACCCTTCAACAAAAAATATGTTGTGTATATGAGCTGCTTTACATCCCATTTGCACAATTTGATTATTGTGATAATATTAGACTATGTTGCCTCTTGTAGAGCAAGAAACTAATGGCGAGACAAGGATATAAATCCCACCTTTTTCACTCTCCTTTGTCAGTGGTAGAGGGGCATTCTGGTATGTTGCATTCTCCACTTCTGGACGCCTTTTGTACTTCTGTCTTCCACCTCGAACCCTGTCGAGACGAACTCCTACATGGTGAAACATAAAGTAATTATGATTTATGCTGGGAAAACAGAGAATAAAGATACCATTTTAAAAGATTAGAACAATCACTCTTTAGATGCAATATCACAGACTGGCTACACAGCTTCTGCACACCATGAACACTCACCCTCTTTCAGCATGCCTACTTTGAGGCACTTAGTGAAGCGGCATGCCTGGCAAGCCTTTCTGCGCCTTTTGGTGATCTCACACTCATTTGAAGCTGGACAGCTGTATTCAATGTTACCTTTATGGGACAACAGAAAATGTTAAGAAGATAAGATGATTAAGAATGAGCATGTGAGATGAGTGATAACCACCTCCGTCAATTAATCTCTCTTGACTGTTTAAACATACAATATACCCACAGCAGAGCAGAGTAAGTGCCAAGTGTTCATGGTTTTTGTTTAACAAACCAGCATAAACCAGATGGACTGGTTGTAGTGATAATGTAATGAAGCATTTTAAAGAATGACACCATTAAGATGTTATGTGGGTCCTTGGACACTCCTGGTATCCTCAGGCATTTTAACCATTATAGAGACTTGGGACACCTCAAGCTGTTCCAAATTAGAGCTGATGAAGCTATATTTTAAATGGCTGGTGCCAGCTATATTAACTGTAATCAAATTACAAAACCATCCTGTTGCTGTCCATTAAAATATATAGTGTATGTAATGAGTTCACTGATGTCACCAAGACCTCTGTGATATTTTCAAAATGAGAGAATCCTCTTATTACAGACATTGACAGAATAAACTAGAATCACTGCCTCATGGTTGTTTGCCTCCACAAACCATATATATATAATATATGTAGTCAAGACCTTTATGGTCACATTCTCCCCCTCTGTTCCTGAGTTATGGCTTTGAATAATAACCAGAAACGTGTTTTTGCTGAACCTGATGATATTACAATGAAGCTGACCTTTGAACTTTTGGATATAAAATGTCATCACTTCTTCGTCTTATCCTTTCAGACACTGGTGTGAAATTTTGTCATAATTAGTGTATGAATTCTTGGGTTATAGGGAAAAAACGTCTTGTGAGTTCACAATAACCTTAACCTTTGACCAAAAAAATCTAAACTGGTCATCCTTGAGTCCAAGTTGATGTTTGTGCCAAATGTAATGAAGTTCCCTCCAGGCGTTCCTGCTATATTGCGTTCATAAGAATGGGACAGATCTGAGGTCACAATGACCTTAACCTTTGACCTTTAACCACCAAAATCTAATAAGTTAATCCTTGAGTACAAGTGGACGTTTGTTCCAGATGTCATGATGTTTCCTCCAGGCGTTCCTGGTATATCGCCTTCACAACAACGGGATGGGCGTGAGGTCACAGTGACCCTTGATCTTTAACCACCAAAATCTAATCACTTCATCCTTAAGTGGACATTCATGCTAAATTTGAAGGAAAACCCTCAAGGCATTCCTGAGATATTGTTCATGAGAATGGGACAGACAACCCGGAAACATAATGCCACGATTGTCGACTAGCACGAAGGCGAAAAAATATATTTAATATCTGTACTACATATGATAAATTCAGATTTAACTAGTTGAACTAACTGTGCTCTTATGATTGAAAAGCAAACAAAAGCCTATTTGGAATACTATAATCGAGGCAGTGGCAAGCTATATGTAGAAAAATATAAATATTGTGAAAAGCGGCAGTAGCAGTTTTTGCCAATTTTTTTGAACTATTATTTGCCATTTTGTTTCTCAAAGGCATGGAAAAAATCCATCCACACTTGTTTTATACTTTGTTTTAAAGATGAAAAATCTATCAGTGTTACACAGGAAGTAGCAGTCCATGTAACATTCAAGTACCCCGAATACCCCCTAAATCCTATCAAACAGCATCAGGGAAAAATGTGAACTGCACAATGGTTGTTCTCTAATTTCACAGTAACACACACCTTGAATGGTTCTCTTGAAGAATGCTTTGCAGGCCTCACATGACGCCACGCCATAGTGGTAACCTGAAGCCACATCTCCACATACTAAACAGAGCCTCTTGGGCAGCGTGCTCAGGGCGTACTTGCATCGCCCAGCTCCATTTCCAGTGGAGCCCTCCTCTGCCCCATCACCACCTTCGTCTTTGAAGTGGCAACGCAGAGCTGGTGTGTAGAGTGGTGGGGAGTAACGTTTTGTGCTGTCTCCTCTGGTTCCTCCACCTCCACTTTGAGAGGAGTCTGAGGAGGCCCCACCAGGACTGGTCCGACCTCCCCCACCTCCCTCTGGACTACTGGGTTCCGCCTTTATGTAGACATCTGACCGACGCTCCCTGGAAGACATGATGTCTAGAGGGGGAAAAAAGGAACAAATAAAGGTCAAATACATAAAGGCATATAACCCTTTAACTCACATCTCTGTCCTTTAAAGTTTTCTTCATACCACCAGATAAAAATAACCACTATCTGAGCTGAAATAAATCAAATGGGAATCAGACATTTTTTAATAGAACTTTTATGTCAGCATAGACTTGCATTTTCATAAACACAATCAATGGAATGCACTTGTGGGGTCAAATTTTATTCCATCTTTGACATCCAAAACTTCCAAATAAAAGAGAGGGTGAACAAGTGCCAGTAGCACCCAATCATGGGCTATAGAACCCTACCACTGGCCCAGCCAACTCTCCAACCACAGAGCCTGTTTCCAAGTCTTTTCACCAACCTTTACTGTTTGCACTTACACCTATGTTTTGCCCATGTGTGTTGGTTTGAGTGTAAACACAAGAATCTGAGGGAACCAAACAACAAAAAAGAAAAAAAAGAAGAACCTGAACTAGAATTCAAGACCTGAAGTTAAGTGTTGTTTTAGTCTTATGTATCCTGGTTATCGCATTGAAATCATGGTCATCTTTCTTTCCTGGAAGCATGGGCTGTGAAAAGTACATTTTGTATCAACATCACAAAGGGCCTGCCTGTTCCTTCTCTTGTTCTTTAGCAGAACTTGGTCTCTGTGTTGTTTTGTGCTATTTTTTCCTCAGCTAGGCTTTTTAAACCATCAAAACACCTTAGATTCACCAAACCAGGACCTTTTATGCCTAAAATAAAACTATATAGTCCTTGAATCATCCTCACAGCGTGAAGTGTTTGTCTGTGACATTTCTAGACATTAAAATAGCCAAGGTGACTAGATGAAGGTCGCTGTGCTCATAAACGGTGCCCATTCTTCCATATTCAGACACATAACTTATGTTTAAGTGAGGCAGTAGGAGCGCTGCAGCAAACTGCTTCCCTGCCCATGACTTAACAAAGCTGCTGTACTTCTCCGTTTAATCAAAGAAACTACGGCCACCTGCTGAAGATAAACAAGCACAAAGAAAATTACAGTAAAGAAATATTGCTTGTGATGAGATGAAAAATATGTTTATGATTCCAAATTAGGGCTGCAACTAACAATTATTTACATTATCGATTAATCTGCTGTATTTTTTTAACTATTCAGTCACACAATGCCCAACACAACTTCACAGAGATGAACATGACATCTTTAAATGTTTGGATGTTTTTTTCCCAAATCCAAAGTCAATGATACATGACCAAGAAAAGCAGGAAATCCTATTTCCAATCTTTGCTTGAAAAATGACTGAATTAATGAATGGATTTTCAAAATGGTTGCTGATAATTTTTCTGTAAATTGACTAATCATTTCAGCTCTATTCTAAATACAAACAAACAGTAGACTCATGGGTTCAATGTTATGGTTACTTTATATTCTAGCCATAACTTCATGAGAGAAAAAAAACATTATCAGTACTGCAGAGGGCAGCAGAACTCTGCAACTTTTCCATCACCTCAATAGACATTAAATCTCTATTAAACTAGTACAATTTCCTGGCGTCATGTAGAATGACAACAGAATACATTACAATACAATACTTAAAAACACACATTCATTCACACAACAGATTCCTCAGTTTCAACTGATCATCTAAGGTCAAGACTGCCACAAATGTGAATATCAAACTGCAACAGCAAGATACAGAGAAGCTTTATAATTACATACAATTCATTCAAAATACTGCCCAAAAATATACTTTGGGAGGACAAAAACTCCTTATGACAAAAAACATAATGACATATTTTATTTGTGGAGTTCTACTACTCTCACAACCAAATGTTAGATCACCATGAGTAATTGCATTTCATGCTTTTAAGCTGTGATTCAACTTCCAGTAACTTGGCTCTAATGCCAAATGTCTGGCTCTTTAATGTCAATCATACATTGCGTCCATTTTATATAAGACAATTAGCCTAAAAGCAGTCTGACCTCTTTGACACAGGAGGTTTCCAGCAATAAAGTAAGTGAACAAGCAGGTAGGTGAATGTTTGCATGAGCAAAGTGACCACTACTCTTCACTGGGCAAATCAGGGTAATTAATTCAGAATGTAGGTGTACCACTCCTGTAATTACACCCCTATAAGGAGACCCAGTCACTCTAGTGAATAGCCAAACAAAGACAAATTGTTCATGTTTCATCATACTGTCTGAAGCTGACTTTGTTCTTTGGTGTTAGAAATGCAGCCTCCACTGTTGTTAAATTGGCTTGATCAGACAGCACTTCGGGGATAACAAAAATTGGTGAAAAGGGGATCAGCAGGGCAGGGGCATGATTTGCAGCATGTGCCATGTCTGCCTGTAAGCTTCTACTCATCAGCAGATACATTAATGCAGAGCCTTACTTGAACGACTGTGCTCTTGTTCCAACTTAATAGATCACTGCTCGAGGACGATGAGATGGAATCTCTGCAGCCTAAATAGCCTCAATCCAGTTAAGACCTGAAAGTGACTTGTGATTTTCTCATGCATGCATACTGGCAATCCACTGCAATTACCAACCTCTTTTTCCACCCTTTGCTCATCAGCTGGTCTGATAAAGCAGTTGTGTGTATATTTAAGTGCTGTAATATTGAAAACACACTGCTTATGGTCGGTTCAGTGCTCCAGTCCCTCACCCTGCCCACAATGACTACATTACATGCATGTATGCTCAGTTCACACTGGTTTGGGTGATTGCCATAATTTAAAAAACCAATTGGTGTTTGGCATATTAAGGCTCTTATCATGGTGTTTACTTTATGGTACATATAGAGATAAGATTAAATTGCAGTATTTGAGGGGAGTTAATAGAACAATGTGGTCAGATAATTCATCACAGTTAAGTGAAGACAGGGAGTTTCAACACACATTAACTATGACCCTGACAACAAAACTATCAGTCAACTATCTGTGAGTGTATGGCATATAAGAATCAATAAGCTCTCAGTCCTGACCTGCTGTATGCTGTTTATTTACATCAATTTGCATAATTATTAATACATGTTAACATAAACATCCTACTAATAAGACACAAAACCTTTTAACTACAAGCTAATCAAAGCTGTTCAAAATCAAGTGTATAAACAGGGTTCAAGAACCACAGAGAAAAAAAGAACAGGGAGGAGGCTGTCACTGCTTTGACACTGAGGAAAACTGAGTGAGTCCCTTGCAAACAAAATGTCACTGTGTATGCGCTTTATACATGCACAATACAATATGCACTACAGTGAAGTGTGGTTTATGGAACATTATTCTCAACTTCCTGTGATCAAGACACACAAGGAACTTAGCACTTGCTCCATATCATTAACTGCACAGCAAGTATGACTTTATCATATTTATTGCTACAATAGATAACCTGATCCTATAGTGGTTGGTAGTTGTATACTTTCTTTGGAGTTTGCCCCCGTTGGACTTGACTGTAGCACTGTTTGGCAAGCAGCAAGTGGGACACAATAACCTTAGCCTGTTTAAAGTTTAGCTTACTTGGACTTGGAGTTTACAAGCTCAGTGAATAGCTCAGTCAGTGCCATCAGTACTAATAATAAATGAGGCCAGATAACCAACTATGTGACTCAGTTTGCTTGAGACCAGCAGTGATCCCCTACACCATGTGCACCGCTGGCCACTTCACATCTGCTTTGGCAAAATGAGGAACAGCGGGTTCAGTGAATAAAATGTTAAAAAAAAAAAAAGCACACGAGAATAGCTATATTGCTACTTATTCGTTTGATAAAAACAGATGTAAGGCTGCGTTAAACTAGGTGAGGTTGGCTAAAATGCTTGGTTTGCTATTTAACTCACCATAGAAACGTGTCGTGTGTACTGTAAACTAATGTACCAGCATGTTTGGCGTAGCGTTAGCATTAGCTTCAACAACACTGAACACATTTTGGTAACAGTAGGTTAGCCCGACCCTTAGCTAACTAAGCTAGCAGCAGCTAGCGTTAATCCTGACTGACCAGCTCTCTCCTCCTGGGGCCGAGGTTTATTTTTGTCTCTCTAACCCGGGCTAGGCTGCATCTTACCTGATAACGGTGACTAGTACAGCACTTAAGTCTGTCCACGGTGTGATAACATGGCACAGATTTGACAGAAAGTCAGTTTCCAGACTGCCAGCGCCCGCTAGCTCGTGTTGGCTGTCTGTGGAGATGGGCCGGGCTACAATCGGCTTTTCCTAACAGCTGGTAAACGGCAAAGGATGGATAGGCTAAAACACATTAGTGCAAGGAGCACTCTGCAAGCAGCATTATTTCACTGCCAAATTAACGTGCTGTTAGTAGACATTTATTACACAATCTTGAATGTAACATACCAACTTCACACCATCTAACACACACAAATCCTCATTTCTTATGATGCAGGAGCATCATTAACAGGTATGTGTTAGGAGCTGATATTGGAGAAATATGTTCAGTCCCAATTGTAAACTTGATGTAAGTCTATATAAAGCATGGTGAGATTTAACTTACAATTAGCAAATTACCCATTAATCCAAAGTCTCAACTTTTACCTGACATAATACAAAAGAGAGTGCTAATGATGAATGGCAAAGTTTGACTCAGTGAGTGGTATTAATTTCACTGTTGCTGAAATTGCAGGCTTTGTGTTAGGCACAAAGTTTGATTCTGCTCCACTGAAATTGCTGCAGAAAGCTTTTATTTTTCCCCCTACACTGCATACAGCATCCCAAAAACCAAGAATGTGAAAGTTATGGATCATTGAACCTGTGAGACTGACACCTTGATTGCTCCTTTCTCTTTGCACAGGATTTTGGACATTCTCACTTTGTGAGATTTGTACTGCTTAAGCTGAGGTCAATCCTCTCTCTCATCTATCCACTACTTGTCCCTCATTTATCCTTCCCATCCGTTCACGCTTTCATGCGTGATAATTTTTGGAAAAACAGACCAAAAGCTATATCTGTGTTGCAGCTGGCTAATGGACCTGCTTTTCTCAGACAGGAACATGCCCTGCAGATTGCCTGATTGCAACATGTTATATTCCATCACTGGCCTTTCTTAATATCTTGTACATGAAATACGAAGCCATCACCTTCAAAATAATTTTCTACTGCTTTTGCCGCGTCTCTCCTTCCACAGCCTTCCTTTGTCTGTGGCTACTTTCTAAAGAAGACATTAACATTGCCAGCTAAAAGTCCATTACAGCCTTGCAAGAACAAACTGAGAAGCAGGGGAGGCAGCTGGCTACAGAATAGAAATAACAGACACAGTCCCAGTTGAAGCATAGCATAATAGCGTAATATTTCATCAGCGTAAAAGGTGATGTGAGAACAGATTACCTGTTTGGTGAACTGGAGTTTGAAGCTTATATATCCCTCACTCCTGGTCGTAGCTTAATGTGCTGCTATTGCTCGGGTTGAAGTCTGCAGTTCTCAGGACACCTGCAAAGTAAGCAAAGGTTTCTGAGTGCTGTCACAGAACTTACAGCTAAGTCAAGGCAATTACTTTACATGTTAACCTTCCATTTGTGATTTTAATGGCTGAACCTCCACTGGCACACTGTGTCCAATCTCATAACGACCATAATGTCTGAGAAGTATTCATACTTATTAGAAGATTTAAAAAGCTGTTACTGACAATCTTCACACATGAAAACCTCTATGACAGCAATAGTTTTGTTTCCTGTATACGTGTATACAAGTATGTGTATAGTTGCACCGCTGATTTTTCTTTCCTAGAATACATAACCCACTGTATCTATTCAGATTTCTGCATGCTGCTGGAGTACCCTCCCCCTTACACTGCATGACACACTCCAAAGGTCACAGCCACAGGAATGCTTGAAGGACAGACAGAGTAAAGCCAACACCTTGTCTCTCACTCAAAGTCATAAGCTGAAGTTTGGTGATAACTCTCTGTAAATAATTAAAGAGACTAGTTTAAACTTAAAAAAAAACATACATGAGACATAATTTTAGTCTTTAAAATGTTAACATGAGTCTCATTTGAGCATTTAAAAAGTAGACAACATTAAATGACAAACTACAGCAAAGAGGGCTTAATTTCCTCAAGAACTTTAACCTTGAGCAACAAAACTGTAATATGTGGAAATAGGCTGTGATGCTTTAGTCATTTTCTTTAGAAGTGATCAGAAGTGACATGTGACATTTCAAAAAAAGAAGGTGAATTTAAACTAAAGATGTAGATTTAGATTTTAATTGTAGCAGACTGTTAAACAAACTAGTAACTGGCATAAACTCAAATAATTCCTTGTTGTAAAAGTTATCTCTGAACACACTGTTTCCCCATAAATGAAAAGTAAAATATCACAGCACATAAACCAGTCCTCGCTTTGTTTAAATGGTTCAAAGCTTCTTATCATAGTTTTGTTAGGGGGCACCAGTAGTCTTTGTCCCTGACAATGCATCACACTGACTCTGTACATAAAACTCAGTTTGATGGTTTTAAATGCGGCGCACTGTGGAGACGGCAAGAACAGCACCCAGGGGTGACCTTGCCTACTGATCTCGAACCGGTGAAAGGTTAATTGACAAAGTGGATTATGCCTTAAGATCAGTGATCTCAATCCTGGTCCAGCAGGCTCGGTGACTTGCATAGTTCAGTGTGTTAAGACAGAAAGAAGAATAACTCGTGTGTGTGTGCGTGTGTTGGGGGGTACATATAAGAAGTGTGCACAGTTGAAGAAGTGTTGGGTGTTACTTGTCTTTTAAGTGAGGGCATGCGGTAAGCCATACGACGACAATTATCCAATGCATCCTATTCAACCATTCAACCATTCTTCGTTTCATAAATGGCCATGCATTGCATTTATTAGGACATTTTGTGGGTGTTTTATAGGAGCATTAAGCATTACTCAGAGTGTTATAGTATATATTTAGACGTGAATTAGTCAGAAGGTAAAGTATGAGTGGGGTATTTGAGCTGGACATTCAGCTTGTACTGCATATTATTACACAATGTACTAACTATTTATTCAGCAGCTCGTGCCCCCTACCCCCAATAACGTGGCCACGCGAACTTACAGCTCTGTCAGGCGTATCGTGCATGCACCGTTAAAATAGCTGACATCTCCACGAAACGATTTATAATAGCCCAAACCCACCGTGTGCTCAGTCTCTGCAATGTAGGGCTAAGAAGGGCTACTTACTGGGAAATGTAATAACATCGCAGGGTTGTTTTTATCTGAAGTCAGTCAGAGTCTTTCCGGCTCGCAAGTCCACCGTCGGTTTAACCGGTTTAATGGCGCTGTCCAAGCCTCGCCGGGTGTCTCACATCGCATCACTACGTTACCGTGTAATGAGGTGATAGCAACAACCAGCGACACACCGTCTTATCCGCCTGGTCGGTTCCGTAGCCTGCTGTTATAATTTCTCGTCTTCGCCTTCAACAACTGAGGTTGTAGTTGGATATTAGCGTCAAGACTTCAAGAAGAAAAACTGAACGTCCGGTTAGAAAACATGTTCATAATAAAAGTATGTCGACTCATATAACGTGAACTTTTCTCGAGATAAACAATGTCCCAAAGCGAAACGTGGCCTGATATGAAAGAGTCACCCTCTACTACTTGAATATGCCACATACTCTCAAGAATAATATAACTCCTATTATTACTGAAATCAACAAAATTCACGGTTTTATTTTTAAAAATCTCAAACTGTATGACTTCCGGCTCCAGTCCTAGGTGTCTCCCGCTAACTTGACGCAGCGCAGTGACGAAGGTCTCTATCCCGTGCCTTTTCTCCTCCCTCTGTCCAATTTGCGTCCGCTGTGTCTCCGTTACGTCCGTGCGCACCTTCCACCAGCGTCATCAGTATTATAATGATGGCCTGCAACTCGTGAAAAAAATATGACCCAGTCTCCGTTAATCCTAATGTAGTCTAGGTATATTTATTTATCTGCAGCTTAAAGAGTGACTGCCTTCCAGATTTGTTTTATACAAATCAGTTTATTCGTGTTACTCGACAAAATCTGGATATATCCTTGCAGAAGCAAACCCTCCCCCACAGAAAATGATAAATTATGACATTTAAACTGGGACTTGGTAACAGTATTTTATTTGTTTAGATATTTCTATTGGCTTTACTGTACATTTTGTCCATTTATGATAGTTTTGTTGTGGTATCTAACTTAAAATAACATGCCACAGCCTACAGTTTCAAATGAGATGTTTTGTTTAAATTATGCTAAAAGCTTTAGGGGACTGCTGCTAAAAGAATGGGCATGTCTCCTGCAGCACACCTCTATGGAAAATGTAGTCATGCTGTCGGTCTTGTGACACTGACCCGGCTCAACTCCACCACTACACGGGACAGTTGCCAAGGAAGAGAGGATCACTGCAATGGAATGAGAAAGGGAAATAATCAAGGGATTTTAATCCGGGGGGAAAAACCAGCAACCTGCAGAACAGTTTATCAGGGGCATTATTAATAGGAGCGTCATCAAACGTGTTTCAGAGACATTGTGTGTATGCTGCGTGTGTTTAACATACAGATAAGTTAAACAGTTAAATTATTTTTCTGTCCAACTTTGGAGTCTACTGCTTCTCGAAATAGGCTGCCCCTGCGCTCTCCAGCATGCCTGGTAGCAGCTGGCTCAGAGAGGAGAGAAGTTGTCAAAGAGGGGACAGCATTGTCCACTGATTTAAAAATAATAATGATAATATTAAAAGTCAGGGCGTTGGATAAAAAGGGAATGTGGTGGCAGTAGTATGATATAGATTAGTGTGCCCCCCCCCCCCGAACATCCCCGCATTATCTAGCTCTAATTATAGACTAATAAACGTTAGACCAGTCTGTTTAAACCAATAAGCGCTAAAGCCTCACATTGATTCCTCCCCTTAGTCTGTCAGAGGGGGACATCTGTGTGTTCATGTCTTGATGTGGTCTCGTGCAAGTGGCGGGCTCGGGACAGGATATCCGTGGAGCGCGCTCGAGAGGAAAAACTGACGGCAGTGTCATTGCGACCTTGAAGCAAGGTCATTCTGTCTCTGCTGCAGACACTGCAATTCTGCGGAGCTGCATCATACTGGTGCAGAGTCTGCATTATCATCCCGTCAGAGGCGAAACCGGTCATGCTATATTCATTAGATTCACCCAGAAAGCGGAAAATTGGATTTTTTAGAGACACTGAATGTTTTGAGATTTACTGCATCATAATATTACAAGTGTGGCTGTCTTAAGACACGGCGGGGTTGTCGACGATGTGTGAAGAATGGAAAAAGTAGAAACACACTGTGAATACCAGCTGGTGTCCCCAGGGTGTTTCTTACAGCGGGTCGTGACCTCAGACAGGTGTCCCCTGATAGGCTACATAAATACCAAGACGCTTTTGTGCCTGTGATCCACAAAAAGTATTGGGCACTGCATCAGAGCTGTGCATGTACTGAGTCATAGATAACACCACTGATAGAGAACAGTCTCCACCTGTACTATAAACACTATGATCACTATATAATCTCTATGACTGTAGTACCAGGTATAAAGCTGCAGTTGTAGGTTGAAGGATTTAAAGAGCACGGTGGTCTTCAGTTAGTCCTGGTCCATACAGCTGAACAAGGAGAAGACCTGACCCATGAAGACATGTAAGTGCTGATGTGACCGGGTTACAGTCCACTGAAGTGACCCCATGAGCATATAAAGGTTTTGTTTAAGATGTGTTAAGATGTCTGAATGAGAAAATGTCCCCATTATGGAACAGCTCCAGGATTTTTTTTTTCTAAATAACATGATCACTGCAGTCTGCGTCTGTGCTGTTCAGCTTATGAAACAACTCATTCAAATCTGGAATATTGTAGACGTAACATATTTGAACTCTATTTTAGGATGGATTTTCCCTTTAACTCCAGGTCAGGAGTGTAGCCTACATCAGCACTACAAACACTGCCAGTTATCTGCCTCCTAGCGGCAGCACAGTAAAACTGCAGCAGCGGTGCTGATGACGTTATAGCAGCTGAGCGTGTGTCCTCCAGTAAAAGGTCACCCACTGCCACTGCACATCATCACTGCTTGCTGACTTCCTGATCGCAGTGCCAGAACGCTGCCTTTTCTTTTCACATTTCCCGCAGTTAAGAGTCAGATTTCCAAAGGCCATAAAACTTACTTACTCTCCATAAAAACATTTGGTGACAAAAGGCAGACTGCAGTTTGTCTAATTTCAAATCATTTAGGGGGTCACTAACAGACATTTGCAAGTCTTCTGAGATTTCAGTCAAAGCCGTTGGATGTATTGAAGTATACTGAACAGTTTAGTCTAGGACTGGTGTTCAGGGGAAAATGTGTCAATGTGTGCCATCTGCTGGTTGTGTTCAAAGAGAGGTGAAAAAAAATCAGCATTCATTTTATTTAGGTGGGGAGAGGGATAATTATTAATAACTAACTACAAATTTAATCTCTCAGATATTTGTGACATGAGCACACATTAGACGTCCTTTCAAAAAACTGAAAATACAGATAATAAAAGATCTGCAGGCACAGTTTGTCGTTGCACCATGTTTGTCCTTGGTGCCATTTTCAGATTGAAACACCAAGGTAGAGTTACCAGCCAAGTATCACTTACATGGATCAACTGAGGAGCTATAGCACATGCTAAAAGGGCCATATTGACAACTTGAAGGACATTCGGTGCGTCCACCTTACAGTACTGTATGTACAGTATGCTGTTAAAGTCCTGCTGCACATGTCGTTCTCTACCAGCCCAAACTGGTCTGTAGTGAGCATTAAAGCCACACAAATGTCTTCATCCTTGCCATGAAATTACAAGACACTTTCTTCTGCCTCTGTGCACAATACTTCATTTCAGTTTAACTTTAGCTTTTGTTTGTGTTAGTGGTGTTGTTTTTAGTCATGCTATCAGCATGGCTCTAAGGATGTTGGTTTGTTGTTTGTCAGCCACTTAAGCCAGACTGAAATATCAATAACTCTTTGATGGATTGCCATGAAATTTAGAAATTTCTGACTGTCATGGTGCCCAGAAGGTGAATCCTACTGACATTTGTAATCCCCTGACTTTAAAAAAAAGTGTGAAAAGTTAGTGAACCCTTTGGAATAATCTGTATTTTTATGTAAATTTGTCTTAAAATATGGTCTTTATCTAAGTTAAAATTATGAGCAAACAACACTTTTTTTTTTTTAATTAATAACACACACATGATTTGTATTGTATCTGAATCCAAAGGCTAATAACATCAGCAAAAGCTGATTGGAGGCAGGAGTTAACAAACCTGGAGTCCAGCCAATGAAACACGATTTTAAATTATTCACAAGAGGCATCTGCTGCTGAGAGCCAAGCATCACAAAAAAGATGTCAGAAGATTTACAATCAAGAGTTGTTGATTTGTCCAAAGCTGGAAAGGGTTACAAAGTCATCTCTTCCCTCCCAACCCTTATAAGGTATCTTATAAGATAATGTCAGGTCGGCTATCCATCAGCTTCAGCTCAGTAGGACACAATGGACCCAAACATCAAAGTAAATCTACCACAGAATTACTTCAAATAAAGAAAATTCACCTTTTGGAGCGACCCAGTCACAGTCCAGGCCTTAACCCATTGGAAATGCTGTGAAGTGACCTCCAGCGAGCTGTTCACACAAGACTTTCTCAGAGTATGGCTGAGCTGAAGCTGTTCTGTAGAAAGAATGGTCTGAAATTCCTTCTGAACGCCATGCACATACCTGAAGCAGTGGTTATCGACCAGTTATTAAATCTTAACTTTCTCACTGCGAATGTTTAATGTGTGTCAGTTAAAAAAACACAAAAGATTCTAACTGTTTGTGCATTATTAGCTTAAGTACAAGACTTAAATGAAGATCAGATCACATGTTCATCCAGTTGTACTCTATGTTTAAGCTAATTAGCAAATCTTATGATGTAAACAATCTAAACTAAGAGGGTGAACAAGGTGAACATTATACCTGCTAAACATCAGCATGTTTGCATGAGCATTAAAGCTTAAAGAAGTTCTGGTTCATGTTCTGGGCCATTAGGGCACCTTGAACACTGCAGCCAAATTTAATTAAGTCTGGCACACATCTTGTTGCTAAGTCCTGGTTTTCAGAGGCTGAGTCTTTTTGGTCTCTGAAGACACATTATATACCTCACTGTGATTCAGCTCTCTATAATGCAACTTTGTTGTGCTCGACCCCAGCTTTGATAGTAATGTCGGTCTGCTTCTTCATATAAGAATACTTAGGCACAGCACTGCTTTCATTCAAAAAATCTTTATTATATGCAGTACAGTAGGATTAACGCCATCAAAATGCAAATATTATGCTTGTACACAGTATTTAGAAAAGTTTTGTTACATACCAAAAATGTAAAGAGCCTGTTTAGTACCCGTTTATTTGTTGGCAGGATTTAAGAGAAACTGTCTCGGACCAAAGCAACTTCTCTTTAACAAGAGCTCCTCGCCATTGTGGTAAGGTTCTGAACAAATGGGTTTTGGTTGCTCTCTCCTGTTTTTTTTTTACACTATTTGGATTAGTAAAAGGCAGGGAACCCTCATGTTGAGAGGATAGTAGTGCATTTCTGTCTTGGCCCAGTAGAGAGCAGTAGCTCTTCAGAAAGTAATGGGAACATTGGCATAAAAATCTCTTCATCATCTTTGACTTGAGGCATACACACTCTCATGCTAAGGACATTAAATGCAAACCACAAGTGGATAAGGCTTCTGCAACATGTTTTCATTTTAAGTGTCTGTAGACAAGCGGTACATATACACAATAAATCGCTACGCTGAAAACTCCTCTGTCAGATTTTTCAATACATCTCATAACTCTCACGTTGATACTTGTCATAGTCTTGGAGTTTCTGTAACCAGCTTGAATCTTAAGGCTTCACTGGTAGATCTGGAACTGGTTTGGGGTTTCCATTTGGCTCCTTCTTGTTAGGATTCGACCTGTTGCTTTTTGGGCTTCTCTGAGGAACAGGCCTTCTCTGGCGTCTCCTCTTTGGCTGACGAGAACGTACAGAGTTGGGTTGTGCTGGATCCAGCAGAGGATCCAAATGTAGTTTACCACTCTGAGCATCTGAGGATTCATCAATAAATGCAAGGTTCTCCCCAAAGTAGTCCAGGGGCTGAGACAGGTGGGGATCTGGAAGAGGCTCCTCCTTTTCAGGCTCTGCAGTTTTTTCTTCAGGGACTCGATCTGTCTGAGTGGCCTGAGAGTCTGTTTCTGATCCAGACCCTGATTCATTAGAGGAGGAGGAGGAGGAAGAGGAGTAAGATCCAGAATCTGTTTGACCCTCGCCTTGCTCTTCTTTCCCCTCAGGAACCCCTGTAGCTGACACACTGTGACCATGGCTGCGAGAGCCATGGCTGCGAGAGCCATGGCGGCGCTTTCGCCGGCGGCGTTTAAAGGGGTCATCAATTTTTCCAGGAATGCGGAAATCCACTGACATATTCTGGATGTTCTGAGTCCAGTCAGTGGCGTGGGCTCGCAGTTCTTCCATCTAAGAGAAGGGGATAAAACCAGACATGATGGAGAGAAAATGGTAGAGACAAGACATGATAAAACAGAAAGGAGAACACCAGTACCTCAGCTCTGGTCTTCTTAGAAAGAACCCGAAGCCAGTTGCCAATCATTGTCAGGATAGATGCAAAGTAGGCAAGACCCAGCAAGATCCAGAACCACACCAAGGGCTTGTACCAGTGGTCACTCCCTTCAATTCCAGAATCCCCTTTGAGAAGACACAGACATCTAAGTATACAGCAGCAGTGAGTTAAGACAACATATTCATACATCCATCTATCCTTTCCCACGGAGTAAATAAACATTTAAGACAGGAGATACTATGCAGCAGATTAGATAATCAATAATTCATCTCTTACAAGGAAATTGTCCTGAATAATTTATGACGTAAATGAAAATTCTCTCTCCTAAGTGAGCTTAATGCGCAACAACTGACAGGTATATTTAAGGATGACTAATTAAGTTATATCAGCAACTCATCTACAGATCAGTAACTTCAGCGACTAAGCAAATACATGTAAAACAAGCTCAGAGGAACTGAAAATATGTTGAGATGTCCTGAGTAGATTTTTTATTAATGTGTATGTTAAAGCATGTCCAGTGATAACAAACTGTGGTGTGCACAGTGATCAATGAGTGTTGAAATGTCCTTAATTCTTAACCTGGCTATTAAATGGGTATATATCTGTGCAGTGGACCAGCCACTGAAAAAGTTAATTTATTCAAGTATCATCTTTATATATAATCTTGGAATACATTTTCTGCTACTACTACACTCCACTCAACAACTCTGAGGGAAACATTGTACTTTGTATTCCACTACACTTCCACTTTGATAGCTTTAGTTATTTACAAATTCAGGTTTTACTTTTATGTCCTCAGTCTATAATGTTCTATGATAAATAATATAATGTTCTTGAATAAATAAAAACAACACTTTATGAAGTGGTTAAAATAACCCCACCTCTAACCCAGCTCCAATGTTAAAATGTTGCTTACATGCCAGTTTATCCATAATAATCATCCAGTATCAATATTTTGACCTGTACCACATTGAAAGGGGGGATTCTGCATATTACCACTTGCTATTTTTATTTAGTTGATAATTCTTGTGTAGTTTAGCCCAGTAAAACTTTAAATGCAGGACCTGGAGTAGAGTATTTTCATAGTATCTTGTAATTTTGCTAGCCTACCTTTACTGAAAATATGTTTCACAGCATGTTGCTGTACCATCTCTCTCCTTCTGTCCTCATCTCTTATTGAATGCAGAATTCTTTTCATGTATTTAATTATTTTTTCGTAAGTGCAGGGAAACTATGTTAGTAACACAGTGCTGCTACATGGTTACTTGCAGTTACCACCAAGAGTTTTGCAATTAATGCTTTTTTTATCTAGTGTGTTTTGTGCAGGTGCCCATTCACTGTGTCCACTGACCTTGCCAGAAGAAGGGCTTTGAGAACATTTTGTGTGTTATGGAAGGGTGTATAAATATACAGTATATTAAAATGGGAACATTCTGCAATTTATGTTTTACATCTAAAAATCATATGTTACCTATATCCATTATGGCATGAGTTTTTTTTATTTGGCGGGGCCAGGCAGTTGCCTACCTTGCCTAATGCTAAAGTTCCCCTTTTCATTTCCACCCCCTTCCCCCTCAGAGAGGCTGTGCACACCACTTTTAAGCTATTTTAAGAAACATGTGGTGGATCAACTGCTGTATACCTGCAACATAGTCTCCAAACCCCACAGTTGTTAAGGTGATAACTACAAAGTACGCCGACTCCAGAAGGCTCCAACCCTCCACTCTTTGGAAAACTAGGATAGGCACTGCAACAAACAGCAGGCAACCCAACAGGATGGACAGAACGGCTGAGATCACTCGCACAATAGTGGGACTAACACGCCATTTCTGTCAGTAGGGTGAAACAGCACAATGGGATGAGACAAATAAAGGGAAGTGCATATACAGTTCAAACAAAGAAGACATATAGAGCTCTGTTTGGGTTCTGACCAGGAAGAGAGTCTCTATTTTGGCAACAGTTTTCCTCAGCCCAGTACCCAGATGGTCTCCGACTCCAGCGAGGAGGATACCGAACATTGGGATTCCCACCAGGGCGTAGAAAATGCAGAACAGCTGCCCTCCCTCTGTCTTGGGGGAGATGTTTCCAAAACCTGACACATGCAGGATCAGAGGTCAAAGACACAATCTCTAAACAGATTCCATTCAAAAATGAGTCCTCAGAATTAAATTGAATAGTCTTAATGGTTCTACTGGTTCTACACCTACCGATAGTTGTGATGATTGTTCCTGAGAAAAAAAAGGCACTGGCCAGATCCCATTGGCTGACAAAGGTGGTGTTGCTGCTGGGATCCACACCTGCACCGACAGCATCCACCACCTCCTGGTATGGGACAATGGAGAAGAGAGTTTACTGGTTAGTTAATGAAACAGTTAAATATTGATATTGGAAATAAAAAAGAGGGATTAATAGGAGACCTTTACAATAAATGAAAACATCACTGATTTCAAATTGTATACATGATTCATTTTGATGTATTGAAAGTTTCAAAGGCACACATGAGCATGAGTTTCTTTTATTGTCCGGTTAAAAATCAATCAAATTATTGCTCTGCAAATTAAGTTCTCTACAGTAGAGTTGGAAATGCAGTAGGAAATGCATGGTCATGATCAACAGCAGGCTGTCAGTGACAAAGAGGTGACTGGTGATGTACAACTGCGACGGCTCCATTCTGTCCCAAGTATATCGAATCCCTGCCAGCACAGATAATCTAATTGCCTGATCTAATTATTATTTGTTTTGTGTCTGTTGGTCCTTGAAGATATTTGTTAACTGAGCATGATGATGTTGTGACTGAACATAGTCTCTACAGACATTATTATTTGCAGTAAATTAGAAGTCTATGATTACAGAGACTGGGCTGTGTCTGTGTGATCCTGTCTGTTGGATTGATGCCACTGCATACAACATCTGTCCCAAATGATCTGGGAAAATTGATTTTGTTCTGTTGGTTACCAGTTGTATTTGTGCATTAATTTGATTTGCTAAAGCTTCTAATTAGTGTAAACATGGTCAAAATCGGCTCTCCTTGCTAAGTAGACATAGTGATGGAAATACTAGGTAATGATTTACCTGCATTTAATAAATACACGTAATACACTGTAGTGTGGTTTTGTGGCCAGAAGTTTTTTTTAACTCCTCAACTGGCTCAAGATAAACGTAAAGAATTCAGGGTCAAAGGGTAAATTGTGAGGTTAATCGTTTGCACCTGGGCCTCTATGTCTGTTTATTACAACAGGGAGTTTATCTGAACTATGTGGAGCCAGAAAAACAATGCTTTACCACAGTTCTATCAGACTATTTAGAATTTAAATGCTGTGATATTATCAGACAACAGAGCAGGTAAGAGTGTAGAGGAGATTACAAGCCATAAGTGAGAGCAGCACACCTCAGCTTCGCATGACTATGCAGCCACAGATATAACAATACACAGTATGCATACAAATGAAACAATTATAAACACACACCAATGCTATGAGCATGTCCACATTTAGTCATGACTGATTTTACAGATTCTACAACTAGCAGTTAACAGATACTCTTATTATGGATTAATATGTGTCAATCTGCAGGCCTCAAAAACAGCAGTGCCACAACACCATACACACAATCAACCACATTACCAGCCAGTAGCAGAAAATGTACAACTGTTCAAGGGTGACATCGGCTAGTGTGTGACATCTGACATTACTCAAGTTGAGAGCATAGTAGGAGGGCACTCTGGATCTATTGAAGACCTGTTGAAACGTCAGCTGACTTTGGTTGCAACAGCAACTAACAATAGATACCATCAAATCATTGGGTGTTAATTTATGTGAGTGCATTTCTATTTCTATTGCTGAGTAATAAACCAAGCTTACAGCCACAACTTCACCTGCAGCCCTGTAGCTGCGTAACCAGTCAGGTAGTAGCAGCTAAAGTGGTTTAGTTGCAGTGTCTGTGTACTGTCTTTATTTACAACAGCAGTTACTAGTTGGTTCATTTTTAATTGTTGTTTTTGCTAACAGGAGCTAACTTGCTATCTATCTGTATTTATTTCATTTTCTGTCTCTATGAATAAAGTCCTGTCTATATTGCTCTTCTGTTAATATTTTTTATTACATTGTCATGTTTATACTGTTTTTATAGCATTATCTTGTTTTTATCTTGCCTTTACTTGTATTTATGTCTTTCTATCTTTTCAATCACTTATGCTGCTGCAACGATGTAAATTTCCCCATTGTGGGACTAATAAAGGATTATCTTATCTTATCTTATCTTATCTTATCTTATCTTATCTTATCTAATTCTGGTAGCATGTATTGAGCTTGCTAGCTTAGCAACAGGAGACATATGATTGGCTGAAAGGCAAGAGGGCTGTGACAGAACCACTGTGTCATTATGAAAAGTGATCATAAAAAAAACTTGACATCAAATAAAATATGTCAGTGGGAAAAATGCATTTTCTGATCAGTAAACTAGATGCACTGAAGGAATGCACCAGATTTCTTGTCATCAAAATCAAAAACATGTGGCCTGCTTGACTAAAGGACCATACTGTTTACTTCTATTATGTCCTTCAGTCCCTTTAACCTTTATGCAAATGTCAGCGACAGCATCTATAGATCACTTTGCAGGCTAAAACAGTAATTTACAACTTTCATTCTGGAGCGAGGACAAACATCTCGGGATCACAGCACAGTTGCCAAACCAGCTCATAACACACAACCTATGCAAGGCTCAACTTTCATTCAGTTACACACACGCACTGGAGCTGATCCACCGTTACATTGCTGCACTGACCACACCTGTTATCTGCCCCACAGCCATGCTGTACTGCTCTACAGGGTCTCCAAGAAGCTTAACCAAGTAGGACCATAACCACTACACAAATCTGACAGGTCTCCTCAGGACACACAAGAAAGATTCAGAGTATGATAAGTTGTATTGTCAAGCAAGTCAAGCAATTTCCCAATGAATATAAAATATAAACAGAGCCAGTTATGTGTCAGACATCCAGCCAAAATGTATTTTTAGCTACAGGAGGTGGTCAGTCTCTAAGCTTCAGATCTTTTTTGGTGTTTGTTTATGTATAAATAACAACAAGCTGTGACTTTGTGCACAGTCACAGTCACTTTTGCGTGCACAGTTTATAGGTTCAGTAACCATGACCGTGTTGAGTGTTAGACAGAAGTCAAAAACAAAGAGAGAAAATCAATATTGCACCTGACAATAATTTCAAACAAAAATGATCAGCTCCAATTTAATTGCCCACAAAGTAATCTGCAAATTCAAAAGATCATAGTTGCATTTCACTTGTCAGTGGTCCCCTACCTGAGTCAGAATGATGAAGTCATTAAAGACCTGCCTGTTAAATTTTTTAAATGACAAAATATTAGAAGGAAAATCACTGTTTGGTTGAATCACTCGCAGTTTATGTCAAGGCTATAACCTGTGATGAGGCATTGCAAATAAATATTGCTTAATTTTAGGTCATTTAAATCTGGCGCAAACGTGACGTCACTCAAGCCCATTTGTAGACTACCCTCCATGCCATCCCACTTGATATTGTAAAAACATAAGGGAAGAGAAGACCTACCTAAGAGAGACTAATACCTGATTGGTGCTTGTTAAACACTCTCAAATAAAAGCCAAATGATGAGTGGCTGTTGTCAACTGTACCTGTATAAGCATCTCTAGGTCGTCTGAGCCGACACAGGTGAAGTTCAAAAGGAAGTCCCGGCGCTTGTCCTGCAGGTGCATGTGCGTGCCCTCCTCCCGCGGAGTCTCCAGGGCGCGGAACACCACGGCACCCAGCACCAAGTAGAGGAGCACCCCCGCGAGGATGGCGAGAAGAGTGGAGCAGCGCATGGCTACACCTCCACCCAGTCCGAACGAGGGCTGCTCTTTCTCTTTGCCAGCCTCAGCGCTGGTGTGGCCTGGATCCCAGCTGCTGCAGCTGAAACATCAGCAACCACACGAACGCAAGGGTTTCATACTGACCACAGCACCTCACAGCAGAAGAGGCTGCACACACGCCTGCAGCAGCCAGACTATTAGCTGCACACAAGGCATTAAATGGACTCAAGCCTCACCACACTGCTGACACACAGTAAATGCAACATCCCTGATAAAAAAGCCTGTCATCTGACCCGCGTAACACTTTAAACAGATGTGACTGCATGAAGGGCAATAAAGCTAAAATGATCCATGTCATGGGCACACAAACTGATAGACTCACAACACTTGTTCCCACCTGTCAATCCGCCTTAGATGTCCACGCCTTCGTCTTTTCCAGTCCCTCTTAGCACCAGGTCTGAGGATGGAGTCCCTGGATCCGTAACCACTGGGGAGCCCGTCCACCTCACACTCTGAAGGAGGGGACACTGCACAGGGACACAGACAAATATTTTCATATGCCGTTAAGCATTCACAGCATTTTTCTCAGTTATTTGAACAACAATATGTTCACCTTCGCACAAACACAAAAGCTCTCAGTAGCGAGGATAATCCTAAATGATAGGCAACCATAAACAACAAGGTGAGGCTTTCATGCAGGGAGAGATATCACTGTTGTGGAATAAAAGCCACCTGTTGTTGTTGTTGTTACACATGGTCTGTACCCATCTTTTAGTCATATGCACCCTAAAGGTTTGTGATGACATGTGAGACAGCTCAGCTTTGTTGTTCCGCCCACATCTACACACCTAGGTGAGGACTGGATGGAGAGAAGGGGGAATTGTAACTCTCAGTGGGAACAATGCCTCATTTTATTTCCTTTAGTTGATGCTGATCAGCAGTTGGAGAAGAAATACTGTAAAGTACAGGTCCCTCCAGATACAGCAGATAGGACCTTAAGAGATCTTTGTAAATGTTAAAGAAGCTGAAGCCCTGGATAAGTGATGATGTTGGTCATTGTTGGCTCAAACCAAGGAAGTTATTCTCATTTAAACCTGAAACTGGAGCCAAGGCTCTGCACCCTGATGCATCTTTACCTTGTTAGAGCAAAGGAGTTGAGAAACTGAGGGATGCGTCAGACACTCCCTTTGTCCTGGAAATTTCGGAAATAATTTAAGAGGGCAGGATTTTATCATTTGGACCAGTAGGCCTGCCGCTTGCAATTCATTCTGCATCACTGGACTGCAAGCCAGAATAAAAAAGAAACAAGCTTCTCTCTTCAAAAGTTCGGTGACTGCAGCTCTTTAGTCAGCAGATCCTCTGGTCTTGATCCAAAATTAGGGCAATAAAGTGTCACACGGTGACAGCAAAATATACACTTGCTCTCCAAACAGTTTTACAGCTGCTGGGAAGAAACAAAGGGACTGTCCACTTACTAAATTGAACACATTACGGCTAGACATTAGCAGTATACAGTCGTCATAACTACATTATACTGGATTAAGATTTTTTTATACACACATACAGTACATGTCATAAAACAGGTATAAAAAATGGGACATGTGATGATCACACATGTAACTTAAAATTCATGAATTACTTAAAGAACACAATGATCCACATTTTGGATCATCAGCAAATATATTATTCAGTGTTTTTGGCACAACTGTACAGTTAAAAAGAACAACTGCTCATCCAACATCTATCAAAATGGATCAAACAAGACACACTACAATAAAGCAGCTAATGTACTAAGACAGACATAACATAGAATGCCAGACAGATTATGCACCACCAGACAAAAGGAAATTGTACTATGGCTTGCATTAAGTGCCAACAGTGCTGCTGCTACTGCTGCTGCAGCCGAGCCACAGCCATAGTGATCCCATTTTATTACCATTTAGAGTCCCACCGGGTCCACAAGATGTATGGTAGTGACTGAAGTGCCTGACTGTCCAGCCCGTGTCTGCTTACCTCAAAATGAAGGATCATAAGAATCCAGAGTACCAGTCGCCTCATGCAGAGTGTTTCATGAGTTCAGGCAGCCGCATACAGGGAGCGTGTGTGAGTGTGAGTATGTGTGTGAGTGTGTGAGGAGGGTGGCTGTTGCTGAGCGTACAAGAGAGAAAAAGATACTCAATCAAACTGACTTTATATACAGGGTGAGAGAGTGAATTAAAGAGAGAGAGAGAGAGAGAGAGAGAGAGAGAGAGAGAGAGAGAGAGCAGAACAGATAAAGGTAGAGGTGATGGTGAAAGCTAGAGTCCAGTTAGATGAATTTGTTTTTCAAGCAGCAGGTAACGATTTTAGACAGAAAAGCTACTGTGATTTTTTTAAATTTTTTTTTACCTCAGTCTGTAATTACAATTTTCATTGTTATTTTCTCCTGTGAAATAGTATTCACGTGCAGGCTGTGTACAATGTACAGCGGCAGTGGCTGGAGTCATATCTTTGCACAGCTGTCAATAACCCTATGGTATGGGATCAATTTTTAAGATTCATTGAGGTCTGATTGGTGTTACAGTGCCAACGCTGCAGGGGGAGGCCAGCTCAGCTCCAGCCCCACTCTCAACATCCCATCCTCCTCACAAGCTGCCTGACAGAACTGCTGCTGCTCTCTTTCTCTATTTATGTGAGTGTGTGTGTATTTTTTCTTTTTACAGGAGAGGGATAAGGTTTCTCAGACAGATCCAGGAGACTGAAGTGAACTCTCAGATGTTCCTCTCACACATTGTAAGTACCAGGTCAGGTTGGGTCATTTCTGCTACACGTTTCAGATTCCTGGCTTTGAAGTTTAACAGTGTTATTCAATTAATTACATCTCTCCATATCAATAAGATGACTTTCCTCAGGTTACTGTCTAATTACAGCTGTACAGTTTGAGTGTATCTGCCCTTTCTCTGAACAACAGTCTGTTCAGCCCACATGTCAAATACATACACTGTATTGATGTATTTACTCATATAATGTCTTGAGAGAAAAGTTTTTGCATAATTTACAAACCTATACAGCCATGCTAATGTTCCTGTGAGGCTTTACTTCAGCAGTTTTTTAGCTAGATGTCAACATGCTAACATGCTAACATGCTTACAATGACAATGCTAACATGCTAATTCAAAACAAGTAAAATGTTTACCATTTACACAGTTTTATTGAGTGTTAGCATGCTAACATTTGCAAATGTTAGTTACATAAAAATGTGCCATCATCCCCCTGGGCCATTCCATAATCAGTGATGATGGTGATCTTGTCTTAACAAAGGATGATCCCAGGTTTTATGTGCTGTTGTCATTGATGCACATTGTTTTATGTTTAGTAAAAGTTGGAATAAACAATACAAGCAATGGCTTCACTGTGCTGGATAGTAAAAAAAAAAAAAAAAAGACATATGGAAAATAAGCTCGTCTTGTTTTCTTGAAAGGGAGACAAACGGGCAACACAGAGAAACAATGAAGATTATAAAGCCAAGTTGGCAAATACCCAAAATGCTGTAGTGTTGCTCAGTCAGGGCCAACCATCACTATCTGTGAGGATCAAATTTATTAGTCTATTACTCAGCGAAACAAGTAATTTAAAGTAACACACATTTAATGAATACATACAGTCATTACTTGATTAGAGTAATCCATCATAAAAATGACTCTTTTGTAGACGTGGCTTTTGAGTGTATCAGTGTTGTTGCCTATGACCACAGTTGAGTTGGGATGGCGGTGATCAATTGATAGTCAGTCAAACACTGGAAAGTAACTCATTATAAGTACTCATGGTACTCAAGTACTCAT
Organism: Lates calcarifer; assembly: GCF_001640805.2. Lineage (NCBI taxonomy): Eukaryota > Metazoa > Chordata > Actinopteri > Centropomidae > Lates > Lates calcarifer. Next base: position 9,463,975 of record NC_066852.1, read on the forward strand.
GGTATTGATGGATCAGCTGGTGCTTGTGCATACTATGTAAATGGTTACCTCCTAAATGCCATTAAATCCTTTTATAGCGATCTTGTATTGTTACCTCCAATACCAAGTCCAAGTTTATCTCGAAACAAGAACTCAGTTCATCCTACTTTGCCTGATATATTGCCCTCACACACTTTGCCAGTCAGCTGAAGCCCCTGGAAACCACTAACTGAGAGTAAGTGAACAGAGATGTATTTCTTTAGCTTTGAGGACAGCTAAAAAATACATGAGGGAAGAAAAAGCTGGAGCTTTAGGACAGCTGGGAAAAGCTGGAGTTCAGATAAGCAAACACAAGATACTGGTGCTGCTACATTAAGGTGTGCTGGTGAGGGTGGTTTGATTGAGCTATGTGCTGTTTGTCTGTTTTACAAATGAGGTGAGAGGTGGTGTTTGTGAGAGGAATCTCAACAGGCCATGACAGAGGAGCAGGTCGTTGGGGTTGAGCAGACTTAGTGATCCCATTAGCTTAGTGCTGCCGTGATGGCTGACAGTGAGGTCGAATGTTACTGAGTGGGGAGGGTGTGCAGCTGTTCTGCAGTGTCACTGCAACTCCCTGTTGAGTCTTTCGAAGCTGTCAACAAAACTTGTTGTAGCAGGGAGGGGCCTGTTTGGATAAAGGCAAATACTCTGTCATGGGAATGTAAAGCTTCAAGTCCAACTGAAATCACATGCAGCCATTTCTCAAAAACCCTGTCTTTTTATTCATTTTCAATGCAAATATGGTTTAGTATAAAAACTATTTTGTAGAGTATTTTGTATTTTGTCAGATTAATGCAAAAATAGGTGGCACTATCGTAAAACCAAAAAGCATGAAATATAATGTTTTCCCTTTCAATCTTGGATTTAGTCTCAAAGGACAACACGGGACATGTGATTTACAGAGCAGATACATAAAAGCTGTGGCAGGAAAAATACATACAGTTTAATTTCAGTTGGACCTATGTATACATACTATATATACTGTACCTAATATACTATATAAATAAAACATTAAAGGCCAATTGTTAAATGATCTTTGTATTTCAGCACAGTCATTTATCTCAGGCACTAAAATAGATGCTGTACGTATGTAAATATTTGTTCCTTTTCAGGGAAGACATTAAAAATGTCCACTTTTCTCCCGCTGGTTGGACATGGGTTTGGCATGAAATAGGACAGCGGTCATATAAAAAAATACCTTAAAGGTTAGATCTGATATTTTTGAATCTGGGCCTTATTTTGTTGGTGTATCCAGCACAACATTATGGATATGATTCCAACGCAGATAGACCTTACAGAAACATATCACTACCAGACTCCATTGACAAAACCAGTAATTTTGTAATTATAAGTAATTGCTGGAGTACCGCATCCTTGAACCTAGTTTGTCTGTGTTATTGTTTGGTACTTTTACTTATGTTAAGGATCTGAACATTTCTTCCACCACTGAAAGTCACACAATAACGCAACCAAACTAACCAATCTAGGCAGCAGTAGATTATAGCCCCTCCCATGTTCCGCTTGGAAAATGACAATGAAAATTTTTGTCAATGAAGTCTGGTAGCAATAAAACAGCTGTTTCTGGTTTAACAAAATGAATGTACTTTTACTTGCCAGACATTTCTAATAACAATCTGAGTCTGTCAGAGGCAATAACAAGCACTTTAGTGGACACACTTTGGCGTAAACAACTGCACCAATTTTTTTACCTTTTATTTTTTTACTTTTACAGGAAATGCATCAGTGCATTTTTTTTACATATACATAACAATAGATAGTAAAATTGCATGGCCAAGAACAGAAAAGGAAGATTTCACGTCATGACCTTAAGGAACAGACTAAAATACTGTATAATGTAAATATAGTTTTTCTGCTGTACAGCTTTTAGCTTTTCTTAAAGTGGTACAATATGTAAGACACATTTCAGCACTCACTGATACTGTATGTTTCCTATTAACAATGTTAGGTGTAATATACATATGATCTCTCATCGCTAATCACTAATTGAGCACATTACAACACTGTAGCTGGGTTAAGAGTTTAAGTAACAAATGACAGACTGACACAGGCATGTATCATAGTGTTACAGCAGTGCATCAGACTGTTACATCATGTTGTAATGTATTTAGATGTGTTTGTAATGAGATAGAACCAGACACATCTTTCTCCATCTTTTCCTGCAAATACTTGATCCATATACTTGCTGAGCAGCAGAACTGGATTTATTTTATGCACTCACCAAATAAACTGTTAAATACATTTAGCTCCTTTCAATTCAATCTGTGTGAAAGCTCCTGACTCTCCATTCTTACAAAAACTGAACACACTCCAACTGCAGTGAAACAGGTGTCTTATTTCTCTGGCTACATGAATCATGACACAGTGCAGAATGAGGAAGGCTCACAGAGATGGATCAAGGAATGATTATTTATTCTGAGTTAAAATAAATGCAGGAATCAATGTTAAACAACTGTGGAATACGGAAGGAAAAAATACTGCAGGAACAGCAAAACCCTGGGAAATTTTTGCATTGCTCATACAAAATGTTTCCTTCGTTCTGCATAAATTACAGTATAAATAAGAAAAAAATCTTCTAAGTCTTTTTCTCATCATCATAAATAGTTTAATAGAACTATGGAAAAACACAATAGTATTGTATAGTTTCCTGACAGGTCATGCTGTACGCCATTTTTTTCTCATCACAAAACAAATCAGCCTCAAAATTAGGTCACACCAACAGTCATTCATGCAAATAAGATAGAAATCCTTACTTTTTGTTGATCAGTGGTTGCAATTTCAGGTGTCCCTTAAATTTTATGTGTGGTTTTGTCAGCAAAATGAAGATAAATCAATTAAGGTCCCTCCAATGGAAAAAAAAGGAGACAGATTTTTGAAGTATATTTGATCAGGGATGACCATCTGAGAAGAAGCTACACTGAAATGAAAGGCTCAGGTTGATTGACCTGATAATAAATGTGCTCATAATTACAGCTAAGGGAAGGTGGTAGTAAATAAAAGAGATGGAGGGAGGGGACAGAAACGTGTGGGGGGAGGAGGAGGAGGGCTGCACTGCTATTATGAGCACTTTATTTTCAATTAAGCCTTCTTGCATCTACTGTAAGCTCACTTTCTGCCATTTTTGATGATGCAGGGACTTCTTGGACTGGAAATTGACTGGTTAGCAAACGTCTGCAACTTTGCTGATTTAAGGGAAGATGCACTTTCAACAAACAGTGGTAGAAAACACGTCAGGAAAAAAAAATGTTTATTTTATCAAAGAGCAGCACAAAAATTGTTATGAATTAAATGAAGTGAGATAAAGAGAGCTAAATGAGCTGCCCTGTATAAAGGGAAGTAATTTGAACAGTGAAGTCATATTTTAACTTCACTCTATCTCTTGACTGTTAACTTCTGGTATGAATATTATACTTAATAATCCAAAATTATATTTTGTCAGTCAGGTTTTTTTTTTTACACAGTAGTGAGTAATAAATTGCTTCAGTGTATCCATTAAGCATACAATACTTATAATAAGATGGTTGCTAACTTTACTTAGTACTATTTAAAGGAGCTATTTGTAAGTTTTGCTATCACTACATAGCTAGCTTTGGCATTAACAGTTGTTTACTTATCAGTCCTGAAGAAACGTTGCGAGTTCAGCATCAAACCCTTTCTGGCCACTGGAAAGCAACGACAATGTTTTGCTTCTAGCTTTATCACTCTTCTTCTACTGAAGTTAACATGCTAACCAGCTATCTCCGGAGCGATCAGCCCGTCTCATCACTTTCCAGTAGCAACTCACTGTAGTGTCCAGCATGCCCTGAAGGAGTAGCGCTGCTCCGAGGGCTATTTTAACTTCTTGTGTTGTAAACGCAGCGATGGCTGAAGCTCTTTGCAAGCAACCATGACCACCACCGTCTGCTCCTGGCAAGAAACCACATTCAGCAGCAGAGAAAACTTTCAAATAACCCCTTTAAAAAATTACTTTGTCTACAATCATGCAGTACTCTGATGTTAACATGCTGAGCAAAACAGCTCTGAAAATTCCTGCTTGATGAAAAATCAAGTGATCACCAAAGTTGTAGAAAGGTTCATGGCAATCCATCCAAGAGTTGTTGAGAAATTTCACTCAGAACCACAAAAGACAACCTGCTGGTGGTGCAACAAGCCAGGTCAGTGGGTTGCCAAAGTCAGCAGGATTCGTCCTCTGGGGAACGTGAATGTCTTAACAATATTTCATTGAGAAACACTGCTAGCAAGGCTAAGAACATGAATAGTTTGAATGTTTCTCAAGACAACAGACCTAACGAATTCAAAGGCCCAGCAAACACTTTCATATACTAGCTTATGCCTGATTAGACCTTTTCTCAGGACTGTGTGGACATGTACAACTGTCCTGTAGGTATACATCCAATAACGTATTACCAAATTATTCAACCTTTATTGTTTTTATTACTACAGCCTTAGACTTTGATTGACGTCACCTAATTTCCCAGCATACCTCTTCTCAACATCAACCTGAGCAGAGGTCTTATCAGCCAGAAACACTCTGAGAAGCTCCATTACACTGTTACACCTCTAATCGATTTGCCAAGGAATCCATTTATTACACTTTAATTTGCACTTTAACTTGATCCCTCTATGTCCTGAGAAGCTTTTAAACTGTGAGAGGAAGTCGACATAACTAAGATGGGTGTAAAGTAAGAAAGAGTGAGAGAAAAATATTACAGAACAACTGGCTGAAAGGTGAGTGGAGGTACTACCTCCTTTCAAAACAAACAAGTGATGTTTCTGCAGAGGGATTGATGCATGTCCATGCGAGCACTTAAGTTGTACTCAAAGAGGGAACACAAAGGAGAATTTAGGTTGGTGAGGAAATGCCAGGTAATGCTAAAATCACCATGAATATTACGGAGAATGTCCCTCATTTACAGAGTCGGCAGTGAAGCCCCTATGTGGAAGTTCTTTTAAATGTTTTAAAAGTTTTAAATGCTATTAGAGCTACACTGATAAATCTGCCAGGCTGATGTATGCTTATATTTGTATTGGTGTATTTGTCTACCAATGAGTAACTGCAGTGCAGAAATGCCAAACAATCTGTCTCCGTTACATCTGACAAGTTCTGACAAGTTTATTTTTCCAACAACAAAATGCCCCGCTCAGTAAATATCTCAGACACAGTTCTACATAAAAAAGACTTCAAGGCCCTGAAAACCTTTTCTCAATCAGCTTTTACTCTTTAGTGATGGGGTCCAATCATTAATCTGATCAATGTAGGGGCTTGACTTAAAAATGAATTCCATTGGCCTTAAACCTGCATTTTTTTTTTTTTTTTGCCACTTGGCGGACGGACAACAAGCTGTAAACACAACACTGACATATTAGCACTCTCTGACGTTGTTGTGGTGAATGTGTTGGCAAATAGTTCCCTATTTACACATTCAATAGACATGGAGGAGCATTAGCATCATTTGGTGTCGTATTTCTAGCCACTCGATGAATGAGTCCAATATCCACTCTCTTAAAGGTCCCTGGTAAAACTCTGTCGGTTTTTCAGAGATTTGTTGCTAAAAACAGTCAAGCTGCGGGTCCTACAACCACTTTAATTATCTTATTGGTTTCCTTATTTTACCTCTAAACCACAATGAGGAAAGTAGAATTATAAAATGTAGTTGTTCATCATACATTAGACATACATTATTCACACTTGAGTAGGTAAAATTATTTACTTGATAAAAACGACTAAATTCACACTGAACACTGAATGTTACGGTTTCATTTTATTGATGCAAGCTGAATAAGAGTCCTTTACATTACTGACAAAATGAAATGTCAAAGTAACCATATTGAGATGTGCTCTGCTGCATGACCACCGTTTTCTTCACAGCTACACAAATACCAATTTCTCTGTGTGGATGTGGAATTTCTACTTTTCCTCAGCTACCATAAAGAATTTATTTACTTAAACTCAAGGTCCTTAGTGTTTACTGATCAGTCTTGAAGATTATTTAAAAAGCAGAATGGTCATTCCAACAATCATTATGAAAATACTGTTACAAACTTAACAACCGAGATGCATTCATGTCTTGGAGGTTTAAAACTGCTGAATAGAAAAGTTCACAATCATACTGATCGCAGGATAGCTTTCAATCATTTTTACAAAATCTAAAAACAATCTCTTGTTTTAATGTGACGTCTTTTAATATATGAGGGCTTCTACATCTGTTCCTCAATGGTTCTTCAAATATGTAAAAAAGAAAATATGAACATGGTGAACAGTTGTCAATTGAGGTTAATTACCTTCAAAGGCTAAAAAAATAAACGGTGTGCTTTACTGTGGAATGGAGTAAAGAAATGATTGATCCATTTACACCAGGTTTTAAAAATCAACACCCTAATAAATATAGACAAGACTATGTGGAATGCATAAATGATATCTATGAAGATTTACTGTAAATGTGATGCACAAGCAGCAACTAAAGGTTTAACAAATAGCCTTGCTGGTGAAGTATTTCCTTTAGGATAGAGTCTGAATTTTAAACTCCTCTTGTATTCCTATCAAAACCTGAAGTTGTCATCTGAGCTGTTGTTGAGGAGGAGGACTACATGTGGGTAAACTGCTCGAGGATCAGAACAGTTTGATCATGCTCTCTCTGGACTTGCCGACTCCAACCCACTTCACTGAAATGAGATTTAAAAGAGAGAGAGCAAGAAGTTGTGACTGGCAGGTTTGGCAAAGTGAAGAACAGTTTTGGCTGGAATTTCTCCATTAATGTAAAGTGTTTCTTTACAAACCTGGCACTTGCAGGAAGTCCTCAATAAACTGAATGTAATTTTGTGCCTGTGACGGCAGGTCCTCAAAGCGCCGAGCTTCCTCTGTGCTGCAGCACCAGCCAGGCAACACCTTGTAGTCAACTGACACCCGCGTCAAGTCGTCCATGTTTGCTACAATAGAGGCAGATCCATTGTGTCATCATTTGTTTTGGTTTATAGTGACTGATTTATCAAGAGTGTGGTCAAAGCACCATGCTGGACAACTGTTCTTTACTGGTATTTATAGTCCCTGTACAAGAATGACATGTTTTATTATCAGTGTAGCAGTAAGCACTTGAAGAATTAAATCTGGATCAGGAAAAGAGCCACTTCATCCAACATCCAGTGCATGACCACAAGAATGACAAATGTGCACAGGAAATCAGTGTAAACATGCTGGTTGATGTAACTGCAGTGTCATGTGAAGCAAAGAGAAAGTTCTTGCATCGTCCTCTGGCTTCATTAGTTTAACAATTCAATTTGCTTCATTTGGCACGACAAGCACAGAGATACAAATGATCAGCTGCTAAACTGATTTTCAAAAACCCAAGATGTTGCATTTCCTGCTGGTAAAAGCTGAGCCATGTAAAATAAGACATTAGGGAGCATTAAAGCTATGTTCATTCACCTGTGTGACTAAATTCTAAGCAGTAGCTCTGAAAATTATACATGATTTACACAAATCTGTGTTAATCATGCAAATTGTCTCATTTAAACCTTTGTGAACAAATAATCTTTAAAAAAAATTGTGTTTTCAATTGAAAATTATTAAAATATCAAGGAAAGTGGCCCAACATTCATTTGCAAAAAAAAAATACTTTCACTGGTTCCTGCCTCTAAAATGTGCTGCTACATTGCTCTACTATCATAATCACCATCTTAATTTTGCATTTCCTCTTTTTTGGTTACTATTCTTTTCCACTACCAAAACAGGAAATGAGCAAACATTAGAGGAACACTTGTTAAAGTGACTAGCAACAAGATTGTTGTTTCATGGTTTTATATCACTGACAACTTTATATCCTTGACTTTTTCACTGTCGGTCAGTCTCAAAAAACTGTTACATTTGACTCGTGAAGTGCATTTTTCAATGTTTTCAGGCAATTTTACATTGAAATAAATAACTGACCCACAATAAACATAATCAGTATCTGCAACCCTGCAGTCATGACACTCCTTTAAGGCAAAACTAAAACATGCTAATTTTTATGTGCAGTGATGTGTTGGCCAGTTTTTATCTGAATTTTTGACTGTTAAATGGTATTTTTCTATAATGAGAAGATCTATGACATGTTGAAGTGGGAATGACCTACCAGGGAAACTTGGTAGAGGTTTTCCATCTATATTATAGGCCACACCGACTTTAATCTCAGGCAGCGTGTCCAAAATGTCCAGCTTCGTCAGGGCAATTCTACAAAGAAAGAAGTCATTCTGTTCAGCTCTGTCCAGGTATACTTCTACACTTTAACAGCAAAACATTACAGCAGGTGAGAATAATAATCTGAATGGGTCCTTACGCAGAGAAGCCATTGACCATGTGGGCGTATCTGACCAAAATCAGGTCCAGCCAACCACAGCGCCTCCTCCTGCCTGTCGTCACACCAAACTCTTTCCCTCTGGACTGTAACATCTCCCCAATGTCCTGAAATACAGAAAAAAAGCACACTGTCAGCTGCTGACAAAGCAAAAAAGAACCCAGGTGGTTTGAAAAATTAAACCATATTTACTACGCCCAGATAATTCAAATATTTTAAGAGATATATTGATTCTGTCTGTTTTCATGGTTTTTTTTTGTAGGCAATGTAAGCTGAGCACACACCCTTTTCCAGTAACATCCTGCTTCAGTTTCACATGTTCACATTTGGGACTGCCCAATACAACCACACTCCTCTACAGTCAACCACTACCAGCTCCACCAGATATTTTTTCCCCACATTGCCAGTATCCCAGAGATTTGAACGAGCTTCTGTTTGACCACAAGTAGCTGACCACAGCACCTGAACCACTGTTTGGGCTCAGAGGAGAATCTTAATTACTGGGTCTTGAGCAGCCTCACTAAACAAAACTAATCTGCTGTCATGTCCAATCGAGCATATTCTCCATTTACTGAGAAAATACTCAATCCACAAACAAGATAACCGATACATCTGTTTACCGACTGGAAGTTTTTAATACTACTGTTACTGAACAAGGATACACAGGCGAGATGACTTAGTCATCATCTCTCTGCAGCAATGCTGAGTGTGCAGTATCTATGATATCATGTGTCCTTATTCAATAATATATTGTTCCAATTCTTAAAAAATGTTAAATCTTGTAAATGTTAAACGTATTGCATTCATTTTTGATTTTTTTTCCCAACAATGACATGATCTCATATATATATATATATATATATAAACTCTATTTTCCTGTTCACACAAGTTCATTCAGAATCTGTATACAGCACATAATTTAAATGTCACAGGTTACTATAGATATTCATTGAGATTTTATCATAGTTTTTTAATGTTTTCCTTTAATGACATGCTTGGCTTTTGTGAGTGTGGTAATCTGACAACAACACCTATCCCGGTTGAGTATGTTGGCTATGTAACAAAAAGCTGCTGCTGAGTGCCTGTGAAGCCAGTGTATGAATTTTTGCTTTAATCACAACATCAGTGACTTTCCAGCTTGTCAACATTTATGTCTCATTAGTCTCATTGACACATTTTTTAAAAAGCTGTCTTTTTTACTCACATTATCCTGCTCTGTTGGGAAAGCACCAACGCCCACCCTGGTGGTGTACGCTTTGACAACACCGTATACGCGGCCAATGTATGATGGAGGCACGCCAAGGCCGGTGCACACTCCTCCCACGGTGCAGTTAGAAGACGTCACGAAGGGATACGTCCCTGAACAAAGAGACATCTGTTAACCTGAGGTGGCAAAAACATCCATCCATCTTCATAATCAATTCCACAAACCCCTTGGTGCTCACCAAAGTCAATATCCAGGAGAGCAGCATTGGCTCCCTCCACCAGGATCTTCTTACTGGGTCCAGTAAGAGCTTGGTGCATGAAGTACACACCGTCAGTCACCAGAGGACGCAGTCTGTCAGCGTATTTCTGTGAAAACAGTCACACTGATAAATTCATATCAAAGCCAAACATGTTCTATCTCTAGATGTGCTGTTTGAAATCAACAATTTATTATGTATGTGAAAAAGACTGTGCACTAAAATATAAAAAAAAGCTGAGTTATGTTCAGCAGTAAGTACCAATAACATCTCTTAACAGCCATCCATTCAAACTGTAAATGAGAGACGAGACACCCTTATCACATTAAACTAGTAAAGAAATAATCTTTGTAATGTTGACACTCTCTGCAATGTTGACATGTTTTCCCTGGTCTTAAAAGCTGTGTTATGGTGATACATTTTTTTTAAACTAACAGCAGCAGACAGGCCTTTTCACAGCAGACACTATGACTTATTAGAGGGAGAGGCACAGGTGGAATTAATAACATTAACGGTGGCTCCATCCATTCAGTTTAAGTGTCCCAGTAAATCGTGACAGTGTGACAGTGAGTCAGTACGCACAACAGCAGTATCCTGAAACTGAAGCAGCTAAGTGGAATTGTTGGTTTTATTATTCACATCTTTCCTTTTCCTACTGTGACAATGACAAAATGTCTTCTGTGGAAAGGGCCATTTGGCACAATATGCTTATCAAATCAGTCAAAAAAAAAAAAAACAATGCACTGTGTGACCGGCTCTACATGACAACCTGTCCTCACCTTCAGCTGCTCCAGTTCACTGTCAATGTCGATGTTGAGGTTTGAGTACATGGTCAGGAAATGGTCCGCCAACATACGAAACCTACAAGGAGGACAGAGTTTAGAGTCTGTTTACACAGGCTGATTAAAATCTACATCCAGCCTCTCTATATGCAAATATACCTTCATAGATTCACTTCACAATACCATACACAGGACAGACATGCTATTGTAATGCTTCCATAAAAGCAGTGTGGCAGCAGTTTTGTGCAGCAGTTATGTTATGTGTGTACCACAGCCAGATGTTGCCACCTGCTGGCTGGAGAAGGTAAAGAATCTGCAACCACGTCTGCTCATTGTGATACATTATGGATATATTAAAGGAAACAGTGCATTCTAACATCTATAGGATCACAGCCAATAGGAACACAATAGCATTTGAAGAGAGCTGCTTCAAAACAAACACGTTTAATGCTCTGCAGACTAAGAGAAGACTCACTGTGTTCTCAGTTGTGCTGACATTCAACAACTCTTTGAGAAATTTTATTAGTTAAACTTGCCATAGAGACTTAAAGTGTCAGAGGTCTCATTAGGTGTTCTATCACTTTATTGCATCTTAGATCACAAATGATTAAACAACATGTAAGAAAGAAATTAGAAAGTAAAAAAGGAGATGAAAAATATAAAATACTCACTTGTTCTCAAAAACCTTGAAATTTGAGACAAGGTCACAGATTCTCAGACCGTTACGAGCAGCTTTGGAGGAGTAGGCAGGTCCAATACCCTTTTTAGTAGTTCCCAAACTGGAGAACAAACAAAAACAAGTTAATTATCAAAATAAACTATTAATTTAGCAGATGACACTTGGGGAGAGTGTTGTAATAAACATTATTACATAAAGCTCACTGTTTGAACTAATTAGAGTAGATTTACTTTTTCCCTTCTTGTTGCTGCCGCTGTTGTTCCTGAATCCCATCGACAGCTTGATGGAAGTTAAACACTGGAGGCGAATAGAGGGGACAGTCAATGGGGTGACATTTCTAATTTAAAAACTTAAATGAGAAAATGCTTACTCACCAATGTGGGCACGATCAGAAATCTTTAATCTCTCCTCCCATCCTTGTAATCCTGCACAAAATACAATGAATCTCTCATCAATTGTTCGCACTGCAACACAAATCTATCCTCCCTCATCTATCTGGGTGGTATGACTACCCACAATACCTAGTGTTTTGACAATCTGATCACTGTACTAAGTGATAAACTAGAAATTAATTTTTTAATGGAAACAAAACAAAACAAAAAAAAAGCGAACCCAAAACTCAGCCACCATTCATTTGATTGTTTACACCACTATTTTTCCTAATGTGACATATGAAATTATCACCTGTGAAAAGAGCCAACTGAACTGATACTGATACTGACACTGCAAGACAACATGCTGACACCACTGCATTTCTCCTGTTTACAAAACTTTACCTTTGCCTTTCTTCAGGTTTTTTTCAGCCTCATCAAACAGGCCAGGTATGTGTATCACCACTCCATTGCCTGTAATGCAAAATGGAACTGTTAAAAATCCTAATAGGAAATTGCTTTTGCATTATCACAAAATATTCCCTTTAAGCGACAAACCTCAAATGTTTTCCCTGACGTTTTATTTATATAACGTGTTATCTTGTTGCAAGTCACTTTGACAAGTGTTCCTCTAATATTTGCTCATTTCCTGTTTTGGTAGTGGAAAAGAATAGCCATCAAAAAAGAGGAAACGCAAAATTAAGATGGTGATTGTAATACTAGAGCAATGTAGCAGCACTGGGTATATTTACATGGACAGTTTATTTTTTTAACATTTGGTGTAGTTTGTCCTTTGTGTAACTAAGTACAGTCCCTGCAAGTCCTCTGTGCACTATGTGCACTGAGTTTCTTAGCTACAGCGAGCTAAGACTGATACAATCTAATACATCAGCACTGCAATAAATCCTGTCTTTGTAATGTTCACTTTTTGTTTAAACTTACTAAGAAAGGCGCTGGTTCATCTTTAAAGTCATTATAGAGGATGTGGTTTCTGGTGCTCTAGAACTGCATGGTGTTATTATGGAAGGTGCTGCTTAGTGTTCCCTCACATATGATCCCATATAAATGGGGTGGAAAAATATTAAACAAAAATAACCATGAAGATGAGGCTACTCTAGATCAGCTTCAGTACAAACAAATACAACTATAAGCTTCAGAAAAGTAGGATTTCGTGCAGGGAAGAACCTAATGAACAGTCTATATTAATACTACAGTAACAGGGTCATTTGCTCAACAACATGACCTACAACTGATAAAGCTGTCTGCAGTGCTTTTCATGTCTGCCCTGATACTTGTCATGTACTAACATTTTATTGTTTTACTACAATCTTTATCTTCCCGCCAACTTTCACCTCTTTGAAGAAACAAAACACAGGGATTTTCTCATACCAATGAAGGAGACAGCCTTCTTGTTGAGCACCCCACTGGGCAGCAGGTGAAAGTCGTACTCCACTGAGTCCACAACCACAGTGTGACCTGCATTGTTGCCTCCCTGCAAACAGTACAAAAATATTCAGCTTGCTAGAAGGCAGTTTTCAGATGAGACATAACACTGGAGGGCAAGCACACAGCAGAAAAACAAATCAACAGTAAGGACAGTTACAATGTCATGCTCTTATATAACACCTCAGCCTGATGTGAACAGAGGGGCCAGACTGGTTCCAGACGGCTCTGAGCACAAGGTACATTTGTTTTAATATCACTGGACTGACTGTGGAGGAGGAAGAGAAACAGCTCGGGGACAACGGGCGCTTTGTGTCTTACATAACGTTACATATGCTTGAAACAGTTATCAGTCTTTACAGAGGTCATTTCCTGGATTCAGCACACATTTAGCTTCCAGGGAAGCAGAGAGAAACAGGTTAGCGGACCATGCTAGCACCAACTTAGCACTTCCACATCCGGTAGGTCAGACAAGGTTGTTGACGTAGGAATCAGGTCATGAATATTTAACGGAAGCTAAACGGCAACGACTTTCACCAAACTCCAATTACAATTAGCTTGTATTGTAACAACGGAACAACACTATAGCATATACTTTGTGTGTATAATGTGAAGTTAATGAGACGGAGTGGTTAGGTACCTGACACCTGCATACAATATCCGCATCCATAGCGAGCAAGTCCACAACTTTTCCTTTGCCCTCGTCCCCCCACTGCGCTCCGAGCACCACGGTCACTTTATTCTGAGGCTCCTTCGGGATGCGAGGCGACGACTCCCGGGCCCGTTTAACGGCCGGCTCCCCGTTCTGGACGAGGGTTTCTGCCCCGTTAGCGTTCGCCATGGTGCTGACGGATGCCATGCTGCTGCCGTGCTTCTACAAACCGGAATAAGTGTTTTACCGCGTTTCTCTCAGCGTCACGGGAAGTGCGCGCGCCTGAGGCTTCCACCACTGAACGGCAGTGTTTCTTTGTTTTTCTGCGGTTCTTCAGAATTATTTATTTATTTATTCTCGCCATATATATATATATACATATATATATATATAGACTGACTATAATCAAATAACTCATAAAAAATATGTGTTAATTTGTTTTATTTGAGTGATATAAATGAATTAAACTGCGGTAGATTCACCAAGAGAACAGGAGTACATGATTCACTCCCCTCCACTTCCGTGTTCGTTTTTTTTTTTTTTTTTTTTTTTTTTTTTTTTTTTTTAATATTCCACAGTCTACACAGCTTGTTTTGTAACCGTACTGTACCGTACTTCACATTCGTAGATTTGTTTCTGGTCGATTGTGCATTTTCATTTGCTATCGGGATGTAAATCTCAAAATGAGTGGTTTAAAAACATTTTTAAACGTTTTTCTGCTCTATTAGGTAACACTCCACTCCAAACACTCACAGTCTTATATCAGTTAACAAAAAATAAATAAATAATTTATACTTAAAGAATTTTAAATAGAAACTAAAGTCATCTTCTCCGAAAAGCAATTCATCAAACAGCTCATCATATGTGGCTGTTGACAAGTAGAAGATCACGTGATCTATGCATTTATTCATTTATTCACTAATATTTCACAGCTGACTTTTCCTTTTAACCTGCTCAAACCTGTATCACCTGGTTTATCGTTATCAGATGAAATACAAATTTGACTGGTAAAATGCACAATGTAAGCACATAAACAGAAATAAGAAGCTTTGTATCATCATTTTAAACCTCGTGGCCCTGTCCTGTGAGGAGGTCCTGTGTCAAAATGTAATCTTAAGTAGTAATTCCCCACTGACCACAATGATTCAAGGTCTCATACCTTTCTGAGTACACCTATCACACAGCACTGGTTCTTTCTTGCAGTGTGTGCATCATGTTGAGCTAGGTGGCAGCAAAGGCAGCATTTTCATCTTGTGTGCAAACTTGTAAGGCCCCATCATTCCAGGTCATAGCCTGCTGTTTTTTTCCCTGATGCATTTGCCAGTAAAAATTTGCAAACTACAACACAGCAAACAAACTCTAACAGTGTGCCTGCAGCTAAGTAATGTTCCTGTTCAGCTCCTCACACCCATCTTTTCATACAGTTGTTCTATTTTGTGGTAATTTATGGTTTAATAAGTAAGTAGACCTAGGAATTTTTAGTTTAAGTAAAACATATTGTATATATTTTGTGGTAAATTTGATCACCTGACTTGTGGGTTCACGCTGTGTGTGCAGTGAACTGTATGGTCTCACTGTGGCTGAATGTCCTCACCACCTACATTTCACAATCCACTGAGGGACATATTCAGAGTGGAGGACAGCACAGTTCACCCTGCACCAGTTACCTGACACAGCGATGATGCTTGAACAACCAGTGAAAGTATCTTCACCTCATCTAAACCACTATTTTCTGTTGGTTACAGTTTTTCTAAGATTTTATCAGATTAACAGAATAAGTGCCCCTCCAATGATGAGGTAGGCTACACACCGTACTGCTAATATTAATATTAATATTAATAATATTAATTAATATGTGTTGTGCTGGACCAATTAAAGCACAGTGTTGAATGTTGACGTACATAAACACACAAACTCACAAATTCAACAGAGCACCGAATGCAAAAGTGAAAGTTGGACGTCTGTTATCAGCCATTGTTGTGTAATGATGATTTGGTAAACACCCCAGATTTGTTTGCAGACTGTATTTCAATTAAGAGCACGCTGCATAACATACTGCATAATCATATATTATGAAAACATGAATTATTAAGTCATTTTCCTTGTTGACGCCTTGTAATTTGTCATGTTTTTTTTAAAGATATATATATATGATTAAATGCTAATTATAGTGAGTTTTGGTGCTTGAAAATACCAAGGAGACAATGTGGACTTTGAGGATCATGTCAACACTTCTTCACCTCATTCAGTTTCAATTAAATACATTTTATATTCTGTAGTGTTTCAGCATAACATGAGGTCAGTAAATGTTTTTACTGAGGTAACTTCATCTTTAAGATAATGTAAGTATAAGCATATCATGAAAATGCCTCTCATTGTGTTTGTTTAAACACAGGTTATTTATTAAGAGTGTTGTTTTCCAAGCCCTTTGAGGCAAATCTATGATTTGTAATGGCAACACATTCATCTTAATTATACCAGACAAATGACAAATGACAGACCATACACAAAGCAACACATTCAAACTTTATTTACTGTAAAAGATACTTGCTTGTTGATACACCAGCTCCATGAAACCAAAGCTTTCTCCTGTACATCTGCACATGTTCAGAGGGGAAAACGCAGCAGTGGCCTACAGAACTGACAGGCAGATGTTACAATCACTGGCTGTCAATTCATAGGTCATCACTTTGTGCCCCAGTGCTCTTCAGTTACCTCAACATAAAGACCATTAAACACTTTAACTGGGAGTTTCGACAGCCCTCAGCAAAACATGTTGAAGTCAAAAAATGGATGAAGGCTCCACGTTGTGTTCGGCGGCTCTCTGCAGGTAACAGCACCTCCACTGGAACAGACACAAGTTCCACATGGAGTTGCTGTTACATCCAGCCAGCACCAGAAGGCTCATCGCTGACGACAAACCGCAGCCTCTCCTGTTCTTCTCCAAGTCCTCGGATCACACATTCAGTTTCCTCAAGGCGATTTGGTGCTAGTGTGGAAATACACCTGAGATGAAACAAGAGAGAGAAAGAGGAGAAACAGAGCGAGAGAAAGCACCGAGGTTAACTCAAGATTTGGACTTGGAGGCAGTGGCTTTAGTACGTGAGGAGTCTCCACTCGCGAGCGACTTTGACCCGGCAATTTCCTCCTCCCAGTTTTATTGCCCGAAGAGTCGGCATCATTGCTCACACTCTTCCAACGGCACGGCCAAAGGGCCAAGGCCTATGTAGATAACACAGATTTTATGGTAGCTGTCAACATTAGGGCGTTTTTTTCAATATGTGAATACATGGGTGTGTCTGACCTGTGTACCTGCAGGCCTCACATTTCCTGCTTACTCTGACATTTGTCCTCATAATTACTTAAACATTAGTTCCACAGTTTGCCAGCAGCCTATCAGTTTGAACCTAATCACGTTTCTTTGTATTAAATTCTGTAATAGTTTTAAATGTTTCTGTCATGTTCAAGTTGCAGAATAATAAGTGTAGACTTTGCCTTGCAGTAAAACACTGTGCACATGAAAAACAGAACAATAAAACAATTCAGTGATTAGAACTCTGTTAGAACACCTATGCTTGTACTTGGTTGGTTTTTATTCTGGTGAACAGACCAATCAGACTGCACCCATCTACTTCCTGTCCCTTCGAGGACAGGAACATTAACATTAATCTAAAATTTAGAAGAATTACACTGTTCCAAAAAAACCCTAATAATACTATTGACCTGTCAACCTTATACATTCTCCAACATAATAATGGATCAAAAAACATAAAAATGTAGTTGTGGGGCTCAAACTTGTAAGAAAAATTTTCTCTTACAAAACCTAATGTCTCCCTAAAAAATAGAGCTTTTTCATTGTAGTAAAACAAATATAAAGGGGAAAATCTATTTTTTCCTGGTTACCGCCGGCTTTTTTCAAGTATTCTTTTAAAATAAAGGATCAGAGGTGTCCCTGTGCATCATTTTAATCCTGTAAATTTCATATAGAATACCCTCGTCAGTTTTGGGCAGGAGCTGTACTCACCTTTAGATGCATGACCCGCTGGTTTTCACAGGACGAGGCCAAAGGTTTGAAGATCAGCAGGTTGTCGTGACAGAGGCCGAGCAGCAGAGGGGAAACACGGCGCAGAAAGGCAGAAACAGAGCAGGCAGGGCAGAGACAGACTGAGACACAGACACAGAGAGTGATATCGACAGCAAACGGCAGCTAAAAGAGGTGCATTTTTTTGATGTAAATGTCAGCAACGACAGCAAGGCACTGGCAGCAAGGCAGAGCAGCCAGTTTAAGAGATCAGGAGTTGGTGGAAGGTTAATTATTACACTCGCAGTCAATATTTAACAGGCCCAGCGCCCTGCCCCTCAGTCCAACATCCTGATTCCACACTGACTGACACAGAGGGTAGGGCCGGCGTCAAGCACATCTCTTTTGTCCCCTGCACAAAATATGTATTCAGTGCCTCACATGGCCTGTAGAAAGAAAAAAAAATCCAGTGCCCTCTCTGTGAGGTGTGCTTTTTCTGAGTCTTACCTGTGATTTGAAAAACTTGAACTCAGTGTCATTAACCATGTTATAATTCATAAGACTTTTACATATTAGTAGAGATGTATATTGCAAAAGAAACTCCCATGAGCCTCTCTGAGATCACCCATAAGGAACATGAGAAAATCTGTTAAAGGACACTCCCTCTGCCATTTGTGTTTTAGCTGTAAACTCAGCACGACATGATGCACGATGCACGTGAGCCCAATCTACATTTAGTGCGTTTATCTCCCCCACATATACTATACATACACACACCTACGCACAATTACCAGAATAAGCAGATATGAAGCTTGGAGGTATGAAGCAATAGCACAGGAGGAAGCAAAAGACTGTGGGCAGTAGTCACAGAGCGAGAGTGAGCAACAGCACAATACAAGGCTGATTGAATGGTGTGTTAAAGATTGGTAGAGGAGGAAGGTGGAGAGTGAGCTTTGATGCATATAAATTATGAATAATGTGGCAAATAGTGATCATAGCGAGTGCAGTGGGAACATAAGAAGTTATTAGGTGGTATATGACCCTGAATGATAAACTCTACCACATGTGATACTTTAACTTACGTCGACTGTAAAGATGGAACATGACACGTGACACAAACTACTGGTAGTAAACTGTTGTACAGTCACATTGAAGTTTACTGTTCTGCACTGGTTTAAACTCTACTCTCTTCTCTTCTGCAGGTGGCTCTTCTCTGCCAGGGATATTAAATTAATATCTTTACTATTATATAATGGGGCCAAAAGTCTTTTGAGTCAGTAGACTCATAATGAAGCAGAATGTATATCAGCAGGACAGGCTGATGTTCCACTGTTTTCCATCCTCATTTTCTCATGAGAATTACTGTTTAAATTAATGTCCTACTGCAAAACAAACTCCTTCAATGTTGTAAAACACAAGTATGAAATGTAGTGAAATGAAGACATTTTTCTTCTAAGTAATAGTATTTTTTATAAGTTCTGCCTCTTCTTTTATTCATACACTCAGGCTATCTTATCTCAGACATTCAGGGGATTGGTATGCCCGAGTGCAGAGTCCAGTGTCTCTAGGAGAGAGAATACGTGCGCTGTATTAATCTGCCACACAGATAAAGTCGTTTCTCGCCCCTTTGAATGGACGGTGCCTAAGGTCATAATAATTTCAGCAGCAATTTAGATCAGATAACAGCATCAATCTGCTGAGCATGAAATTATCTCGTGCACAAGGGCACATGCAGTCCACAAATCTTGGCTGAGGTTGACCCTGTCACATAATGATCTCATTTCAGAAATGATTGACTCCATCAAGGGAGATGATTTTCTTTAAACGGACAAATTGTTGCACTTTCTGAGTTTCTGAGTAAAACAATCCAGAGCTTACATCTGTTACTTTGCCCTGCTTTGATTTTGTTATGTGTCTGCAAATTATGTCTGTTTATGTTTAGATTTGTCCCAAGTTTTGATGAGAGTGAACTCTTTCATGTGCAGCTCCCTGTTTGCCTCTGTGTATATTTTTTATTTTCTTTGTATATTTTTACCAATTTTACTGGACTTAACTGAGGAGCTTAGATCAAAAGAAAAAGCAAGTGTGCATGCAGACACTACGACATGATTGTGTCAAACGTGAAAGTAAAAAGATGTTTCAGCTTGCTTCTTCAAACCTTCAAACATGTTACCACTTTGTACAGCCGGGCCTCAGATATCTGATGACTAATGTCTCTCAGATTAAAAACAAACTGTTTTTTTCCTTCCCTTTTTTGGTTGACGTGCTTGATGTTTTTTACATTAAGTCAAGAGGGAAAACAGATCATATTTGAGAAACTCACTCACAGTTTCTTCATATTTTCATGTCTGGACACGATTTGATGTTGTAAAGAACAACTTAATTTTTGAAGGCAACTTTCTGAGGTTATAAAATATCTGTTTATAATAGCATACCTGTCACATGGACCCACAGTGTTGTAGTGTTTGCAGCATTTTGGATTCACATTGTCTCTAGCCATTGGCAGTCAGTCTGCAGAACTTCTTTTTTCCTTTTTATATCAGAGGAGCTCATCATGAGCCTTATGGAGCCCTGAAACTGACAAAATCTGCTTAAAAAAATTATCAGTCAAAAACAGAACTGAACATCACCATTACAAATAAATAATATAGTTTATTAAATAGATTAAATTAGGTGTACAAACTTCTTGTATCCTCCAACCAGTTATTTTACTCTTACATTTATTTTTCACTACCCCTTTTTATTCTTCATCTCATTGTCATTGTGGTCCTTGATTAAAAAAAAAATTAAAAAAGAGAGACATTCACATCCATACACACACAGTCTCCACTCCAGTGGTAAGGTATATTTCTTTGTAAACTATTTTTACAATTGAACCAACAATACCATTTATTCAGTTATCTTTTTTTTTACTTTTATTATATAGTTCTAGATTTTTTAAACAATGTTTTGTCAGTTTGAGACTCCATACCACTGGGCTGCCTCATGTCTGTATTAATGTGTAGTCATAGATTAGACACTGCAGTTTGCTGCATCTGTATTGTTCAGTGTACAGCCAATTCTGAGGCATATTTAAGCCTGATAAACCAATAACAATCATGTGCACAATCTGCTAATATCCAGCACTACATATTTGCACAATTTAAAATGTACACAGTGGCTCAGAACTCCAAACATCTGTAAATCTCTTAAGCTGCCGTTATCAGTGATCAGTATCAGTATCTCTTACATGAATCTTTTTGATATCTTTTACTTTTTAATCTAATCTTCATACACATAATCTTAATGTTTCTTTCTGAGCTATTTTAATCTTATGTCACCTGTCTCCAAATACAGTTTCCCACAGCAAATATCAGCTCAGTCCATGAAACTGAAGATGTTTAGATGAGGAATCGGTCTGATATTCCCTGGATGAACACATACAGCAATTCTCACACATGCAATTATGTGACTGAGAGTTTACACCTGTCAAAGTGGAGTGGATGGTGTTAGATACAGAGAGGTTCAGTAATGACCTACAAGCTCATGTACAGAGTTTGAAATCAGCTTTTACTAATGATGTGGATTTTCAGCAGGCCTTCAACGTCGACGTACTCTGACTTCCAGTGCCCTCCATTGGTAACAAGAATACACTGCAACAACAGCAGCAGGCCTCTGGCTCAGAATAACCTCCCTGAGCAGTGCCTCCTCTGTAATAGGCAGCCAGAATGAGAGCAGAGATCCATCACAACAATAATGTAATATATTGCTGTGTACTTTCAAGTCTGGCATTTAATTAATTTCCCACTTTCCGTTCCTAAATCTCAGATTGAGCTCCACTGTGCACATGAAGGACCCTGCATTTTAACTTCATCCTCTCTTCCTTTCTCAACTATTTCTAAAATGCAGAACAAATCCTTTACCTCCTCAGCTCTCCTGGCTGAATGAGTGAATCTCATCAAATGGATGCGACCTTTCATTTCCCTTTTATCCCACTGTCAGAGCTGTGACGCTTGTTGTTTTGACAAAATGAATATTTTCAGTATTCATGCAGTGAGCCTTCATAATCTATTTCCTTCAGGCCTGATGAAATCTCTACCCTCTTAAACTAGATGTGCCTGTTACCTCTGCTGGTTCAGCTCATGCAGGCTTATTCATCATCACTCAACCTGTGCTTGAATCTGTAATATGTCACTTGTGTATTCATGTTCATCCATGTTCCTTTTTAGCAAAATATTTTTTCACCGTTTTGGTTTATGAAGTCCAAATGTGCTTGTTTTTTTAAATCTGAAAAATCAATAAACAAATTGTTCAGTCAAACAATACTGCTTTGTCTTGCTTTTTGTTTGGCCTGGGAAGCAGCCACCATAGCCAAAAATGTCCTTTACGCAGAGAGAGCAGTTCCTTTGCTGTCGATCGGGTCAAAATGTTTGGGGACTTTGGGGAGAAGAATTGGCAGTGATTTGAAATGCCACCAGGTGGAGAGCTTTTGTTCCCGGGAGAAGTTTTGGCTGAGAGCCAGAAAATGTCAACAACACCTTGTGAGACCTTTATTTTCTGAATCATTGGCATTCATCAAAAACATCATCAACCCCCCGCAGGTATATGACGATCTGTGGTACTTGCGCAATGACTCAGTATAATCACACTAACTGCCACTGCAACTGATCGATAACTAACTCACTGGCCAATAATTGCTTATTCAGCTTTCTACAGAAAGCCACTAAAAGAATGAACTCGATGCAGATGCCACCAGCCCTCAACACTGTACACCTGCTTGGTACTGCACACTCTCCCGGCAGAGGCCTTCACACCACAGCTGCTTCTTCACACTGTTTACATTGTGATACTTTATAACAATAAGTTGGTTTGTTCTTAAAACTGGACTAGATAACACAGAACTGCTCCCATAACTCCAACTGCAAAAATCTCCTGTCATTAAAGAATCATTCTTTACTCATCAAATTTAAAGGAACAGCATCAAATGTTTGTTTACAATTTGTGGTTATGTAGAAATAGTAATAATATTATCCAGTATATTGAGTAAAATTATTTTAAACCTCTCATTTGTGGTAAGATTTCAATGACTCAGCAAACAAAATTGAATTGTTTTCTAAAATCACCCCAGTCCTAAACCATTAAAGAATTAGCCAGAAACTGGTTGTACTTTTACTATTTAATTCATTCAAGTATTAAAACAATGTGAAACAGATGCTGTAGAGGGAGCTCATCAATGATGTGTCAATTAAAACTTGTGTCTTGTGCTTGTTGTACTACCTGGAGGAAATCTCCCAGAAACCATCTGAAACAAACTGTGGTTCAGGAGGTTCAGGCTTTGATTAACCCAAACAAACACAAAACCTCACAGAAAAATAGGAAAGCTAACAAGAGCCAGTGCAATGAACTCAAAAGCTACATAAATTTACATTAGTGACATCAATACCAGCTGCAGCCCTGGGTCTTGGACAGATGTGTAGACACTTTTTTTTTGAAGCAGCAGATGCAGAAAAACTTCATTATATTAGAATACAAAGACCTGACATGAGTCTTCTGAGTATTTGGGAGATTTGTAAGAAAGATATTACAAATATATTTTGCACTCACACTGCTCAGTTTAACTCAGTATGGGGCAAAACATATACATTTAGTTCAGCCTAAAATTAATACAGTTTTCCTCTTTAAAGTTTATTTTTCTAATCCAATGTCAAATATTGACTAATCCGCTGAAGATTAAGTGTTGCTAAGAAACAGCAATGAAAGTGAGTCAAAAGTTAAACATTAATCATAACAGACTAATGAATTAAATAAATTATTTTCATCAACTTATGTGTCAAGATAATAAAAACTGGTTTCACTTTGAGACTAAAAAGAAAAACAGTTTGCTGTTTTTTAAAAACAAGATTGAACAGTAAGACTTTATTTAGCTCTGATACTAAAAGCACAATGAAAAACCTACACTTTGCTCCCCAGGACATTGAGCTGTAATGTGTTGGACAGGACTTGTGTAAAATTGTGTGACTGTAGATTGGTGGATTACCAATTTAATGTGTTACCTAGGTAAATTTAGTTTTACTCTATAATATTGTGTAATACATGAAACTAAAAGATATGTACAGGCTTCTTGATCATCTCATTGTGAATTAATGATTCAATGCTATTCACAGTCCTTGTTAACCTCTACAGAAAACAACGATCAACAACTACTTTCAAGTTACAGTACACAACAGTTTAGTCACATATAAAAAAAGACTGAAAACATATAGACAAAACATTTAACCAAACACATATAGACACCTAAAGTAAAAAGCCCCTCCACGCTCTGTCCTGATTAAGATTCCTCTCTGATCGGAGTGCATCCAGAGAAAAAACTGTTCTGAAAACTCGTCAGGAGTCGTTTCTTCTTCTTGAGGAAGCTGACTGTTGTTCTGTCCTCCTGCTCATCGTCCTCTTCCTCTTCCTCAGGCAAGACAGGTTTCCTGACCAACTTTAGTTCTGAAGAGGCATGTCCCATGTCTCCGATTTCCTTCAGCACCTAAAAGGGTACATATAAATTTAAATGTTAGTATCAGTTCTGCATCACATCCTTTACAGTTCCAGCAACAAGCACTAGTTACTACATATTTAAAATCATAACAGTTTTGAAATGTTGTTTGTCTAAATAAACAGGAAGAACAAAGTCATGGCAGGTTGATAACTAAAAGAATGAATCACAGTCTGTTGGAATTAAGTGATATGCAGCATTGAAATAAGTATATCCTGCACATGAACGCCAATCATTCTCAGGGCAACCATACGGATTATGACTCTTTGTATCGCTGAGTCTTCTGTCGTCAGTTTACCTTCTTGGTGGGTGTACAAGATGGTGGCTTGAAGAATGTGGTGTTGTCAGGGCTGGCGGATGTCGCGTCTTGAAGAGACACAGAGTCTCTGGAAACATTTTCAGTCTGACTTACATCCTGAAATGAGTAAAATGTTTAAAACTGAGAACAATGCTTATTGTTCTGCTTGTATTTTTTTTTAAATAAGAGAATCCAATATCTTCAACAAAACAAAGGAAGGAGCATGTGTTTGTGAAAAATAGACCTGACTGGACAAGAGAAACATGTCTGTGGAAATTATGTTCAAATTACATAACAACCTGTTAAACTAGCAGCAGGTTATTTTTTTTTTATTACTTTCTAATGTCTAACTGATCTAATATTTTTGTTCTACAATTGGTAATGTAAATATTAGTCTAGTAGTTTAATAATAACTTCTTTTCAGAGTCTTCCTCTTAGTTACAGCATCATAAGTTAATATTATTGTATGGCACACTTATTACAATAACAATCACCATTCAGTTAAATGAAGTGTCCTGACAATCCAATTTTCAGAACAGATTATTTGTCAGACAGAAAACTGAAAACTAATATATGAATTTTAGCTGCATGAAAATTGATTAGTGAATTTTTTTTGTTCTTTTTTTGCAATTACTAATATGTGAAATGAAATATTTTCAAAGGATTCCTACTTAAAAAAAAAAGTTAGGAAAAGCTGATGTGTTTCTCAGGCTGTGTGCAGGTGAACAGTGTGTGAGTGAGTGTGTGAACTGATAAATATGCTGGAAACAGCAAACCAGTCATCTGGGAAGATCTGAGTGCAACAGGGTTCTTTTCTACCCAAAATGTACATAAACGTCAAACAAACAGGTTAACTTATTGACAGAGAGCTGAACTTCATTACAGGACCTACCTCAGCAGGCACATGGCTGTCCATATTTCGACATTTCTCATGAGCACACTGGCAGTTCTCCCCACATGTCATCTTTCCTTTGCGACATCTGCACTGCTTGTTACTGCAGCGACCTTTACACGCACACTGGAAGAAGACAAACGAGTTACAATCCTGGTCTTTGTATGACAAGTTATCCTGCTATTCTGATCCTTAAAAAGATTGGTTCTCACTCTTCGTGATTTGTTCACTGAGCACTGGGGACAGTCAGGCTTGATGGGTTGACTGGTTTAATACACAAATGACCAGTTTGGAGATGTCCCCAGTCCTAAACCCGGTCTTACCCCAGCTGCCTTTGGTTTCTTTGAGTTTCTGCGTCCCCTCTCAAGTTTCTCAGGACGCCACTCATCTTCTTCGTCCTCGTTCTCATCCTCACTGGGAGAGATCAGCTCCTCAATGTGGATGGCCGTGTTCAGCGGTGCTTTAGCTGTGGTGAAGCGCTTCGTTTTAGGCTTTCATTTGTGGAGAAAAAAAGCAAAAAAAAAAAAAAAAAAAAATCAACACATCTGGACTTACTGACGTATCTTGTATTAAATCAAAAGGGATGATGTTCACAGAATCATTTATCCTTTGTGCACGCTGTTCTTTCAGTTTAAAGATCAGCCCTGACTAAGATATTCTCAATAACACTATGGAAAAACCTGGACATTAAAAACTGCAGTGACATAAAACACACCAAATAAATGTGAATGTAAAATATCTGTCATAACTAACCTTTGGAGGAACGTACTCAAACGAGTCATCTGGGCTCTTTTCGTTGTTGGTTGTGGGCAGAAGGATTTTCTTTCCACTTGCCAGATGGAGCAATGACATTTTCTGTGGAGGAAAACAGACATGGTTGTGTTTGAGTTAATCACACAGTTTAAGTAAAGATGAACGCAGCATATACACTGTTCCATGGGATATTTATCATGCCTACAGCCATGCTCAACATAATTCAGTTTTTTTTCAGTTTTTAGTTTTTGAATAGTATCCGTTCTCATAAGACTGTTTTACAATAACACACTGTATTCATTATTTATAATTCAACAGTAGAATTTTAAAAAATGATGCATGGAAACCAATTACTGCTGGGGTTAATTATACAGTTACCTGTCTGTACTGTTCGTTCTGCTCCACCAGTTTCTGATTCTGCTCACTTAATTCTCGCAGCTTTTCAAGCTCTTCTTCCTAAAATGAGGTTACAAATAATCATGAGAATTCTGCATGATATCTACTAAAACAAGGCGAAAAGCTGAGACATGCATAGATTAAACACACAAACCTGAACTCTGAGGCGTTGGAGGAGCTCCCTCTCCTTTGAACTCTGCTCATCTTTCTGCTTTGTTTCATCTGACTCACCACATATGGGTTTGTTCTGTAGCTGGTTAAGCAAGTAAAGCACCTGTACAAAGAAAACATATATAAATATATATATTCACACACACACATACTCACGTCTAAATAGAATATGCATGTTTCTAAAAAGTAACAGACATGAGCACCTTTTCTTGATGCCTCTGCTCCAGGTCCACCAACTGCTGCTGGTGCTCCATGTCCATGGTTGACATCACATTTCTCTCATCAGCCAGCATTTTCCTTAAGTCTTGAGCATTTCCCTTTTCCTGTTTGAGTTCACTCTCCAGCTTGGCACTGGCTGTTTTAGCAGATACCAGCTACATGATAAGAAATGGAAATGCAATCAGAAAGCAGCAAATTAATGTAGTTAACTAATTCAACAGACAGATGTGAATACAAAATGATGTATTAATGGACCTTCCAAAAGAAAACAATGTATCACCTCAGACATCAAGACTTTAAGAGCACATTTGGCATCCACTATGCTTGTGATGCCGTCTATGCGCTGTTTCAAACGCCCCTCGCTGTCTGCAGCCAGAAGTTTCTGCTGGAGGTCAGCTATCTGGGCATTCCTGTTCAAATACAAATGACTGACATTTTTAACAAGCCCAACAGCAAAAATAAAGACAGTGTTTCTGTTGACATTTTTGTAAACCTGATATTGTGGTTTCAGAGTCACAAAATCCTATGAAATGACTTACGTACACCGTACACTATGCTAAGGTGTTGGTGACAGGTGGTGGAACAGACTTTACCAGGGACAGGATGGCCAGATTTTCAGTACCATTTTAAAGCAGTTTTGTGTATCATTAAATGTTTTACAGATGAGAAATGTGATGGCTCAGAAAAATTAATGTGCATACTGCAATGAATGCTGCTCAAATGTAAAGATCAAATCAAATAAACTTTGTGACAAAGGCTGAGCTGGTTTCTCTGACTCACCTGAGACCCATTTCTGTCTCCAGGTTCTCAACCTGTTTGGTCAGAGGTGTTTCCAGCGCCCCATGAGTCTCCAGCTCAGAGATGATCAGTGTCCGACGCTGTGTGGAAGGATACCACAAATCAAAAGATGGATTCTTTCTTCTCTGCTAGTGCAACAATAAATTTAATAATAACAAATTTCTCAGCTCACCCTGATTTTGGGAGCAGGTCTCTCCCCTGCGTCTATCTGCTGTTTGAGGTGGTTGATCTCCTGAGCCAAGACCTTTCTATCCTCCAGCAGGTCACTGAGGTGGCGCCGGGCCTCCTCTGTACTGACCATCACCTCCACCTCATTGAGAAGCCACGTCTGAGCACATAAATACAGTTAACAGCAATTTATAGTACACACCAATACAAAATCTGCCAATATTCTTGAAAATGTAAAAATATTTCATGCTTCAACATAGTTGCAACTGTTGCTTAACACCTCAAGCTTTTTTAATTTTGTCATAATGAAGTTTAATAGACCAAATAATGGTCACTGCAAACAAAGAAACGCCTTAGAAGCAGGTTTACCACCTTAACTCTTGTAGCAGCTCCCTCTATTCCTCTGTTCTGAGTATCTTTCCGTTTCTCGGCCACCTCACTTCTCTTCTGTAGAGCATCTTTCAGCCGCTTGTTTGCAGCTGCAGCCTGTAAAGGAAAAATAAAACTTGCAGTAAGCTACTCTGAATAATTTCCAGTTACACTTGATTCTAGCAGTTTGACATGAATCTAGTGTTCAAACTGAACTGCCTGCAGAATTTGAGAAATGGGGGGAGTGGATTCAGCGGTTTGCAACTAGGTTAGTGCAAATTAGAGACACATTTAAAAATATAAAACCTAATATACTGTGAGTATTTGCCATTTTCCGTATGTTGAATATATTAAATTCAGCATATTTACTTATAGATCACACAAATGACACAGACAACACACCAAGAGTCCTCACCTCTTCAGTTTTACGACGCAAAACATTGGCTTGTTTCTGGAAATCCCTCTCAAGTTTCAGCAACTCATACTGGCGCTTACGGTCCTGTACAACAGATTTTAAAAAATTGTGATTAAAAAAGCAATATAATCACGAAGCCAAAGAATCTAAGTCACTTGGTAAAAGGACCAGCCAAGTCAATTTGTGGATAAAACGTCCTGCAGTGTCTCAAGAAGAAGCTGATCTTCACGTACCTTCTCCTTCAGCTGCAGCACCTCTCGGTCCTTCTTGCTCTTCCATTGTCTGAATTTTTCAGAGTCCTCCCTCATCTGCCTCATCAGCTGTGTACGCTGAGTCTTCATAGCCTGTGAGAACATAGTGTTACTGTGCTTCCATTTGGCATATGTGGCTTTCATGTGTAACCAGCAGTATTAAATACTAATAATGTTCTAAGCCAGATGAGTAAACGTTTAAAGGAATTTTACTTGAGACAACACACGGAAGTAAATGGCAAAATAAATAACATTTTTCTAAGTGGTGCAGGTTTATTGTTTTTGCCCAACTGTTTTGCACATTTGTGCCTAAAAATATAGATATGTCATGTTTTAGTCGTTTTGCATCTGCCAAGGAAAATGAATCCTTGGTCCATAGTTTGATAATGAGGAAATGTGTTTACAATTTAGTCAATAATATGCCCTTGAAACAATTTTATGTTTAAGTAAACAACACTGTTGCTCACTTCTTGAATGCAGAATAAATTTAAGTTCTCAGGATAAATAAAAAGTGTTTTACACAACATTTGTGTCTATGTAACTGACTCATTAAGAATCAAGTCAAAATCAATCAATTGTTGAATTAGGAGATCAGTGCCAATGTCCAGCCCTATGGTTTAGTATACTGTATGCTGTGCAGTGTTAATATTATATATACACACATTTAGACTTTCTGGCCTAAGAATAGTCTTTTTAATAATTTGATGGCAACATTATGACAGTAAATGCATATCTATAGTCTATGGCACTAGGAAAAAATCTTCCACAACACAAGGTCAGTTTTTAATATAACAGTTCAGTTTTTGACCCTCTGATTAGATTATGTTCATCGCAATGAAAATCATATCCTAAGCCTGTTTGGTGTCTGAAGAAGAGAGTAGGACAGTGACGTGTCTGAAACCCTCAGCAGGCAATTTCAATACACCTGGTCAGTAAAAATACTCCATTTTGACATACATACATATATATATATATATATATATATATATATATATATATTTACTGTAGTTTATAACAGATAAACATACATTCCCCAACTATGGTGCAAACGTTTGCTGCTTGCAATGTTTTGTAGAGGTATCTAATAATCTCATGAGTGATGACACTTAAATCATCTACTACCATCATCACCCTCAAAAACACTAAATAAACAAAGAAAATCACTAGTTACCTGAATTTCCTGCATGAGCTTGCTAACTTTCTGAACAGAAGACTCTTTGAGTTTTAGGAGTTTGGACTGTTCAAGAAGCTTCTTCTTCATGTCTGTGAGCTGGCCCTCAAGCTCCTGCAGCCTCTTCCTCCGCTGCTCACTAAGCCTAGAGGATGGTGGTGTATTTCAGACAAAGAATGAAGTGAGGAGGGAGGGCTTATGATATTACTTTTGAGATTTTACACCAAAATAAATTTACCTCATGATAGACATAAATATTACATAAGGTACAACCAACCCACAGCCAGTGAAAAAAAAGCTCATACTTGGCCTGGTTAGTGTCTTTCTTTGCAGACTGAAGAGCCAAAACAAGTTCCTCTTTCTCCTTCTGCAGAGAATCTACTGCAGACTGTAGAGTCTGAACATTTTTCTGTAGGACACAGTGTCAAGAATATTAAAATGTATCCATGATTTCTCAACAATTATAAAAATAAGGATCATAATTAATACACATAAAAAGACTATGCTTTTAACTTAAACCATTTCAATGCTCACGGGAGCCTTGTACCATAGATGTTAGCCTGGGAGTCACACCACACATGTAAAAAATGGATCTAAGATTCCTGTACCTGGTGTTCTGATTGCATCGGCTCCAGCTGGCTGTCATTCTGGCACATTTTCCTCACAAACGCTTCCTTCAAGCTCAACACTTTGTTCAGCTCAATCAGTTCCTTGGAGAGCTGTGCCTGCCGCAGTGCATGATGGGCTGTGAAGGCCTCTGGGGAGTCCTTACCAACAATAGCAGTGGCATCCTGTTTAATGAGTTAGAGGTGGGAAACATTCAACTTCCATTACATTTAGTTCAGATGTAGAGATAAGTAGAGTCTTTATTCTGTGATCAATTTGTGTGTGCAAGACCAGCACAACATTGCACAAGTCTCAATGTTGTGAAGAATCTTTGACAATGAATGCCATTTAACGTAAACATTAAGAGAACAAAACTGTCAACCTACTGATGGGGACTCATCTGCTGCATTTTTACTGCCGTTCCCGGCCATGTCAGGTACCTCCTCTGCTCCAGCCATAGCTTCGATGGAGGCAGCGATGCCTGCGCTCTCATTCTTAGAAAATTCAACAAACAATAAAACAATATTATGAACAAAAAGAGTGTCAGCATCCAAATCATCCAGACCTGGATTTATAATTGCAAAGGTTCAAAAGTAACGGGACACTTGGAAACTAAATGTCTCTTGTGCAGCTGGGTGTCATTTCAACCATTTATACTGTGACCTAGAAACTACTGCAGCGCCTAACGATTGGATTCACCTTTAAATTAACCTATCAACTATATATTAATTTAATCAAGTCTATTAAAGCTGAAATACAATACCTATAGCATATTTCAGCTTTACTACACACTGCTGCCTTTTGGTGCATTATCATGTCAGTTGACTTCTGTACCTTGAGCTCCAAGATGATGTCCTGCAGGTTCCTCATCACCTCAACATTCTCCTTCAGTTCCTGGTCCTCCAGCGTCTCCAGCAGTTTCTCCAGATCCACTGTGCATCTGAAATAAAGGTAGATCAAGAGTGAGGCTCAATATAACCAACGCTTAGTCAATTAACCTTGTGTAGCAGTTATTTTCTATCTTTTCAGTCTTTTCAGTGATCGAACCTGTTGAAGTATTAACCCTTTGATGAGATCATCAGCATGCAACAACAAACGGTTGAAATCATGTACAAAATTACCAAGATCATTGAGAACTGAACAAAACCTTTAACAAGAATGGCTTGGCATAGAAAAAAAAAATCTGGGTCCTCTTTGGCTTTGTCAGACCAATTCCAAAGCCCTCCTGGAGTCATGCTCTTGTAAACTTACGCTGCATGGTGCTGCAGTTGTTCCAGTTTGCTTTGTAGTTTATCATTTGCTTGTTCTGTCTGTAAAGCAAAAAGAATGTGATACACGTGATGGAAGACACAGGACACAAAAAGATAAATGAATAAACGATACACTTTGTAAATTAAGTATTTTCTACTTTTTATTTTGATGCCAATTTCAATTCTTTTGGCTTTTTTTTTACCCATGGGTAACAAACACATTTTCATCAGTGGTAACATTGTTGTTTCATCAGCTTTCAACAATGACTTTGGAGGAAGGGTTGGTAAATATTAAGATCTGGGTCACCATAATGATCTTCTCAAACATGAGGGCAGTCTGTCCAGCTGCCTCGCTCAGCTCCCTGCTTAGCTTATTGTTCTCGTCCTGCAGAGCGCGGTTCCTTTCCAACAGCTTAGTCACATTCTCTGCTGACTCTGACCTGTAACAGACAGACTACATAACTGTTATGGCCTTTTGTTATGTGTAATACTGTATGTGCCCTAAGGGCATCTCTCTTCATTTATCTGGGACATTGCACGACTGAGAAATTTTATGTCCTACCCAGAGAGCACTGGAGCTACTCC
Organism: Lates calcarifer; assembly: GCF_001640805.2. Taxonomy (NCBI): domain Eukaryota; kingdom Metazoa; phylum Chordata; class Actinopteri; family Centropomidae; genus Lates; species Lates calcarifer. The sequence continues at coordinate 9,496,614 of NC_066852.1, forward strand.
ACCACGGGCATGAAGTAGCATGACCTGCAGTTCCTGAACCTAAACAAGCATGAATTAAGACATTTAAGACATTCATTTCAGTATTCAGTATAACAGATAACTGAACTGTGTTTAACTTGAACCACAAAAGAGATTTTTCTTTTAAATTCTGTACCTGTTGTTTCAGACGGTTCATTTCTGCAGCTCTCGGGTCAATATTGACAACAGGTTTGTTTTTAATTTTGCGAGCTCTGTCAGCATATCGCAGGGTATTGATGGTCTCCTCCATATTTGAGTCTGCAGGACTGATGCATGCAATCATCAAAGTGTGGCTGTTGCCTCCCAAAGAGTCTGATAAAACAAACATAGAAAACAGTTCCGAAAAGCACTTAGTAAAATTATACTGCAGTCATTAACTGTGTTACATTAGTGCTGCTTTGAACATCTGCCTGCTCTGATGTACATTAACCAGCAATGCTGCCATTTTTGTGTTAAACAAGTAAGAAAATTAAGCTACACACAGGTAAGAGAACAGATACGGGCATGAAAAAAAAAGACTTTCAACCAGAAACTCAAAGTAAAGGCAGACAGGATGCTCTATGCGTTCCAAATAAGATTTCATCATGTTTGGTCCTGAAAGTGAAAATGGTATCCAAGACCAATATGTAACTTTTGAACATCTAAATCAAAGTCTACCTTGCAGCAGGCGGGTGAGCTTGGAGTCTCTGTAGGGAACAAAGGTGTTTTTCTTGCTTTCATCCCCCAATGCACTGATCACATTACCCAAAGACAAAAGGCCCCGATTGATGCTGATGCCTGAAGATGAAAATAAATCACAACAAAAGAGAAATACTGTTGTTAAGGACACAATGACAATATAAAAAGACAGCATGTATAAATCTTATACTGCAGCATACATCATTTGGGAGAGTCCTACATTGAGGGTTGACAACTTTTGAAGGAGTAAATCTAAAGAAAAATATATCCAGGTTACCTTCCTTTAAACGATCTCCCTCTGCTTTGGTTTTCTTTTGTCTCTCTGAACCAGCCAGATCCACAAGGTGCAACTTTGAAACAACTGAATCAGCTCTGCAACAAAAGATTACATTGGATTATTGTAAATTTAAACAATGCTGTTTTAATAAAACATACAGTGGCTTCAGAAAGTATTCAGACCCGTTCAGTTCATGCACACTTTGTGTGGCAGATTTAATTTATCAAAAATCAAAAACTGAAATATTTTATTTACAAAATTATTCAGACCCTTTGCTGTGGTACTCTAAATTGTGGTCAGGTGCAGTTATCCTTGGGATGTGCCTAGAACTTGATTGGACCTGTGGCACAGTCTATTGTATAATTGTATATACAAGGTCCCACAATTTGCACTGCATGTCAGGACAAAAACCATGTGGCCCAGTTGGAGACCTTTGTGATAAAATTGTGTCATGGTATAGAGCAAGACATTGGTATAAATCCATGTCTAAAGCATTAAGTGTTCCCAGGAGCATAGGGGCCACAATGAGTGATGTCCCAATCACGTTTTTCTGGCCTTGATCCCAATCTGAGTCCTTCAATATTGGGTATCTGCTGATACCAACTTTGATCCTCTACTTAATTTACATTTTGTAGATGTTGATTAAATAGCCTGTTTATCTGACACTTTGAAATAATACAGTTACAGACTAATCTCACACACCCTATTTTTATGGGCTTGCTCCAAATACTGAGGGTCAGGGTTCAGAAATATAAAGTTAATAATCTTAATCATATTAATATGATATGAATGAAATTTCAGTTGGGAGAATGCCAAATCTGAAAGACAGAAGAAGTCTCACTCTGTTGGATTTGTTGAAACTAAAGAAAGATTCTGGTTATTTGTGGTTTTACAGTGGCGTTAAAGAGTGGAGGCTCTTCCCTAATAAATTATCTTGCAGATAGCATACATACCAACAACAGCCAAGTTTAATTTAAACCTGTCATCAACTTACTGATAAAATTAACATTAATAGTGACATCATTTGAACTAGTGAAAGCTCAGCACCAGCTAAAATGAGAAGCTGTAGCTGAATGTTTTCTACACTACTTTGCTTTGCTGCTTAGCATCGTAGTTTAGTGAAACTGAGTAACCAAGCAAAAAGGGCCTTGGTCCAGGAGGTGACCAAGAACCTGCAGGAAGGACACCCATCTCAGCAGAACTCCATCAATCAGGCCTTTATGACAGAGTGGCTAGACAGAGTCTACTTTGAATAAAAGGCAGATGACAGCCCACTTGGAGTTTGTCAAAAGGCATTTAAAGGACTCTGAGAGCACAAGGAAAAATATTCTCTGGTCTGATGAAACAAAAACTGAACCCTTTGAGCAGGGATCCAAACACTATGTGACTGCTCATTACCTGACTAATACAGTCCCTGTGGTGACACATGATGATGGCAGCATCATAATATAGGTGTGCTTCTCAGCAGCAGGGACAGGGAGAGTGACCAAAAAGAACGCAGCCAAATAAAGAGAGGTCCTTGAAGAAAACCTGCATGACTGGGGTAACAGTTAACCTTTCAGCATGACAATGACCTGAAGCATACAGCCAAGAAAGGACTGGCTTTGGGACAAGTCTCTCTGTCTGCCCTTGAGTGGCCCAGCCAAAGCCCAGACTTAAACACTATACGACATCTGTGGAGATTTACAGATACTTCCCATCTAATATGTCAGCACTAGAGTGGATAAGCCAGAAAGAATGGCATTAAGTGCAAAAATTCAGGTGTGCAAAGTTTGCAGAGACTTATCCTAGAAGCTGCAATTGCTGTTAAAGGGGCCTCTACCAAGTACTGCATTAAGGGTCTGAATACTTTTGTAAATGAGAGATTTCAGTTTCTGTTTAATACATTTGAAAAAACTAAATTGATGGATAAAATAGCAATATGATCAATTTATGCTTAAAATTACAACAAAATAAAGGGTGTATTGTACGACAAAGTCGTAAGACATAGACAAAGTGGACTACTGTAAGCCAAAATAATAAAATGATTATTGGAGAAAAAAACTGACTTGTCTGTCCCTCTGCGCTGCTCCAGTGTGATGGTGAAGATTGCATGTGAGCGTGAAGAGGCAGCGTTCATCGCTGTTGAGCCCACAGTGCGAGCAGAATTTCCAAGCTCTAGACAGCCCACCATCTCATGAGCAGTAAACACCCGCCTCTCAGTTAACCCCACAATCTGTAAAATATGACATTCTCAATAAAGACAAAGGCTGACAACAGGGTATTGAATCAGACATGGAAACAGTTTATCAAGGTTTGTCTGTGTATTTATTATAAGTTCCCAGGACCAGAGACAATGTGTGCTGTCACTCTTACCGTGTCAGTCACTCACCTTAATGCCATCTTTGGGGTCTTCTCGAATGCTGATGGCAGGTTTATCCTTAGATGCACACAGCAAATCCAATATATCCTCATTATAGATCTAAAATCAAAAGGAATATGGTTAACCAAATTGCTTTAAGAGGCTATTGTGGAACTTACTGGATACCATGGACGACATTATATTTGTAAATGTCATTAAAAAAACACAAATGAATCATCTACACAGACTAAACAAACTATGTCCACCAACCTCCAGGTAAGATACTGCCAGACAAAATTCACAGTCTGTCCTTTTCTCCCTTTCCTCAAAAATTTCTCTGATGACTCGTGGAATAACTCCGACTGAAGGATCATTCTCTTGAGCTGATGTGTATGTTCCTCCCATGGAGAAGGTCTTTCCTGATCCTGTCTGTCCATATGCAAGAACTGTGGCATGATAGCCTACAGTAAGGACAATTTAGTGAGGATGAGAAATGATTCAAAAGAAAAGACAAAAGAAGACACAATAATTAACATCTTTGTTAATATAATGATGTTTTAGGTTTTTGTTTAATGTCCTAAAGCAAAATCATGGATCCCGAACAACTCTTATGCTGCAGACACTGCATGGTCACATCACAAGAAGGAGGTAAGACCAGAAAGACATTCAAATCAACCATAACGTTTAAAGACATAGCTACCTTTGAAAAGCCCACACAATAAGGGGGACACAGCCGTATTGAAGACTTCTTCTTGTTCAGCAGTGGGATCAAATACATAATCATAGGTGAACGCCTTTTCTGTGCCAACAATTACCTGAAAACACAATAGAATAGGCTTTATTGTAATTGTACTGTTAAGTACAATGAAATTGTGTATAGTTTATATAGTAGTTGCATAGCAACACTAATATGATTGACTTGGTACAAAAACATGATTCTGAAACAGATCTAAAAAAAGCAACTAAATTGTTGAACACAAACCTGTGGCTCTCCAGGCACAAAAGTGAGGCAGCATTGACATCCCTCGTTGATTTCTTTAGGCACTAATGGGCGACATCGCAAGGCAACCCGCACTGGGATCACCTTAGCATCCTCATTTGTCATGATGCAAAATTACAATAAATACCTAGTAATAAAAGAAACATTAGAAGTTATTATAATGAAGCCAAGTAACATCAGTCCAATAATGTGGCAAGATCACATCACCAAATATTTTGAATGGACAAAATACTCAGAAAAAACCCCAATTTTAAACAAGAGACACACTGTAATTAAAAAAGTGTTGACACTGAGTGCAATGGTAAACAGACCTGCAGTGATTCCTTTCATTTCTAAAAAAAAAATAGTATTTTTCCTCCATGTTGACATGAGGAATCGTGTGAACACACAAGTGTTTCAGGATTAAGAGATGAATTGCAAAAAATATCTAAATAATCAAACTTAATCCTGAACTTTCATTCTATGATACCAACATAGTCAAGTAATGGTTACACAAATAGACTCGGCAAATGTCTGGGGATCTATATCAACTATTGTAATACATAGCACAGTTTTGGGGTCACCGCTTGTTATATTTTCAGACCTGCAGGGAAAACATTTAATTTGGAGAATGTAAACAACTCAACAGTAGCTCTGAGACAGCGTCAAAGTAGCATTGGTTACATAACTGTGATGGTGGACTGCATTTCGGTGTCATTTTTTGCTCACTCAATATGATGCAGTGACTTGAAAAATGAATTTTGTTAAAAATCTGAACTGTACAATGCAGAGCTGCACTTACTGAGTGGGGATACTAAACTATTTCTGTTGTTGTGAGTGTATACTGTGAGTATATACCCCCTATATTATTCTTATATTTAATTCTTATTTGTAAAACCTTGACTATTATACACTTCTAAACATAATTAATACATCTGAAATGGAAATGTAAGACATATCCTAATGCCATCCAATTTTTCTGTGTTAAAAAATTTATTAACTTGTGATATGACTGTGTTTAATCAAACTGAACTGTGTGGCACAGTGTAACAATAAATTATCAACAGACAAACTGGGCTGAGCATCTCATTTATGAAACACTGCACCGGTCTCTTTTTCTGGCCACCTGCCACAGAGGCCAGAATAATGGCAATTTAAACTCCTCCCCAAAATAGAAATGAACAATGTGTTAGTTGAATGATATGTAAAACCTAGAATATCTAACGTTACAAATGTTAAATACTCTGGGAATTTTCTGATTTCAGTGGTGGATCAGGAAATGTCCCCATGTCTCAGCAGAATCACCATGGGTGCTGTCAAACTTTCCATGGAGTTAGTCCATTATTCACTGTCTATGGAGCAGCTCTATGATCTGACTGAGGATGACACCATAGCTTACAGTCCATCTTCTTAAGACAGATCAAAACCGACCTGTGCAATAAGCTATTAATATTATAGAATTGTACTATCTTAGAATAGATAACCCCTTTAACTTTAACGTTATTTGGTCGCTCCGTCTCCAGGATACACAAGCCAGCTAGCTAAATATACTTAACGTTTATTTCAACGAAGACGCACTACAACTCAAGCTACCAATTTAATCGCTGGTGGACGTTGAAGTACAGTTTTTACTGAACTGACAGCAATATCGGTGGGAAAACAAACCGTCTCCGACTAAACTGACGCACGATAGGGAAGTTAAGTTAAAGTTGGCAACAGCTTAACGTTAACTAGCCAGCTGCAGTTATTAGCAAGACGTTGATGTTAACGTTACCTTTTCACGTTTCCTCCTGTGTCAGCGTTTAAATATCACGAAAACTATATTCAGTAGCTCCGGTTGATAATACTCGAGCAGTAATATCCGACAGGTTCAACAAAACGTTTGTGTTTGACTTTTACTTGTTGTAGTTTTGTCCTAATCCTGTGTACTTAGACCGACACCCATGAGATGAATGTTGTTACTGCCCGCCACTTTCAAACACTCAGCTCCGCCCCCTCTTTCTTCTTCTACGCTCAGTTTTGGGGCAGAATCAACGCAGCTCTAATGCTTTACTGACCTCTACAGGTAAAACATAGTACTAACACAAAACCTCAACAGAGATTTACAGGAATTATTCTTGTGCTTTGGTCTCCAGTAATTAAGCAAAATATATTCAGACGGAGGCATGTTTTGCTGCTCCTAATTTAGTTATTTGTTACTTGTTTTCCCTCCCTCTTGACTATTAGTGAGCCTGTGCCTTCTGCACAGAGGAAAAAAACTAATTCTATTTCACAATAATTTTTGTGGTGTATTCAGAATACTGGATCCATTTGAGGGCAGTAAACAAATTTATAAGACTTTGGAGTTTTGTTAATTATGACTGTCTCAGTGAATCATCCAGTCTGTAAATGATTCAGTATTCAAACGCTTGTCCCAATGAGCTGAGCATATATCTGGTCATGCATTAATGATTTTTATGTGAAGCAATATAGATGGCAATTTTTGGGCCGATGTAAAATACAAATTAATTTCTCTGTTGATCCAAGCTTGGAGAGGTAACTTATAACACTAAATTCCCAATGGTGATTTGAAAGCTGTACTCACTTACTAACCAAATATTGCCACAATTTAATGACAATAATGAATGAGTGACTCATCATTATTACCTGACAGAGTTCATCCCCTTAATTTCAGACAATGAGGGCCATATGAAAAAACATATCAATTGCTAGATCGCCAAAATTACAACACAACCAAAAGAATGGATTGAGGCATCAGAGCCATGCTGTCCAGGCAACAGCGTGTGACTCAATAATTAGATCGACTCGCCACTTTAAGAAATAAAGAGCTCAGGAGAGATGTTTTTCACTTCAAGATAAGTGCAAATGGAGATGGAAGATAGAGCAGAGGAGAAGCCGAGAGGGTGACATGACATCCCTCTTGATGAGATGAGTTTTCAGCCTACAATGGAAAATGGGGAGGGACTCTTCTGTTCTGGCTGGAAGAGAAAGGTCATTACACTGGGAGCCAGAGGGGAAAGCAGCTGAGTCCAGATAGAGTGATGACAAGGTTTCTGCAGGGAGGAGAATCAGGCAGTCTAACGGCATAAGTCAGAGCACGGACTGACCATTGAATTGGCATTCTGATAAGATGCATTAATATTAAATTTCTCAATTTCCACGACTGATCATGCAGAAATGATCATTAGGGGATTTACTGAATGCACAAGACACACAGTTCTGTTGTTATGGGGTCCTATGTGAGCCATGACCTTTACCAACCTTGTGACCACTGGGGACTGCAACAACACTGATAGAGCTTATCCACTCTAACACAGATGTCTGGCTCAGCCTCCACTGAGCCTGTGACAGATGCTGCTGACCTCACATACAAACAATGAAGTCACATTTTCACAGTATGAGTGCGCCATGCAAGTACATGTCCCCCAGAGGTATTTATTGAGAATTCCTGACATTGTATCATGTTAACTATCCTAACTATCATATTGATCATCCACTTCTAAGCAGTCAAAAGCATTAAGATAAAAACACATTGGCAGTGGGATAAGGTAGGGGGGCTGTGAAACTCTAATGGGTGGAGAGATTTTGTGCCACAGCATGAGATTGGCCAACAATAAGTGATTGTTATGATATCCAGAAATCTCAGCAGGAGACTTGAGAAGTAATCACTGATATTGTGCTAACCCCCTGCTAATGTACTTTGGCCATTATGTGCCCCGTGGAAGTAAAGAAAAAAAAAAAGAAAATCTATTATTTTCCTTTCAGTCTCATTCAAATATATTTCTATTCAACCAGAGATGTAGTATGTGGTTGATCCTGCCTACAGAAAAAACATATAATGTTATTTTGTATTTTCTGGCATTTTGAAGAACCTCTCAACTTTTACTGAACTCCCTTTATTTTAATTATCATTAAGATGGCTACCTCTCTGTCTTCTGTCAGCTATTGTACAAGAAGAGAGTGAGTCCTGCCGCAGTGGGAAATTCCACCACAAGGCCTAATAACAACATGCCAGATTGTCCCTGCTCCCAAGAATAGAACAGGCAGCAAATGAATGGAACAAACCGGTCTATTCTCTCCATGTATATTCACCACACGATGATTGTACATGTCAGAATTTTTCTTGAGTAGGAAGATTACAGCGCCAATAAAATTGCTCTCAGCTCAGCCTATTGACCTTACTTGAAGCCACTCTGACCTTGAACAGCAGTGCCCTCTCTTATACTGTAGCTGGAATAGGTTGTAATTCAGCCTGCTTCCCTTTTCCTGTTGTAGTTTCAAGAGATAATCTGGATGGGGTGGATTGCATTGCAATGACATCACCCGTGCCTAAAATCCAATGGTCGCATGAATGGGGTTTTGAAGAGAATACATTCTGCTCAACTGCACTAAGCCATGTGTACATACCAGTTTCATGGTCTACTAGGCTATAATAGAGTTTCCCATTAACTGTGGCAAATGTAATATATGATCAAAATAAATTTAATCTCAGTAAAGTAGTTGAAGTAATAATTAAGTCTGATGAGTATCAATTAATTAGAGCAGACTTCAGGATTTTGCTGCAGAACTTTATCACTGAAATATTAGAAAGATTAAAATCACTGGATATGCTCAAATTCCACACCAGAGCTGCCATACATTTCATGACTTCACAGTGCCGAATGTGACAATAAAACCACATAACATCACATCATATACTCCCTCTATTAATGTCCATGACTGAGGACATTTTACACATTATTCTGTTTACTTGTAAATGCAAACCATGGCTGCTTCTGTTGTCATAAAACGAATGAATGGGATATGGGATATATTGAACCCACTGCTATTGCTAATGCTCTTACATGTATATTACTGGGCAGTAAAATATTTTACGAGGACAGAAGTAGAGCAATGGCTCTCAAGGGCACTGCCGTCATTTGTTTAGAAGTGAGCACTAGCCTAAATCAAGTAAAAGCACATCAGCCAATCAGTTACCATATCACTTTGTGTAAGAGCTACATGTTTTCCACATTCACTTTCCAGGAAAGCTGAACAGAGCATACGGCAGAGGGAAATCATTCATGCAGGAGAATAAAGGTTTAAGGGTATATTCTAACCCCTGCTTTAACTCAAGTTATTTAGCATGAAATGTACTTGAGTCTGACTAAGGAGGCCTGTTACCAGGCAAATGCTCAGTCAATAGCCACTAGAGCCAACAATAATTAGTTGTACATTTTAAAACAGGCTTGAAGCCTTTTGCTGAGTCAGTCATGAGGCACTTTGTGGGAGGGGTGTCTGTGGGTTACTGCTTAGTGCTCTGGCCTAGATGATAAACTCAAATATGTCTGGACTTGACAGCAAATGCGGGTAAAGACAAAGCAAGTCGACACTGAGTGCACATTAACCTTAAGATACGTTTAATATAAGCACAGGCACTTTTTCGGCCCTGCAATATTGCAGACGTTTACGTCAGTTTCACTGGCACTGGTCCTGTTTTGAATCTTCACCACACGTAAAGCAAATAGCAACGATAAAATTACAGTCTACTCTCAACTTTATCTGTTCTCTAATGTCAGCCAGGCTTTAAATACTGAGTGGCTGGGAGTATTTTCCTCTGAGATAATTTATTCTGAGAGGTTGAAGTCTGATGATTGTTTGGACACTATACACTGTCTTGGCCTAATCATTTTTTCCAAAGTATGCAGCATTGCCTAAGTTTTAAAATGAGGTATTTTGGGCCATAAACCATGGAGAAGATGACTTGTATTAATATTTTTCTCCTGACAAATGTCCCACAAATTTATTTGAAAAATAAGTATGGAAAACAACTGTCAAACACATTTGTTCCTTGGTGTCTGTGGGTTACACATATTGGTTCACATTAAGTTAAGCTTAAGTGCATCAGCCTAGATGTGTAGCTGATTTCACAAAGGTCCAAGTGCTTAGAAGAGGAAGAAAACACACCATCAGATGAATTTCCAAATTTCAGCGTCTAGATGTTTTATTTAGCATCCAGAGATCAAGACCTCCTGCCCCCATGCCACCCACCGAGGTGATATTTCCCTCCATCATGAATACAGTGTTTTCATTTCCCAGCACACTCAGTCCAGCATCGTGAGTCAGGGCAGGGTCATCATCAGCTGATCCTACAATGTATATTAATCACTGACATTTAGACGATGCTCACTGCTCTTGTTACTGATATTTATTTGTGACTAAATGTATTACCAAGAGGCATGGGCACTGAATGAGGCTGGAGTAGGAGAATGATGATTCAAGGGTGCCAGAAGTGGACGGGGGACATTTGTGACAGGATTTTATTCAGTGTTTCAGGGTCCCATGAGTTTACCAACAGCCCTGAACCCACCAAAGGAAAAGGACAAATTACTAACATGAACTATTTAAAGATATAATGCCTTAGTCTGTGTAACCTTTCTCTTTTCCCATAGAGATGCTTGCAAGGACACATCACCTCAGTGAAATACAAAGACACTGCCAATGTAATTCACTTTACAGCATGTATTATTATGTGGCGAATCTAAAGGGTAGGCCCAGACAAATACTAATCTGGTCCTATGCCTTTTATAACTTATGGATAGTTTTTCCATGCTCGCACGCTTACGCGCGTACGAGCGTCATGAGCGCGCATGCTTCCACAGCACCGTTCATTTCTTCAGAATCGCTAATTTGATACCCCTCGGAAGCTACGCATAATGTGTAGCAAGTGGGCGCAACGCATTTTCTGAATCCGGTTCCGGCGTGCCGACGACACCGATGCCTGTGCCCACAGACTGATCACAGGGCTTTTACCCGAACAGCACTGAATGGTAGCAGCTGAGAGACGGGTGCGGAGCGAGGGTTGCCAAACCCGGAGGATTTCTCACGGCTCACGGACTAGAATGCTCTTTTATATGTATCCTCATACATGGATGACAACCTCAAAACAAACCTATACTGAAAACTTTCAGCTCAACGTTTGACGCGGGGGTGTTATTGAGATTTTTAACCAGGTCCAAGAGCAGACATGATGCAGGTGCAAACTGTGGGCTAATGTTACTGAAATGACTTGCTCGGCGCTGACGCGGTTCATTGTGCCATGCCAACCCCGCATTGTCAGATGCCATTTTACTCTGCGTTATCCCAGTGTCTGGAATTCCAACATACTGGGCCTGTTGTGTAATTAGAAGTTCGTGAGGCAGTAGCAAACAAGCTGGTGCAATGAGAAGCTACGCTGTCCAAGACATTGTGCGCAATTTGTGTTGAAGCTTATGGGTCCTGCGTACTCAAGCTCCCGGCTTCCACTTGGAGAGGTGTGCTGCGGGGCTACAGCGCACTGGCTGTCGGCTTCACATCTGGACCGCCTGGCTACTGTCATCTGCGGCCTGTTCGGACTGTGTACTCCCTGAACTTGTATGTTTAAGGGGAACTGATTGAGATCGCCTCGGATGGTGTCGTGTTAGGGAGAAGGGGTGAATATTTGGCCAGGACTTGACGTTATCGGTGATCCACTGGAACACCGTTGTCCAAAGCTGGACTGGCTGACTACTCAAGAAAAAAACGCTTATCCTGCTATGGATTTTGCGTAGCGAAGTCACGCATTTTTAAAGGCAACGCTAGGGTGACATTGCAGTCTTCTCACCACATCGGTTATTTCGTCGTCCGACAAAAAAATAAAAGAGTGAAAGTGGAGTATTGTCCGTCATACGTATCAACGCAGTGGGATTTCTACGTCTGGTCGGCGTTCCCCCCCACCCTTCCCGCGGTGACGGTTATGGGTCGGAAGCGGTGTGTCGGTGCAGATTGTTCCAAGATGGCGGCCGGGTGCTGCGGGGTGAAGAAGCAGAAACTGTCGGGATCGCCCGGGTCGGGGGGTCCCGGCGGGGTGGGGGCGGGAAGCGGGGTGGCAGGAACCGGACATTGTGGCTCGGAGTTGGGGATTGGCTCCTCGGCGACCGTTGCAGCAGCGGCGAACGTGAGCAGAGCCAACGGCCTGGGGGGACCCGGGGGTAACGTTAGCGGCAGCAGTAGTAGTAGTGGTAGCAGCGGCACAAACGCTCTGTCCCCAGCCCCGGCCGGTTACACTTCATCCGGCCTCTCCCCGAATCTCAGCCCGGGACCTGGTTCGGGAAGTGGAGGCAGAAAAATGGTGGTCTCAGCGGAGATGTGCTGCTTCTGTTTTGACGTGCTTTATTGCCATCTGTACGGATACCAACCTCCGAGAACACCCAGGTTTACAAATGATCCCTAGTGAGTATTTCTTGTCTTTTGTTGTTTTGCTGCATGTCAAAGCTCACTGGTGTACTCTCTCAACTAATGTCTGCTGCGGCACACCTGATGGCTTTACCCCTAGATTAAGCTTTAGTTTTGAGGGCAGAAACTGTCACATCGAAACACCGTTTTACTTAGAACGAATTTAAAGCGAAAAACTCGCGATCATAGCTGAATTTGTCCAAGTTGGAATTTGGGGCCTTGTCGAAGACACTGTCTGCACTGGCCTGCAGCTATACTAGCCTAACATAAACGCTACAATCAATGATCTGATATGATGTTATCAGGCTATGTTATATCCCGCTAAATGTTGTACACTGTCACTTACTGATTTCCCGTCGGTACGTGGTGAGAAAATATCTTTAGATCCTGTTTGTTCAACTCGAATAGCACTGGCTAACGTTAGCTAAACCTGCTAGCTTCTAGCTAATATCAGCTAACCGATAACACTTGAAGAAAGAGGGTGGAACGAGCAAGATAACATCGTTTATTTTTCGGTTTAACAGCAGCAGTTTTGCCTGTTAGGGTAGACGTGTCTAAAGTGCCAAATAGAAAACGTCAAAAGTTAACATTAGTAATCTTAATCTTTCAAGTTACCCTCAATGAACTCTGGATTGCCACATAATAGGCTTAGCTTTGTTAGCTACGAGCTACATTGGCTTGGTAACGAAGCTTTAATGAGCTTGTAGTAATTAATTTAATGGTAGGTGTATTAAAAGTCTGATATCGCTGCCAGGTAGGCGTTCAGATTACAGCAGGTTTTATGTGTTAAGGGTGAGTGAACTGTCGAATGAAGGGAAACCCGGTAACCACATTTAGCATCAACCAACAAAGAAAAACTGGCTCTTGCTAAACACTTAGCAGTCCTAAGCATTCCTTATGGCTAAATTTCACTGAAATATACGGTCTTAAATTAATATAAAAACACAAACAAGCACACTGTTAAACCATTTGAACTATTAACAGAACACGAGAGATATTGTGTTATTGTGTTCTTTACTGTAAGAACACAAAAACCATAGGATTAATAAATGTATGTTTTCCGTCCGTAACCACACTCTTACGCCCTCCACTGAAACATTTTAACCCCTCGTTGTACAGGTGTTGTAATGTGATAGCATGTGACTCTGTGGGCGTTTTACTTACATGTCGAGGCTGTCAAGGGATTGTTTACAGTTGCAGCCATAGTTGGCTATTCCAGTGTATTGACCTGAAATGGGTGAAAAAACTTTGGGGTGACCTACTGACAAGGACCACAAGAGTTCATGGGATTGCTGTATTGTTGTTTTAATGTATATTTCTGTTGTCCTGTGATAAATGAAAATGTCTAATTAGTGTGTGTGAAACACAGTTTTATGCTTAACAATACAGTTACTAAAATACAATGTTTCATACATTTCAAATGCTTATCATGGGTTGTAAATGGTCCAAGTAAATATTTATGTAAGCTGCTCCAACACTCCCAACATGTGTCATGGTAGTCCTTATCTATTATGGAAAACAACAACCCTCATTACATATGTATACAGTAAACAAAATCTTTCTCTTCTTCCCCTACACATTTACATATAAAGCATTATTTTCATTTATATTTGAATCTGCATTGAATGACTGTTGGATCTGTTGAAATGCTGTATTTGGCCTATTGACCTCTGAGAGAAAATCTAACATGTTGGAGCCTTAAACAAGCGTACACTCAGAATCTGCATTAGATTAGCATATCAACTTAGAATGTGTATCAGAATAACCTCAGTAAACGTAAAGAAAATGACTTTGCATGTTCACATATGAAAAGCAATCAAAATTGACATAAATAATAAATATACAGGTTTCAGACAGAGTGGATACAGCTCACTGTACCGAGCCTATGGTGTTAGCAAGACTAACTAAATGTATCTGTTAGATAATGGAGAAATGCAAATCCATCACTCCAAAAAAACATTCTGGGGTTCAAATATTCATTTAAGGAAATATTTATTCCAGAAATATTTTAGTATGATATTTTTTATTGTGTGTGTGGGGGTGGGGGGGTGGGTGTGTGTTTGTTTCCTTGCAAATTCATTTCAGACATTCCTTATTCCATACATGGCTGCCTCTCTACTCACACCCACACACACTCTCTGACATTGACAAAAATATTTTCCCCAGTCCTATCTAAAAGTACTCTCATGGTGTTGCCCCAGACTAGCCTAGCAACCCAGATTAGTATTACCACTGATTACACACACACACACAAAAACCTAATCTGGCTTCCCCCTAAATTAGAAGAATTGTGGGGGGAAAAATGAGTGTGTCTTGTTGTTGTTAATTTCAAACTGTTGTACAAAACCCTTAAAGGCCCGGAACAAATCCACACACTTTAACCTTAATAAATATCAAATGAGATTGCTCCTGTAACCAGGATGAATTTAAGTTTTTTTTTTTTTTTTCAAATCCCATGTAACATGGGCAAAAAAAACACAAGTGACTAGTAAGGTGTAGGCCTCACATTTCATATGTAATTTAATTAAATTTTGCATCTTCTGTTGACTTTCTGAAGAATAGAGTAAGAACTTACTAATAATGCATTTAGAATGCTGTGAGTTGTGGCTAATTTCCTTTAGCAAAGACTGCATATTGACATAAGGAAAGTGTTCAGGTTTATTTGGAGGAGAAACATTGCCCACAAAAATCACTAATCTGAGCATGCAACATTTAAACTTCCTATCTCCCTTAGAAAAAAAATCACATTCAAATTGAGTTTAAGTCTGTCATTGCTAAAGGGTGAACACTGGGATTTTGCCTAACCTTCACCACACAACCAAGCAAAACCAAGGTCTAAAGCCAACCAGTCCATCATGGCTGTTAAGGTTGTAGGCTAATGCCCACCAATGTGAAAACTCCCGCAGGTCTGAGAAACCCATACTTATGGTCTGTGGTGTTCTTAACACATCCTTCACTTGGGGGCATTGTCAGAGTGAATTACTGAAATGCTCAAAACAACCACAACATTTGACACAGACACAGTGCTCTGCAAAGTTAGCCAGTAAACAATGCAGGGCCTTACACTGTGACCATTTTGTGACCATTTTTCAGAAGCAGTGGGTCTAAAATTTAGGAACAGGAACCTTTGCCTCTTGCAAATGTGCCCTTTATTTTGTGAAGCCACCGTGGTACTGTATGCCCATTTGAGTTATGAATCACCTTGAGACAGGATGTGTTTTTGCTGTCTAGACCGGTGACCGGCTGTCTAGCTTACAAAATTAGCAAAAACAGCAAGCCTTCTCCTCTAAATAGAGACCCACAGGCTGAGAGCTGTGACTCAATATATTAATCTTTGGCTGTACAACATATTTTTAAAAGTCATTTTGCTTCATTTTGACTGCAAGTGGACCAATGGACCCCACAAGCCAGTGAGCACTGCCACAGGTATGTTAGCATAACTAGTCAGCTAATTTAGCTAGAGAGCTTTAGTTGATTTGAATGGTTGTATGATGGGATAAAGCAAATGTAATTCATTGGCGGGGTGTAATACCAAATGAAATCTGTGTAATGTTATGTTAGATGACATAGATATTGTTAATTGTACGCTACTTTGTGGCTACAGTAAGCTAATGAACCAACTGGAAGATAAGATTAGAACTTCTAATTAATAACCAGCCAGCAAACATGTCAGCTTGTTAAATGTACCTAAATTCATTGTACTACCAAAATGGTGAATGCTAGCAATCTTTTCTACGTCGACCATTGCTCCTGTTGATCCCTTGTTTAAGGACAAGACCAGAAGACCCTAGTCTTTTCTAACTGACAGAGAAGAAAATCATCCAGGAAAGGTAAAATGAAGCCATGGGACTGTTGCCATGCAATGTTTTTCCAAGGAACTTCAGGGTAAAACTTGTGTAAGACAGTCTACAATAGTGACCATTAAAGAAACCATGTTGTTTTTCATTGAACTATTGGCACCGATTTGCTGTAGTAAAGTTTTTTTCTCTTTGTAACTTACTTTTTTGTTTAAATATTGCTACTTCCTAGAATCAAATCAGAGTATTGGTTTTACTTTTGTAAAACAAGTGTTTATAATGTGAAGAAGCTCAAAAATAAAATGTAAGATTTTATGCAAGAGCAAATGTTTCATGTATGTTTTTCTTTATAAAATTGGAATTAAAAGCCTCTTTTTTTATTCAAAAGGTATAGGACTTCTAGCTTAAGGCTGTCTGCATAAAACCAAAAATATTTTTAACAAACCAGTGTCAAAGTTGAGATACCAGTATGGATATCTGATTGATACTTGGTTACTGAAAATGTCTTTACTTGGGTTACAACTTAATAATTTACATGCATTTATTTTTCATGAAGTGAAAGAGAAACATTTCCACCAAATTTTGGGGGGATGGGGACTCCATACTGATTCATTATAGGGAAAAAAGAAGAGGAATGCAGGAAATTAGAAGTAAATACAGTATAAATAAAGTCTATCAGTCTACTGTTCCAAGAGGACAAAACACTCTTAGCTCTGTAAAATAATAGGCATCTCTTTTTATTACAAAAGAATTAATCAGTGACACAAGTAATAATGTGAAACTGTGGAGGTGTTATGCTTTGGATTTGGATTTAATCGGTCCTCTTGAAATATAGGAAAAATAGTCTGAGGATGTGAAGATTTAAATTACATCTACAGTTTACTGTTGAGCCATCCAGGGCAGAAGCAGTCCTCTGTCAGTGGATCTGTCCAGCCACAGTACTGCCCTGTATCCAGAGGTGTCTTCACAGTGCTCACAGCAGAACCCAGTACACCATCAGTGTAGTTTTGTGGAAGAAAATGCACCAAGGCAATAAAAAGACACTTTTGACTGCAGTAAGGTCTAACTGAAGAATGGGCAGTTATGTGACCATTGTTGAGAACCATGTTCATTAAAATATAACAGTATTTGTTCCATCAGACATGTATTAGACGACTGGAAAATGTAACTGAAAGGTGTCCCATCTGGTATAGAAAGGTTATTGGTCTTAATGTACATAATACTGTGTGGCAGCCATGTCTTGTCATGCACAGTTTTGGTTCTGATCCACTGTGATGCTCACCAACAATGTCACTACACTGAGTATTGTTCTCTGAAGTGCACTTATGCAGAGCCAATGAGATACCTTAAACTGCTGACATACACTCCACCACAGCACCATGCCTGTCCTGTGCAGTTTCTGTTCACTGTCATTCACAGATTTATTGAAGAATCATACAAGTGGTGATTTTTTTTGTTTATCTGACCATGTAAGAGAGAAACTTTGTTTGTCCCTGGCTTAATTTACACATTAACGTTCTTTACAAGAAACAGTTTCACTACAAAAAAGTTGAAAAACCCAAATAACTACATGCAGTCTTCGATGAAAATTGACCCATCATGATCTAAAAGACAATGTTGCATATTTCACCTAATATGATTAACAACTCTGGTATTCCAGCAGAATTAAATATGCATTATGTGCTGTCAAGCAACTTTCATACGCCAGAGAAATGTGCATCCACTGTGCATGTCATTAAAGCCCAGCTGTTTTAACATGGCCTCTCGTTCTCTCTTGTTTTTCAGCCCGCTGTTTGTCACATGGAAAATAGGCAGAGACAAGCGGTTGAGGGGTTGTATAGGTACATTTTCTGCCATGAATCTGCACTCAGGACTCAGGGAGTACACCCTTACCAGGTAAGAAATAGTATGGAATTAGTTTTCTCTGGTTCAAAGATGTAGACAAAATACTATGGCCCAGCATGATTGTGGAGAAATAATGACATTGGAATGTGCAAATTTGGAATCATGAATACTAACACAGATGACTTTATGAACAGTAACTTATCAGTAATAGTAAATTGCCCTTAGAATTCATAATTGGCCTGTGCATGGCTGTTTCATATGCATCGCTTTCTGTAACACTGTATTAAACGTGTAAAGAATATTGGAAGAAAAGCTATTAATACCCATATGTCAATTTCTCTAAACCCTAAAAGATCATTCAGTGTTAAGATGTTCAGATAAATGGATACTGTTGATATACTGTATAACAATTTATTGATCAAGGTGATAACCACTGACACAAATAAAATGTACCAGTAGCCTTATGCACTATATTCTAACTGTAATGTGTGAATGTGTGTTATACTGTAATGTAAAATGTGTGTTATAGTGCCATTGTTTAAAAAGAATCTACTTTAAAAAAGGTGAGTCTCACCTGGTGTGGAGTGTCTTCACTAGCAGTTCTTGACCTGAGGGCAAACATACCTGACCGGTCTCTTGCATGTAAACAGACACTACTCCTGATGATGTGTACACATACTCATTTTACAAACAGTACTAAGAACAGCCATTATCAGTGCTTGTGTTGCAACCATGCTGCCCTGTGAATGTCTACAGGTCAGCTACATCAGAGAAAAGGCCTCTCTGATTCATCATCACATGTTGTAAATGTGAGTGGAAATTGGCCCTCAATTTAGAGGGAGGTTATTGGAGTGTTTCAAATCCTGCACGTAGTAATCCAACTGTTGGGCATTTTAATGCTCGGTTGTGACAGCCACTTTCTGAATTTCACTCCTGTAATGGTATTTTTCCTTGTGCTTTTATCGCTGCAGTGCCCTTAAAGACAGCCGCTTCCCCCCTATGACAAGGGATGAGCTGCCTCGCCTCTTCTGCTCAGTGTCTCTTCTCACCAACTTTGAAGACGTCGGTGATTACCTTGACTGGGAGGTAAAGACGCATGCTTTTCTAAAACATTGCTTGAGCTTGAGCTTTGAGAATCGTGATGCCTTACAGTTTCAGACCTGTCTTTCCCTCTGCTAATTATACTCAAGCAGCTCTTCCACATTTTTCTCTGTAGGTGTGCAAACAAATTCTTGAAATACCAACCAAAATGACCAACCATATTTGTGTATTTGCTTGGAGGTAGAATTGTATAATTGTAATAGCTTTTTTCCTTAAGAATATTGCTTCAAATTAAATCACAGCAATTAGGTTTTTGTCCTTCACAATTCATTCAGTTTGATGAGGTGAAGCTCTGTATTAAGGGTGCTTACTCTGGTCCATCATCTGTCCATCAGCTATCTTGTATTAAAGGCAATGGAAAAGCTATAATTTTGATATATATAGCCTTCTTTTTCACTAGCAGTTATATGATATGTATACTACATATGTGTATATGTATATATATATAAAAAACCCATAATAACATGTCTCATAACCTGACTAAAGCTAACATAATGGTGGAAATAAACTGTACATGGCACATGGTAGTAAAATGTAGCAGTTCTCAATTAGTTGAGACTGAATAGCTTGTTCTTTTTTTTTTATTATTTACTTGTGTGTTGTGCCTGTCTTGAATTCTAGGTGGGTGTTCACGGTATTAGGATAGAGTTTTTCAATGAAAAAGGATCAAAGCGCACCGCCACCTACCTACCAGAGGTTGCAAAGGAGCAAGGTGAGATGTTCTTGTCCTCCTGACAATCCAGTTTAATCTGCTTTTCATAAAGGGAGTGTATATTAAAGTAAATCTGGACATTCAGACTTGTATAAAGACAAATATCTCTGTTTTATCAAGGTTGGGACCACATTCAAACCATAGATTCCTTACTACGAAAGGGAGGTTACAAAGCTCCCATCACAAATGACTTCAGGAAGACCATTAAGTTAACCAGGTAAGATTGCACTTATTGTATTGGGGAGTAGCACTCCATATGAGAAAAAAGCCGTGTAAAGCCTTTTGTAGCTCCAGAGGAAGCTGCAGGAAATCGGATAAATTCAGTGTAGATTGAGTCTGAAGACTACAAGTCTGAAAATAATACAAATCTGTGGGGTTAGACAGAAGTGAGCTTGCCAGACCTCTGTAGTCTGCTCCTCATCTGTGTTTGAGGCCACAGAAGCTGCTAAATCTCAGCAGTCCAGTTGGCATTGTGGGTAACGTAGGAGCCAGGTTTTGACAAGGAAGAAGAATGCGGGGACTAAAAACAGCATTATCTCTGGTTTTGCTGCATCGATCTAGATCTTTTGTTTTAAAGTGTCCACAGTGAATCTGACAATGTGCAATGCTATATGAGTGGAGAGCTCTTCTGACCAAGGCCTCCAAAGTCTAGTATGGACTCAATTGGTGTGAACAGAGTCATAGAGCAGGGTCAAGGGTCAGCCAGCCTTTACCAACACATCTTTTCTCATTCCTAGGTACCGTAGCGAGAAGATGACAATGGGTTATGCAGAGTACATCGCCCACCGTCAGCACCATCACTACCAGAATGGCATTGGGCACCCTCTACCACCCTACAACCATTATTCCTGACAGCGAGCCGCATGACCAATCATTGGACCTCTCCGCGGACCTTTTCCCAGGAGAGCCTGCCCCCTCCTGGTCTAGCTATTTCTACTACTGTACCATTTTATGATGATAGTTTCCGTTGCCATGCTGGCCGTCTCCCAGACGTTGACATGGCAACGGGTGGCAACGAAGCATCATTTGATTATGGCAAGAAATCCACGTTTCTTTTTCTTTGCCTGTGGTTAAGTTTTTGCAGCATATGTATACCTATATCTATAACCCCCTTCATTCATATTTTTGAAAAATTAACAAATAATAGATTTTATTAATCTTGCGAGTTTTCAGCAAACCTAATCAGGTGTTTGATTCTGTGGATGGAAGGAAGTCTCTTACAGTAGATTAGTCTCACGCTTATATTGTTTAGGCTTTGCTACGATTTTACATTTACTAAGAAAATTCTCCTTTTTTTCCTTCTTTTCTTTTATCTTAATATCCAGACATGTATACCATGTAGCAAGGCAACTGCAGTTCTCAAAGGCTGTGTCGTCTCTATTCTGATTCCTCTCAAAAAAAAAAAAAAAAAAAAGATTGATTGTTGAGGTTGTTTGAACCTTGTAAACTCTTGTAGTGTCGTAGTTGGAACTATTTATCGGGATATGTATACTCCAAAGTATAGATAGTAGGATTGTGATGCCCTTTGACTGGCCCTTTGCTGGTGCTGTTTATTGTTTGAGCTCACAATCGTGTGTGTGTTTCTGTGTGTGGATATGGACGTTGGTCTGCCACAAGATAAAAAAACAGTAAAAATTTGAAATTGGATTTTATCCTAAAGATTCCCTTCAGAGATTTTTGGAAACCTTCTCCCCTCTGAGTATTTGTAGTGTTTTGTGGTGGAACCTTTAAACCTTGAACTGCGTTTGTTTGGCTAGAGTTTACAGCTATGTTCCCTCTTTTTAATTTTTTGTTTAAGTTTTTCAAATTTAAGGTAATTGCGGAGGAAGCCATTTTGTTGGAGGATAATCACGTCCGCGCAGGTGATTTGTTAATTATCTACGTAAAATGGGCTACAAGTGGTTCTGCTTTCCCGGTGTTGGAGAGGGGAAGCAGGCATAACCACAGGTCCCTAGAGGAAAAAAAAGTATGTGCATGAACAATGCTTTCATTTAAATTTACTGTGTCTGTTGGTTTCTGAGTTTACTGGCAGGGAGTCACTTGACAGGGACATGCTATAACTACTTAAAGCCATATTCTCTTTTTATTCCACACTTTGTAAGAGTAGTCTGTCGTTTGGCTTGAAGTGTTTGCATTCAGTGCCACTTAAACTGGTAACCTCTTGTACCGTGGGTTCTTCAACCTCTGAATGCAAACGTACACCAGCCAGCCTCAGGCAAGGCTGCATCACTGAATACTTGTCGAACCGGCGGTTTCAGTCATTTGTCCGATGTCTTGTACATTTGCCCGTGTTGTTGAGGAAACATTGTCTTGCCTTTTCAGATTATAGCTAACCATTGTCAATCGTCCACGAAAATATTTGCTGTATTAAAACTGTCATTTTAAATGAAGACACACCACTTGACGCACAAAGGAAGTGAGCTAATTAACATGTTTGTGTCATATAGAAGTGCATGTCATTGTGCAGCTGCAGCGATGCAGCTAGTCGATTTAGTTGTTGGAACCGCACTACCACCGTTCTCCTCTGATACTCTGCTGTTCAGTGAGATCCCGTTGATCTGTGTGTCCACGGCACAGGAAATGTTTTGGTTCGTGGTCTGTTTTGTCAGCTGTTTGGCAGTAGGTTAGAGCAAACACAGTTGAATTAGTTAGAGCAGAATCTCTGCATGGGACCTGGCGGCTCACAGTTGAGGTCTACAAAATAAAAAGCCAGGGCTTTGTAAGGACTTAAGAAGCCATTTCCCATCCAAATAATACTTGTTGTGAGTCACATCCACACACATACTAGGCTAGTTGGATTTACTTTCCAGAATGTTTGAATTGTCAAGGATCGTCACATGATCCGCTCGTTTTGGGTTCGAGTTTTAGTTCTGCTAACTGGAATTTTTGAGAGGTTCTTGTTACTTGACCAACATCTTTCTTCGTAACAGCCTTTACTAACTGACAGGTTATTTTTCTTTATGCAAAATGTCAAGGGCTTTTGGCACTCCATCCACAGTAACCCGAAATGACCCAGATTTCAGTTGTGTTGCCTTAAATTAATGATTTAATAAATGATGGACCAGTAGATGATGCTCTGAGTGTTCCTCTGGCCCATGGTTTGCTCTTTCCCCATCTCCACACCACAGTGTAGGGAAGAGGCTCAGATGATGCTTTCCTCACTTGAATGCTAATAATACTTTCTTAGACATACGGGGGCTCCTGTATGCCTGCAGTCCCCTGTTTGCTTACGTCTTACCCGGAAGCTGGTCCTCAATTCTTTCGCTTTTGAAAGCCCCACGTAGACTCCTAAACTTTCTCTTAAACTAGCGATGGGCACTGTGGTGTTGTTACCCTAAATGTTTAAACCATGGGAAGACCGTGTCATGCCTCTAGAGAAATGTATTAAAAATACACCACACACACTACATAAAGACATTCAGAGAGGAACAGTCAGACATTAATTTCCTGGTCCATTTAATACAGCACAACCTGAAATTTTCTGCTGCAAAACCAAATTGACCATGCTCTTTTACATATATGTCTTTGTATACACATGCAATGTATTTTGTTGCATGTATGTCTGAGTATGAGACCTATGGTTTTATCCATGATATGCTTGATCTATGGCTTAGACACTCTTATTAACCATTAAGAGATTTAAAAGACAAATATGGTGCTATCGGACCTCATATTGGGGTGGTCACATCTCGTGACTGGTCATGCGGACTCATTGATCATATCATACTTAAAGATGCTACATGTAAGATTTTCTCTCAGTACATTGCTGTGAAGAGAGTCATGACGGCACATTTTAAAACTGAAGGATGTCTGTCACCGATACAAACAGTAGCCCCAAGAATTTCTGCTTTCGTTAAGTCTGGCATGGGTGATTGTGGGATCAATTCCCTATGGGAAAAACATAGATATTGTTAAACATACTATAAAGAAGGAAAAGTCCCAGCAGCATCGTGTCATAGGGGCTATGGAATGTACTGTTAATGGCCGTTATAACAATTTAACAGTGGTATATTAAGAGAAAATCCTACATGTGTTACCTTTACTATCCTTGATATATGCAGATCTGTTCAACAGGTGTTTTTTGTTTTTCCTACCAGTGCAAGTCAACACCCCTGCAGGTTTGAAAGGACAAGAAGTCACACGTTAAACCTTCCTTCCCCCTGATTACTCCCGACACTGTGGCCCAACCTCATGGCCTAGTTTGTCAAGGTGTGATGTGTGTCGTTCGGTAGATAGTGGCAGTAGTTGTGGTCGTTGCCTCTCCCAGGAAGACCGGACGCTGCTCTTTCTGAGCAAGTCCTCCGTTTTCCTTCTAGCTGCTGAATCGTTTGACCTCTGTAAGGGCAAGGTTTGAAGTGTTGACTAGGGAAAGGTTCCTGTTGTTGAGGCTTTCTGCAGCCTCTCTTTAACTATGTCGATGGTAAGCATCTCCTATAATGGGACGCAGAGTTAATGTTTTACGTAGAACACGCAGAATATAGTCCTGGTTCTGTACTGATTTAACTGTTTAAAGCATTGATACCTCATGGGATATTATGGAACGACATTTGTAGTTTGTTGTAGCAGATTGTGTTTTGGTTCCATACCAGGGTTAGAGTTCAGCCTCAGCATTCCTTGTGTGGTCATTCTCATATTTCGTGGAATGCTCAAGCTCATGTTACCTTCGTATGTTTGACTGAACCAAAGATGCCAGCGGCCATGCCCAAATGCTGCTCTTCAGGCCTGGCTTCCTGTCCTTCCAAAAAACACCCCTGCAATTGACAAAATGTTCTTTATGTCTTTTTTTTTGTGCGATTTCTCAACTGTCTTGACTTATTAAGCAACCCAATTTTTCAATGAATTTTCATTGAGTCTATCTCTGAAGCCGCACATGGCATCAAGGATGGTTAAAAATGGTTGCAAATTGTTGTTACTTGTTTTGTTTATTATTATTATTATTATTGTTAGTATTATTATTATTATTATTATTGCTATAATTTACAAAAATGAAAATCCCATGGTGTGCCTCCTAGCTTTATGGGTTTATAAATGTTTTTTTCCCTAAAGACCAGCAGTTATACTTTGTATAAAAGATGGATTTTTCCTTATTTTTTATGCCATTAAAGATGAAAAAGCCTGTTTTCTTTACTCTGGACCCAGTAGCTGCACTGGTATACAATCGCACTGATAGATGAATTTAAGAAAAAAAAAAAAAGAATAAATGAATCAATAATAATAATGATAATGACAAATGAAATAAGAACTACAATAAACTTGTGTTTGAAACTTTTATTAAAAAAAATTATTTTAAAAAAACAAATAAAAAAAAAGAAAATGACTGTTTTTGTACATCAAAATAAATTCTTTTCAAAAGAATATTTTGGATCTAGTTTCAAAATTATTTTAGTGGTTTTCTATGTTCTGAATTTTTGAGACACTGACTTCTAAGACGTGTCACTGTACAAAATGACTTTTTTCTGTTGCAGTGGCCTGATGGGCTGGGAGGGTTGCCTGGTGTAACTCCTCATACCAACTTTTATTTCTTTTCCTTTTGAATTTTGGATCTTTTTTTTTTTCTCTCTGCTTTCGTAACTTGAAAAATGTTGATGGAATAATATGAACTGGGAACTTCAAATCCATCCCCTGTAGAGATAGACCCTTCCTCTTTTCCTATTGAATTGCTGTTAGTGTGACGAGACTTGAAACGGGCATTTATTATGATAGTATGACTCCAAAAGAAAAAAAACCACAAAAATAAACAAACACAAAAAAAACAAAAGAAAAAAAAAAGAAATTAGCAAAAAAATTGCAAAAGTGGGGAGGGTTGAAAGAATATATATAGATGGGTTATCTGAGTATGTAAGCAATGGCTGTGAAGATAATGTAGTTTTAAACATTGTTATTACATTTTAAATCATTTATTCAATAAAAAATACAAAATCAACTGAAAAGAGAACATGTGTCATTCTATTTCCTTCAACACACACATCCACAGTATTTTTTTAATTATGTGCACAAGTTGTAGGGCTACTGATGGAAAAACCTTTTAGTTTGTAATTTAAACATTTGAAACAACAGTATGAGGTGTCACATTTAGACCCAGATACCATGGCAATAGTTCAGTTGTTTGGTGCTAGCTTCATTTGCAGTCAGAATTCACACTCATCTCAATCACATTCTGAGTCAACATGTGGTTAAGGTGTAGTTGAATGCTTGACGGATACGATTTCAGTTATTCTCTGTTACAGCCTTAAATAATAGAAGAAGTAAAAAATTAGTTTGATTAGATTGGTGGAAGTGTTTGACCCCAGCAAGTGTTCTGGCTGTTTTTTCTGAATGCTAAACACATTGTCAACAGTTTTCATTGGAACTATTTTTCACCAAGGAAACAGTTCTTATGAAAACTGTCCAAAGCTGCATACTGGGTTAGTGGCAGAAATTTCAGAGACAAATTTATCAAAACCTGGACAAAAAAAAAAAAAAACACCCATCTGTGTCCAGGTATCAAAAAATAACTGTGAAAAATATAGGAACAGACTCTTTAAATTTGACCTTGTTGCAGTCCCAGTTTGCATGCATCAGTGTATCAGTGCTTTTCTACAGTTATGTGAAATAACTTAGGGCATCATACTTTTTTTTGATGTGTGAATGAGCAGTAGACCATGCAGGGCACATGCTATTGCCCTAGGCTAAAAATTTTCTGGCTCCAGTAACTGATAAAGATGGCATTCAGTGCTCAACCCAGAATCAAGCTATAAAATATCCTTTCACAAACCTATGGCATAGACTAAACAAGGGAACTCTTAGTTGCTGGGAAGATGAGTTTTTTGTGTCACAGCAGCATAATAATAGTAGTTTTGTGACAACATGGCTAACTGTTGATGAAGATCATGTGATATGATCGAAAGCTCTAGAACAGCTACTAAACAAATCTTGAGATTGTTTTGAGCTGTTGTAGTTCAATGGAAACTGCCTCTATAAGTGATGTTATACTGTACTGAGGTGCAAAACTACATCACAAGTGCAACAGTCCTCACACTTCTGACCCAACAATGATGGCTTTGGTCACACCACAATCCAGGTCAGGGCCACAGTGTTTTTATGATGTAAACGACTGGGTGGAATTACAGCCCGTGTTAATCACAACATTGATAATAACTGCTGTACTGTCGACCTCATGTGAGGTATGGATATAGATAGAACAGTAACACTTTGTGTGATGCCTGATGTCAATTCAGATAATAGTAAAAATAACAAAAAACCCCACTGATAATAAAAATACAGCATAAAAAACATAAAAACACAGAATCAGACACTGCCAGTAAGAGTGTACCTACTTCATCAAGTCATGGTTGTCATATTTTCTCATGCATCTCAAGTGGTATCAAGACATGCAGATTGTACGCTTTTTATTTACCCAGGTTTTGACATCTTTTCTGTTTCCAAAATGTCTGCCACCAACTGCTTCAGTTCTGACATTTTTGTGAAATACTGTTCTTTACTCAATACTGTAAACTTCACAGAGGTAGCAGTCATTGCAAGACTGTTGTACTGGACTGCATTATATCAATCTATTGCTGTTATACTGTTCACTCTTCATGTTTTTAGACATGTTAGCAGCCAGTGGCAATATCTGTCTGTACACCACTTTGGTTTTGTCTTTAATTTTTTTCATATTTGCTGCCCATGAAGTCAAATTAATCAAAAATGTATGTGCAACTGACACTGTCGTCATAGAAAGTGTTCATCGTGACATTCTTTGTTTCTGTACTGCATAGACCACTGTGAGGATTAATGGCGATTACCAGTCATACGAAACTGGAACAAGCCATTAGTTGAAGGTCTGTGCAGTCTTCTTGTAAAGCACATTGCAGGTGATGCATGTTGTTGGTGCATTGCCCCTGTACATTTTACAGCAGGATTTATTTTGAATTCCTCTTGTTACTGGATATTAGAAAGTTCTATATTGACTAATGCTGATTTTCTTTTTCTGTATCTTTGTTCTGGTAACAAACCCCTGAAAACTGTGGCCACGCTGAGCTGCACACATGGCTAATGTGTAGTCTGTGGAGCTGTGAGTGTAATAAGGAGAAGGATCCTCACATGCTCGTCCTGCCTGTCTGCCAGTCGTAACACCGAAACTGCTCAGCACCACGCCAGGAGAAGTCCAGGCAGGTGTATCTGAAAATACTTTGCTGCTTGTTACATGATATTCAAGGCTAAGTGCTCAGAGATAGTTGAGTGCTTCAGTCTGATGCCAGCATGTGTAACCACACATGAACCCAGTGCTGGCCTGAGATCAAATAAAGACCAGCACTTTATTTTCTCTCCTGAGTCTGCCTCTGGGCTTCCATCTGTCTGAATAAATGATACTGATGAGTGAGTGGAGTTAAAACTGATGTTGTAAAAGCAGTGACTCCACCAAGCCCACTCTCAATCTCAATTCACGTTATTTCCACAGGGATTTATATTGTCTTATGTGCCATTTGTGTTAGAAAATGTGTCAACAGTGTCAACTCCATTACCCTCCTGTCACTAAATACTCTACATTTCCTCTAGCAGTGGTTATTTCTGACCAAGAGACTGGCTGTTTGTTGTGCTGGAGCCAAGAGAACTACTTGTACACCAAGTAAGTGAATAGATGCTTCTCAACTGCCTTTGCCTTACATTGAAAAAATAATGGAACCTAGTCAAGTTCATCTTATGAAAGAGACCCAAGATTTCCTATGGCTGCTGTAGCGTAGCTTTCTGCATTTACAATGAGCACTTGAAAAGAAGAGCAGCATATTTTAACATTTTTCTCCTCTTAATCCACCGTCACCTTGAGGCCTTTTTGCAAGCAGTCGGGTGGTTTTAGGTCGATCTCCTCTCTTGACTGTCTGTAATGATGAAGTGCTACAGGCCTGTGAAAACTCTCTGCAGCTCACTTCAGTCGATATGCTGCACTTAAAGCTTTTCACCCTGTCTGGCCTCACAGAGAGGAGTGAACCCAAATGTACAGCACAAAAGCATGAACGCATGAGTCAGGCAGCAACTTAGCGTCAGTGTCATTTTTGTGGTGTGATAAAAGGCACCATTATTTAAGGAATAGTTCAAAGTTTTGGGAAATACACTTACTTGCTTTCTTGCTGCAGGTTAGGTGAGAAGATTGATACCACTCTAATGTCTGCTCAGTAAATGTGAAGCTGGAGCCAGCAGCTGGTTAGCTTAGCTTAAAGACAGAATCCACCAGACAGCACCTTTAAAGCTCACTAAGTATCATGTTATATCTCATCTGTTGTTTCATATTTAGTGTACAGGCATGACAGTAGTATCAATCTTCTCATTTAACTCTTTGCAAGAGAGCAAATAGGTGTATTTCCCAATAATGTCAAGCTGTCCAGTAACTTCCATTTCACTTTTGAGAGTCACTTGCAGAGCTACAAGGCCTGCTCACTGTGCTAATGGAAAGAAAATAGTAATATTTCTTGGCATATCAAGTAACAAAGTATTGCAATTTCAGTATTTGATCTGCACCAATTCAAAATTCCAAGGTAAGTATTACAAACTATAACTAATATAACAGATACCCTGGACATGGTTAGAAAAGATGCTACACATACACGAGGACTTTGGTCAACATCACTTTTATTGTCAATACAGCACATACACTCGAACCAATAGAAATACAAAAGTTTGTCTTATCCCTTCTTTACAGCGAAGTACAGTATATGCTACAGTAATAAACACATCCCTCATACTTGAAATGTTATACACTCAGACTGACATATTCCAATTCTCAACATCAGTTAATACTCTCTTTCACATGGGTAGTCAATAAATGACTCAAAGTGACCTCATGCAGATCATCTGATGCATTTTTTCTCTGAAACTTGTTGCAGTTCTAGTGGTGGAGTGAATATGGGATAACTTGTAAGATTAACTTGAGGATCAAGCAACAAATTGTATTCAAGTGTCATTATGCATGAATCCAGCCCAGATACTCGATTTGTCAAGATCTATTCTATCTTGGCAAACATCGCATTCATCCTATCGACTCACTGAAGTTTATACCTCACTGAATGTGGTCCAATATCACCATAAAATAACAGAGACAAAAAGCGTAACCTCCTTGGCAGAGGTAATAATAACATCCCAGTGTAGATCCACAAATTCTCATTCATCACTTTAAATTTCAGCATGTAATACATCCTCACGTCCCCTGATTATCACAACTGGAATGATCGGAACAGGCTGGAGACACAAAAAAAACGCCAAAGAGGCTACTCACAGCGATGCTTTCATAACCTGTACACGTGTGTAATGCAGTGAGAACAGAGGGACACCATAAATAAGTTTCTTTTTCTTCAGTCATGACAACACTGAGGTGATCATATGTGTCAAAACAAAAAATCCTCCAACTAAACAAGCAATAACTTTTACGACAGCTCACATTTACGATCCGTTTTGAGACAAATAAAATGGCAGCTTTACCCACTAACATAGATCTAGCATAACTATCACAAAAAGAACTGAAAGTGTAATAACTGCAGATCAGTAGTGACATTTCGGTGACTCAAATTTTTCTGTCCTTAAAACAGTTTAAAAAAAAAAAGGCAGCTTGAGAAATCACCCGCAAATTCACTTACGTATTTCTGGAAATTGTATTCCAAAAAAAGGCTAGATCTGGCCAACTCCACAATGCTAACTACCAGCCTTAGAATGCCTATTATGTTTGTGCATGCAAGTATGTATGCAAGCCAACTACAACACTAAAAGAATGACACACTGATTCACTGGCCCTGAAATGCTCACTTGTTTCAGTAAAACAGATGGTAAGTCTTAAAAGATGCATTAAAATGTCGCTTAAAAAAAAATCTGCATGATAAGAGCAGGCATTTAGAGTGAAAGGCTAGGGTCTGTGTGCATCTTCGTGGACATTCAGTCAACTTTCTTGCTGCGCAGTCGGAGTGCGTCCAGCAGGTATCTGCAGACGGAACCGGTGTGTTGCGAGAGGAGTGTGAGGACCTTCCCGTGAATGAGTGTCAGCAGGGTCTGGTGGCCCGTCGCCCAGACCCGGTACCAAGGCCCGTAGAAGGGGTCGGACACGGCCGGGCACAGCATGTTGTTGAGGTTGACCTCAGTTACCTGGAGGGGAACAGAGACAGACAGGTTGAATGAGCACAAGTCCTAATATGATGCTAATACCAACCAGAATAATAAGCACTACCCAGCTGGATAATGAGTTTTTGGCAAATGTCATGGTTGAATTCATTGTAGATATCTTCATAATCATTCATTTCTGCTGGATTTCTGCTCCAAAAACTATCACCTAATTGAGTGAAGCATGAGTTCAGTCTGCAAATTCTCTGCTTATTTGACTGCAGATATTATTTTAACTGCTTATCATTGATCTCTGCATTTGTGACTGTCTAAGTCTTATGCAGACTAGTATGTACAGATTTTCTGTGTTTTCATGATTGTTAAATATTTGCAGGGAGTTGAAAAACAACAGAAAAACCTTCCAACATTACACAGTCCAATTCTGTAAAACTGACTTCATGAAACTTGTCATTTTCTATTTCTGTATCTTTCAGTTTTTTGGTCCTCTGATTTGTGAGGCTGCAGTTTGTAGTTTTGTTAATTAACATTTCAATATCAAAGTATCTTCCAGTCGGTCATAGGGACAGCTCATCAGACCACAGCTAAACACTGTTTCTCCTACAGAGTTTGGTCTTTGTTGTGACGACAGCTGAGATTTATCTGTGTGCTATAATGCATAATGTTACAGTCAGACAGCCAGTGTTTGGCCTCTTTACCTCTATTAACCTCAGATACCCACTTCTAAACTAAAGCTGATTAATTGGTGTCCAACCCAGTATGACTCACCTGTGCTGCTGCCATGCTAATTTGTATTCACGGCAAGTGGACAAAACAATAGCAATGAGTCACTAAGGAGGTTATTCATTTTGAAGTAACCAGCTGCAGAAATGAGACTTTGAGTTCTAAAAAAATTATGAGGATATATGAGCAAAACACTGGAGAACTGACTTAGCAGGGGTCACACATGGGCCAACAGTCACTACAAGGCACTTCAAATTTGATATCCTATTAGTGTGAATATGTGTAAACTGTAGATGTTCATGTACTGTATGCATGCAGATATTAGCTTGTTGAAGATAATATGGTACCTGTGTACAGGTCAGCTGATAAGTAAGTAGTACTGACCTCAAAAATAGATTGAGCATGGGTGAATAGATGTGTGGGTGTACAGGAGTGGCAAGGACGACAATCTAACTTTAATGTTTAATTTGTCAGCATGCAGGTCGTACCAACACCAACAATAATAATAATAATAATAATAATAATAATAATAATATGCACCTGACTGTTTGGGCGTCATCTTCTCAAATCAAAAAAGACTTTTTCCACCTCTTTTTAGCATAGTTGAAAGTCGTAAGCCTGTCATGTGGTCATGTGTCACTGTCCCAGTGTCAGTGCTGGTAGTGATGCACAAAACTGTCACTACGATTAAATGTCAATGTTGATGTGTGACGAATAATGCTGGATTTTTAGCTCTTATTTCATGGGCTATTTGGGATTTTTGTGGTAAAAATAATTAATGAAAAAAGAAAAAACCATGGCAATGGGCGAGGCTTCAACGCCTTGAAGCATTTGGGGCAGCCCTAATATTGTGAGAAGAGTATGTGTAATAAGCTAATAATATATGACTCATTATCATGTAGCTGTACTAGTACTTAGGTATATTTAATTTTTTGTAATTTAGAATTTTGACCAAAAATACAGATCGATCAATACATCTCTCTGACACAGTGTCAGTTTTTTGAAAGGACAACTGTGCAGCACTGGATTCAATTTCAGTGTATTCCTGTTGACCACACCTCTACGTCTGAATAAACTGCTTAGCGTTCTCCTTGGAAATGAAACCAGTGACTCAAGCGATGACTGCGTGATCCCTGCACACGTGTAATTTGCATAGTGAAATGTCATGTAATGCCCAGCAGAGGGCTCCATCTTACCAGGCCAAGGACCTGCAGGAAGAGGAAGTGATAGAGGAATAGGATGCCGGTGGAGAGAAGGGCCCACCACATGTCCCCCAGAGGCTCAGGCTTGTACACCCCTGTGAAAACAAACACTGGTAAAACATCTGGGGTGTATTCCAGAAAACTGGTTTCACAAACTCTGAACTCAACCCTGACCTCTGAGGTGACTAACCCTGAGATGGGAAATTGTGTATATTAACTTGGAGTTAAGGGCACGGGTTCTGATGCTACGATTCACCATGGCAATGGGTAGATACAGTAAAGACCAGATTCTCCATTTTAATCCAGTGGAGCCAGAAAGATTAATATGTAACATTGCACAGTTATCTTTAAAACACAGCAGCAGTAATAAAAGAAGCTGAGCTGGAGAAACGGGTCTGCGAGCTAACACTACTACATTTTATTCAGCAGAGTCCAGGAATCCGACTGCTTGTTAGATTTAATGTTTAAATATATTTATTCAGCTGTAACCTGACAGGGACAAAGTGCTGCTGGAAGCAGAACATAAAAATGCAGATCAAATGGATATGACTTAAGTTTATTTATAGACATGTGATTTAACCACACAGGCTGACCCAGTAACAGCCTCATGATTTTGGTTTTGCAGTTGAAAGAGTGACTAGGTTATAAGTGAGTGTAAATCAGTCAGTCTCTTCAGCTGCACTACAATCATCCTCATTCAGAAATATCGCATTATCTACAATATGATACTAGGAATGTTCCATCAGTGTGACCAATCACAATATGAGTATTGGTTCTTTATAGATCAGTGTTTTGGGTGTCTAAATTGGTAGATGTTTCAGTGCAGGGGAACTTGTTTGACAACCTGACAGTTGCTCTGATGCCCACACAGTCACAGTGTTATAAAGACAGACAGTGTATAGATTTTACTGTGAGCTTGGGATGAATCCACCCCTTGTAATATCTGAATATGAGGAAAGAGATCGCTGTCTCTGTCCTTACATTGATGACTGATTGGTCATAAAAGAGATAGTGTTGGTAAAGACTGGTCTCGGGTAACAAACTAGTGTCCAGCTGTCATTTCAGTCTTCTCCTGACGTAAACGTCTGCAAATGAATATGCTCCGATGTGTGCTGTGATATCGACTGTATGAATGACTGAGGAAATGAAACATTTTACCAGACAGCTCCTCCAGGCTCGACAGGAGGAGACAGAGAGAAACTCAACTCTGGTTTTGTTGAAGAAAATCTGGCAGTTCTGGGCTGATTACGTCTGTAAATCACTCCGGGTTTAACAGACTTAAGTTTTCTAAACCAGCTTTGTAGAAACCCCCTGAACGGGTGTGTAGGTTAAAGAGAGAGCGAGCACATAGGATGCATCTTCTGTGCCAACTCTGGCCACTTGTTTGTACCTTGCACAGACCGAATACTAAAGAACAGAATGCTATTTCCATACACTTCCCTCTTACACTCTGTGACCACAGCCAAACCAGTAACAGGATGTAGTGTCAAACTGGCTTTTCCTGTTTCCTCACTGCTGGCATTTGCTTTGAGTAATGCCAACAGCGAGGAAGCATCATATATGCACCCATCAGATCAGTTAACTAGAACAACAAATGTTTCCTTTAGTTTGCCTCCGGTGTTACATTACTAATGAACAATGGGTTACCTTAGGCTGAGCTCTAATTGCTGTGCTACACCCTAGATAATTCTCTCTGACGTTTACCTGACTTCTACCAATTCTAATGCACTACTCTTTCATGTCCTTGTGTTTATACTTTGTCTTGTCTTGTCGTTTCTAAGCTGTCTTTAAACCTTTAATCATCTCACCTATGTCCTGCTTCACATTTACACCTGGGAGCTGCCCAGTACAACTTCTGCCCTCTTACATTTGCCACTAGGCGATTCCAAGGGAACCTGGACTGCTGTTTCTAAGGGGAAATACTGTACATGCGTCTGCTGCAGTTTGGGGAAATTGAAGAATTTCATTTATTCAGATAAGTCTTTGTGTCGCAAAAGTCACTACAGTTGAACAGACAAAGAGAAAACTGGTACCTACAGAGACTCAAATGCCATCATCAAAAGTGAATCCATCCACAGAGGAAAGACATCAAGGTATTATAACCTTGCTTTGTAGGAATGTGAACTGTGTTACATCACAGATGTCAAAGGAATGGATACAACGCGGGTGTAGTAAACAAAATAAGTAAGGTCAACACCTACCTCCTTTCCTGAAAAGGTAAAGAGGCACCAGGTATAGCATGGAGTGTTGGATGTAGTAGATCTCCTTCTCAAACGGCAGCTGTGGAGAGAAGAGACTATCTCAGTTCTTTACGACACATTAAAGACGACCTACAGGCAGAGCTGCCACTCATCTCAGGATTGTTTGGTACCTAAACATTTGGTGAATATATCTGTATCTAGTCTTTTAACTTGAAGGCCCACAGACTTCCTGCACTCTGTCTGCCTGATGGTCTAATGTGCTGACCCCAGACCAGCATTCACAGGTGGAGGTGAGGTCAGGGTTGTTTCTTAGGTGTTGATGGCAAATTGAAAATAAGTAAACAATGGACTACTACAATGGACAACTGCATTACCTTACATTAAGAGTAACACACACACACACGGATACACACGCACACACTGCATAACTGGAGATAATTAATATTAATAGAGAAATTTAAAAAATAAATTATTTAGCATTTTTGTGCACAGTCAGGTCAGAGATCAGAGTTTTAATGAATAAAAATGATTAAATTATTCTCTGTAAATGTATACCACTACTTATTACATTTTAATACATATAATGTTTAATTTATTGCTTCTACAAGAAGATTTGTGAGGAGCTGATGTAAACTGTCTGAGTCCATTTAATATTAAATCTCATCAGTGTTCAGTTTTAATACTGCTGCTTGCTATAACTGCTGTCATTTCAAGCACAAGCTGACCATGTAATGTTCACTGATGTTAAAAAAAAAAGGACCCCACCATTACACACCTCAACAGTTCTGTGAAGGCATACTGTGTGAGAAAACGTGATAATAATAATGTAATTTGCTTTACTTAGGTGAGAACAGTTCTGTAGTAAGAGCATTTTATCTTCACAGGGATCACGTTAGAACTGGACGATTGTTTTCAAGCCTTCCAGACTTGATTTCGTTTGAGCAAACAGAATTTAAAGTTAGGCCGTTATCTGCTGCATCTGGTCTTTATCTGCAGCTGTTAGAGAGAACCTTTCAAGCAGGCAGCGCTGCAGGATCTGAGCTGATTTCCTCAGATTTCCTTCACTGCAACAGCAAATTTCTATCATCAATCAAACTCATGTTTTCTGCCACATGGGTCTGACATTTTATCTTCTGTATGTTAGAATCTATTCTTCAGATGCATGCTCTGGTAGGGACACTAGATTTATTTAAGCATCACATTCATATAAACGTCAAATTTTTTGACAAGAAGGAGATAAAATGTCACAGAGTGGTCTATTCAAACATATCAGAGCTGAGGGAAAACACTTGCTCTCTTGTTGTCACAAAAAGTGAAAGAAGTGGATAATGAACACGAATCTTCTCCTTGTTAACGTTGAAAACAGAACAAAGGCTTGTAGAGGGCTAGCTACTGGTTACTTACCAGTCTGGTGTTGACTACGGGGAACATTAAAGCCAGTAATGCACCATTCAGCATGTGGACCTGCAGCCTGAAACACACACAAGGGACATGAGCCAATAATAACAACACTGGACATTAAACGTGTCATTCAAAAAAATCAAATAAACATCACACCCTCTACCACATCTGTCTGAAACTACCAGGAAACTTTCCACACATCACTGAACTACTGACATATTAGCTTGAATGGATTAGTGCTGATACATGCACAGAGGAACAGGTGGAGGACCGTGCAGATTACGTTCTATGTTGTTGAAAAAAAAATCAATCAGAGTCCTCCCTGATGCTGTTAGCAGCAGCTGTCTCTCATACTTTGGCAGGGTCATTTCCTTTTGGGAGTGTTGACTGTGACAAGTCAGGTCACTGATGGCTCAGGCAATTACAACCCTCCACTCATGTCTATGTCTGTGTGTGTGTGTGTGTGTGTGTGTGTGTGTGTGCTGTAGAGACTTGATATTTATATGATCCATTAAGAAATCACAGAGAATTGTTGTCATGATTCTGACAAATCACTCTCTCTAGCTATTCAGTCATAATTAGTATAATTTCGATAGATTTCAGCCTTTGGTTAGCACACATTCTGCAGCTGCTTCCATCTTCCACTCACCATTCAGTGCACACACACAGCCTGTCTACTCCTGCAAGACAGAGGGAGTGTGATGCTCATTCAGTTAACTTCTGCACAGCCAACGTGAGGAAAAATGTTTCTTTTACCCAAGAATTATTCTAAGAGTCACCACAGATTAAAAAAAAAACCCTGGGGTTTATGTGTCAAAGTGCGGACCGACATCTATCTCCTCTGACTGCTCTTTTTGTCAAATGAGCCAAAATAACTGTTGTGACAGCTAAGGTCACTGGGAAAACAGCAAAGTTGTAGGAGTGTCAGTTCAAATAAGCCCTGCTGTCACTCTGGGCCCTTTCAGATCTTTTTAGGCAAAAGCAGTCTGCTTCATTCAAATTCAAATGTACTACATGTATTGATCATTAACAACCTCTGCCTTCTATTTCTCCCCATTTCACTCATTATGTTTACAAATATGTTTAAAATGAAGTTTTGAAAACACTTTTTGGTATGTGTAAGTTCTAGTCTCTGTCACAGCCAATACATGAATCACTGATACGGAGTTGTGGTAGAAACAGGCATTTACATTCATATAATAATCACTATATGCTACACCATCATATTGACCTTTCTATGTCTGTGCATGTATCCAGTTCCGAGCTTGGTCTCCCATTTTCGAACACAAATGCTCGTACTGTGCTGCAGATTTCCACTATGCGGTCATACTGATATAAAAGTGGAGTTGCATTCATGCATGAGGAGGAGACTGAGATTATGAACTCCAATAGCTAAATAAACATTTTTAATCTTCTCTGAAAATCGTTGCAGTCAGACATTTCCTCCTAGCGCTGTCTGATCACAAAAAAGGGCTGAGCTGGGCGCCTCTTATTTTGAAGCAGTCACAGGAAATTACATGTATTTGTCAGTGAATCAGTTTTAAATATTGCAGGGAGTAATGGAGCAAGAAGGAGCTGAGTGAAGAGCTGTGGGTGACTGACCGCAGACTTCCAACTTCTCAGCAAGGCAAGGCAACCAGTTCCTTTTATTGTCACGCTCATGGTATGACAGAATAAGGACAATTACTGAAGTCTTTACTAAGACAACATGAGCTGGCATGGATTTACAGATACACCAGTCACTTGTAGAGTGTTTGCCGTAATATCAAACCACTCTTGCTGTTGCCACAGCATTGATGGATACTGCTAACGTCAGCCAGGACTGAAATCTGTTAGGAATTACAACTTACATCCCCTGCTGCACTGTGATCTTAGGTGTCGATGGCATTTATGCTACAAATACTGTACAGATGCATAGAAGATGCCATGTTAACACAAACTGGAACTGTCATATCTCCTGAACCAGGATACACATTAATATAGGCATTCCTCATGGGAAATATCCATGACCTGTCCACTATGTGAAACAGCATCTTGGCCTGATAGATCAATATTATTTTTATGAACTGGTTCACTCAAGTATTTTGTTTTCCCCCAATATGAGTGTGTTTCAAAAACCTTCTCAGACTCACCAATTTTATTTTTAGCAGGCTGCTCTATGGCCATTTCAGGTAAGACACTACCGCTACAGACTCCCATGGGCGATGGCAAAAGAAAGTGACCCTGCTTGTATTTATTTCTGCGTAAATCCCACATCATCCCTCTGGCAAAAACACAGCCATTTCTCCTGAATAATTAACTGCTCCGACCAGAGTAGTTGTTGAGGAGAGGAGACTATAAACCCCAGCTTATTCCTGACAATAAAACTGTAAAAACACAATTTACTCTGTAGATGTGGCTTTTTAAAAAATAAAATGTGTGCTTAATTTGGGTCTGTCTGCCCAATCATTTTAAGATTTACACTCATGATAGGTGCCTCCCCCTATGGCAGATTGAAATGGAGGGTGGATGACTCCGTGGTGCGAGAAACTGTGAGGACATAGCCATTTTATAATTAGCAAATCACCACAACTAGAGATCTATACATTGTTCAGTTTCACTGAATGTAACAAAGGCCAAAGCCAGACATTAGCCGGGGGTAAATATACTCACCTAAATACAACCATTGCAGTTTTACATGGCGGGCAAGCCAGCAGGAATATCTGTTGAGGTAAAACACAGAGAGAAATGAGAAATCACATTATCACATTAAACACATTACACACTTCAGTTCTGTCATTATTGAACAGCTTGAATGCTTCAAGAGCTTCCAGCGCTCACTGCTGTAAGTAAAGAAAATTGTTAAACAAATTGCTTTAACAAGTTTTTATTAATATAATAAGAGCAAGAGCCTTGAACACTGCACCCCACTGGCAAATGTAATGTTTTGTGCTTCAAAACAAGAAAAACAAAAAGCAGAGTTAAGGCCAGACTCAAAATTTGAGCAGGAATTGAAAGCATTAAAATGCCTGTCAGGGGGTGATGTATTTTACTGCCTGATTTCTAGGATTGTGGACTGAAACAATTCACAACTCACTGCTCATAGACCTGCGAGAGAGGAAATAAGTTTCTGTTAGAGAACAGTGTGGGTATAATGTGCTTTAGTACTCTATGTTAAAAATGCAAACCTTGGACTTACAGTATGAGTTCAGGTTAAATTCACAACAGGATCACAAATGATTTACCAAAAACCTGTACTGCTGTACAGCTCCAAGTGCAGGCTGCTGATATTTTGTTAAAAAACAAATGTTAACATTGAAAATTAAGGAGAGGCCAGTTTAAACTTGGTTCTTAATGCCTTCACTCCTGCTGCTGAGAGTACAGGTTACAATCAGTGTGGCTTGTAATCCCAGGTGGCTAGGAGGACGGATGCAAACACAGATTGGTTCAAAACACCATCTCACATAAGACAGAGTTAGTTTGCCTGGAAGGAAAAGGCTGGAAAAAGAGCAACAAGAAAGCAATTTAGTTCTGTTGTACAACTACTCACTTGCTGGGGACCTTTGTCTTAGAGATTGATCTGCTGTACACCTACCAACTCTGTGAACACTACAAGTTTGTTTCAAATTACTTTTTACAGAGACCACTGGCAACAAACAAGAGCTTTTAGCACAATACAAGATTAATTACATGTATAAGACTTACCACTTAAATACATGCACAGATTTTAAACAAGATTTTCCCTCTATGCATCTTCAATCTTTTCTATCCTGAAAATTCAATGGATTTTTGTTTACTGCTCAGATTTATTTCCTAAATAATACATGAATGGCTTATTTATCAATAATATGATAGCCATGGTCCTTGCAAATTCCTAAGAAGGATTATTACTGTCAGCCACCATTGTGTACTGTGTTTGGGATTATGATGCCTGTCACTTGGATCCTTTGTCTCATGTCAAAGACATCAAACCAATTACACAAAGCTGATATGGAGGCCCAAGGTGTTCAGTGTTACATAAACAAAAAAGGACATCATGGACTTAACATGATTTAAGTATTCAATTTATTATTTATTATATAATCAAGCAAACACTTATGGAATAAATGATCACATGACTGAATTGTCTAAATGATATAAATGAAGTTTTATAGGAGTTAAAATGTGATTTTTTTACTTCTATTTTTCCTAATGACACTTTTTATTTCATAGTATCACTTATTTCATGACAGTGATGTTGTCAGCACCCTCCCACCTTTCAGCCAATCACATCTCCTGCCTCTTTGCCAGTTAGCTTTCTAACTTGAAACTTGACATAAAATAAAAGCGTCACCAGAAAGATTCCACCACAAAATAAAAAAAAAAGATAGCTGATAAAATTCATTATTAACACAAAAATAATGAAATAAAGTCTCATTATAAGGAGTTGAGTTTGACTGCTTTCCTCAATTATTATACAAACTGTTACACATACATTAATTGTGATTATTTATTTCATCATCATTATTTCTTTAAATGAACAGTTGAACAGCTTGGGCCTACATACTTTTAAAGCTTGAACAAACCAACATGATAAGTTGAAAGTAAATATTTGCAGATATTTTCAATATAAACAAGACCTGATATGGCCTTAAAAGGAAACCTCGACATTACACATATTTTGCAAATGGAAAACAGTTCTCAGAGAAGGGAGTACATTCTTTCCTGTTTATGGAAACAATATAACTCTCTCCTGCAATGACATCATCCCTACTGCATTTTCATTGTACACAAGGGAATACACTTGGTAATGGATTTCATGCAAATTACTAAGTTGCTCCTGTCAATATAGACTTGTCTGACTGGTAGTGCTCGTTGGTGCACAGTGAATCTGACCATATAATCCATGTGTCAGCGCTGACACATAGTTGTCTTCATGAAATCGGTATAATCCAGTTTGTGTATACTAGAAGAGAAGATCCTGGGATTTTATCAAATAGATAACATGTTTATCTGATCCACTGCGTCCTTGCACATTAAACATGTAGAGTAGTACTTAACACAAGAGTGCGTGTTTAGCGGATTAGTCAGTTTCTGATAATAGCATACTGATTAGAAATGTTGTTTGGATTATTCACAAGTAAACTTTTGAGATATCTCACTTAAGTAAATGCATCTTGTATGTGTATGTTTTAATTTCATTAACTCACAAACCTGACAGTGTTGTTATTATAACATCAAGAGTTTACAGTATGTGTTAGTATTTTGTGGGTGTACTATCAGTCCTTTAGCAAGGGCAGGCATTTCCTGCCATCTGCTCGTACTCTCATCGTTGCTAAATCTGCCAAAATGTGTTGAGTCTGCTAGATTCTTATGAGAATTTGACCTTCAATTTATTCAGCGCCAAAAACTGGGGTTGAAAGGTGCAGGAAACTCTCAATAACTAACTGGTAGCTAAATAGGTGTGTGTTTTCTTGAGAGAAGCTCCCTTAAAATGCTGTCTATTAACATTATTTGGTTCCATGGTGTTTCTTTACTTGAATTTTATCATCTTATATACATATAAGGATTATTGAAGGTGAGAAATTATGATTTATTTTTTTTTTACCATGAAACTTCTCTGGAGCTTATTCCAGGTGACTGGATATAATGACATTTGTATGCAGCATGAACTTCAGTCAGATGTAGAGAGAAAACAAACCAGGTAAACTCTTTGTTGTTTTGTAAAGGTCAGCAACAGTTCAGTTTTTCATAATTGATAAACGAGCCTGTTTTGTTATTATTTGAGTTGTTGAATCGATTTGACGTGTGTAAGATGTGAGCCGGGTCTGTTCTCCAGACATATTGATACCCTGTCAGTGTGTTCAGCAAAACCTTTCATTTGGTTCACTGTTGGGTTGAACTTGGTGAACCTGTTCTGTAGCTGTTTCAGTTCTGGCTGTTGAGGATTTATCGCAGCTTAACACAGTTTATGGCTGTTGGGACTCCTCTGTAATCTTAACACTGTCTGCCACATTTTGCCATAGCAACCTGAAAGTCATGGCTTTGTTGCCTGTACTGTCATAGCCCCTTGTCTTATGTTAGAAAAGTCTGAATGACCTACAGTAAATTTTAGCTTTGTAGCTCTTCGCTGTATCTTTCAGTGCTTTATACAGTACATTACATATATTCCTACATAAAGATGTAGAACAACAGTGAACGCTGAAACGTACTACTGGAGGTATACCAGGTTAATGGCAACATTTTTCCTGTTCGCCTCTATGTTTTAGAATCATAGAGGTGATGACAGCAGGTGGCAAGAAAAGCAGCCATTCAACAAGACACTAATCTGACTGGAGTAACCTCCTCAAGAAAACTGTTGATATGTGGGGTAATGCCTTTTTTTTTTCTTTTGTAGATTTAACCTTCCTTCACAATTTGTACTTTTAAACTGCCAATATAACATTTTTTGCATAGCAATTTCAAAGTAAAAGCACAGCTCTAACTGTATAATGATCTTTTGAAATGACTGAAAAAGAAAGATCAGTGGCCTATCTATATATTGACAGAGCTCATTACTGATAAGCTATACTTCCTTTTCCTTTTTACAAGTGGAGTCATGAAGTAATACAGTTTACTGCTTTCAGCGCAATCTGA
The DNA here is from genome assembly GCF_001640805.2 of Lates calcarifer. Lineage (NCBI taxonomy): Eukaryota > Metazoa > Chordata > Actinopteri > Centropomidae > Lates > Lates calcarifer. Next base: position 9,539,794 of record NC_066852.1, read on the forward strand.
GTGACTGAGTCAACAATCTGTTCTGTTGGGTGTTATTGCTCCAGCTGATAAATGTGGAGATAAATGTGATAATGCTGATACTGTAGTCTGTTATATTGATACTGAATGTCTGTTGCAGACAGCTTGTTAACATTATGGTACTTCAATTTGAAGGCAAGCTCTCCGCATATGTAACAGACAAAGCACAGTCTTCTAATTGCTACAGTGTTACAGTATTTTAAACTCCCATTAAACCCATTCAAAGCTGCAGCAGAAATGCCAGAGGCCTGATTTGAAGAGGAGTGAGTTGTTGTTTTCTGGAGCCTCTACTGGTGTTTATCACAGAACAGAGAGGGGGTATCTACCGCATCTATACTTGTTTTAAATTATCAGTACATCCTGGACCCTCGCTGAGATGTACAAGGGAAGAAAGTTCACTTGATAAGGGAGCTGTGTGTCTGACAAGAGCAGACCTATCACCATGCATTAAAAGGAAACTCAGTGAAGACTAGAATCTGGTTCCTGGTATATGCAGGAAGATCAGATTTTGTTTCATAGTGTAGAAGGAAAAAAAGACAGATTTAGAGTCCTGAGACTCTCATCTTACAGCTATTACATCAGCTTTTGCTTCTCAATGTACAAAAGGGGTCAAGGGGTTGTGAATTTCCCGTGCAGATTAATAAAGTATCTATCTATCTATCTATCTATGTCTGGTATTTAAATGAAACAGCTACATCAGAAATCCAATCAACTGCAAGGCATGTTCATAAACTGGTCATAAACTTAGAGAAGAAAATTCATGTGGAATGTATACCTATATATATATACCTATACCTAAAATAAAAAGCAATGCTAAGCCTTTAAATGTCCTGATTTGTCCACTTCATCCGTACTGCATGGTATCTGCTATTTGAGTTGTTTGTTTATGGAACCTCAGCCACATTTGAGGGACTGCATGGAAAATGCAGGGCACTGCATTTATCAGTCACTGATGGATGTCTGTCATCGAGCCAGTGTGACTGCTCTTGTTCGATGCAGAGGAAGACATAACAGACATCTGTGTTGTCAGATGTGAAACATTAGCTCATCAGTCATAAGACTCTGAACTCTCTCCCTTTAGACTGAGTGATGCTTGCCTTCCTGTTGTTTCTGATACATGTGTGAACTCCGCCACTGACACCGCCACTCTATGTGTAAGAAAGTATCGTGTTTCACCATCAAATATTTTCAGTATAACTAGACTCCACTAGGGCTTAAAAGTTAGAAAATTCCCTCTTGTTCAAAATGTTTATTTTTGTTGCAAACAACAAGATTCCCAAAAATTCTATTGACTTTCTATGGAGAAAGCACCAGTAGTTTGTGTACGTATTCAGTAATAACACTGATGCTGATCTTTAATCTAAAACAAATATGTAGAATTTATTAACATTGGCTGTTGTTAATGAAACATTCTAGCACACAAGCTGCTGTATAAAGGCACTGCTGCAGCATAGCAACAAAGGTGATAAAGATGCCTATGGAGATTACTCAAACACTGTAGTAACTTCGACTGCAGCAAAACTTCATTCTGCACATCTCACCCAAGACTGTGGGAATTCAGGACTTCTTGTTCTTGTTTCCAGGTGCATTGTTTTTATGTATAGTTGCTGAGTTGAGAAGCTAAAAAGGAGACAGGAAAAGATGGCTACTCAGCAATCCTTATTCCATGTTTTGATCTGAGATTTCCCTCAGGTCTGAGATTGCTTAAAAATGTACCACACCCATATACTGTACATCTACTGATTCTGATGAATACCTGGTGAGTGGATGTCATTTCAACAATCAAACCAAGAAACATTCTCACCATTACTAACTTGCCAGCTGTTCGACACATTAAATCTCATGGAGGAGTGTTACAGTGCACCCCACAGACATCATTTTCAACAAAGCAGGAATGCATTACACATTTCCTGTTCCACCCATTTCTCCTGAAATCACAGTCAAGCTCCAGCAAGCTCCTGGTCTTATTCCCTGTAATAAATAAACTCCTGGAGGCAATCCCTGCAGAGCCACTCCACTGATAGAAACATCACCTTCCTCTTAACCATTTTCAAAGGTGAAACGGGTAACTACCGCCTCCTCTGAGTGCATCTCCTCCCTCCTTAAATCGCACTGTTTAAATTCCTTGATGTCCACACTCAAGTATCAACATGCATGAGGAATACCTGCTGTGGATTATCTTAACCTTGGTTGCTGTACATTAAGGGCATTTTGCTACCATCAGTCGATTCTTCATTACAGCCAGTAATTCATCAATCCCCACTGGCTATCACACTAGCTCAATATAATGAAAAATTATCTTCTTCATATTTCATGTGTGTGACCCAGTACATTCAGACGTAGTTGGCAGTGACCTGTTACCATGATCTGTAGAGTGCACAATCATGCACCATGAAGGTCAGAGAAACAAGAGGTGTAAAAGAAACACATGCAGGTGCTGTACATTCTTATGGTAGCAGTGGCCCCTCGAGAACCTTTGTGCTGGGATCATATCCTCTGATTCAAACTTATGAAAAACAGGACTCAACAAAGACATCGCCCGCTTTAATTTCCGTGCTGCATCATTCAATTCTCAACTTGCTATCTGTGCATTTAGAAATTCAGCTCAGACTTGACCACTCCTCTGTAGCTTTACAACCCTTCGTAACACTGCATCCAGCAGTCATAAACAATCATATGGGTCCCAACTCGGACGACGCCCAGCTCTGGTTGCGTAGCTCAAGAGGGGAAGTTGAAACAACAGGTCTTATTTCATCACAACACTTTCAGTCTGGACCACCTCCACAACACAGATAAGATTTAAAGTCCAATCAAGACTCCAAACTTCTATTAACTGCAGTACTCATGAAATGTATTCATCTTTTCCTTATCCCTTCTATTATTATCTGTACTGTTATAATAGCAGGGTTTGAATGGAGCATTGTCAGAGTAGGTTAAGAGGTGAAAAGAGAATAAAGAGTCTACCTAACAAAGACTTAGCACCTCATGTGAACAATATATAAACTGTGCACAGACCTGAGAGCAGAGAAACAAAAGCAATGTTTTCCACTTAACGTTTTTGTACTCCAATTTCAAGTTCTGCAGAGCTCATATGAAATGCATGTTGAAATGTACCTCAAGGAAGTAGAAAGTACTTGGGTAACAGTGATTGTAAAACATCAGCCATGGTGTTTCACTAGAGTACAGATGGGTGAGGCCAGTCTTATATGTGGCTGATGTAAACAGTGTCATTAAAATCAACAAAGTACAACAGAAATAATGCAGTCAGCTCTGTCACTCTGTCCCTGTTTGGGGGGAAAAGGGAGATAATTACAAGTATATCTTCAAGTGCATTAGATGGGTGTTGCTCTCATGTTAGTAGAATAATCTTGGCGTGCACACAAACATACATAGTCTTAACAAACACAAATGAGCCTCCGCTGTGCCCAGTCATCCTCACCTGAACCATGGTCATGACATGGCACGGATTCAGCAGATATATCACAGTCTTGGTGGCGAATTTGAACCCAACCTCCACTCCAAAAGTCATGCAGAGGGCAACCAGCAACAGGTTCTTGCCCAGACTGTCCTCCTTCGCCCTTATGCAGTCTTTTCCCACCACTTTGAGCTCTTTGGACAGGTTTATTTTCTTCAGCGCCACGACAATCTCCACTAAGGAGATGAGGACGATGATCAGACTTTCACTGACGCGCTGCTGGGGCGCGATGAAGGCGGCACACTCGGGGCCCCCATTACCCTCAAACTTCGGGTCCACCCCGCCGTAGATCCAGTCCAACAGGCTGTATATGTTATATCTGGACATATTCCTCTTCTCTTGTTGGAAAAGATACGAACAAGATGGAATAAAAGACGTCACACTGACTTCTTGGCGAAACATGAACTGCAAGATTTCCCTTTCGTTGCTCGTCTCGTGGTTCAGAGGTAGACATGTATCCACCGCCTCGGTGTGTTGTAGCTAGCTAAACCCACCTCATCCACAGCCGGATGAGGAACTTCAGCTAGCAGCAGGAGGCAGCTGTAGTTAAGACTACCCGTAGCTGCTGCCGCCGCTGCTGATGGTGGTGGAGGAAGTGGCAAGCCTCTCTCTTCTTTCGCGTCCGTCACACAATTAGCAACTAAGCTAGCTAACATGAGCACTCAAATTGGCATCGGCATCATATGAAGCAAGCACGCTGCGGCTACGTGCTCTGTCATATCAAGCTACAGCGCAATCTGCTGGAGGTTGGGTTTTCGTGTGTTAGCAACAGCGCCGACACTGGATAGGTAGCTAGCTTAGCTACCAAGCCTACCTTGCTGAACAACCGGCGCACATTGTGTTGTATTTATCCCGAGTTTAGCCTCTCAGGCTTTACACAAATAGCATACTGTCCAAGAGCTACTTTTGGTGGCCTTTATTAACTGAGAAATTTTTTATTCAAGAAACTGCACTAATAAATATAAGCAGTGAGTAAAAGGGTGAGTTTCCCTGTTTTCTGATTAGCCTAATTATTCAATTAATGCAGACTTTTCATCATATGCGCATATTAAAATGGAGATATTGATTTAAACTACACAGTTAAACCATACATTTCAGTTCACAAATGTGAGAATATTAAAACTAGTGATACTGACAGATGATATTTCTCCAATTTATCAACTGTTCATGTCTAAATTTATTTGCCTAATGACTCTGAAAATGAAATGAGGCTTATTACTACATACTATCATCTGGGCAAGAATTAGTACAGTAGTTTGTTTGTAGGACACTACTTTATATTCTTTTTCAACCTAAGCTTTTCAAACTGTGCTTTTGTATGCAAGTTATTCTATGTAGTATCTTTTCTTTTACTTGGCCCTGAGTCTGTAATAAAGTTTTGATTTATTGCTCAAATGCAAATTTAATGGTTGTAAACTCACCTCATTTACGTCAGGGATCACATTAACCTTACACGTTATACGCTTCCTTAAAGACAAATCTGTGGGCACAAAAATTACTTCACACCGCTCAGCACATGTGATACTTGCGGATGGTGCGTTCATGAAAATTCCGTAAATTTCCAAATTCTCTGTTGCGTTTAAGTAACAATAACCAGTGAACGTGGACATGATAATATTTTATCAGCATAGGAGCTCATCAGCTAAATGAGTATTATTTTAATTTCACCCCACATTCGAATAATGAGAAACTGTAAATTAACAATCATTTTGTTGATAAGTTTACTTCTCCAAAGGAAAATGTCTAGGATAAAGACAGTCACTCTGTGCAATGCAATAGGCTAAATAAAATGTTTCAAAGTAGTGTAATATTTATTGCCTGATAATATTTTTTTGCATTAAGGGTACAGTGAGACCCTGCTAAACCATCATGCATCTTTACACAGGACATATATAATGACAGCAAACTCTCATAGAATTCCAACAGGTTTTAGTTTGGCATCTACAACCAAATGTACTTAAAATGCTTTATAATGTTATTGAAAAGTATATGTCCATCTCTGATTGACAGCAGTGCATGTTCTCCCTGTTCTCCCATCATCTCTGCCTAAAGGCACTATGACATCTGTTATCTGCACAGTCAAAGTTTCAAGAATGCATGGAGTTATCCTGTTATTTACAGTATGTATATGGTGATGTTAAGTATAGCCATAAAGCATTAGCTGTAAACGCTCAGTATTTTTAGGGTGATAAATGAGACAACCCATGATCTTTTCCACAATGCCACCATCAACATAAACTTCAGACATTTTATTTTGATTAAAAAAAAAAAAGGTTTCTTGTGGTTAGTGTAATTATTGTAGTCAAACATGATATGCTGTAATTCTTTTTCAGTGAGTGAATAGCCAATAAAAGAACTGGTAACTGTGGGAAAACAGCCATCACCATGGCTATTTATTAACATGCCGCTCCTCCACCTGATCAGGTTTTTCAACTGTACTGACAAATGCATGACATCAAAAAATAAGTGACGTTTATTGTATCACACATATCCCCCACACCATGGACAAAAATGATCAAGGGCTACAGCAATGGAATGATTGTATGATTTGGATTATGATGGGAGACAAACATTTCCCTTGAAATCAATTCATTACGTGTGAAGAAAAGGGAGCAAAGTCTGATTGAAGTGAATTACAAAATACATACCTGCCAATATCAAAGTCCACAGAGAACTCATTTGTAAGCCACTTTCCTCCATGCTCAATTGGCATTGTGTTTCCATCATAGCAGGGGGTAGTGATGTGTGCACTCTTCACACTAATTGGTTTGGGATGCACTTCAGTGTGGCAAATATTTTTCACAAACATGCGAGGGGAGATGGAGTGGATTAAACAAGGGTGCAGGGAAAGGACTGACACAGACTCGTGAGGGAAGAGAAGAGAGGAGAAGTGAAAAAGCATTGGGATGCACCTAATGTTTCTCCCACAGCAGCTGCTTTGGTTGGCCAGCGCTCTTTTTTTTTTAGGTAACCACACGCTGACATAATTCCATTAGTGTAGGGGTGTGTGTAGCACTCAGTGTGGTTGCAGGGTCCTGTTTGAAAGAGGGTCCAGCATTCTGAGTGCAAATGACTCTGTGGTGAAACGTTGTAATTGTGGCCAAAACTGCTTAAATATGCAGAGTAAGGGAATACATTGCATTCTGAATTTCACTGATAAGTGCACATAGAGGATTCACAAGGGATAAAAGGGGTGAGCTAAAAATGAATACATTTATGAAATAAGAAAAATGAGGGGGCATGTTTACAGCACCAAACTATCCAGTAGACCTCAAAACAAAACTATTAATTATTTTATTCCGATGTAGAAAAAAAAAGGGATGTTAAAGTCAGAGAAAAATAATCAACCTGGAAGACTCTGAGAGGGTTGCTGAGGTGAATCAGGCCTCCATTCAGGAAGCAGAGAACCCACTGACATTTGATAAGGAAACTGTCTCATCAGCAGACTCTTTCCCACCACTTGCTGCCATGAAAAATAAAATTGACCCCATTTTCAGCATTCTTAAAAGGGGTAATGCAGTATGTCTATCTACCTCCCATAAGGGAAAAAAACTCAGTTTACAAGCCAGTGTGGGCTATAAAGTCAAGGCCTCACTTCAGATTGTGGAGAGGAGAAGAAAAATAAGGTCAGCTGGCCTCCCAGCAGGTGATCCTGAGGGATAAAAAATGAGCTGGTCTCCTGGTTCGAGATGCTGAACTTCTCAGGAGAGAAAAAAAATACTGTTAGATGGGAGCAACTTAGTGAAATCAAGACCCTTTGGGTCTGGTGGAAAGAGGCCAATTAGCTGAAGATTGAGAGGGCTGAGAAAGAACAGCTGGATGTGGAGGAAAAAACAGCAGCACAGCTTCAGTTACAGAGACAAAATATCTTTCAAGCTCTTTTATGCACTGTAAGTTTTTGATTTTATATAACCTCAAGGCATTGTTTGTCAGGAAACAATGGAAGGACGACTGTCTAAGGAGAAATATGACTGCAATATTTCTGGTCAACAGCTCTTTCCTCCAAAAAGCAAATATTTCCAACATTAGCTTCAGCTGTACAGTGAGGAATACATCAGTTTGATTATTTATTCTCTAAAAACCAAGTGGAAGTGTCAACCCACATGTCAGGAACACTTGATGGGATTTGTTTGATGGTGCTACAGTATGCAAATGATATACATGCCATACTCAACAGTCTTATGTTAATATTTACTTTTGTGCTTTTGTGTTTTATTGGATTTATTTTACAGTGTTGACCACAGGATCTTCCCACCATGTCAATTCCAGGCTCTAATTATCATTTTACTTTGTGTTCCGTCAATGCTGTAATAATATTTGGGTCAGGTCATTGACTGCTAGCTCATCTTTATATCCATAATAAAGACAAATTGTCCATGAAAAAAGTTAAGCTTGCACAGGACTGCATGTCAGTTTCTAAGCTCTGAGTCATCGTGAAGCATTAGGATTCAAAGCTGGTTTGACTCTCCAGCTCTCCAAATGGCAAAAATTATGAGCCATGTGTTGTCAAAACTGAATCAACCCCTTGTTCAAATATGAAATGGATTATGTCTGACACAAACAGAGAGGGAGAGAGTGAGAACTGCACAAAATCCTGTATCACACTTGTCATTGCTGTTTGTAATGTCTGTACTGTGCTGTTCTGTACACTGTAAGATTATGCCTGGACTTGGGATGAAGCCTATCACATAACATACACATCGCTATCTTCGTAAATTTTCATTTTGAATTGGAATCATACTGCAGCACAGCTTTTCTCCTCTTTCAAAAGGACAAGCAGGTGCTATAAGCGTCACCAGGGGGCGATATTACCATATTCCCTCACTGTGTGGATTTTAGCATTCATTCCACATGAGGCTTTTTGGAGGATATTTGAAAAAACACCACTTTATTGCAAATCCAAACGTTCTTAGACCTATTCTTTAAATGGCTCTAGCTCTTTAGCTGTTTAATATGCAGTAATATGAAATGCTGTAAAGGGTATTTTATTGCCATAGTCTGGATCATTTTCACATTGCAAATACAAAAGAGTTTGGAGCCAAATCAACACCACGTTGCAGCCAAACCACATTTGGAACTCACCTTATATAAAAATCAATGCAAATCATTAAGGCTCTTATTATTGCTTTGACTGATTTTCTTTATCTCTGGTCTGTTAAGTTGTATACTTTATTAAACATTGAACAGAACAGATTTGAAGCACCCACATTTGTATTTTCTTCATTCATATATTAAATACATGTAAATGACTAATTCCTAAGGGGATCTGGTAGACATTGCTCCTTGGCAGCATGCTCAGTTTTACTAACACGGGTAAAGGACAAAAAGACGTACTGTATGAAAACAGATGCAGACAGCTAGACCCGAGGAGACGGCATCTAAATGGACAACAAATAAAGTATTTTGTGAGTCTAGGAGGAGGTCTGTGTTTGTCAGAATGGTGCGAAAATCAATGGACTCCTGAGGGGGCGGCTGTGCTCTGATAGGCTTAGTCCTCTCCTCACTGCGGAGCAGGAATCAGTCAAGGATATTAATCTAAACATCAGTCATGCATGGGGAACACCCCACAAGGAGAATAAGCTTGCTCATCCATGCATCTCCTTGGGGGGGTAGGGGGGCTTTGAGGAAGGGAGTTGAATTGGTAAGTATGTCAGGGTATCATCTCAGGAGATGTGATGTGGGCTGACTTTAGGCACACAGACAATAAAACCCAAAGTGAAGAGGTTGGCACCATCAGAGGTGAAATTTGTGCATAATTTACTGAACCACATTATAATCTGAATGTCAGACGGAGCTGACAAAGCCACAGTCAAAACAGTGACCAGCAAAGAACAATATGTCTCTTGTGTGGGGAAAGGAAGACAGCTATATTTCTGAGTTATATGTTAATGTAATTCATATTATTGCAGTCTAATCCTCCGGCCATTCCAATAAGTCACACATTTAGCTGGAAATATTAAAATTCAGGACCAGTCCATTTTCTTATTACCTACAATATGCTGTATTTCATTTTCTCTCATCACCTTTTTAAAATGTCTCCTCCGCCTCTCTGTTTCTACTGCTCTTACTAGATTATCTTCACAAGGACAAGTACAGCTGCTGAGTCGTTTCCTCCATGAGGATACCCCATACTGACTGCAGGGCATCTGAGCTTTCCACTCCACAGCTAATCTAATGTACCACGACTGTCAAGGGTGCTAACAGCCACAGAAACATGCCAGCATAGTCAATTTTAAGTCGCTAATCGATGCGAAGCCAAGCTTAAAATCATGGGTGGAATTTAAAATTAAACTCCTGGAGATGCAGCATGGCTGAGTAGAGGCAGATTTTTAATCAATTCCATATTCAGCTATACTGCTTCAATCTATCTGTTAAAATTCTATGATACTACACCCAGCACATTTGTTGGGAAAATCGTAAATAATTGCAGAGGTTTCAGTAGAGTCGAGTCACGACTCCTAGTCTTGTTATTTCTGTAACTGAGGACGTATTGTATTTTGGTGCAGCTTTCTGTGGCTGTGACATTAAAACAACAGTGACGTGACTCTGATGCTCATGTAATGCTCGTCTTGTTCAAGCACCCATCTGTGTGTCCCCAGTGTCTCCTCCTCACTGAGGGCAAGGAAGTATGCAAGTAAACTTTTCTCCAAGTAAAGTTTTCTTAGGGTCATAACATATTTATTTCCAAACCCATTTGTTAGTCACCCATGGTCTGAAGCCATGGGGCCTTTGCTTGTCCCATCAGCAGCAGAGTGCAGCGTCAGGACTGAAAGGCAGATGAATGGCCTCATTGTAATGTTTAGACCAGTCCGTCTGCTCTTGTATGCTTGAGAAATCATCAGAGATTACGAGGCAATCTCTTCCCCGCCAGATAAAACAACAAACCATCACACAACACACGCATATATGAGATGGGCCTCTTACAAAAATACATTGAGAACAAGTGCTTCCTTTTATAAAGATTATTTTGGTAGTTTTCATTATTAAAATACAATGCACAGTGAAACTTGACATGGAAATGACATGTAACAAAGCTCAGATTGAAATACAGGGCATCACTGTCATACACCAGTAGCTATAAACTACCAGAATGACTCATCAATTCAGAAAAAGTTATTTTTTCAGTCTGGTTTGTATGGACCAAATAAATTGCTCTTGATGTAATAATTGCAGGTGTTGAGTAAAGCTGTATTCAGTGGTCACTGCTCTGAGGTTAAATTCTGATAATAAAGAACCAAAGTGTTGGCACCATTAGAGGTACAATCAGTAAAATTTGACTCTTTAGAAGGACCTAGTGGGAGCTGTTGGGAACTACAACAACATTAGCAAAAGCATGCCCTCGACACAATTCCTCCTGTTGCTGTTTGTTCTCACTAAATATTATATTGGGATCTGAAACTGGAAGTTATTTGTAATGTTAGCATCAACAGCTGTTTACTTACCAGTCCAGAGGAAACATGCTGATGAAGTTAGCATGCTAACCAGCTAGCTCTGCCCTACCAGCCCATCTTGTCACTAAACAATGATGGAAAGCGACCATAATCACTGCCTGCTCCTGGCAAGGAACCATGCTCAGCAGCATAGAAAACTTACGAGCAGCCCCTTAAGGTTTCAAAATAATGCTGCAGTAACTGACATTGCACTGCAGAGGTAAGACCAGAAACTGCATGACCAAGATCTAAAATTAAAAAACTGGAATCTTATAATCTTTCCTTGATTCAGGATCTAATGAGGCTAAATGAATCAAACTAATGATGCATAATACATCTCTTTGGCCACTAGAGAGCACAGTACACTAATAGTCAGTACTGCTATATAATTTGTTCTTATCCATCATTACAATACTACAATATTTACTTTCAAATATAGTTGGTTACTTATTAAAAATTGACTATTTCTTTTTTATTTTGTGAGTTAATTGCACCTATGTATTTTTCAAATGAACACTTCTTTTCTAGGAAATACAAATCATCTAACATGTCTGTATCTAGAGCAGCAGAAAGCAGACATGAAGGGGGACAATTCAAGTGTTATTTTCACTAGTGCACAAAACAAGCATCCTAATTGACAACAAAGCCACAAAAGCCTCCTTAGAACAAACCCTTCAGGCAAAGCATGTGCCTGGAGGGTTCTGGTACCTGAACTAATCGCAGAAAAGCAGCAAGCACTGCGGGCAAGTGGTATCTCCTTCAGTAAAAACTGCCAAGCTGAGCTGAGGTTCAGGAAATGAGGCAAGCACTAATATTACAAGGTGTCATCAAAGTAGAGGAGCCCTAGAGGGAAAAGAAAACAAAGTAAACAAATGCTATCTTGTCCAGTTTCACACCACATAGTATATTGTATGTTGACAGCATTTGGCTATGATGTCCATGGAAAGGAACTAATAAATTACACAAGAGTTGAAGGTGATATACATTATAATTACTCCGTAATATAGTGACCTGTTGATAATAATGGTATTGTTATTACTATACTAAAATTATTACATTGTACATGATATGCAGGAGGTAAATATACAGGAGAGCTTTCTGCTGTATCTATTCTGCTAATGTCTGTATTATGATGGTTGATTACTCGTGGTATCAGGAACTCCTTTGTAATCACCAAGCTATCACAGGTTATTTCTGAAGTGTAACACAAAGTACTACTATAATGTAGATTTTATGCAGACCCAGTGATTGGGAGAGGAGTACACGTGACACTGTGCTCTTCAGATACAGACACATTTTTCAGATAGATGTACTCTTGGACAAGGAAAAGGTTATTTCACTTGTGCAATTGACAAGTGCCTGAGTGAATTCATCTCAAGTCACTGGCAGGCATTATTCTCACAGTAGTTACTGGACTTACTATAGAAGAGACTAAATTGTTGAAAATTTTCATGTACATATGGGATTACATTTGTATTCGGGTAGAACAATTAGTAAAAAATCACCCAAAGGGCTGAGACTGAGAAGTGGAAAGAAGTAGGCTGTGGGTACATGGGCCATTAAAGATAATAATATTGCCTTATGTGGTTGTCAGAGACATCAGTGGGCATAAAGGTAAGGCTTTTAGAAGCTGGAACATGTTGCAAGATGACTGACTCATTAAATGTCAGTCCACATTGATGCAACACCTGTGGTCCCTGTTATTCACACCTCCACTGGCATCTCAAAGCATTTCAAAACAGCCTGACAACCCTGTGTCATGGAAATTTTTCATGTATGAGAGTTGCTAGTTCAAACTCATAATATATCTATTAAAAACTGTCCTTTTTTCTCAGGGAGAGATTAGGACTTTCATAAGCTGGTGTTTTTCCATTTGTTGAAGTAGTGCCATTAAACTGTAATTTTACTGACATGGTGAGAAAAAAAAGAAAAAAAATTAGTGTGTTTATGTAACTCTTGTGGTAGTGATAGTAATGGGTCCCAGTATATATATGCTTTTATTAATGTCAGATAGAATTTCATGTATTATCAGCTATTTTCCCAAGATAATCAGATAATTAACCTGATATCATGAGAGAACTACTGTTATCCTCAGATAACAAGATAATTAACTTGTAATCTTGAGATAGCTCTAAGCTTTTGCAACCAGTGGTGGAAAGTAACTATGTACCTTTACTCTAGTACTGTATGTAAGTATAGTTTTGAGGTACTTGTACTGATCTATTTAAATTTTCTGCCACCTTATACTTCTGTCTTACTCTATTTCAGAAAAAAAAATGACACTTTTTACTGCACTACATGTATTTGATAACATTAATTACTGGTTACTCTGCAGATTCACATTAATAATGAAAGGTAATTGACAAATAAATTATTATGACTTACTACACGTTAAGCTATAATAGGTCTTTGAGCTCCAAAACTTTACTTTATCATGCAGGACTTTTATCTATAACAGAGACTTTCTACAATCTCCAAAACGTTTAAAGACCTTGGTACATATGGTTTATTTAGAGCTCATTTAAGGAAATGATGAATCAGTCAGTTGCACCTTATTGTCCCCAGTCTTTCTGTGTTGAACTGAAATTGGCTTCTGTCATAGCAGACGGATTTTATATATTATGCAAGTGTTTTATGTCTGTTTCAGTTAGTGTCTAATAATGCAGCACAATGTAGTCTTATTTGGTCTATATTTCTATTAACATTATTATCTCTATGTAGTCCTGATTGATGTTTTTATTAACTTAAATATTCTAATTTCTTCACTTCTTATTGTTCTGCATACTTTTAAATGATTTCAATAACTCTGTTATTTCAATCTTATAGTCTTTATATAGGGTGACGAGAGTTTAAAAAAAATAGCCTCTTGGCAAACTCTGGCGCATTTGCCCCAGTGTTTATCAATTTGCACTGCTCCTATTAAATAAGTACAAGTATTTACAAGGGGGATAGTAAAGTAAAATACAGGTACGTCAAAACTGCCCTGAAGAACAGCTCTTGAGTAAATTAAAGTGTAAGTTAGTCCTTTCTCACTGGACGCAGGTGTAAATAATAAAATTAATGAAGGCTGCATGACATTGGTTGTATGGTTTATTTGAATACAGTGGTGTCATCTCTAATGTTATCAGTTACACCTGTGCCTATTTAATCTATTTAATGGACTGAACCGTTCATGTTAGCTCAGTGACAACTTGGCTGCTACACCTTCGCGACACGTGACGCCTACTTTATCTGGTGCCACAGGTATCCAACGCACCCTTTGAAAAAACAAGCGGGCCATTTAAACTTTTCATGAGGGACCACTCCTACTCTTTAGCTTGGCTACTACCACTATTGTACGGCACACAAAACAATTGTTGCTACCTCCGCTGCTTCTGTTATAGCATAACTAAGTAGTTTGCCCACCTGCAGCCGACCGCACCCTCAGGACGGCTTCGTGGAGGAATGACCGCGTTTGACTGCTCTCCCGCCGCAACTCGGAGACTCTTGTCGGCCTCAAACCCAAAGTTTAAGGTGAGAGAGGAGTCTTCCTGTCCTTTCTGCATCCTTGGACAACCGTGACTCTTTCCTAAACGCCGAGCATTACAGCTTCACTTCAACAAGCCAGGTAAGCTAAGTATATGGTACTTGTGCTGGCATACACATTTAGAGTTTTGTATTTGTTCAGTTCATTTTGTTTATGCCCTCGGCAAGATGGTCGCTGAGGCTGCTGGTTGTTTGTGCTACCTACCACAGAATTGTTTGTGGTCACTTCCTTGGCATTTACCTGCTCTTACCTTCCACTTAAATACTGCTGTCATTTCCTAGTGTGCCGTAATTGCCTTGGTTTTTAACCTGATAGAGATTTCCTTCCACCTTGGTTGTTGGGCCACAGATGCATGATGAGTACTCACGTTTGACTCCATCATGACTCAGATATTATAAGTGCTATGAGCTGTACTGGGTTTGTGGCTATTTTCTTCTTGTTGTTTTGGAGGCTTTTGCTTTTGACTCACTAGGAAGGGTCTCTACTAGAGGTTAAAACAACCTGATGGCTCTCTGGATGTAAATGTGACTCCTTTCTTGTACAGAATTAATTCACATAATTATTCTCCAGTAATACTGGCTTAATGGAAAACTTTGTGACATACACGCTAGGCCTTCACATTCACATGTTCTCCATAAACTACTATTATTCAGCTCAGCATTAGAGAAATATCAATGTAACAGTTTAATGTGACTGCTTCATTCACTAGTGCTGAGTTTTCTGCAGTTTATGTTACTGCTTCACTTCACCGCACTGGCATCTTTAACTCATATTCACATAGTTAAGGTCATCAGTTGCTTAGCAACACTGCATAACATTACACGAGCAGAGATTATTCTCTTCAGGCCTTGAATTTTTGCAAGGTTAATGTGTTTAAGTTAATAATCATCTGTTGCATACAGTAGTTGACATACATTTACTTGTTGCTGCATATCAACTGGATTGCTGGGTATAGATTTTTCCATCTCAGTTATCAGATAGTTAGTTCACTGCAATGTTTGGAGGTGCTTTGTTGGGCAATCGTCATCTGGCAGCTGTTGTCATCGCTCTCTTCTAGATAATCTGGCATTGGGTTGTCTAATGTGAATGGTGTGGTGGAGTCCATCATTGTCAGTCTGTTTCTGCTGTGCTGAAATGGGCCTGTGTGTTTGCTTGCACTTGACAAGGCCAAGTGAAACGCAAAATATCAGCGCTTTACACTCTGCAGTCATATAAATCCGTTCCTTGTGAGTTGGCTGACTGAAATGTTTCTGCACGTTTGAACTACATCACCAGTGCCCCCCAGCTGTCTGCAGTGTAATGGTGTCATGCCCCGCGCAGAACTGCATGTCTGTGAGATTGAAGACTCCCTTCAGTGACTTTTCGTGGTCCAGACTACTACTGGGAACTTCAGTATTCTCTGTAGTGTTTTTCATTAACTGAAATTAGCAGCGTATTTTACCAAACACACAGTCATGAAAGCATGAAAGCACTTTATCTTTATTCACTGTAAAGAACAGCAATTCCTGGACAAAAGGACTGAGACAGTTTGTCAGTAGCCCCACAAATAAATGTCAGTAATAGAAAGTGGACACCGTTACAAATGTTAAAAACAAATGGAAAGCATCTCTGATGTCTGACAGTGTTGCCCTGCCTCATTCTTATATACGAGTGACGATCAGACTTGAGAGGTTCAGTGTGAACACTATGAATTCTTTTCTTCACAATGCTGACTTAATATCACACAGAGAAGCCCATTAGCCCTATTTGCATGTTTAGTGTTTCTATAATCACTGAGGTCAAACAGTTGCATCATACTTTTCTCTCATGCATGAATGACTTGCATGACTCTTAACTTGGCACCCTGTGAAGTAAGGTTGCTGCTTATGTGAAAAAGCTCATTTGTGTAATCTGTGGGCATAATCTCTCAGGTTTCCCTATCTTTTATCTCTTTTTGTGACCCTACCTGTCATGACATTGTTTATTCTGAGGAATGTGTATGTTTTTGCTATTGCTGTTCATATTATGAATATGTCTGCTGTAAATTAGCATCCTCTACCAACTAAATGATAATTCAGTGATTTGTACTGAAGATTTGTGTCACTCCTCTCATTCTGTCCCACATTTCATACAATTAGAGCTAGAAGATGGCTTTCATCTCAACTAAATATGAATGTGCATGTCTTTAGTCTTATTGTAATCAAATTCTCAAATGTGTGATAAGCACAACGGTGGTGCAGCTCATAAACACAAAGCACTATATGATTCTAAAGCTGGTGTGGACAGTAACTTCTAAATGTGCAATGGATTGTTTCATTTATCATAGCAAGCGCAAGAAAACAACCTTATATGTCCATGTAGGGGGCTGTACAAAGCTCATTTTCCCTGGCGTGCTGAGAAAAATGAAGTGTTTCAGCTTTAAACATAATAGTGTTCCTGTGCAGTTGTAGGCACCTACAGGGCAGTCAGGACTGGACCGAGGCCAGACAGCTACAGTATCCTTCATAGTCTGTAGACCGCAGCACAGCCCTGTTTATTCAAAATGCTCAGCAAAGTCCACATTGAAACCCCACTGCTTTGCTCATTGCTCTATACAGACATTTGTTATGTTTCTTTGATCCCTTTTTGTCGATTCCATTTCAGCGCAGTGATGTTGCTGATGTTATTGATGATACAAAGCACAAAGCTTGTTGGGAGGTTTTGGCAGTTTTCTCACAGAGAAGGGCTTTGAGGATTTGCAGTTTTTACTTAAATTTGGTGAATTGTTGCATCACCCTCTAGCCAAAGTTCACCAGTGCAGCCTTCAGACATGTTTGCATGTTAGGCTCTGCAAAAGCAAAATGTTAGTCTTTACTTTGTATCCTTCAGCAGCTTCTACAGGCAAACTGAATTAGATTATGACCCTGAAGATACCTTTGGGAATAATATTTTTTTCAGTCATTTCAGAACCAGATTTCAACAATTTAATTATGAGCCGACAGGAATCAACCAGTATTAACGGTAATTCTGAGGCACAAAATCACATATACAATGTAAATAGTGAGCTCATCAAAGTGTATAATGTACTTCTTAAACTAGATATGCTGCCGTGGCTATTTTATCTGTTTTGTGCGGAACGTTCAGTAGTTGTAGATGTTGTGAGATGCATATGTTTATGTCAGACTTCACAGAAACATCACAAGAGATTTCAGGTGGCTGTGCTTTGATTAGAATGTGTGCAATGTGTTTTGTTCCCTGTAGGATGTCCACACTGCTCAGTTTTCTCCTAATAAATCTCAGTGTAAACACTACAAACAAAATGAC
The DNA here is from genome assembly GCF_001640805.2 of Lates calcarifer. Taxonomy (NCBI): domain Eukaryota; kingdom Metazoa; phylum Chordata; class Actinopteri; family Centropomidae; genus Lates; species Lates calcarifer. Next base: position 9,557,525 of record NC_066852.1, read on the forward strand.
TCGGCATGCACAGTCCCAACAATGACACAAAGAATCAGACAAAAATAGTTTTCAAATGAGCCTCTACAGGAACATCAGATTAGTCCACCGTGTTGAAAATCTGCACCTTTTGAGGCTTGAATGTGACCAAGAAGGGCCTTATAACTCCAAGATAAAATGCAACGTCCTTTTTAATCCCCATTTCCATTTGCTACATCTCATACAGTAAGCACATAAACCAGAGAGGGCAACATACAGAGTCCAGTCACTGAGCATATAGAGAGCAACCTCCTGACGAAAACACAGCGTCCACTAATTTCCTGGAGCTGTCTTTGTGTAGGAAGTCTTTGAGATCTCAATGTGTAGGGACATGCAGTGAAATTGCAGTAGAGAGAACACAGTGTGTACAACTCCGTTTGCAGACAGCTGCTAATTCACAGTTAGGTTTGAAAAGTGCACACAAGGTACTGATCTTGTAAGTAGCTCGATGAACATTATCTCTACTGTACGTCTTTAAAATACCATAACACGTAGTGTTACAGAGCTCAATGTAAGACTGCAGTACTTATCAGATGTAAAAATAAATGACGTGACATATCAATATTCACAAAAACTATTGGAATTGATTTCACAATATCTACAAATTCACAACTTAGTAACACTTTTCTGAGCAATTAGATTTGTTGCCACTTAGTTTAATAATTTGTTTAGTTTATCTATTTGTCTACGGCTTTCTACCCATCAATAGATTTGCATCAATGCTGTAGAGGTTATGTCGTATAAAACATATAATATTTAATGCTGTACTGAATAGCATAAATATATTCATATAGTAATATACTCTTAATATACTGTATCTTATAGGATGACATGTTTCTGCTGAAGTTAACTCTGGCCCTGTGGGGAAAAGATTTAGCACATGGATAATACAATCACAACCAAACCTAAATGGCAACAATACAGTAGAGTTCTGTTTATCAAAACCCCTCAGGAATGAAGATGTAAAAAAAAAATACCACAAACTCTTGTCCTAAAATGCCAGTTGTATATGCATATAATTCAAAGTACTGTTTTACCAGTGATCTGTTATAGTTGCACTATTGCATGTTTTCTTTGCTCTGGCAGTTTAGTCATCAATCTGAGCAGTTTGGATGACAGAGATTCTGCTGTAGTTGAGTAGCGGTTGTGGTTGTGTGGCTCTGGAAGTGTTTTTATCCCTTTTTTTTTTTTTTTTTAAACTATCCACATAAACACAAGATATGTGGACACCAATATCTAAATGAATCTCCTGGGAAACCAGGAGTAAGATACTAAAAAAATTTACTTTGAAAGAAAATACAGAAACGGTTTGAATATGGCTAATTTGAAATTTTAAGATCTATAATTTTATAAATATGTGTAAATATTGATGCTTTTATGAATTATTCACAAAATCTGTTCTCTGTGTGAACAGGATAAATGAAATCTTATTTATCACATCAACTACCACTATTGAACAGTTGGAACACACATGAAATTACTTTGTGAATATATCTTTGGTTACCATGTTATTTATACAAGATACTGACTAGCTAATGGTGAGTGGGCATCTTGGTGATATTTATGACTGTCTTTGAGGCAAGTTATTTCACAAATCCAGTTCATATACTCAGCAGCTGCTGTTTAGAACTACTTACCTAAAGTACCTCGATCACATTACTCAGAGAAATCCTACATAAACATTAACGCTATGTGTCATCAGATCCTGAATTAGCATCAGCCAGCAGGCTTTGAACACCCACAACAGATGTGTATCATGAATCAGTTTCTTTGAGACAAAATGATAAAAATCAAGTCTGAATACGAGACACAAAGCCTCACAGTAACAGTGTAATAATTCATGAAGGATTCTTGATTCAAAAAGTGATACTGTGTCAGCAGTATGATGTCTGGTTTCTGTTTCCCATGGTGTTGAGAAATATGAGGAAGTATTAAACATTGCTATTAAACAGGGACACATTTACCTGAATTATAATTATGAATTTTACATTACCATGAAAACAGTATATAGTGTCATGATTCATCTTATCAGCCTGTCTATTGTTTGAGTTCCGTATTGTTTAATATGAAAATGGTTTTCCAGGAGACATTAATACTGTTCCATTTGTGTTCCAAGTCTCTGGATGGCTGAAATGAACAATATGTCCTTGAAGATTTCCATAGTCCACATGAATATTTGATTAAGTGTGTGTTTTCTACAGAGGGACCTAAATTGTAGTTTGTGCAGTCATGCATCTCTATACATGTATGCAAACCGACTTCTCTCTACTCATTTTCTATTTCAATATTTGTAACTGAGATGGATGTAGAAGCAGCTCAGTTTGTGTGTGTGTTTCTTAGTCTACTGAATTAAAACCTAACTCTACGAACCACCAGATGAGGGTAAAAACACTTTCAGAACCAGCTGTAACTTATTAGCATCACATCAATATGCACAAATAATTGGAGTTTAAGTGTGTTTATGCGGATGCTGCTGAGGTTATGAGTAGGTAATTGATGAGTAACTGGGATGAACTACAGAAACACTGATACTAAGCCCTATTTCAGTGTGACAAACACCATTATTGGAGGTTGCAGACATACACGTGTACAGATTGTCATGCATTAACCTATGACTGATACATTGTACATGGTTTGTACATGTTGTTAACACGGCTTTAGAGAGGCCACAACACAGTTCACTCATTCTCCTAAGCTTACCATTGAGGATACAGTTTGAGGAGATCCACTGTACGCTGGGGTCTAAACTACAGCGGTCGTCAAAGAGTCCATAATTAAGGATAATGCCATACATCCAGAGTGCATCCGACAAAAAAGCAACAGAAATTGCTTTGTAATCAAAACATCTGTATAAACACGTACCAAAGTCAACAGATAACAAAAATACAGATGTCATTTAACAAACAGAAAACAAAAGTTGGAGACAGTTGCCACAGCTGGAGACAGATATGACTTTCAACTTTGAAACAATGACTTATTGAAAAATAATTCTTCAGTGTGATCACAACCATTAAAAGTAGTTCATAATTTTAATGTTGGAGAAATCAATTCCACAGCACTTTGTAGTATAATAGTCTCCAGTGATGATAGAGTATCTCCGAATTTTGTTTAGAAATACTGTATGACTGTGACATATTGGCCTTTGTTGTCTACTACAAAACACAAAACAGTACAGCATATGTAGACAATCAAATAAACACCAATATATTTTACACAATCAAGTATAAAAGGGCAAAAGTACAACATGAATCAAACTCACTTTTGACAAGGCAGAAATGCAGAAAAATAATAATGGTGCTAAACAGTGACTGATGCAGAGAAAACAAAGAAATAAAGGCACCAGGGTGCCTGCTCACATTACTTAAAGAACAAAAGAGTGTCTGGTAGGATTTAATGTATAAAACACCTAGTGTTATTTGCATTTCCGTGGAAAACATCTAATAAACTGCAATTGAGAATTCGACTTCAGTCTGAGGTAATGGTGGTAGTTTGTTATGACTGCTTGGCCCATGGAGACGCCACACCATGAGCCAAAACATAAATGCACATGATAATTGTTCTGGACTATGCTGGATCCTTTAATCTCCTTGCTTCATCTTTTCACAGGCAGAGGTCTGTTAACCTTCCACACTAATGGGCAATTTTACACTCGGTGCCCAAGCCCATGGGCCATGGGTGGTTGGGGCACAGCCACATACTACAGTATACAGAGCCAGTGGACACCAGTGTATGTTAGCATGTAGTATACACACAGACCTTTGTGCATATGTGTGCTGTAGATGCAAGTGAGAGTGTGTCAAAGCCTTTCTCTTTATGATGTGTGTATTCACCAAGGCACATAGCTTCTCTGTCATTGAACACAGTCAGCCAGTTAAAACAATAAGAGCCACTGGACTAGAAAATGTACAGGCAGCCCCATGGGACGCGAAAGCAATTCCAGATGATACTACGTTGGGTCTGTTGAAATTCAGCGTGAGCTGAAGGCCAGACACGGACGATTATTAATGATGTTCCTATGGAACTATACAGGCTGCCTCTGGCTAACTGAGCACAGTAAAGTGACCGATGAATGGCTCTGCTGGCAATTTCTGATGTACCACTGTATGTCTGTGTGTGTGCGTGCATGCATGTCGTTAAGTTGATGGATGTGTCACAACCTTATCATTGGTAATGACCTACAATGAAAACTTCAAACGCATGCTTGCTCTAACTTATTACAAGCAAAGCGCAAAGATGTCAAAACATAGTGAAAACACAATTTGACTACTCTACAAAACAGCAAGCAATCAAGATACAGCAAAGGAACACTTGGTTACTCACAAAACAGAACAGGGCCAGAGCTAAGTGTGGAGGGGAGAAAAGAAAAGCTACACAAACACAGTCTGATGTGAGGATGTGCTCCCTCCAATGTCCATTACTACATGTGAATCTATTGTATGTTCAAATTTGCCTTCCATCTATACAGACGTGCAAAATATCAAACTCTTAAGAAAAAACAGACACACGAAAAACACGCGCGCACACATACACACACAAAAAGATGTAATGGACTTGGCCTCCTGCAAACCTGTCTACCCTCTGAACCAAACCAGATCAGGCCTAGCATTTGGTCAAATTCAGTTTAGGTTGTTTGCCTTCATGATAGCGGGCTTTCTGTTGACGTATGTAGCCCAGTAGCCTAAGTTGAAGATGAAGAACAGAACTGGGAAAATGATGCGTGATATCTTGTCCACTTTGCTGACACGGTTGTAGGACTTCTTGGCCTCCGTGTAGGGGTCATCCATTTTATGCAGATAGTGGTGTTTGGCCGATGCTCCTGTGGCACTCTTGGAAATGGTTGTCAAACCTTGGTCTTTAGCTACGTTGATGGCGTAGGTGGTTCCAACAATGTTGAAGGTGTTGTTTGCCTTTTTGGACAAAGTTGCAGATTCTCTTCTCTGAAAAGGAAGAAGGCAGTACAGTAAAGTTTGTCAGGAGCGAGGCACCAGACTTAACAATACTTCCATTTGAACTCATAAAGAGGAAATAGAAGCAACACCACGAGACACGACACACACAAGAACAAAACAAAAGCCTAACCATATCTTTAATCCTGGCCATGTTAGCCTGAAACGGTTCCTGAAAAGAAAAGTAGAAAAGAAAAAAAGTTTACCAATTATATTAAAATTACCCAACTTACATACTCTATTCATCACTATCTAGCTGGTACTACTTTTGAACATTTTACAATATTGTCAATTCAAATCTGCATCATACAAATCTGGATTGCAGAAAAAAAATGTCATGATAAAAATTCATGACAAAATTATCAGTGTGGGGAAATAGGGACAATTGTATTTTCGCATCATTGCAGAACCAGGCTGGACTGGCGTCTGATACTGCTAACAGTAGCAGTAGCAGCACAGAGCAGGATTAGAAACAAAGCAAAATAACAGTGCCTGAAAACATGTCTGACAAACTGTATCAGTGAGAGCAGCCAGGCCTCTTCAGGCAAACAGCTTGCGATAAAACAAACACGACAAAGGCTGTGTGTGATAAAGCTGGCTGGAGCAACTGCTTTCTTCCCTACTACTAGAGAGAAATCATTAGACTGTCTTTTATATTGAAATCACACAGGGAGACAGAGTTTTATTTGCTAAATTGGTACACTCAGATAGCTAAACTTACATCACCAGAGGATCTTGTCAGCCTAAAAGAGTACAGGGTAGCACACACACCGTAATTGTGACAGAACAAGTAGGGCACCAAGATTGATCACCGGGCAGAGTTTTAGTTTCCTGTGTGGCATACAGTGTCTGTGCAGGGCTAATTTTCTTTTCGCCATTCATCCCCACTGTGGCCACTTTAAGATCTGCAACAAAACTCAAGTAGTGTGTGTCATGTTAACAAAGAGTTTCACTTTCAGTGCTCCCTCTGTTTCACTTTTGCTTTGAGCTTGACTTTAATTTTTGCTCTACTTTTTCATCTTCATTTAATTTTCCTTCCTTTTGCCTTCACTCCATCTTTTTAATTAGCATAACTAATGTTCCCTCTCCCCCTCCTCCAAAATGCTTCGCTGTGTGGATCTCTTTCCGCACACAGCTCATCGCCAGCCGTTTTGTTTGGTCTTCATCCTCAATATTCACATACACAAATGGAGGCAGAAAAATGGTTTTAATTGCTGCAAGAAAAATGCTGTATGTTTGCTCAGTGTCTGAACGAGACCAGTGTGTCACTACTATGCATAAAACCCACAGAGAAACCACTTGTTAATGTCAAATGTGACAAGCAGCGGGTGATGTTCACAGTGATGTTATCAATTTGCAGTTAAAATTCATTCTGTCCAAGGTGATGGAGGCAGTAGAATTGAGGAGGAGACATGTTCAGTGTGATCAGTGTTTTTTCCTCAAGTGAGCAGGACAAGAGGAGGAGGATGATCCTTCAAACAGTAAGGCTTGTGGAGAGCTAACAAAGCTCACAGACAGCTGATTGCATTAAAGAGAGAAATGGTGAGCCGCTGCCCGAAGGAGTGGTATCTCCAGTTAATTAGTACAGGGTGAGAAAGAGTTGCACCGATGCCCGCTGGATAACCAGATACTTTCCCATGATATCGATTCCTCCACATCCAACACCACCACGAGCCTCCTCTATCACAGAGATGGCTTACCTCAGCAGGAAAAGTGAATGACCGCTGTAACGTCTCGTATGACCTTAATCATAGCCCCAAAACTATTCAGGCCTTAGTGCGAGGGATGTTCTTTGCCCAGTAACCTGACAAACGAGCCAAGCAAAGCAATTTTCTGTTGCTATTTAGCTGGGCTGTCCTCTGCAGTAATTTATATGGTCTAATTATTGGGGGAACCACATGTGGCACTGGGCTATGTGCATGTTTTTATCAACCTAATGTGACACAGCACATAATTTACTTCTGGCTAAGAGTCTTGTGCACTATTCAAAGTCATTTGGCTAGCTGCAGGCACAAATACCCCCCTGAATACAATGCATCTATTGACCTTGTCTTTGTAACTTCTGCAAATTGTTGCATCAGAATTTCTTTGAGTGTGATTAAGTACCCCGGGGGTAATTGTGCCTCGCTGTGTCCTGCTGTTTGGAGCTCAGTGTGCGCATGTGTGCGTGCAACGAAACCTTGTGACAGTCTGTCCCTGTCTAAGATTGGAGATGAGGTGTTGGCATATTTAATAGCCTCAAGTATGTGAGCATGTGGGTGTATGAGGATGCGGACTGTGTTTACGGAGATGCACTATCCCTGTTTGTGTCCCCATTTGTGTGTGAGTTTGTGTATTTTTTATTTTTTTTTTTTCAAATTTGATTGTAAATCTGGTAGTTTTAAAGGTGGCCTGAGCTTGATCTCATCACTGCAGATTCTGTTACAGGTTATCTGCCAGCCAGTGTTACTTAAACAGGCTTTGTAATCCCAAATAAAAGCTATCACTAGTTGCGCAAAACACTTCCCTTTCACTTGTTCTTGCGTTAATCTTTTACATTATTACATTACATACATACATTGTAAGGCTTACTTCTAGTTGCAACAGTCGAGTAAAGCTCACCATGAAGCAAATATCCGGGCATAATATTACCTCCATCTCAAACAACAAAGGCATGGAAAAATTTTCATTAAAAAAAGTAGAATAATGCCTCCAGAAATGGCAGCTAAGGATCGTTTTTTCCACCTGAGTACACCAACTTCCAGAAAAAAAGTTTAGTTTCACTAGCAGACAAGCTGTAGCAGCTTTCCTTTTTGTTCCTGCAGCAGTAAAGTGAGTAGCAGTGTCATGCTCTGCTCTGCTCTGCTATGTGACTGCCAGGAATGACGATGACAGGCTGTGTCTCCTCCATTTTCTAACAAACCATCATGTTAAAATGTCTGTACATGTAGTCATCTGTGCTGCAGGTCTGGGTACACAAGATTATGAGGCATACATGTGAAACCGTGGCCATTCCTTGGCTCCATCACTGAAGCCTACTGCACAATAAGCCAGTGCTCTTGCCTCTGCTGATGAAACCAGCATATAATATCTAACACAGCAGTGTCCAATCATGTGTCATGGAGTGCCAAGAATACGCAGGCTTTCATTTCAACCAAACTCCCCACCGGCTAATTTCTGTAATAAGCACACCTTCAGCTGGTGAGGGAGAGCTAATTAGGTAGATCGCTTGTCAAACAGAATGTTAGGCGACAAAAGAGGAAGAAAATGGCATAGAAGCTCCATAACCAGCCAAGTAAATTAGCGCACATTGACTCTTCTACAGCTCACCATTTCAGACCTAAAAAAGAGACGGAGCCTAAGGGCAATGAAGTCATCGTTTGGTTCTGGTAAGAGCGGTGGCTGAAACCCTGCCTCTGATGACTCTAGACCGTATTTTCAAAAGGGCTTATTGAGCTAAAACTTCTCTCTCTCATAGGTTCTCTTCTATAGGTTCCTTTTTTTATTGTTAATATATAAAAGATGAAAATGCATGTGTAGCTTTCCAGTAGCTCATTCTGGCGGGGAGTGTGATGGGAGTGCCATGTCTCCCTCTGTGACCCCATTCTTTTTTATCTATCATGACAACTGCATGCTCAGCACAGCCCCCGAGAACGCAGCCCAGGCTGTTGCCATTAAAAGGGAGGCATCAAAAGGGAAAAAAAAAAAAAGAAAAAAAAAAAAGCTTTCACTCTGCTGCAGTATAACGCTGCAAATGAAAAGCTGAAAAGTTCCATGGCAGCAATATGCATTTCTGTCAATCACTCAGAAGACCAAATGTCAAGCTATAAAAAAATGGAAAGGCTGTACTGATTGTGTCAAACAGTTTGTACATTAGTAGCAGAAAATAGATTTGTGGCACTGTCTGTCGCAGTAGAAGAAATGTATGTTTTTTTTTTTTCTTATGTCATGTCTGGCAGATAGAAGCCTTCCAGCATTATTTATGTCCTAGCTGCAGTCTAACAACAGTAACAACATGGCCTCTATTTACCACTTTACTTAAACTCAATAAGATTTTTACCTGGTTAAACAGAGGAAAAGAAAAAAATTCTTTAATATAAAGCAATGGAGGTATGACTTTGTAATTATAACCAGCTTTCTTGCTGTCAGTGATCAACGTGTTTAGGAAACCCCACATATGGTTCTGCAAATTGTACTGTCTCAACACCAGGTAAAGACTATACTGACCGCCAACTGATCACAAAAAACATAGTTCATATTTGATAGCCAGCATCTCCACACTGACAATCAAACCACAGTAGACTGTCAACACTTGATTTTGTCATTTGTGTGATCCACATGAAAACAGGAAAACAGTGCATTTGTTCTTCCATTACCAGAACAAATAAATCCTTTTGAAGCATGTGCTGCAGCTAAATTAATCAATTAATCAGGAGAAACATGGATATTTCATACATTCAGCACAGGACCAAGTGCTTTAGTTTTCTTCATTGCTTCTCTGTGCCTGCTCTGATACAGCCTCATGCCTCTGATCTATTTCATTTGATGTGATCAGTTATAAAACATTATAGATATCATGGTAAATTCAAGTACTGAGGTTGATATTAGAAACTGGACAGTTTTTATTTATGTGACTTCATCACAGCTTCACAGAAAAGCATCTTGTTTAGACTACTGCATCCTCCAAATAAAACCACAGCCCACAAAAACTACTTTCTACTGAAATGCTCAATAACTATCTCTGTTCCAAGTTTCCTGCCTTGATATAAATTCACTTGCTGTCTTACAACCTCATAAACAACACCAAATCAGCCCAGACTATTGACAAAATAAAAATCTGTGATTTATCAGATTTCATACCCAAAATAAAAATGCCAGCTTCATGTGATTCATTTTTAATCATGCACACTCTCTTTTTAATCGGTGTGCCCACAATGTGCAGACTAGATGTAAGGCTGCCATGTTTTCTGGGGAGAATGAGCCTACACCGACTTTAGGATGAGACTTGAACATATGCTGCCATCATAAATCAGGGCCAGTGTCTCTGGGAGTTTACCTCTGTTTCTGCTCTCACTGTTCCGCCCTACTGTCCCTGTTCCATTTGGCTGTTAATGAATAAATAAAAGCTCTCTTTATAGTCTTTATAGAGTACTCCAGGCTGTGTTAAGGAAGGAACTTTCTATCAATGTTTCCAAAGTGCAATTTGCCCCCATTGCTCCTCCAGAGTAAATTGAGAGAGAGAAAACTGAGAAACGTGGAGCAATAAGGTCATAGAAGCAAAAGATGGGGAACAATTAATCTGGAATTTAATAAGCAGAAAAAAATAACCAAAGAGGACACAAACTTCTTTCTTGAAATCTTTGTTTTTGTTCTTTAGGGTGATGTGTTTGTGATTGTTAATGGTGGTGTACTGTGATGAATCGAAAGATCGGGCGTGTAATGTCCTTTTCATTATTAGTATTATTAATATGAAACTTTTTCAAACAAGAATCACTCACCCTTATTTCCATGCCCTCTTTTTTCCCATCCCATGCCCAGCTGCGCTTGGTGAAGTAGTTGACTGTGGCAAACTCAATCAAGGCAGAGAAGACAAAGGCATAGCACACAGCCATGAACCAGTCCATGGCAGTGGCATAGGCCACCTTAGGAAGGGAGTTTCTAGCACTGATGCTCAGGGTGGTCATGGTTAGGACAGTGGTGACCCCTGAGGATGAAATGAAAAGATCAGTAAACAGGTTTTTTTTTTGAGGAATCACATGAGGGAAGTACATTTACTTACAACTTGAGTTAATTATCTAAAGGATTTGAACGGTGAAAACATTTAGCTTATTTATGGTATGGTTGATGGTATAAATTGTCTAATTTAGCTCAATCATGTAAATTACTCTTTTGGGCTTAAAAAAGTTAAGTTATGAGCTAAAACTGATGCTCCACTGCATTGCAGGGCTTCAGCTTTACATAATCTACTGTGTGAAATTAGAAAGTTGAGCCACATACTACTAACAAAGTTCAATGGTGAATAATCATTGTAAGTGTGCTGGATGAGTCCTGCAGGTTCAAACAGGAACTACCTTCTCAATGCAATGGACCATTATAATTAATGTTTCAGGGTTTTCTTTTCTTTAAACCGGTCTTCCTAGCACCAATAGATGACCTTGTAAAGCTTTGCCTACTAGAGTTGCAAAGATATCTACAATAAAAGATAATGAATAAAAGTACATTAAAAACCAATATGCTGATGATCAGTGTACATTTAGTGGAAGCAATGTCAGGTATGGGATAATGTGCAAAATTTGGTTATGATGAATTCTGTACAACACAGAGGGAGAAAACAGACCTCCATCTACAAAAATGCATTAATCTGAAAATTAATCCTTTGGTGTATAAACTTGGAGACTTTCTCATATTATATCACATCTCAGCCTTCACATTCAGTGTTGCAGAGAATGCTGATATGGCTCGGACAATAGAAAGCAATCACTTGACATGTTCTAATCTTTCTCACCTGATGAAAAATAGACACGCAGTAGCCTCTAAAAATGAATATTGTGTTGCAGTACAGAGAGGTCAACTCATTTCAGTTAGTCATGGGTAAGAAATTTGAATTTGTGACAAAAAAGATTGATAGGTAACTCTTCGCTTTGTTTAAGGACAGAGATTGTTTTATTTTCAGTTACTACATTTTACATCACTCGACTATATTCAAACCTTTAAACTATGTGTTACGCTTTTATTTGATTCGGGTATTGGGACATGGGGCTGCCTGTAAAATCATACCCCTAAAATATATTTAGTCATGCCCATAAAAACCAATTTCTGTTAAATCAATTGAGTGTCTGATATAGACATAGTAAGAACTCAGTTGAAAGATCTTTTTTTAAGTGAGATGGTGTGAACAAAAAATACAATGTGAACACTCCAATGAAGTGTGTCCTTCACACTAAATGTTTCAATCACTCCACCGAGAAAATGACTCTGATTACAGCTCCTGTCCTCATGTGAGGAAAATAGTTCTTTAGAAATGGAGTTTCTTGTGCCTGAAATGATTTTCAGATGACTCTTCAGGGGAAAAAATGGTCTTGCGGGTGTGTTTGTGGAAAAGTGAAGGAACTCTGGTTATTCAGAATGCATGGGAATAGGCTGCTGTTACAATTTCAATTACAGTTAATTTCAGTTACAATCCCTTGCTATTCAATGTCTGCTGTGTAGGATGTGCTACCTCATGTATGTGTCCTTCATTTCCAAATCAAAATGCTAATTATTCAACAAACACAGGTTAGGGGCTCTTTCATAGATTATGCAGCACAACAGCTGAAAGGAACAGGCAAATTACATCTCATCTTTGAGTATAGGATGATCTAAGCAAGCAGACACAATGTTCTTACCATGAAACGGGCTGGATGGACAAATTGGATCTATTATTATTCACAGCACAAAGCAGTACAAAGGGAAGGTAACATAGTGAGGTGTAGTATGGAGTGGAGTATGAGAGTTAAATCAAATGGATATTATGCAGCTGTTTTTAAATATTATACTTCAGTAATATACTCTGCAAAATAAAAGGTGCTCATATGAAAGGTTGGCTTTGGTTAAATGTTTTTGTATCCTCCATATTAACACTGATTTAAAAGGTAAAGATTTGATCATCTGCCATTTCCTTGAAATTTAATTGATTTATTTTGTTCCAGCAATACAAATGTGTGATCTGACCCTTAAGAGACCATGGAGACTGCAGTGGGATTATCTCTGTTTTTCAAAGCAACATGGCTGGTTTTATTTAATTACCTAGAACACTTTAAATCAGGGTGGCTGTTATACTGTATATTCCACAAAGTAGGTGAGCATCTTCTTTGAGAGATGCTGCACCTCGTCTATCACCTGCCGCATTTTTCCTGTTTTATACTTTCCAACTTTGCCTCTACCTATCTCTGATTAGTGTTTTTGCAGTTACTGAAGTAGACACAAATCAATACTGTGATAAAAGCTTTGGGGATAAAAATAAATTACTCATTCTTGGCCACGTGTGCCTAAATGCACCAAGCTATGTTTTGTACATTGTCATGTTAATTGGAACTTTTCAAGGGGAAAACAGTTTTTTTAAACCCTCCACCTGTTTTGCAGTTTGCTGAATCATCTGAAGATGTGAACAAATGCAGCTAGGCGCATGTTTTACTCTTACCACATAATTAAGCTCTTCCAAACTATCTAACCTGTCCAATTAATCATTTAGTACATTTTTTTAGTTGGATCAAAAACACAAGATGGCACTCACCAAACACAGTGCGGGCAGGAACTGATTCTCTGTTTAGCCAGAAGGAGACCTGAGACAGTATGACAGTCATGATGCACGGCAGGTAGGTCTGAATCACAAAATAGCCAATTTTCCTTTTCAAATGGAAATATGTTGTCATCACTACATATTCTCCTGAGGGAGAGGAGAGAAACACAGAAAGAGATGGGGAGAAACACAGAGGGTCATAATTATTAATACAGCTATGCCCAGTTGAAATATTCAAAGTTGGATTTTAATAAAGTTAGAGCTCTAACGTTCACTTGTATCATCAAAATAGCTCATAGGCTTGCCTTCAGTCCCTTGGATGAGCCATTAAACCATATAAAAACATAGAGATTGTCAGTTAAAAAACATGATGAAATTTTTCCAATGCGGCCATTGTGTACATTGCACATTGTGTAAAAAAAATAGCTAACCTCAATTTCTCTTAAACTAGACTTTACTTGGAAACGCATAGAAAGTAGAATTTGAAAGAGTGGGAAAAAATTAAATGACTGAAAAGGTCATGGCCAAGGAGCACTGTCTCTATTCCTTACATAGTATACAACAGGACAGTTACATGGTAGAGGAAACCTTGACTAGAGATCCAGATGTTAATAGAAAAGAGCAATAGGGGTCTAGAAAATAAAGTGTATATATATATAAAATACTGTTGGCCAGAGTTGCTCCTCTCAAAATGCCTACAAATCGCTGAACATCATTCTGGACAGAAAGATAAATGATTGCTGAATTAATTCTTTAATTATTGTACTGCCTCTCAAGGAATACCAAAATTCAGTTTTTTGATATATCAAATAGTCACTCTCTAAGCTGGAAAGGTGGCCCTGGAAAGTTTGTTGCTTGATTCTTCAAGGAGGTCTGAATACAGTTGCTCCATAAAGGAGCAAGGTAGCTGGGGATCCACATTAACTATGGAACTGAAGCGTTCAATCTGTTCAGTCCACACTGACTCTGACCAATGTTCAGCATCTCTGTCCTCAGAACCAGCTGTCTGTCTGTCAGCAGTTCCGGGGGAGCTGAAATGACAGCAGCCAGACACACTGTCTTCAGCAGACTGATTGAACAGAAGAAATTTACTGAATACAAATGATTTTCAGGTAGGCTGCATGAGCTTTACACAGGATGAAAACAGTATTGTTTTTATGTATTGATTCGTTGATTTTTTTTTTTTTTTTTTTTTTCCCCCATCCACTGTTGCAGCCCAGGGGAATCTGCCTACATTGAAACCAGAAGATCATTACAGATAACAAAAAGAAGGACTGTGTAGTCTACTGGTTGACTGACTGGTTGGTTGGCTGGTGGATATACTTCCATCTAACCAAATTATCACTGGCCAGACAATCGCCAGAGTATTTTTATAAGGAAAAATGGGAGGGAGTGTTTCATAACTTTGAACTCACCCAGCCTAATGGAGAACACTAGGTCTACCATTTTTATGTTTACTCAACATTTACTCACAATCAGCTCCCAAACAAGTTGCGACATGTCAAAGATGTTGTCTGTGTTACTGCATTAAAAAAAAAGATAAATGCATGACCAAAAAAGGAACTGTGCAAATAGCAGTTTGCATACCACAGCTCAACATCCAACATGGCGTATCATGGCTGGTACAATAATTGTTTTATAACTGCAGGTACATTAAGCAACAGCTGTGACAGCTCAAGAGTCTGCCAGTGGCAGCGGTAACACCCAGCAGAGATAACGTGCTCTTTTCCACCACAACCAAATTTTGGAATTAAAAAGTTCTGAACTATTAAAATGTTTGGGACAGAGATTTGTGACTTGTTTAATGCAATGTCTCAGAGTCAGCATGGACTGATTGGATTTGATTAACTGGATCCATGAGATCATTCATGCGATGGATGATGAAAACACTAAACATACTTTGCAGCCTTTTCAGAGATGCCATTTTAAGCTAATGCCAAGCCTTTGATTCTCAAAATATAGAATTTCAGTGTTTCTTTTTAATACATAAGATCTCTTTGCTGTGAATGTGAAAAACCTCTGCCTGCGTCATTCTAACCTCGTGATATAGGACATTTCCTTCAGCTCAGATTTTGTCACTGACGGCAGCAAATGGACAAATACACAGTTCCCCTAAGCACCAGCTCTCGTTGCCATGTCTGTAATCTGTGTTGCAAAGATATGAGAAAAACAGCCTCTCATTCCCTGAGGTGTTTTCTGAGCAGATTCTAACTAGAGCTGAACTGGCTCAAATCCTCCCATTCCCTTGGTTCACTGTACTCCATTAGGTTTAAAGTTTAAAGAAATGAGGTTTTCAGACATCCACAAGCTGAACCAGTTTATGAAAGCAATCATGTTGACTCCACTTTGGTACTTAAAGTCAGACTTTAGTTGGTCTTGTTTCTTCAAAGCACCTCTGAAATTTGCCAGACTTAAGTTCAAACCACCAAATAGCACAACAATAAAGATGGGCTCAAGGAAAGTGTTCTCTGTAGAGTTATACAAGTGCTATTATTTCAACAGCTTTTGACACAGTTTTTGCTTCCTAGGAAAACAGGCTGAGTGCCATCCAACAAAGCGGTTTCATAGTGGTTTAGTCTCCAAACACAACTGAAGTCTGACAGATCTCTGACTCTGTAGCTCACCTCCTGAGAGCTGCATAAGCAAACAGCTTCACTGCAGAGGTTAAAATGGAAAGCCAGTCTGGCCCAGTTGTAAGCTATGGTCTCTCACAGTAATTACCTTCTGCCCCATTGAAGCAACCTTTTATCTTAAGCTTTGCAGCAATCAGTGCTTTATACTGTCTTCTTATATCGTTACCTAAAGCTGATGATTGGTGTTTATATTGGTGTTATTTGCCTTATAGATCTCCATCAAAATTATGTAGCAAATTCCTTTTCAAGTAATTACATTATTGCTGTGAATTTTCTGGTTTATACTAGCATATGTTAGTACCCAGCCCTTACCTTGGTATTTCATCCCTTTAGGTAAAGTGCTACCATAAGCTTTAAGTCCTTCGGTGGGAAAATAAGGCAAAAGTGATGTGATTGTGTGTGACACATAAAAGGTTTCTGCAACACTTTTGACTAGGAGAATTTCAGATCAAATGAATATGTAATCAAAAGAATGGGCTGGCATATTTTTCCTTTAACTCCTCGCTTATAAAGTTAACTCTGAGCTATAGAATAAGACAGAGTCGAAATAAGACTTTCACCTCTGGCACACCTCTTCATATTGTCTTTGTAAATATGCTGAATAGTTTCCCAAAAACCGATAACAGTCATCATTTTCTCCATGGGCCCGAATAATGCAAGCTGAATTAAAAATGACAGAAACTGGAGAAAAGTGCAGACTGTTACTTTATGAAAACACACAGAAGAGTGCCATACTCTATGTCAACAGAAAAGAGGGAAGGCAATTTAATTAACTACAAATTTTATGCAGAAAAACGAATAAGAGTTTATATTTCAAAGGATTTGGTATGTCCACTACAGCTGACAAACTGCTCAGAAGTTTTGCTTGGCTGACCAGCCTGTGCATACTGCAGGCATACAAGCTCAGTGTAGCGTGTTGTTCAGTCTTGGCCCTAACCTTTTACCCATTTGAACACACCAAGTCTGACTTCATTTAAAGTAAACTGTATACTGCTCTCTGGGCTGAGGATAGCATAAAGTCTACCTGTGCTGGAACTGATGGTTTCTTTGCCAATTACGTGTCCCAGTAAGTCATACTGGTTCAGCCTGGAGCCGTCCTCGGCCACAGCGACAGACCTCTCGTCTCCCTGGGTCCACAGGTAGATCACCTCATTATTGGTGTAAGCATCTGGGCAACAGCAAGATAGTAGAAAAACATAACATGGATTAGAAATCAACATATGAGGCATTTTTTTAATTCTTTTCTTTTATCTGTCCACACTGTAGAAAAGACATTTGCTATGGCAGAAAAGGTGCTGTCATAATAGGAAATAAGGAGCTGAGCTAAGCACCTTGTTGTTTTCAATACAGTAGAGAGAAAGTGATTCTTAGTGATACACAGCATCAGTCAATATCTGACAGAATTTTGAGACAGAAGGTGATTCTCACTGACTTCAGCAATTCCCTGACCTTTCATCTAGAGCCCTGAACATATTTTGTATTTCACCAAGCTAAATGCATTATTTTTCGCTCATCTTTTTCAAGGGAATTCTCACTTCAAGCTGATAGTTGACTACTTTTGATACAGTACATTGCTACAAAAACACTTCTGAGCATGACAGTTATCCTTTGGTATCATGATTCCAGGTGTGAGTGCCTCTGAAGTTTTCCAGGGCAGGAAAGGTACATAACACCTGCAGAGAACAATCACCACGGTTTCTGCAGTGCAATTTTATATCAAACTCAGTTTTGCTTTGACCATCTGGACAGACTTACAACTTCCAAACTTCAGAGGACAGGCGTGTGCATCCATCGGGAAATCCTCCAGGTGCATGGGGCACTCAGCATGAATAGTCAACCTGAGGGGTGCAGAGGTGGAGAGACAAAACTTCACTGTTGAGGCTGAAGCATGGTTGAAGCAGCTGTTATGAACACATCATGATACGTGACAAAAGAGAAAATAAATGGTACATTTTCATAGACCAAAAGCAATGGTCAGAGGTGCTATGAATGTCATCATCAGGTATCAAGACATTGCAATCAGTAAAATCAAAATGTAGGATGTAAACATTACACAACGACTATTTTAATATCTGGGACACTCAAGTCATTTTAAATCCACAGTGCGTATGTTTCTCCTCCATCTTTGTCAGTGGTAATGAGTGCAGATAGCTGAGCCACAAAATGCACTCTGTAAGTAAACAGAGAAATATTACATACTGTATTATGTTACTCATACATGTTTAATCAACACTTAGCTTACATTTTCTGAGTTGGAACAAAACTGCAGCCCCTAAAAACATCCTACAGTGGACTGAGCTACTCATAAATGGACCACAAACAGTGTTATTTTAACTCGGTTACAACATTTATAGTCCCTGAATCAATCCAAAATTTGGTTTAGCAACCAGGATAGGAGCAAAATATCTGAGTAAGTAAATGTTGTTTATGTGTCATTTTCTTTGTAAAACATATCATGTGACCTGAAGCTTGATTTGCATCTACAGATTCATGCTTGTATTAAATATTGTATGTAATTTAGGGATTGGTAGAGTGTACAGATTTTATATGTAACATAAACTTGCATATTCAATGAAGAGCATAATTAATATAATTTAATGAGTAGATTCAGTTGGCCATTGTAAACACTGTGTCATGTCACAGAATGTTACACATAAGTTTCTTGCAGCTAGTGTTAAAACTAGCAACACCACAGGCAACTTCTACAGTCAAACTTATTGTTTCTAATTAGCTCTTTGTGTTGCACTTGCAACAACCCTGTGTGCCCATTGTTTTCCACCCTCTTGACTGCTCTCTGCTGCTGTCTCATTACTGATAATTGTCTAAGTAACCACCCAAATTAACACTGTATACACAGTATAACTAAAATGTGAGCTACCAAATGCTGCGTATCAGCACTTAAGATGACAATTAATTGACAAAATTCATCTCATTCCTACGCTGTACCATATAGTCTATGAACAGACAGGGACAGAAACAAAGGCAAAAAAAGGACAAAAGATTATGGACAACAGAATTAGAATTGTTTTGATCAAAGACAACAAAGCAAACTGTCTGTACAATGACAAAACTTCATATTCAGTATGAAATAAGTGATGACATGCTAGCAGCTCTATGTGGCTGTATTTTGCCCCAGCGGTGCTTTGAACTAACTGCTAACATGCAATGGCAGTACTAGAATGATGTCAGCTATAATGTTTACCATGTCAACCATTTTAGCTTAGCATGTTAAAATTTATTAGCTACTAAACACTAAGTGCAACTGAGGCTCCTGGGAATTTCAGTTTTACAGCTATTTGGTCATACACAAAAGTATTAAAACAAAGTGAGATTTAGACCTGATTTGTTGCTGAATGATAAGGTAAGGGATCAATTAAATGTTGCATTACCACATTTACAACCCATCAAATAGTTGTTGAGAAATTCATGATCAAAGAAGAGGACTGACCACTAGCAGTGCTAAAAGCATGTGTGTATTTACTTTTATATTTTATATCAGGATATTACTTATGTTCAAAATCCAACAACATTTAATAAGTCTTCGTTAACCCATTAATGTCTACAGTAGAAAGTTAGAATTTCCTTTACAGCACTAATTACTAGCTGAGCCAAGTACAAATTGGTCAAAGTATGAGGCAACAGCACACATTTTTTTGCATTCTTTAGGGATTGTTGGTTTTATGGTTTTCCATGAAATCATTTCTGTCAATAGGTTAGGAATTTCATGCACACATGGTCTGGATTCTTAGAAAGATGATCATCTGTAGTGGTAAACATAGCTTCCCCTGGGCTTCTTTTTCATGGTCTTTGGGTCTTCAAGTGGGTAGTCCTTCACACAGTTGGCCCTTAAGGTTCCTGCGGCACAGATTCCCTTCTCACTGAGGGTCTGTTGTTGTCAAAAGTGATCTAAAATCTTACATCTTTGGCAGTGACTCTAAAAGTTCCATATCCACAGAGCCACCAAGCCTGATATCTGGCAGTCTGGCCCACTTCCCAGCGTAGAGTTGGCACTGGTTAAGATATCCCAGGATCATGTTGAGGCACCACAACTTGTATCCAAACTGTACTGGTTTTCCCTTGATGAAGTAGGGAAAAGGATAATTGCCTCATTCGTGCAGACATCCTAGTCAGTCTGGAACCCTTCAACTCTCTGACTCATCATATTTAACAGGAAGTTAAATAGTTTGAGGGAAAGATTGCAGTTATCCACAGGGTTTAGGGACTTGAGAATGTCTTCAAGTCTCTTCCTGGTCAAAAGCTGGCACAGAGCAGCGTTGTAGACGTCATCATTATCATACCACATCATTTGATGCCATGGTACTGTGCTGTAGTCACTTATCAGCCGCACTGCCAAAAAGGCTGTCATATAATTTGGAGAGACATTGTGCGATGTAAATAGGTTGCCCAGGTCACATAGATCAACAATCAGCTTGTTGTCGAAGAACTCCTTAAACAATATGATTCCCCCTCAATCTCAGTCAGCATTTCTAAGGCTCTGTTCCACGCAAAAGTTTTCCCCTCTTGGAAGGTCTTGTACCATGTTTTTCTTTGACCTTTGTCATTTGTAGCTCCATGTTGTTCAATCTTGTACTCGGCACCCACAGGTGTGTCCATGTGAAGACCTTCCTCATTCTGTGCATTTTCAATGTTTGCACTGATACTAGCCACTTGCGGTGTCTCTTCATCTTAAGCACTCTCATCATTGATTTTTTTTTTCCCTTTCTACATTTTTGTAGAGGATTATATCTTCTACAACATCTAGATGATGACCTGACAAGTAGATCAGACTTCCACCATCTCCACTGTCCTCTGCACTGACACTACTCTCACAATCTGGAGGCTCAAGAGAAATGTCTGCTCTCTCAGTGTCAACTGATGTTACCAATTCAATAACCTCCTCAACAGTGAATCTTTTTCCAGAATTGGCCATATCTCACTTCCAGCACCTCTTCCATTTGCCTGCCAGCAAGACTGACAGTGGCCGACTGCAACAGACCAGATATGTGAACAAAAATACATCTGCACCTTCAAGTCCCGATGGGGACTTGAAACCTGAATGCACATTAATCAATGACTTGTGTCACTGTGGGGACAAAAATTGAGTCCCCATGGGTAGAGACTGCTTATTAGTGGGATAAGTTCTTTCTGATCCAGTTTAAGTCAGATATTTAGCATGTCAAATGCTTGTTACTTATTTTTGCGATTTTAGGCAAGACATGTGAGATCAAACATTTTGATTTTGACTGTGGCTACATAAAAAACTGCTGTTTCCAAAGCAGATTTTGTGCTCCCTCCTCTAACAAAAAAATAGTGGGGCTTTTCCTCAAGATTAATGGGTTAAGGCAGCAATGCACCAGTAGTGGCACAACACTGAGTGTTAAGTTGTGCATCATTGGTCCAGTGGATCCTGATTTTGTTGAAAAATGTTTTCATCACTCTGAACTGAATGTTCCCAAATATGGCTGTGCAGTTGTGTTTGTTTTTGGTCGCTCATAAGCTGTTAAGTCCAGTTTGGAGATTTTAGAATAAATCAGTTCTTATATACACCACTGCCTTTGATGAGCACATTTTGAACTTTTCATAAATTGATATTCTCTATCAGGGAAACCAAATTGCTTCAGTAACCACACAGAGTTTGAGTTAAATGGAGGTGAACTGAGAGTGAGTGATAAATGCTCTCACACAAACACAGGACTGCAGCAGCACTGGCAGACAATACCAGCTCCCTCTATTCAAAATAATGACGCAATCCTGCAGAGCGGAGGCCTTGACAGCATTTGTGAGTTCAGACGCTGTAGACACGCTGATTGAATGGATTTAAGCTGTTGTTTATTAAGGAGTGCCAATCAACACAGGGTGCTATGATGATGTACCTCACTAAATGTCCTATAAAAACAGATGGATTTATATTCTAAAACCTAATACCTTTGAAGTATGTTTAGGCAAATGTAAGTCATCAGTCTCTCCTACGCAGTGCTACCCAGTCCCTCTAACAATACAGCAAATTTTTATTTAGACCTCTCCATTAGGAAGGCAAGATGTCCAATGAATTCAACCCTTTAAAAATTCTTGCAAGTGCTAATCAAAAAACACACTGAATATTAACTGGCTGGCTATAAGATAAGAAATAACCAAAAAGTCTGCAAAAAGTCTTTATCCCACTTTGCTTCATCATACGATCTTTCATCATCTTACCACACATTTACTTGGTTATGTAAACACAACTGTCCTTGTAATACTCCATTAGAGCTCAGATGCCTTTCTTGGCCTTGGCAGAACTGCCACCACATCAGATTCACTCATGTGGGACCACTAAATGAAACTCTTTCACTATTTCATTTTCACCCTTCAATATTCAATCAATATTCACCTTGTGGATGCCCATCATAAAAATATTTTTTTCAAGCCTTTTCAAGGCTCAGATGCAAAGCTGTGGGGAGGACTGATTGATAGATTCAGTGATTAGATGGTTTGAAACCAATGAATTATTTTTGCTCCAGTCCTGTAGATAATAGTATTTACTGACTGTGACTGTGTTGGTAGCTGAGACTATTTACAGTGCACTTCAGGCACAACATACACTCAGCTGCAATTCTTTGATCAAGTGATTATTATCATCTGAGCTGTCTGTGAGTGAAACATACTGGCTATAAATCAGGTAATCTGACACTTGGACTGATGAAATGATCAGAAATGATCCAGATAGCTGCTGCATCAGCACCCCGCAACTTAAGTTTTAATCCTCCTTTCAACTTAAGTGAAAGGCCTCAGCAACCTATTAGATGAATTTTGGAACAGATATTTGTGCCTCACTCATGATGAATTGTAATAATTTAAATGATCCCTTAACCACTGAATTGGTTAGATTGTTTCAGTTCTGTTCTGTGTTCCCATATTGTGATACAGGTTTGTGAACGTTTGTATCCCGGTTTTGGTTTCAGATTTAGAATTATTGCATCCCTACTGTAGATTTACTTAGTGTTGTTCGAGTATAACACTTATACACAATAATGAAGTGGCAGTGTTGACTGCGGAATGAGTTCAAAAGTGGCTCACCGCATTGTGTAAAGAAGCGTGCCATTGTCAACTAGTCGTAGCAGTTTGTTGGGAGTTGTCATGTTGTGGGCCACAGATTTCTTTCCGTTGTGAAAAAAGGTGTCAGGAGTCCAGATCTTACTGGCCAGGAGGTTGTTGAGGGGTAAAACTTGCATGGGCCCATCGAACTTCAGCCTCTCGTCCCTCCAGCTCTGACGGAAGAAGACATCAATGGTGTATTCCTGAAGGGAAGAGAGTGAGATGGATTAGTTGGCAAGAAAACAGCTTATGGAGTTGGGACCCAGCACTGGTTGGGACCCGGCATTTCAGTAAGTGTCCTAGGACACTTACTGAAATGGAGCCATCCTGCTTCAAAATGTCTGCAGTTAAAAGGGTCTGTTGTTGTGTCCACACAATTATATGTATAACTTTTACTGACTAATACTATGGAAAGTTAAATGAATATCAATATGCAACATACTTCATGTATTGACAGACTGACATCTTTTCAATCATTGTGGTCACTTTCAAGAAGTCACCATGTCTGATGGGATAAAAGGAAAAAAATAAAACCCACAAATCATTAACGGGAAAAAAAAAATCTATTTAGAGGAAAAAACAATTAATGCAAATGAGTTTTTTTTTTTTTTTAATTACACAGTAAAGTGACAAAAAATGTCTGATACCAAACCAATAACACAAAAGATTTGTTGTGGAGTTGTCACTTTTGGCACCTGCATTCTGCTCTCAGGCAGTCATCATTTTTAATAAAAGACACACAGGTGTGTGCCATGCTACACCATCTGTCAAGCACAGCTTTAACAGAAAAAAGGATTCATGTGCGTGCACACAAATTTACATACCAATTATTGTAGAATATATTGTGTCTTTTAAAGTTATGTATTCCAGCATCATGTAATTACTACTCTGTTAACAATGTAGTGTTTGTTTCAAACTTGAAAGCCTAACCATGGACTAAGACACAAATGAGCCTCGGCGAAAAACCTTGTAATACATCTGTTTCATGTTTTATTAATATGCAACAAAGTCTTTCTGTGTTGTCACCAACACATGAAACACTAAATAAAATACAATGAATACAGGAAGTAGCCAGTCAAAAGGAATTTATTTCACATTACTCATTCAGTAAGACTTGGTGTCCTAGCAACCGCCTTCCCTCCGTACAGTGGCAGTGCAGAGTGAGTGCAGCTGTCTTAACCGAGTGAGATGGAAGGAAGCTGTCTGTATCTCGCGCAACAGTGCACATTATTGGTGATCAATAAAAGCACAGCATATGTGTTTCTCTCTAATTGTCTTTGGCCTTTTTGCTCGTACAGTGAAAGAGCTCACCAACCGTAGTGCTCACCAGTCAACTGTAACTGGCTGCTCCCTGAGTGAAAAAAACTGATAAAGTCATTTCTCAGTGGCTTTAACAACAGGAAGCCATCATCCTCAGCAGGAGAGGTGTTCAGCCTCCACTCAACACATCAACAGGGCTCCTCTAAACAGCGCGGGATGGACGTCTGTTAATTGATGTGATTGACCTCCCGACTGAGTGCAAACCTACCGTACCATAAAACAGTTCCACCGCATCTGTCCTCACAACAGTCAGGTCAGGTCAGGTCATAAGACTGAAAGACTGATGAACGCACATGTGGACGCTAAGACACACACTATATGGTGATTTATTGTTCAGTGTCCTGTTAATCTTTGACCCAAAGTTTCTGGCAACACTCCAAGAAAGTTTGTTCAGTCCTGGCACCGAAAGACCCTGGACCATTTAAATCCTGATCGTCGCATTTATCCTCATGCTGTGCACTTAATTCTTCTCGCCTTTTCTATATCAGATGCCAAATCTCACCCCAATCAGTGTAAAACATCCAGTGACGAATACAGAGACAACAGTGTGTTTGGCCCAGCTGGGTGTTGCCATCATTTGTTTGTTTCCTTTGGACAGAAGTCTCTTGGAAACACTGGGAATTAATTTGAAGATTGAAGGACAGGAATGTGGATAAGCATAGTCAATCCCCACATAAGGCCAAATGGCACAATCAGTTTGAATGCCAGCTGGTGTTCCTCCAGGGACTGAGTGATTGATTTCTCCTTGACAGAGGAGACAGAGCGGAACTTCTCCCAAACAGTAGATATCAAATGTCTTTTTTATAGTGGCAAGGATCACGAATGGATTTACTGTAGCAAACAACTGTAATTTAAATGACATTTTAAAACACATTCATGGCACCTCAGTGACACTGTTACAAACAGATTTATGAATACACAATCACCCTTCACACATAAAATACAGATCCCTTTTATATGGCTATATGTTTTGTTTTTTTTTTGGCAACCTGCCTTTATTAGAAAGCAGAGGATAGAGACGCAGAATGTGGGGAGAGAGAAAGAGGAGCCATAGCAGTGCTTGGATAGAATCGGAAAGCGGCATTGCACATAAGTTGTAATACTACTTGTATTTATATTGCTTAAATTAACAAATCTCAATATTATTAAATCCTAAACCTGACAACTAGATAAAAACTGTATTAGTGACAAAAACAATATAGGAATCTAGGTCTGCAATTAAGAAGTATTCTAACCTGTAGAATTTTTTTAAACTTTATTTTTAATTTTAAAAGTTGTGCCAAATGACCATCAAGTTTTCAAAACCCAAGGCAACATCTTCAAAATTCTTGTTTTGTCCATACAACAGTGATAGGAAATTGAATAAATCAGTAACTACTCACATTGAAAACCCAGAACAAGCAAACATTTGGCATATTTTGCTTGATAAATGACTTCAAAGCTGCCAAAATCAATATTTTTAGATTAAAGACAGATCAATAGCCTGTGTATGTGTATTGTGAAAGGGGTTGCTCTTTGTGTCACACCCACTGAGAATTATCACTCAGTTCCTACAGCTGCAGCTACAAAGCTCTGATAAACCTACTGTATGCTACTTGCGCAGCCTTAACAGACATACTGTAGTTAGCATCTACATGGTGAACATACTGGAACATTTAATAGCTAAAGAGCCAGAAATTTCCCTCAAGGAAAAAAAACCAAAACAAAACATAATCTGTTAATATTGTGTTGACGGACCAATTACCAAGTGTACACATTTTTCTATAAATGTCCTTCATAACTGAGATTTGGTTTACCTACACTGACGGTAGCCCTCTAAAACACGCCTGTGACAAGACATAAATAATAATTACAATATCCTTTATAGTTAACTTCTCATAAACCCGGTACGTCTTGTAATGCAGAGTCAGCTGAATTGTGACAAATTAAAGCTATTTCTGTGTTTCTTTGAATCTGTTTTATAATGAGGTAGTAATCACAGTCTTTGTCTTATATGCCATAACTAAATGGGTCTCTAATGTTTTCTAGTCAAGGTTAATTACTGAACATGTTAAGTAAATACTGTAGGATTGTCACAGCAGGCCATCATGGGAAAAGAACGCACAACAGATAAAAATAGATACTATAAAACAAAGGAAAGAATAAGCATGTCAGGCACACAAAGAAATGTCTCCTTTGCTCATATGTGAGTGTATGTCTCAATGGAAAAAGAGTGGTGGAGAGGACCAGCCAATGGCAGGGCAGCAGTCTTGAGAAAATGAAAGGAAATGAGGAAAAGGATAGGAGCGGCTGATAAGATGGCAGTTAAGGTAGGATGTACAGTAGACTCGGCTAAATGAGTATAGACGTTAAAAAATGACAGTGTCTGGTTCTCTGATAATGGCAGGAAGGTTGTGTCTAATATCTGATAGAATATTAATGCAGCCTTTTATCTTGAATTAATGAGTTCATTAAATTCTAAACATTTGGTTATTACATCACATTTTAATAATGTCATTACCTTTTAGTTTTAATTTGGTTTTTACTCAACAGATCTGGACATCTGATCGCCTATGTTTTTACAGTCAATGTGCAGCTTTCTCTCTATTTCATTGAATTATCTGATTAATCAAACTACAGATTTGCCATTTTATGAACTACAATCTCTTTATATTTCCAAATATATAACAAAAAACAAACTAGTAAAAACAACAAAAAAAAACAGTCATCTGAAAGCACCGTGACCCAAACAAGTTGCTTATTCCGGGAAATTGAAATTTTCCGCACAGTAACTTATTGTCCAGTGTTCTTGGCCACAACTTGACATACGCATTTTGTTTATCTACATAAACTGACTGGTTTGACAGCTTTGATTTAGTGCCCCTGACAAGATATTATATTGTGCCAGAGAGCTGCTTCCCCACTTTATTGTACAGAAATGTTATGTATGATATATGTTATGAAGGCTAGTTTTTGACAGTACACAGCAGACCAGAGATAACATTCTGATTAGCTGGTTTGGTAATGATGCAGACCACTTCCTGGAGGCAGCGTATCAATTTCATGTGGCTCTTGTGAACTTCACACTCTGGGCATTGTAATGATTAGTCAAAGATTTGATTAATGTCTTAATTACTAGTCCTTCTTGCTTTCCCGTTGTCAATTATTCTCTCTCGCTTCACTTCTTGTGTGCTGTTCACCTTTCCCTGCTGGGAATGTAACCTGTGTGAGACTTGCAATGAGCTGTGAATCCCATACCAACTCCAATTATCTTCAGTGTTCTCCGGCTTCTGCAGCTCTCAGGCATAAACATGTTTTAGCACTTCATTGTGCCACACTTCAAACGCTAACATTTTGTTCCACAAATATAATCAGCCCCAGAATCGGATGCCGGTAAACAAATGAAGGATATGTCACTGGAAACATGTTTATGCAAGCATTTGTAAAAACATAATGCATTTTTAAATAGTTAAGACACAGTATGAAATTATGCTTATTTTGAATTGACCTCAGGGAAATAAACAGAAGTGGCTCACAAGTGGAAATATTTTGGTCAGGGTATACAAAAACTCTATCTCTTAAAAATTAAGTTTATATACATTTTCAAATAAATGTATTTGCAGACCATATCTCCACTAAATGCTGTGTTCTTGTAGTATACTGAAGTTGTAGGAAGGTATAGATAGAGGGCATACAAGGCACAGGACTTGATACCAGAGACCAGGGTTTGCATCTTGTATCCTCTTGTGATTAGACTCAGACTGCAAAGAAACTATGGTTAGGGAAAGATAGTTTGCTTTTTAAAAAAAAGCTAAAAAAGCACAACTTGTGTCTCGTACATTGTGTTTACTCACACAACGTTTTAGTTGACCTGAGTGTACACAGGGAACCATTGATCAATTTCGTCCGTTGAGAATACTGATAAAGTTTTATACAGTGGCTACAGATGGCTGTGTCCTCATAACTATTGAAGAACAAAGAGAAAAGCAGTGCTACTTTGAGCTAGGTCTGGGCAATAAAACGATACAGTTAATTATAGCAATACAATTTTCCTTGTTAGGAGTATAACAAATAGCCAGTAAATGTTTGATATAATTAATCTCCATGCTTGGATAGCATCCACAGAAACAATTTTCCCCATTGTGGGACTAATAGAGGATTATCTTATCTTATCTTAACAAATAAACTGCCCATCATGTTGCAAGAATAGAGGCATACGTTACGCAAGTTAGGTTTTAGATGAATTACTTTAGATTTAACAATTTGTTTCAATGTGTTTGATTTGTGGCGTGTTCTGCGGCTTGGCATGTGTTTGTCATGTTCTGACTATAGTTTAAAACCACAATTAACTGTCTGGTTTCTTCAACTTACATCCTGGAGCAAAAATCTGTCTTCAAGTTTGGAAGAGATAATGCTTTGAAATTTAATATGCTAATTACCGATATCAACCTTTCTGAATATTTTAATCGTGATGATGTTTTTGGGTTAACTCTACTTATAACAGCAAACAATGTGATATTGTTCAAATTAATGTTGAACTTGTTAGCACATAGTTGCTTGTTTACACATTCAGCAGTCACAGAGCAATGTTACAATTAATTTGGAGTTGTGTTTCTGGTCACTTGAGGAATTTTCGTCCAATATTCACTCTGCTTTTAGCCTTGGTTTTGGTCTCCACCAGCTTCTGAAAGAAACATCTGTAACTTTTTCCAGCTAAATGCTCCTGTGTGTTCACCAGCCAGTCCAAATTCTGCCACTTGGTGCTGGGCAAGTAAACCGAACACTTGAGAGCTGTAAAACCAAAACAGTGATAAAAGATATTGTGGAGCTGAAGTGAACAGTACAGATGGATGATAATTTGTTTGTCACCACAAGTGACACCTTTAATATACAAGTAGTCGTGTTGATCGTAACTGCTGTAACAAAGTGCTTTGAATTGCCCACAAATAACCATTAAAGCATACTCCATTCTTCAGTTGCCATGATTTAATATTGTACACAGGGAAAACAAATCAATCAAGTTGTTGGTGAACATTTTGCTGATGTATCGACATGGTATGACTTTGCAGGTATGTTAATTCAAGACATTTCATCATTACGCTGATTAAAAAATTAAAAATACTTTGTGTTGCAGTTTATTATATACGTGTATTTTTGCTGTATAAGATGCTCATATTTCAATGAAAATATGGGCCCATCTCACCACATGACTCTTATATGACTGCAGGGCACTGAAGTCCTCAAAAGTCCTGTTGCCTGTGGCTGCCATTTTCACAAAAATATATGGTGCTAGGGTGCAAAAAGACTGTGCCTGCTCTGCTTTCAAGTTGTTCCCGCCCTGCACATGAATCATATTGTGACTCTGGGGAACATGATGACCTGTATGGTGAGTGGGAAAAAAAATTAAGCCCTATTTTAAGAGTGCAATATTGGAAAGGTGCTGGCAATATAAGACAAATTTAAAATTCTGTGTGTTCTCATGAAAAGGGGCTTAATTTGGTTTGCATGTCTTTGAACAAGGACAGTGTGATTGATGCAGAATCCAGAAGTTCACCTTCAAATTTTAGCAACACAAACCTCCATCTGTTCTGTTTAGAAGCCCTTGAACTGCTCGGGCATTTCGGAGTTTGAGTTCCCTGAATTTTAAGCGTACGGCTTCGTGCTGAAAATCTCAGATATCCCAGAAATGTTTACCCCCAGAGATTGCGTAGCCCCTGTTGAGATCAGGCCATCACTGACATCTTTGTCAGAGCAAGCTTCAGCACAGTACCTGTGACAGCCTAAATCGCTTCCCATTTCATCAGAACAGACCTGTCAAACCATGAGACAGGTAAATGTGCTGTGACACTGCATACATGTGGATGAGATGCAACTCCATAGACCATCTGAGAGGGGAGGGAGGAAGACTGAAACAATGGGCACAAGAAAAATCAGCAAGAGTATGCGAGAAGGGGGAGGCTTGAGGTGCAGAAACACACCCACCTACTTACTAGAGATCAGCATCAAGATAGCAACCCACATTCTGGGTCATGGTGTGACACACTGCAGAAATCTGCTGTGGTCAGACACGACTCTGAACAAAGCTAGCCATGTTATGGGCCTATGAGTTTCACTCCGATTATGCAGTTAGCCTCCATCCTGTTGTGATAGTGGGACACTAAAGGCAGATGTGGCGTATTGGGGTCTAAGTGAAGGCTGAACAACTGGCCCTCTGGGTTAGTGAGAAGCAGACATTTCTGGGACACTTGATGTTACAGAGATGGATAATTGGACGACTGGATGTACGCAACATAAACTATGAGATGCCTAGGGTATAGAGTGTGCTCTGTCTAGGAACGTTTCAGTTTTGACAGTTTCTCCAAGCATTTAATGCTCCACATTTTAGCCACACTAGCAGTGACTTAAGGGATGACAAAGCCAGTCAGTCAGCACTTTGGTCCAGACTTGAATATCTCAACTATTGGATTGATTGCCATGATGTTTGGTACAGATGTTCATCAATCCTGGAAGATGAATGCTAATAACTTGGTGATTTCACATTTAGCTCCCCTGCCTTTCCTCTAGCCCCACCATGAGGTTGACCTTTGTATATTTTAGTGATATGTCTCAACAACTACTAGACGGATTGTCACAAACGTTGCCACAGACATTTTTGTTCCCCTTAGAATGTACTGTAACAAAC
Source organism: Lates calcarifer (assembly GCF_001640805.2). Lineage (NCBI taxonomy): Eukaryota > Metazoa > Chordata > Actinopteri > Centropomidae > Lates > Lates calcarifer. Next base: position 9,588,434 of record NC_066852.1, read on the forward strand.
TAAAAGCATTGGACAAATCAAAATGCTTGCTGACCTGACAGTGGCGCTTGGTCAAAAATCAGGAGATCATCAAACTCCTGAAGAACTAATGACACTGCCATCAGCCTCAGCTGTACTTTTGTTTAGTGCTAACTGGCTATTTGCCAGCACTAACACGCTAAACCAAGATGCTTAACATGTAGTCAACATTACAGCTGCTAATAACTATGCTAACCTTGTCTTTATGTTCATGTCTGCATGCTGACGTTATCCTTTACACAGAACCTCACAGAACCACTAGCTACTAGTAGCTTAGCCTTGTTAGTAAGCCACAAATAATCAATTTCATGAAGTTATGTATGCCATCAAATTCCCAAAAGATATTGGAACAATCCGGTGGTTAGTACACATACATGTCCTGTAGCCCATCTGAAACAATTATGCTGATCTCTGAGGTAAAGGCAGCTGGTCTAATCCTTAAAACCCATTCAATCTAAAACACAAGCCTTAAATACATTTCTTGGTGTCTTTTTTCCACAGAGGTGTTTCTACATGTGAGTGTGTGGGCCCACAGATATTCAATCAGCAGGGGTTATCTAAGGCTCATTTTCCTGATTTGCATCCAAATCAGTGGTATTTCCAAAGCAGTATATTAGTTTGATATGGAGCTATATCAATTTAAATCTTATTAAAGCGTTAACAAGGTTATCATATATATAAGGAATCTAGGGGGAAACAGCTAGCTCAGACAGACATAATGGCACAATAACAACATGAGAAAAAAGAAGCAGACTAAGTTAAAAGATTTTTTATGTCCTTTAGCAGCATACAGCTGATTTTCCTCTTTATTTTAATAAATAGATAGCTGCCCCAAATTAATCTGCTAAACTCTGGTGAATTGTCTCCAAAACAGAACTTTCCTTTGGTGAACACATCAAGGAAATATCTTAAAAGCTTCTTTCCACCTCTGAAATACCTCCAGGATTAGCCATTTCCTCTCCTATAACTGACCTAGAAAACTGTTTCACGCTTTTGTTTCCCAGAACTGTTTACTGCAGTGCTCAATACTCCGAGGCTGTCCCGCTCCACACTCAAGTAACACATCCGACTCATTCTGAACTCAGTAGCCTGGAAACTCATGAACCAGAAAACACGATCGCATGACCCTGACCTACTGTAGATGTGCCTTCATGGGCTCTGAGTACCAGAACCCGAGTGTTTTCAAAGCCCAAACATACTTCATAAAAACCATAAAAATAACTCACCCTTCGGTACATCACACAATTACCTGATCTATAAACCTGATCTTTCTCTCGCTGGATGCAACAGCCCTCGTTATTCTCTAAATTCAAAAAAAAAAACTGAGCCACCCTCCCAGTCACTCACCCTCAGAGGGTGCCCTCCCTTTTGGAAATGGGCACCAATTTCAGCAATGCAGACCGTTCATTATCAAAGTCCAGAGTCAAGACCTACTTATTTAGTGCAGCCTACTATCCACATTTGCCCATTATATTGTATAATCGTCTGCCTTGTCCTCTCATTCCCTCCTCCTCCCCAGAGCTCCCAGGGCTGATCTGCAATCCTATACAATAGCCCTGCAACAAATTCTACCTTTTTGAAGGTGGAATTTAGTAGGAGGAAATCATCAGAGTGTGAGGGAAATGAGCTGTAAACCCCCATAACCGCTGATATGAATTACACCAATACATTTCCCCCAATTAAAAAAATCATAGAACTAAACTGCACTAAATTTAGGAGATTTTCTGGCTAGACCTCTGCATTGTGCCCACAACAATGTAAACACAGAAAATATTACAACTGATACAGACAAAAAGCATACAGATATCACATATGCTAAAGATTAAAACAAGTATGTAATCCACACATATTGCAGAGCAGTGTTTACAGACATGCATACATACATCTTACATCTTTTCCATAGTGTGATGCTTCCTAAAGGCTAAAACATGATTGCCTTTTGAGGCTAGACCATGAAAAGTCTAGAAAGGAAATGCTTGAAGCCTCTGTGCTGTGTTCATGTGCATATAGAGCAAGAAAATGCAGTGTAGCCTGAGGCCAGAATGAGCCTTTGCCTGGGTAATGATCAGTGTAATCCTGACAGCAAATTTAAAACTGACTAAGCAATGAAAAAAAAAACCAACAACAATATGGTGATGCTATGTTTCCACATCTGGTAACAGTCAAAACGTTGGCATGTACAGTACATACACTGATTACAAGATGAGGGTGTGAGTGTGTGGATAACAGGTATCTTGCCTTTGACAGGAGACAGAGAACACCTGCTGTAGCCTTACCAACTGTGGTTCCGATCAAAACGTTACCACAAGTGGGTTTCTGTGGCCTGTGCAGCCGTCACATGTGTCACTGTCTGTGCTCTGTGCTGTTTGCCACTGATTCATGATGTTGCCAAGTGGAGCATGTGAAGAGAATAAAAGATTGGGGCTTGAATTGAGCCCTGAGAGACCCCAAAGGTGATATCTGCTGTAGAAGATAAAGCACTGTCTATTGTGATAAAGTAAGGGAGCGAACACTCTCTCACAAAGCAACTTCCACATTCTGTGGTCAGCGTACTGTATCTTTACAATGACAGGAATGGTCTCAAGAAGGCAGAAGTCAAACCTAAACCCCAATTTTTTTGTTTCTGAGTTGTAGAAACATCAGTTCACAAAGTAATCTCTCATGCAAGATATACAAAATACATTACCACTGCAAAAACCACATTAGTGACTGATGAATCATAAAAAAAAATCAGTTTTACAACACATGGCTTTGAGGGGAAAAGAGGTTAGAATGAAGTGAGCTGATAAAAAGATGCAAAAAGATAAGCAGGCTGATATCAGGCTACTGAATTAAGTTTGATGCTTCTAGATTGGTAGGTAAACAGCTGTCAGTGCTGCTGTTGGCTATGTAGTGATAGCAAAAAAAAATGAACTATATGGTTGTGTTACTTTACATAAGGCAAGAAGCCATTTGGTCTGAACATAATCTCTGTTATAATACACCATCAATGAAATAAAAGAGGTTCTTTCTAAAGGCTCCTGGCTTCTACCATCCACTGTAATAATCCTCACATAAGACTGTGAGATTCTCATGAGGTCCTCACCAACCTATGTAAAGTTTGAGTCTGACAGCCTGAATGTAAGCTGCCCCAGAGACATCGATTCTTACGATGTGAAGAATCCCCCTAGTGAGACCAATTCAACTCCGTTCTCCAAAAAGCACTAATCTTGCTACGTCACACAGGCTGTCGAGCCAGCTCAGAGCTGAGCCAGAGAAACCACCCAGTGCTCAAGGCGGTCAATTAGAGCTGCACAATCAAATATGTCAAATGCTATATAAAGTCCCAAGACAAAGCGCAAACCATCTCCAGCATGTGCTGTTTAAAGGAGGTCATCCAGGGCTTGTAATGGAATTTCTGATAAAGTAGTACCGCTTAAAAAGATAGTACCTTGATTTGGAATACCATTTTCATTTGTTTTTTGTAAAAAAAAAAAAAAAAATGATGATGATTTAAATGCTATCTTTTCTGCTTTTACTAGAGGTGATTTTTTTTCTGTAGTATTGAATTAACAATGAAAGTCCTAATGGCTAAAGCCTGCATGGCCATCAGCTGCAAACCACATTAGTAATGATTTTTTAAATTGGATCATATCACCCACCTCTGGTTTAAATGAGATATTAAATCCTTAATTGGCTAGCTAAAATATTGCCAATTAAGTAAACATCATTGTCAAATTATTTTTTTGAATAATATCCAACCAAGTGGTAATAGAAACAGCCAGAGAGTTACAGGTCTACATCTGTACTCCCAGACTAGTTTTTTTTCAGCTAAAGTCAAAGTGCTGCATGCATGAAAGTAGAGGAAAATGTGCTAGTAGAGAGATAACTGCAAATAAAAAAAATACATTTCTACGATCAAAAATGTCAAAATTGTCTGTAAGGAAGTGTGCAGGAGCAACATCAGGTGAATAGGTAGAGCATCTCATGCAGAAAGTGGAGTACAGCAGGAATATTAGTTTAAACCATATTATTCAGTCATTTCCTGTCTAAATTTAAGTGCTTACTTTTTTGTAGAAATGACTTTATTTGTTGTTTTTTTAAAATAATCGTTGAGACATAATTATCCATCCTTGATCCATGCACAGCAAATGCACAACTGTCAGTGTTGTTGTGAAGTAATTTAATATATTTTGCTGTATCATGCTATATATGCTGAAATACAATATGATCAAATGAAGAGGTATGGAAACACTGCTATCAGACACAGAAATTATTGTTGACTCCTAAAATGTGTGCAATCCTGACTGAAATTTAATTCTATTATTCTAAGGTTGCAGAATTCAAAATGACAAATGTTCTTCAAGTACTTTTGTCAGACTGAAACAATTACAAGTGCAGCTGAATAAAGACTAATAACCTGCTTAGATTTGATGACTCACAGTGCTCATTACAGCGGGGAGGAAAGAGAAGAGAATAATACTCACCATGTCTGTATCTGACACTGGCCCAAAACTCGTCACGTAGATGTTTGTCCTCACTTCTGTCACACTCTCTGAGGAAAGAGAGAACAAGGAACACATCACAGTGCAGTCTGCAGACGAAAAGCTTTGCTGCAGCTCCGTCTTTGTTAAGCTGATTGTTTGTGTACATGACGGTGGAGTTTGCTTGTTGGCATTTAACTAAGCTGCTTCACACAGAAATTCAGCTGTAATCATGTGTTAAAGGATCACTTCAAACTGAGGAAAAACTCAAGATTCAGACACACTCAGTGAAATATTTGTGCCTGTCTGGACAGATTAATACCTGGATTCTCACTGTCTTTGTGTATCATTTTGTTAAAACAACTAACATTGTTGTTGTGCCACAGATTGCAGGTGTTAGCACAACAGCAAACCAACAGTATTAGACATTTCCTAAAATGTAGATTGATGCATTGCTGGACAGCACTGGTTACAACACAGCCAACTATTTGGCCCAGGAGGTTTTTTTTCAACCTCAATTCAGGGACAAAAATGTTGCTGTGAGCAACTTCACAGATGCTTTTTAAAGTCTTTCATTCAGTAAAACTACCATTTGTTTGGCTAAAGCTGGTTTTGTCCACTACAGCATTAAATCGGCTTTGGGCCAGGCCCAAGTCTGTATCTTTGGAGAGAAGACATCCCTTTTGACCCAAAATAATTTTAGTTAGCCTGCCCAAAAAACATTTAACAGTCCCTAAGGGACCACTGGCTCGGGAATAAAATGCAGCAGCTCAGCATTAAGGATGCTGGTCTGTGTGTATTTTCTATTCAAATAATGGGCACACTTTGTTGCCATTACACAATTTTATGCACACATTATAATCACATTAGACGTGATGTCGTCTATTGTAGTATGAATCTGGCATGAATGTTATTTGCCTTTCTGTTCTATATATTTCTTTTAATTAGAATTACATGTATCATTGCACTTTATGTTACATTACAAGCTCCATAATCGCTTTTCTTCTGTCATAATGATTTATAGATGATTCGTGATCCCATAACAACACTCAAACTGATCATTATACAGTAGGTTAGTCAAGACTTTTAAATGTGATATCAATTAAGAGATGTGGAATGACTGTTTTCAAATACTTTAGAAACGATTTTAGTATAGCATTAAGTAGGACATAATATGAAAGTCGTGACAGATCAAAATTTGCCCTCTTTGGTGTGGGCTGAATCAGCTTCTCTGGGGCAAATGTGTAAAGTAGACTTTTGGGCCATTGGCGAGACAAATAGCTGCTCCCAGCGGTGCAACAACTAGAGAGTGATGAGGCTTTTCTCCAAAAGTGAATAGATCCTCGGCTCTAACTGCGTCCCAGATCTAAGCGACCACCCACAGGTGAAGTCTCCAATCCTCTTGCAAAGGGCCCCCCTGAGAGCGGAGATCCACTTCCACATTAATCATTCCTCCGACACAAATAGCACTCACAAATACGTGATTATCACAGCACCGAGTCAGCAGTTTGCATGGCAGGCATAGGCGGGGGAACAGAATGAGTTGCCCTGTTTCTGTTTACAACAATGCACCGGAGCATAGGGCACAGCTAATAGATGCCGCTGAAAATGAAATTAAATGGTGTTCTCCGGTTTCTGTACAGTCTGTTTGTCTGAGACGGTCCCACATGACTGTTTCTCTCTAGGATTGTGGGTGGTGGGGCATGGGGGTGGCCAACAGGAGGAAGATTGGTAGTCTTGTTCTGTAGACAGAAGCCCTTGACTTTGGCTGAGCGTGCTGGCTATACTGAGAAGGGCCCCAGCTGCTGTGTTTGCAGGTGGATGGTTGGACTATTGAGGCTTTAAACTTAATATCATTAGCATGGCTCATTCAGTCCTCTCAGAGAAAATAAAAACAACCCATATAAGCAACTTCTTATAATTTCTTAATGTTTATTTGATGAATAAGATTAATTTAGATCCATCTGCAACACAAGATGACTTACTGCCCCACACAGGACTGTTGCTCAATCACTGCTCTACATGAGGAAATCATCATGACTTGTAAGCCATGACCAGTGCAGGCCTCACCATCTCCTTGCCCTTGGAGATGTGAATGTCTGCACAGAGAGGCAGACTATGACATTAACATCTTGTGCCTGGTTCCTCTCCCTGGGTGCCTCCCACGGAGTCCAGGTCATCCAGCCTGGTAGCTCTGCAGCCTGGTAGCCACGCTCGTGGCTTCAGCGGCAAGCAGCAGAGCAGAAATGACCATTCCAGCTGGCTGGCTGAGAAATGGCAAAGCCTGCTTGAGCGTGTGGGCTTGCTGTTATGTGGTTTGTTGTCCTTGAGGGGCAAATATTTGGATGAAATGGCATCAATTAGAGGGATTTTCACTGACATATGTGCTTATTCGCCATTTGGGCATGATTGAACTGAAGACTCCCACCCAAGGGAAGGCAGATTTCCATAACAGTGCTGCATGAAGTGACCTGACTTCAGTTTGTGCTTGGTTGTGGTGTGTTGTCTGTGTGAGTTACCACGTCTCTTACCATCCACTAGACGAGCACTAGCACTAGTGCGTGAATGAGTGAGTGAGTTTTCAAAAACCTCTACTGCAAAGAAACAATTTAAAGAGCAACACCAGGATAGTGTCATTTCAGCAGTGAGCAAAACAAATGTTGACGTCAATGGAATATAGCAAACCTCTCCTCAAATCAACCAGTCCATCCAGAGCACAAGTTTTCATAGTCTGACAAAAATGATTGAGCTATGATTCTGAGTCTTCAAGTATTTTAACTGCCTCCATGAGCTGTGTGTGTCACAGCTGCTGCTGCTGCAGCAACTGCTTGACCATCTTGATAAGCAGGCCAAACTACAATAGCTCTCTTCCTGTTGTTTTCAGGACACTGGTGCACTCCTGTCGCATTCACTTCATACAATATCTTCTCTCTCTCTCTGCAGCCCCCTGTAACTCCCTTGTGCCTCCCCTGGAGAATATGAAAACCTCTGAACTCAAGAATCAGCTGTTGTGTAAACAAGTCCGTTCAGCTGGTTTTACTAAAACTGCTTTTTGAGCTAAGTTAGGAATTATTATTTATTCTATAGATTAAATCAGCTGGGGCCATATCTAGTCAGTTTAGTGAATAAAAGTCCTGCAGAGGAGCAATACAGATTATACTGTTAATACCTGTACAGTAAATTTATTTTAGATTTCATCTAATTATCTTGTTAACATCACCATTGTAAAATAAAATAGATACACTGAATTAAAAATACTCTATCCACCATATACTGTTTCTTACCTCCCAGCCCAGGACGTAGCCTGTTGTCATAGCCGTCCAACAGCCTGTCTAGGATTCGGGTGAAAATAGTGATATTGTCTTTACTGTCATCAGGCAGCGGCTCTCTGTGTCCAACTACTGCCCTGTAGGAAGAAATGGAGAGAGGAAGATGAATTCAAAAAGAGAGAAAAACATAATAAAAGACGCTGATATATTGCTCCATAACTGAAGCACTGAGAGTGGCATGACCTCAGTGTACAGTGGTGTGAAATCCTGCTGTTTGTTTGCAGCTGCAGTCACAAAGCTGTACATGTTTTGACATTCCACCACACAAATGGATATATTAATGATTTATTAACTAAAACATTACATATACCAGCTTTCAGAATAAACAAGTGTTGCAAGAATGAGTTGTTTTACATGTTGTCCATGATCCAAGGTGAATTTCATTTGAAATAAAGTGATTTTGTTATAGTTTAATAAAGTATATATGTGATATAACTCAGTTTTGTAAATGTAATGTTTCTGATAAAGAATTAGGTCTGATTTCTCCTGCTTGTTTAATATTTTTCTCACAGTGAAAATCTGTCAGTGATCAGCCTTGGGCTTAAATCAATATTTGGATAAGAAGTGTCTGGTTGTGTTTGTTTTGTTACATCCGTCTTTACAAGCTGGAACCTCCACATTTTACGAAAAAAAACACGGAATTTATGATAATGAATTCTTTCCCAAATAAGAAATACTCTGCAGCGTTTTGTTAGTGTGAGTATTCATCATATGCTATCAGCCACTGGTTATTAATTTACATGGCCCACAATCCCCTGCAGAACAATATTGTGGTGAGATGAAAAGGCCACTCTACTGTAGGTGGAACACTGATGAGTTAATGAGTACCATCTTTAATTAAACTAAAATCCCCTGAGGAACTGACCTATAATATCCAAGTAATCCCCATCAACAACCACTCAATGTCCTGATGCACTATCACAGACACAGCATTGTACTGGTCAGTAAGAATGAAGCTTTAATAACTTTAGAGCTTGAAGAGGAACCTGACTTTTCCTTCAGCGTCATTTACAGAAAAGCCTGTGCTCTCTGCAGCAAGTCTGTCTTTACTTAGGCCTGTTAGAAGGTCTCAATCTGTCCTACAATAGCAACTCATCATAATAGTCCATCTGTGCTACAACCCCATCCATTAAAACACTTACTAGGTGAAGGTCACTACTTTCAATGTATGCAGTTGTAATTATTATTAGTTTGGAGTGGTTCGGAGTTCAAACAGGAAACACATCATAATTCTGAGACATTTGGGCAAATGATTTCAGCCTAGCTAAGTGGCTATTATGTGGGCATATGTGAGCTATAAATAAATATCAATTAAGCATCAGGGGTCCCTCATGTTCCAGAGATCACTTCCTCCATATTGTAATGGTTTCTGTGGTCTACAGTATAATAAACCAGGAAATGAAGATTTATGAAGCCCAGAAAAAGAAAGAAAAAGAACTGTGTTTATTTTAGGGAAGGCGAAGTAAATTACCACCAGTATTATGTTATAATGTATTGAATGCAACATTAATATCAGTAACTACTAGTCCATTCTGCTGCCTGAATATTTCTGATACCATTTTGTTGTGATGGCAAGGAAAGCTGGAGGGTTAACTATTCATTTATGAATTCATTAATTAAAATTCCAAATGTTTGTCTTTGAATATCACTTCACAATCATATGATGGTATTTTTAAACTGAGCTGTTTTTGGGTTGACCATCATCAAGATTTTCATGAAATCAGACACATTTTTGTTACTTTCATGGTCAGCTTTCTTCTCCAATAACCATTCAGTGCAGCCATATTCAGTCATTAATGCTCTGTGTAACAGTTTTCATTGTCATTGTTTCACTGGATTCAAGTTCACATGCATGCAGGATTCACAGGAAATGATAAATACATGTAATGCACTGTTACTGTGTGTAATCTCATCTAAGCGCGTCACTGTTTACTATTTACTGTTCCGACTCTGCATTGTTGTTGTGTTATGTTACTGCTGATGTGAAGAGAACATGCTGCTGCTGCTTGACATTAAAACCATGCATCTAGCGAAAAACAGGGTTTAATATGAGTAAGCTGCTGCTAAATGCAAGTTTGAAGAGTGTTCGCCGTGGTGTTTCACTGCACTTGCCTGTTACCAAGGTGACCATGGGTGTTGCCAAATCAACCAGGACTGAAGTCTTAGCCAGATGATGTCAGCTATTTGAGTCGTGGTATCTCCAGAGTGCACTCCGCTGAGTCTAAGCCTTTTAACACTCAACTCACGATTTGCACCTTATTGAATGGGGCACAGTTTGATATATTCTGGTTGTCAAATGGGCACCTAACTGTATAATTAAGCTCTGCCAAAAATATGTTAAAATATGACAATGTAACAACTATTTGAATGAAAAGCACCGAGTACAAAAAGCTGTGGAAATGGTTGGGACTGGTTTAAATGCAGTAGGTAATATCTCACTTAACATGAATCATATATCAAACAAAAAGCCTCTGTGGCCTCACTGCTAGCACCACTGGAAATTCAAAAATTAATGAGGAGCCTCTAGTCCCTGAGAAACCATTCGAACAACGTCTGCTCCACACTAAAATATCCACTTCAGAAAAACAAAGTACTTGTGTGGTGTGTCGCATCTGCGTGTTTTACTGAAGCATTCTCGCACTCTCTCACACACATACACACAGGCACACACACATGCTAACCTCTTCCAGAATCAGCCAGCTGTTTAAATTCACTGATGAGAACAAGAAAATGGGACATTCCCTTTTTGAGTTTTAAATCATTTTTGTTAAAACATGTAGGTTACATAATCATGCCAGCCACTTGTATTACTTAGTGAGTCTCCTTCACTATTCAGCATCTCAGTACAAACATATAAATATCTACTAATGAAGTAGAGAAGGGCAGAACAGTCATAATTGTATTTCTGAACTAGTCACACGTTATGGAAAAACATATATAAAGAGAACAAACTGAGGCCTATTACTGTTTTATATTTACTCTTGTTTCAATGTGATGCTAATGACATCCTGCATTTATAAAATATTTACACTGGTCATGGGTTTAGCATATAACTCACTTTAATATGCTGTCTGATTGCATTATCCTGTGTTGTCACTGTGAAGTTGAAGCTTGATGGTTAAAAGTGAATTGTGAGTATTTGATCATGAGATGACTGGCATGTATTAACTTGTTGTGGGAGATAAGCCTGGGCTGAACTGTGTTGTTCAGGCCCCAAAACAGAAATCAAAAGTTTTTCTCTTTTCTTTGTTCATTTGCAACAAAATGATAAAAAGTTTATTATAAATGTTTTAGTTTTGTTGCACCTCTTAGGACGAGACAACTTAGACCTATATGATTAACTATTTTCACAGCTGACATTTAGGCAAAGGTGTGATTAATTCAGTTTTATGGTCCTGGTTTTGTGCGTGGTGACTCATTGTGACTTCACAGAAACAATTACTGTAAATGAAACTGATCCATCGATAATGTCATTGATTACGGCTGTAGATAAAATGTCAGCTGCAAAAAAGGCATTTTATTATATGGAGTTTGGCTCTATTCAACTTCAACCGGAGCAGAGGTTTAATTTGAAAACACCTGTGTGGGTCTGCAGGCTTTAAGATGACACTCATTTGAAATGGTGACTGACAGCTCAGTTTCATATTTATTTAAAATGTGACATCAACAGGAAGTCTGGTCAACATCCTTATGGAACTGTCTGGTACTGATCCGTTGCTCGATCACATCATCTAGCAGACTTTTGAAGCTCAGACAAATCCAAGATCTGCTGGACTAGTCTGTCAACTAATCAGTCTTTGGTTGGTCTGTCACACTGATTAAATAATGTCAACACTATCAGCTACTGAAATATATCAACATATTCTACCACAGATGGGAAACAAACTTACACTCCGTACCTTTTATCTGTTGGTTTATTTGCAGCAAGCACACACTGTCACAGAAGCTGACCAAAGTCTGACATTTCACAGCACCAGAATTGACAACTCATGCTTCACCATTTGTGACAGGAAAATCACTGCTGCATCCAACGCCACCTCAGACTTAATGGAGCAGTAAATAGTGCACAATGTTAACCTAAGGCTGGTTTGGACTGGAACACAAACTTAAATGTACTTTTGTTGGCATGGCTTTGAATATTTGCGCCCTATCTCTGAAATGAAACTCTTAAGTTATATGTTATAGAATCAGTTAGTTGTTAATCGATTGAAGTGTGATTGTCTTTTAGATCACGTACTGTGGTTCTGAGTATTTCTTATACTGATGCATCAAATGGTACTTCTTTCACCTTAACAGACATCAAAACATCAAAAAGTCTGTGTGAATTTTTAGCCATTACTATAACAAAGCTTTAATTCTGGGATTGAAAGACCCCATGTTGGTGGGGGTATCACATCAGCACGGTCAGATTTGATCTGATGGCATCTTTCACTGGGATAAACACAAATTTTAAGTCAAGGATTGTATGTCCTGGAGCAGACGGGCAATTTAACAACTTTATACTGTGTGTGCAAACAGACTTTGAACTTTTCTAAAAGTGCAGTCTCTCTGAAGAGACACTGCACTGAAATGTTACCTTGCAAAAAAAAGTTTCTTAATTAGCCATGTTCTGCAGCAGTCATCTCTTTAATTAATTATTACTTAGTCCCATTTCTTAAAGGCACCGGAATATTCTTCAGCTAAAATGAAGCGTAGATGCTCTTTTTCTCTTTCCTCTCTCAAAGATGAGAGGCAGAAAAGAGATTGAAAAATATGACACTAAAATATGCAAATATGTACAATTTATTAGTGCACACTAATTAGCATAATCAAAACAATCATTAATGGGGCTTTGTGAAAGGTAATACTCTGCTTTCCATGCTTTTATGGCACTTGTCTGCTTTTACCATGATGGTATTCATTGATGTTCACAGAGACTATGAAGTGGCCAGTGTCTACTGTGCAGGGAGGGTCTCATATGGTCTGTAACTGTGTAAGGAGGAGAAATGGGTAAAGACTTTGTGGGCTGGTGGGAACAAATGTGTGTGGGCTGAGCTGAGTTAGTGGAAAGGGCAAGTACTGAGTGAGTGGGCTGGCTCTGATCCAAGGTTAGCGCACTGAACCAACCTGACAGGTGAAGGATTGCAGGCTTGGCTGGGGAAGAGATGTTGTGGTGGTCTCTCCAGGCACACAAGAGCCTGCTGCCAGCCAGGAGGTGTTGAGAGAGCAGGGAAATTGAAGGGAAATGAGCAGCAACAAGAGCTGCTGGGGTGGCAGAATGAGATGATGGTGCTTCATGAGCTGACGGAGTGATGGCACATAGACTTGCGTGAGGAGGAGTAATTGTCCAAGTTACAGTTCAAGCGTGCTGTTATGCAAACGTGTGTTTCATTCAGAGACTGATCTGACTTGTGAAGTCAGTTATTTTATCCTAAAGCCCCTGGATGTTGAATATTTGAGGTGTCTTGAAACAGTTTGGGTAAATCCTCTTGTAGCAGGGCATGCATTCATTATGAAATAAAGAAACTGAGAGGGCTTAAGAGAGGCCAGCACAAAACACGACCAATTAAGATCTGAGTGAAAACCTGTGTTTAGTGGCTGCTGAATGTTCTCCTCTGTCATCCACACAGTGTAACTGCAGTCGACTTAAAGGTCCCATGAAATGGTATTACTTCCTTAATGTGATGTATTTCCATTTAAAGGAGGACGGTGGGATGGGCGGCACATTAGACAGTGAGGGATTACACTTAAGTATAAACTAATGGGCTTAGGCAGTTTTATTTTAGAGAAGTCAAAAAGGTCAGATTGTTGAAAAGTTTGTGATGACTAAATTGGTTGGACTTTTAAGTTACACCCACTAGTCCAGCATGAGGTCACCAGTGAAGATGCAGTGTTTACCAAGGGGTAGAAGCATTGAATTAGCTTTGACCTACACACAGCTAAACAAACCGAGGCCACGTTCAGCTCTGTGTGATAAAATGCAGCTCTCTTATGCATTTGAATGAGGGCAGTCTGTTTGTTACAGCGACGACATATCTGGCTCTGGAAGCTGGGAATAATGAGAAATATACACCATTTAGCTGTGTTTCAGTTCATCTAGTCAAACTACGCACTCTGTGCTCCGGCCAAGTGCTTGATAGGCTTTGTTTTCTGTACATGAAAACTGCTTTACCACTCAGACTCGGAGTGCAACAGCATTAATTATCGCTCATGGCTGCATAGAGTGCTGCTGCTCAGTAAAGTTACGTTTTGTTGCTTTAACATTGTAAAAAAGAAAACAATTGCCACCACAATAAGCCTGGACTTCCTGGATTGTATTTTGTGCCTCACTGGTACCTGAAGCGAAATACCCCCACCAGCGCAGCAGAGGCTGTGTCTTTTAAAGGGGAATCGTTCAATTTTAAGTTCCATGTTTGTGTTTGCAGGTCTTGGAGTATGAGTTGTATAAAGCCTTTTGTGGCTCCGTGTTGTCACAGAGTCAAAGTTGGTTTGGGCTGAAAGTTTGACTAAAAGTTTGAAAATGAAATTAATCTCAGGGTGTGGAGACAGACAGAAGTGAGCTTACCAGACCTCTGTAGCACGCTCTTCATCTCTGCTTGAGGCTAGCAGCTTAAGACTACATTAGCTGTTACTAGCACAGCACACTTGAATGTCCGAGCCAGAGTGTTGCTGTTTGAATTGCATTCTGGGTAATGTAGATGCAAGGTTTTGACAAGGAAGAGGAATACGTGGAATAAAAAGGACTCTGGTTCTGCTCCATCCACTGAGTCTGACAGTGTTGTAGGAGTGTAATGCTAAATCTGTGAAGTACTATTTTAATGTTAGTAACATGGAAAGGTGAATATTGTTGAATTCTGATGAAAGAGTATAAGAGAGGGAAGAAACAAAGTCCTCTCTAATTCTCTCCCATTCCCTGCAAACTTTTAATCTATAAACATTTGGGTGCTGCTCATGCATCTCAAAGTGAGCACCTCAGGAAATGCCTCAACTACCCCATCTCTCTCCAAGTGTGCGTCACCCCCTCTGGAGTGACGGGTGTGCCACGGATGACTGATAAGAATCCTGATATTCATCCACCACTAAAGTGCCCAGACGCACTATCTTGTTGCTGAGTGCTGGGGGGCGACCGGAATCGAATGGAGGGGATTAACAAGGCAGCTCTGAGCTTTGTGGAAAAGATATATTGGAAGCTGATGACTTTACTTGACTGCGGTTATGGGGGCACTGGTTTATTTATTATATGTGGCAACAAATATTTAATTCCATCTTCCTGTCATCTAAATCCCACAATGGATGGAAAAGGCATGGGAGAGAGGATGTCTAATTAGCACATTCTTGATTAGTAAATAGTAAATTCCAAGCTTGAATTCATGCATGAGTTAACCTTTACAACATAACTAATCTTCCCTGCCAGATCCTCCCACTCACATTCTCTCCAAGTCTACCAACAATATATTGATAATGTTATGCAGCGGCACATTATGCCACATATTGTCTGTTACCAATAGATGCCTTGTATCATTCAAAGCCTTTACAATATGACTGATTTTTCTTTGTTCGCTTCTTTCTTCTGTCTTCCACTCGCCTGTTTTGAGCAGATAATACGTACAAGGGAGAAGCTGAAGGGAGGGATCACATAGCTGCTAACATACAGTAGCTTTGGCTGACTCCAGGGACAACTGCCTCGCCTACAGTCGTTCACTTAGGACAAAATTTCTCATGTTAGTTCATTCATCCACTTTAGGCAAAGAATTTGTGAGTAGGTACCCTAGAAAACATATTTTAGAATTTGTGGAAAGTGGAACTTGTGTAATGAAATGTGAAAGCAGTTTAAAATGAAAATTAGACATAAATAGAGTGGTTTTAATATATCTTAACTACACAAGACTGTGAACAAAACTAAGGACACACCCATCAGCCTCATCTGTACTTTGTGTCTAGTGCTATTTAGCAAATATGAGCATGCTGACATGCTAAACTAGATTTAGTGAACATGGTAAACATTACATCTGCTACACATTAGCATGTTAGCATTGTGAGCAGTATACCTTGCTGATGATCACGTTTAGCTTAAGGCACTGCTGTGCGCAAGTATAGACTCAGAGTACAGAGCTCACACTGTATCCACTGTAGAACTGTAGCTGTACAATGCCCACCCATCCATCAATACATCCTTCCCCAGTAACTTCCTCCAGCTTCCCCTATGGGATCCCCAGGCACTCCCGTGCCAGCTGGGCTGGAGTCTCTCCAGCATGCTCTCGGTCGGCCCCCCAGGTTTTTCCCTAGTTGGCCGTGCCTGGCACACTTCCTAAGGCAGACACCTGGGGGACATTTGTAGAAAATGCCTGAACCACCTCCACTGGACGCACAATATGTGTTTGCATTAGGTGCCAAGTAAGCTTATGTGTCCACTGGGAACATCACTTCAGAGCACTAACTACCTTTACCCATTGTATTGGCTTAAGAGTAGAAACTTAAAAATTTCAGACATTGCCAAGAGATTTGCACTGGCTTTCTTGCTCAGAGCAGAGGACTGCTCAAACTGTTTCAACTTGGGAAAAGGTTTTCAATAGTTGTTCAGCAGTAATGACAGGCACGGCCAGCACTTGCTCCCCAGCATCTGTTAAACACTTCCAGTTAAAGCAAGAGGTGGAAGTAAATTTGGGGCCTCCTTGGCCCATTGATCACCATTCGAAGCCAGAAGTTGGGGACTGTGTTTAACAGGCACAATCTGTTCAGACAGTGGAACAAGAGAGGGAAAATAAAATCAATTGGAAAATGTTAATTTCCAGCTGGTACTACCAACAAATCCTCCAACACTGCTGTTCTATACCCTGTACTTGATGGTGTTGAGAAAAAAGATGCTATCTTTGCGGGAGTTGACTCTCTAATTGCTTGTAGCACTTTGCAGTCTCAACTCTGCATAGAAGTTTTGTTTGGTGAAGTTCCAGAAATATGTGTTTACAGTGTGTGTATGCGACATTTCTGTCATCTGCAGAGAAATCCCCCAAGTCAGATAGATCTACTCAAATGTCAAACTGTTTTTAACTGTACAGTGTCATTTGGTGCATATTGCTGTCTTTAGTTCAACAACACTGGTCCATCCTTTCTAGCACCCTATTTTCATTCAGTATACACACACATATCCTGTCTACTCCTCCCACACACTGTCTCAATTCCCCAGTCCATGGCTGTAAAAGCCTCTGCCTTACTTGATCTTGGATTTTAACAGTTTTTGCCTCTGTTGTTGTCCTTGATCTTTAACTAGCTTTAATTCACTGCCATGACAACCAAGGTCAGAGGGAGGACAGAGAAATGTCTTTCCAGTGTCTGCTCAGGCTGCAAACAGAAACCTCACCTGTCATCTGAGGAGCTTATGGTTCTGTATTCCTATCATAACATTTTAAACTATAATTTCAATGTAAGCCTATTTTAAAATGCAGTTTAAAATGCCTGGCTCAAAGTGGAGATCCACAGCAAGGTCTTACTACACTTAAATGTTAAGAAATAAATAGATCTATTTTGAAAGGAGAAGGACATATATTTGCAAGATCAAACAGATACTTTATTTGGAACCACAGCACCACAAATGAAATATGCTGGGTAGAACACCTTCCATACAGCGGCAGGAAATTATCTAACATAAAGATATGATCTGAAACGTGTGATATCAACATTTGAGACACCAACCTACTTTCTGAGGGGTGTTTAGAAGAAAGCCACAGCCCCTCGGTGTCGCATGCCACGCTGATATTTACAGGGATTACAAAAGCGCAATCACCAGCATCAGCAGCAGTGAAGAGATCATTTATAACTGTAAGCATGCTTCACAGTGCGCCATGCCATGGAGAGCTCTGAAAGCTGGCTTTTTAAAAGATGCGGTTATTTTTCATGGAAGACGGCAGGACTAGTAGAGGAGTTCATATGGTAAATAACTTCCTGTAAAGCCTCAGGAATAGTAGATTAAAAACAACTCAAGAGCTGATGATGTTGAGGCCGACATTCCTCCTTTTCTAATTCAAAATCTCATTACAATTTTCCAGGAATACAGAGTTATTATAGCTAGAAGAGGGGGGCAAAATCCAATACATCAAATAGCACTGAGCTGAGTTTATTGTAACAGGTCTGCGCATAAATCCTGGCTGCACAGTCCATATCACACTCCATGTAGTTCCCCAACCAGGGAGTGCTAGTATGTCTCTTTTTATAAGGCACTAAATTGCCTTGATTCAGTGACCCCGAAGCCACAGGTAAAGGGCACATACAACAGTGTCTTGCAGGTTTTACAGTCAACATATGTATCCCCATCTGGCTGGGCAGAGTAAGGCACAGTATTTTGCCCTCTGTGACACAAAAGCTGAAAATACTGAAGCTCCTCTTCCTCATTACTCGCATCTTTGACAAGCCGTGTTATCCCTTCATCGCTTTCCATCTCAGTAACACATGTTCTCTCTCCTCATCTCTGATCGCTCTGCTCCTTTCAACTTGATTTCTCTGCGTTTTTTTGCTGACTCCAGCAGAAGTGACTCCTTTTTTCAGCCCATAAGAGGGTGTGAATTTACTCATTCTATTGAACTAGTGCATATTACTCACAGGTATGGTGTCATGTATTATAATAAATCTATGGAAGGCATTGTCCGAATGTATAAATAAGCAGGGAAATATGCACCTTCTCATCATAAACATAATTTTTCATCATTCGTTTGTTGCGAGGTGCTGTCAGCCTCTGCAGTGAAAACCTGTGCGTGGCAACCTGTGTCAGTCACAGCAGTCCGTTCAGCATGCCAACCACACTGCGACATTAAGGACATTCAGATGACCTTCCATACACACAGCCACACATTTACAGTATTAAGACCAAAGTAAGGAATAGACTTAACATAATAGAATCATAGTTTTAATATGATAAGAAAAACCATGATCTGTAACAAAACAATCTGCAAATTTCTGATGTGATAACAGACATCAATTGAGGAGACAATTATAAGCACCTTACTTAGGAGTGATTTACTCATGTGATGGGAATATACAGTAAATACAGCAACAAGGGCTGATTATTATTTTCTGAATTTGATCCATAAAATATCCAGAAATATGGAAAGGTTCCAATCAGAAACAGCTAAAACAGAAGGTGACGACTTTAAATGGCTTTGTCTGACCAACAGGCCAAAACTATGGGGACAAAGAAAAGCAGCAAATTCCAGGCATATTTGTCTGGAAAATTACTTTTTAATTTAACTAACAATTTAAATAGTTACTAACTCATTTTCTAGCAGTGGACTAGTACCTTCAGCTTGAGTAGAAATAGCAGAGACCTGTAGACATGATGGTATATTAGTTCCTTCATGACCTGTTGGAGGTAGAAGGCATATTCTACTCTGAATACTTTCTGGATATCATGTCCACATGATGCTGAGTTCCAGCCTTCTTGACACTACTTCACAGCCTCCGTGCACTGTCAAATCACTGCCAGAAGGAGAATCACATCATGGACTGGATGTATTCAACCAACTGTAGCTCAAATTTAACCAAATCTGTGTTTCCATCTACTGTTGCTGTGTTAATATTAAGAGTTGGATGCATCATGGTGTAAATGCAGCGTTTACATGTGTTGCGTGTATTAATTTGAGGCAGGTTACAGTCTCCTCATCACTCCACACACATTCAGTGTTGTTTCAGTGGACATCACATCCTTCACGTATGTCATAATTTATTCTCTGAGCCCCTTTCTATTCTTTGTTGTATTGCTTGTATACACAGTATAAAACCTTTTTGAATTGCAATAATTACATTTTCACTCTTGCTATGGGCATGAAAACAAGTCGATGGAAATGTAGTTATCTTACATATTACACTTAAAATTATGGGATGTTGACAGAAACTTCCACGCCAAATTGCAAACAATGCCTTGCTACTTCTGGAAAATCACCTATAAGACTTGGTTTCGCACATCACACCTTCGCTTGTGAGGAGGGTGGTAGAGCAACAGGTACAGCACAAACTGTGAAGGAAAGAAGTGCTAAGACAGTGAAATCTAACAGCTGCAGTGCTGATACCTATTAATCATCTGTAGTCTTTATTAGTAAAGAACAATAGCTTCCTACTGCACAGCTTCAATAAAAGAATCAATACATTAGAGTTAAGTGTATATTAACACAAAGTGAATTACCCATTACAAATTCTGAGCTTATAATGCCGATATAAAACTGTTTATCTTGCCAGTGTATACTGTAGTAAGTCATTTTAGAAGTAATCCATAAAAGACAAGTCATCACCCACAGCTAATTACTGGACTGCACCCAACACCAGAACAAAAAGATCCCAGATTTTATGTCTGCTGCATCATCTTTTGTCCTTGGTCGACGAGTTTAAGTGCCAACCGTCCCAAACGCAGCATGATAAATCTGTCCCTGCTAGTGTTCGACCATTATGATAATATGACATGAATAAATGTTACTGCCACTGGTTGAAGAGACAGGGTGGTAAAACTGCCCAGAGTTTATGTTTGGAAAATTGAACATTCATAAAAAGTTTTTTATGTTACCAACCTACCTTTAGAAGAAATGATATTTGAATAAAGATAAGCATAATGTAATCAATTAGAACATGTTCTTTGTTTTTTCTTTTGTAGGACAGTGTACAGTCAGTTTTCTTGCAGCCCTCTCTGTTGACTTGAGAACAAATAAATAAGACTCTAAGACTCTGCTGCTGCGCTGAAGAATGGATCCATTAGTGATTTAAAGAAAAAAAAGTAATGTTGGCACAGTTGACTACATTTCAAGCATACTGCAGTGTACATGGTATATTGCCTTTCAATTAATGCTTTGCTGTTATACATAAGTTTACAAGAAAACAGCAGTGTTAATAGTCCAAGTTATTTTCAATATACAATCAAGTTCACCAGTAATCTTCTTTTCTTTCTGTAATCTAAGGAAACATTCAACACACTGATGAAACTGACAAAGTATTTTATAGTATTTAAATGACCATACAAGTCTATGTACTATGTTTATGTTACTTATGTTACTAATGTTTAAGCCCATCATCTGCCAAAAACACATTTGTCTAAACCAGACCATGTTCTCCACAGACAGAATGGTTAGCATAATGTCAGTCTCACACGCCATCTGACTGTTTGCACTAACATTTTCAGTTTATTCCAAACTACACAATCTGGAATGGCACTTCAGCCAAGGACTAGAAACTCTAAACAGCCATTAATGTAAAACTTTAGGCTTGTGTTTGCCAACTTGGAGCCAAATGGTGAAATTTGGCTTCATCTTAAAACTTCTTCATCTGAAAGCTACTTCATGAGACCTGCTTCGGCTTCCTGCTCAGTGCTCCACGTTTCCCTCTTTAACTGCTGTTAACACAAGCTGCAAGTGAGCTGCATTAATACTTTGGATCATGAGCCACAAACCAAACATTGGCAAGTAGCTGGTAGAGAGGACAAGCTGCATAACAAGAATTACTGGAGTCAACAAAGGGTAATTACTCACTACTTAATGTTATTACCATTTTAACAGCGCTAATATTATAACTTGTTATTCTGTCAGTATATCAACAGCTATTGAGCTGTGATTTAGATTCTTAGACAGAACCGACTATCATGACTCTGCCAGATATTTGATTTCTAAAAGCACAGGCTGGAGAATCATAACCTGTTCACCCTGTAGGAATTATTAAATTACCTGTTCCCCAAAAAGCTATTTGATGAACTGCCAAAGAAGTCTGATACTTTTTTTTTTGTTGTTAAAATATGCAACACAGCTGCTTTGTGTGATACTGAATTCTTTATTACTGCACAGCTTCTGTGTCTTTATATTTTATGATTAAACTTTTGGCAACTGATGGTTTGTTTTAGTCCATTACAGGAGGGGAATCTTCAAGCAGGTCACACGTTTTGAGCAGCAGAAAATGTTCATGCAGTCAACATTTAAAGAAACGGCTCTCCTGCTTTGTGTTTACAGTAAAAGGTGATGAGTGTGCATTTAGTTATAATTTTAATAAAACTACAACAACAGCATAAGGTTTATATGTATCACTGAATGAAATAATAATTAAAAGGCCAAATGCCATTATAAATCAGACAGAAAAATAGACTTGTTTTATTGTACCTCTGCATTTTCGGTGAAAAAACATTGCAAATTCTGTTCACAACACTTTGATTCAGTTTGTGCAACATATTCAAAGCCACAGCAACTGTATGTTTAGGGATTTGAATCTGTATTGAACCGCCTGTTTATCCACAGCTTTGCTTCAGACTCAGATTCATCTTCAGAAGGAGTCGGGGGTGGATGTTGCTGGTGGCGAAGAATATGGGAATGTACTGAAATGATTGTGTTTCATAGACAATGCTCGATGGAAAGTGAGTCAGGGCAATTTCCACGTAAAAAAAAGAAGAAATGACTAAGATAAAAAATAAACAACACAGAGATACTGCTAGAGCTGTGGTAAAACAAAAACTGCAATTTAATCTAATAATTTCATGGAGTGGTTGTATCTTGAGGGTTTGTTGTAAGAGACATCAGACTTTAGCTTAGCATTTGTGCATTTCCAGAACTAAGTGGTCTGCATTCAGTGTGCAGCTGTGCAGACACCTTCTGGGAAATCCATTCCTGTTTCAGTTTGATTCATGCCTGCTGGGGGATGTCTGCTAATGGTTACTTTGAAGATCATTGACCAGATGCTCACTACATCAATTGGACATTGACTGAAACTCAAAACTAATTAGGGCACAGATCGATGAAATGAGAAGAATTTGGGATCGTAAAAGGACACTGGTTTGACACCATGATTGCTACTAACAAAATTTTTCCAGTTGTTTACGACTAATCTGTGCTCTCTCTCAGAAATCAAGCTGTTGTAAGTTAGTTACTTGACTAACCAGTTACTATACAAACAGAATATTGACAGGCATGGTAATTAGAAGACACATCAATAAAACTTCAAAAGAATTAAGAAGTCAGGCATCAGTTCCAATTTTACTCACCAGCCACAGGTTTCCAGATACTCCAGAGGCGGAGCACGAGCAATCAGACAAGTTCAACAAATCCACTTTTAACCATTTATTTAAACCACTTACTTGTAATTGAATACCAAGGTGGAGGTTGAATTAATTACCCTGACCACCTATTTCAAACGTCTATCTTGC
The DNA here is from genome assembly GCF_001640805.2 of Lates calcarifer. Taxonomy (NCBI): domain Eukaryota; kingdom Metazoa; phylum Chordata; class Actinopteri; family Centropomidae; genus Lates; species Lates calcarifer. The sequence continues at coordinate 9,611,377 of NC_066852.1, forward strand.
AGAGCTAGTTTGTGGTTCCACATTGTCTGACTGTACTCAACACTAATTGTGTGTGCATGTAATTTTCCAATGTTACTGATGAATATAACAGACACTTGACCAGTCTTGCTGTTCGAAGCCCAATTGAAAAGATGATTTGGGTCCACTGCAACCCTTAGCAGTTAAGCTGGTGAGTAAAATACCTGACAAGCCAACTAATAAAATCCTGCTGCTTGTAAAGCAGGGGACATATATTGACTGATAATACCTTATTTAACATTGGTTACACCCAGTGAACCCTTGACTTTCTTTTCTTTCGACTCCAATGAGAAACTATTTGCCTGGTCATTCAATCAGCAAAGTGTCTCAGCCATGAATATATTACCCTCGTCCGGACCTGTTACACATTAACCTTGACAACGCTACCGAAACAGAGCGCTATCTGTTGACCAGGTCACATCTCAAAGTGATGCCCCTTTCTGCCATGCTGTGAATAATTCATGTAAGATAGGGGTGAGAGAGCGAGTAGAGGCTGGGCAACTTCAGAGCCAATCCATAGGCAAAGTGTACATATAGCACTCCCATTCTTATAGCTATTGATTATATGCCACGTTAGCCAGAAGCTTGGCAATAGATTACAAACAAAATAGACAACAATACTGTCCACACTTGTTAAGTGTTGACTGGAGAGCAGGAAGCTGGGAGTGGGAAGGATTGGGAATGAAAGTCATTCAGCAGATGGAAATAAACACAGCCTTCTCATTCATATGTAATACATGGATTCTTGGGAATAATAGCTTAATCACGTGCCGTCTTTCAGTGTGCAGGAAATGAGGATATTTAGTTAAGTGCAGAATGACAGATCCTTATATAGAGGATTTGTCTGTTACACCTTAATCCATTAGGAAAGTCTCCTTCTTCAACTGTGGTAAAGCCGATTTGGAGCCCGCCGATAGCATCAGTGGGTATCAGGGAGGTGGCAGTTCTCTGAGAGAAACAGCTCTGCTGATACATTTATTCTGGGACCATGTGCATGCTAACGTTCTGAGGATTATTTCTAAGCTTCAGCAACTTGAACTTTGATGGACAATTAATCTATACTTTCACTTACAGATGCAAATTTGAAGAGAAATTTGGTTTTGGATTTCTTGAGAGGCAACAGATAAAAAATGTCTTCCTCAAATGAACTATTGTGAAGTCTCATTTATGGTAGTGTGGTACGGTAGTTACTTTGCATATGTGCACTATATCATGTCTCAAGTAACTGCAGAAAGATTAACATTTGTGAAAATCCACAGTCACTTGCTGTGTTAGATTCATGCATAATGGATTGCACTGACTGTTTGAACCCTGCTGGAAAGGGTGTGATGACAATATTCTGTCCCTGATTATGTCAAGATTTTGTACATTTTCATTATTAAACTGCTGCTCTCATCAAATCTTATGATTTTCCATATTTTTTATTCATTAACGTACTGAATACTAATTCTATCTTCAATTTTCTTTTCTGCCCCCATGCTGAATAATCAAACCGAGGTCAGGCTTCCTTTTTTAAAAAAATTTCTATGAATATACTGTATCAGTTAACCATTAATTATTTTTTGTTTTAGTTAACAAGGTGAAAATAAAAGTTTGGCCAAGGTTTTGTCACTCATGATGAGAAGCAAAATTCTTGAAACAAAATTTGTACAGACAGAAGTGAGTCAGCTTGACTACAACTTGAACCCGTTTTTTAATTTACATTGTAGTAAATGAAAAAAACACCTATGAATGTACAGACAGCTCTCACTGGATGACTTTGATACTGAAGAAAACTTAGAAACGTGATTATTCTCAGGCGAAGAGCATCTATTTTTGGAAGGCATAAGTCGCATTTAATCTAAAAAATATGTGCATCGTGTGTGTGTTCAGATGTAACTGAGCTATGACTCAGGAAGAGGGCAAAAATTTGATGCAAATTGAAGTTCAGCGTCTCTCCCTTTATACACCCCCTTCAACTCTCCTGTGCCCCCCTGTGGAGGCGTGAAATCTCTCATTTAGATAGGTGTGGACACCTCAACATTACACTGGCATTAATATGCTACTGTGATAGCTTCCACTCTTATGGGCAAGCTTCCCACAAAATTGTGGGATGTGGCTGCAGGGATTAACTCATATTCGGCCTCAAGAGCATGGCTGGGTGATAGGGATGCAAGAATTTGAACTGAACTTGAATTCAAAATCTGTAACAGACCATTTGAAATATTTTGCCTTGTGGTCCAGGAAATGGCTTCTTATCAATAACTTACATATTGACCGGTACACTAAGCTATGGAGAAGGACAGTAGCAAACGAGGCCATGCTAACTGAATAGGCACAACTCCAAAGCATCTAGCAGTGTATGAAATTATTTTGAGTTTGGATTGAATATGACAGGTCTACTTCATATTATCTATCGCCTCACAGCAAGAATGTTCTGGGTCCCAATCCTAGTTCACCCGGGGCTTTTCTGTGTGGAGTTTGCATGTTCTCCCTGTGCCTGCGTAGGTTCTCTCCTGATACTCCAGCTTCCTCCCACAGTCAAATGACATGCAGGTTAACTGGTGACTCTAAATTGCCCGTAGGTGTGAGTGTGAGTGGTTGTCTCTATATGTCAGCCCTGTGGCAGTGATCTGTCCAGGGTGAACCCGGGCCTCTCATCCAGCATCAGCTGGGATTGGCTCCAGCCCCCTGCGACCCTTAAAAGGATAAGCTGTATAGATAATAGATAATGGATGGATTCACATGAACTTAATGTTTTGAAAAAGTGACAGCCATATTGGATGATAAGGTCCCAAAGGTGTTGCATGGGTTTGAGGTCAAGGCTCAGTCAAGTCAACAAAACAGGAAACTGTTTCTTTACTGACTTTGTGCATTGGGGCTCTGTCATGTTGAAACAGGAAATCCATAAACTGTTGCCACAAAGTTGGAGGCAAATAAGGTGTCTAAAATATCACTGTATGGTGTTGCATTAATATTTCCTTTCACTGGAACAATAGTACTCAAGACTACTGTGTGTGGACAGGAGTGTCAAACAGCAGAGTTGTCCCTAAGTAGCTCAGGTGAGGTATATACACAATGTTCTTGAATAGAAAAGTACAATAAGGCCAAGGTACGTACAGAATTCTTGTATGAGATCTCTTGCTGGGTTTGGCCTCCACCTTCTCCTGGCCACACATTTCTATTTAATATATGTAATTACAAGCACTGTGTGCTCCTAATAACCAAGGAGAGCCAAGTGGCACAATGACAAAGCAAACTGGGCTAATCCCTGTCACACTGTTCTGATTTGCCTCCCCGGCCTGCTTTCTCCCAGGTTCGGTGAGCCTCTCCTGGCGTGCAAAATCTTAAAGTGATTTACACACCGCTGCATCTCCCTGCCACAACATCCTACCTTATCAACAATGCTAACATGGCAACCTGTGCAATCTCCTCGTTTTGAAATTACAAGGAGTGTGATTAGAATGACTCCTAGTCATGCCGGAGCATCTTATTTTGCTGACTCTAACACACATACTGAAAAATGTGCACAGGATGCAGGAGTGAAAATGCTGTGAATGGACAATCATAGCTGTGGTGTGCTGCACAATGCAAATTAATTCACCAGTCAGTGAAATTTAGACCTGTGCAGAGGAGAGCACAAACATTTAGATGAGAGGATAAGCTCACTTCATGCTCTTTTTTGGCCTAATTTAGAACAAGGTAGCATGGGTTCTATTTTAATCCCTGTCCAAAAAATGTGAAAGTCACAGTACTGTCCAGGAAGTCCTTGGGAAAAACTATATACTGAGTGTGCAGGAGAAAACAAGAATATACCTTTATCATTCAAAGCTAAAGGTTTTCCTCAGCAAGACCATTATAGAGGTGTGGTTATTTCATTTGACAAACTGACAGTAACAGCTGGGACCATCTCATTGTGTAATAACAAAAACAAGTCATGCTTTTTCTCTGCTTAAAATATAGATGAATTTTTGCCTCTAATGGTGTTGGTTAGATTACAACAGCAGAGATGGAGTTGAGGGAATGAAATGGGTTTAGAGGAGGGGAGACATTAAAATATCCAGCAGACGTAGAGAGAGAAGGTGAGATAATACAGTATGTTGTAGGTACCTGGCTTGAGGAAGGAGGTTGAGGAGCAGGAGGAAGATCCACAAGCCCAAGTCCAATGATTTGGGCTTCCAAAGTGCAGCAGCCATATCAGTTTAAACAGAGGACCCCTGTAGAAATAACAGAAGAGTCAGCAACACATGGCTCATAACTGGCTTGACCATATGATCCTAACATGTTTACAGCTGAACAGATAAATGCAGAGGTGACGGCCATCAAATCTACAAATTGAAGATTTAAACCTCAATTATAATACACCACCCTGCTCAACCAGCCTACTCTTTGTCTGGTTTATCACTTTGATTTACTGTACACGATTGATTGTGGTTGTTTGGTCTTCAACTGACTGACACTGACATTTTTATACCTAACGGCATGTGGCTGTCAAACACATCATACAGTGTCTTTTTTATTAAGTGACCTGAATCAAACAGTGGTTTATGTCCCCGTAATGTGTAAAAACATCAATGTAAAAAACTCTATTTGTGAGATTGATGTGGCCCACAGAAAGGGTAGAGTTTTATTTCCCCCCATTTGTAGTTTTTTTTTTTTTCTCTCTCCTGAGATTTATTGTACAAAAAAGTCTCATATTAGGCCAGACATCAGATCTAATTCATATTTAGTTACATTATTTGGCTCAAGCCTGTTGGGCGCCACAGAGCTGGTGTCTCTGCCCAGTTCACTCATTTACTGATGGTGGTAATATCTGTTAATTCAGCAGCTCTTAATTTAGAAATAGAGTGGCTGGAATATTTGGTAAATTGCATGCAAAATTTTAATGTTTGCCATAGCTTCTGCAATGGCTAATTTCACATCTAATGTGTTAATTTGTTGTAAAATGAATATTCTAGTAATATTTTGTCTGTTTAAAATTTGTTACAGCATCAGAAATCCAATACTGCTACATTATTAAGTGAAATTCTGGGGGAGGGTCCAGAGAAAACAGTAACAACTCTCTCAGGATGGTTTTGCTTTTTTTAAAAACAAACAAACAAAAAAAAAAAAACATGCTGTGGGTTCAGCCCCCCCCCCCCCCCCCCCAATTCAAGATTTTAATACAGTGCTTAACTTACCTGTACCTATAACTATTACCATTACAGACGTGGGCATAAGTAATCAAGTTCTACACATACTGAATACATTAAATATTAAATCACCCACCTAATTATTCCCAAACCAATCTGAACTGAATACATACACATAATGCTATACCATGGATTCATTGTGTGTTTATTTCAGTGCTTACACCCACAGGACCCTTACTAATCATAAGAGATGATGTAGTTTACAAGCTGCTAGATTTTGAGTTGTACGCTGAACACAATTGCCCAAACACTGCCAGATGAACACTTTATAAAGCTCAGAAACAAACACATACATATATAGCGTGCACGCTCTTGATGTTGCGTAGGAACTGCATCTCTGACACTGTAATTATTGGTAATAATTACAAGGAGGTTACAGTCTGGCAATTCACAGAGAGATTAAATGACCTCTCATTAAAAATACATGCGCTCAGAAATCGTAGCGCCTGCTACTGAATGCAGCCTAAAAACACCAGCAAGACGAGGGAAAGGAAGCCAAATACCCTCGGATGACTGAGGTACAGCCGTTAACATGGCCACTGGAGCATACATATGTGTACTAGCTGTGTTGTCGTTAAAAGGCTTTCATTGTGCTTATGAGACCCCCCCCTTTTATTGCCACCATACAGAGAGTAGATCAAACAGTTTCCTCTGGGGAATCGGTCTAGCTCTGTGTGTTATTGTAGAGCACTGATCACAACATGAGGAGTAAACAAATGAATATACAGATAAACCTGAGTTTAATGTTCAAATAGGAAGCTGTACTAATAATGCTCCAACCTGTGACCGTTCTTATACAACATGTTCTATGGCTCTGAGGTGAAAACGATTTACAGGAGCCATCTCAATATCGATTGTTACTGGGCACCAAGTTAAGTCAAGAACCATAACTCTTCATCCTGGGAATGAGGTGTGCAAGCCAAAGACCTCTGAATTACCAGCCAATTATTTTAACATTTCTTATATGTGTGATGACCTAGGGCTGCAAGTTTCTTTGCAGTCTGTAACCCAACTACATGTGGCATTTAGCATCAGTACAAGTCTTACATTCTCATTGTGCATCAGATTAAACAGCTATTGACTGCTGCATGTTCTGTAAACCTGCAAGGAACAAAGGTTTGGCAAGGAGGAAGAAATCACGCTCAGAAAGCCTCAAGGCCAAAATTGCTAGATTGGTTTGACAATAACCTGATATCAAGAATTAAGAAAAAAAAGTTCCCTTATACTCAATGTATAATGTAATGTGATGTATAAAATGTTGACAATTTCAGTTTGGCAAGAATCAATAGGCATTGTTATTCTGGACTGTAAATCCAAGAGCCATGTGGTGTTATTGATGTAAAGATGTTTATAGTTGTCGCTGTTGACCTGTGACCGAGTCCTTGTTGCCATAAATAAAGCATCCATCTGTCCAACACCCAATCAGCCCTCTTTCTCTGGCTGAGAATTACTACAGTGGGCTGCTTTTGTAACCTAGGACAAAAATCATTATGGTCCCAGTCTGTAAAATGTGTTCAGAGTATGTTTCCACATCCAAGAGAACATCTTCCAGCCATCAGGTAACCTTAACTGAAGAGTACTCAGGTCACTGTAAACACACTCAGCCTAAACTCACTTACTTAAGTAGCCACATTAAGAGCAAAATTATAAATGTAGCCAATTAAACAGAGTACAATTTATGCAAATTAGTTAAAATGTTACTTTTCATAATTTAAACCCTCATCTTCCTTTGAACAGATGTCATGCTTAAGGGCAGCCCTAGTCCCAGACGGTGTCAAATTAAACCAATCTTACCAGGCTTGATAAATGCTCGTAAACAGAAGACTGCAGACTGCAGTTCCAAGATCTCTCTTCCTTTTTGCCCGTATCGTATTAGGCATCAGTGTATTCAACTGCTATCATTCCTTTCTTTTCTTTCTGTACATTTTGTGCACCGGGTTTTTGTTAAAACTAATTCTGGATCATTATCCATTATCTTAAGATTTTATGTCCCCCATAAAAACTGCAGGATGCCCTCTGGAGATGGGGGTATCATTTCCTTGTCTTATAATGTCTGTCTGAAAATTGCATTGCTAATTTCCTGACATATTGCCACCTATTCAAGTCACTTCCACTCTCATGGGGACCATCATTGTGTCTGTATCATTTTTAAGGCTCTAAATGTCCAGGATGAATAAATCTTTTGAAAACACTTCTTCTGTTTCCTGAGGTTAACACAGTGTAGTTCCACCACTGATAGTCATTATAGTTTGTAATAGTTGAAAGAGAGGATGAGTTCTCATTAAAGAGACGTAGCACAGATGCTGGTAGACTCTAATAATGTGCTCAGTAAACAAAATCAGTAAAGTTTCAAAGGACTGAAGAAAAAAAGTGGAGATTTAATTATTCTCATTAATCAGTCTGTAAACTCCATCATCTATCACATTTCCTATAGGATCTCCATTGTGTTCTGTTGATTCAGTTCATATTTCCTCAACACAAGCACCAATTAGAGCTGCAGTGGAAAATCATCCAGAAAGCGTACTAGACAGCGCTCTTACAAGTGTCAACAAATCCTTTCCATAAAAATAAGACAAACAGGCATTAAACGACTGGCTGCTGGCCGCTGTCTACTATTGTGCACCCGATTTACCAATACCTGTCATGCAAACTAGGGGCTCAGCGGTCCTTCGGGCTCAGATTGTGCTTTAAACACAGAAGGCAAAGGAAAAAAAAAAGACATGGTGCTTTTGTTTGCAAATTAAAAATAGCTTGCCTAAGGTGACAGTAGACCTAAAGCACTCTCCATTTCCTGCTCTTCTAACATTTGTTTTCAATTCTACTGTCAGTTTATTTTATTCTGGGGGAAAAAGCATATGCAACGAGTAATGTAATCACATTTGACAATTAAAAGGCTGTAAATGTCTTTGATGCAAATTAGCTGAATAATCTGAGTGGGTGACTATTCACAGTGATTCGTTGAACAATACACGTGGTAAGAGGTAAAATAAGAAGTGGCAGGCCCTAGTTTCCAACTAGAAAGATGTCAAGTGCATGTCAGTCGGAGGCTATTTTGTTGCTCATTTATTTTTATAGTTTCACTGTCAGTCATGACCTACTGAAATTCACAGTGAAATATTATACAGATCCATGATATGAGAATAAATTTCACTCGTGCAGTTAATGTGCAGCCCGAGATGTCAAGGAACAGCTAACATCCCAAAAAGACAGAGACCTCATCAGCCAATAAACACTGTCGACTGCAGTAATTGTTGAATTTAGGACACAGCTCTATAGCCATGTAATCCAAGTGGCTGTTCACTAAAAATAGCCCTAAATCCTGTCACATTTGGTTTGATGTGATGGTCATGCACTGAGCATCTACCAGTGATCTTTGTAGTGTATTATTTAACCACATGCATAAAAATGATTTCAAAGTGAGCCCATTTCTATTTTGAAGTCCTGGTGTGAAACACTGTTTATTGTATTAAGCATTACCAGTTTCTGCACCAACATAACTTTTAACTTTTAAAACAAATTTGATGTCGCCATAATGAAGCAGAGGAAGCAAGCGTCATTGTGCATCACAGACAAGCTACAGCCTTTTAAGTGTGTCAAAAACACATAATTAAAGTGTATATAAAAACAAAGGGAGAAAAAAGGAGGACATAATAAATATGCTGCTGAAAATTGATAATTTTTTAAAGGTGATCGTTTTGCATCACCGAAACAGAACAGTCAATAAAAACCATCAAGGAAGGCTGGAGTTCAGTTAAAAGAATAACTCAGTAGCTCCAAACCAGGGACAAAAAAGTAATAAAGAGCCGAAACAGTTAACCATAAGTAATGAATAAATGACTGAAATAGTTAGATAATGGAAAAGAAATAGATAGCTAAAAATAATGGATATAGCTAAAAATGGATAAACAATTGAAATACTTTACTAGAAGTAATGAAGTAGCGAATAAATAATTGAAATAATTAGCTTAGAGTAATGAATAAAAGCTAAAATAGAAATACTGAGTAATGATAATGATAGTAAAGATAATGGAGAGATGATTGAAATTGTTATTTAAAAGCAATAGGATTAATGGATACATTTGAAATAGTCATCTAAAAGTAATGGATAAATAGTTTCCCAGTTTCTAAACTCTAATAAATAGTATATACACTTGAACAAACGACCTAAATATCAATGGTTCAAGTATACGAAAATAGTAGCACTGGCTGTGACTAATTCACTTCGATATTAATAATATATTAACAATAATCAATAGTGCTAAATAGTTTAAAATGAGTCAAAATAAACATGACTGGTGTTGTGGATGAAAGGATACTTGAGTTCATCTGACAGGGCTGTGGAGGTCTGTCTGGCAAAGGTTGGGAACCATTGTTGTTGATGACACTCTGCACAAGGAACACAGGTGGACCTCTGATGAGTGAGGACAAATTTTCTCTCTGCGTTGGGACTGTGGGCATGTGCTCTATTATGATCATTAGGCTGTATCACTACCAAATGATCAATGCAATGCGCTGCCGGGCAAAACCGTTTCCACCGGGGTTCATCACGATTGTTACGGCAGTGATAATTTGTCAGGATTTAGGTTTGTTCCTCACAGACATCTAATGAGAGTACAGTGGATCCATTATGAACACAGCGCCACATGACAATAAGCCTCTGTTGCTGTTTTTAGGGCAGAAGAAAGATAAATTTCATGCTGTCATTTTCATCTTGCTGTGCCAAGGTTTGGCTGACTAATGTTCAGAGTAAGTATACTGTTCTCAGGTAGTGAGCGGAACGACAAAACTGTAGAATAAAACAGCCCAAGTGGCCCTGATGGTCCAGTTCAATCAAAGCTAAACATATTTAATGTCCTCTGAATTTAAGGTGAGGAGACTTGATAAACGTTTTTATTAGTGCTAAACTTGGCAGTCTAAGTAATAAGGTCTCTCACCTGCTGGTTTTGCCAAGATCTACTTTGAAGCTGACTGCACATTCACAGGGGTGGGAAAACTGGGCGACGTCCTAAATGCACTGAAGTTGTTTATTAGCATAAAGAAATTAATAAAAAATATACCAGATGGAGTTATTTTTACAGAGACAGATTTGGACCTTTCATGCTGTGTGCGTAAATTTACATGACAGTCAAGAGGGAATAACAGAAATCTGGTTTCCAAAATGAGGCCAAAGTGGTTAAAAGCAAAACACTGTCACAGCCCTTAAACATTTGTAGTTTGATGTTAAGAAGTAGCTCAAACCTTTTTTTCCCTCAAAAATAAAATGTAAAATGCAAGCAGAAGAATGTGGTCTAGGTGCAGTGACAATACAGTTCATGTGACAGTGACTATGACTTGATACTTGACAAGGCAAGGCTTTCAGGAACTTAAGCTCTCTCCAAGGCTGTTCAACAGCAGACCAGAGACAAGCGATAAAACAATAACAGGAACGGCAGAGAAGTGCAAATTCCTGTAAGTACTTGCGGGTACTGTAATGTTTAAACCCCATCCACGTGTCACCGTGGCTCCCATAAAATCATGATGGCTTGCTGCTGAGAGAATGGCCTCATACACAACTGCTCCCTGGCCTGCATGATCTATTTCAGCCCATTTTTCATTCTCCTTTCACATGTAAAAGTGAGGGAGCAGAGCCCATTCACTGCTAGATAGATCTCACAGTCCCCTCTGTGTCTGAATAAAGCCGATTTGGTTAACACCTTGATTCAATATTTCTATAAGCCATCAACAGTTCGCATCTGTCAAGTTACAAATGGGGTAAGATCTATAATGCTTATCCAGTTGAGCATGTTTGCGCACACTGAGCACAGCGGGGTGATTTTCTATAGATGAATCTGCTGAATCTACAATATTTGATATCCATTTATCAAATCTGCAAAGTATACAAAACCAAAATAAATGGAGTCCATTCACAGACACTGATAGCAGACACAATAACCATGACAATTAAAGAAAGCCCATATTTTATGGAGGGCAAACCATTAGTCACAGAATATTTACCATTAATAAGTGACAGTTCAGAATAAGAAATTCTTTACAATTGTGATCTGAAGAGTAAATACAGTAAAAACAGAGAAAATACCTCAGATATGTTTCCATACTAAAATCACACATGATTATAAAGGTAGTGTAACGGGGCAATTGTCCCTCCAAATAATGTTCATTATGCTGTTGGGAGGAAGGGATCAGATCAGATAAATAGAATAATCATGTGAATCAGTGTGACTTTTCCAATTAGAGACAAAGAGAATGCCAAACTGCTGCCGATCTGAATACAAGTCACTACAACTGTAATTAAAAAACTGGAAAGCAGCTGTTTAACCAGGGACAGAGTGCCTGCCTCATAGGTAAAATCTGTCAGAGTTCATCAGGGATCCCTGGTGAAGAGCAATACCTTCTCTAGCACTCACCACCTGTGCACACATATTACCTTAGGTCTTGTTGCACCGCTTGTGCCTGAACAATGCAGACTGCAGACACTGTTTATGCTTTACATTCTGCTAATTCTTTTAATGGTTAAGTAGATGCATCTTCTCCATTTCAGAAAGTAGCATTTCACATAAGGGGAGCAAAGTAAAAAGGCCACATGTGAGCAGTAAATATAAGAAATAGTCCTCTGAACAGCCTCAGTGCCTCTTTTATACTGTAGTTGAGAGAGCAGAAGCCATACATGTGAATGGGAGAAAAATAATCAAGCTCAGGTATTTCTCTGCTAGTGCAGTTTCACCATCATTATGAAACAGAGAAAAGAACAATAACATCATTAGCAGTAGGTCTAAGGCTAAGATATATTGTGCTTATGCTTTAGGGTTAAGAGCAAAAATAACAAGTCCCTGTTTGCTCAAAACAAAATAATAAAGAAAAAAATCGCAGTACCATTAATGTTGCTTAAGTGCGCAGTGGCTCATACTGAAAAAGCAGCATTAATGTCCTAGGGGGTTTAAATTCTTTATGATTATTATTATTTTAGATTGTTAAGTACAGGTATAACAATAAACAAACTGACTCAATTTTATAGATTATTAATTTGCATCAAAAGCAGCCTACAAATTACAATAACAGAATCATTTTTACTAAAGAGACTGAACTCTCAACTGCAATGCTTTTATTCTGAAAAGGTATTTCCTTCTCGTACCATCAGCGCCATTATATTTTAAGCAAGAAAATGGATGTCAAACAGAACATTTGTATAAGGCTTAACCAGACAAGATTCCTTCAAAGCTGATAGCATTACATGGCCAGCAGAGCAGGGCCCCACATGGAGAGGAAATTAATATCTGTGTTCAGACTATGACAAGTTCTGCATCTCCTCAATGGATTATGATTACAGCTGGAACAAAGTCTTTGCCTATTAGGAGGGGTAACCAAACTGGCTTACAAGGAGAAGTGGGCACCAGAAGGAGGGGAATGAGAAATGAGATGTACAACTTACAGTACAGTCTAGTTTGGTATATTGGCTCAGCACTAATGATGGATTTCCTTTAAGGTGGAGACCTGCTCTGCAACAACACACCACCTTGATCAGACCCTGTGACTGCACAGAGCACATGCAATCTTCCCACATAACAGGAATATAGAGTATAATGCATTTCTTGTTGGAGATGTTAGGTTTACACTCACTGCAATAAGAGCTTGATACCTGCAACGGTATGAGTGACCAGTTCACATGTGGTGCATGTGGTTTTTCTTCCCATCCTCCCTTGCAAAATTTAAAACTGACCCACTCACAAGTTGAATTTGCATTATCAGTTAATTATTGCACAGACAGTGCAGCAAAGGAGAGTGAATCAGTCAAAAATGAGATTCATATCTTTTAGATGAACGCAAGAGTGGGGATGTTAGAGTTTGATTAGACATAATATGATACTGACTCCTAAATTACACAGAAGCTATGGCAAAATAACTAAAGCTGAACATGGAGAGACTTCTGAAAATGCTTTTTTCCCTCTAGTCCTCTGCATGGCCACACATTTAGCCAATCGGTTCACAGTGACGTTGACTCAGCTAGGTTGTGCACAGGGAATGATATTGCGGGTCAGCATAGTAACCTGCTGCTGTGAGGATGCTATGGGAATACAGATGAGTGTGGCATGGTGCATGCAATAGATACAGCATGCAATACCATACCAATGGATAAAACAGTAAGAACTGAGATACACATAAAGAAGGTAGACCAGGTACAGCCTGCTGTCTGAGATGACACAGTACTCACAGGAAACTTGAACTAGTAGATGAAAATGAACAATGAGGTTGAAAGCCCCATGGAGTCGAGCCACAGTGGATCATGTGCAAAACTACATTATCCCTGCAGCCTTTGTCAAAATCATGCTGGTGAAAACCTGAGAAATCACATTTGAAGTGATGATGCACCCCACTAATTGGCCCTGAGGGTGCCTGCATTATTCATGGGTAACAGCATGTTCCACTTGTTTGCATGGCAGTAATTGTTTTATGATTAACCTGCTGATTGTTCACTTGATTCATTTTCTAAACCATTTTAGCCATCTCACCAGTGTCTAATTGTTGCAACTATTGCACCGTAAAGCTCCTTATTATTGAGTTGGAGTTTGAGCATGGATGTTAGAGCCAGCTGAGTCCCAGAATTCAAATAGGCCATGGGAACACTTTCTGAAATGAAAACTCTTAATACTGGAGAAACTTTCACCAAAAGGAATTTCACTGTGAAATAGACTCATTTTAAATTAAAATCCATCTTTAGAACCCCAAACAAAAAAGCGAAATGCTAACAAGTATCATCAAAATTATCATACTAAATCATTTAAAAGTCACAATGACATTATGTGCTCAGACTAATTATCTGCAAAGTCATTTACTGAGGGAAAATATGTCCATCACTTGACTACGAACAAACTGTTGTCCACTACATGAGACGCTGAGTCACTACTCCATCAAATCTATCTCCCAAAGGAGCACTGGCCTCAAGCCAGGAAGCAATAAATTATGAACAAGGAATCACTTTGTACATTCTTGTTCATTTTTTATGTTTAGTATCCAATAAAGTATATTGCTAACAAGACATTTCAAGACAGGCCCAGAAGCAACAGCAGCTCAGCTATTTAAACTTTCACACTGTCTAGTTTAGTTAATGAGATGGACCCTCCATGTCACATTGGGGTTTTCAGGCACTATGCAAAATACTTTTTCCAACTGCCTCACCAAACTTCTCTGAAATCTATATCCTGTACTAATGAACCATTAATGTAATGTTCTGTATAGGACATCTCTCGAGCACAAGAGGTCTTAGTTAGTGTTCTTTTGTATAGCCAGTTTGCGGGCTTCAGTAATTGGTCAAGTACTGAATGGCACCCACTGCGTGGTTGACCTAAAAAGGTGGAAAGTAGTACACAACAATGGAAATCATAATGTCATTACCACCAAAACCAAGTTTTATTGTGCCACACAGGAAATATTAAATACATCTCCAACACCATTTAATTGGTGTTCCATTAACCCAGTCCACCCTGACTTAAGTGAAAGCTATCTAGGTCATAAAGTGAGTCTGAAAAATGTAACAGCATTAATATTTAAATGCAGCAGTCCATTCAAAAGACTAGCAGATAGTCCTCCAAAGTCATCAGGGGAACAGGGTAAGAAACGTGAAGAGGGCACAGTGCAAACATCTGTCTACATTCATCTTGTCCACTGAGTCTTGTGGTGTCAGTCAGAGTAAAAGATGCACCCATGCAAGAACACGAGATGGGCTGTTTATACTCCAATGGGACTTCCATGTCATTGCCATCAATCAAATGCTCACCATATCACTTTGTATCCCTACTGTAACAAAGATGGTCTGTGCATGAACATGTCAGGAGTTCTCCAAACATTTATTCACTGTCGCTCCTTACTGTACAGCATGGTCTTGGGGATACCATGTCAGTCAGTCTACCTTACCAGACTGAAATATCCCATTAATTGGTTGGACTGTCATGAAATTTTGTACAGACAAAAGATGAATTCTTCTGACTTTGGTGATTCTCTAACTTATGCCCCAGCAAGTCAACGTTTTCATTTATCCAGTGTAATATCTCAACATGTATTTGATTTCCCAGATGATGAATCCTTATGTGTTTGGTGATCCCTAACATTTTGTAAAGTGTCATCATGGCTTTGATATTTTGTGAAATATCTCAACAACTATCAAATGGATTCCCATGAAATATGGCACAGACATTCATATCCCCCTGAGGATGAACTGTCATCACTTCGGTCATCCTTTCATTTTTTCTACAGTGCCATTCTCTGCATCTTCGGGAGGTCTGTAGACTCTTATTATTGTTTGAAGGAGTCATTGCAGTTCATGAGTGTGTAGTTAATACTGAGGTTGCTGATATCGCTAAATTAATGCTAAACAAATGCTATGCTAGAGTACAACAGAGCTGACCATGTCCTGAATCCTTTTGTTGAGTCATCAAAGCTAAACCTGATGAATATTCCGTCAGGTCATGGGTCAATCACATATTGGCGTATACCTCAAGGTAAATGTTGATAAAGACTGGTATGCACATTAGAAAATCAATTTAGAGCATACATAGCGCAGTTAGTTTACATTTTATACCGTGCTTATTTTTTCTAAGAGTCAAGTGGGTCTTTACACACCGTCACTGAATCAGTCCAACTTAAGAATGCGTCTCTGAAGTGGCTTGATCAGTAGTGATCGATCATACTAAGAGGCAAAATATTCATGGGCAGGCTGGTAATTCAGTGTAAGGAGAAGCTATAGTCATTACTAACATGAATGACAGCTATATAGCCTAACTGTAATTGGAATGCAAGGTTTCACTGTCTGGTAATAGCCATACAAAGAGCAGTAGGGTTCAGCACAAGCACTAGACTGGCCCAACAGAATAATTTAAACCATAAATCAAACATCCACACTGTGGTTCACCTTGAAGCTCCATAGGCTTGTCTTTGCCACTTAGCCGGAAATTGTGTTGAGTATGTTTTTGTGTTTTCTTATCCAGTCCAATACTGCAAGGATTCAAGGATGTGTAATATAACTAACAGATATAAGGTACATCTTTATGATGAAAGAGGCTGGATTCAAAAGCAACAGCCCTTTTTTTTTTTCATTTTTGGAAATAAATTGAATCTGATCTGTTACAATAGTAAAGCTCAAATCCAGTTTTGAATGAAACTGCCATTGCTAAGATTACAGAAAGAATCTGGCAGTATTATGTGGGATTTTTCAGCATTAAATCTATTTCAAACTTGGAAAGAAATTCAAAGGTTTGCATTGAAATATGGAGAATCACCATAATCTGATACTTAAAACAGGTCAGTGTCATAGATGTTATTATAGATGACTATATATTGAACAAATACTGTCATTTGACTGAATTTTAAATGGGCAATTCATATTTTAACTTATTGTCATTCAGCCAGATATGTCGGTGTGTACGCCACAGGCAAGATTTGGCCACCCACTTTCCCATGTAACACAGAAGGATATTACTGATGGTGTTCTTGCCTGAAATAAATTAGGCTTGCAAGAAATATTTAGTCTTATCTCACGAGCAGATACTGTGCATCAAAAAAGACCTTACACTGCAAATGTGAATCCCATAAATCTGGAGACACACATCAAGTTTCATTACCTTCTTATTACACCACACAGATGCATAAAGACACATTCAGATTTGATCCATGAAAGTTTGTACAGCGCACAAACACGTGCATAAATATATTCATAGTTTTTCCAGTATCCACCATTCTCAATTACTTGTCCTCGGTTTCGATAATAATTACTTTTCCTTCCAGTGGGATGAGGTGAGTGTGAGTTTGAGCAGAGCTGTGATCAGCTTTGGGTCCTGCTGTGAGTCTTTGTGGATGAGATGTTTACTGGAGCTTTTTGTGTGGCCAGTAAGATCCCACTTAGTGTGAATGATGGCAGCTGTGAGGGTGCCTCTGGCAAGTGTGACTCCAACTATGGCTGCTTGGTCTCATGTAGCGTACAGCGCCAGCTGCTCAGGCTTTGTAGCACTCCAGTGAGCATGACTGATTGTGGCTGAGGTAAGCACGAATCTGGCGAGAATGATCCTGAACGCAGCAAGGGTGAGTGCAACTCTGGCTACAACTATGGCAGATCACGGCAAACAGCAGCTCGCTGCAGCTGGCTGCTTGGACTGTGGCTGCATCAGCCCAACTGTGGCAAGTGTGACTGAGTATCTGTGACGAGCATAATTCTGTATGCTCTGTGTGGGCTGCTGCTGCACAGGCTGACACACTGTGGTGAGAGTGATTCTGGTGATCAAAGCAGCTTTGACTGCTGGTGCAGCAAGTTATCACTCTGGTGGAGTTTGCTGGTTGGGCAGAGGCTGTGATGAACACAACTACAACAAGTGTGACTGACTGCAGCTGGGGTGAGCAAGACTCAGTTAAGCATTGTTCATGCTACTCTGTTTCAAGCACGAATGGAGTATGAGGCTGAAGAGCTGCAGTACTCCTGCAATCTGCACACACACGAAATCTGGCCGTCACAGCCTGTAATTTCTTTGCGGTGCAATCAAAAGTAAATGTAACTGTGGCAAACTAGACTTCCATAGTAGAGGGATATGCAGTATTCAGCAGTATTCGGAGACTTATAATTTGTAGAATCCTGGCTTCCACTTTTGAAGGAAAGGGAATATATGAAGCTAATTGAAAGTGATCTGCATACATCTGCAGAGGGCTCAATATTACATCATAGCTAGCACAGCACTGATCAGACCGACTACACTCATCATCACACTACTGTTATTGTATCTTACATCAACTTCAATCGACTTCAACCTTAACAACAGATTTGTAGGACAAGTGACAAACTAGTTTAAAGAAGCTCATTGAACTGTGAATCTATTTCTGCAACCAACAACTTCAGACAGCTCGCTTATCGACTGAGAAAGACAATTACCAAGACTTAACAGATGCCTGACACTGCTAGCTTGACAAAGTTTGAAGAGCCAGATAATCCAAAATGACATGCATGTACTTTGTTAATGTCAATTTTAACAGTTAGCACTTTTTTTCATATAGTGGAAAGTACACTCATACTCCAGTTTCAGTGGAGGCAAATAGACACAAGATGAATAACAATCAATAATCAGGAAATGGTCAAGACTGGTGAGGGATTGTGAAATTGAAGTGAAAAGTTTTTCAGGCAAACTGATACATAGTTTTTGTCATTCTGTTAATTATTGGCCAGTATCATCACAGACACTGAATTTGATTTGATGTGTTGCTTTGGTACAAACTAAATTTATTTCTATGCACTTTCTTTGATGAGACTTCAAGGCCAGTAAAACTCCAACAATAGCTTCCATTGAGTTTGTATTCACTAAGGCTGTGCTGCTTTCTTTTCTTTCTTTCCTCATCTATAATTGAAAACTGGCAAACTTACTTCTCAAAAACCCTGACCATTACTCGACACACAACACCAAACACAGAGCACTGGGTCATTCCAGTTTAGTGTGTTTGTGCCTTGTTGGTAAAAATCAAGTCTGTTACACTAAGAGTAAGCACATGAAAACAGGAAGAAATAATATTAAGACAAAGTAACAACACATTTAAATGTATATATGATAATTTTTACTTTTTTATTTTTTATTTGTATGAGGCCATTACATGATTACTAGAAATGTGAAAAACTTGACTGGGATTTCAGTAAACAAAACACCCATGTCATCCAAATGCTTTTGGCACACTTTAGACAGGATTGTAATCAGGCATAATTAATAAATTATTTAATTGACCTCACAGTAGTTTGAGGTATAAGTTTTGAAGGTAATATACAATCTGCATTAAAAAGATAGTGATGGCTCTGGTAAGTGACTGACCAGACATAGCTAGGGATGGATGCATCCTAGCATGTAAGAAGGCCAGCCAGTGACAAGAAAAAGTCCAAAGAGATGATCAGAAACAACCTTAGATAATGAAGAGAGAATATATTTTTTAAAAAAAAGAAAAAGAAAAAAGAGCACAGATTACAAGGTACAGTGAAAAAGCTTTAAGACTGTTCCTGTGAACAAACAGAATTGCATGGTATTGCGCACACAGCAGGTGCGAGCAACAACTGTTTTGAGTCAGTATTCTTCTTTGTGTTGCGCAGTAAACATCTGGATCTGTGTTACACACCTTTTTGTGACCACTTGCGGGTGCACATTTGTGATTTCACCATGGAGCAGGCGTACCATGAGCAAGGTCCGCAAGGATCTCTGTCATCAGGCCCTGTGACAAGAGTTGGGTCTATGGATATGATCTGGAGACCAAACAGTAGTCCTCCCAGTGGTAATTGGCCACTCCATCATGACAGTGTGCCTGCTCACAAGTTTTTTGGCTGTGGCTCAGGAGGTAGAGCAGTCGCCTACCAACCAGAAGGTCGGTGGTTCGATCCCTGGCTCCTCCAGTCCACATGGCGAAGTATCCTTGGGCAAGATACTGAACCCCAAATCACCCCTGATGTGTGTGTGCATCAGTGTGTGAATGTGTTAAAAGAGCACTGTTTATATAATAAGTGCTGTGTGAATGGGAGAATGTGACGTAGTGTGAAGCACTTTGAGTGGTCGATATGACCAGAAAAGCAGTATATAAGTACAGTCCATTTACCAACACGATCATCGCTCCCCACCGGCCCTACTTGTTGAATTTGGCTCCCTGCAACTTCTTCCTCTTCCCCAAAAATGTGATTCAAGCTGAAGGGTTGCCAGTTTGACACAGTGGAGGAGATCCAGAGCATGTCACAGATGTTGCTTGATGCACTTACAGAACAGAACTTCCAGGGAGCGTTCCGAGTGTGGCAGGAATGCAGGGAGCAGTGTATTGCTGCACACGCGGACTACTTCACAGGGGGTGGCAGCCAAATTGAAATCAGATATGGTTTTTACTTATTTCAGGTGTAGTCTCTGAACTTTTTGATCCTATGCTAGAAATACCAGCAAATCCACCACCTACCAAGGCTGAAATATAATCATTTGCTTAGACAACATCAACAGAATCATGTGCCTCAACATTATTAGTATAATTATACTGAAGGAAAATGTATCATATTTTTGAATTACTACTGAAGAACTGGAAAAGGCCATGTCCTCCAAGGTAACCTGTGACAGGTTCTACAGGGAGACAGTCACTGCTGCAAGTCATCCTGTCCTCACAGAGAACTGTGTTCACATTCTTGGCATGAAGTCAGACTTGTTCAAGGTGGGTGTCAGAGTCCAACAGAGTTGTCCCCTCGTGTATTCGTGATGTTCATGGATATGCAACAAGACAAAACCAAGGTCTGACTGTCCAGCTCAGTGACATTAGGATGGATTCCCCGCTGATTACAAAAAATGTCATCTAGCTTTTGTCTGACTGCTATTTGAGGCTATAGTGTGGTTTGCTTTTTACATCTGTGCACATTAAAATACTGACTTACAGATACTGTTTAAAAATCAGCTTTTTAGCTTATGAATCATGCACTCGAGCGGATACAAGGACAAACTGATACTGCACTGATAGGCATAACATTTGTTAACACAACATTTATGTTCATTTGAGCTTGTAAAAAAGTCTCTGTACGGCCTCATTTCAGGATTATTTTAGAATTGAATCAGTATTCATAGGTATGCCCCATGGCTGCTGTAAAGGTCTTATACAGGTGTTTTTAGTGCATTTGAAACTGCAGGTCGTGTCTGTAGTGTGTATTTTAATGCAGGATACAGTATAATGTCAATAAAAGCTCTCCTGGCAGGCTAGTACCAATAGGTAAAACCTTAGCTATATGAATGATGTTGAGGTATATTGCGTCTACAATGCACCTTTATGGTCTATCAGAAGCCATAAAGTAGCACTGTTTCTTGGTAAAGGTGCCTGTGGGGACGGGTCACTTGAGAAAACCATGTTAGCCCTATTATCGCCTCTCGGTTAGTTGTGAATATTTTATAGCCAGGATCAAAAAAATTATCTCTGAAGTGCTCACAATGACTACTGCATACTACTACAGTGTGTTCAAAAAATGCTGCAGCGAGGCTTTTAAAGCAAAGACAGAGGATCACATCTTCCCTGCTTTGGGATATTCTCACTTCTGTTTTTGCATTGATTTTTTTATTTTTT
The DNA here is from genome assembly GCF_001640805.2 of Lates calcarifer. Classification (NCBI taxonomy): domain Eukaryota; kingdom Metazoa; phylum Chordata; class Actinopteri; family Centropomidae; genus Lates; species Lates calcarifer. Next base: position 9,632,646 of record NC_066852.1, read on the forward strand.
TTTTTTTGAGCTAATGTTTCTAGTCTTTGACTGACCTGGCCTCAACTTATCTCAAGCATCCAGCCTGATATCCTCACAGAGGAGCCTCCTGACAGTTTCTATGTCAAGGTTAAAGACTAAAGGTGACCATGCTGTTGCTGTCAGGGCTCCTAAGCTCATGAGCCAGCCTCCAGCGGAGTGACATCGCAATTAAGACCTTTTTATCATCTTTGATGTTTGTTTTTCTTGCATCCCTGCTGCCTTGTCTGATCTCAGTGTTTTGCATTTGTTGTCCCCATGACTCCCTCCTGTTCATTGAGGCATTTAGGTTAGTCAGTCATTATAACCTTGACTAACAGATTTCCTGTGGCAAATGCCAGCAATCTGATTGTTATTGTTCTTGACGGGAACAATTTATGCTATAATTTAAAGTGTAAAATCCCCTTGTGCATTCAAAAGATACATTTCAACAGCTATCATCACACCTACACCATGTTTCAGCATGGCAATGCAATGGTGATGTAAAATAATCTCAGTGAAAGAAATTTCTCTATGCTGTACCTGGTGCAATAAAGATGAGGCTTAAACAGCATGAGTGTGGCCCAACACTACACACACTGCTACTATGGACTCAGTGCTTTGCTTGCATGAGCAGAAGAAAGCTATTTATTTCATTTCTGTGCAGAAATATCCTTTGAGTTACATAGAAAATACATAGAAAACATTACAGTCCTTTGTATAGGCTATGTCATAAGACAGTGTACAGCAAACATGTTGTTTGACTTTTAAAAATGGCTCAAATTAGGACCCTCCTACTACAAAGGCAGGAACTTACTCTACTGTCCACTGGGGCTTCAACAAACCATTGTTTGGTTAGTCCTTACAATGTCAAAAAAGAACTGATTTCTTCTCTCATAACTTCCTAAATTCCAAGGTGACATCTTCAAATTGCTTGTCTTGTCTGGCTCCCACTCCCAGACCTAAATATATTCACTTCATTTATCATATAAGAGAAAGAAAAGCAGTAAATCCTCGCAACTAAGATGCTGGGACTTGGGAGTGTTTGGCATTTTTTGCAGATTAATTTTCTGCCATCTCAAGTGTTATCTTAAGGCCAGTGCCATCGCAGCTAGATAAAATTTTTTGATGAATAATATGAAGCCAAATCAGTTAACAGCACAGACCCAAGAGGCATTATCTACTGTATGTGAGGGTGCATTGTCAGATTTTGTCCTTGTTCCAACATGCTGATTATTTCGCCTTTAATGATTTTGCACTGTGATGGGAGCAGATGCCCACTCAAGAGGGAATATGTCAAAACCGCAAGTGAAAGATTCATTGCACACTGCCAAAACAGGATCATTCACAAGCCATATTCATTGTTTTTCTTGATTAAATATTGTGTACTGAGGACCAGGATGTCATAAAATAACCACAAAAATGTGCACTGCTCATTGAAATCACCAGAAGCCTGTCACAGCACACTCTGACTGCAGTTTGTGCTATGCACCTTGATTCACAAAATTTGCACCCACTGTCTTTGCCAGTAACCTTCAAGCACTATGTCCCAACTTATCTGGATCAGGAACAAAATCTGACCACTCATTGTTTTTGACTTGAAAAGCCTAAAATACGTCTTAGCCTTCTGCCAGCCTCCATCAAAAGTCCAATATTTAATTTTTTATTAATTTAATTCCCTTTCAGTGCTGGTCGATCAAATTAATGCATGAGTGGGTCAATTCTCCACTGGACAAACAACATTTTGAAAAGGTTTTACCATTTTAAATACAGCACTTATCTTTGATCAACACCATTTCAGGTCTTGAGTGTGTGTAACACAATCTCAGACATGTTTGGAGTTTCTCAGGACCCACCTCTCCAATGCAGCCGGTCCTGATATGAAGCTTCAGGCTCCTGGCAGACATGTGGTTTAGGAGAGTAGGTGAAAATAAGGGAGAGCAGAGTGGCATTATGTTCTCTACAACCTTTAATCACCTATGTATGAATTCAACTTCTTCAAAACCTATAGAATCAAAATAGAGATGGTTTTGTTCCAACAATAGCCACAGTACAAACATGCAGACTTCACAGTGGCTCCAATCTGAAAGGCTTAATTTAAACGCCCGCTGGGATTTGTGATTTCTTGTTTTTTTTTTTTTTTTTTTTTTTTTTAGTTTTTAGGACATGATTCTGTGAAACTGTGATTTCCTCCTCCAAATACAGCATGGGGAACAAAAGGTGAACATCTGTGGTGACAAAGGTCCCTGAGCACAGGTTTTATCAGAGGATGAATGTTGGTGAATTCCTTTAGAGGCAAGTGTGTTACTTGTGCAAAGATGCTGCACAAATTAAAAAATTCTCTCTTGGTGGTTATTATACCCCCACATGAAAAATTATTTTGGCATGTGGTCTACAGCTAAATACAAAAATATACTTTTAAAATGAAAATCCTGATCTCAGTGATGGGCCAACGAGAACAATTTGAACGAGGTAACTGTGCAACTGAGGCACAAGCTCCAACAGTCTTTCATCAGACAATAGTTGATGATTTGCTTGTAAATCACTTGTTGGAAATGTTCTATGCAGTTTTAGTCCTGTGAATTACCGGGATGTACATTCAACATGAGAGCATTGTTGCCAGGACTCATCTGTCCCTGCCAGAGTCACTAATGCAAGTCACTGGTTTGTGAGGTTTTTATGTAAATTACAGATGTGGCAGAGAATGTGTACAGGATTAAGATCAGTGACAATCTCAGAAATTATCATATATCAGTAGGCGTCTGGAGGTAACATTATTCCTGTGTGAATGGAGCTTCAGCAATTAATCTTACTCCTCTCCTGCACATAAATGGGGAAATGATGGGAGCTCACCATGACGGAGAATGAATGAGGTAAGTAAAATTCTTGGAAGCAGCAAATATGTTGAGAGATTCTGAGTAATGCAGAAGTACTCCACAACCTTAAAATATTCAACCTCCTCGCAACAAATTCTGTTTGGTTGTGCTGGATGAGTGAAGCACATGTGTCTGCATTTCTCCCCATCTGTATTAACCCAGCGTGGCCCTCTCATTGTCCTGCTCTGTTCCTCTTCTCATCATCTTTGCCCCTGTGGAGCCAAGCTGTAAATTTCCCCTCAAAGCTTCTTGGTCATGACTGACGTGATCATGGTCGAGGCTTCAGCATACTTAGAGGGCTCTCGTGATTACCTCCTGTCAGCTGTTTTCATTATCATCATCAGCCAGTAGCTTTATGCCTTAGTCCCATCTCCACTTGAGCTGTGTGGCTGATCTCGGCACACACTGACATCTCTAAAACAAGCTTCTCTATAGGACAGTGTGTGTGTGTGTGTGTGTGTGTGTGTGCTGGCTTTTTTTTGTTTTTTTTAAACTGCAGACTACAAACTGTAGCGCAGGGTAACACTATTATTTAGCATACTGAGTCGTTTCCAAAATATGTTGTAAACATTAACATTAATTTATGGGCAGAATATTTGCCTCTTGCAAAAAAACGAACAAACAAAAGAAAAAAAAGGAGAAAAAACCAAAGAGCCCTTCTCCTTAACACTCTGGGAGACATTACCCTCATTTATTTTGTAATAATTTGAGATACTTTGCATTTTACTGCATCACGCCTTTCTGTGCCTCGAGGAACAATATAGAAATGCTAATCCCTGCAACAATCTGCCTCTGTCTTACATGTTTTATTTGACTGCATTTGCATGCAGAAGCTGAAGAATAACAATTACAACCAGATCCTCTAATCACGCCACTTGTATGTATGATGTATCAGGTTCACCAAGTCATGGAAGAACAGCGTATCCATCTGTAACTCTCGGAAAAGATAACACCTTCCCCCTTTCAACAAAATCTGCTCTCCCTGACACATTCCCTGCTGGACAATAAATCTGAGTTTGCTTTCCCTTCCACCACGCAGCCATTTACTGTGAAAAGGGGCCTCTCTGCTCCGTATGTCTCAACAGATGAAGAAACTGGCTGAGAAAAGTCATTTACTTGTGGTCACACTCATGAGCCCAGGGAGTCATTGCATTATGAGGCCTGTGGCGTGCAGACTGAGAGATGGCAGGGGAAAGGCTGCGCGGGAGCTACAGATGACTGTGCATTACATCAAATGAGAGGTGTGGTGAAAAACACGAATATGTGATGTGCAGGGGAGGGAGTCCTCAAATATGTGGCATCTCTGGCAGGCAATAGACAGAGAGTGGAGGGTGGGAAATTATCCACAGAGTAAATGACACCTTTTTAACCTTGACCTGGATGATATCCAGTAATTAAAACCACAGCATGGCCTCTGACACTGGCTGGTTGAAAAGCATGAAAAGATTAAGCCAAAATTAATGCAACATCATAGCTCTTTCTGACATGAAATGTCAAGCCTGCCTTTGAACCTGTGAGCACACATTTTTCACCTCAACACGTGTTGTTTGTCATACACAGTACATCTGTCTGGAGAAGCGCCACCAATTAATACACTGTGCACACAGATGCATCATAGTAATCCTTTTTAAGACCATAGGTGCTCAGTCAGGGACTCCATCTGGTCCTCCTCATTGGTGGAAACAATTTGTTGCCTATATGTGTCGCCCTGTTTCCTCTTGGGCGGGAACAAGCGACACAAACAACAATGCAATAGTAATTCTGATACTGTGTCGTCTGTGTTGACCCAATTTCACAAGATTTTTAGGAGGCGAGCTGCGCGAGCTTCTGCAGAGGGTGAGATGTTATGAGAAGGTTTGGGTCTGATGATACAGAAGCATGACTCCAGCATAGGTGGCCACTGACACACTATATCTATACATGGTCACTGACAGAAAGGAGGGGCGAGGAGATAAAGAGGGGGTGGGGGGGGGGTGAGGAGAAGGAATATTGTGTTTTTAATGAGTCTGGCTTATGTCACCTTATATACACAACACAACCCACAACTATATTGAGTTTAAATTATTAAGAGAAACTAATCCCTTCAATAAAAAACACGTGTGGCCACGCGGAATGATTTTTTCCCCTCTGTCGTTATCAGTTAATTCATTATAAAAAATTAACACAAAGCAGCGCTGGTTTTAATTTTACTGGCAGTGGTGTTGTGGGGGGGGGGGGGGGCGCAGACAGCTGCCAGACCCTTCAATGTAAAGGGATGGGGGGTTTATTCCAAGGTTAAGTTAGCTTCTGCTCAACAGTCTCGTCACTGGTTGCGGTAGCTGTCTCGAGTACGCGTGGGGTCAAGGCGTGAGGCTGGAGTTTGACAGTGCAGGTGCATTTGATTTTTTGGTTGTTTTTTTTAAATAACGGAAACGTCACGCGCGCCGTCGTTTAATTGCCCATTAAGGGAAAGTAACAATTATCACCGGAGCCGCGGTGTCGCATTGTGTTGCCATATTCGACTGTCCTGAGAAGTCGAGTCAAGCTGAAGAAAAGCGTTTAAACACCGCCATTTGTCTGAACTGCATTCCCGCAAAAAAAAACACACACACACACACACACACACACATACATTTGTTGCGTACACTGCCCAAACAATACTTAATTCCCAGGCGAAATCTTTCTAACATACCAGGCTACATGCGCTGTATGTACGGCACGCAGCGCCGCATCCACACACCAGCATCCACTTTAGCATGCAACGGGAGAGACCTGTTAAACCATCAATTATACTGCGGTAGCTACACAAACAGCAGTTGTTGCATGTGAATGAAACATTGCTGTTGAGCGCATTGGCAACCATCTCCAGCTATTATCCTGACAGCGACATGTGCTAAACCTTCCAAATCACGTTACATGAAACACACCGACAAGCATTTAGAAGAGGAAGAAGAAAAAAAAACACAACATCATAATCTCACCAGCAGCTGTGAGGGTTGTGATCTTGCTTTTTCTTCTCTCTCCCGACTGGGTTTCCTTGGAGTTAATGAGGTTCTGACGTTTGGTCCGACTGATTTCTCCCTCAGCTCTTATTGTCCGCTGGGTTTAGATCTTTTTTTTTTTCTTTTCTTCTCTTTTTTTTCTCAGCGGTGAAATAATAAGGGAAATCGGCGTCCTCTCGCAAAGCTCTGCCCTCTTCAAACTAACCTTCCCGCCCCCTCCTTATACCCATCTCAGATTGGCGCTGGCCAGGAGGGGCAAACCCTGAACCCGAGGGCTGGTTTAGAGGCGGTGATCTGTCATGCGAATCAATGCCCACATGGACATGCGGTGGACGTTTTGCGGGAGGGCTGTCTGTTAACCGACCAGCTTGTCAGTGATGCTCCCGACAGCTGGAAGGGACTCTTTCTCTCCCCCCACCCCCGCCCCCTCTCCTCTCCTTGTGCGTTATTGCACAACAACCTCCCAGGCGAGGAGCAGCAGTGAGTGGGCCCACTTATTCAGCAGGCTCCGGCGGTTTGAGCACTGACGCAGGTGCCCAAGGTCCAACCACGACTGACAGAGACGCCAAAGCCTGTGAGCTGCTATTGACAGTGATATAGCAATCTCATCTGAGTCATTGCAGTAGTAGGAAATGGGAGCAGATCTTTCACACTCAGTGACCTTGGGGTGGTGTGGTCTCATCAGGGAGAAGAGCTGAGAGTGGAAAGAAGAGAAATCTGAGCAGAGGAAGAGAAAAAATGAGATGCCCCACCTTCATCTCAAAATGTGCTCAAGGTGCCCTTGTGCAAGGCATGTGATGTCACCTCTAACCCCTGCTCATGCAGTGGCAAATAGTACAAGACTGCACTTGCACTGTGCCAACTCCCGGGTGTGTTTGCGCAAGCAGTGAGCAGTCTCTGACCTGATTTTGTTCTCTGCTGTTTAATGTACAAGATCAAATATATCACAATTGGTAGAATTAGGCAAAACTGAGCTCAGCTCCAATTTAAATGATATATCACAGCTCCAGGGATTTGAAAATTGCTGCAATCATTTTGCAGCATGTAGATCTTTTGATTTACTGTGTCTAATTGAGAAACTACACTGACTCCTTTTCTGGCTAACTCTGCAAGAAACCCAAGAAATACCCTGCTTTGTTTTCCTGAAGGTGTTTGCTAGATAGCACACATGTTACTTACATGCATTAGCCAAATACCTCAGAGTCAAACATGCAAATTAAGTTCAGAATTCTTGGTGCTATCCTGTGAACCAGTCTGCTTTTCCACCAGTTTTGAGTGAAACCACTGTAATCAAGGATGCGTCATTAATGGAAGGGGTGTTGCACAATGCGCAACAGTGAATCACATACCTGTGAGTACTGTTATTACAGATATCATGATATCAACAAACCACTGAATACTCTTTTTTTTTTTTCAGACCCACCTTCTCCATCCTCTCTTTCTAACATGTAAAGTATGACACCCGGACTGATGCTGTCACGGTTTGCGCTTGAAAACGTCTTCTAACTGGGAGCCAACTTTTCAGGTTCTGAACCAATTTAATTTTGGTCCAAGTGCTCAACAGTTCAGATTGGGGTGCACAAATCAGAACGGAAGACTTGAAGTATGATTTGTTCCATCAAATCCCATTTCAGGTAATTTTGCACATGTTGCAACAGTGCTGAATATGAATATACAGCACATTGCTGCTGAATGTTACATACAGTGTTTGTAGCATACTCTGTGCCAGTGGTAGTCCTGGCAGTGTGGGTGTTCTGGATGCTCATGCAGTCAGATGACTGCAGCGAGCAGCAAACCAAATAAACACTTAATATTTATAAGTAATAAATGAGCAACTTTTGCAGCCAAGCCCTCTGATATTCAGGTTATCACTCCAGCCCAGAGAAGACCTCAACCTTTAGTAAAAATACATCTGTTTGTACTGAAATTAATTTAGTAAGATAGACAGTGGAAGAGTTAAAGGGCACGTTCACTGTTTCCTAAGCCAGATCTTATCTTAATTTTGTTTCCTTTCATTTACAACAACCCATATTTACTTTAAGCACATGATGATGAACCTCCCCATTGAAAACAAAAAGCTTGTAGTATGTACAGTAGATCCACCAATAAAAGCAGGGTCACAAATTGTGCTTTCTGTCACATTGTGGAAAACAAAGGAATGCATCTTTGCCAGAAATTGTAAATAGCACAACACTAAGGCAATAAATCATTTTTTACTTTAAATACAGTACTTAAACTGTCATCACCTCGCTCAGCTTCTCAGGAGGGGAAGGGGGAAGGTGGGATTCCTCTCTGTGAGGTCCACACCAAGGTTCCCTGCATCTCATCCCTAATTAAGTTTCCACTGAAGAGTTTCCCCCTTGTTCTTGCCGAGGGTCTAAGGTTGGTGGGGGTGCCATTTTCATTTATCATTTTCATTTATTGTTTTATTGTGAAGCCCTTTGAGACTGTAATTGTAATTAGAGGCTGTAATAAACTTGATTTGCTGTGAGCTCCTGTGGGCGAGGAGAAAGAGAGAGAGAGGGAGAGAGAGAGAGAGAGGTGCTGGCCAGTTCTGCCAAGGAGCCTGTGAGCCATGAACAGAGACAGAGTTTGGGTCTGACTGCAGTTTTTTATTATGCTCCCCAAAGTTAAAGGCTTCTGTCTATATCATCAATACCACCTGCTGTGCAAGATGCAGTCTCTTCCCTTATTTGTTTTTATGTGCCACCTCAGTACTAACCTCCCCTACTCTTTGCAAACATGACCAGCAGAGAGCATTTTACATCCATATCCAATTTTATTCAGTTCTTACCTTCACCTTTACAACATGTAGCTGAGCAGAAATCAAGCACAGTTACCATGCGCCTTACATTCACTGTGGCTTCCTTTCAATAATTCCTTGAGCCGGCATAATCATGGCCTCCGGCTAATAATTATAAACTCTGAGAGAAACTGACACTGAGATATGTGTACGTCTCAGCTGCTTTTATTAATTAGTCCCAGCTTGTGGACAAAAACGTGATGGCAGCTTCATAAATGTAAGTTGAAAATTTGAGGAAGATTTATTGGGTGGATATTTATAAGTCCAAAATTCGTTTTGATGTTATAAGAAAAATGCCCAGTAGATAGATTCTTTTTAAAAGTATTCTCAACCCTATCACCAGAGACAAATCTGACCACATCTCTAAGTCTGTAATTTTTAGCACATTCCAGGTCCAAACACTGTAATCCCACCGGTCCCATTGTTTGAGAAGCAGACTTGACACACAAAGGTTGTCAGTGCCCGACCTCAGCTCAGTTTGGATATGAGTGAGGGATTCTCATCCCTAACAGCTACTTCTGGGGGTAACTCTGAGCGATACACTTAAACCTCCAGAGGTGCTGCTGGCCAAAAGGTTGCACTCTGCAGCTCCAAGGTGTGAACACATGTATCTGAATGTCATGTTGGTAAGCAATCTCATTGTTACATCCAACCTTTCACTTTTTGTTTTCTCCTGCTTTCCTCCTCTTTTTTCTGCACCTAATGAGCGTGACCTTTTCGACATTTCGTATTCCTGAAAACGAGTCTCTCGGCTGCAGTTTTTTTCTACATTCATTATCGTTCACTGAAATTTTCAACCGAGGGGTTTGTGCTCTGGTTGTTGTGTGTGTGTCTGAGTCTGAGCCACAGGTGCAAGGGTTGTCAGGGCTGATAAATAAATGCAAGATGATTTGAAGACCTGATGCCTTTTCTTTTATGAAGACTGAGCAGCGTGTTAGGTTCTTCCAGATGCATGCAATTTGTTGTCAGATGAGACCAACTGATGGACAACCTGGGGTGGAGCCCCCTTGTGGCAGCTCTAAGTAGCTGCTGAAATAAATAATCAATCAATTCCATAAAACAATGTTGTTTACATAATGTGTTAAATATTAGAAAATGTATGAATTTACCGATGAAACTTTGCACAAGTTCAGGCAGGAAACACCAGTTATGCATGTCACATCAGCTAGCCATCAGATGATCCTAATTAGCACTAATTACTTTCAGCACTTAATGCCAGGCAGTTCATCGAGGCTGTCAGCTCTTCATTTAAGCCATCAGCTGCTCTGTCATTCAGTGGTTCTGCCAGACTGCTCATTGTGTGACTTCACCACCCGAGCCTCTTCCTTTTCTGGTTCCCTGGTAATCAAATTCGCTCGCAGTGGTATGTTGCTGTGGGTTTGTCCCTCATAATGACGTGCATTCCACATCTCAGCGATATGTGTTTGCAGGGCTCCACTCTGTGCACCACCGGGGCTATCAGATACTTAGATTGTGTGGATTCTGACAGGGTCAACCATAGAGAACAGGATCTGCGTTGCCAAATACAACTGCGTAAACATTTTTACAATAATAGTTTTTACCTCATGACAAATGTTTCTGATGTCATGTGCACTTTTACCACAGAGTCAAACTTTGCATTTAAATGCTGCATATTGCTTTAGAGGGAGTTTAGAAAGGAAGTGCTGCGATCATCACATAAAAATCAAGCAACACAAATCACTGTCAACCCTATAATTAATCACCAAATGCTTTGGGATTCAGCACATAAACACTGTTTGTCATGGTCCAAAAAAGAAACTTGATGCTAATTACTTTTGAAAAATATTGTTGCTTGTTAACAAGTCGTCACTCCATCCATCAATCTGTCCACTTTCTGTAACTGTTTTCCCATCTATCTCGCAGAGTCCTCACACCTACAGTAAACAAAATGACAAATAGGGTATTTGTCGGTGTGCTCAGAAATGACCTGAGGTTGTTGTGTACCAGAATCATAGATAAAAGAAGCCAAAGTTGAGTGTTCATCCATATGCTCATCCAAAGTTCCAGCTTCCATCCATTTACTTTCCACTGCACCATAAGAACATTGCACTACTTTCTGTTGGGCACTGCTCAGTTGCCATGTAAATCTAGTGTTTTGTATGTCATTATACTGTAGTTTTCATTTAGTTAGTAATTGTTGTGGGGGTGATATTTAAATGGATATGTAAGAATGTATAGGTCCATGACTACCACTCAGTTTCATGCTTCATGAACAAAAAAGGCTGAGCTGGAATCTGAATTTACACCATTTAGCTCAAAATAATCCCAGATGGGACTCTGGCATTTTCCACACAAGATGTGTAACTGCTCCGAGGCCAAGAGGTGCTCATGGCCAAACACGTCGCTCTCCAGCAATGCTTCTTGGCACCAGGGATATGGCCGGTTTTCTATCCCGTCACCTCGTTAATTGAAGCTCATTGCATTTTCTCAGTATTCCGGTCCTTAATCAGTCTGTGGTTAGATGGCTGGAATGAAGGCCAGCAACATATTTAAAGTGAAACCTCTCCGCAGTCGTCCCCAGATGTATACATGAAACGGGTCTCGTGAGACTGTGTGAGCACTGCTTGTCCCAGAAGTGTGTTGTAACCTATTTGGCTGTCGAGCATACAACAGAGGTTTACATTTGTTCTCAAAAATAGTTCTCCAGAGATTGCACAGTTTTGTGCCATTGGCTCAGACTGCCTTAGGTTCCCAGTTGTGTGTTTGTACTGTTTATTTTTCTAACTTGGTAAAATACAGTGTACTGCATAATACTTATACCCATTAACTTTACCAAAAATACACTCTTTTATGCATATATTGTGTGTGTATATGCATGCATGTATATAGTTCAAAGCTGTAGTCTTACCTTTAATTACGTACTTGGTATGTAAGTTACTTGGCTGATGGTATATTTCTATTGATCTTTATATATGGTAATAGGCCTTTTCTCAGTTTTTACTATAGTAACAGTAGCACATTTTGTTAACATACAGAAGTTGTGTCACAGGCTCAGTATCAATAAACAGCCATGTGCCTTCACAACAAAAAATGCATTTATTTGGCAAAACAATGAGTTAGAGAATCTGCAGCTCTGGTAATTTCTAGGGGACAAGGTTGCACATATACACACATACCTTTTTTTTTGTTTGTTTGTTTTTTTGTTTTTGTTTTTTTTACAATGTTTGATGTAAAAAGCCATCCTCTTCCAAAGCTGTCTGGTAAAATAAAGGTTAATTAATTTAAATCAATCCTATTCTGCACACAGTGTAATCAGTCATCTGCCACATAGTATATAAAGCAACCATAAACAAACCACACTCTTTCTCACTGTTATCATCACTGATCAATACTCCAAATCATCACCCATGTGATATGAATTGCCTTATTACTGCATTCCCACAATGTATCAATCACAGCTATGCACCACAGCGACAAACTCGAGGAAAACATTCTCATCAGGTGTTGCATCATGAATATTCCTCACCTTTATCTAAGTAACTTATTGTTGTGTTTGAAATGTATTGAAATTGAATTGAAACTCTTTGCCAGCATCATAGCTCTAAGAAGTCTCAAAAATTTCTCTAAAAGTACAAAATATTGTGGAATAGGATCCCCAGGGGCTAAAACTGCATAATACTGTGGTTTCAACCCACAACTCTGTCTGTGTAGTCATATCAATCTCAGCAGCTCAGCTCTCAGTTTAAGCTGCTGAGGCTAAATAGAATAATAAGGACATAATGAATAATGCACATTTAATGTCAATATTAAAGGAAGGAAATTCAGCAAAAGCTTGGTTCTTTACGAATGCTATGCTAATAGTAATACAATGATGAATACTATTGACAGTGCTCATAAAATTCTAATAATGTTGGAAGAAGAGCTACATTATAAATGCCTTTTTTTAATGCAAGAGAGAATTATCAGACATATTCCTCATATTCTTATAATGTGGTTTTAGGCTAGTGGGGTGGTGGAAAAAGATTATAAATTCAGGCTTCTTGTTTGTTTTTTAACTAGCATTTTTGACTTCATTATATGGATGAAAGCAGACAGTCAGAGAGGATCAGGAGGATGATGGTGAGCTGAGGTCCTTTGAGAGAATTCAATCCATAATGTCACGTTTGGACCATCGAGCCACCTGCATGTCCGCAGTTAAGCTGCAAGTTGTTGTCTGGCTACTCCTAGGCTGCTGGTATATTTCATGTTTGTCTCAAAATCTCATTTGTCAATGAGCAGCATATACAGGCTGTATACTAGTTTTCCTGTAGCTAGCATGTAGGAAAATTGTGATTTTGAGCTTGTTTACTGTGTATCTGTCTTTAACATAAGCTTTGATCTTCATTCAAGTTTTTTTGTTTTTTTTTAAAGTTCATATATTATCTGTTACTTAGATGTACATCCTCAGACAGGCCCTGGTGGGTTGAGCTACATGTAGCATCATTTAAAAAAAAAAAAAAACCCTGCCTGACAGTTAGCTCTATAGGCTTCAAAGAGACTGTGGTTTAGATGTGGATTTATGAAGCAGAAACTTTGCTTTCAACATTTGCAGGGCGGAGAATGTTGTACACAAAAGACAGGCCTCGGCCAGGAAGTATTTCTGTTTCCTGACTGATTCCTGATAGATCCATGAATTGAGCTGTGATCTGAAATCTCCCTTTAATTTGCACAAATGAATTTGTTACTAAACATCATATACCACAAGGTATGCAGAAAGGCTACAGTATTTGAAGTTTATTAGACAAAAATCACTTTGAAAAAGACCTTTTCTTGTAAATCCCTGTTGTGGACAAGATTTCCCCCCAAACAGAAGGAAAATGTGACAAACTGAGAAACTGACACTGGAAAGAAGCTCATCTAGAAAGAGAAGAGACACAGCAGAGCTTGTGATGTTTCCTGAAAGGATGCTCTCTGTAGATACAGTTGGCACTGGCAGCATGAGCATTTGCTGCAGTGCATGGAAGTAGTAATTCAAAGTAAACCAACAGCAATTAATTATTGATGCGTTATGAGAGACAACCATACATCATTATGGCACTTTAGGTAGAAAACAAAATAAGAAAGAATTATTGAGTAGGCACAAGTTAGGTCAGCCCGGGTACACGAGGGAAGGGGAAATGCAAGCGGACAAAAATCAACTTGCTGTCGTGCCAAGGAAAACAAACGGCAGCCTATAAGACCTGACCTTCCATGAAAGTCCATCATTCAGCTTTCTGTTTACTTTGGAGAGCTCACTATGCCATAGGAAGATCAGACGTATGAAGGTAAAAAGCATAAATACAGTGGAAACACTCTGAGCCTGCAGCCAAGGTTGAACAGAGAACAGTTTACAGCTTGGAAAAAAAGTGGCCAAGGCTTTCATCAACAGCCAAAGGCATCTTCAGAAGCAGATTAAAAAAAAAAAAAAAAAGGAGCAGTGAGTGGCGATGGTGGAAGAGAAATTACTTTACTGTATCTGGGATCCAAAGATGGAAACCTTCATCTCAAGGGATCTGTGGCTTACAGTAATTTAGGATTTACACTAGTAGCAGGTTGTGGTTAATAAAATGCATGTAGTGAAAGTCGTCCATTTTAATCTGATCCACTCCACCCCTGTTTGTGGGTGTGACTGGAAGCTGATTCTGGTTGGATCTTTGATCCCTATGAATTAAAAAAATGATTGATTATTTCCCATTTTCTGACAATCAATAAAGGGTGTATGATTGATTTACATGGTGTCAGAAGGAGGCTGATAAGAAGGGTCGTGACCTTTACCATCACCAGAGGGGGGTATGGTAATGAAAGGCTCTGAGGCAATTATCTTGTGAGCTCTGGGATTCTCTGTATGATCAATGGACCAATATGGCCTCATGTCTTCAGTCGCTTTAAGTCTTCAGTCGCCTCCTGAATCTGTTAGACCTGTCAAAGAGAAATAGTGCAATAATCAACACAGAGGAGTTTGTGTGACTTTAAGCCCCAATTCAAATGTCACAACTCAAAGTGCATCAACACGGCCCTGACACATCGTAAAGGACAAAGTCTGCGGAACACTGGCCACAATTTGTCTTTTTTTTCAGCACATACACACACACACACACACACACACACACACACACACACACACACACACAAGAAGTGCTGGTTAGAGAAATGTTTGTGTTTGTGTATGTGTGTGTGTCACAGAGGTACGCGTGGGTTTGACAGTAGCTAGTGTGACCATGTGCAGCCAAGACAGTCGCAAGGCTTCCAGTGAAGCATATTAAATCAACAAAAGCAACTCGATGGTAGGTCTTAGTCATCCTGTGGTTTCTATCAGAACAGAAAGCACAGCTACACTTGTGAACAGTGGTCGCTGTCACTCAACATAATTCTCTTACACCTCGGTGGTCTGCACCTGTTTCTGGATTTTTCTTTTCTTTTTATAATTTGAATATTTCTTTTTTATTGAGAAGCGTTCGAGATGTATGAACAATAAATGAGGGGAGGACAGAATATATTATTCAGTCCAATACAACATGTTATACTAAATACAGCCTCAAAAATGACCACGTGGGGTTGAATCACTCTCACACCATGTCAACAAAAACTGATCATTACCAGTAGGGTTGCAGCAAACTCACTTTTATTTCCACCATAGAATGATTTGTAGATTTGTAATAAACATCCAAAATGAAACCTTCATATTGCTTGTTTTGTCTATATCATCAAACAATCATTTCAGCAGTTAAGCGAATGGCCAGTTGTCTAGGTCAAAGTATGTCCACCACAATGCTCATTTTGGCCACACAGTGTGTCTGACAACATTACGGATGGGATTCCTACAGAGAAATACCATTTTATTCAAGAGTAAGATCCTTTTGTTTAACCAGAAACGTTGTTATATATCACTGTACAACCAGACTGCATTTACATAAACAGTAATTTTGCAGAATGTGGCAGCTGCTAGTATACCGCTGCCTGGATCGGTTGGTTTGTTTGTGTTATTGTGTTTGTTTAATTGCATGTGAATCTTCGAGGTGGAAGAAATATTCAGATCCTTTACATAAATAAAAGTACAACACAATAACACAAACAAACTTAAGCATCATTTTCTCATTTACATTCAGGTCCAGCCTTTAGCATGCCAGCTCTACCTTTGTTGATTTCTACAATATGTTTGAAGATCTGCTGTAAAGAAATGTGATGCAAATGCTGCTGAATTATACAAAACCTCACATAGTTGCTGCAATTTTATGGACTGTAGTTTGATCTGAGAGCTTCTTTAGTTTTTAGTAGATCACAATGTTTTAATCTCTCTGATTACAGTACTTCACAGCATGGAGATACTCTGTTTACCAAGTAGACAGCCTGTAGCTAATAACACTGTCTGGGTCCAACAAAGCACACTGGAGCCATTATTTCTCTTTATACAATCCCACAAGGGACAATTACCAGCAAACAGTGTCAGGTTTTCGCAGTTACTCGGCTGATACCGTACACATGGCCCGACATTTAAGGACTTTCTGTCCTCTGAATTTGATAAATGAATATTTTGATAATGAGATGTCTGTGCCATCACACTGTGGGGACTCTATTTTGAATAACACATTTCAAATTGGACAAAATAACCCCTTGTTTGCTCTGAGCACAGAGTGGGAGAAGAACACTGTAGCAAACTAGTTTGCCATAAATTTAATTCAACACCACCGGGGCCAGAGAGCTATAATGTCAAGGTGAGAAATGCAGACTGGAACCTCAAACGCATCCACTACTAATGATCTGATTTTCTTGGAAAATATATGTGGGAAAGGGAATGAGTAACACTACCCTAGAGGTATCACAGTGGGGAAATTTACCCATGGCATGCACTCATGCAGTTAAGACTGGTCTTATTAACCCAGCGCTGGAAGCAGAAAAGGAAGAATGGCTGATTCTTACCAATAATGTTTTCTGTGTATATATCTGGAACCTTGCACAGGCTCATTTTTGCTGCCAGTGGTATTGTCATGGTGAAGGCTCCTCTGCCTCCTAAAAAGCAGAAAATCAATTTGAGGTGGTGGCTCCACCTAGGTTGCTGCTCATACCTCCCACAGTTGGTAGTATTTTCAGTGTTTACAAGCTGCAGTTACTGAAATTATAATCAGAGGGTATCAGAGGGTGTTACCATGTTCGTATTTCCTGTCCATAGTTTTTACCCCCTTTGATGTTAGTGTTGATCCAGACTGAAATATCTAAAGTACTATTGGGTGGATTATGATGACATTTGCTTCAGACATTCATGTCCCCCCCAGGATGGACTGTAATAACTTTTGTGGTCCAGCATTAAGCCAAAATCAGAATTTATCCAGTACTTTGTGATCAATTACCAGCAGCCTCAGCTGTACTTTGTGTTTAAGGCTAATTAGCAATGGTGAACATGGCAAGCATTATATCTGTTAAACATCAGCATGTTAGCATTGTCATTGTGAGCATATTAGTGTGCTGATGTTAGCATTTAGCTGTGCCTAAATACTACTTACTCAGCTGCCTGCACTGCTGTAGACGCTTAGTCTTGTATTTTTTTTAAACTTTGTCCTCTGCTTTGCCCGTCCCTCCAGGGATCCCATCATCGGTGTGTCTATATCCTAATACCAAAATTGACAAGGTGATATTTGCCTCACTATGAGCTTGTATGGTTATCACAAACATGTAATTTCCACTGGGAATAGGGGGGGACATGTCCTCTTCATCTTTCAAAATTCTATATCTGTCCCTCTCACTTTTAAGGTTTCAGGTTGGTTCACTTTCTCAAATCTCTTTAAACAGAATCTTTGTACTGCTGGTAACCTCCAGAGGCCAGGAGACAGGAGCTGATAAATAATAACGACTCCACAAGGTAGAACAAGTGATCTGGGCTCTTGTTTTGCCTCAGGGTTTTGCATGTCTTCCTGCTGATTGGTAGAATTTTACCTGCAGCCTGAGCGGAAGACCTGCAGACACTACTCAGGGCTGTAAAAACACTGGAAAGTCTTCTGTACATTTTTCCAGTAAAACAAATCCTTTGATTTATGGTAACACTTATAGTCAGTATTCTCTTGAAAGGACACCATTGAACTCCAGTCAAAGATAATGCAGTGAAAAACAATGACAAATGCAATATTTACATATTGTATAGTGTCAGGTAAGGAATACTTAAATGATGACACCTCACAAAAACCTCACATTTTGAAAGCCCAATAACTAATTCCATAGTATGTTGCTTGCTGGATCAATGTAGATATTTAAGGGCAGGAATTTGTTTGTTCACTTTGCAGTTGTGTTTTTAAATTCATGCGCCAATTAAATTAAAATCTGTCCGATGGATGGATAGATGGGCGATAGATACACAGATGAATAGAAATAATAGAATCACTGTCCAACTCTTACAGTTTTTTCCCAACCTAATCTTTCTCTTATTCAGACTAAAATACTGACATGTCGCAGTGCATTTCATCTGACAACATAAGTGCTCTGACCTTGTCAGTGATAGTTCCAGTGCAGATGGTGGAACCAAGTATAAATTGTGAGAGCTTGTCAGGGATCTTGCCACAGACGGCAGCACAGTTAGTGTAGTAGGACATAAATTTTGTTTGTGTGTTGTTGGCTGTTGTAAGTGGTTATTCCCATTGGCTGAGAGTGCTCACACCTACAGGGGAGCTGCCTGTAATTTTGGACCACAGTAATGTACTTTTTATGCACATTTTAATAACTATTTCAGTTATTAACAGTTGACTAAAATACATTTATTTATCTGTATTTTATAGCTCAAAGAAACTGGCTTGATGGATTGAGAGAGAAAGGAGGATCCCAGACTGAATTTGACCCAGGGATGCTGCTTTCATGGTACACACTTTAGTGAGCTAAGCCAGCGGGACACCCACTCCAGTCTCTGTCTTAATGAGTGAGGAGGGTGATTCTGTCTTTTCTCTTTCCCCTTTATTATCTCTTGCTGACCCCAAGAAAGCTACCCTTGCTTTCATCTCTTTTCTTGTCAAGATTACTCCAACTCCCTCCACTGCGCTCTCCGCCAGAATTCACTCCACCTTCTGCAATTAGCACAACATGTGGCCACTGTACTTCTAACCAACCGAGAGACTCAAGCTCATATCATGCCCATGTAAGCCTCGCTACACTAGTTTCAGAAAGTACATTTCAGACCTTTTAATTCCTTATGAGCCAGTGTGCAACATCAGACCTGCTCAGACCCCAGGGCGCTCAAGTCCAGTGTTAGGTTTCAGTTCTTCCTCAGTTCTTCACTTCAAAGTGACTTTGATAAACAACAGTAAATCTTTTGAGTTATCTTGCATTCTGTGTCAGTTTCCTTTGTAAGCCCATATATGATGTATTTAGATAATCAAAACCTAATGTCAGTCCTTCTGATCACTGATAATTACTGATCAATAACTTTATCTCATATGAATCACATTCATGCAGCTAGTTTCTTCACCCAAGTTACAGTTCTTTGTTTCACATAGAACATTTATATTAATCATACCTATATATTTTGTTTTTCAGTTGTTTATTCTGAAGATGTAGCTCATAGCAAAGTATGGCATGGATAAGTCTTGGATTAAGGAATTAAAACTACATGTAGGTGGGGGAAAGTCTGTAATCAGTGAATATGTGAATGCTCAATCTAATTTTGATGTTATTTTTTTTATGAACTCTCCTCTCAATGAAAATTACTTCTTGACTTCTACTTTCCAATAAACAGTGGAGCCGTTGAACATTGACTTGCCCATCTGAAGTCCAGCCACGGTCTGCTGTTTTCCCAGGAACAGCGAGCACAGCTCGATAAGGCGGTGAGGCTCCAACTCAAATTTAGATTCTGACACCGCACCTTGTATCTGCAACGTGATCACATACTGCAAAGTGTGCTTTCTTTAAAAAACATAAACCTCCCATAGTTTACATCACAAGGCTGGATTATTCCCACCTGTGCGTGCATAACTCCACCAGCAGATATACTGAAGCACCAGCCAAATGTTTTATCACAGCTGATTGTAAGAGTACATGTTGGGCATTTCTTTTTATCTAACTGGAACAACCCCTCAGCTTGCCAACAGCTGAACTCAGGAGAGGGGCATATTTTTCCTGAAAATAAACAGTGATGTTGTGAGGAAGTTCCATCAGATGCATTACATCAAAAAACCATGGCTATTATCATTAATATTCTGTCAGGGTTTTTATTCAGTTAGCACTCATGTGATGACAAAAACAGAGGAGATACAACGAGAATACAGTACATAAAAATACATTTTCTTGTAATGATAACAATGATTTTATTTAACGATTAATATACAGATGATTAATTGGAGAAGCATGAACCAAGGAATCTGTTTTACATTTATGCTTTAAAAATCTATTAATCAATCAATTAATTAATTTATTGACTAATCAATTAAATGTTGCAGCCCTAGTAATGAGGCTTGACAGTCTTTAAAAATCTCACTTGAGCTTTGTAACAAGTCTGAGATTCTCCAGCTTCACCTCTATAAGACTGTACTTATGCCAGGTTCACGTCATATCATTCAAACTGGAAATAACTGTTCAGCCTCTGAGTTATAAATCTGAGTCAGAGATATCAGGAATGACAGTGAAGATCTCTCCCACTCGGTGAAAAGAACTACAGAAGGTTCAAGAAACCGGTGCCAACATGGCTGCAAAGCCTACACTGCTGGCAGTTACATCTAAACAAATGCCAATATTAACACTAATACATTCGATTCAGTTCAGTTGAAAGCAGCCACACACTGTTTGTGTCTGGTTTCAATTATTAAGGAACTGCTTCAAATATGCATCAGAGCAAGGGTAGATATCCAAATTGGAATAATGGGGAGGTTTTCCTGTTTTTTTCTGTTCTGCTGGCACTGTGTGAACACAGCATCAGGTGCAGCAGTGCTCTCAGGTGCTAGATGAAAAGATGGGGAAACATGAATATCTGAACCAAATCCATTCAATACATACCAAGATTTTCTCTCAAAAACATGAATGATAACCTGTTGTTGACACAAGAGGAAAAGTAAAGGGATCACCACAGTCATCAGGATTCACTGTCAGGGAACCATTTCTATTTCTGAGGGTATTTCACAGTGTTTGTGGGGCCTTCTCTCACTGTTTTTTTTCTACTACAATCCTACCATCCATGGAAACTGCTCCTGGTGGTGCTAGAAGAAAGGTCAGGAGTTTCATGGCTGTCCATCCAGTAGTAGTGATAATGGTTAACTGACCAACCAGAATTGCTATTTAATGATTTCTATATTACTAATAGTTGTAGCGTTTCCTTTGCATCATAGTGGGCTGTATTACTTGGTCTTTAAAGTTATGCATGTTAGCTGTTTGCTTATTTTATGTTGTCAGTTTTTAAATACTTTGTATGCAATCTTTCAATATGTCAAGTAATTTTTGATTTGATTAGTGTGAGAAAGCTTTGTCCAGGTTTTAGTAATCACCCAGCAAAACATGAATATTCAACATAAGTGCTTAAAGAATTAGTTCACATAAGCTCTAGATTTGACCATGTTTAAAGATCTTACAGGTCTGAAAATGTAAGAAACTTAGGATAAAAAAAAGGTTAAATCAGGAAAATAAATTTATTTTTATGACTTAATGGCATTTTACTTGGTTACGCAATTACTCTAGCACACCCTAATCGTATGCTGAGCTGTAATGTTGGGGATTAGCCTTGGCCTATTTTTCGTTCTCACACTACAGTACAGAAGCTCTTCCACTTCTTCATACGTCTCCCTTTTCCCTCTTCATCCTGTTCCTTTTCTGCTCTTTATTACAGTACCACAACCCTCAATGATCTTGCAGGAGCCCAACACACATGATAATATAATACGGCTTTAATGCTAAGCTGTGATGGGAAGCACTGCAAAGCTAAAGGCGAAAAGCTGAAGGTATTTTAGTTTGTGTGTGTGTGCCCTTCTTTCACTGGCTCTACTACAATTCCACCATTTTTCTGGTCCTTTTATTGTGTTGATATTTTATGTTCACATGACTCAGTGTCTTTTATCTTTTGCTTTTAACACAGGTTATCATGGAGAGTTGTGTACTTTACAGACTGTAAAGCTCTCAGTCATCATGGTACCATGTCCACTCAGGCTGATTGGCCTGTCTTGTTCACTCAGAGGCTTTTTCATTGGTACACTTTAATCTGTGATTGCAGTCTGGGTCTGTTGCCGTGTTGTTATTTGTGCTCTTGTAGCACCAGAGTGCTTGATGAAATCACTGCCTATAGCTACAGGAATTGTTTTTGCTGTCAGCACCTAACATCCCAAATGAATTAGGGAAACAGCTTTTGTGTAGTCTGCTCCCTCTTTTTTGGACAGCTGACGTGACAGCTGCTTCTTGTAAGGTCTCTCGCTTTCATTTTTGAGACAACAGTATGATGGATATTCTTAGGTTGTGATATATTCACCAATACTTTGAAAACTGTGGTTGTTAGCAAGTGAAAATAGGTTGGAGAATAAACTTTATACACAGCAAAATCAGCAGTGTTAATTCAACACCTATTGAGTTAAATTCAACACTTTGAAAGTGTCTATATTGGTCTACACTATATAGAGTTAAAACTACACTTTGGAAAGTGTTAAATACTTCAGACTATGACAGAGTTGCAGCCACTCTCTCAATAGTTAAAATGTAACTCTAGTCAACACAGGTGAGTGTTGAATTTATACAACACTAGTGTCAAAAGTTAACACTATCCATATATTCTTTTTTAACACTGTACAGAGTTACTGCCACTATGGAGGATGTAAAATTGAACTCAATATTTAACTCTTTGTATTGATCTGTATTTTAAAAACACTATCCATCCATCCATTATCTATACTGCTTATCCGTTAATGGTCGCGGTGGGGCTGGAGCCTATCCCAGCTGTCATTGGGCGAGAGGCGGGGTACATCCTGTACAGATCGCCAGTCCATCGCAGGGCCAACATATAGAGACAAACAAGCATTCACACTCTCATTCACATCTATGTGCAATTTAGAGTCACCACTTAACCTGCATGTGTTTGGACTGTGGGAGGAAGCTGGAGTACCTGGACAGAACAGGGAGAGAACAGGGTGAACATGCAAACTCCTCACAGAAAAGCCCGGGGCTCGAACTGGGGCTTCAACCCTTTGGCTTTTGGTGCTTGTGACAGACATTTTTCACTGTTTCAACCACGACTGTCCCCCAGTTAAAATAACAATACAATACAAGCAGCTCAATACTATCTATAATTACGTTTCATTGTTCGGTGACCTCTAGTGGCTGTAGTAATTATGATGGGAGCAAAGGAAGAAGTTAGGTGACGTACTAGAGTGACAAAGTCCGCATTAAGAGGAAGTTGGAGTGGATGGATGAGTCGACAAGACACAAGAATGTCACAGAAGGAGGCCACTGTTTATTTCCCATGTGAAAGTGATAGTTAGTGTTGTTTCTTTTATCCATGACGTCCCTCAACCTTAATCACAAGTTGATTATGATAACCATGATAAGGAAGTAATTATTTTAACCCAAACCTAACCTAACCAAGTACTGTAGGCTTGGTGCTTAAAGCTAACCAAACCATAACTGTTCAACATCCATAACTGTGTGTTGGTTATTCTCACCAGTGGCAATTAAGATCTGGTATCCCTGCTGCTGGTACGCTGCTATGGGTCGTATTTGTGGGTAGGTACAGGCGACTTAAATGGTCTTTTATGTTGGAGGTTGTTTAGGTTTGTTGCAGTGACCAAATGATTACAACTGATTGAGAAAGCAGAAGTAAAAGTAAAATGAAAATCAGTTGTTAAGTAGTTGCTTGCTAACAGCACGCATGAGTGAACATCCATTCCCTGCAACACAGTACCTACATCACACCTGGAAATGAGTGCAATTTCTCAAATAACTTTGTACCTGAAACAAAAGAGAAACAAACATAAATGACTGTATTGCTATTAAACTTTTGGAGATCACGGCTTATGCAACAATGTGCACGTGAAAATGGTGTGTTCAGGGACTGGTTTCACTAAGAAAGACTTTGACTATAGCTTAAATGTATCTAATAGTCAAACTTCAGATAGATGGCTCAGTTCAAGTAGTAGAAACAAAGTAGAGCTAATTTGCCATGAATTCTGGGTAAATTAAGTGTTTTTTCAAACTAAGAAACATGACTGATGGAGCTGTTGCTTCAAACTGTTTACCTCTGTTCAGTCTTGCAAATAATATTTGCCCTCTGAAAGAATTTAACAGTTTTGAATTCATTCAGAGGGCAGAGAACATTTTACTGGGAAAATTCATTGAAGAGTATGCAATACAAAAAACTTACAGCAGCATAAAATCCCAGTACAGTGTAGACCAGTCTCTATAAACTCTTTTCCTTCTCATTACTAGCTCCAGAACATTGTTAGCAAAGCACACATTATGAACCAGGTTTTCTTCTTTTCTGTTTGGTGCCACAGATTGTTACCATGGAAACTTTCCTGTTAATTCAAGGGCAGGGCACCTTACTTTTTTTGGCTTTCTTCTAACTTACACTAGATTAATATACATGCAAAAATAAGACTGGTTTAACACTACAGATCAGTCTAAAATATGTTTGTTAAACCGACACCTGTGCATGTTGCATATAGAACATGGTAGAGGAATTTAATCTGTGTATTATTCACATCTGTGACACTCAGTCTAGTGTCTCCCTGAGAATTATTGGGGCTCTGTAAATAAGATTATAAAGAGTGCAGTCTAGACCTGCTCTATATGAAAAGTGGCCTGAGATAACCTCTGCTGTGAATTTGCGCTATATGAATAAAATTGACTTGAGTCCTCAGCTGTGGCAATAACTTCAGGTAATATTGCTGATTACATTTGTAACAATCTGCTGTGCTGCTAAATAGAGTGTAATATATACCTGTCCTAAATGTATGGTAAGAAAATATACTGTAGATGCACTATATTTGGTAATTACTTTATGATCCGCTATGAAGTGGCTTTATTTGCTCTGGGTTGTAGATAAATAACATATGGAGCGTGAGTTCCTGGTTTGACATGCATAAAGATATGTTATGCACGTCTTGTACATAGACAGTGTGGAGCCTCTTTTCCTATCTGGGGACAAAGGACGAAATAGATAAGTCCTTAATGTTCACAGCCACTGTCTCATAAGAAAGACTGGACAGACTATCTGTTGCATTTGGGTGCAAAGTGACCTTCGCCATGTCTGGAGTGGTGATACAGGAGGGTAGAACTGACAGTGAATGTAAATCACGTACCCCTTTAGCTGATTAGAGTGCCATATGCAGTCCAACAGGAAAAAATATGGAGGACCACCCAAGTCCTAGGGTGCAAAAGGTGCCACAAATAATACATCTGCCTACCAAGAACAGATCTCCAGAAAGAATGACAGGTTTATGCGCTGATTTTTAATGGTGTGTGTCCTTCGTAAAGAGAGCAAGCACAGACTGCACTCCGAGTGACTTGCCATCATAACCAATATGACAAACGGAGGTTGCAGCTGGGAATACCAAATGGTAGAAAAGGACAGGCTTTTATCAGACATACTGCAGGAATGTGAGGAAGTAAACGATGGCAGTAGAGTGTTTGGATGGGTGTACTGTATGTGTGCAGCTTGTACCCATCTCCAAAAACTTCCTTGTACATAAAGGCCCCAGGGAAATTAGAGTGATTAGAGAGAAGCTATGAGGTGGCTTTTTGCAGTGTAAGCTGGGGAAGATGTGTGAATAGTCACTTTCTCTGAGATGAGGGGGTTCTCGTGAATCTGGCTGCATTGAGGCAGTTATTTAGTCTAACTCTTCACCATGAAATGTAATTCTGTGATTGATAAAAAGGCAGCTTTTTTTCTTGCATTCACGATTAATTGTAGAGACAGTACACTAACGACTAGAACCAATATGTGTAATACTGCTGCTGCTCTTTGTGTATCTGCCCCAAAGTTACACATTTTAAACAAGAATCCTACAACAAGGGCTCTTTAACCATGACCCAGGAGGTCCCCACAAAATGAAGAGTAGTTTACACTGAACTCATGTTTATTCCCCCTGCAGCCAGTGCAGTGAAGCCATGAATTACAATCACTATTCAAATCAGAGCTTTCATTGTCTCCACTTGAATGTCTCCAATCACTGCAGAAAACACACTTCTGGAGTAAATCATATCTTACACAAAGTATATTCTCAGATTCATAATGCTTGGAATAAAATTCTCTAACAGCTCAGTGAAGGGTTTTTTGTTCTTTGCGTTGTATCTGTACAGTTACATCTGTGGCGTCGAGTTGGCATTGCACATTATTCATTTGGATACAGAAAGCTCAAACATTTAGTATTTGTACAAAGGCAAACCATAAATTTTGTGGTAGTTTGACAGTTTGATTTCATAGGTCAGGTCTTGCAGGTCATACTGATACTTTTGTACTGAGATATACTTTTAACAACTATACATTCTATTTAGGATACCGCTGTAATGGATAGATGGTGGAAAGTAACTAAATACATTTACTCAACTACTGTTCTAAAATTTAGTATTTTAAATTTAGTAATTTAGTTTAGTATTTTGCTCAAATATTTCCATTTTATTCCACCTCTTTTCCCTTGCAATTCAGAACCAAATATTGGACCTTTTACTCTGCCACATCCATCTGATACATATTTACATAAAAGACACTATGATAAGCTTATAAAATACAACACATTGCTAAAGATTAAACCAGTGATTTCCATCCACAGCTTTCATTTTAGATATCTATGAGTTGTAAGCAGTGCTACTGAGAAGATCCATCCTCTATAAACCTGTCAGATGGTTTCATTTAGATAACTGTTTGAAGACCAAAGACAATAAAAATATCCAATCAAATATCTAATATTTGATAAAATCAACAAAGATTAGACAAACACACAAAAGGTTTTGTGAAGCAGAACATTGTTCTATTTCTCCTTTTTTTATTCCATTATTCATATTATGACCATGCAGACTTATGAGGTATGGCTAATAAATAATGAGACTGCGTTTATGAGGATAAAACCATGAGGTTCACAGTCACACTGAGTGTTACATATTAAAGGTTGGGTATTCATGCACAACTGCTTTCCAATAAGTGACGTCTTCAGTTCACTGCTAGCTATTGACTGAAGTGCATGTGTTTTTGCTAAGGCATCGGAAAATGATTAGCTTAAAAGTTGAGCAGCGCATTAACTTGAAATTTTTGGCATATCTTTTCGTACATTAACTGAGGTGTATGGGGAACACTGCATGTCACAAGCATGTGTGTTTGAGAGGATCTCGAGAGGCAGAGAAGATGTCCAAGACGATGAATGTTCTGTGCGTTTTCCTTTTTCCTAAAATCAAATCCGTGTTTAAAGGAACACGTTTTGAGTCTGTGTCAGAAGTTAAGAAAAGACAGAGGTTCTGAGACAACTGTCCAAAGAAGACCTACTGCACTGTTTTGATCATTGGAAGACCCGAATTCAGCGGCGTGTTGATGCAGAAAGGGAGTGTTGAAAGAGAAAGACATGGAAGAATGTTTATGTTCAATAAAATTGTATTACAGCATTAGTCTTGTTTTTTAATAGCCATACCTCGTATCTTCTGACCATTGTAGGGGCTTGACCTCCAGGCTGAGAGTCACTGGACTAAGCTTAACTACTAGGAAAACTAGCTGCACTACAAAATGCTACATGATGCAGTAACAATTCAATTATATAATATATAGAAATACAGTCACAGGGGACATTTTTCTGCAGAACTAGTATTTTTACATTTGAAATTTTGAAAACATTTTGCTGATGCTACTTAAGTATTTTTATTTAAACAGGATTTTGAATGCAGGACTTTTACTTATAATGGAGTACTTTCACTAGGATCTTCCTCCACCACTAGTTGGCACATGCACAAAGGTCTACCATCTTATTTTCTTCCCACATCATCTTAGGCAAATTGTGCAAATCCAAAACTTCATTCAGTTTTTTCTCTTTAATCTGTCAATCATGAGGTATCATGAAGCATGTGAGTTTTTTCCCCGTCTGGATCAACGTTTGGTTTTTTTGTTGTAAAAAAGCCTTAACCTTCTTTTTTATTTTTAGGATTCTTTGTGCCTAGTGTTTGAGGAAAGGCCAAGTGATGCTAATTTTATCTTGCTGAAAATAAAGATGAAAATGAGTGCATTGTTAAAAGTGTAGCCTCTGTCTCTGATATCATGAAAGAAAAAGGCAAAACCTCAACACACAGGGGATCAGAACATGCATGCTATGGGTTATTAGGTTAGAAAAGTGGTTCATCTAACTTTGTGTAATCTAATAATAAACAATTCTGCTCTATAATTACAATGAAAGATCTCTAACGCTCTTTAATCACCTCTAAACATGAACCACAAACAATCTCTGAGTGACATCTTTCCAAAAATATTTTTTTGTTAATTTTTTTTTCATTTTACACATGAGTGAATGCAATTAGTCTTAAAATACAGTTAATACACAAATGTAATGAATGTGCTGATAATGTTACATACTGTACTCCCTATGTAGATTCCCCACTGTGTCTTAATGCCACTTCCTCTGTGAGGAAACTCACTGAAATTTGCACATCGCTCTTTACCTCCTATTTAATTTAATTGTGAAATGCTCCTTTAAAGAAAATGAAACGTCATCTTTTTACATTGAGTTACATAGAAAATCACTGCCACAGTTGGAGTATCTGTCAGCATCAGAGTTTCAATAAAATCAAATGGTCATTCATCATTTGCAAAAAGCCTGTTCTCATGTCACCCACTCAGAAAGGTCAGAGGTCAGGGTCAGCCTACGTAAGCGTCATCCCTGAAACTGGTACCTGACAGAACATAAAATGTGAAATAGAGAACTGAAAAAATGAAAATACCTGAATTTAAAGAGTTATTAATTCTTAAGCTATTTAGGATGATTAATGTTGTTTGGAAATATGGTCAATACTGTTTTCTTTGTATGTGGCTTCCAACAGCACACATTTGTATCTCCAACTGTGGAAGAATGAACCTGCTCAGCAGCTTTAATCAAAGCTGTGGGTGGAGGTGAAATAATAGCAGGGTCTGTGCGAGGCCAGCACTAATCCTTTAAGGAGTTGTCGATCCATATGTGGCACGGAGTAATAGTTTTAGAGGAGGTGTATCAATAATGAAGCAGAAAATCCTAAGAACGGTGATTTGGTTGCCTGTGTGATACATATGAAATCCCCCAGACCATTATTGAGAAGGGAGGACACAGGACTGAGACACCATCCAGAGGATCAGAGTGGTATTACAAGAAGAGGAAAAAAAAAAACCCTGAGTGGGAGTTGAATTTCTTTTTTCCCCCTCATTCATCTGCGCGAAGGCTTCCTGAATCACAGCAGTGGTCACCAGATGGTGCTGCAAAGGCAGGTTTGATCCATGTGTTGCTCGTCCAGGCAGGAGGAGAATGAAGGAATGAGGAAGTGGAGGGGTGCTCGCATCAACGTAATCACCATAACTCTGGTGTCTGGCATGCAGACAAGTGACTGATGGCGGCTATAAATCCAGCACACGAGAAAAGAGGCTATTATATATGCTGTGGAGGAGAGTGATGCTTTGCACTTTAGAAATTAGAGAGGTCTGGGGGGACAATGCTTCCCACTTCTTAATGGAAAAGCCGTATCATCACTACAGACAATTCTCCCTGTACTCGTCAGTGTGAACATCAGATGAATGGAAGTTGCTGCGTGGCAGTGGATGGATGGAGTGTTGCTGGGATAATATCTGAAATGGAAAATGTTTTATCAGGATATCAATTTATTTTCTCAAAGGTGTGAATTTCCTACTTTATTGAGGCTTTTAAAATGTTGCTAAAGGCAATTAACAAGATAGTAAGCCAAGAAAAATATAACTTTAAACAAAAAAGCACAGCAGCCTAATCAAAATAATCACAGTAATAAAGAACTTCTTGAGTCAAGGCAATTTCAGAGGTTGTTTTAACTCAGCAATGTAAAAAAAAAAAAAAAATCTATTGAAAGTAAAGGTATTGCATTTAAAAATGTCAAATGTACTTAAGGATCAAGAGTAAAAGTACTCTTTCTGAGGGATCAGCTGTCTTTCTAATGTTAAATTATTAATATCTCAACATGAAAACAACACCTCATCACACAATATGCTTAGTTATACTGGTGGTTTACTTAGAATTCTGTCTGCCTGTCTGTCTGCAAAGTAGACATAGCATGTAGACTGCAGGGTGAAAAGGCAACTATTAAAGCACAGTAAATTAAAAATGTAAAATATAAGGTCTCTCAAAGTTGAAGTAGTCAAGTATATATTAGACTTATGTACATCACTTTATAAATTGTACTTTCCACTGCTGGTTTCCACCCAATCTGACTGTTTGCCTTTTGATTTCATGCACTAGAAGTTGCAGTGTCAAATGTTCAGAGCTGTGTGGATGTGTTGGTGTAAATAATGTTATGAGATGATGAGATGCCAAACAGCAGGGGAGCTCAGAACATTTTCCAGAGAGCCCAGAGGTTGGCACTGGGATAGGCGGTGGGCAGGAAAACGAGAGCAGCAGATGGGGTGTCCCATTAGCGGTTGTCCTGTTAGCCAAGGCCAGCTGCCACTCTCTGGGTCTCTCTCTGGGCCCGTCTTCTCCCCTGAGTCGACAGAGTAAACCTATTTTCATCTTAGATTTGTTGTTTTGATGGCTTACTAGTGAACATAAAACTTGCACACATGAAGCCGCATTAATGGAACAGACAAGGCAGTATATATGTAGTTTTAAAAGATTCATTTTAAAAGATGTTTTTAGTTGTCTTCTTTTTTATCACCAGGCTGTGTTCTCTTAATGTTTCAAGCCTGTTTAACCTCCTGTTACACTCAGTATCACTGATGAGTGTGGTTTCATATAGATGTGTTGTGTTATAACCACACCCAACATCCTAGAGTACACCTGTACATCACTGCAGAAAGATGAGAAGTTAAATCACTGGAAGTCAGCTAAATCCCCACTTGCACAGGGTGTTAAGTTACTCTTTAACCAGTCTGAACAGCAGGGTTTCCCTACTATGAATATGAATACAAAACAACTAGATCTGCATTATATATTCTATGTATCTACCAAGGGATTTGAACGGAGTGGTCCCCTACTCCCTGGTCTATTTCCCTGATTTCAGAGCTAACATCAGGCCAATGTGAAAAGCAGCTCAGACACGAGCTGTGTCCCAAATCCCAGGAGCGTAGCAGTGAGGGCAAGAGTGGAACTAAATGCCCAGGGCCCCAATGTGAGGAGGGACCTTGAAAAGCCTAGAAAAGCCTAAAAGTTTGTTTTGATCTATAACTATGTTATTAGTATTAAAAGTAGACTATCACTCTTGGCTGAACAAATAGTTTGATATAAACAATATTAGAGCCTCTCAAATTACTGAAGGTGTCAGACAAGCTGCTCACAAAATGTCTTTTGAAGCAACATCAAGTTTTACACAAGCAGTATACAATATTAGACAATATGAAGATGCTTGCTTTGTACAGTGTTCCTGAAGTAATAACCTTCGAAATGTGATTAGTTTATATAGTTTGGGAGTGATAGCAGCTTCACCTTAGTTAAGCAAATAAAACAGTAATACAGTAGTAATACTGCACAGCATAGAGACCTTTAAGAATGATGAAGACTGTAACTGTGAGAAATATGTTCTATAATATTGTTAAAGAAAAGTCACTGTATGAAAGCCTCATACAGTGATTACAGTATGGTGAGAAGAAAGGCCTGAAATATGATGAGATTTCTAAAATACAACATAAACACTTTATTACTGGTTAGCCTAATAACCACAACAGATGTGTGTGTTCACTTGTTGATTCAGTTCTTTTTACAGGCATGATGATGGATGTATTAAAAGGAGATAGAGTCAAGTTTTAATTCTGTCCACCTATGAGCAGCTCCTCAGTGTTCTTTCTGCATTGCATTATGGGAAAATAGCGTGAAACACCTCAAAAATCAGCTGTATTTAGTCGGCACCCTGTCTGCTTTGAGTGCACCTTATTTTGTCACATCTCTCTTGTGAACACACTGTATATTCAAAACCTGCTAAGAATCTGTATGTGGTGAGGAACTGGGACACGGCCATAAACTAGAGCATGTCATATCTAATACAACGTGATGGGCTCGGAGACAAAGAATAAAATAAATAAGTAAAAGATCCGCTCCAGCTGTTTAACTCGCTGTTTAGGTAAGCTTTTAACTAAGTTATCGCATATTTCACAAAACAATAGCAGTAATCATATTCTTATCAATTGTGATGATGATGATGCAAATGAATATTACCACTGTTATTTGTGGTAATAGCAGTTGTGGTAGTAGTAGTAGCAGATGTATGAAAAAAAGACATGAGAAAGAATAAAAAATAATAAAATGAGTAAAATAACTAATAGAATCCCACCTGAGATCAGAATGGATTTTTGTCACACTATACGCACACAATATGTATGATGTTACTACCAGTACTGTTGTTAATAATAATAATAGTAATAATAGGAGGAGGAATAAGAATGATTTACTGTCGGTGTATGTGGTCTTTATTGCCTGTAAAGTCAAAGCCAGCGGCCCCTCACGTTGCTCCTCTGCTGCTTTAATAATGCCAAATGGTAATGATGGGATTTCCTTGCCCACACAAGCAGGCTATGTGTCTATCACTCACTCTGCTCCACCATTTGACAGAGAAGCATTGTTACATGGTGGCTTCACACCATTTCATTCACCAGTCCAAGGCAGACACATACACATATACAGACCTACACATGCACTTCTATACACATGTTCCAATTTTTCCACAACCTTTCTTCTTCACTCATCTTGTCTTTTTTTTTTAAATAGCTCTTTGTTCTCTGCCCATGTCTATTTTTATCCCAGCGTTCACGGGAGGAGTCAGAGAAATGACGAGGCTTGGGAGAATTGCTCATCTCCATGGCAACTATATTGCAAGCCTTCATTGTCTAATATAGGCTTTTCTTCTATGGTATATACCTTTCTTGCTCTTATCTTATTATCAGATTTGTTAAGGTCCCTATTTTATGCCATTTCCTCTCAAGATGCTCTCTGGAGGTCTTTTTCCCATGCATGCTTCCTCCCCTGGATCCTCATCCTTTCTCCACGCCGTCCACCCCTCACCAGCCCCCTCCCCCTCCAGGAGCGGATTGAGCTGTCTTTTCCTCTCTGAACCAATGGGCGTGCTGTTGTAGAGTAATTCTGTACTAACTCCACGCCTCGCTCATGAGACACACTTCTGGATGCCATTCGTTTTGCTGCCACTGTGAGGCCTACTTTCATGAGACCGAAAATCTCTGTGGGCTTTGTTCAGTTCAAGGGGGTTTCCCCATTTTTTCCCCCCTTTTACTGGATCCTGCTGAGAAATGCAAATTCACTGGCATCTTCCTCAGTAAATAACTGCTCTTTTGAAACACACACTGTACTACTGGCTTTGTTTATGATTTGATTAATACAAATAATTTTTCATTTTTTGGTTCACTGTGCTTTTTATACACTGAATTACCTGGAGATATGATTAAGAGATACTAGAATTATATATGGGTGTCACACACAGTTAAATGTGAGATTCTACATGCATTTAAAAAGTTTTATTTATTTTAGAATATCTCCAATTAGAACTCCTGCTGCAAAAATGATCATTCATGCTGCCGTTTGAAATCCTTTCAGTGTGCACACTAAATGAAGCAGGGCAAACAAACAAGCATCTGCATTACATTCCATCATGGATACCCTGGCCATTAGTCATCTCTTCATCAAAATATTTTCAGCCGCACTGTCTTGTTTGAGAAACAGGATATGCATTCAATTCCACATGCGGGATTCCTCTTTGTCACGTGGCCAGGTAGCGAAAACATATGCTGTCAGTGAAAGCTTCTGTGTTCAGTGGCATTAGGTGCACAAAGACACACACAGGAAAAGTACAGACAGTCATAGGAGCTATAATGGTACCAATATGGACGGGGGGGGGGTCTTCTAGAGAGGCGCTCCAATGAAACATAAGCAAGAGACAGAAATATACCACTGAGGTGAGCAGCAGACTGATGCACACCCTCATATTTAATACAGCCTGCACACCATTAAAGGATAAAAGAATATGCTTGCACCCAGACTAACAATGCCAGGTGAGATAATGAAGTTAATTATGTGTTGCCTTTTGTGCCAGTCCACAAGCGCCAACAGATGCCAGCAGCCCTGAGGAACTAAGTGCTCACCCATGGTCCTCCAGATTGCCCCTAAAAGAAATCCTTTCACTGGTCTGTCCGTTTCCTATGGCAACAGTCGGCCCCCTCTGTGTCACCTGCCAGCGAGGGAGCAGGTGGACCCAGCGGGGCCAGGTGGAGGCTTCACCTGTCACACTTCCAGAGCTGTCCCACGCATGCCAACACAAACATAAACGGGGGCGCAAAATAGTCCAAACCTGCAATATTTCAAGCAGGTGTCATTATGCAAAACACATGGAACCCGCTGCACACACATCAACACATGTAAACACACAGGCATTTATAAATAGCCATATTTACATGTGATTAGAGTGCATACAGACTGCAATATATAACACAGACTGTAGGTGCTGATTTAAAGGAGGTTTTTCCATCAGCTCTGTGTCTAAGTAAACCTCCAACAGCGTATCTTGAGGCCGGCGCAGCTGAGTCTCTTTGGATTTCACAGTTTACTTCATTTGTGAGAATAATTTAGTTTCATTGTAGTAACATATGTCTTTGTGCTCCATTTCAGCATAACAAAAGCAGTGTATGTGCAGCTGTTTTTAGTTTTGTCCTGTTCTTTGTGGGTTCACTGTAGCAGTGGTAGAAATTCACTTGCATTTACTCAAATATAATTTGAGGTAATTGTACTTACTCCATTACATTTATTTTGCAGCTCTAAGTTCCTAGTCAGTGTGCAGCATATAAAAAATACACTATGATCCATTTTTATTATCCAATCAGTAAGTCCTGGTAAGAGGTCCTTAAAGTCATATTTTCTTTTTTTTTTTTAAGAAAATTGATATTCCGGACTTTTTCGAATGCATGTACACTGACCCACAACATTAAAACCACCTATGACCCATGGGTTATGGACACAGGACCTCTTAGGGTGTCCTGCGGTGTCTAGCACAGTAACATATAAACATATATATACTGTATGTACAGTACATGCACACAATATATAATTTGAGTTTTGAGTGCAGGAACATGGAGTATTTTTGGATTGTGGCTACGTGTTGATAAAATACATTTGTAGTGCAATGATGTATATGTATATTTGGTGTAGACATTTATTATTATTTCTAACTCTCTGCCTTGAGCTGAAGAGTAGTCCAAAGAGTAGACCATTGATAATCAGACAGAGTGTTCCTCACGAACAACAGGAGGACTGATGTTGTGCTGGTGTTATGGCTTGTATGAGGGCTGCGTGTGACCCTTGACATGAAGTGAGTGACAGCCAGGCAATCCACAACAGTATCTAAGGTCACAGCCCCCCACCCTGAAATGCAGCGCAATCAATACTGGCAATGAGATGCGGTGTGACGAGTGGTCTATCAATACCTCTAGGTAGATGGAGGTAGATTCATAAATCAATCCTGTCTTTCAGGTTCTGATTGTACAAGAGCACTTACAATGGTAGGACAAGGGGGCATGTCAGCAGTTTACTGGGTTTTTTTTCTAAACAAAAACAAGTCTTTTAAGCAGAAATGATAATAAAAGTTTATGAAGTTTCTCCATTTATTGCTACATTATGTAGCAGAGATCTATTTTAAACAGATTATGTAATTTTTTCCTCTGCATATACAGTAGTTTAGTGCTGAATGGAGAAAATACAACACTACACCGTAAGACTTTTATGCAACTTGACAAACAGATTGATGATTTTGAACAGAGAAATGACAATGATGGAATACACCATGATATTAAACCACTGGTCTACTGAACAGTACTTGATGTTTTAGCATTGACAACTAAAATCAATTACAAATGCCATTAAAATTATATGTTTTCTTTTTTTTTTTTTCATTCCTTGGCCTTGTCTGCTATCCCTCAGCAGTAATGGCATGATGAATGTGCAGGGAGACAGTCGCACGCCACTTCTGGGCTGACAGTGTGAGGCGAATGATGTAGTGGCTTCTAATGCTCTTTACCAGAAGAGGAGAAACCAATAGCTTTACTGGACCACTGCAAGACTAACCAGGAGGATGTCAATGGTTACTTATTGGAATTACATCTATCCGTCTAGCTCGAGATTTCCTCCTCCCATAAAGGCTGCTGTTTGTTCACTGAACCAGAAGGCCAGTTGGACATGAGTGGTGACGTGTGTGTACAATGTGGTATTACACTTAGTTGCCTGCTCACTGTGTACATCCTCTTCCTCTAAAAGGGTGAATATCTGTGCAAGGGCACTGGGGTCTGACCTCTGGTTCCACAGTTACCCTCAGTTGGGAAATCAATGAAGCGTGTGCGCAAAAGGGCTCCCTTAGGACAGTCCACATCTGCACAAATCAGCACTGTTTTGTCACCACCATTTTTTCTCAGCTCTGTCAGATGAGATCAGAATGGCACAAATGTGCCACATTTTACACACCTACACTGGATCTTCACACACAAATAACCATCAAACCCAAGGGACAGGAGATGCTGGCCATAAATACACATCTCTAAAGTAGTCAGCCACAAAAAATACAATTACAATCACATATAATCAACAGAGCAATATCATTAGGGTCCCGGCACCCGTGTCTTAATAGGAATATGATTTTCACATTGCTGCTTTTGTATCATCACTAATAAGACACAAATAAAGAATTACACATTTTTCATGTGGACATCAAATCACTGTGTTCAGTATGGTTGACTAAGATAATCAAAGTTTACCCAAACCTTCCCCACCACCATAACCTGCACTTCACCCAAATCTCTGTTCTCTCTCATGCTGCACAATCCATTTGCTTTCCAGGCCCTTTAGTTGGCTCTGGTCTTGTCGTTGCTTGATACTGTACAGTATATGAGTTTCTCCCCTCGGGTCTCTTAGACATGCAGAATACTGAGCTGTGCACATTTAGGTTGACAGATTAGTTTACATTTGGTTTGACACCACAAGAGAAGGGCTCGGTTTGCCTGCAGTAATGACCGCTACTTTCTGGGTTGGTTTAGTGTGAAAGCATGGCCTGCCAGGAGAAATATGGAGGTCCAAACCCTGACCCAGTGGAACCTGCCCGTGAGTACACAACCTCCTGCCTTTGGAACATGAGGTGAATCATCTATATGGGAATCCGTATACTGTATACCAAGCAAAGCAGAAAGAAGCCCAGGGGAAGATTCTGTTTCTAAATTAGTGGCCACTGAAGGCCACATTACGGAAGAGTGCATAATCAGGCTTCAAGTGCGCTTAATTCAACACTGACCATCTCAGAAAGAGAGAGAGAGGGAGAGAAAGAGAGAGAGAAAAAGTCAGTCACTCATGTGTTTATTTGTAATATTGATTGTGATTATAGTGTATGCATTGTGTGCTTAATTATGGCATAAATCATTTAATAGCTGATTAAGTCAGATGCTTACATGATTTTAATCATTTTATGCATTTAGAACTAGCTTAAAATGAGCTCTGTAATTTTTAACCCATTTTTCAGACAATGATGAACAGACATTAACCTATTAGTGTTGCTTATACCTGATTTATTTGTTCCCATCTATGTGAGGCCACCTCTCTAAAAGAGTAGCGCAGCTGCTTGGAGATGACTGAGGTCCCTTGGCTGAACCCTACCACACAAACACACACATGCACTCAGACAGAGAGATACACACATGCTGAAACAGACACACACACACCTACCTCATCTCCCCTAGTGTGGGCTCCACAGCTGTTCCTGTTGGGAGCGTGTGTGATTTGGATCACTAGGGCCAGAACAAAGTCTACACGATTGTAGGGAAAAAATAGATGCCTCGAGGAAGATTAGTATGAATGGAAGCAAATGTCAGATATTTAACAAAATATATTCCACACACAGGAGAACATAGTTGTGCGTTTGTACCTCTGCAGTGAATTTCTTACAAGTCGCCCACTGAGGTGCCCTTTAGCAAGGCATTTAACCCGGAGTTGCTCCAGTGGAGATCCCTGGCGGGACTGTGGCTGTACTTGGATGCTTCCTGCTGCAACTGTGTGAGACTGAATGAAGCTGGGTATTTCAAAACAAACAAACAAAAAAAAAAGCCTTAGTTCAGCAATCCTACCTACTGGGGGACTGAAAGGCTAATTGTAATGTGCCAGGAAAGCTAAATAATGAATCAAGTTCAATGTTCATTTTATTATTTGGGGTCTTATTTGTGAAAATCTTTCAAAGTGATGGATTACATCTAAAGTCAAGCAGACACAACCAAAAAAGGTGCAATTATTATTATTAATTATTATAAAATATTTTTTATTTTTGTAGTTTTAACATCCTAGTACTGAACACACACTAAGAAGCTACTGATGCAGACTCTGTGCTCAGAATTGGGGATGGTTAGGAGAAAGGCAGTGGAGAATTATTCATCACAGCATGCTCTTAGAAAGCAGGGATTCATCTGCTGTGGTAGATAATCCATCATAAAGCTTCACCAAAGTGCATTTGTAAATACTATAATCTTATAATAGTGTACAGTGTATAATTGTTTTTACTTTCTATGCAGACGATAATTTGCTGTATCTTTCTGAAAGATTCCAGGAAATTTAAGGTATTACTTGACAAAATTTGCAGTTGTGTTTGGCCGTGAACCCAACTTATCTTATACTGTCTCTGCAACAACAATTGCGTAAGTTTATTGTACATGACAGTGTGCAAGTTGGGTCCAATGAAATCTTGGGCTCAATCTGTGTCAGACTGTGAGACATCAGTTTGAGGCACGTCAGACTGTGTGATGAATGCGTTGTGAATCGTAGTGCTATGATGTAAATAGAAAAAAGTATATTAGAGCAGAGGTATGTCATCATCTTATGTCATCCATCTGTGCCACTCTTATGTTTTAAGAATGCTGCTCTGCTCCTCCCTTTATCTCCATCTTTGTGTGTATACACACACACACACACACACACACACACACACACACACATATATATATATACATATATATATATATATATATATATATATATATATATATTTCCATTATGTGACTGATAATAGATAACTGCTCATACTGGTTAACAAACCATTTTCTTGATGGTTATATTGATAAATGGTTATGTAACAGTCATGGATAAAAGGACGTTGATTGATTATTGGTTTCTCAAGGTTAGCTGTCTCAAAGTCTGCTGTTAGTCGACCCATCCATCCACCCGAACCTCCTCCTACGCAGACTTTGTTGCTCTATAAACAATGTCCCCTGACTTCCCCCTTTGCTCCCATGATAAGTATGATGGCCACTAGAGGTCATCTAACAGTAATGTAACTATGGTTTGTGATATGCTTGCACGGATGACCTAATTTTTCCTTTTTTTTCAGGAGAACAGGCCACCAATACAAGTAACATTATATTATTAATTGATTTTAGTAATAATGTACTATAGCTCTGGAAATGTAATATGAATATTTACAATAATTATGATAATTTATATAATAATTATTATATTCTTGTGTACACTGACATTACCGAATCAAATGGAGCAGTTTTTAAGGACAACAAGGGGCATGTTTAACATCTAGCCTCTTCCTCACCCAGTGTGTCCATATATTGATTTCAGCACAATCAGTGAGGCCAATGAGCCATGAACAGTACAGTGCTTGCTGATTGCTCATGACTAAAATGGCATTGACCTCAGGTCATTTTATACCTCCGTTACCTGTTGTTGTTGTTTCAATTAACATGAAATTTAAAATGAGTCTGCGGGTTGAAATCTTTTTTCCTGCATTTGAAATCTAAATATAGAAAAATATTATTAAGAGAGCAATAGATTCCTCTGTAGTCACACACCTTCTGAGCCCAGTTTGACAAAAAAACATGTCTTGCAAAAGTTTTCAGTACTAACATAATTCTATTAGCAGGGGCAATAGCTACAAACTGACAACATCCCATTCATTATCTATGCAGATAAAGAGAGAGGGAAGACAGCAAAAAATCCATAAAAAATGTCAACAAATGAACTGAAAGTGGCAGCATGCCACTACCACTATGCATATGTTGGTGTCAAATGTGAGAACTCTTGGCATAGTTAGCATAGTGTCAAATGGGCAGACAATGCTGGCCTCAGTTGTTTCACTGCAATTTCTATCATCTAGTTATGCCAGGATAGATTAAGTGGTGGATCCGGATACTTGGACTGTGATTTCATGAGCCAGATGATGCGCTTTAGTGGTTTGGCTTGTGTAGTGATCTGAATCATATGAATACCATCCAGTCACACTGCCTATATGAGCAATGTAAAATTAATGATAAGAGTAAGGCTGGGGGCAAGTAGAGGTACTGTATAGTGGAAAGATATCAGCCATGCTTGTGTCAATGCTCTATGGATGGCAGTATTGGCCTTCCCATGGCCCTGGCTCCCAGACTGAAATATATCAACAAGTATTGAAGAGATTGCTGTAAAAATGGACATCTGAGGATAAAGTTGAATAACTTTGGTGATCCCCTGACTAAAAATTTACATTTGTCTATTTTGGCTTAGGAACAAATACTAATGATATTCTCATTTATTTCTTTGGAAACAAGATGCAAAAGGAACCATGGATTAGGAGAATCATTGCACCCCTAAAGTTTGCAAGTTTTGACTTACAAACACACTAAACCAAAAGATGATGGAGGAAACATTATACCAGCTAAACATCAGCATGTCCGCATTGTTATTGTGAGCGTGCTGCCATACTAGGGCTAGCATCTAGCTCAAAGCACTGCTGTGTGTATGAATATGTAATTAGTCTGTATGGAGTACATACATGCACAGCTCTGCCTGAGTTAGATTACATGGTAGTGAGAGTGGACCTCAAGGACCTATAGCAAAACCACATGGTGGTCTATGTGAAAACAACAGTGACACTGTTTCTGGAGTAAACAAATGGACACTACCATTTCAGTACGTTAAACAACCCTGACTTGTGGTTAGAGTCTCCTCTCAGCTGGGAGAATCTCAGTTGAGAGATGGAGTCTGATTGTAAATTCATCACTTCTGGAGTATGAGTGGCCATCACTAAGTCAATAGCTTATATGATGGAAAAAGACAGTGTCCTTGCATGTTTGTTAATTTGCACTCTGCTGCAACTATTGCTGGGACATGACAGAATGTGGTGTGTGTCATTTTTAGTGCGCTGTGGTCCACTGATCAAGGTTGTTCACCACTCATCCTATAAGCACAGTGTGTAAAGGAGGCATCTGCTGTCACCGCTACCTCTCAATGCAAAAATATTTCAGTTCTCTAAATCAGTTTTTGTGTTCAAACATAAGGATTGAGAGTTCCAGACAAAATAATATTTGGCACTAAAAATATTTGCTGAAAAATCCAGCGACTGAATCTCTGCCAGGAGAACTATTCTGATCTCCTGTTTCTCCAGCAGGGGCATTTCCCCTTTGGAAGTGACACCTGTGCCATTCCTGCTGCTGATGGGATCACACGGCTGAAATATGACAGAAATGCTATCATATGCATATTGTAGTACATCACAGCAGGCTACTACTTGTGTTATTTAAGATAGCAGCGTCCAGGACGTCAGCAATGGCACTTGCTGATAAATGGTGCAATTCATACCCACAGATAGATTGTGAGATAATGGAGATGGGCACAGATGGCTAAAAGCCCCACCACCACCCTCCATCCCTCATTTTGTGGTTATTATGTCTTTTGACTTGTCTTTGACTCTTTAGATCTTTAGTTTGGACTAAACCATAGAGGAAACATGTTTCTGATGATTTCATTCAGACTAACGGCCCAGTTACAAACAAGCTTGTAAATGCATGTTACAAATTATCGACTGGACAACTTAATGATTCAACAACTTATTGATTGAATAGCATTTGGTAACCAGTCATCCTGAAAGGTTAGTGGGCTAGGCTGCAGGTGTGAGTCAAAAAATAAATAAATAAATAAAT
Organism: Lates calcarifer; assembly: GCF_001640805.2. Lineage (NCBI taxonomy): Eukaryota > Metazoa > Chordata > Actinopteri > Centropomidae > Lates > Lates calcarifer. The sequence goes on from NC_066852.1 coordinate 9,674,325, forward strand.
CCAATGAGCACAGTAAACTTGCATACAGTCCTGTCTGTGGTTTAACTTAATATGTTCACACTAGTTATAATAAGAACACAGTGAAAATGATTAATATGATTGGTTGGGTTTACTAATGCTGGTTGCTAATACTTAATTTTGCTATGCTAGTATAGACTGCCTTCTATAGCATTTCTGACTTGCAGGCTTAACCATTAAGAATGCATGTTTCTGGTAGACAAGTTGGCAGCCATAGGAGGCTGGGAATAGCCCAGAGGCTTCTCAAGTAAGGTTTGTGGACTGGGACAACTGAGGACAGTCAACTACTGATAGTGGTTCATTTAACAGTCAGCCTGGACAGGTGGCCTCTGGGCTGTCATAACTGTTTTGAACTTGGCTGGATAGTACTCTGGACTCCATTGTATTCCACAAAACATGATGGTGGTGGTTATTGTGGGTCATTATATTACCATATATACCGATCAGCCACAACATTAAAACCACTGACAGGTGAAGTGAATAACATTAATCATCTCTTTACAAAGTTCTGCTGGGAAACCTTGGGGCCTGATATTCATCTGGATGTTTCTTTGATACGTGCCACCCAATTTAACATTGCTGTAGACCAAGCACATACCCCCCATGGCAAACGCACTCGCCGACAGCAGGGGCCTCCCCCAACAGGACAGTGCTCCCACCACACCACAGAAACTGCTCAGAAATGGCTCAAGGAACACAACAAAAAGCCCAAGGTGTTGACCTGGCCTCCAAATCCCCCAGATCCAAATCTGATTGAACACCTATGGGATGCACCAGAACAAGTCAGATGTTGGAGGGCCAACCCTGGAACCCAGAGGACCAAATAGATCTGCTGCCAATATCCCGATGCCAGACATCACAGAGCACCCTCAGAGGTCCCATTTCCATGCCCTGTGGGACAGAGCTGTTTTAGCAACAAAGGGTTGGGCCTACACAATATTATGCAAGTGGTTTTAATGTTGTGGCTGATCGGTGTATGCAAACCATCTGTCACAGTTGCCCACTGATAATTGAGGTTCTGGTAGAATTTCCCATGTAGATCCAGAGGGCAATCAAATTTGTTTGCCTTTGCTTTAGTCACAAGAAATCAGGAATTACAAGGATTTCTTTGCCACAAAACCTCTGTACAGCACTGCAGCTGTGCTCCCCTCAGCATGTACACCTAGCTGCAGCCGTGAAACATGGGCGTTTTGACAGAAACTGGTAGGTGTGTCAACAGAAGTGGACATGTTGACAGAAATGGACACACTGACAGATTGGCTGTAATTGGCTGTTCATGTTTGGGCAGGACTTTGAAGGTCAGCAAACAGCTGTGTCTGAAGACATGACCTGAACCACGAAACAGCTCAACTACTTCACTTTTTATTCATAAACATTATGTACCTAAAGTCACAACAAGGGCGACAAACCTCTTATAGTTCAGTGGTTCCCACATTCTTGATTTGGGACCCATTTAAATACCCTTCAGCATATTATACATAAAATTACCCAGCAATCCACAAAATAATTAGCTAGGATACAGTCAGCTTTTGACATTTTTGGATGATTTAGGTTCAGGACATGTATCATCAGAACATTTAACTCTTAACTCTGAGTTAAGTGTAGTGCACTTAGCCCTGTTTGGGATTGTTTGGGATCTACTATGTGAGTAGAACAGCTCAGGGAGGCAGCTGTATGCTGCTCTTTATTGTAGGTGGGGAAGTGAACCAGAGGTGCATGTGCCATACCAACCAGTTAGTCTTTACCCCTGAAGTCTTTTCTCTCGTAGAAATGACTCTCTGAGTTCTCAAGTGCCATCTTCTTGTGGTGCATCAAGCCATAATGGGTTATTATTGTTCTCTGAGGCCGGACAGCCACTGGTATTTGATGGCTGTGAAAACCAGTTGTAAGGGCTCCACCACAACAGCCACAAGGGGTAACAATGAGACAGTTCAACACTGGAAAACAAACTTCAACGAGTGAAACAAAGGTGAGATTTATGTTTTTTGTGTTTTTAGTTTAGCCAGAGAAAAGAATTCAAGGACAAACTTGTTGGTTTGGCAAATGTATGTCTGGCTCACAAATGGAGCTGTACTGCACAGTTCAGTGATTTTGTATTTGTCATTTAATAGTGGAGATATTAAATTTACAAATGGTTCACACAAAAATTCATTCATTTACATACATTAAACACAAAGACTACTTGAGTTCTTGAGGCTCACATTCAAAAAATGCAATTTTCTTTCCAGATGCTGGAGACTAGCTACATAAAAAGGGGTAGATAGCTTCTACACTTATTGAAATACAACTTTAATTTCAGTAGAATATTTGCATTCCTTACTCTTAATAATTCTGGAAATACATTGTTGAAAAGTAAAATTCCATTTAATTCATGTCAGGATTGTATGTGCAGATATTCATAATGAAAGAGGTGTGATGATAAAACAGGGGCTCAAGGTCAGTGTACAACTGGAGCTGATTCAAAACTGAATATCAGGCTAAATGATGTCTGCGATAAATATCAGCTCCACATTACTGTAAAGGGGTAATAAGTAAGATTTTACTGCCCCATCGCACAAAATGACCATAATATATCTGCAATGGGTTGACAGGATTATTGATCAATACTAGTGAATCCACACAACTCACCAGATGCTGAGATTTCCACTCTGTTTTACAAATGAGACTTCATGTACACTGAAATCTCAAGACATTTCCTCCCCCCTGCTTACTTCCATATTCACCTGCTTCAAAATGGAGGACGGTGCTATGAGCAACCAAATGGCATGATAAAACATTTTGTTCTCAAACCAAAATTAGTGATTTTGCACTGTATTACTGTGGTGGTCTCTGTGGTCTCCCAGGTGGTTTAAGTGACTCAGAAATAATTAGGAATTCTTAAAATGTGACTTCATGTCAGTCACAACTGCTGTTTGTTCTGGAGGTGTGGATGATAGAGACTTGTGACCTAATGATGTTGGTGAGAACATCCTGCCTACTGAAAGACACTGAGAGCAGTCACAGCAACTTCCAAGGCTGTGTAAATCTATCATTTCCTCATATCATCAAGTCAGTCTGATATCTAAGGCGCTAAATGTTTAATCATAGCAGTTGTTTCAATGATGAACATGGCGGGTTTGATGTGTCATCTTCCTTTTTGATGGACATGACTAAACAGAATCTGATTGTCCATTCTCACATGCATTTTAATCAAGATTTAAAAGTTAAATACAAGTTTTATTTTTGGTAATTACTCTTACTATCCAACAACTACTTGGGAGGGTGGTGTCCTCTGTACAAAGCCAACTGGAGGCAGAATTACAGTTGCTCAGGTCATAGATCAGGAAAGATATTAAAGCAAAACATCAAATCAGAAAACTCTGTGTTGTTCTAGAGGACACAGACAAACAATATATTTTGTTGTCTACTTTGGAGGACATGTAAGAAGTCACTGCACCCATCCAAGACATAGCCTCGCACATAACTATTTAAAACCACACCGTTGTTGAATTAACGCTTCAGTTTTGGTATGGATGAAACATGCAAGAAATTACATATTAATCAGTTAGCTTTAGAGGTGTTGGTCGTTGGAGTCTGTTATCTTCAGACAGCTTTAGGCTAGCTGTTACTGCCTGTTTCCAGATTTCATGCTAAGCTAAGCTAAGTGGCTGTTGGCTGTCGCTTTTTATGAACTATACACGCATGAGAGTGGTATGGATCTTCTCATCTAACGCTCAGCCAGAAAATGAACAAATTCTCAAAATGTCAAACTATTCCTTTAATATACTTTTGTTCCCTCAATTTTACCTCCCCGAAATTGCAGGTCATTTTTGTGCTCCCTTGTGCAGCCATGTGGTGCTCCAAAATCACCATCTTAAGTTTGTATGAGCCAACATCCTCACACCTTGTCAGTTATGTCTCTATACAATTAAACTGCAGCAGCAGATATGTTAATTGATGTAATCATTGGCTAGCTTATGTTTGAGGACAATGTTTTTTTGAATGGAAACACTATATTTATTAACAAGGGTGGTGCGGTGGATGGTGAGCGTACAAAGCGTACAACTGTCACACTAGAGACCAGGGTTTGTGTCCAGAGTCCCTGTCTGTGGTTAGCTTATTAGAGACATGGCATTCTGGTCACAGACCTTGGAATTTTTTTCTCAGAAATATTAATATTTTAGACTGAAAAGGCTTCAGAAATGTACCTTTAATGTCTTACCTGCATGTCACTATAAAAGCCTGGTGTGTAACATCTAGCTATAAAAAATGATAGTGTCCATCCACGGCTCATTTAGCAAATAAGATAATATCTCTACCTGCCTGACAAAGTCACAGAGCCTCCCACTAATTTGCTTTATGACTTACTTCTCTGTGCCTGTGTGATAAGCTATGATAGTCACCTAATCTTGTAACTTCTGGCAGCTGTGAGCTATCTCATCAATTAAAAATTCCCAGTGGAGGATTGGATCCCAAAAGGAATTGCTAAAAAATTATTATCCAATTATGATCTGCTTTCAGCTGTGTAATTATACTTGACCACAGTTCGTCCTGCTGTGTGATGAGGGGATTGCTGAAGTCCATCTCTTTTTAATTAACCTGGATGAATGTGGCTCAAAAAAAAAAAACTTAACACAATAGGCAGATGCACTAGTCTGAGCTCAAATTATGAATTGACTGATCCCATGTAAGATGCAACCTGTGACATTTTCTGACTAATTATAGCTGATGTTTGTTGATTTCTGAAAATAGCTCTAATTCATTTTTGTCAAGTGAATGTGAGCACTTGAAGTGATTATGTTCATCCATGCCTGTTTGAATTCATTTTTGTATTTCATTTTTATTCTTATTTTATTGTTCAAACAGGGGAAGAAGTGAAAAACATCATTGCAGATAGCAGAAGCATCATGGTTTACTGGTCTGACTCTTGCAAAGCTGGTTTCAAACAAATTTTCTTTTTTGAAGAGGATCTTACCAGACACAGTAACACAAAATAACAAATACAATGACTCTAGGGCACATATTGAAGACTGACTTGTTTTCTTACACATGCACAGCATTACATTGGCAGAATTGCTTTTAACTTAAAGCATGGAGAATGGTTTTGCCGCTATACACCATAGTGTATATATCTGAAAAATTGGAGCATACTACACACTCAACATCCAGCGTAATGGACAGGACACATGCTGATGGAATGTGGTTCAGTTCCTGGGAGAATTCCCTTGCTCTTGTTTCTGATTGGAGAAGGGGAAAAAAACAAAAAAAAAAAACAAGCTCAAGTACATGAGAACCTTTTAGTCCAAAATGGTCAGAACGCCATGTCCTGTAGATTTCTGCAAGTCACGAGATAGGTGTCTTTTTAACGTTACTGCTTGTCCCTGTATCGTTTCCCTTTGTTTGTTTGTTTGTTTGTTTACCAAACGCGTCATGCTCTATGCCTGCTGCACCTACAGTTCCTTGCATATGCCAACTCCTCTCTATGGACTTAAAAGCTTTTCAATGCATCTCAAAATATTTATGAATCTAAATACAGTTATTTTGCTTCAGCAACTGAGTGCCAGTGGTGAATGCAGCAGAAACCAACCTATAGAGTCATATTTGCAGACTCAAGCATAAAAGTCCATTTGGGCAGTGTGAGAGACTATTGACTCGGTATTGGGAGGATGGCTAATGGCACTAAAGGAACATGTTTTTGTGCTGAGATGGATTAGGTTATCCCACCAGCACATAGCATACTGTACCACCTGTTTTGAAAACACAGGCAAGATTGTATAATCTTAGGGGACAAAGAATTATTGCATATACATGTGCACTATGTGTGTGTGTGTGTGTGTGTTTGTGCAGCCATGCATGATTTTGTGTATTTGTACACTTCTGTATTTGAGAGTGTAAGCAGCATCACGGCCCTCAATCTATTCCTTCTTTTTCAGCTCAACTGCGAGGCACATTGCCTAAGGTCTGTATCATATTGTGAATTAATTATTCTCTGCTGGAATTGTGTTAGAGTGTGTGCATGTGTATGTATTTTCGTGTGTGTGTGTGTGTGTGTGTGTCTGTGTGTACTTTGTTATTGCAAAGGAAATGACAGAGCAGAGTATTATTTCCCATCTACCACATCCAGACCTCATATTTTTGAATGCATTAACTCCATGGCTATTTCAAATGCATCTCCAATGCCAATCACATTCCTTTGAATTGGAAAGATGGAGAGAGAGAGAGTGAGAGAGGGAGGAGGACCGGGGGTGAGGGTGCAAGGTGGCTACTCCTCACTCTTTGTGGCTCTCTGCTTGTTAAAAAAAATCTTAAATGCAGCTATGTGCACTGGAAAGCCTCTGCTCACTGAATTTTAAAATACCTTTGGCACCATTGTTTTTTTTTCCTCCTGTGTGTATACAAGCTGCAAGCAGTCACGCAGCTGTTTCCATGGCAATATCTATCTGTGTGAGGAATTCATTAACCCTTTCTCGTAGGAGTTCCGTGTAGAAATCCCACGTAGAATACAGATAGGAAAAGAAGAAGGGATGCTACAGTGCTATTTTTGACAAAATGCTACTATTTCTGAAATACTACATATTTTTGATGTATATGGGTGAATCCATGTTTGCTTTGGTGCTGACATCCATCGTCTCCCTGTTATTCAGGCTGTTGCATCAGGCTTTGACATTTGAATTTAAGGAAAACTGGAATGAGGACAGTTTGAATGCCAATAAGGGCATTACACGAGTTACCCCCTTTGCCAGAGGAATAACAGAATGACCAAAGTGGAGCTTCTACCTTACAGCCTTAAGTCATCTTCACAGGGAGAAATACTAAGGCTGTGTTTGATAAAAGATAAATCAATGGAGTGCTGAAATCCATCTAGCTGAGAGACGGTGTAACATGAAAGATACACAAAGTCCAAAAACAAAGAGGAATATTTGTCATACACATGCAGACAGGATGTACCTGCTCACACATGCAAAGACAAACAAGCACACTTACATACACTCACTCTCAAGAGGGGCAGAGAGGTAATGCTGTTACCAACTGAAGACTTTGCTGGACGACATATGCGTCACAGACGTGCTGTTTTGATATTGATAAACCGTTGAGAAGATTAACCTCATGCCAGACCTTTACAAACACTTAATTATTCATTTTGATTGTATCAATAAAAGGCCATGGGGGTCCAGTTAAATATGCACCGCCCCAAATACTCCATAAATGCAACGCACTGAGAGTTGCAAAGGGACATGGGTTGAGGTAAGGGATGGAATTACAGATTCGTTTTAGTGTTTGTCCTCCATCAATAGCTATTTAGCATCAAGTGTTGTTGCTTCACCCATGCTAATTTTGGAGCCGGCGAGCCATGTGACTGTTTGAGATGTGCACTCCTCTGGTGTAGAGGACAGATGAGTGTTTCAGGTCAGTTAGTTGTGTGCTGTCTGCAGGGTGGCAAGCCTTTAGTTTTCTCACTTAGAGGGATGAACAGGTAGACTGTGTGCTAAGCTGCCAGCTGGATGTGGACTCCGTATTGAATGAGATGCGAGTTATTTTATAGAGGGTGGTGTGACATATCTAACCTTGTTACTTGATCTGATTAGTATTATTCTGACCCACTGTGGATAAGCGCCTCATGTCATCATTATTGATCTTTCTAAAATATATAGTACATTTCCCCTGTAAAGGACCATGGCTTTCTTGTTTACAACCAATCAACACATGTTCATTAATTTCCCATTATGCTGGAACATTGGTATGTTGCTGTGAGCAATCTGACATGAGAACTGAACAACTAAGCATGAAACCAGGCAGTAAATGTTGAAGCTGAATGTCTTTCATTTTTATGACTGTGTTTAATAATCATGAATGGGTGTCATTCAAACCAGTCTGAGGTCATAAATCAAGATTTCATCATCTGCCATCTTATAGTATGTATATTAGACCACATGCAGTGTAATAATCAATAGAAGATGTTATTCATGTGATGCGTCATTCTGCCTTGTTTATATGATTGTTTTTTTTTTTATCCTGCAGAAAGCTGAGGTGGACAAAGCGGAAGCATTAGCACACATTTTCCTCCTTTCTTGTGTGCTGTCTACAGTTTGAGTATAAACAGTGCTCCTCACAAGTATTTGGAACATTGTGGTGCAGCTCAGCCTCAACAAGCAACACGCTGCACTTTGATTGGGCTTTCCACGGTAGCATAGCAACAATTGCCTGGTAGCCTGCTTCGAGGTGGTGCTTCAGAGCCGTGTGTTTTCAAAGCCTCCAATCTCATCACTGCGGTCAATGAGTGGCGTAATGTACATTGAAGTTGAACATTCATTTTCTCAAAGGCCTTGTCAGGTGCACTGTTGCGCAGAGGGGGGAAGTGAGCGCTGGCTGTGTTGCTTTGACCTGCCGGTGTGATCACATTGTAAGATACCATGGTGAACAGTGGATTATCACACAGAAAAGTCATACAATACATACAGTACCCCTGTACAGATTTAAGCTGACTCACCTGACATCAAACTCCTACTTATAGAACCTGAGCGTGACTCTGACTTTATAGCACTTGTAGAGGGTTGTCCATGTTGTTCTTAATGAAGCCATGAGTCTTCTAGCAGATTATGCACCCCACGTTCTGCATTTTGGCTTCCTCTTTGTTATCTTTTATTATATATTAGTATTTTTTGTTCACCTACTTTGTAGACAAAACTTCTACTTATACATTTGCTGAACCTGAAGGGGTGTGCCAGGCTTTCTGCTTCAGCTTACCATGGAGGCAGCATACCGGGGCCCTGAATGGTTTGCACTGTACTAGTGAGGTCACCTTGCACACTTTTCTCATCTACTCTGGGTTAGGCAAGTCTGGATACATAACAAAATACAGTAAGACACCCAGATCATCAAGTTCAGACTTGAGTCAGGACATTTACGTCTCTCGGGTGAGGTCTCCTGATCTGATTTTCCACACTAAGGTGACACAGCGGTGATACTGATTTGATTGAACTAGTAAAGGAAGGAGAGCCCCTTTCACACTGAGACTGACCAAACATGAACTTAAGCTGTGATTTGGTCTCAGATTGCACTGCCCTAAATGAAAGTTAACTTCTTCATGAGAGAGGGAGTGCAGAACACACACCACATTAGTGTTAAGTGAACTTTCATTAAGTCCCCCCCCCCCAAAAAAAAAAGAACAAAAACACATACTGCATATACACTTAAATCACAGACTGATGGTAAAGTTGCATGAAAAAAATATGACACCGGTTGAAACATCTCTAAACACATCAGTTAAATATATCATCTGTTACTTCAAGAGGATTGGGGTGTTTGACAGATATGAACAGCAAGAGGAAAAGCGAGTGACTGGAAGGCACCAATGCATTAACCATGTGATACTATTTATATCAGAGGAGCAAGGGTGACCCAGTAACTCACATGTGTTATGCAACATATGAATGGAGCAAAAAAAGAGCATGCTACGTGGACATCTCAGGGGCTTGGATCCCCTCGTCATAGACGCCGATTAGACTTAATTGCAGTAATCGGGGAACGCTGCGCTATGAATGGGAACACTATTGTGAGGAGAGCAGAAACTGAGCATGCCTAGAGACTGAAGGGATCCACATAGCCTGCTGTCACCACATCTTCCAACTCCATATTACACTCAAGTATGTACTGACACTGCTCCACTGTGGCTCTCACCAACATAACCTATGGGAGATGGGCTGCTCTCAAAGAATACACATATGCACAAGTCTGCTTTTTCAGCAGCTATCCAGCACACAATTACTGTTACCTTGGCACTTGACTAGACTGATTAAGAAAATGAGAATACATTAAGCTAGTTTACTCTCAGATTACCTGATGTATGATTTTTATTTAAATCACTGACTTACATTTTGAAAACCATTCTGGTATTAATGAGGTGACATATCTACCACAAATTCAAAGAGGGAAGCCCACTGGATCACTATTATGGTAAACATACAAATGGTGTGTCATGTTTACCCAGACTCTGGAGCTGTTAAATGAACATTATTATTTCAGTAACACAGTCACTGAATAGGTGAATAAGGTGCGGGTGGCAGCTCTGTGGCTGCTGTGGGGCTCTTGCACTGTAACATTTTTGCTTTACCCATCACTAGAACATGTTGGGCTGTGTTGAACATGCGTCATATAATAGTTTAACTCTACATAATGCTTTCAGTGTTAGTGTAGTTGTGTTATAATACAGAATAAAGGTAGCTGTTGGCTAGTGAAAGATGACATGATCTTTACAGAGATAATGTTCAGCCCCTGGCCTAACTTTTCTTTTCTTTTCTTTTCTTTTCTTTTCTTTTCTTTTTCTTTTTCTTTTCTTTTTCTTTTCTTTTCTTTTCTTTTGTGTGAGGAATGAACTTTCACACTCATTCTCTCCTGCGATGCAACAAGTATAAACTGTGCAGGCCAGTCTGAATCTTGCAGATCATGTGATGTTAACTTCTGGCCCGTGGGTACCAGGTCAATGCCAGTCATGTTGTTGTCCTTGTGATCTACCGTATGTAATTGCAGTGCCATTCTATTTATGATTTCCACATTATGTCAGTCATGCGACTCCAAAAGTGAAGAGAGCACTGTTAATAGGCTCATAAGCCACATCTCTTCCAAAGCCACAACATAAATGCGTAATTAATCTCCTTTTTGTTTCACACCGACAGTCAAGTTTGGCTGACATTATCATCCAAAGCAGAAATCATCACCAGAAAACCAAACTGAACTGTTTTTTTTCCCTGCTTTGCCAGGTGCTATCCTTTTTGTTCGGTGCTGTGACATCACCTATGGGTGGGACAAAGTAAATTCTCATTTCTTGTTGTGGAGGACAGCAGAGAATACACAGCAGCATCACATGTTTCAAAACTATAAAGAAAAACTAAGGCTAAGGACTGATTGACTTGGCTATTTGTCACAGTGCATGTGGCCCTGACAATGATGGTGATGATGATGAGGAGGAAGAGAACAATGATGATGAAGCAAAAGTAGAGTGTGATATCCCTGACACGCCACATTTCTTTTACATGTATTACTGTAAAGTGCCCCCCCCCAAATCACAGCAGAAACGGTTCCATGGTACATCAGTTGCTTTCAGCTTTTGTCCCACTGACACCACAGTGGTGACAGCATTGGGTCTACTCCTTTAAATGAGCCTTTGCGCATAGCCTTCGAATCACCACAACTGCATCAGTGCTGGCTGGGTTGCTTAGCAACTGGACAGCACAGAGATCCCTGAAGAAAACCTCCTCCTCTGTATAAAACACAAGCTTGTGTGTGATTCTTGAATTGTGACGCGCGGGTGTTAGCAGTTTCCAGTAAAGGATGTTTATGTTTCACATACAAGAAAAAAAAAAAAAAAAAAAAAAGAGCGAGTCCTGGTTCGTCACGAGGAATTGATTTTTTTTTTTTTTAAGTAAATAAATAAAAGATTGTGCGTGTTTATGTTGTGTACGAGCGCGTGTGTGTGCCCCTGAACGTGTGGGTGCATATGTGCATGTGCATGTGTGTGTGTGTGTGTGTGTGTGTGTGTCAAATAATGTGGCAAAGTGGATGGAATGCAAGAAAACGCACCGGCACACACTCTCAGCATCCTAATGGGTTTCAGAGAGAATAGACAGACAATTCAGCGCATGAACAGGCTGTCGCTAAGGAATTCACCTTAGGTGTCCCCCCCTCCCCTTCTCTTCCCGCAGCAGGACATTATTTTAATTTAAACTAAGTAAAGAAAAAATCGACAGGAAAGAAGAGACGAGGTTTCCTCATCATGTCTCTGGACTGTTGAATCTCTGTCATTTGTTGAGTGTTTGGGGGAGAAGACGAGCGGACCGTATTAACGTGTCCAAACGCCATTTAACGTTGGGCAGCGGAGGCAAGTGGACTTTTCAGATAGGTTTGCATCTTTGATATGAAATCCGACGCTGTGATACATGCATTGGCGTATCAGGGGCCATCCATATTTCTCGGCATCTAATTTTTTTTCCACCACAGGAGTGATATAGCCTGCTCTGACGTCTGCATCAGATATTACCCAGTGCTTTTTCAATGTGCATTTTCCCCTCAGTGACTTTGCGCTGATCTACATCATCATCAGCAGCAGCAACGGGAGAGAGAGAGAGAGAGACAGAGAGAGAGAGAGAGAGAGAGAGAGAGAGAGAGAGAGAGCAAGACAGAGAGGGGAAAAAAAGGGAATGAAGATTTCATTTTTCTTTTTTTTAAACCCACCGCTCCCCTTCAGCCGACCAGCGTTTCCAGCTCAAACAAATATCTTTTAACAACATCACGTTGTGGAATAGTCTGGCGCCGGAGCATCGCTGGAACCATGCCTCTTCTGCAGATTTGGACTGGGAAATTTCATCCACCAATTTGATCATCAAGAGGCTGCTGCTCAGTCATTCATGCCAGTATTTGTTTGTTTTTTTTAAAGAAGACTTGTCATCACTTTTTAAAACTATTGTGTGTGCTGTTTTGTTTGTTTGTTTGTTTTTTGTTTTGTTTTTTGTTTTTTTGAGCAAGATGTCTGATCTTCTGGTGTTGGTCGAGGGGCTCTGTGACCTGCACGGATTTCCATAGCTGGGGAAAACAGCGGGGGCCAATTAGGAGATTTTTTTTGAAAATCGAGAAGTATATTTTAATGAAGACATCGCATGCTTAGATGTAGGCTAGTCTATTCGACATTTTTAAAAGGCAATTATTTTTTGATTGCCGATTTTTACTTTGTGCATTTTCGGGAGGACCACTGGACTGGTTGGATTATAGAAACTATATCTAAGGATTTGTGGAGATGTTGGGTCGTCAAGAAGATAAATTATGTGGAATTTTCTCTGCTCTGGCGGCTTTGTCCTTCGTATGCTTTGTTCAAAGGTAAGAAAACGTCGCTTGGAAAAAAAGAAAAACCTTTCACACCAATAGATGTGATTACAGATCAATAAAAGACTGATATCTGGCAAATCGCATTAACGGGGTACCCAGGCCTACTTATTAGGGGCATTGCTGCCGATATATGCTCTAATAGACGGTGCTGTGGCGCGCGCGAGCGTAAAAACATGCGCGTGCATGGTATCAAGCCTATTGTGAAACGTAACCTACTCCCGATATCAAAATGAGGATATAGCCTACATATGTGTGTTGGTTTCTGACTCCCAGTGTGATCGTGCGTGGAGTGACAGCAGGCTACAGTAGGCTTACCCCGTGATTAGATGGTAGGATCAATCATTCGATCATCGATTGATTACGCTATGGTAAGCAGCTAGATGTATGGGGTCTACAGTGCTGTAGCCACTCGGCCTGCAACAAGCCTACTTATTTTTCATCTGTGTGAACGCAAAGTAACATTCCCATTCATATAATCATGTTAACTGCCCATTTTATTGACCGGAACCAAATCAATCAAAATCGAAAAAATAATCCCACAGGTCATCATCATCAGCTGCTTCTCTCAAGATTGGAGACAGGGTATAAGATTTAACGTTTCAGTGAATAAGCTCTTGTAGGCCTTGGAATGTTTACAGTGTGAATTACTGCAAAAGCCCTTATGAACATCATCACAGTCAGAACCTCCTGATCAATCCCTTTATTGTTTTGTTGATAAAGGCACTGATATATATCCCTTGTGGCCTACTCGTCTCTGTCTGCAGTAACCTACAGCCTCAGTGATGAGATTTTAGTGCTCACAGAGGACTGGGTCGCACTTTTTTGCCCCTGATTCCATCATAATACACCCAGAATAACAGATGAAAGGGCGTAATCTTGCTTGTGTTTCAGGTGTCAGTGGCGTTCTCTCTCATACTGATGCTCTCAGGTGTCAAACCCCCACAAGTCCTGGAACTGGCCAGCTTGATGAACAGCTGCACTACCTATGAGCTAATTGAACAGTGCTTCCCTGACTGAGCCGAGGGCTAGTGCTCCTATCAGGGGAGCAATTTTAACACACTTCTTCCCCTTCCACTCATCCCACAACCCCTCCTCCCCCTGTAACGAGGAACCTCAGCTGGAGAACCTGTCTCAGTTAGCTGATGCAGGTCGTGGCACCGATGTTATAGGTGTCAGTCAGACTATTGCGGACTATACGTACGCTCCTCCTGGGGATAGTCTGTCTCCGGGCTCAGACCGATGAGGCCTGTGACATTACGATGGGAGGCTGTGTTACAGCCCTGAGCTTATTTAAATACATTCACATGAATAAGCCTGGGCTCCTACCTGAGCAGGGTAGCCTCAGAAACTATGACATTGTCACTTTTGATGCCACTATTTTAAAGGGCTGATATCAATAAAATGCTTGACAGGTGTATCATTATCACACCCCCTCAACTGATTAGATGGATACACTGTAGGTGGGGCTACAAGGGGGGAAATGCATACACAAGGTTCATTTTTAAACCTTTCTCATGACAACAACACAGGAGTCAGTCTGCTTTTAAAATTATGTCTAGTTTTAATTTAACTTAAATCCTTACTGTTGGGTGGTGATGGCCAAGAAGCTGACCAAGACTAAGAGTGGAACAGACAAAACATGACAAATTAATGCTTCACATGAACTGGGGTGAATCGGTGGATGGATAGATGTTATGTGCTGTTTAATGCATCTTAAGCCCACTTTCCCTAACACGTTGATGTAGGGGCTTCCTCTTCAAAGGTGGCATTTAGTGCCGTAATCATTTTCAGGCTTCATCATACATTAGGTGTGCTGTAGAGAAACAAAATGTCTATGTCTTTAAAATGGCTCTTACACTTGTGGTTTCTGCCCTCAGCTCCTCCACTGGAAGCACCGGAATGTCTGTGGCCAAGACCACCGTGGACAAGTTGCTGAAGGGATATGACATCCGTTTAAGGCCTGATTTTGGAGGTACGTGTTGTGACTGCATCTGTTTGCCTTCTATTTTTTTTTTTTTTTTTTTTTTTTTAGGGGTGGGGGCTCAAACTCTGTTGTCGAGGGTATTTACAAGTCAAGGTTTGTGCACGATGATTTTTATGAGGTGTTCCTCTGAAAGCTGTCGAAGAGTTTTCCAAAATATAGGGAACAGCTTTGAAGTGACTGCTACCATGTCATTACTATGCATCTGTTCTCATATCGAAGATGGCTACTCCTCGAGAATTAGTACATACATGCAGAAGAGCAGTCTAACACTATGTTTTTAAAGTCAGGAATAGTGAACATATTGATTTTTAATACTTTTCTGATTAGAGATGTTTTATTGCCTCTTTGTATTTCATAGCAGTGTCTCTGAGCGTTTGATTTGCAGATCAGGGAAAACACTTTTGCCCCATTAACTTTTATTGGAAATTGTGCATCTTTTACATCCGCTCATTAGAATAATGGTATTTTGATAATTGCTGAAAATAGAAGGCGTGGGGGACAAGTCATTAGTGTGTGTCATTTGGGTTGATTGTTTTACTGAAGCTATTTAACCACAATAGATGTTAAGCAGTATGAAAATAGTTTTAGTTTTGAATGGCATACTAGCCTGTTGCTAATGACTTAGCTAATTACAGGGATACTTTGGTGTAAAATGAGAGGTTTGGAAAAAATCTGGAAGGAAACAAAACAATTTTTGCAAATGAAGTATGGCACCTGTACTTACAACATATAAGAGGATTTTTCCTGTTTCATCGTTTTGACTTCAAGCATCTGGGGCTTGGTCTGCACAAGGCCACTCACCGATGACGTCATAACACTGACTGACAGCCATAGTGATGGTTCTAATTCAATACAATGTATTAGATTGTACCGATTAATTTCAGCACCAGCTTTATTGTTCTTTGTATTCAGAAAAGCTTATGGCCATATATTACACCACTAGGGCATGTTAACAGAGGGTGATGTTAATTTAACAAGAGCAAACAACACAATTGAATGTCTGTCTCTTTATTAGTTTTCTCTAGCTTCAGTGCTGCATGGCCAAAAGTCTACAATCTCTGGGAATATACTGACATGCTGAAAAATCCCATGGTCATCCCATGTTTAGTCACAGTTACTTTAAATCATAAAATTGCTCCTCTATTGGTATGTCAAATATTTATGTTTTTATTTGAATTAAGAGTAAAAATGAGCAAAGTCAGAAATGATGGGCCTGACATTTAACTTACTGAAAAAAATGAACTGTAATGAATGGTAGATGGAGACTGTGTGGCATGACTCATCTACAAAATATCTGAATGCAGACAGGTTATGTGTTCGAAGGCTTGACGACATGAAACAAAATAACGAACTGATAACCTGATACATGATGTTCATTGCCTCAAGAACTTCACATACTTATTCACTCTGGCTCTGGCTTTTTTCTGTACTGCTAACTAAAATGTTTTGAATATTGAGTATGCTTGAATTTGGTTTAAATGTAGAGGTACATACATTTACACAGTATAGACATAAAGTATCTGATTATCACTAAATTCAACAGATACAATCTAAATAGTGCTTATTAAGTATATGTTATTCACCGGTATCTTTTTAAATAGGCTGCAAGCAGCAGCCTGTCAGTCCTGTGACTACACCACCACTTGATGAGAATGAGAGCAAGCAGTGAAAAACATATAGCAGGTGCGCCTCCTCATATAACCATCCTCTGGTTGGGTGCTCTGCCAAAAACAGATGCTCTGATGAAGGCTTATGTGCCAAAACACGTTAGCCTGATGTTAGCCATTGTAAAAATATGTTATAGTAGAGGTTACGTCTTCGTTCTGCGTTTTGGAGTGCTGCCATTCCAGAGCTGTTTCATAGATTCAGTGGAAGTAAATGAGAGCAAAGCAAATCAAAGAAATGTCTCATTCACTTTGTTTCTGACGGCTGAAACAAGCTCATAATGCTCAACAGTAGTTTTGAAGATTTCACATTTAAGAATTCTATTTGCAGACTGTTTCAGTTGGGGAGTTATCAGTTGGAAAGGGCCTTTTAAAATATATTAAATATCACTTATATGCAAACAAACTTTCAAACAAACATTTTCAAAATCAATGTTTCAATAACATTTTCACACATTGCTTTTTTTCCATGAATGTAGCTATTTAGCCAGGTAGTTGGTGCTTGCAAAAGCCAACTATTTGTGTTTCTCTCTGGTGTTTCAAATTGTGCTTTTATAACAGTTGGCAAACTAAATCTAAATGACTTTAAAGAGTTTTTCTGGTTTGAACTCGTCTTTATTGTCTCCCCCACCAACAACAGTTTAGCTCAACGGTTATTCAAATGAGAGTGAATTAAAGAACTGAATGTGACCAAGAAGCTAAAACTTTATGGCACATTTTTGTTGATACATATTTGACTTAAAGACAGCTGGCATTGACCATGGGCATAAGATTTGGTAAAAGATGCATAGATACCGCATGTTTCTGTATAAAGGGACAAACTGGTGTTTATTACCCTTTCTCTGCAACAGTGAAAGAAAAAGAATCCTATTCTGAGTTTTTGTACATACAAAATAACAACAGAGTTGGTTATCAGTGGTTTAAGTAGCCACGTATTATATTGAACAACAAATATATTAAAACTAATCATACAACAGTATCTAGTTTTATCACTTATACCACTAAAAAAGTACGAAGTGCAAATGTTATGAAATGATTGAAGATTTTTTGATTTCTGGTTTTAGGTTTAATTAGTATGTGGTGTCTGCTTAAAGATTTGTTGGTTATAACCCGTTGTTATCTAGCAGCCTGTGAATGCACTGGAGAGGCTAGAGCAAGTTTTAAAGAGTGAGTATCCCAGGCAGAGCGTAGCTGTGCTTTACCCTCAGGCCAGGGAGCTGTAGTCCATCATGTCTTGATATTTCCAACATCAGTCAGCTACTTCTGTCGTGACACAACTGCTGACGACCTTCAGCTCTCGAGATGCAACAAAGAGGATTTTAATTTAGCTCAATGCTGGACACTGACTGTGGTTCCAAACAGCCTGGCCAACACCCACATTTGAAATAAAAACAGTCAGAGGTGTACATCGGTGGGAAAAACCCAGTGGTGATGCCATAGGATTTTACTGATGTATGGTGGCCTTACCACCAGTATAAGCAGATGAAAATCTCACTGTACAGTCATCCGCATTGATCTGTGCTCTAAACAGTTAGACAGGCCCAAATGGCAGGTTATCTCATCATTCAAGATTTTCTTGCAATTATAGTTATTATTTTTTTATTATATTAAAAAAAAAAACAAATTGCAGAAAAACTTGTGGCATTGTGATATTTTCCAACTAATGCATCAGTTACAAAGAGTACATCTATTTTTTCTCCCTCATTATCTGTTTATTTGAATTATAGCCCTTGGTTGAAACTTGATAACAAGTTGCTCATGGTCATAGAGCTGAATCATAGACCACAACCCCTGTATGGCCTGAATAATGCATTACGTAGATGCAGATTCAGCAAGGTAACCAGAGCACTGCAGACCTGGTTGAGAGAATATCATTTTTTTGAGAACAGTACCAATGTTTGTTTAATCACATTTGCCCAGTTTGAATCATTATACTTCTATATTATATTTAGCTACTCTTCTTATATTGTTTCGGAGTCATTTGAGATGCAAAAGTGTAAAATTAAAACAGTTACTACTGTTATTACTACTACTTAATCCAATATCTGAAATGAAAACACCTTTTAGACAAGCTACATGATTGTCAACCACTACTACTTTATTCTATGTATTCTTCTCATCTTCCAATAAGTGAGTCTGTTCTGGCACAAAGGTGTAAATGACATTTGGCAAATGTGACGTGGCTTGAGATGAAAAATTGTACTTGGGGGTTCGGAATCCTGGACTAGCCTCAGAAAAGCCAGTTCAAAAGAAAAGTGTATTGTTTTCAGCAGTTTGATCATGTTGATGGTGTGAGCTGGTTAGGAAGATAGTTCAAGGGAATGTGCAAGGATGACTGGGCTACATGGGCAGTATGGGTGTGTTTGGAAGTATCATTGAATTTATGGGTGGGACTTCATGGTTGGATAGGGTATAAAGAGAGACTGTGACACTATAGGATATAGGACATTTTAAATGGGATTACATACGTAGGAATCATAATTATCACAATTGGACTCAACCCACTGAACAATAAAAGCATAGCCACCTGTCCTAAGATCCTTTTAGAACTCAGGTCATTTTTTGTGCAAGGTAAACTACAGCAGCAAATTTTTAGATGCCTTTTCAGATTCTGACACTGCTGTACTACCTACTTGACAGAGATGCAAAGTGTAAACAGGGCACCACTCTGGAAGAATTTTAGGGACTGATGGACTTCCAGTCAGCTCAGCTGCCTGTTAATTATGATGCTGACAAGGAGATAGTGCAATCCTGCAACGCTTTCAAATAGATGATTGGAACAGAAAACCCACTGGGTTTGCTTCATGGATGCTGACACAACTGAATATGGTTAGATGGAGAGGGACCTAAGCATTTCCTAGGTGTGGATATGCTGGAAGATGGATGCCCCATGCAGGGAACCAGAATAGTTGTACACAGATGTAGATGTTCACACAAAGTGTCTCGGTGGCCTTATCCTAAGAAGGTGCTTGCAGTCCATAGCCTGCTTGATACCACAGTGACAGATAATAGGATAACATTCACCTGTGACCTCTGTAGTGAGTTCATGCAACAGTACAGCATTCGTTATGTGGGCATTGCTCCTTTACACCATGCACCTGATAGTTGAGGAAGTTCGTACAATGAAAGAGGGCTTAAGAAGGTAATGATCTTGCCAGGAGATCACAGACTAGCTGACAGTTCAGACAGGGTAGAACTCTTTTGCAGTGATTAACAAAACCTTTTGTACTATCAACCCCTGACCACGTGAGCCTTCAGGCCAGCCTTTGATACAGACCCTGTTACACTGGAGGTCCCTCAGTGGTCTCACTTGTAAAACCTCTTGGTATTGAGTTAAACATGTCTTATTTTAAGGTATTTCTGGTGTTGGTTGCTGGTCAGTCCCATGTGGGTTTTGTTCTGAAAACACTCTGCAACTTCTCTGCTTTGCTAGTTTACCCAAGATTTTTAACTTTTTTCTGAATTGCATGTACATGTACCTAAATTTGATCCTTTAGTGGCACATTACTAAAGAAGCAGAGAATTATTGTAACTAGAATGCTTTATTCTTACGCTGAGTTTGGTATTATGTGCTGAATGCTACTCATCAAATCCTTTGTACCTACCTTCTGATGCAACCCAGTGTCTCCTATGACTGCAAATGTACTGTAGTTAAGGTTATGGAATGGTCACGGTTTCATTAGATTTAGGCATAAAAAAATACTTGGTTAAGTTTATGAAAAGTGGTTTGACTTAAAATAAGTAACAAAATAATTCCTTAAGGCTAGATGGCCTTTGTCATCATGGTTACAGTAATAAACATGTAGTTAAATGGTCATGATTAAAAGAAACAATGGCAGCCATCAGTTTCATCAGTTTGGCGCTCTTCAAATTACATCACCAGACCTCCTTTGCTTCCATCATAACTCTATAACCACTAGAGGATGTCCAACAAGAAAACATAACTATTGGTTGTAATTATATGCTGGCACAGATACTTGTGAGCTTGTTTTTTTTTAATAGGACAATCTCATTTTACCATAATGTATGTGAACAAATATGTGATTTCTCACAGAAAATCACAAATTAATTGCATTTTTGATAATCATTATGTATCTATACAAAATGTCACTGCAACCATGTTCTTGTCTCAAGTGAACCCATTTTATTTTCGGCTGAAAATACTGTTTGTTCATATTTTCTGCATTCCTCGTCTCATCTAATCTTTTTTGTTCCTTCTCTCATTCACACTGCCTTGCATGCATGAGACCTTGCATGTCTTTGCATCAAACAATTATTTCTCTGTCAAGTTGTGTGCCACTACAATAAAATCACGACTACTAATACTGCCTATCATGGATAATAAAGTCCACATTGGTATCTACAAACCCTTTGAAATACATGGCACGTTTCCTAGACGTATGGCCATATTTACAATTTGCTTTGCTTTGCTAGTTTACCCAGCTGAGAGGAATAAACTACAGATGCCATTTTGATTGTAATGAATGTACCACCAAAATGCAATTTAATCTCTTTTTTACCTGCATCTGAATTTACAATAAATTCTATTACGCAGCAGCTAGTTATATTTATGTCGGGCTTTAACTAGGCTCATGCCTTTTCTTTGAAGGATAAACACACCATTTCTAAGGCACATGGCACCAGTGCATACATGATGTTATGCTGTATGATGAAATGGTTTTCATAAAAGTGATGACCCATGAAATGTATCTGAATAAATGTATTAGGAAGAGTAATGAAATACGTGACCTAGCTAAATCAGTTTCATAAGAGGCCCATTCAATTAATCATTCTCTCAATACATTTACAAATATCACATGTATAGGTATCACCTTGTGGTAGATGATTATTTGAATCATTTTTTATAAATAACAACAACATTTTATGGCATTTTATTTTAGGCTGTGGTAAAGGCATGTGTGCTGCTTTGGCGCGTGCAGTTGATATTGACCTTTATCATCACAACCAGCTGTCAGTTTTATAGCATGTTTAGCATTAGCTGTATCATGACATTAAGACAAATTTTGTATTTGTTCTGTCTATGCAGCCAGTGTCTGCTCATTATCTCTGCATGCACAAAAAGAGTTCTTGTTTCCAGAATTTGAAAATACTGTGCGTGGCTGTGACACAGATGCCTAACACTGGATAGTTTGTTTAACACAGTAGCAGTGACGACTTATGCCAGTTAGGTAGGCCAATTGGTGTATGGTCACATATCTGTTTCTGCATGTGATCTAGTAAGAAATTCTTTATTTGCCTGCACACTCCTTTTACCAGGGGTTATGGACTGTGCTAAGTAGGGTTTGTACTGTCGGCCAGGAAAAAGGGCAGGATGGTCTGACACTGCTTCTGTTTCTGTTTCTGCTTATACATAGGAACAGGAAACATTTTGAAAAATCAGCCTGCAGTGTGCAGACTTGCTCAGAAAAATCAGTAAAACAAAAGTGACATCCAGTCAGTTGGAAGAGATAAGAGGACTCAGATCAGCTCTCACCTCATTCACACATTCGTCCTTCTGGAGGACATATTTCAAATGAAGCTGTCATCATCACGGGAATGGGTTTTATGATCTCAGCTTCCACCATTAACAAAGCATGAAGGGTGACATATCACAAATGCTGTGAACATGCCAGTCCTCCCACTGAGCCCTAAGTGCAGGACATTTGCAGACTACACATTTGTTAAAATCTCATTTATGTGCACTATGCTTTTGAGAACTTAATGGATACATATGGTTTATAGTACATTGTACAGACTGCACATGTCTGCTACATAGCACATGGCAAAAATGTGGGTTCAAACACAAGTGCTGATAATGAGGAGCATAGAGTAAAGACGTGGCCAGAGGGTATTCTGAGGCAAGCACTTTTCAAATGATGACTTTGGGATGAGAGAGGATGCATTTTTTAAATAACTAAACCAGTGTTTACCAGACTAGGCTTGAGTGAGGCTAGGCTTAATAGTCAATTGATGTATGCAGAACAAAATACACTACTAAATTTGTCACCTAAATTTATTTTGTATTAATAGATTTAAAACACTTAAAATGAAAATCATTTACATCAACTAATAAGAGTTGCTACACTGAAAATCTGCGCATTTCATCTCCTTTAAATCAGTGTGCAGTACAAACTACAGTCTGTAATGTAATTGCAGAAAACCACAAGATGCACAACATGCAACACTGTATGGAAAATCATTCAGAAATGGATTTGTAACTGATTAAAGTGCACATTTATCATCTTCTCTTTATCACTGAGAAAAACAAACTTTGATAGCTTGTTGGGAAGGTTTTTAATGACAAAGTAGGCAATCTGCTTGGCTGCAAGTCAGTGTCAGTATTTGATCACTGCATCTACCGGGATGACAACAGTACATACAGTCTAGTTGGGTGATACTGTTACTATATACAGTATTTTGTTGTTATATATTACAGTATTTTGTTCACATCCTTCAAACTGGAACTGCAAAGTATGTGACACAAAGTGATAAATGTTTGTGAAAGCATCAAATGTAGTATTATTACTATTAGAAAAGTAATTGGAAGCTGCAAGGTTGCATAAACATATAATAATAATAAAAAAAAGATTTAAACCAGAGGTGATCATTGTTTCTGAATGTGCTGCATAGCAGCTATGCTAGTGTCACATGCAGGGGTTTGTATATATTATAGTGTTAATACACACTCCTCTGAAAATCATACTTGTACTGTATGTACTGTAGTGTAGTGGTCTGTTTCATACTATTCAGCTTCTTTGCAGGGGTAGTTGATTATCTCAGCATTTACATTGTCTTTCTCTCCCTCCTATACCGAACATGAAAAATAATTTAGATTATCAGCACAAATACAGTTCTGCGATGCTTTCCTCAGCTATTCTCCTTCCTTATTTTGTCCTTGTCTGATGTAATAAACAGTGATACTGGCTTAGTGTGTCTTAAATGGTTTTCTGTCAGTTGTGCAGCAGAGAGAAAATGAATTTCGCAGAGCATACTGTAGATGTGCATAAACAGGATGACAAAGGAACTGGAGAGTCTGTAAATGTCTAACAGAAGGTGCTGTTCTGGGAAAATTTATGAAGTGTTATCTATTGGTGTAGCTAGCCCTGCAGATTTTAGAAATCCATGTGACTTGTCATAACTGCAAGTGATAATGCGTTGTGTGATTATTTTTGGATAACTTCAAATGGAGGGCTTCAGAGGGTGTATGTGGAAATGGAAGATGTTTCTGTGCAATATGTATTAATGAATGATCACTTGTGTACCTTTTTAGAGAGAAAGGACAGAAAAGAACACATCCTGCTCTAAAACTGTAATGCCACGGCAATGTGACATTACAGTTATAAATCCACTGAGAATAAAGCAAAAAAGGTGAAAGAGGTGACTCTGAGAGTCCCTGATGGGTTCTCTGGGGTCATGGGAGTATTGACTGTTTCATAGCGGTTATCAATTGTACAAAATAAATTTATTTTGGTTGGAAAGCCTTATGTAAACATCCAAAATGTTACTTCAGTACTCTTTATTGTCAGTTTAATACCACCTTGTTGTATGTCAGATATCAGCACGGTTTGATTAGGTGTAGGAAAAGATTGTGGTTTAGGTTAAATTAAGTACCTTAACTACCATGACTTCATCGTCATGGTAACAGTATTAAACATGTAGTAAATATTTTCATCGGTAAGAGAAACTAGACTGACTAGACTGACTTGTCGCTCGTCACATGACCTCCTCCTCTCATCATAATTGCTACAGCTGGTAGGGGTCGCTAAACAATAAAATGTAACTATGCATCGTAATAAGCTGCCTAGTTTACTACAGGAGGAGAGTTGCTGTTGGTTTGGATCCCATGATACTAGTTAGTTAGTTGTTGTCCTCCCAAAAGCAATGACAAATTAAATAGTGTGCAATTGAATTTTAAACTTTGTACGGGTGATTGAATACCAAAAAAAATCCTCTAGAAAAGTCTGATTTAGGGGTGTCTATTAATTCGGTGTGCTCAAATAAGCAAAATAGTTTGCTTCTGAGGAGGAGAAGAAAACCTAATATTATTAGGCAAGGCAACTTTATCTGTATTGAACCTCTTGACAACAAAGAAATACACTGCTTTATGTAAGCCAAAGAATGTTTTTATGATTTGGATGTTGTATGTCAAAGGCCCGGTTTGGTTTGGTTTGGTTCTGCGCACATTGTGCATATACAGACGAATAAATATTAATATCTATGCATATAAATGTATGTCGAAAGTCATGTTGCTTGCATAGCTGCTCATAATGCACAACAGGACTGCTGTCTTTCAAAGCTCTGTTATGGGCTGGGCCGGGCTGGGTATTAATCACAATATACTGTAAAGGAATCTGACATGAGCTTTTAATGGTTCCAGCTGAAGGAGCATTAGTGTACATTTTGCAGTTTAACAATGTCAACCACTAAAAAGCATCAATAGGCGCCAGGACCGCAGGAATGTGAGAGCCAGACTCGATCTGTAAGGCAGCCTGTGGCCATAACTGTAAGCACCTGATCTCTGGCTATTGGCTGCGTTCATTTTAACAGTCTAATGCAGCTCGGTGCCAGTTCAGCCTGCAGCCATGTCATCAAAGTATGGTCACCTGTCCCTGTCTGCCGTACGCAGCCTGGGTTTTACTGCTCTCATTTCCCATTGACCCAAATGAGTCTCAGCTGCAGCTTGATCTTGTTTGTAATGGAAAAGCAGTAAATGTAGCCATGAAACTGCAGATCAGTTGCAGTGAGACTGGTGAGTGGAATAGACACTTAATTGACCGAATATGAAAGGGAGAGTCTGAATACGTGAGTAAAAGCAGGAGCTGCAGCGCTTTATATTCCATTTATAATGCATTATACTGTATGTAATCTAAGTGTAATTGATCTTAAGATATCCTTTGTGTCCTATGAGATAACAGACTAAATGCTGTTCACATACTGTATGTGTGCAGCTATTTACAGAAATCACTTCCCACACAATTATTTTACCCTCTGTGAACATGACCACTGATTGATGTGCACAGGACATCAGTTGCAACCCAGTGTTTGGCAGCCACAGCTATTAAATGATATATGGAAGCAGTTCTATCAAGACCAGTGGACACTTTTGCAATACTGTGGACAATCTCTTAGTCTGTGCCCTGCCACATGTCAGATGGTGGGCTGTTTTGCATACGGGCTGATAGTGCAGACCATCGTAATTCAGTCTAAAAGTAATGCCTATTCAGCGCAAAACAGGAGCGTGTTGTCAGAATCTCAGGATGGATGCTGGGGCATGTACAAGTGATATCTATCCTGATGAAGAGAGAACGCCCAGTGATTTATTACAGAGGAAACACAGGAAAAATGCTCAAGCTGGGCGCTTTCCCCTTTTCCCTTCACTTAGATTTTCTATTTGAATTAAATGAGGTGTGTATGTAGGCAGGCAGAGAGGGGCAAGGGTGGTGAGAGATAGCATGCAGGAGAAAGGACATACTTCATCTTCCCATTCAAAGTGTTGTTTTCAGCAACTTTGAAATGAAGGAGAAAAATGCTGATAGAATTGCACCAGAATGTATCGCAGTGGACTACAAAGTACAAAAACCCTAGGTCAGACATTGGTGAGGCATCCTGCATGCGGGGCATTTTTTTTCTCCCCCGTTTCGTCTCTCCTCTTAAGGTCCCCAGTGACTCACTTTTTGAACCTGCTGTGATTGATGGGAGGTGCGCCCTTGACAGGGCCAGGATAGGCTGGCCAAGGGCGAAATGCAGCAGCTATCCAATTGTTTCACATAGATAAACAAGCAAGGAAATGTCATTTACAGCATCTGGAGATAGATGCTGTCAGCCTCTCTACCAGGAAGTGCCGTGCTTAAAAGCCCATCTCATTATTGAACTCCAGCCGCCAGCTGTATAAAACAGGTTTCCACATAAAAATGATATGAGCATCATGCTGGGCTGGAGGGAAAAACAAGATGGTAGAGAGTAGATATAGTAGTCAACAATAAGAGACGAACATTAAGGCCTAAGCTGTACTAATATGCTTAAGGTCAGAGTTTATAATAATAATTGGCCTTTGCATTTTTCCATGTCTACTACTGTTCTAATATCTAGAAGTTGTACCACTTTGTAATGAGTATGTGATGGCTGCATATATACTAAAACATTTTGCAAAACAGGAAAAGATCAACTGTTCATCTGTAATTTTATTCAATATGTGGAGTCATGTTTAAAATACACAGTAACATTTTGTGTGCTGATTGCTTTGATAATTGTCCCTGGTCTCCCACATTACATATACATCCATTAAAATCGTGTAATGGTACACCTCAGACAAATGGTATGTTCCAGTCAACAACAATTCTCTTCTAAATCAGTGGCATTCTTGACTAAAGGTAACCATGACAACAGTACTAAGGCATCTCTATAGACCATGGTATAGTCACAATACTGCATTTTAGCATTTTGTGTTTTGTCACTATTACAACAAAACAACTACAACTGCTCTGCATCAGTGTTTACATACAGCAATATTCAGTGTCAGTGCAGGAAATCAAGTCAAGTCCAAGCCCAAACCTTTATCAAACTAACCAAACCAAGTGACATTTCGACATGAATGCATTCAGACAGTTTTCGGGTGGTCACATTGAATTTACCTGCTGCTTATGTAATGCACATTTTTGTTGTATGATCTATCCCCTGCCGTACACTGCAGTAACAGCTGGGCTAGAATAATGCATGTTAACTTACAA
Source organism: Lates calcarifer (assembly GCF_001640805.2). Taxonomy (NCBI): domain Eukaryota; kingdom Metazoa; phylum Chordata; class Actinopteri; family Centropomidae; genus Lates; species Lates calcarifer. The sequence continues at coordinate 9,701,573 of NC_066852.1, forward strand.
CAAACCCAAAGCTCAAAATACTGAGCTTTGTCATTGCAAAGTGGTAAAGAACTTACGTAGCTGGCTGTTTGTTGGCACTGTTTTTTAAGTGCATGCTTTCAAAAAATGATCCATTATTCAAGATTTTTTTTTTTTTTGCTGGGTACATTATGGCTTTGACGTTGCGGATGCATTTTGGCTGCTCTTATTGAGTCATCAGTTTCAATCATGTAAACGTTTAGAAATTACTTGCACGTGTTGTTGTGTCAACTTGTTTTTTTTATTTATTTATTTATTTATTTTTTGCTGATGTGTTTCATAATCAGATTAGGACACTCAAAGAATAGATCTGTAGATTTTGTCTGTAAGCTCTCATACCTCTACAGTTCAAATATAGACGTATGTATAAGCTGACTGATGGCTAAACTGACTGACTGAAGTTTTCCTCTAGTAGCACAACACACCTTCTCCATTTCTCTCCGTCGCCTTCCTTTTTCCTTTGAGCCTTTGAACACACTCTAGCATGCACTGTCACTCTTCTTTTTGATTCCAGTTTTTTCATTTGGTCTGTGTGAGTTTATTTTGTTTTCCCAACTTTACATTTATGCGTTTTGCCTTTGATATACTATTTTTTCCTTGTTTTTGAGTCTGTCATTTAGAGTCTGTTATCCAGCTCTGTTGACTTTTGTTTGTCTCGTTGTCTTTTCTTTGTTTTGTTTGAGGTGAGATGTTTTTTCAGTGTTTCTTTTTTTATCTCACCTCCACAATGTGACTTTCTCTGTTTCTTTGGTGCATCATCATTTCATGTGCAAATGAATGAACTCTAAACTCTAGATGGCAGTGCAGGAGAAGCAAAGAGTACTGAGTAGTGAGATAAATTTGGGTAAAAAATAATTTTAATAAGTGAAGCTTATCTTCTCAGTTTCGCACACAACTTTCTTATAACACCTATACACCTAACTCATCACGACATTAGTAGTATTCATTTTCTCATTTGTTTGTCATTTGTAATTTGGCCATTTTCTTATGGTGGGACAGTGTAGATACGACGAAATTCACAGGTCACATAGTATGTTTTATGTAATGGCAACACTCAAAATCCTGTTTTATGATGTCTTTTATCATGTCATGTTAAAATTATGCAACAACAAAAGGCATTTTGTGTCTTTATTTGATAGCCAAAATGGCAAGAGGACAGGCAATGAGGGGGAAGAGATGGAGCATGACATGGAAAGGTCTCTGGCCGTGACATTCCAGTCCATTGTTGGTGTCTTAACCCCTAAGCCTCCAGGACACCCAGCTGTTTCACATTTTGGTTGTCTTTATTCTTGAAACAGCCTTTGGTTGCTGTATTTGTCATAGCAGCTCGAACAAAAGAGTAAAAAGAACCAGAAATAATTTATAAATGTATTTGTCAAAATGGCAGCCAACAACATGAAGCCATATTTACTTGCATGCACACCAGGGTTAGTGTAATGGTCGCAAATTAATATATTAATAAAGAACTAATTTGGGAATCCTACTCTCCTGAGACATATTAGCCATGATTGTTGAGGGGGATCTACACATAATTACCATAGGTTAATGTAATTATACAGGCAGCTTCAGCAGGACTTACCAATGCATAGCATGCCACAGAGGTAACTGGGATTTACTGCACATGTAAGGTTTCTCAGGAGATTAGTTTTGGGACATGACATCAGTTGAAAGAGACAAAGAGTACTATCTTTTCAGGGGAAAAAAACATCTTAGCTTTTCTACCTGTCCAATTTTGAAAATGTTCACTTCAAATTTCTAAAAGATCATGGAAATAATGGCATTGATTAACATTGTCAATCTGTGACTCTCTGAATAAATTAGGCCTATAAGTGAATAAATTATAAGTTGGAGCTTAAAGGACTATTGAATGAATTATACACTTCTTTAGCCAATAGTTTCCTAATCGCTGCAGGATAAAAATCCTGCAGTGGGTACCCTTTGTCCGCCAGTACTGTACATGGGCACGCAGCCTTTTTATTTCAGAATGAATAAAGAAATTAACCTTCAAGAGTCTTTATTTCTTTTCTTTTTCTTTTTAAGTTTTACTTTAAAACAGAACACAACTCATCTGGTGTACATACTGTCCTCTGTCTCTACACTACATGCCTGTCTCTTGACATTACGAAGCATCATTTTGAGACATTTTAATGCTACGTCCAGTGACTGTGCCTCTGTCCAAATCCATTTTTCTGTCTTCAGTAAGGAACTTTTGAGTTACAGTTTGATCTAAACGTACAAGAGAGTGGGCATACATACTTAATTTACTCCCATATTTAGATATATTCATAGAAAGGACTGATTATTTAGCATCTCAGACATTACAATTTCATTAACTTCATACATTAAAAAACATTTTTTTATTTTATGAGTCCACAATTAAACTAAAATCTACTAAAATAGATGAAGTTAAACCAAACCTTCTAATTCACTCTTCATCTTTTCGGAGTACTTTAATAATGTCCCTCATGGGATGGTGATTTATGAGTTGGAGTGTCCGCTGGTAATATGCACAGTGTTTCATAATTCACTGACAAAATCTGTGTATGTAAGTAGGAAGCATTGTTCACGTGCAGCTTTTAGTGTTTGATCTAAGTAGGTTTCATATATCAGGTCCAAGGTTTGTGACAGGATAGGACGATAAGATGAGGCCACCTTTACTTTATCCTCTGTCTCTTTGACTTCCTGTGATGTACTGCCTCTGCTCTCCTGTTTTACCTCATCATTTTCTTTTGCGTTCTCCTCTGTCCCTTTTCTCTCCTCGTGCCAGAGCCGCTTTAATGATTTCTCTTTATTCACCAGCAATCGCTCATCTTACCATACTGCTTCTTTATCCATAGTTGCCTTAATGGCATACTGTATATTCACAGCTGTTCAGCAGAGTTAGTGCTAGCAATTTTACAGTTAAGATTATTATTCTCTAACAATGGCGAATGCTGCGGTGATGCCATAATGACCTTTATTTAATCTGGAAAACCCCATTGTGACTGAAATACCATTTTAAGGGGGATATGAATACATGGGGAAAAAAAAAACAATACAAGATAATAAGTACCATAATATTCATTGAAAAATACTAAGTAAGTGGCAAAGTATAATAGTCATAAAGAAAGGGAAAAAAGAAGAATTCACTCTTGCGTGAATGTGATCAACATACAGTTGCATCACATAATATAACTGCATTTCATTGGGTGGTTTTGTAAGTAGTTATAGTTGAATGTTACACATGACTATTAGCAATGAGTGATCAAGATGGGACTTAAAGTATTGAAAGAACGTGTGGCAATAATCATATCTTATTGGCTCAAAGACAAATAAGACAGAGACAAGCAAGCTTGGAGCAGACAGCGTTTGTATTTTGTTTTCTGAAAGAGAAACCATGGTGATTTCATTATGTAAAGCTGAAAGAATATAATAAATGGATATAGAAAGTGTCCAGGTGAAGAGACTGAAGTTAGAAATATATGGCACAATTAATTAGGTCTCAAGAAAAACATTAAGCAGGATTGCAAAATGAATTGCAGTGTCAAGTCAGTAGGTTTAATACAGGGGGATGTTAATACATTTATGCCGAAATATCTGGCATACCGTTGCCAGCATTAACCTTTTTACAGCAGACTTTAATCATTAAACAATAAGAGCTTTGTTCTGTTTATTCATAGAATGAGTACAGTCAAACATAAGTATGTATTTCCTCCTTTTTTAATTAGGTTTTGACCAGTGTCAAACAATTTATAACCAACACTTCTTCCCTTGTGTGCCTTGCATCACAGCCTGGTCTCCATCTTCCTACATCCCATCATCAGCCTCATCAGTCATACAAGTACATTAATGCAGTATAATACTGCGCTCATCACTCAATACAAGGCTGATTTGACACATTTAAGTAAAGACGTGCTTTCTCTAGGCTTGAACTATCACACACAAAAACTAGCACAAAAGGTCTTAACCTGGTTTGTGCGTGAATTCTTCCATTTTGACATGCAGAGAATGCATAAAGGGGCAGAGCTCAACAAAACTGAAAAAATGTTTTAGAAATGGAGCAAAATATCTATTTTTTCCTCTGACTGTATTCATGCTTGAAAAACCTTGTTACTTTATTTTGAAAGAGACCATATTGAAAGTGACAAGCAATAGTTGCCAAATGTCCATCTATGAGGAATATATTAACTATGTTGCATATAGTAAACAAATGACAGTGGAGCTGTAAGATTACACTATTCTAATGTTTTACCTGCTTCACTGCCACATAGAAAACAAGCATTTTATTTTTGATAGTAGCTTCAGGGGGGCACATTAGAGGAGAGACAATTATGCAGACATTTTGTACAAAACCTCAGCATATATCTGCCTGAAGAGGAGTTGTTTGTTGTTTAGACAAATTTTTTTTTGTTGTTGTTTTTGAACGTTTATTAGGGTTGTACAGTGTACAACTCAGGTGGTCAGCAATGTGGCTCCACAGCAAGAAGGTTCTGGTTCAAATGCACTGATCAGTTCAAATGTGGAATTTTTATTTTTAGAGTTTGCATGTTCTCTACATGTCTGTGTGGGTTTCCTCTTGGTGCTCCAGTTTCCTCCCACAGTCCAAGGACATGCAGGTTAGGTAGACTGGAAACTCTAAATTGCCTGTAGGTGTTGTCAGTCTACATGCATGTTAGCCCTGTGATAGACTGGTGACCTGTGCATTGCATCAAATGTATGCTGGGATATAGGCTCAAGCTCCCTGCAACCCAGAGCAGCAGAATGTATAGAAACTGCAATTAAAACTGTTGTCTTTTAGAGGTGAACATATCAAAATGTTTGTGGTAATTTCTGCATTGAACACAGGTATTTTCATTTTGTGAGCCTGTGGAGATATTTAAGGTCTTGAGGGTTCAGGATGAATACATTCAGCCAACACAGTAGTTCAACTACAGTACTGTCCTGTAGTGACCTAAATAGCTTAATTCATAAAAACAATCTACATTCACAACCTCGTGGTCTAATAATGTATCAAAAGTGTAGACCTACCTTCCTGTCAATGCATTCCAAATGGTATGCCTTCCCTTGATTTAATATCACCACCATAGTTAACATGCATTACATGAAATGCTTTTTAGTCAGGTATTTAATCATTGCATTTTAAGGTGTCATTCTTACTGCTTCTGTATTTGGTCACAATCATTGTCTATCAAAGATACATTTTGGTTTTGTAAGCGTTTGTATTAAATGCAGGAGAAAGAATTCAGTGTGACATATTTACATATTTTTCTATTTGCTAATTTCTTGAGGAAAAGGCTTCATGAGAGCAGTAGCCATTGAAAACAAAAGCAAACACAGACTCGACTGGATAAATCATCATGCTTCTCTTGCAACACTGTAGGGAAAATGCTGCACAGTTGCTATGGAGCCCTCTGTTGCTAGGCAATGGGTTGATTATCAGAGTTTTTTATATAAGAGGGAGAGTGGTGTTTTCTTTGCTGTCCAGCAAATTTGTTTTCAGAGGGCTTTACAACTGACAGGATCTGTGGAATAATATGACAACTCTATCCTCGAATTAAGCACAGTTTATCCAGTTTGATATGTTTATACCCTGGACCGAAATTTGTGGCGTAATGAATATTTAAACTCTCCATATTTACATGAAATGTAAACATCATGAAAGATTTCACTGGTGTTTGGGAAAAGCAGTATCTCTTTTTTCTATGTATACCATACCAAACCATATCTTCTTCGACTGTTCAGCTTCTTTGAGGAGCATCTTTAATCAGATTTAACAGGCTGATGCTGTATGGGGTTCAACAAGATTTCTGCTCATCTGCTGAAAATTCTTTTCTTGGCACAAGTACAGAATCAACCCAGATATGCCAAAAGAGTTAACTCAGCTCTTAATCTCAGCACCTGTTTGCTGGTAATTTATGCTGCTTCATTTCTTAAAATATCCAAATTATAAGCAGTGGAGATGAGTGAGGGGATATTATCATGTTGCCCTCTTGTGGTTGCATTCAGATATCAAACTAATCAAGCATTTTATTAGTGGAAAATGTGATCCATCTTTTTTTCAATTGTTAATCTCAATTTTTTCTCAATAACTACTTTTGCAGTGCACGTTTCTTTTGTTTTCAGACACATCATGAGGTTAAAGGGTGCATTGAAAGGCTCTGCCTCTCTATGCATCCTCCTGGCTCAGTCTCGGTCTCGACTACATGCACACAAGCTTTCTCTCCATGTAGTATATTTAACCTCAATAATCTGTAGTCTGCACAGGATTTACACAAACCTGTGTTCCTTTGTTTCTCTTTTGTGCACAGTCCCTGGTACACAAATACCCTACCCCCATTACATCTGATGAAGCCTGCAATTAGCCAAATGGCAGACATATCTTATATCACATTTCACTAGGCTAGTATTAACACTGTTAACCCTTGCAAATGCCTGCCAGAGTAAGCACAGTCCTGCTGTGTCCTGTCCTGTCCCATGTGGAGAATGTGATGCCAACACTTGTTAAATGATGCTTTGTTATCACTAAAGGAATACACAGGTTATGTTGGCAGCCATATGAAATGATCAGGCTCTACTTAATTTCCTTTAATCTTTGATGAACAGCTATGTACTGTGCAGTAGGAGCTTTGGCTGCTATTGACTATGTGTGGACATAGACTGGCTTTTTAAATATGTTTGCTTCTGTTTACAGTCAGACATTGAATGGTTTCTTAAACATTTGTCAGTTCTACCACACTGACAGATGCCATGGGATTAGAAGATGATGAATAGCTAAGGTTTGGCACTGTAGTAGGTCGCCCAAATTAGAAAAACAAGATTACCAGTTAGGAAATCCAGCACTCCCAGGAAGTGCTTCCACAGTGCCCTCAGTTGAAGTTGGGATATGTCTTTTAAACTTATGACCGCTTCCTGGCACTGAACTTATATTGTTTTGATATGAAATGCCATTACCAAAGAAAACATTAAATAGAGCAGCCTCGCCGCCCACTGCATCAGTTTAGCTTGTTTGCCCTGAGGCTAGATAAGACTGTCAGACTGGAAGCTGAATGTGGCGACACATTGTTGGAGTTGAGAGGACAGCATACATAGATAATAAGCAAAGGAGAGGAAAGCTGGGCTACATAAAAAGGCTACTGAAAACATGATAAGCACAGCAAGATGCATGACTAGCTGGTTTTTGAACCATCTGGTGAATGCAATGGACACAGCAGCTATCATGATTGCAAAGTCCCCGACCACGCTAATAATTCCTTGAGCCTTGGTCCAGGCCAGTCATCCATACACAAGCCCCGTGAGAGGAGCCGTGAGAATGATATACTAATCATTAACAGTTACCACGGGGATCATAAGGCCAGCAGCACCATCCAGTAACCATGTAATGTAAATGTTGCAATATTTAGTCTGAGAGTGCAGGTATCTAAATATTATTAAGGGAGGGATTTCCCATCACAAAAATAAGAAGAATCAGCCCCATGACACACCAAAAAGCCCTGCAGTAATTCTGCACTAACACAATGCTATAGTGCTATAGTTATTACTGTTATAATATTATAATATAGTTTTATTAAGACTTTTGGGTCAGAGATTTCTTTTTGTCTTTACATGCACCAGAAATTGAAAGAGAGACAGACAGGGTGGAAAACATGGACCAAATGTTAGTCAATGAGTCCCTCAACTAATAATGTCTTAACCTGCTTGACAGTCGATGTATTTAAAAAAAAATTGAGTTAGGCTTTAAGGATTTACCCAGTACGGAACTAACAAAAAGCAGTCATCTCTCAAATACATCAGACGATAAATAAATGCTACCTCTTACACTGTGTAGTGGATTTCACTCAATGATTTCAAGCATTATTACTTGTATGAGCAGTGCATGTCATTTTTGTATGACATAGATTTCATTTTGTCATTCATTTTCATTTTTTTGTTTTTGATATGGTTTATCTCTGTTTAACTGGTCATTTAGCTCTGCTAGATGACTTAAGCTGCAAGGTAATTTCAAGCTCATTAGTATCACACCTTATACTTTTGCTTTGCGTTCTATGTTATTTTATTGTGATACAGTAGCACAACTCAGTCAGATTGGTCAATAGCTATATGGCAATTCTTCATCCATTTTACACCTAGTGATCAAATATCCTGTTGGCACGAAAACAACAGTTTGAACATAGTGATCAGTTTTTTCATGTTGACTGTCAAAACATCTGCTATGTTTTCCTGGTCACTCAGCTCTATAGGAACTGAATGTACTTCAGATAATTGTGTTGCTCACAGTGTGAATTAATAATAACAATCTCTGTTGCATTAGAATGATCCAAAGAAATGCCATATGGAGAGTCTCCTGTTTGGCTGGCTAAATTTGGTGATAAAAGGCCTTCTTTGCATAAACTGGCTATTGATAGATACCTGTCCAATTGGACTGTGAATTTGTTGCCATGGTATTACTCACAATTTCCAACAACAAGGGTGGCACAAAATATTAGAGAATGTCACATATGACTCACTCTGTATTTTCTATAGACATTCATGAACGAAATAACAGCAGTCTTGTGAGAGCCAGCAGGGTGGAAGAGGTTAACTGTGTGATCACTCTGTTTAATAATTTCTCTGTCTTTCTACTGGTGGTCAGCAATATATTATAAAATAGTAAGTAATTACAGTATAAATAGTATAATACTGAAATGCAGGCTTTCATCTTTTGTTGAGAGGTAACTGTTGAGAGAGTTGAACACCTGAAGTCTCCGCTGGTTGCTTGGCAACCTCACGGTGAGGATGAGACTTCTGTTACTGCTCATGGCCACAAAACATCCCAGTACGAAACCCCCTGCCAATCTGCAATCTTTTGTTGTTTTTAAGTTTCAGTTTTTGTACAAATTCAACAAGACATAAGACGTGTTAATTAGTGAGCTTTAGAGGTGCTGCAAGCTAGATGTAGTTACATTTGGGCAGAGCCCAGGCTACTGTAGCTGTTTCCCCCTTTATTCAGCTACGCTAGCTGGATGGTGGGTATAGCTTTATATTTACCACACAGATATAAGTGGTATCAATCTTCTCATCTAACTCAGTAATAAAACAAATAAGTGAATTTCCCAAACTGTCAAACTAATCTTTTAATAAATATAAATGAATGACTGCAAAAAATCCTAAAGCCTTATTTAGCCTGCATTGGCTACTTTATTCTCCTTTATTATCAGTGCACCTGTGCTTTCACAGCATTACCAGCTGTTACCACCCTTTGCAGTCTGTTTGTGCTCATGGCAAACATGTTCATTCTCATGTGCATGCTAGCAGAACATGTAATCATTACTCTGTCACGCCACTAGTGATCAAAAACCCCACAGGGCACCTTTAATTTAGAAAAATCTTAGTAAATCTGTTCTTACCGCTGAGCACTGTCCCCATGCCCAGGTTTGCAGGGTGCCACACACAGTCAAGAGGCGAAACTGGTAGATAATTAAAGCTCAGTGCATATTGTTTATTTCTGTGTTCTGTTTTAATGTACCACATCTATATCCAGCCCATCATCAGACATCTGTGGGGAGGAGTTCTTACTGTGATGTTGGCCGACATCAGTCAGCAAACCAGAGCAGGTCGACACATTCAGTGGCTTCTTGGAAAAGTAGTTGAAACTGTTTACACAGTGATATGCTAATTGTTCACAGACAATATGGTTTGCCTCAGGACATTGTGATCTCTTTCTCTCACTCTCCCATTTGTATTAAATCCAACTTTTAATAAACTAGCAAAAAGACAGATTATAAGATGAATGTAGTCAGCATTTGTTCATCAGTCATTATTAGTGTTTTTTAAGAATCCTTTAGTACTCATTGGTGAAAAAATAAAGCATTTGGCAATGTTTTAAATGTTTTAAATTTTAAAATTAACAGAGATGCGCTTAGTTAAAGATGTCAGGGTTTTTTTTTTTTAGACAAGTGTTGTTCTTCCCACAACTTGTGAAGTGCAAGTAGCAGGTTTTATTTTGAGCAAGCTGTGGTGACAAAGTGAGTGCTTCTGTTTCACTAAAGCAGGGTCAAAATATGCAGAGAGAGAGAGAAAGAGAGAGAGAGAGAGAGAGATTTGGTGCTTTCCGTTTTCATCTAGTGAACGAATGTACTTTGACATCTCTGGGGAAAACTGTTACTGGTTGCCTTCACAAAGTGCGATGGAAAATGGCCCTACATTTTCCCTTTTTTTTAAAGAAAGAGATGGGAGATGGGTCAGGGAATATGACAAAGCTTCAGGGCATTTAGTGGTAGTGGGAGGAGTGGGGGGTGGAGGGGTGGGGGGGTAGGATTACAGAATATACGAGAGAGGATAGATGGGACTTCTCAATCAAGTGGTTTGCTGGTTAATATTTTAGTATCAGTACTTGAAGAGAGGTATCATAATTAACCAACATCTCCAGGAAGGGCCCCATAGGAAAAAGTGATCTTTGAGCCATACAGAGTGTATGGAAACAGTAGTAGTAGCAATGGATATAGGTCCATTTCATACCATCATAGTTTTAAGTTTTAAGTTTCTTCTTATGATCTGACAGGCATATTATCATCAGTGTCCACTCCAGTGGTCAACTCAGTAGTGCTGAATTCAAAAAGAAACACCCAGAGTTTTACAGTAGAAATTTTATGTCTCTTAACTATGTGACGTCATAGATGAGTACAGTCACGACTGTCTGCCTTCGGGCTTTGGGGAAGCATTTCCTGACGCTAATACCTTAGGATTGTAAGGGTAGTACAGGATAGTACAGGATAGTGCACAGTTTGGTTTGGAGCAGCACTTACAAATAATGACCCTTTTTATTTGTGGAGAACCATAAATTAGCTGGACTACCCAACTAACTTGTACTGTGTCCGCTTGGTGATAAGTAATAATGAACTGTGCACCACGCAGCTGCCACAGGGTTTTTCCAAGCATTTAACAATGTTTTATGCCCAGGTGGTGTGCAGCACATGCATGTACTGTATGCCGATACAATTATATTTGCAAGCTGCATCACAATAGCCGCTTAAAGCCCAGGTGGATTCATGCATTAATATGTGTGATGTAAGTGCAGCTAGGGATTTGTAATGTGTATTCATCGGAACAGTGTGTAAGGTAAGAGACACTTCATCACTTGTGAATGAGGTACAATAGGATTTAAACAGTCCTTGTGGTCCAAGGTTAAAATAAGACCCTGGCAGTGAACCCTGACGGAGGCCTTCTGATCCAGATCATACAAAGAAACATGTGTTAAACCACATGTTTAAGCCTTAATCATCAAAATCCTTGGCTTCACCATTGTTCAGGGTCAGCGTGACTTTCTATTCTAAATTGTGTGGGGTGCTAAGTACTTTCATTCAAGTCTAGTTTTTGTTTGTTTTAGGGTGTGGGAATACACTGAAATGCCCCAATGCAGTGTACAAACAAATGCTACTATAAATGTTTGTAACTGATATTTTTGTTCAAGCAAAATGTTTCTGGACAAATGTGCACATTCCTCTCTTGTTTCATACAACTGGATGTACAGTGAGCTCCAATCAATGAAGCCAGGCACACAATTTCTGTTCTTATAGTGATAAAAACTATAGTCAGTGAAGGTAAAGTGCAGACTGGCAGCTTTGATTGGACTGTATTTTTATCCATATCCAATAATCAGAGGTATAGTCATTTAGCCTCTTCCTGCTCCTGTCATCTTTACTTCAGGCTGATGAGGGTATTTGGACAGATTAGGGTTATATTAGGAATTTTTATACATTGTCAATCTTTATGGGCTCTGAACTGTGCAAATCTGCAACCTATAAACATCACCACTCCTCCTGCTGTCTACAGTAACTGTCAAGATCTTTTTTCCATTCTTTTTGCATTTCAAAGCTGTGTATTTTGAGAGGATTCAGTCAAGAAGCTGTAGATCTGATCTGGTTAAAGAAGACTTTAAGATGATACTTGTGAACCTGTGCAGCACATCCATCAGCTGAGCATAGAAATGAATCACCCCATTCTGTGTGAGTCACAGTGGTCTGTAACTCTCTGCACCTAATTTGGTGTTTTTGCATGAAATGTGTAAACTGTATCACATTATTACCAAGATGTTAACAACTGTTTACTGATGACTCCTGCCTGACACAACGCTATTTGAACTTAAGAAATATGTTTAAAGATTACTCACAGATTATGGCAGATACCTCACAGATTATGGCAGTCATATTGTGCAGATAAGATTGTGTAGGAAATGAGGCCCTGCTAAGTTTTAAATATGGGAAAAAAATAGTGAGCTAAATAGATGTTCAAGAACAAGAAGGACAAAGAACAAACATCTAAGTGCTTCTAACCAGAATGATATGAAGTGATCTGTACTCTTCCTCATCCTTTGCATCTTCCGTTCTGGTTTTAATTTGTGAGAGTCAGTGAAAAGGACATATATGAACAGAACAGCAGTGAGAGAAAGCGTCTAGAAAGACAAGAAAAATCACACAGTAATGCAATCACACATCCACTGCCATCCTTCATTTAGGTAGAAGGTCGCAGGTTCTGTTCCTCTTGAGTGTGATGATATAGTACGCAATCAAGTACATACTGTAGTAGAGCTGTTTTCTGTGTTGTTTATGATCCTTATGCTAATGTCATTTCCACTATAATACCATGGAACATTATCTGGATATACTGATTCAGCACAGCCACATGAGCCAATCACTGAACTGTTTCTGCGGTTTCTGTTTTCTGTGTCAGCAATTCACATTTTGTGGTCTGATAGTTGTGACTGAAGTCATGTAAGGCTGGGGGTGGGGGGTGAAGTAAAAATATATAGAAATAGACTTTGTAATAATAAAAAATTTGGAATCATTGGAATCATTGTCAACACATTAGTTCACTCTCAAAGGCCAGTGCTAGGGGTAGCAGCCTTTTAAGCGGGGGTCGCTGTTTTAGAAAATGTATCAAGTAAACAACAAAAGAAAAAAACTCAAGTAATACACAATATGTAGCTGTATGTCTCCAGTGCTCCCAGTAGTTCTGCATCTTGCCTCTTTGTTGTTACTGTCTGTGCTGACCAAAGAGGAAATGTGGTTGTAGCGTGATGCTAATATTCCAGAGTTTGTTTGGATAAAGTCTAATCTGAAAAGAGCTGACACCCACAAAATTAATAAACTCTGGGTGAGCTTGAGGCTCAGGGAATACCCTAGCACATGATAAATGATAATTTATCATGGCAATTACTTAAAGTATATTGTAAGCACACCGATGTTAAGTATGCATTTTTCCACTGAATATTTCATTAATTCCTAAAATTGAGACAGTCTTGTGTAGGCTTATCTGTGTCTCTGTTGATGATCATATAGTCTTACATTACGTCTACAGTCACAGACTGCTGGTTACAGTGACTGCGGGTACATGGGCACTGTGAATGGATAATCCTTGTAAATCTAAAGTTGTCTGAATATTGAAGTGGGCTAAGTGTTTAGTGTACATGTAAGGGAGTCGATGTGCATAGCTGTTTACATGTCTCCAACATGTACTGTAATCATGTAAATGAGGCATGGTTTGCTCTTCCTGTTCCTTTACATGAATCGCTAGCCTAGAAATTAGTATGGATGAGTGCATTTTCTCAGTGTTGTTTCGTAAGCGTCCCAGAGTAACTGATCTTTACTTGCTGTTTTATGTACAGTGTCTGAGCAGCAGAAGCAGATTTAGATTAGCTTTGTCACTGGAATATTGTACCCTACAAGAGTAGCCTATGTATTTGAGTGGTAATTTACTAAAAATTGCATTTTACATCAATATAGTCAAACATGTGGAGGTAATGCATAATCTTCTATCTGATGTTGGACTTAAAACTGGGAATATTGCATTGCTGGAGAATGGGTGGGATCCAGGTATCTGAGTCTGAAAAATAAGAAAAATAATCTTACATTCAACCTTGTATCACTACTCCACCTGTTTGCTTGGTGCATGTGAAAGTGATTTCTAAGTACAGTAATTGCATGTAATTCATTTTGTATTTTTGTGGTGACATCAGTTTTCCTTGCGTTACCTCAGGTCCTCCAGTCATCGTGGGAATGAGCATCAATATAGCGAGCATCGACTCCATCTCAGAAGTAAACATGGTAAGTTTTTGTCTTTTTTTTTTCTTTTTGGTGGTTGTGCTGGTAGGTCTTCCTTTTTCTTCCAGATCTGTTCACTTTACCATCACACTGCAGCCTTTGTCACTGCTGACTCTACTACTAACCTGGGGAGGCAGACAGCAGTTCCCACACACCTCCATTCAGCCACCCTACCCAACAAATACATGATCCCTCACCGGCTTCCCACCAACACTGCCAGTTGTGTTTGCCGAACTGGTTTGATCTGTTTTGGTGGGAAAAAATGTTACCTTTTTTTTATGGAAACAAAAACTTGAGTTTTATAATATATAGAAAAATATGTTTGTTTTTTTCTCTTTGTCTGGAACTACTTAGAGTTCAATCTCCTTACTGTTCTCCAAGAATTACAGCTGATTCTTTTCCACAGATTTGAGAGCAGTTAGAAATGCAGGCTGAGTAGTGAGGAAGGCAATATGGCTGGAGTCTGAGCGATGACGTCATTGTGTCTTTTAGCACTCTCTTTATTTCACTCAGTGTGACAGTCACTCACAGTGCAGCTCAATCCTCCCACATGGTTTTCTATTTTGTGTTTCCTCTCACCCTCTCCGTCTTTTGTTCTTTCGTTGTCTCATCTTTGTTCCTCTGGATTGATCAAATGATTATCAGCCTGTTCAAAGCCACAGTCGACTTTGCTTTAATATGTTCATGATATGCTTGACGAGTCTTTGCTCCTGTACAAAGTGTTTAATTCAAGAATAAGATGCAGATTGAGAACATAGGGACACTTAATAAGTATATTAAATCCTCAATGACTGTAGATAGTGTGTTTACTTTAAACTTGATGAAGGCTGAGATATCAAAAAAATTACAGATTAAACAAAAAAAAAAAAAAAAATGGTAAATGCAAAGTGTCAAAAAACCTTTGTTTTTCTTTTCTTCTTAGTGGGCTTTTCCCATGTCCACATTTGAAATTGTTGATTTTTAATGACAGATGTGATGAGAGGTTTGATTGATTTGTTTATCAGTAGTATGGCTGAGTGCTCATTAAGAGCTTGGTGTTTATTCATTTGTACGCAGAAATTTGTTAATGCTTAATTGGGACATATGGGATACTAGGTATCTTAATGTGCATAATGTTCCAACATGTGAAAGCTGAGGTGCACTGCATTATGTTGTGCAACTGGACTGAAGTATCAAGGTTGCAATGCAATATTTTATGAGAGCAAATTTGTAGGGAAACACCAAGCACAGTGCTCATGATCCATTCAGCACAGCTGCCAATATTTTGATCTGTGTTATATTGAAAATGTAAGGCAACATGCAGTAAACTGGTCTCCACAATATTTAAAATCTCCCTGAATCATTATAACATTTTTTTTACTGCATAGTTTTTACATAAAGCTCATGTGCTGATATGTGTTTTTCATGGCACTGGCTGTCAATAGTACAGTACTTTGACTACAGGGGCAATGATGCATTAGCTGGCAGACATTATATCTTCACTTGAGTACCTTTCCTGTTAGATACAGTATTACACAGGAACACTAGCACAGCTGTATTTGTTGGTTTGCTGCCTATGTCCTCTTCTACAAATGCTGAGTGCTTTAGTTTTTCTGAATGTGTAAAAAAAAAAAGCTAAACAGTTGTAGATGCATTTATTTATTGCTGATATGGTCTTATCAAAGTTGCCTTTTCCTTTTTTTTTTTTACCTTTCCTTAGTTTGTGTTGTGGTAAAGCACTGAATAGAGGGATTACATTTTTTATATTGTCATTGTATTGTCATATTGTCAGTCTGTTAGCATGCACCACTTTGTTATTGTCTTCTACATAACTTATGCAACTATCTGTCAGTTGTGATTTTAGAACTGACATTGATTGTGAACTTGTTATTTTTTGCATGTCCATATATTATTCCCTGATTGATAAGCCATGCCTGTTTCTTAAGGCATCAACATAACATTGCTCATTACCGTAGCTCATGACCTTGTGTACAGCCAAATTGTTTTATTTGTCTGTGACTTCATTTAAGTTTTTCCTTCTCCTCAGGACTACACCATCACAATGTATTTCCAGCAGAGCTGGCGAGATAAGCGTTTGGCCTATGGTGAGCTGAACCTAAACCTGACTCTGGACAACCGTGTAGCAGACCAGCTTTGGCTCCCTGACACCTACTTCCTTAATGACAAGAAGTCCTTTCTTCATGGTGTGACAGTAAAAAACCGTATGATCCGACTGCACCCCGATGGCACTGTCTTATATGGACTGAGGTAAGAACAGAGTCTGCTTTGTGTCACATTAATAAACAGTTACCTCTGTTATGTCCAGTAATGTTATACACTCTATGGCTGAGCATTTCTCATTTTAACATGTGGCTAAACATACAGACATACATTTTTTGTTGTTTTATATCCTCTTTGGTTTTGTTTTCTTCATTTCAGCACATCGCTACCAGGTGAACCTGAACCTGTACTAGCAGCCATTTTCAGATCTGATTTATAAAAATATGTCACACTACACATTAGTATTTAGCATTAACCCCGTAATTGTTACTTGTCACCCCAGTAGCTGCTGCTTAGCAACATTTACATAGTTTGGGCTAAATATAACTACATTTCTCCAGAACTACTTCATATTCCATTTGTCTCCGGTCTACTCTTGCAGTCCAAAGACAAAACAGGTCAGGTGAACCAGACACTCGAAACAGCCCCAAGGTGTTAACATGAGTGAGAATATGTTTGTCTGCTTTTTCCCAGCGACTGACTGGCAACTGGTCTAGCTCATTTTCTTGCCTCTAACCAGGTGCATGCTGGGAATTACCCAGAAAAGGAAGCTGGTATGGTATAGAGAGGGGAAGGATTTCTTCATTTCTTTTTTATTTTATTTTTTACTTTTTTGGAACGTACAGGATAAATAAAAGATTCATCCATACTGGGAGAGGCTTCAACCCCTTTGAAAATAAACAGAATTAGTATATACAGAAAATGGAGGGATGGTATCACAAGTATACAGAAATCTAGAGGAAGAGCAAATACTCAATTACATGATTTTTAGACCAGAAAAAACTAGCCGTGCTATCTTTGTCATTTGCCTCTGTCAGGTGAGAGTAAAACAGCAAGTACAAAATTAGCTAACCAATGATCACATGTGGCATCGGAAAACAAGATCACTACTACTGCTATGTGCCATTTGGTCCTGTGGCAGGATGAATTATGACAGATTTATTTTTGGTAACAGCAAACACACTTTTAAGTTTTATTTATAAAGTTAATAGTCTACAAACTTCTAAGTATGAATCAAGAGAAACAATAATAATGTTTTGGAAGGTGTGAGGGGTATATTAAATCCAAGATTTATTGACCCAGAAAGGCTATAAAAAGGCTCAAAATTCTCACCACATAAATGTCCCAGATCACTGTGACAAACCAGACAATTCAGTCAACAGTTAATGTGCACAGAGGGACCCATCTAAAATCCCTCGGGGAAGGCTAAAAGTAAGAAAGCGTCCTGAGGTTTGTTCTAACTCAGAACGGATTGCTGCTTTTCTTAACGCGAGTCATTAAAATAAAGTAGTTTGATGGCGGCAAAGAAGCTGGGAACGTGTTTTGTTCCATGAATAAAAGAAAATGGCAGTGACAAGGTTTAGATCATATGAAGTAATGAATTATTAATGCAATAATCAGTATTCAGAAACTCTGAATTACTGAATTGGTGCTGACACAAAAGGAGATGTGATGGCAAAAGTTTTTCTTTTTATGACTCTTCACAAGACTATTATCAACACAGTAGAAATGCAGTCTCACTACTGTTGATGCTGCAAACTTCTGTCGGCAAAATGAATCTTTAACGTTTGTTCTTTACCCTTCTGTGACAAATGCACATGGGCGTGGCAAACTAATTTTAGCTGATGACCAGATGGCCAAGAGTAATCTTGAAGCAGCATGGTGGAATCTTTAGAACGGTCTGCAGCAGGATGAAATTATTATTTGTAACAGGACTATGTTATCAGCATAAAGAATTGGATTGTGCCTCAATAAAGACCAATCAGATCAGTTTCTGTCACCCCCTCTCTCAGAAGACCTCATAGCTCCTGCAAGCAGTTGTGGGTACTTTATTAGTGAGAATAAACCACTAAGCTAGGTGTGACTGTGCCATTAAGAATATAACTTTGATTGTTTTTCAATGCACAGTGGCTGAAAAGCTTTACATTCCTGTGCCTCCTCCAAATGAAGCAGGTGGAAGCAGGTTCCATTTCATGCCAAAATGGCACCTCCATTACAATACACCACCTGATCTGAATAAACATTCCCAGCTGCTCCGCTTGGTGCACCTCAGCACGTGTAGCTTTCTCCAGAGCCACAGAGGCACCAGGCAGGCACAAGCACTGTAGAAAAAATCTGAAGAAAATGGCATTATATCTGCATTTGCACCTCCGCCAGCTTTGCACCCGGACACAAGCAGAGAACTAAGAGTGTTGCGAGGGACATTAGCATTGGCCGCTCCTCCAGCATCTCATCTCCAAACGCGCTGCACGGGGGTTTACGGTTCTCATCACCCGCTGCAGTAATGGTGTATGGCAGATGGTGTCAAACCCTTGGATCTGTCCTCCAGACCATTGTTTCAGCAGTGTACAGTAATTAGAGGCAGTGCATAAATCTGCATGCAGTGGTGATTCCAGGACCTTTACAAGCCTCCTCTAAGCATGTAATTAAATGGCTTTGTTGAAATGTTTGACTTTGCCCAAGGGTTGTGTGGACATTTTTCTCCAGAACAATAGATGGAACTTTAACAATAGATGTTGT
This sequence comes from Lates calcarifer, assembly GCF_001640805.2. NCBI lineage: Eukaryota > Metazoa > Chordata > Actinopteri > Centropomidae > Lates > Lates calcarifer. The sequence goes on from NC_066852.1 coordinate 9,720,424, forward strand.
ATCCTCTGTTCATTTGAATGCTGCGCTGCTCACGTCTGACCGCTTGAGGTTTTTTGTTGTCTTAAATGCATTTTCTTGTAAAGACTGCCTGTTTGAATCTATCCCCTGTGCCGCTCATGAGCACAGTAGAATACAAACTGTGGACAATCACATTACACACACTGCTGCACCTTGTGCTGCGCTCTCACCTATCCACTCACTGTGAAATGTGCTGATGCTGGTGTTTGTCTTTTTTTACGGCCTCTATTTACCTTGATTTCTACTGCTTACACTGATTTTAATCTGAGCTTTTGCTGATCTGTGTTGATCAACCAACTCTATTTTTGTATTTGTTTTAAGTATAAGGTAGCATTCTCTCTGCCTCACAGCTGTGTCCTCGTGTTTTTTTATCCACTGATCTCATGTTGGATGTTGGACACCTTCTCTTCTTGTTTCTTAATTCTGCAACTTAAACTCCAGGTTTCTCCAGAATTGTATTATTTTTCAACAAATAAAAACATGTTTGCAATCAGGATTATTTAAAAGATGCTATAATCACATAAAAACATAAGCAAAGTGATTTCAGGTGAGTCCTCATGACCTTTATTACCCAGTTTTCCATATTTTTAAGGCTTTAATAGTATTTAAGGGTTTGCAGACAGCACAATAGTCAGCTCTGCCCTGTTAAAGCAATAAGTTCCAGGGATTCAGATCATGATTTTTATGCACCAGATGTGTCCCACAGTCCTATGACCAGTGGTGCAAAGTAACATTATACTCCGGTACTTTCACATTAAGACTTTACATATAAGCTGATGTAATATAATGCCTAGTCAGAGGTTAAACCCCTGGTTTCTAGCCATTTCGGCTTGTGACCCTTTCAGGTAACTATGAGTTCTCAGCAATTCCACCAAAGACTGATTTCCCCTTTAAACTTATTAGAATGTTGTATTATTATAAATAATCATTTGAGGTCCAAAGTGGTGATATTTTCATATTTCCTCACAAAAAAGAAAAAAAAGATAAATACAAATGTTTGTTATTAGGTTGCTAGGTTTGGACTGGACTAAACCACTGAACTGTGTGAAGCTGTTAAAACTAGCTTCAACCAGTTACGACTGTAAAAAAACTGCTTATTTAGCTGATGCATCAATATTAACAATCTAACATATAATGAAAAATAATAATTTTTCTTTTAATATGTCAAACAATATGCCAAACAATATCTCTGAATGTGGAACTTTTCTTGTATTTTTACATTGCTCCACTAATACTTTCACTTCAGTAGAGGGGTTAAGCACTTCTTCAATCACTGCCAATGACATGTAAATAAAGTGGACTTAAGAGTGCACATTTCTGCCCCTGATTCCTCTCCCCATCAGTGGCCAGTATGCAAATAAAGAGATGGAGCTATGATGGTGCATGTAAACTGTAGGGTCCAGAATCTATATCAGATCTTGAAAGCTGTGGCCAAATACTAGCATAGACTTAATTTTGTTTTTGCAAACTTTGCTTAAATTGTCATTTTTGCACATGTGAGATATACTGTAACCTTGTACTTTATTTCTATGTGGAGAGGAGGGAGGAGGCTGGCTCTGAGGACTGCTGAGTGGTGCAGGAGAGAGTTTGGGTGTTGCAAACAAAGAAAGTAATTCCAAACATCAATAAAAAGAAGTCGGTGTCAGTAGAAAGTGTTGAGCCCGGTGTGCACGATAGAGCAGGTTTTTCTAACTCGCCAGTGAGATGAGAGGCTGAATCATCGTTAGCGAAACTGACTATCCAGTTTTGTAGTGCACTGGGTCCTGGGAGCACTGAGGGCTTTGTTGAGCTAAGCTCTCGCCAGATGGTGTTTTCTCTCTTCCCATTCCTGTAAATCTGCTCTCTCATGTTCCTCTGTTTATTAAACCATGCTGTAGCATTGTGATAGTACAGTGATCTCCGTTTGGCAAGCAAGCTACCTCACAGAGAAGGATACAGGAGTAGACTGTGTAGGTGTCAAAACTATTGCTCACATATCTGAAAACCTCCCTGTCTGTAGTGCTGAGCCTCTGGGATCCACCTCCGGGCTGCTTTTAGTTGTCGTGTTATGCTGGCACGATACATGGACAGAGAAGCCAAGAGTGGCCTGGAAAAATGAGTGGAATGCTCCTTTAATTATAAAATAAAAGCTTTTACTTCCTTGTGTGCTCGTCCTGCTGCTAAGCTATTTGTTTTGTTTATTTTTGCATTTGCATTGCAGTGACATTAAAGAAGTCTTAATAATTTACCTATGTAGGTTTCTCACACCTCTTAGTGATAATGACCAGTCCAGGGAGATGACCAAAAAAAATGCAAAGAAACTAATATAGTGTATCATGTTGAGATCTGAGGCGACTGCTGAGTGTGGGACTGCAGTGCCTGATCAGGTCTGAGGCTGCTGCTGCTGCTGACCATCTCTGGTGGGACTGTAAGTTGCTGACCTACATCTGCTGACATTTCCAAATCCAAGGCTCTCACTGTGAGCCATCCCAACTTGTGCCTACTCAATGATGATTCTCTCCTGACTTGTGTCACATATAAAGTCAATTTTATTCGTAGAGGGGTTCTTTTTTTCTCTCTGCCAAGGGGTAAAGAATTCATTTATGTCCATTACTCCAAGCTGCTGCCTCTGCCAGGATTTCACTACCTCTCTACGCTACTGTGCCAGGGGTATCTTCTTTTAAGAGCAGTAACTTTAACTCTCGTCTTCCTATGTATGATCACAGAGGACAGTTTGAGGTTTCATGCAGCGCATTAGATGGCCTCTAGTTCATTAAATGTCTTAGTTTCTACAGTATTGTGCAACTTTACAGCAACTTTGTTTTACCTTTTTTCTTTTTTTGTCGTATTTTTTTGGTCGCAATACAAAAGGCTGTGGTTAATTTCTGATAGTTAATTGTTATTCTACTTAAAGGCCATTTTCTAAATCAGCTTCTTACTATGAATGATTGGATTCTACATTAACACACTTCTTATTGCCAAAGTTGGAACAGATTTGGTTATTTCACATTAGAGATTTCTTGTTTGAAATGGGATTCAGCTGGAGACAGGTGATGTCACATACTTCCATGCACCAATCAGGATTTAATCAGAGTCTGACGACAGCTGGAGTCATTGGAGTTTCTGAGAATAAAACTCCTGATAAATGATAGGCCTACCTAAAGATGTTCTTATGTTCTAGTTTGTTTGTTTTGTTTTGTTTTTTAACTTTCATCATTGCTCATTTAGTCATCAAGAATTAATGTTTCAGACAAGTTTTCAAAGGCTGTAAGTAATCTGCCATTTAATGCTTTATTTCCAACACATTCTTAGAAGTGCATTGTCTCTGGGGTTTTAAAGAATGATTTGAACATGATAAAACGATTATTTCAATTGCTTGAAGATAGTAAAATATGAGGGCTGCATGATTCTTTGGTTTGTTGTCTATTAAACAAAGATGTTAAAGGATGCAAATTGTTGCAGGAAATTCCAGCATCTAACATGGAGGACCAGAGCTGAGGATAGAGAGGGAAAGACTGAGCTGGAATATTATTAATATCTAGGGGGGAGAAGGAGAGACATTATGGAAAAGACATGTTTTTCTTTCAACTTTTTGTTTGGGAAATTGTGATTGCCACGTGACCTTTCCTGTTAATGTAATTAGGCAGGATGTTATCCTGTCACAGTGTGTATCAGTAGTAGCCCTGCTGTACTCTCTCAGCAGAGGAGCACTGTGAGACAGCAGGGAGGTGCAGTACAGTAGAGCAGAACAGAATGCAGCTTGAGCAGCTTAATGCTTGTGCAGCAGAATGCAGCTCAGTGTCATTGTGAATAATAAATACATACCTGTCACACATTTTGTTTATGTATTATTTTCTTTACCCTTCTGGTGCCTTCTGCTATCATGGACCCAGAGGCCTCTGTGCTCTTGTGTGTTAATCTGGCCCAATCAGCTTCAGCAGAACATATTTTGTTTTCCAATTACCCACCGACAGCACTCTGTTCACCCCACCATGACCAATTTACAAACCCTGTGTTCAAGCAGTATATTTCCAGTGCAAACAGGTTATTATCTACTGTATTACTAATTCTAGGTACTGTAGATGGCTGTGTACATTAGTTCATTGTATTCATGTAAAACAACAGACTGTAGCAGAATTGGTGGCTTTGACTAAAACATGATTAATGATGTATCCAAAAAGTGAAATATGCTCAAAAGGGTAAAGCTTCATATCACTCTCATCATGCTCCAACATGCACACAGACATACGCTGTGCGCATCAAACTTTTCCTGTGAACATGCTGGTGGCTTCTGACACAGGGATGATGAGCTGAAAATTAATTTCTTTGCTTCATTTACACAGGAGGGCAGTAAGTGAATGAAAGCTGGTTGTGATGAGCACATACCAGCTGGTATGAACCGCAGAAACGTAATTACTAAAATGTGCTGCACTGGTAAATATAAGTTAAATGCCAAAGACCCCATACATGTATAATTTGTAGCTAAAGCTGTTTTTGCTGGGCTACTGGATTTATTGACATTAATAAACTGCTATGCATACATCTTTCCTAAAGCTACCTGGCAGAAATGCATATCTCAGAGCAATAAATAACGCACAGTGACAAAATTGCATACAGAGGCTGAGCATTTAGTGATCCACATAAAAAGAAATGACATCTCCAGACTACTCACAGAAGCATAAAAAATAAATCATGTTTAAGTGTCTCTGGAAAAGCAGGAAAAAATAGTAAAAGTCACCCGAAATGCAAACTCTTTTAACACCAGAGAGCAAAGGTTTCTTCTCTCTGCCCTCTGCTATATGTACACAGGGAGAGCCTCCAACTCACATGACCCTTAAAAGGTTTCAGAGTTTAATGAACATTAATGCGCACTGAGATACATGTGGTATTGGCAAAATGTCTTCACAACAGTATAAGCTTAAAAGCTCACCATGAATTATTGAAGTGATGCAGCACTCTCATGTTTTCAGCAAACAACCACAAAACAATTACTTTTAAAGTGTTGCATGAGGAAGCGGTGGAGACGGTGGTTCATCATAATGTGCAAAATGTCAAAGTTCATCTGTCATACACCATGGCCTCTCTCTTCCCTTCATCTGAAAAAAAAAAATACATAAGATGTCTGTGTCCTTGTCTGCTCGTGTTTTTGATATCATCTAAGTCTCTGTTCTGTTTCTGCACCTTTGTCTTAGAATAACCACCACTGCTGCTTGTATGATGGACTTAAGGAGGTACCCTCTTGATGAACAGAACTGCACCCTGGAAATTGAAAGCTGTGAGTAATGATTTTGTCTCTCACCACAAAGACCTCCACACTGAACTTTAAGCAGCCTTCCAAAGCAATAAGCATGAGAGCTGTTTACACTGGTTGAACACTGCCTTAAAATCACCATAAATTGACATGTAATTAAGTGAGGTTTTGTTTTTGGTGACTACATTTGTGTGGGATAATTTAGAGGAGGCATTAGTGAAATATTTGACATCTCTGCCAATGTGTGCCATCTGTCAGATGTTTTACCTCTGCAGTTGATGACTGCCTTGAGGAATAAAGAAGAAATCACAGTGCTTGATGATGTGCATTGATTACTATTCCCTCAGTGTGATAGATGGATAGGGCCACCCCTAGATCTTTGAATGATGAAGGCAAACTGAAAACATTTATACTGGGGACTTTACTTAACCTTCAATATGGCTCTTAACTCCAAAATCACATTGGTGTCATGCATTTTCTGGATTTTATTAACATTAACATTTTGGCGTGCACACTTGGTGCTTAAATCCTGTCTAAGATCATCGTGGGTTGTAAAAAATGGAAATGGAAAAATGCAGACTTACATATACAATATAATTTAATTGACAGTTGTTTCACATCATTTTGTTTTCAAATGCTTTAATTTAGATAAATCATTACCCAAGAGAAAAATGTGCTAGTGGTGTAATTAAAAATTGTATTTGCTTGATCATTTTCATTGACCGCATCATCAATCAAGCCACTTGCTCAATACACCAGATATTTGTGGTTCTTGCTGCTCAAGATAAAACTGCAGAGTGTTTACCCTCAGGGACATCAGTAAGCAATGAAATATGGATATGCCATGAATTAAAAAGTTGCAAGAATATCTGCTGTTTATGCTCATGGAAAGCTGCACTGGTGGGGGTTGTGCACATTAGCCATCAGTGTGATTGATTAGGCAGGCAGTTGTTTCAATTTCATGGACAATGTCACATTTCCTTACCCTATAACCTCAGAGAAAGATTTAATAGTAATGAATCCTGGTCCCTTAGTGAGTTTAATGCCATCCAGGTCTGGACGCGTGGTAGTAGAATGTGAAATGTAGTGGCGCTTCCCGGACTGAGAAATTGCTCTGCAGTGAATGCATACTGGCCTATTGACATAAATCTACTGCTGTGGTCACTTTCAATTGCACTGCCAGTTGAGAATGTGTGGGAGCGCCATACAAAGTGACACATGTTAATGAATATTCATGCAGGTAGTAATGCATGCAGTGATATAGCTCCATAGGAGTCTGGACAGTGGAGCATGTGATTGCAGGCCAAGGGAACAGACAGATTTAAGTCTGTGGCAGGATCATTTTCAACTGAAGGAGGTTTTTTGTTGTTGTTGTTGTTTCTTTTTTTTTTGTAGTTCTGTGTTTGTGCTGCATAGTCCTACGAGAGAAAACAGAATCATTTCTCTGTAAACTCCTTCTCCTCCCACTGTCCAGTTACAACACCTAATGCAACTTTGCCTTGAAACATACAGGAATTAATCGGATATGTTTTAGAGATAAAGTTATCATAGTATATTTATGTACTTTCCTGTGTTGATTTTTGTTGTTAAATTCTTTAAAAAAAATGAAGAATTACAAACAAAATGTCTATTTTTTTCCATAGAACCATTACAGGGTAATGACTGTGAAGCCATGTTAGGTATATTCACAGATTCTTGCAATGCAGTAACCTCCAAAAGTCTGCATATAGAGATACCAAGACTAAATGTGTTGTTAGGTTGCTCAGCCCTGAATGACTGTAATGCAGGACAGATTTAGATAGAAACAAGTGTTTCATTTGTCAAAGCGACCTCTACTCATTATCCAAACTCTTGCAACAGTCTTAAAATAGAAACTTTGATGGTTGTTTCCTCATCATACTTACACTCCACATGTTGTTTTCCTCTCTCATCTCGACCCTGAATGTGCTCTGACTTTGACACAGATGGATATACCACAGATGACATCGTATTCTTCTGGCAAGGAGGAGACAATGCTGTGACAGGCGTTGACAAGTTAGAGTTACCTCAGTTCTCCATTGTGGACATCCGCTTGGTGTCCAGGGAGGTCAGGTTTACTACAGGTAAAGACTGTCAAAACAAGTGTTTCATAACTACTGTAATTAGGCCAAAAGTGTCTGCTGCACACACAATATTATTCTTACATGGTCTGTAAACACCTCTGCATCCGTGTCACCGCTGTGAGTGTGGGCATCAGTAAATACGTCACTGTCACTGTGGGGAATATGATTATATTTGGGTCATGCAGAAAGACAATTTCCTTTTCAGTTCAGCACATTGTAGGTGGCCATTTCCACATATTTGTACAATGTGAGCTGACATGCAAAGAAAAAAAAAGGGAGAATGCAACTGAAGTACCAAACATTGACTCACAACACAGTCTTTATTCTTAATAAGTACAGTAATTGAGGTTGTTCATTGACGTATGTCATCATCAGTGTGTCTATTAGATCAGAACCACTTCAATTAAATGTACAAGAATTGAGTTTGTTGCTACTGCTGCTTCACTGAATATTTCTAATTTGTGCAAATATATGCTTCTACTTTGCGTATTTCCTCATTTATTTTAATTTGCAGGTTGACTTTTTACACACCAATACTACACTTTGATATTATGATGCATCACTGAATTAAACCTAAAAGTATATGGAATCACTAGTGTAGCAGTTTGTAGTGGCAGTGTAATGACAGTGCCTTGACAAAGAACAACCTGAAACAGCTCCAACATTGAAAATGGTGCTTATGAATCAGTGACAAAATACTTCACCTTTAGTAATTTTACATTGTGCTATTGTTAATTTTACATTTGCATTAGCTAACAAGCAAGCTAACTTACTATCATGTTACCTTTGAAGTTAGTCAGTCTGGCTGTGTTCCCCTGTTTCCTGTCCTTATGCTAAGCTAACTGCTGCCTGTATCTTCATATTTAATGCATGGACATGGGAGGGGTATACGTCATTTCATCTAACGTCTAACCCACTGAAATAACTAAAAGCAAGTCGAAATAATTTGAAACCTTTGTGTGAACGCACCAGTAATCTTATTCCAGGTGACCCCAGCTACCCCATAAACAGCTAAAGCACGACAAAAGTGTAATTCTCATGTTGGAGTTTAATGGAATCTGTGAACATTTGTTGCAGCCATTATTCTGCAAAGTACTTGGGTGATCTAAGGCGTTTGTCTCAGGCTTGATAAAGTATGTATGCTAAGGTATTGATTCATTAAAAGATTTACAGGAACCTGGAGATGATGAGGTCATTCATCATTGTGTGTTCCCCATAGCAAATAGCCTTTTAGATTAAAACCATCACACTTATCTCAAGCCTTTTTTCTTTGGTGACAAATTGGACATAAAACTGTGGATAGAATACATGGAACAGAATTTAACTATTATTTAGAGCAATTTGTATAGTTTCCAATCTCATAAATACCTCACTATAGCCGAAGGAGAGTGGTCCAGCCTTGATGTTTATATTGCTTTTTGCATCAGCACTGTATTGTTGTGGTTGTTTAAATTAAAGTGCAATCAAAAGACCAATTAATGTGTTGGCACAATCAGCTGATATATTCCTGCAAAATGTACAATGGAATGACTTACTGCCTCAAAACCACATACTGTATATTTTCCTCCTTCTTTTAGTGTAATGGCATGCGTTGCAATTATGCACCTCTAAAATGCCCTTTTGGTAATGTTTAGAGGACAGAGAAAGTGAGAAAGAAAAGCAGAGCAGCTCTCTGTGACAATTCTCAGAGGGATGCTGGAGCTGCCTGCTGAGATAGGGGGTTGCAGAAAAATCTGCCGTGTTTGCGACTTTCTGCCATGTTTAATTGGAATCGAACTTGTCCCTGGAAAGGAATCCATCGCTTTGGGGAAATTAAGTGCTCCATCTGAACAAATGGAGAAATGACTACCCTGCGCGTTGTCAAAGTGCAGACTTTGGAACTCTTAAGTTGTGCCAACGTTTCCCCTTTCTCTCCCTTTTTTCACTGATGTTTTCACTCTTGCCCTGCTCTTTTCTAAACTATCACTCCATCCTTTCTCCTTACAGGATCATATCCAAGGCTTTCGCTGAGTTTCAGGATTAAGAGGAACATTGGATATTTCATCCTGCAGACGTATATGCCCTCCATCTTGATCACCATCCTCTCCTGGGTCTCCTTCTGGATCAATTATGATGCCTCTGCAGCTCGGGTGGCCCTGGGTAAGACACAGCCACCGCTGCATTCTTAACTGTTCTCATTAAAATCCACTGATCATCATAGGAACTAACAGCACGTAGTTCAATGTAAATGTGCATATTATGTAGAACCTATTACATATTATGAGAAAATATGAGACACATGCATACTCATAATACAATAAATGTATTCCAATCACCTTAAAGTAGTACACAGAATCCAACAAGACTCAGTAACACTGTAACAATGTCTGCTGGTCATGACATTAATGACATTTATCAAATTTACTATTAGAGTTATATCTGAATTAACATGTCTAAATCTGTCCATGGTTGAAATATCTGGTCTAAGGCCAAAAAAGAGGACCGGCTCCAGGGAGCTAATTATTTAAGAACAGGGAGTGTCATAATACATGTGTATACAGCAGTGATGGGATGTACAGTAACTAAATATATTTACTCATGAACTGTATTTAACTACAATTTTGGGGTATTTGTACAATAGTTTTTTCAATTTCTGCTACTTCATACTTTACTTTCATCTGCACTGCATTGATATCACACCTTCAGGTACTAGTTACTTTACAGAGTCATACAAATACAAACAAAATTGTTCATATTTCAGTATTTAAAGTCGATACAGTTTTCCATCCAACATTAAAATGCTGCCTGCATGCTAATACATCAATAGTAGTAATCTAATAATATATATGATAATGTAACACTGACAGGGCTTGTGATGCTTTTGTACAGGATTTTACTTTTAATTTAGTGTTTTTATGGTGCAGCAATCATGGTCTAGATCATGTCTATGTAAATGTAAAGTATGTGTAAATGTAAAAGTGAAACACAGTATAATTTCTGTCTGATGGTGAATTGTTTGTCTCTGTGTGTGTGCTGCTGTGCTCAGGTGTGACAACGGTGCTTACCATGACAACAATTAACACCCACCTTAGGGAGACTCTCCCAAAGATTCCGTATGTGAAAGCCATCGACGTCTACCTCATGGGCTGTTTTGTGTTTGTGTTCCTGGCCCTGCTTGAATATGCCTTTGTAAATTACGTGTTCTTTGGCCGGGGCCCTGCGCAACAGAAGAAAATCAATGAGAGGCTGAACAAAGCCAACAACGAGCGCACAAGATACGAAGAGAAGCGCCTGAGGGAACAGGTTTGCAACTTCGTCTGCCTGCCTCTGTTTTACTCCATGTCTGTGTGTCAGTCAGAGTTCAAGTACAAAACACCTATGTTCTGCACATAAGATTTTTAGCCATAGTCATTTTTTTCCCAAAGACACACATACAGCATTCCCTGAAGTAACCTTCAGAAGCATACTGATGCCACCACAGCCCAATATGCATTCACCAACCATCATCCATTGCTTCTCCCTCAAGCACTGACTGCTTTTTATCGAGCATAGCCTTTTTCATTGAGATAGCGATTCATCTAACTCAACAGTGGTGTAAACATTCCCATTTCTTATTTAGGTTGTTGTCTATGTTTATGCTGTAGGCTTCATTCATTCTCACACGTGTTCCTGTGGAATTAGACAAAACTTTAAAACCCAGGATGAGAAGACATTGGCAATTTAACAATCTATGGCAGTCAGACTGAATGAAGTCCCCCCCTGTTTTTTGTGTGTGAAGTGCTAAATGCTATGCTTATTCAAGGTTGTTCCTGTTAACTTTATGTCTTATGCATTGTGTAATTCTTAGAAAATGTGCTTATTTGCCAGTATTTTATAGCCGTTTTAATGTTCTCTTCATTTTTCTTTCACATTGCAAGGACTCCATTTCCGTGCCGTTTCAAACCAACACCTTCAGGTCATTTACACAGCGAAGAAATCTGTATCTCGAGGAACAAAGAAAAGTTGGGGTACATGTATTTAGAAATCATATCAGCTGTAGGCCAGAGCCTCACAATAAAGTCAGATGATTAAGGCTGTTCAAATGATTTGTGTCACTTTTTATACAAGTGAAAAATCACTAATATTTGTCTGTTTAAACAAACTCTTGGTTAACTATTTCTGTTGCATGCAAGAAATGACATTCCATATCATCCCTGCATTTTGCTTTAGCTTTACAGCTTTGGGGATGGGAGGGGGGTTTAATGTAAGTTTCATAATAGGGGGAATCTGGGGGCTACTGCTCGACATTTCAGCCCTCACTGACCCCCGGTGTCTTCCCCCTCTCCTCGCAGGTGGATGCTTATGGAAACATCCTCCTCACCACACTGGAGATGAACAACGAAGTGATGCCTTCTGACGTGGGGAGTAGCGTCAGTGACTCTCGGAATTCGGTCATGTCCTTCGACAGCTCCGGGGTCCAATTCAGGAAGCCCATGGCGCCCCGAGATGGCTTCAGCCACCACTCGCTGGACCGGAGTGCCATGCGGAGCCGGGCCAACTGTCGGCTACGACGACGCTCCTCCAAGCTCAAGTTGAAAATCCCAAACCTGTCAGATGTTAGCACCATTGACAAGTGGTCCCGGGTCATTTTCCCTATCACCTTTGGATTTTTCAACCTAATCTACTGGTTGTACTATGTGAATTGATGTGCATCCCACTAGGAATCATGGGCCATATTTTGAGAGCACATTAAATTGGCTTTGATACAGTTCCAAAATATGTATACACATATACAAGTTGAACATATGTATATGCATATTTCTATATATTATATTTATATATACACGTGTGAAATCTGAAGGACCTTTCTGCTGTACAAAATATTAATAGGATGACTTGAATGTTTAAGAATAATTGTGAGAGAAGAATTTCAAGGCTTTGAGTTTCTTTTTCCTCCTGAAACAAACAAACAAACGAACAAACAAACAAACATAACAAACAAACATAACAAACAAACAAACAAACAAACACGAGATCCCACCAGGGGTTTTTGGAACTAAAGACTGCATGATATTTTTGCTAAAAAAAAAACAAGAAAAAAGAGAAAGTGAAAGCTCTTGAGAGAGAAAAGATGTCTCAGAGTCCCATTGACTTTTTATTGATACTTATTGTAATCAGAAATCCTCTACTGCAGCTCATGAAATCAGTGGTGGCTTGTCTGTTCAGGCATCAGCTGAGTGAGATCCTTGACACCCCCACCCCACCCTACCCCCGTACCCCTCACCCCAACCCCCAACCCCCCGTCGCTTTCACCCTACTCAGTACCCACGCCCCCTCCCCCACAAACCCCCCACGCCCCCATCACCCATGGATAACATGCACGGAAATCTCCGGTTCTACTATGTACAGCAACCTTGTTTGGATTATGTGTTGTTCCTTGGGTTTTTTGAAGTGATATCGTTCTCTTTATCAGACATCAGCTCTGGCCTAATGGTCTCCATTAGAGGGCCGTGTGGATGGGATGCTTGACCGCCGCATTCCCGCACAGAGTCGCAACGCAAACTTGTATTCCTTTCTCTTCTCATGTTATTTTTAGAAAACATGTCCTCGGGGAGGGGGAGGGGGTCTTTTTTCATTATGGTTAAAAACAAAATGCTGATTATTGTAGATATGATTTTGTCTTGAAAAATACTGTGATTTCAGAGAGTGTCAGAACATGTTCTAGAGCTAGGGCATTATGAGATAAAAGAGTCAAAGGTATGCATTACTCATTTTGATTGTTTGAAAAAAAAAGCATATTCTGTACATTTTATCATTCAGTATTCTCATGAAGGTATACTTGTACTGTTTCTTTCCTCCTATTGATTGATTCACATGCTCTTTAGATGCAGAGTTCATTGATGTCATATCCTGCTTTGTGTTTGCTAAAAAGGACATGGGGGGATTGCTTTTGTGATTTGTTTGAAATTATTCCACAGTGAAGATGTGAGAACATGTATATTCAAAAGAGTCAACATATCCGCCCACAGTTTGACCAGTTGTCATTCAGTATACAGTATTTCTTTCTTTGTTGAGCATTATCTTCAGTGTTTAAGTCACAGTTTCTGAAGGCAAGGTTATTTGATTGGGATAGCGATGGGCAGCCTGGGCAGAAGACGTGGGGAGAGAGGGATTCAGCAGTTCACACTCAAACTCAACCAGTGCCATCCCATAAGATGCTCTGAACCCCTCTGAGGATCAGAAACATTAGTCTCATCAGGAATGATACAGTGATCCTTGGGGGAGAAAAATGCGATAAATAGCCATGAATTCAAATGACAACCAAAAGGCCTATAATCCATATGCATTATTGGGGTTTTTTTGCTCTCAAATACACAGGCTACATTTTCCAGTGCTCAGGTTCATTTGCAAAAAGAAAAAAGTGCTGTAGATTTTTTTATTTATTCATTTTGAAATCAGATTGGATAATCAAGTGCTCAATAGCTGTGGAATCCAAATGACATTTGGTTTGTGTAGCCACCAAATAAAGTAAAAAAGATGAAGTCAGAACATTAGATGGATGAGGCAGATGGACAGTGGATATTGTAGGTAAAATAGGAAAAAACAAAAAAAAAAGAAAATAAAAGATTAAAAAAAAAAAAAAAGTCCTCCCATGCCTGTTTAGCTTCAGCTGAAGTGCAGAGCAGCATCTTCCTCTGTGTCATTTTCACTTCAAGCACAAACAGGCTCTACTGGGAGCAACAGGCTCTGAGCAAAACCTACACAACCAAATCAACCATCGAGTCCTTGAGCAGAAAAGTGATTGACTCATTAGAATATGAGCACAGCGCAGTCCCCAAGAAATATACAAAGGGAAACCGGGAGGGAAAATTGGCATATACTGTACACAAACACATGGGGACAAGAGGAAGATGGAAGAGCTGCAGAGTAACGAGATGAAGATGGCAAAGCAGGAGCACCAATTTATCATCAGATATATCCACTCCCCTCTGGGTGTAGTATGCATAAGACGCCTTCAAAAAGGAATACTGATCAGAAACCAATTTGTCTCCGTAAGTCATAGTGAAGTTTGTACAGTGATGTGGCCCGAGCTCTGATCCAAGTTTAGTATTTCTTTTTGTTTAGATTTTTATGCATTGTCGTCATATTCCGCAGAAGAAAATGAAAAAAAAAAAGAAAAGAAAAGATCATCTTTAAATTTCCAGTAATGCATACACATATGCAGGAAGATGGTGAAAGTGACAGGAAGACATACTGAGCTGAGTTTTATGTTTATGTCTGCAGCTGAACAATCTGTCGTTTGTCTCTCAGTCAACTGTGAGTCCAAACATATGACCAAAACATAGTGATAAGTCTTAAATGTGAAGAAAGTAAATTTGTAGTTATTTATGTGAAATGTGACAATGAGTCAAAAAGAGCCACAGTAAGCTAAATTAGCAGTAAATATTGTGAGAAAATGGCCTCTGGGTTCAAATTTCTCCAAGTTCTGAAGCAGGTTTTATTGTGTTACATAGAAAATACGTATTATACTGTAGATGACTGGTAAGTGTGAAGGCTAAAATGGTGCCATATGTGATAGTGCACAAATTCTACAAAAGTTGCCAAATGGAAGTGAGTTAAGACTGAAATGTAATGAACTTGAAAACAGTAGCATCACTTGTTTGAGCATGCAGTCTTTCACACCTTGGTTAAGAGTGCCCAGTGCCAATTTAAAGAGTACTCCACAGTTTTAGAATTGCACTCCTATAACAAAGTTAGACTCACAGTGGACAATATAAAACAAAAAGGATCAAAATCAATGCTGCAGAACCTGAGATAATGTATTTTTTCATTATTCCACATGTTCTTTTTTGTCCAATTCTGGTGCCTACATTACCCATGATGCAACTTGACCACCTATGGTTCAATCAGAGAATTAGGTGTGTTATGCTAGTAGCGGTTAATGTAGCTTCGAGCTGCTAGCCTCAAGCAGAGATGAGAAGTGTGCTACAGTAGTCTGGTGAATTCAAACCTCCACAGATTTTTTTCTCTTTTTCAAAGTTGTAGTCTTCAGACCCAACCAACACCATCTCAAGTGATGTCACTCAAGGCACCTGTAAATGGACTTTGATGTGTAAAGTTCCCCTTTAACTCATAATATCCATCACTGGGATATGTATGCTGCAATTCTAGCTTGTAAAACCTTTATCATGTGAGACGATCCAGTGACATCACTGCTAGATATGATTCACTTTGTTGGTTTTTGTAATCAGATGAAGAACTGCTTTGGATTGCATTTCCCACAGTATAGATTACTCTGTGGTTGGTATAAGGTGTTTATGACGTTAGATGTGGATGGTGTCTGAGTCAGGCATATTCAGGCACTTTTGAGGTGATGATTACTGATTACTGTGCACATTCATTTTCATGTTTCAGGTAGCCTTGTCCTTTAAAATTTTTGATGAAATAAAATAAAGGAAGTTGGTAAGACTTAGTGGATAGGGAATGCAAGTTTACAGAAAAAACACACTTTATATATTTTTTTAATCATTTCATTCTGGTGTGCACACTAACAGCTTGTCAAACTGTTCAAAGGCAATATGATGGATCTTTCCCTAAGAGTTGGGTCAGACTCTGAGGCCAGAGGATACTATCAGTTCCAGTGCAAGAAGAGCACAAAAAATATGGGACATAAGGCAATCGTAAGTGTTATTTTAACTAAATCAGTCGAATGTGTTCAACTAGATAAAAAAAACACTAATCCATCTACTCTGTGGTTTCAATTAAAAACACACTTAGAGTATATTTTGTTACGCAAACTAACACAATTATCAAATTCTCATTGAGGTTGATTTATTCCCAGTAATGAATACAAACATGCCTATTTAAGTATTAACCTTTTTTGGGTTTTGTTTTGTTTTCCTTTTTTTTCAGATAGTTAATGCATATCTTTAATGAACTCCAAACACATACAGAGGAGAAACATTAGCAGCCCTTGCATGCTCGCAGTAAATATATTCACCACTCATTTCACTCGGAACATGTATTACCTGCTTTCTGGACATGAAATCAGCACATTCATCCCAAAAGCTGTGAGGATGTTCTGTTCTATGCTTTTACTTTAGGATCTTTGCTTATACAAGAGAGAAAATACATTTCTTTTTGACACATATGTTCAAGGAGTAGAGGAGGAGAAAAAAAAGTGTTGAACTGATTTCAATGTGAATTTTCTTGCCTCTAGTGTATATGTGTAATTACATGTGAATTGTACTGTAAATATGATATCTTTCACTTAATAGTTCTTAATGCATGAACAAAAACATGGCAGTTCGTAATACCAGCTAGCCTCACTGCTAATGGCATGGACAGCTTCTCTAGCATTGGCATACTTCTGCAAACGAAACCTAAAAAATGAAACACAAGAAATACACGGTGTGAACAAAATAATGGAGAAATCAACGCAAAGTCCTCTCACAGTGCAGAAGTTTCTGGTGGCTCTGAGCTTGCATTGGTTCACCTGTTCCTGCGAGAACAAGGCTAATGCTAATGCTGTTAAAGATTCCTTGGAATTACAGTGTGCCTTGGTTCTCTGTCAGCAAATGGGATGGTGCCGTCTTGATTGAAATTCTCTAGTTGAGCTTTCCCATTTATCAAATCTGAAGTAGCAGGATTTTTGGGGGGAGATTTCAGCATAGTACACTTGCAGCGTTTACCTCAGCCATCAACAGATCACTCAATTGTCCATTGTCCATGGAACTACAAAGAATTTTAAGGGCATGTTCGGCTAGCTGGCTTAAAGAGGCTAGAGGAGCAGGGTTGCCTTAAGAAGGCGTGTGGGATGTTCTTTCCTGTTCCTCAATAAGACAGTCATGTGTGCCCTTGACCAAGGTACTCAGCCGATTGCCCAAGTGCAGCTGCTCACTTGCCAACAACAGAAATCTGTGTAGGCTAGCTCCCAGAAGTAAATATGTCTAGCGATGTGAGGGTATTAACAGAGAATAGTTTCCTGAGTAAGTGTAAAGAACAAAAAACAGTTTTGCTTGGTTCTGTATACCTAAATTAAACCCAGCATTGCAGTGTGGCCTCTCACCTTTTGATGTTTGTGTCTGTTAGATGCCATTTCACATTTTGCCATAATTACCAGCTGGGATCTAATCTGGACAAAGTTATAAATCATATCGTTCTCTGCTGACTCTAGTCCTTGTGTTAGGGTGTTTCATCCGGGATAACACCATTCCCCAAAAAAAGATATGCATAATGGGCTGAGCCTGTGAACACAAAACTGCTGTGTGAGTTAGGAACAGCACTGACCTCTGCTAAAAGAGAGAACCACAACCATGCAAGCCAATTTCATCCACTGAACACCAGAACACAGCTGACAGACTCCTCACTGTTGGAAGGACTTTTGTTGGTGCATTCATTATTTTGTATACCTTGTAGGTTTTGTTTTGCATGACCTGAGTTTTGAAAGGTTTTATTTTCATATATTTTTACTTCACACCATCTGATTCATCTCCACAGCCAGGAAAAGAAAGATCCAGTGTTTACACGCTCAAATTGCACTTGTTTTACAGCCAGCTCTATAAATCTTGTGAAACAAACTGTTCGTAAAACTGGAGGAAAAATGTAAACTGCAGAACGTACATCTGTGTGATTCGTGTGAATCATGAATATGTACTTCTACAAATGTATTTACTGTAAATCACGCAGTTTGGAATAGATGCACCAAGTGCATGCTGTAGTTTTATCAGGTTCAGCATAAGCATTAACATCAATCGCCCTTCAACTACAAAGGATGTAAAGGATGCTCACCAGAAGCATCTGAACGTAAGCCATGTGATTGCACACTGAGTGGGTGTTCCCTGTATTTTCTCTTTAATAAGTTGCCTCTGGTTATGGTCTGTTGTCGATTAATGTATGATGATACTTGCGAGAAGCTGTGCTGATTCCCCAGTTACACATCTGTATACTTCCCCTCTGAAAGAGTCTACCTAGGGAGACTATCTTCGTTTAACCAGTAGGTAAGAGAGATTTTCCAACACTATAAAAATTGGCAACGAAAAGAAAGAAACCCACACAAGACCAACAGCCCATTTATTTTTCAGTATAAATTAGTAAATGATTTTCTTCATTTCTGTGTTCATTTCTGATTTATTGTATTTGTTGCATTTGTTATGGATTGTTATTCTTACTGTTGTTGTTGTTTTATCATAAGAAGGAAATGTAACTCATCTGATATACTGGCACTGGAAGAAAAATGCATTTGGTTTTTTGTACTGTAATTGTTTTGTTCACATTGGGCGCTTATTTGATTCAGTTGTTTAATAAGGTGTTTGATTTCATTTGGAGTATCAGTACTCATGGAATCAACATTTGTGTAGTATGAAGTTGTATTTTTTTTGTCAGTGCAAATTAATGTTATAGTGTCAATCAGCTTTTTTAGGTGTTTGAACAAAATGTGTTTTTTACAAATACAAGGTGTTCAAGTATGTGGTATAAAAAGGGTTATCATTCAAACAACAGACTTTTTACAAATAAAGGCTTATACAGTAAAGAAAGCTAATGTCTTTTCATTTGCCCTTTGTGGACTAATATACAACATTGTTTCATTTGACTTTTTATTAATTTGTTTTCAGATATTAGTCCCCAAAAGGTAAATAGCATACAATGTTGCAAAATAAGAGGATAAAATCAGGTATTTACCATTGCTATTCCAGGTTGTTGTCAGAGCTCTCACCTCTTAGTTGGTGTCTTGCTTTTGATAAGGACTGTTGGATATGAAGACAGTCCAAAAAACAAAATTTAAGAAAACTCAAGAGTGTCTTCTTTTAATTTGATTACAAAACATTGCGCGTTTATGAGAATATACCTCCTTTCATACCCTATTTCCTGAATAAAGACGCAAAGTGACTCCTGCTGACAAGTGTAATATTTGCCCCTTTTTCAATTCAGGAACTATTAAATAATATTTTTTACATTGTTAGCAAATATAAAATGATATACTGTAATACAGGTTGGCTAACGTAGCTTTGTGGCCTGGCTGGGGCAGTCTGAGTTCTGCATCTATAAAGCGCTAGATAATTAATTTGTTTTGTCAGAAGGACAGATGCAGTTTTAACTTTTTGCTGAAACTCTTTGTCCTCTGGATGAGGACATGATGCTATATATGGTAGCACATTTGGATTTTTTTTTTTTTTTTTTGTCTCACTCAGGGCTTGAACTACAGTCGATGTTTAGGCGGTGAAGGTGAGGAGAATGGCATCTAAATGTGACTGCTGCACCTGGAGCAGAGAGGACAGTAATGATCCCGTAAGATATATGAAATATTATGTTCCACATATGCCTCGAAGCGTTGGGAAACAATGTGTTTGCTGTCCAAACCAGCTCGTTGATTTTCTAGATTTAAAACAGATGTGGCTGGGGGCCTATAGGTGTGACCTGTGTCCCAGTTTTTGAGTCAACCTTGATTAAAAGCACAATTTGTGTACACCCCCACCCCTCCCCACCCCCAACAGGTCTTTTGATAAACAGACAAATCACGCAGTTATTATCGCTGCCTGATGCTGTTCAAGGTCTGTTTACATGAATAATGTTTGTAGACACATCCAGAAAACAGGCCTCTAACACCTAACAAGCGCAAAAATCTCATCTTTCACAAACTGCACTATATATGACCATCTGGGTTCTCGCTGTGTGTAGCTTGCATGTTCTCCCTGTGTCTGTGTCAGTGTCCTCCGGGTGCTCCAGTTTCCTCCCACAGTCCAAAGACATGCAAGTCAGGTCCACTGGAGACTCTAAATTGCCTGTAGGTGTGAATGTGAGTGTGAATGTGTCTGTCTACATGCGTGTTAGCTGTGTGATAGACTGGCAACATGTCCACAGCGCACACCCAATGCATGCTGGGATGGATTCCAACCCCCAGCTTAACAGACTAAGCAGTTTGGAAAATGAATGGATGGTTGTACTTTACACGTCAGACTCTTTAATTTTATGGGAATACCAGTGCCTTTAAGTGCTAAACCAAACTCAGCACGTACACAGAGTGTGTTGTTAATTCTGTGTCGATGGCTTTAAATAGTCATCAGTTCCAAGCTTCATTAATGATTTTTGAGCAGTGACATCCCTAGACACTAATACTTCACTGTCATCAGGAACTGGACCTGAGGCCTCATGTGTAAATGTGGTGCACATGCATACAAATGACACATACACAGCTTCATTTAGGGTTTACAGCATAAAAAGAAAAGGGGAAGCATGTGAGAGCACATTCTGCATCACGAGTATGCAGATTTGGGAAAGGGTTTGGGTGTGGGTTACGGTGATGCATAATTTATTGTGTTATTACAGTGAAAAGTTCAAATGAGTTTTCTAATAGCCACTTATGATGTGGAATTGTCACTATACAGTCCAAGGCGTGAGAGATAGAGATAAAACTGAGTGTGTGTGTTACATTCCCTAGTTTGTTACTCTGGAATTTCTGACTCACAAAAACCTACTTATTGATTCAATATGTTATTTTACAGCCACCCTACCGGCTCTGTGAATGCAAGCATATTTACATGATAATGCTAACATGGTGATGTTAATAGGTATAATATTAACCATGTTCACCATCTTAGTTTAGCATGCTAGCATGCTAACATTTTCTAATTAACACTAAAAGCTAAGGCTAACCAAATGACTGACAAAATGAAAGATTTGACCCAATGATGACAAAAATCATTAGGACACAGTCATGCCTTTCATCATCTACTTGTG
Source organism: Lates calcarifer (assembly GCF_001640805.2). Taxonomy (NCBI): domain Eukaryota; kingdom Metazoa; phylum Chordata; class Actinopteri; family Centropomidae; genus Lates; species Lates calcarifer. Next base: position 9,741,469 of record NC_066852.1, read on the forward strand.
AAGGGGTTGACTGTACTGCCAGCCAATAGGCCATTTTTTTCACAGGAGACATTTTGACTGGTGTTACTAATAACATTAGTGTTCCAGTAAGCCGTGACAGTGAGCCAGGGTGAACGAAGTCAGGATCCTGAAACTGAAGCAGCTAAATGGAATTCAGCCATCATTCATTTTATTATTTACACCTATGCTCCTGTTGTGACATGTCAAAATGTCACCCATTAAAAAGGCCTATTGGGCAGTCACAAGTAATGTTGTTCATTTTGTTTTGTTAAGCTCAGACAAAGAATGGACACCGAAGTACTGAGTGAATGAATCTGCCACCTGGCCGAGGCCCTTCTGTGTGATGTTTGGGGCCTGCATGGGTTTTCCCTCAGCTCCCTGTCACAATCTAAAGACACTCAGGTTAGGTTACATAGTGACTCAAAATTGCCCATAGGTGTGACTGTGCGTGTCGATGGTTGTTTGTCTCTGTATGTCAGTCCTGTGACTGACTGATGACCTGTCTGGGGTGTACCCTGCTTCTTGCCTATACTGTCAGCTGGGATTGACTCCAGCTCCCCTGCATGCCTCGAGGAGAAGAGGGTATAGCCAATGGAACATGTTAACTGTATAATATAATTTAATATTTGTTTTTATTTGTGCTAAGTTAGAGAAATCTAACGGTACATTAGACGATATTTTAAATATTCAAAAAGGGGTTTCAGCAAACCGTGAACTCATTCACACGCACAGTGATTGGCTAATTCTGTTTAAACACTAAATCTTCAGTTTTTGTGTTCATGCTTTGCCTTGGTAAAAAGAAAGTAAGTGGATAGCAGCTGTAGGCCTAACCTCTAAGATGCAAAACAGCATCTTAACAACCATTAAAATAAGAGCTACAGCCTACCTCGTGCATGTTTTCTGCACTTCCCCTATTTTCTGCTCCGTATCAGTTCTTTTTTGAGACATAGCTGTTTTACTATAAATAATGCATAGGGGCAAGAAAAGCCATGCAGCACAGTTAAAGGAGGGGACAATTATTCTCTAAATTTCCAGTGTATACAGTACATAGTATTTACCAATGTACTTGAGATGAAGATTATAATTTTTAAATATAACAACAACAATGTCACATTAAAACTGATATGTCATTAAGTCAGCTTGATGGTGTTTTATGAGAAGCTCAAAGCAATGTTTAAATTCTCTTAGCATTGTTGATTTGGAAATACTAATTTGTGATATATTTCTTCATATAATGAGAAGAAGCAATACTACATTTCATAAAGTAATATGAAAAGTTTTAAAGGATTATACATAATTATATACAGTAATTAAGTAAGCCACATTACAGATACTTATACAGCATATGGTCATTGATACAGTGCCATGTAATGTACGTGTTTAAAAAATGTTGTGCATGTCTGTCTTTTCTTTTACAAGTGTCCAACGACTAGAGTGTCATTATTAAAAAATCCTCATTGTCAAACAATTGATCAATGACTACAATTACTCATTTACACATATTAACAAGACTGATTTGAGGTCAGAGGTCAAATATTGGAATTAAAAAAGCCTTATTCCTAATACTTGGGCAGAATCAATGTCAGGAAAGGGCGAGCAGGTCATAAAAAGTTATGGTAAAGCAACTTGTTTGAAATCTGAATTTACTGCAGCATCACCAACAGAGATAATAGACCTGTAGTTTAATCACCTGGACCATCTGAAAAACATAGTGTCTGTTTTTAAATGTGATCTGATCATGTTTTAGCTCAAGTAGACTTTAACGTAACATTTAAAAAAGATATGTCTGTTTACTGTGAGTAGTTTGTGGGTTTTGCTTATGTCTTTCTTAGAAGGGCATTAAAACAACAACAACAAAAACAACACTGGTATACAATCTGGCCACACTGATTTCCAGCCTTTATTTCCCTAAGTGAGCTGCTTCACCATTCTAAGCCAATGGCTTCTTTTATTTCTGCCTCTGAGGCAGCATTTATTTCAATCTGACCATGCATCATTTATGTTGCAGGTAAACAAGAAGAAGAAGAGGCTGAAGATCTATACTCCTCAAATTTCATATTCTGAAAGTATATTTGGTTTATTGCCATCTCAAAATGAGTGTATTGATGGTTTTGTTGTTGCTGCGTTTGTTGTATTTCATCATGCTTAGACCCCTCTTGTAGCCGTGACCTGTGTAACGATCCTCTCCTGGTGTGTCCTCCTTCAGATACCAGGCTGATTTAATGCACAGGTTTGTCTCTGCTAATTGATTTCTTTTAATTTACTCTCAGTCGCCTCTACCAGGCACTTCGACAGTTGATTACGCTGCTAAGTGAGTTCACCTTGAGAGGAGCTGAGGTATATAAATAATATGTCAAACATATCCAACTTATTAAATCAAGATCAAATTATATCTATTACAATTCACTAGGCTGGATCGTGAGAAGCAAACAAAACAAGAACATGTACAGATATACAGATTCCTTTCAACATTAAAGATAGGATGCACAATCTCTGCGGGTTTGTTGTTGCTGAATTTGCCTGAATTTTCATCTCTCTTTTCCATGGATTGGCGCTCTCTGCATTGGAGTGCATAGCTCTGTTGAGAAGATGGATACAGAGCCAGTGAAGTAGCTCAGCAAAATGTGCCTTCCATTTCCGTGTTCTATTGTCAGCACTCCATATAAAAACATAAAATATTGAAAGGGTGCATTAACATGGGTCAGAAATTGATGGCTGTTCCTCTCTCTCTCTCTGTGTGTGTGTGTGTGTGTGTGTGTGTGTGGGGTAGGTGAAAGTGGTCAAAAAGCTGCTGCTTTGGCTTTCTGAATTAGAATGCCTGCTTGTGCTTTCTGTCATGTACATATTTTTGAATAAACTCTCTTTACTGATGCTAATCAAAGCATTAAATTTGACATACAGTCATTATGGAATGTGATATGAACAATCATTCTTATGGAAATTGTATTTTTTAAAAAAAGCTAAATGATGGTGAATTTCACGATTGCCATGCTCATGCAATACTTAAAAGCAAACCAGTATTTCAAGAAAAGCTAAGGTTTAGAAAAACTAGACTTAACAACACAAAATCAAAGCAAAGATATTAGCATCACTTCTGATACAGGGAACAGATACACAGTAACTGACTTCTTCTTAGAATTGCTGGATAGATAACATCCACTAAAATCATCAATTATTCAGTCAATAATCTGTCAGTAGTTTACCCCAAACAAGAATCTCAGATTCTTTCTTCTTTGACATGATGATATGTCAAGCCATGCTTCTTCTGCAGCACTGTGTGTCCATCCATTTTCCTCTTACAGGATGTTCGTCTGTGTTGCCATGGAGTTCTTGTTTGTGGGTTGAAAAGAGAGTGAAGAGACGGAGAAGAGTGGAAACATAATGTGTCTAATAAAATATTAAGAGACATCTCTTTTGTGCAATGTGACCACGGCTGAACCACTAAATCCAACCCCCACCAGGGGCATCATTTAGAAAATCTTAGGGTATAGAAAAGAGGACAGCGGAGGTGGCGCAGTTAAAGGTGAGATTATAGTTACACATACTGTATGTGTCAAAGAAAATGTGACCTCTGCATATTGTTTGATGAATGTATCTAAGAAGGTGTGCACACATGCCACCACTGTCAAAGTCAATTTTCGCTATTAATTGGCACTATGTGGCTCTAACATTGGCTGTGTTTGAGCTTGTCACTGCCCTCCAGCATTTGCATTATCCCATGAAATGAATACCAATCAGTGCACAAGATTTCATTTTAAGTCAATCCAGTATTTTATATTAAACATGGTGGGAGCACTGTGAGAATCACTTTTTAAAAATACTTTTTTTTCTCCAGTTAAGTAAAATCTTCCAGTAAAATGGTCAGAGGATCAAACGTCAAACACATAAAATGATATGTTTCTGGTAAATCTCAACAGCCATTTATTTTGGCATTTTCAATGAAGTCAGTCACTGAAGGACAGATTTTAGATGATCAAAAATGCCATTAAGACAAAGTGGATATAGGAACATAATGTGCCTTAGGAAAGCATAACACCTCTCTGTGCCAACAGGGGTCAACTATGTGTGTGTCCCTTTTTTACTGCCAGCACTTTACAAAACTTATAGCTTAAATGCAACACTGACAAGCTGTCATTTGGACTTGCTAATGCAAATTTAGTCCTTTCTTCTGTCCTGTGTTTCATGCTTTCTTCCTCAGACAATTTGTGATGGGTCACCTTCTGCTATGACAGACTGAATTTCAGAGATAACAAAAGTATCAGGAGATGTTTCTTCTGACTGTCTCTGTCCCACTTTTTTTTTATTTTTTAGGTTTATTTGCACAATTGTGTCAATCTCTGTGTAAGCACAGTTTCATGCTTGTATTTGATGCCAATGTGAGATGATAGTTCAGTGTCGCTGCATTTGGCTTTTAGTGCCAAGAAAAGAAAACATGCAATGCAAAGAAGACCTTTTCTTCTGTGCCAGTCAGATGATTTCACACTACTGTTTGTGGTGGTGTGTTCTTGTTTTCGCATATGATTTGGTTTTGTACCATCAGTATTTTTATAAGTGGTGCGGTTGCTCGGTAGCTGCAGGGACAATAAGTGAAGTCATGCTAAATGTCTGGCCTATTTTTTTTTTTTTTTTTTTTCCAAGGCGGTTGGGAGAGGGAGAGAAGAGGGTGAGGAGGAGCGAGGCCTGCTGAAGCCGGAGCATGGCGCTCTTGGCTCTGTTGCCATCGGCCGCCTCAAGATCTCCTCAACACACATCACATACGCACTGAAATACTCACCATCTAACAGCCTGGCCTGTCATCTGCTGGCCAACTTCTGAACTGCATCCCTGCCTTCTTCAATGACAACAGCAGTTTCAGTATTTCAACCAAACCATACTGCCATCAAATATGCTAAAGAGACACATTTTTAGCATTTCTACAATGATCAATCGGTAAATACTTCATTATATGTTGTTTTTGTTGTTACGTAAAAGCTATCTTCAGACAGGTCTGTCGAAAAGGAAAAAGAAAATACCACGTCTCAAATCTGTCTGTGCCAGAGCTCTGATTCACACCTCCTCGCTGTCTGCCGACAGGGAAGCACAGGTCGTAGTGGGCGGATGAATTAGTCTGTGTGGAGGCATTACACTGAAACCTGCTGGAGGTTTGAGCAGGCCACAGTTTCCACACCCAGAAACCTTCATTTCACTGTGTGAGACAGCTCTCTAGGTTTGTGGAGGCTCGAGGGTGGATTTGTCATCGGCCCTCAACTCGCACATTCAAAGTTGTAACTGAAGAGCTGTTAATGTGATTAGAATATAATTAAGAGCAACTAATACATGCTGAGAAGTGATTTAGTTGGTGAATGGCAACAATCTGCTGAACAATTTGTAGGTTATTTTTTTTATCATAGAAATTCTAAGCAATCTTTCATATTGGTTTGTCTGTGCCTGATACAAACGGAAGTATCAGATGGATTGCTATGAAATTTTGTACAGACATTCATGGTCTCCAGAGGAAGAATCTTGATGATTTTGGTGATCCCCTGACTTTTCCTTTAGTCATGAGGTTGACATTTTTGGTTTTTAGTAGCATATCTTAACAACTACCGACAACTAACAGTAATGCAAGGTGCCCAGAGGATGAATTTTACTGACTTTGGTGATCCTCTGGCACCTTAATATCTACCATCATTGTGTCAAAGTTTCAGTGTGTCCAATGCTTTGGTTTATGACCAAATATGTGAAAAACTTGCATTTGGATACTTTGTGTTTAGTGCTAATTAGCTAATTTTAGCATGTAGATGTACTAAACTAAGATGGTGAACACATTAACATTGTCACTGTCATTGTTAACACTGCATTAGCATTTAGCTCAAAGCGCCACTGTGACTAAATACAGCCTCACAGAGTTGCTAGTCTGACTGAATTTCATGTTCATCTTTCATACACATGGTTCTGTTCTTGTAGTTACAACAGAATGTGTTCTACTCTGTCCATGCTGTCTTACTGTTTTTAAGATGGCACATAGAAGCACATAAATAGGAAACAAAATGATAAAAATGTAGTGGCTGATTTTTGTAAAGGAATCTCACAGTCACTCACAAAGAGTTTACTGGAATACAAGATGAAAAGCTTTCACATGCTCAGTGTCTTCTTCTTTATATATATTTCTGGAATATGATACTAAAATAGGTTTATATCAATATACTGCTTTAAGATCAAAAATGTGAATGGCCCTGATCAGGAAATAAAAAGGTAGGTATGTTACAGTGGAGCATATTTATGTGTTCTTGATCTGATGAACAGACTTATGTCAAAATAGGCCATTCTCAGTTCTAAGCTGTAGCTAAATGTGCTTTCTCTTTAGTTTTCACACTTGACTTTATAGAATTTGGACAAAATGCCCCCCCATTCATCCCCCTTTTATCACTTATTTACCCACACTGGCAACTTAATTCTTCAGAAATGTTTCTCAGTCTTGCATGCTGATCAGTCAGTCATGAGTCACGCTGTTGATTGTATTTATTTAAAGTCTGCCCCTTTGTTTCACTGTACACTTCTGTCCACAGCTGCCAACACATGTTGTTCTGTTCACAAGACACTGAGATCGCCTCACTCCCTAACCTATCACGTAAGTGTCCTCTGGATAATGAGCTCTACAGGCCTCCCTCCACTTCCCCACATCACCCACCACCTCCCTCCCTCACCCCTCCAGTCACCCCTGATCAAAATTTTTCACATTGTTAATCACTTATGTCAGCTTCTGGTAATTATAGACAATTAATCATGTGTGATTCACTGTCTCTCTCTCTCTCTCTCTCTCTGTCGGCGTTGTGCTCTGCGCTGTGTGAACGAAAACGACAAAGGTGAAACTGCCTTTATTAAGTACGCAGCACCAGGGAGTGAACTCCCCAGCGATAAGCAGCATGTTGCAGTGCTTTGGCTTACACTTCCTTGTGGCGGGTGATAAAGGCCAGGTGGAGATTAAATTACATTAATTTCTTTGCCAGGAGCCCTGACCCAGAATGACTTACAAGACGATGGAGGATGGAGTGATGAGCTGTAGTGAAACTACTGCCAAAGTACTGAAAAATGAATTAACCATCAGTGTCACAACACACTGTGGTCCTAACCTGCCATATAGAGTCAGCAACCTCAAACACACACATGGCTGCACTGCCTGTAACGTTTGCCATAATTTAAAATGTAAACTGTATTTGTTGTATTAACTATATAAAATAATTCATTTATATTTGAACTGGTGAGTTTTATCACCTCTTATTTTCATCTGCCCCCACCCAAAATCATTAACGGCTAAATCACCAGTTTTTGAAAAACAACAGAGTATACACACCCAGTCTGGCAAACATGGATATGCAAACATTGTGTTATCAACATGCATAGTATCAGTCCATTACCAAACATACTGTAACCTTGCCTATGATACTATAACGTTTTTATCCTCTTCCAGTGCTGCTTGCAAGAGTCAGTGGTGGAGACTGCAGAAAGTTCAGTCTAAAAGAACTATAACATTTGTGAAGATGTGGTCCACGTTGAGCTTGTTGGTGCTTACAAGCATAATAGGTAACTATATTCCTCTTGGATTACATGGTGATTTTAGTGAAGAATGTTTGGATTTGGATTTAACCTACTTGAAACTTGATTAACTTGTTGTTTTGTAGGATGTGCTGAACTGATCACGGTCAGTACACCACAGAAATATGTCAATGTCACAAAGGGTGGAAGTGTCCTACTTCAGTGTATGTTTGTGACTACTGCTGAAGAGACCACCGGCCTTACCATCCAGTGGAATTTTGTTCCATCATCCACCTTGATGCAGCAGCAAGAAGACATACAGGTAGGGTTTATTAATGTGCTCAAATGTACCTAAATCTGTAAGCCAACTGGGATTGAAGGATGCTTTACTGTAGCATCAGGTTGAGTATCAGTGAGTGTCAGAATCTTTCCAGTTTGCTTAATGACTGTACAAGGCTTTTGAGTGATATAAAAACATCAGTCACTTTTTTGAGTTCACTTTAAATTTGCTACTTTATAAAAACGTGGTATGTTGTTGTTTTAACATGATCACTAACATGCAACACTGCAGTTGGATTTACACTGGGCGGTATCTCATCAGAGAACTCAACATTTTGGAGAATATTCAAAGTTTGATTACCCTACTCCTAGAAATGTCAGATTTATTACAAAGCTTGAACATTCACTAAAAACACAAGCTTGTGAACTGCTGTTCAACAAGAGACACGCCTTACTTACTCAGATAACAAAGCCTATGTCTAAGAAATCAGATAAGGGCTGGTTTTGAATTCATTTCACAATATGGCCATGACTAACTTTCTGACGGACATGGTCAACTTACATTTTGAACAAAATGGTACCATCCATTGGACATGGACAAATACCTGTTCTCAAAACATTAATATAACTAATTTAACTGCCATTGTCTCAACTTTTAGTCGCTATTTTATTCTTGGTACCAAGCAATCTAAAAAGGATACACTCAGACAATAAAATCACTGATCTGTCAGTCTGTAAACTACATCAATGTTACTTTAATTAGCCGATGCTGAATCACAGATTATGTTGATGGGTGACATTAGAAGTTTTCAGTTAGACTTCCTAAACAAACCTGCTGTATGACAGCAAGGTTTTTGCCATGCTCTAAAATGAACAGAACAAGGAAATAAATAACTTGATTACTAAGATGTTCTGATTGGTTGCCATTTGCTTTTAGGTCTATTACTATCAATCAGGAAAGGATGTCATTCCAAGACCTTACGAGAGCAGGCTTCAGCCTCCCCTTTCTCCAGGCATGACCAAAAATGCCTCAATAATAATGAGCAACATGCAGCCATCAGATGCTGGAACCTACACCTGTGAGGTTCATAACTTTCCTGATGTGGATGGACAGTCTACAGCCAATATCTTTGTGAAAGTTCTCGGTAAGTTTCGCGACCTTTAATAACCCCTCTCTGATGTAGTTAAACACATAACACTGAGGAAAAATAATCAGAAACAATCGGAGGCTGCACAGCAGGTGTGCAGGGGATTTCATGGTGCTCGACCACACCTGTTAGCTGTATCAGTTGAATATTTGCATTATAGAGAGCAGTTCTGCTTTCTGCTAAAGTTCTGTTTTCAAACCAGCACCCACACTCAGACCTGGGTGTAGTTCGGCAAACATGAGCTGCTGCTGCAAAGACAGAGAAAAGAAAAAAACACCTAATCTGAACCTCCTGCTGGTGCCTCGTCCATTATTTTCTCCAGCTCATAAGGGTGTGGCTACCTGAAGGAGGAGAGCCAAACACTGTCAATCTCTTTGAAGTGTTATTTTTGTAGTATATGTGATTTTTTTTAACCATTCATCTTTTTGCCTCTCTCTATATTCTTCATTAAAAACTAGGGTTACATTAGTCATGCCTGTGTGAGCTACTCCATTTTTTCAACATAAAAGCCCAGCCTAAATTAAAGCAGGCAAAATTTAACTGCAGTAAGGATACTTTTATTTCAATGAAGTATTGCAGAGCTCTTTCCACATCTGAGATTATTGTATCTATTATGAGCGCAAAAACATTAACAAATGTATTAAAATAGTGGCCCTGAATAGTGTGATTCGGGAATTACATTGAGTTTGAACCCTCTCATTCACTGAGTTACCAGGACAACCTTGCAGGCCTCAGTATCTTCACTAGTTTCCATGGTTACTGTGGCAGTCTCCTCATTGTCAGTGTTGGAAATTAGAGTAGAACTGTGACTGCATCCTTGTACTGCATACAGAATATATATCAGCAGCTGCTGCATGCTAACCACACGCCTCGTATCCCGTAACCTCGCCCTTTATGAAAATGTTTGCAGGAGAGTTTCTACACACAGAATGTGATGCATACTTAAGAGCTGTATGAATATGTATGGCTGTTCTCACGCTGATTATCATTCAATCAAAGATGATTTCCATCCTCGCTAACTGTTACACAGGATTATGGTAATACTGTAATGAGAGTGAGCAGTCCATCATGAATTACAAATAAGAGTGTCAGCTTTACCCCCTGCAGTATGTTGTATGTTCCCAATTAATGCTGTTGTGATGTGAAAACAGGATAGATATCAAATATGAAGTTATATAATTTAAGATGTTCTGGCAGAAATGTCCAGTCAATTAAGCGAAAGCTGAATGATCAGTACCATGAACTGTACCGTGTTGTAAGGATTCAGTCTCAACCCCGGAACAGAGAATAAGGCCACACCCTAAAAACGTCCTGCCTCATGATGACTAATGGAAAGACATGTGTCACCCTATTTGTTAAACAGTAAGCAAAGGAATTTCCAGTTTCACAAACTCAAAACAGCAGAATTGCCTTTGTTACATGTCCCACAAATTACCCCAATGGTTTTTTTTAGTTTGAAGTGACTTTTACAACCAGTTTTGAAACAAAGTAAAAAATAATCTCCTGTTACAAAAGCATATGGTATAAAGTATCTAATGAAATATCTTTAATTAAAGCAGTTTTCTTCAGTTATGATTACTGGTACATGCATGTTTGGTGCTGAGTCGTGTCAACAGCACAAAATGTGGGTGGAAGTGTCTAAAAGGATCTCTGTGATATTAACACTGTGCTGAGCAAATAAACAGAAATAAAGATACACAGCCTTTGTCCAATCAGATTGCTCAGCAGAACCTGTTTGATTATAATCAATATGCAGGATAGCATGAACCACTGTTAAAGCAGCACTGGCATTATAGAATTATATTTTACTTTTTCTCTCTTCTTATCAGAGAGAAATACTCTTGCTTTTACTCCATTACATTGACACCTGTAGTTATACGTTACCTTTCAAGTTAAGACTTTACATATGATAGGCCTATAGGATACAGTGCACTGTCAAAGATTAAACAAATGGTTCCCATTTATTTTGGCTTGTGACCTTTTCCGTTAGCAAAAACAGCTACAGCAGTAAAACCCTGCTTACATGTTGATGCATATACTGTACGCATCAATGTGGAAAAATATCAGTCACAGTACTTTAAGTACACTTAAGTCACTGTCTTGAAGTATAACAATAATGGTTAGTGATTTACTGACCAATTAAAAAATGTGTAATATCTAATCTGTTCCAGAGAAGTCTCATCACATATTGTCATGAATCAAGCTTTGTCAAAAACAGCATAAATATAAAGTTGATGACTACTAGTATTTTAGAATTTGACTCTATATATATTTGTAGAGCATAGTGTTTAAAATCTAAATTAAATTCTTATCAGAGTGCTCCATCAGTGTGGCAGACTCTATTACCAAACCTCTGTGGAGAGCTGATCAATTCAGTCTGGAGCTCTTCGTCAAGTGAGATTTAGAAAACTAAATATGAAATCACCTGATAAGCCCTTGCATCTTCCTTATGGTCTGTCAGAGAGGCCCTCCGCTCCTTATTGCTCCGTCCATGGTGATGTTGAATCAGGTCACCTGGTCACTCTGACCTGCCACAGTGAGCATGGAAGTCCGCCTCCTCAATACATGTGGACCAAACTGGACCAGAATAAGGCCAGAATGCCTGTACCGGGATTGAGTGAGTATTGTATGAGTAAACACTGCATGTATACTTGTAAATATTACCACATTCATACATTCATAAACATAAATGGTCTTTTTTTCCTCAGCAACCAAAACTGGAATATACAAGATCAGCAACATATCCCAGTTTCAGTTCGGGGAGTACCAGTGCAACGCTACAAATGTTGTGGGATTTTCAACTTGCACTATAGAGCTAAGTCCTGGTATGATTAGAATTTTTTTTGTTTGTTTTTGAGAGCATCTGTACAAAACTGTACATCAAACAAAAACTTGTATACTTGTGTGCTTCTTGTACAGAAGTGGGAGACGGAGTGATTGCTGGTGCAGTGATTGGAGCGTTGCTCGGGTGTGTCCTTATCATCCTGGTTGTGTGGTTCATCGCTCACACTGTGAAGAGGCACAAATACAAGGCAGTGAAAGCATCAGAGGGCAACGAGATGAAGTGAGGTTTTAGGTTCTTGATGTTCCTGCATTTCATCTTGTGATTTGTAATCTAAGGATGTAATGTCAACTCTCTCTCTGTCCACTAGGAGGAGCTCTCACCAGGCTCAGGAAGCCACAGACAGCGTTCCCGTGGCAACCACAGCCAGCAACCTTCATGCTGAGAGAGATGAGCCACAAGCCTAAAAAAAAGGGCCTGTTGAAAACAACTGGAGCTACGTCACTAATCTGAATAACAAGATGTCCAGGATGTTCAGTCTTTATTATACGTCATTCTCTGATTTAATCAATGTTACGAAGCACATCTTCATGTTTGATGATGTATTCTCTGTGCTTACCATAAATTCAGTCTTATACAGCTTTTTTTCATTTGCCAAATTGTTTTTTATCACTTAAAACTTTGATCTGCAGAGGCAGATCTTCTTCTAACATTTTTATAATCCTACTTCTTTCATTTGTTTTACCAGTTACATAGTGTGACAATAGAGTACAGTATAAAACATACAGTATAATAATACAGCAGACTTTTATATTGTAACTCGTATTTGAATTTGTTTCATGAATCACTACACAAATGTTTTGTAACACTTACAGTATAATGCTGAAATGATGAGGGCAGCATCTGTATCATGCAATTGATAACTGTTGATCTCTGCTGTCCCCCAAATAATTGCAGTTATACTGATATATTCAACAAACTCATTGCATGTTTTTATCTTTTATGATTTTTTTTTTTTTTTTTTTTTTTTGATATAGTGACACATTATTGGGTTTGAACCCAAACATAATTCCATACATTCAAATAGTGTCTTTAAAAGGATAAAATATCTCTAATTCCTGAAGGGAAGAATGACTGGGCCTCCAGATTAGTCCTTAATTGATCTTTGGCCATACAAATTGTCAAGCAGCTGTGTGACTAGTGTGACTATTTTGTGTGTTTGCAGGTCCTGATTAAATAAAATACAGGGTTTTTTGAGTTGCTGTGTGATGTAACTCTTCCAGTGTGACCGCAATTGACAATATCAAGTATCATCAAGGTAGCAGCATACTTACACTTTTTATTCCCGTATGAATTATTAGGAGAGCAGTGGTGACAACTTCAGCTGTTTTATTCCTGGGCATAAAGTAGAAGATGTGCCATCGACTCATTGATTTGATCACAAACTATATTAACAGCTGAAAATTAATTATGGACATTTTTTTTTACTACAGGATTGTGCCAACCTTGTTTATTTCACCATTAGTAAGCAAATATTGAACATCTCTCTCTCTCTCTCTCTCTCTCTCTCTCACTCTCTCTCTCTGTCTCTGTGGCACAACCAGATCCATAAATTTAGTGCAAATCAACCTGGCACCCCTCTACCAATGCTGAGCTACTGTCCACATATTTATGATTATTTGGCAAGTGTGAAGGCAGCAAAAAGACCTTCAATATGTTTCCTTTAACTGCTGCTTGACATCTTTATGGAGCCAAATGGTGAGTTTACACACACCACCTTAATTTTAATTAGTCTTACTCAGGTTCCACTTTATCTGAGAACAGCTACTGCCAAACTAATTTGGAATGATATAAAAGACAGCCATATAGTACCACAACTGAAGTAGAATGTTAAATGTAAAATATAGATTGTTAGGGACTAGTTTGGCAGAATTTAGGGACAGTTTCACTATTATACAGTGAGACAAACTGTCATCATCCTATATTATATCCAATTATCCAAAAGTGAACATAGCTGGTCTCAGGCTTCAGTGACAGTATTACTATAACTATGTGGAAAATTTAAAATTATGATAAGGTTTAAATCTCAAATAACTGTACGTTAAAAATAATTATTAAGTTGTATGTGAATATGTAAATTAGACGAGACATTTCGTAAAGTAATTCTATCTAAATCTTAACAATGTCGGTCCTTGCTTTGCAGACTGGCTGTAAGTATTCGGAGTCTGCCAATTACAAGATACATAAAAGTGTTATCTGATGACTATATCACATCTGCAGACAGTTGTTTAAAAGTGATTCTCAAAATCATCCATTTAACAGTAAGCATGCATTTAGACTGAAACTGACTGCACAGAGACACTGCACACACCTCACCACTGTAAAACACATGGACCTTAATGTCACTTGTACTCTTGGACTTCGACTGCAGCTTTGCGCATTATTTTCATTGGCTGTTTCTGCCTGTTCTGGCACAATCCCAACTAATAAACAATGTATTTATATAACAATGTATTTTGTGCAATCCCATTCTCCTTTTATCATTTCATATGATCATACTGTATGATTACATGAGTTCAATGGTAGCAAGCTATTTAAAATGATACATAAACAACAAACATCATCAGCAATGACCAAGGATGAGTAAAATGTGGTGTGTCTCAGTAGTGAAGCTGTTTGATTGTTCTGATTGAAGAAGACTTTCAGTGCAGATTTAAGTAAACCTAAGCAGTAAGGCACAGAAGTGAAGCATCTTTCAAAGCCATGATCAGGCTTGTAAACCAAAGCAACGCGCAGTGCTAAGGACATCGTCTCTGGTCAAATAACATCCACAGAGTTGTCTCAAGCCGGTGAATGACTCCCTCCCATGCATGACACGCCAGTTGTCTATGAAAATCACCTACAAAAATAGAAGGTATCATCATCAGATTACTGAATTACACAGTTCTATCTTTCTGTTTCCTCCCCATAATCCTAAAACTGTAAATTCATTGCTTGAGACTGACAGAATTATTTTCTGGATTGGGCATTTGTGAGTGCAAAGATTCAGTGGCATTCCCTTTAGTAAGTAACTTTCTTACCTTCCCTGGAGACAGTTTCACCCATAGCTCATTCTCTGGTCGCCGTAGTTCTGTTGTCAGCTCTCGATGTGCCACATACCATTGCTGAACAACACCATGGGGGATTGTGTTTATCACTGATCGATCATAGTTGTTGTACCTGTTGAAAAAAACAGAGGAAAAGAAAAGCTTTTGATTTTGTTGATTTGAAGTTTAAAACATTTCATCATATCCTCAAATTACAGAAGTATGTATATTTTTACACACATGATGTAAAAATAGTAAGAAAGTAACTATTGAGAAATTTCTCAACCAACTTCTATATAATATAGTATATTAAGTCACTTTATTTTATTTATAGCCAAGAGCACAAAATATTGAAAGGTAATAAATATAATACATTCTAGTGAAATACAATTGCTGTAAGATGAATAAGAGAAACAAAAAACAGTGATGCTAACTCTCAAACACTGAACATATAATGCGATGTCTGATAATTCATAACTGAACAAACATGAGAATACTGACACCAAACATACCGGATGAGGTAAATTTCATTGTTCCAAGGATAGACGTTAACCACAGGGCCAATGCCAGTCATGTGGTTTCTATGGTTGTCAGTGTTTTCAATGTACTCGTGCCTAATGGGCACACGGGAAAGCAGCTCAAAATGTTCAGGTGACCGCTGGCGTAATGTTTCAGCAGCATAGAACCCATCCACAAGTAGTGTCCTTCCCCCGGTTCCTTCATGCTTTAGGCAGTGGAAAACCTGTATTCTGTAAGAACAATCAGTGGTATTAAGTAAAAAAAAAACAAAGTAAACAAAGTTCCTGTCACTTCTATTGTATTGGGACTGTTTTGAAAAGTTCCATCCCTCCTGCACTTACCCACATGGTTCCTGAAAGTATGAGGTGTCAGTGTGACGATCCAGGGCCAGCTGGCTGTAGGCAGTGTCTCCTCTGGAAAAATCTGAAGTAAAGCACCACGTCCTTCCATATGTGGTCTCCCTAGTGAGTAACACACAAAATATAGGTGGATTAGGAATAAGTAGACAAAGGCTCAAAATCTTTTGCATTGCCTCTGAATGTAATACTAGTTGCTAGTTATATGAGAATGTCTTTTGTCACAGAAAGACTTTCAGTGTAGTATAGGCCAACAGAAGTGTTTCATACCTGATAAGACTGACCCTCTGGGTAACTGCCTCTGTGGCCTCCACTGTAGCTGGGACATCATCTACGAAAGCGATCCCGTACAGAAGATAGTTCTGGAGGAACTTCTTCACTTCATCATCACAACTCATAAATGTGTCCCATTTGGCTGATGGTATGTTTGCACTTTTGTAGATGTCTGAGTTCCAAAAGATGCGTGGCTGGACAGTGCTCTGCTTCTTTCCTTCATAACTGTTCTCAGCTAGCCAATTGAGACTGTACTTTGACACATGACCACCAGGCCCTGGCATAAAGACATGAAAAATATTGTTATTAGGTACAATTAATGGAAAGTGCATTTCAAAACTACACTTGACCTGATCTATGAGTGCATATATGCAGCAAATGAGTACAAGGGGCCCTGATGGGAGCCCATAGGAACCCTTGTAGCATTAAGACTCAGCATTTACTAAACCAAGTCTATGCACTCCCTATCCACTCCCAGACTCAGCTGACCTTGAATATGCGCTGCTAACAGGGAGAGGCACAGCTGCCAGGATGCCTGCAGGAGCATGTGCATCATCAATTGTCTTGGGGCTGACAGGTCCCCATTTGTCAGTTTATATAAGACACAGTGCCACTCTAGTGTGTACATAAAAACACAGTGACAGTCCATCTTTTGTGCAAGAACTGCTGCAGCCAAGCAGCCCACAGGGAGACATCAGCCTATGGAGGACCACAAGTGTCACAGCAATAGTAATAAAGCATTTCATTAATTTCTAACAAATTGTACTATAAAAACAGGCATTAATACATTTGTTTACAAATTAATTTACTTATAGATTAGTAAATATTTATTTAGTAAAGTCTTTAATTTGCATAGAAATTAGCTCAAATTAAGCAGTTTACAAAAAACAGCACCCAAAACAGTAGTACATGATTTAAAAATACATGAATTAATTCATATTTTAATAACCTCTCTCTTTTCCATTTCCATTATTCAATTTGCTCTGCATTTAGCCCTTCCATGACACTTTCAGCCTTGAGCTGGTAAAATGATGTAAAACCATGCAAGATAGGCATGGAATGATGTAAGCACATACACTTATGCTCTTAAAAGGATCTTCTTGGCACCTAAACAAATTTGGAAAAGATAGCTAGGGAATTAGGTGGGTGCAGCTCTGAAACCAATCAGAGAGCTTGTTACATTATGTATTTTTAAATGATGTGCTTATTGACTGTTTTATGTTATTTTTCTATATCCATTTTTTAAATTAAATCTAATTAAATCTAATTCTTCTAAATTCTAAATTCTTTAAATTTCCATTATAATGTTAAATATCAAATTACTTTGAAATTTAGTGAATGGTAATTTAATGATTAACATATGTATTAACAAAATATTCTACAATTTGTTGTTATTGCTATTTCTTTGACACTTTTGGTCCTCCATATCAGTCAGTTTGACAGTCCTGAGTAGCATGTAAGCCAGACTGGTGCCCATACAAAAAAGCATGGGCATCTCCAAGCTGTCAGACTCTGAATGGGCCGATATGGTATTAAAAGCTTGTAGTGATATCATATGCCTGTCCTTATTTTGCTCCTCACTGAAAAACTCAATGCTCCAGTACTATAATCATCTCCCTGCTCCTGTCAAAGCTGACCCACACTGGGCTGCGGGGTCACAGAGATTTTAAGTGTGGCATAATATGGCAGGAAAGTGGGAAGGTGAGTGCTTGGAGTGCACATGAAGCCAGTGTATTTCACTCGCAAGGGACATTGTAGCAGTAGCACCTGTTTCTTTTCAACACCTGGCTGCTGTGGGACCATTTATTCCTCTTACTCACAGAAGAGGCAACTAAATCCCACATGACTTTGTCTACATGAAGGAGCAGGCTGCTAGTGGAGACAGAATAAGGGATGGCTCCAGGTAGTCTGGGCTTTGGGCTAGTTAAGCTAGTTCATCTCTGTCTGCTGGAGCCTCTCTGGGGAACAGCTCAGTGGCTTGGAGGTCTGCTCCATCTGGGTGATTAAGAAGTGGATGAGGTGTTGTGCTGTGTCCTGTGCAGCCCATGTTATCCTGTGAAAGGAGAACACTGCAGTGTCCTTCATTTGTATTACAACTCCAGAGCACACCCAAGAGTTTGATAAACAATCATCTGCCTTTTGTCTCAGAAACAACTTGGGTAGTGTGGGAATACTATAAATAAAATGTATTGCACAGTTTTAGTGGACACAATAGCACAAAAAAGAATTTGAGTTGTCTGTGTATCCAACTACTGGTAGCACTCATATGTCCACAGAATACACTAAATGAGCAGCATATACAGTCTATTATAAAACTGAGTATATATCTGATCAGTATCACTAAAATTAAAGGTAACTGCAAATCCTGTCCATTTAATGCGTAAATAGTGAATTGTGCTCATAATTTTTCCAGCAATGCAACAGCAGCTTCTGTTGTAGTGAGTATGGCTCAACACCTCCTAAACACTGCTGTAACTGCTGTGGCTTATGCTCTTTAGCCTGCAGATGCACTCTCACCCTCTCCCATCTTTGTGAAGTTTCATTATCTCATTTCTTACTTGTTCAGGCAGTACCTCACCATATGAAGCCATGTTGAATTAGACACCACCCAGGCCAAAACAGAGAAAGCTGTTGTGTTCACGGGCTCATTTAAATACTCTACACAATATACAATTGTGGATCAAGAGCATATCCAGTTTTGTTATACATTGTATTTTTCAGTGTCATCTTTTTATGTGACAGTGACCACTGGGGGCCAAAGTCTGCTTTACCAGTCTGTTAAAGATGTTGGATTTCAACGGTTGCTGATAAAGGTTGATTCTAAATATACATTACATAATACTCCTTTTAAGCATGAATATCTCTTTATGGTTTACAGCTTAAATAGTGTTACCTGACAACACCCTAAGGATTACCCGACAACAGAGTGAATCTTTACAAGATAAAATATGACACAGGGAAAAGTCCACCTCTGCCCACGCCTGTGTTGAAAACTTATGATTATACTCTAAAATGATTGAGTCTTTTCACAGCTACCATTGTTTGTGTGTGTGTGTGTGTGCTGAAACAGAAGCAAATGCTAAAAATGAGTATAGCTCAATTTAATTACATCTTACTTTGTTAGAAAAATGGATATCTGAGATATCTCACCTGAAGCAATTCCAAGATGCAAATTATTGGTTCACTTATTGAATCTGTAAAGTTTCACCTGCTCAATAAAATGCATTATCTTTATGTATGCCTGGTGGAGTTTATGACAAATTCATCGTAACACATTTTAACAAGTTTTATGAATGTGATGCGTTGTGATATATTTGAATAGCTAACCAGCCTATTCAAATGCATTACATTTGACTGTATCCAAATGTGGTAAATCTCCCAAAGAAGATTCTGACATTTGATTATAACTATAAGAAATGCATTTTTCTCAGAACTGCATTTTAGCTTGGAATCTTTGAGTTTCTTTGTTCCATCCAATCATAATAACATAAATGTGGTAGTAACATGCAAAATAATTTACAAAGCCAGTTGGTTTTGTGAATGTGCATGGCCAGATTTGTTAAAATGTAAAAATGTGCAGCATATGTATGACAGTTTCATTGCAAAACCAAAAAAACAAGTTTAGTGTTACAGTGGAGAACTAACTGGCCCTAGGTTTTCTTCAAGTCAGTTGTACAAGGGCAATTTAATTAAACAGAGTTTATTTGATTATATACATTACATGAGCAACTATAACATTTGCGGGTTCTGACACAAGATCACAAGAGTTGATAATATGATAATTCCTCAACAAATGCAATGAATCAGATTACTACTGAGTGACATATAGGGGTCTCTGGGGCCCAACGTTTCCCGCTTTACCCAGCTGGTAGGTTGTTGTACTTATAAGTGACTTACATGAGAGGACGAGATGGCCATCTTCCACTGCCGTACGGTCCGGGCGGATGTTGAGGTCTATACTGCCAGTGTCCAGGATTCTTTGGTTAGTTTGGGAGTTGTATGACGACACGGAGCGGCAGTGATCCCGCAGCCACACGTAGTTAAAATGCATCTGTGTCCCCGCATAGTTGAGCTCTAGTGATTTCATATGCAGGTTAACAATAATGTCTTTACGCACGTATAAACTGGGTGAACATTACACCATTAAACTCACCGAGAGAGTCCTGGTGCAGGTGAAGAGTTGCAGAGGTCGCAGCACAGGCGCGGACCTGCGTCTTATGTGTCCATGGTGTGTGTGTGTGTCTGAGAGCAGACAGCAGCTGAGCCTGCTGCAGCGCGGGACGCACGGTCCTCTTTAATGCACCTAACATCGCTACACAGACACTTTCTGCTCAGGAAAATAGAACAGACCGCTAAGTTACCGTGCAGTGACTGACCCCCCTCCCTGAAAGAATAGTAGTATGCCTTTTTCTCTCCCTCTTCACCACCGTTTAAGCTTCACTGTCACACGATACAATTCCTCAGTACACTGACAGAGATTAATTATTAAACACGACAGTTTCTCCTGTGATTTGGTTTCATATTAAAGGGACAAGAAAGCCAGTCGGACCATCACACTGTAGCACCGGTGAAGTGGTTTACCACACGTACAACTACCGTCACAGCAGTACCCGGATGTACAGGACAACTGTGTGGGTCATCGCCTCTTAGTCCTCATGATCTTGGTTAAAATTCTATGTGGATGCCTTTACCCAAGTCAGAATATACACTGTGTGTACAGGGGGTATGTAGAGGCTGACACAAAATATGTAAAACAAGTAGACTCAACAAACAAAGCAAGAGAGGAAAAACCAGTTCTCCTGAATTTAGACCAAGCAGCTTATGACACTGATGAATGATGGGAGGATAGATGGATTGCAAAGCTGTAGGCAGGTGACTGAAGGGTTTCTCTGCAAGGAAGTGTTCAGGTGGAGGCCAGCTGTCCTCTCATGATCAGTTGAATTAGTAGATAACAGCCTAAACAACAGGAGCTTTTCGCAGCAGACATTTTGACTTGTCAGCAGCGCAGGTGTTACTAACACAAACAATGGCTCTGTTGTTTTTAAGTTTCCCAGTAAGCCATGGCAGTGAGCCAGCAGCGGCAAAACCAGGATCCTGAATCTGAGGCCGCTAAATGGAATTCAGCCAGCATTCAATTTGTTTGTTTACGTTTTTTGATTTTCCTCTCTTTTAGTGTTTGCTCTTTTCTCTGAAGGTTCATGATTCAAGTGCATCTGTATATTATAATGTAATGTAAAAAAAAAAAAATGTAATGGCTATTTACATGACTAGCAGAGATGAAGCCTATATTTAGCTTGCTGACCCTTTTCATGAGGATAATGGTGGATGGCTGATACAAATGTGCATGCTGGCTCCCTCTGGAGTCCCCTCTGGAAACTAGCAGCCTGGCTGAATACTTTCTCCTTTTTCCCCCACAACTGTCTGTCTGTTTTGGTGTTGGTGTGTGTCATAATGAAAATCAGTGGGGCTCAACTGTACAGCAAACCCTGGTCCTACTGGGTTTCCAAAGTAATAATGACAATAATACTAATACAATCTAAAAGACTTCTAAAGTTCATTAAGTGCACATCACACATAAAACATGACAGAGCATCCAAATGATATTTACTGTGTTATGAAATGTAAAAACAAAGAGGGAACATTCTTTGGCCACTTTTTTCACCACTCTCAGGAAACTATACTGGGAAATGCTATGAAGTTGTCATCCATATAAAAAGGAGGGAGGAGATTAGACAGATACGGGGGTGATTTCTACATACAGTCAAAATAAAGAGTTCCCTTTTGCATATACCAGAGAGAAATCATGTATATTCCCTCACTTCCCCATTCATTTTACTTTATTTCAGGGGTCTAAAGTGTGGGTTGTGAGGAAAATTTAATATAGGTATTCAGGAAAACTGACTGAAAACATGAGGAAAAATGTAAATTTTGTAAAAATCTAAACAAGTATCAATATATTAAGTTTAACAAAATAAAGATCTTTGTAATGTATCTCTGTACATCCATGTATTTGTTTTGAGCCCCATAATTGATGCAGTCACTTGTATTGAGGAAGAAGGTAATCGTGGGTCAATGAGACTGGGTTCTGTGGATACAGTACCTCTCTTCTTGGCAACATTGTTGCACTTGACTAATCATATAAAAACACACCCTCGGATGCTGCAACACTGTTACCATTTGGCTCAGTGATAATCGGACTACTGCCATTGATGATCGTTGAATTTATTTAAAATAAGCACACAGACAGTCACGCTGCAGCTGGGTGTAACGGACATCTTAAGTGAGCTGCAGGGATCACCGTCAGTAAAGCTCCGTTATTTTGTTTCCTCGTTTCCTGATAGTGCAGCCCTGCTGGGAGCGCTGCAGTAATGCTGCATTCATGAGCTGTCGGGAAATGTGTTTAGGAGGTCAAACAACATAGGAGAGTTAAGTGATGTTTTATGATGTTTCATTCATCTATAATTATTCTGTCTCCATTGTACCTTGTCACCACTCACATTTACTGTGGAGATTTGATGAGTAAAAAGTTTAGTTAGTTGAAGCAAAATTGTAAAAATCAAACGGGAAAAACTATGCTGCAGAAATATAATACAAAGTAGCGAAAAAGTGGCGTATAAGAGTATAATAAATCAAAGGCTGAAACAGAGCTAGGCAACCAAACAACAATGTGTGTTAACGATGCCTCCACTGTTTTCTAAACTAAAGGTAACAGTCTTAATTGTTAATTAATTAAGTAAGGACCCACAGATAGAAAGTGTTAAATAGGC